>NC_135810.1:103355897-104717433 GCF_964213995.1 Mustelus asterias | reverse complement strand
GGGGTCCGCCCGCGCGCACCTCCCCCCCCCTCCCCTCACCCCCGCGCGCACCTCCCCCCCCTCCCCTCGCCCCGCGCGCACCTCCCCCCCTTCCCCTCGCCCCGCGCGCACCTCCCCCCCTCCCCTCGCCCCGCGCGCACCTCCCCCCTCCCCTCGCCCCGCGCGCACTCCCCCCCTCCCCCTCGCCCCGCGCGCACCTCCCCCCTCCCCTCGCCCCGCGCGCACCTCCCCCCCTCCCCTCGCCCCGCGCGCACCTCCCCCCCTCCCCTCGCCCCGCGCGCACCTCCCCCCCTCCCCTCGCCCCGCGCGCACCTCCCCCCCTCCCCTCGCCCCGCGCGCACCTCCCCCCTCCCCTCGCCCCGCGCGCACCTCCCCCCTCCCCTCGCCCCGGCGCACCTCCCCCCCTCGCCCCGCGCGCACCTCCCCCCTCCCCTCGCCCGCGCGCACCTCCCCCCTCCCCTCGCCCCGCGCGCACCTCCCCCCCTCCCCTCGCCCCGCGCGCACCTCCCCCCCCTCCCCTCGCCGCCGCGCGCACCTCCCCCCTCCCCTCGCCCCGCGCGCACCTCCCCCCCTCCCCTCGCCCCGCGCGCACCCTCCCCCCCCTCCCCTCGCCCCGCGCGCACCTTCCCCCCTCCCCTCGCCCCGCGCGCACCTCCCCCCTCCCCTCGCCCCGCGCACCTCCCCCCCTCCCCTCGCCCCGCGCGCACCTCCCCCCCTCCCCTCGCCCCGCGCGCACCTCCCCCCCTCCCCTCGCCCCGCGCGCACCTCCCCCTCCCCTCGCCCCGCGCGCACCTCCCCTCCCCTCGCCCCGCGCGCACCTCCCCCCTCCCCTCGCCCGCGCGCACCTCCCCCCCTCCCCTCGCCCCGCGCGCACCTCCCCCCCTCCCCTCGCCCCGCGCGCACCTCCCCCCCTCCCCTCGCCCCGCGCGCACCTCCCCCCCTCCCCTCGCCCCGCGCGCACCTCCCTCGCCCCGCGCGCACCTCCCCTCCCCTCGCCCCGCGCGCACCTCCACCCCTCCCCTCGCCCCGCGCGCACCTCCCCCCCTCCCTCGCCCGCGCGCACCTCCCCCCTCCCCTCGCCCCCGCGCGCACCTCCCCCCTCCCCTCGCCCCGCGCGCACCTCCCCCCTCCCCTCGCCCCGCGCACCCTCCCCTCCCCCTCGCCCCGCGCACACCTCCCCCCCTCGCCCCGCGCACACCTCCCCCCTCCCCTCGCCCCGCGCACACCTCCCCCCTCCCCTCGCCCCGCGCACACCTCCCCCCTCCCCTCGCCCCGCGCACACCTCCCCCCCTCCCCTCGCCCCGCGCACACCTCCCCCCCTCCCCTCGCCCCGCGCACACCTCCCCCCTCCCCTCGCCCCGCGCACACCCCCCTCCCTCGCCCCGCGCGCACACCCCCCCTCCCCTCGCCCCGCGCACACCTCCCCCCCTCCCCTCGCCCCGCGCACACCTCCCCCCTCCCCTCGCCCCGCGCACACCTCCCCCCCTCCCCTCGCCCCGCGCACACCTCCCCCCCTCCCCTCGCCCCGCGCACACCTCCCCCCCTCCCCTCGCCCCGCGCACACCTCCCCCCCTCCCCTCGCCCCGCGCACACCTCCCCCCTCCCCTCGCCCGCGCACACCTCCCCCTCCCCTCGCCCCGCGCACACCTCCCCCCTCCCCTCGCCCCGCGCACACCTCCCCCCCCCCTCCCCTCGCCCCGCGCACACCTCCCCCCCCTCCCCCTCACACCTCTCCCCACCCCAAGCACACCTCCCACCTCCCCTCACCCCACGCACCCCCCCTCCCCCACCCCCCCCATCTCCTTCCCCCAACCACACCCTCTGGACACACCACCTCTCCCCCCCGCGCCCCCCCCACACACACATCATGGACCCCCCCCCCCAACACACACTATGGACGCCCCCCCCACACCATGGACACACCTCCTCCACCCACCCACACACCATGGGCTCTCTCCCCCCCCCCCCCCCCCCAAAAAACCCACACACCATGGAGGCCCCCCACCCACCTACACACCATGAGGCCCCACCCACCCACACACCATGGACACACCACCTCCGTCGCAATCCACCCCCACGCACGCTGGATACACCTCCCCTCCCCGCACACCCTGGACACACCTCCCCTCCACCCCCCCAACACACCCTGGACCACCCCACGCACACTGGACACCACCTGTCCCCACGCTTCCCACACACCCTTGACACACCTCCACTCCCCCCCCCCCCCCCCCCCCCACACCCTTCACACACCTCCCCTCCCCACCCCCCACACACCCTTGACACACCTCCCCTCCCCAACCCCCACACAACCCCACCCCCACTCCTCTCCCCCCCCCCCCCCCCCACCCCAGGTCACACCTAAAGTTTTTAAAAGTTTATTTTAGTGCCCACAAGTAGGCTTACATTAACACTGCAATGAAGTTACCGAGAAAATCCATGAGTCGCCACACTCCGGTGCCTGTTTGGGTACACTGAGGGAGAATTTAGGCATGGCCAACGCACCTAACCACCTTCCCACACCATGGACATGCCTTCCCCCTCCCTCCCCCACACTGTGGACACCTTTCCCCTCCCCTCCCCTCCCCCACACCGTAGACACACCTTACCCCCCCCCCCCCCCCCCCCCCCCCCCCCGGGGGGGGGGCGGGGGGGGGGGGGCGGGGATGGAGAGCCACTGGACAGAAAAAAACAAGTGACTATTTTAATCAAATGCAACCTGTTAAACACTTTCTCTTCTAGGTTTGATTGCAAAACACCAAACAAAAGCTTGCAATTTTTAAATCCATTCAATATATTTTCGGCACATGCTGGCTTTTTTCACTTGCACAATCTGTGCACTCATTCCATGCATTTACTGCCAAATTTTATCCCCTCAAGTTTTTTTTTGTCTTACTCTTCCACCACCAACAATGTCAATGTGTCGACTGCAACGCCAATCTTTAATCAACTTGTCTTATTATCAGTGTTGGAACCCACACAGATCCATCCGCATTTCACTGTTGCTGTGCACCAATTTTACTATTGACTAATTCTGTTTACACAATAAGGGCGTTTTTTAAATGGCTAATTGACTCAATCATAATTGTCCAAAAGCGGCACGGTAGCACAGTGGTTAGCACTGTTGCTTCACAGCTCCAGGGACCTGGATTCGATTCCCGGCTTGGGTCAATGTCTGTGTGGAGTTTGCACATTCTCCTCGTGTCTGCGTGGGTTTCCTCCGGGTGCTCCGGTTTCCTCCCACAGTCCAAAGATGTTTGGTTGATTGGCCATGCTGAAATTGCCCCTTAGTGTCCTGAGGTGTGTAGGTTAGAGGGATTAGTGGGTTAATTGTATGGGGGTAGGGCCTGGGTGGGATTGTGGTCGGTGCAGACTCGATGGGCCTAATGGCCTCTTTCTGCACTGTAGGGTTTCTATGATCTATGGCCTGGACATCTTTGTGTAACTGCTTCTGCTCTGGAGAATGAAATAGGTTGGAGGAGATTTTTATCTTCCACAAGCAAAGCCGAACTGATAGATAATTGAGATCTGGCCTAGTAACTAGGGCAACATTATCTTGAGATCCAAGCAACCACACCTTGACTTGTTTTTGTCTGAGCCTCCAGTAAGTAATCCCCTAATTCACCTGTAAATGATATTAAACTGATTGTTTCTCAGAAACCTTGAATTCTGTAATAATTCAATGGAAATTTGCCTCCGTCAGATTCGATACAGATAAGCTGCATTTTATAAGCACAAACGGGCAAAGCTTCCACTGATGTGAGGGCACATCTTTATTGCGAAGCTCGATTATGCAGCAAAAGGAGCCCCATATTAAATAGACAGATTAACTAGGAAGTAAATATTGCGTTTGATATGAAGCCTCAATATATCCGATTCCGCAATTTGATTTGCGGCTCATAAAATAATTTATTAACATATGATTTGATTTCGATAAGGGTGATTATGGAATGGAAATGGCTTATTGATTCGGGAGTAGAGATCACCATGGTTTAATTTTGATGAAGCGGTGTCCTGGGTTTTAAGTGTTAACGATGCAGACATTTGTTGCTGTCAGACGAAGTTGAGTAAGGACAATTTTGTACAATTAAGTCACGGCCTTTTTTTTTCATGCATCATTTCCCCGATAATTATTCTGTACAATAATCTCTCATGATCGCCTAGGTATATAATCGTTATATATAACGCTGAAGCGTGATCGTTATTAGTTTTGTTTGTGTCGTAGCGTGTAGCAATCCTAATGTAAAATGTTGAGCATTAAGATGTTGAAAGTGTGTACTAAAGCAGCATTCACGACTTCTGGAGAACAATGCTGAAATCCTAACGTTCGCTCGTTACTTTGATTAAAAGAACCCAGATGACTGGAATCTGGGCGTGGTGAGCCAGTCTCCATCATTCATAGCACAGAATGCGCTAGCGCAGGTCGATATTTTATTGTTTCTAGGCACTAAAACCACCCACAACATTGTATATCAGTGTGCCCTCGAGTTTGAATATTATAGCTGAAGACTTGCACATCAATGAGAAGATGATCTCTTGAAATATATTCTTATTGAGCACATTAGTGCTTTGTGAAATTGTGTCATTTGGCCAATGTATGAAAACAGCCCTATTTAGTCAAGTTAATTACAATAACAGTAATATTTTCATTGTGCTGTAAGAAATGTTTGGAGTTCCAGACCATTGGGCTAATTTGCAATTTTGGCTAAATGGTATTTGAATTGAGAATTTATTACCATAATATTTTGCAAGTTTTACACTCCACATTGATTGTAAAATCATTTGTGAAGGCAAAGGGGGGGGGGAGAAACATGTAGTCGGGGCCTATCAACCATTTGTCAAATCATCTTGAACTGCTGTATTCATCTGATGGGATCTGTGTTGATAAAATTGAGTTTTTCTATTTGGGGTACTATACACCATGAAATATCAGAATGCTCTTGCTATAAAGCAGCAGATTGATACAGAAGCATTTCTTGCATTGCAATCTCAAATGTCAATATCTGAGATAAGACTACATGTTTTGGTGAGCCAATAAAACAAATACTTTTTATATTGAAGCCATTTTATGCATGATAAGTACATTGTTGCCTTTTTCGTGAACAAGTAACCATCCAACCAAAGATCATGCTTGTCCAAAGTTCAAAATTGGAGAGAACTGCATGGTGCCCCACACAAGTTCCATAAACGTCACCCGTCTATCAGATGGCATCAGGCATTTAGGAAGAATAGACAGGAAGGAAAAGGTGGTGGGGTAGCTCTGTTAATAAAAGATAATATCAGGGTAGTAGTGAGGGATGACATAGGCTCTAAGGAACAAAACGTGGAATCGTCATGGGTAGAGATAAGGAATAGTAGGGGGAGAAAGACACTAGTAGGCGTGGTCTATAGGCCCCCAAATAATAATGTTGAGGTGGGGAGGGCTATAAACAAGCAAATAATGGATGCGTGCAAAAACGGAACGGCAATAATCATGGGGGACTTCAACCTGCATATTGATTGGCTGACTCAAGTTGGAAGGGGTGGGATGGCGGAAGAGTTCTTAGAATGCTGTCGGGATAGTTACCTTGAACAGTATGTTACAGAACCGATGAGGGAACGAGTTATCTTAGATCTGGTAATGTGTAACGAGGTAGGTAGAATTAAGGATGTTCTTGTGAAGGACCCTCTTGGGTCAAGTGATCACAGTATGGTCGAATTTCTGGTACAAATGGAAGAGGAGAAAGTAGGGTCCCATACCAGTGTCCTCTGTTTGAACAGAGGGAAGTACAATAGGATGAGGGCTGAATTGGCTAAGGTGGACTGGGAGAGCAGACTGGTAGGTAGGACAGCTGAGGAACAGTGGAGGATTTTTAAGGAGATCATTTTCAGTACTCAGCAACAATATATTCTGGTGATAAAGAAGGACTGTGTGGATAACAAAGGAAATAAAGGAGAGTATTAAATTAAAGACCGATGCGTACAGAGTGGCCTAAAATAGTGGAGAATCGGAAGATTGGAAAAACTTTAAGAAACAACAAAGAACGACTAAGAAAGCGATGAAGATAGGTCATGAAGCTAGGCTAGCTCTAAATATAAAAAATGATAGTAAAAGCTTTTACAAATATATAAAAAGGAATAGAGTGGCAAGAGTGAATGTTGGACCCTTGGAGGACAAGAGGGGGGATTTAATAGTGGGAAATGAGGAAATGGCTGAAACTTTAAGTTTTTTGTGTCGGTCTTCACGGTGGAAGACACAAATAGTTTACTGAATATTAACGATAGAGGGTTGGTAGGAGGAGAGATACTCAATACAATTAATGTTACCAGGGAGGCAGTGCTTGGTAGACTAACGGGACTGAAGGTGGACAAGTCCCTGGGCCCGGATGGAATGCATCCCAGGGTACTGAAAGAAATGTCAGAGGTAATAGCGGATGCGTTAGTGGTTATTTATCAAAATTCGTTGGATTCTGGGGTAGTGCCGGCGGATTGGAAAACGGCTAATGTTTAAAAAAGGAAATAGACAAAAGGCGGGTAACTACAGGCCAGTTAGCTTAACGTCTGTAGTTGGGAAAATGCTGGAGTCCATCATTGAAGAAGAAATAGCAGGCCATCTGGATAAGAATGGTTCGATTAAGCAGACGCAGCATGGATTCATGAGGGGAAAGTCGTGCTTGACGAACTTGTTGGATTTTTATGAAGATGTGACTAGTGCGGTTGACGGAGGGGAACTGGTGGATGCGGTATTTTTGGATTTCCAAAAGGTGTTTGATAAGGTGCCTCACAAAAGGTTGCTGAAGAAGATTGAGTCACACGGAGTTGGGGGTAGGGTGTTAGCGTGGATTGGGGATTGACTATCCGACAGGAAGCAGAGAGTCTGAATAAATGGGTGCTTTTCTGGTTGGCAGATGGTAACTAGTGGCATGCCGCAGGGATCGGTACTGGGGCCTCAACTATTTACCATTTATATAGACTATCTGGAGGAGGGGACTGAATGTAGGATAACAAAGTTTGCAGACGACACAAAGATAAGTGGAAAAGTGAATCGTGTGGAGGGCGTAGAAGGTCTGCAGAGAGATTTGGACAGGCTGAGTGAGTGGGTGAGGATCTGGCAGATGGAGTATAGCGTTGACAAATGAGAGGTTATTCACTTTGGAGGAAATAATAGCAAACTGGATTATTATCTAAATGGAAAAAAATTACAACATGCTACTGTGCAAAGGGACCTGGGGGTCCTTGTGCATGAGATGCAAAAACCCAGTCTGCAGGTGCAACAGGTGATCAAGAAGGCAAATGGGATGTTGGCCTATATCGCAAGGGGAATAGAATATAAAAGCAGAGATGTCTTGCTGCATCTGTACAGGGCATTGGTGAGGCCGCAGCTGGAATACTGTGTGCAGTATTGGTCCCCTTATTTGCGGAAGGGTATATTGGCCTTGGAGGGAGTGCAGAGAAGGTTCACCAGGTTGATACCAGAGATGAGGGGTGTTGATTATGAGGAGAGACTGAGCAGATTGGGTTTGTACTCGTTGGAATTTAGAAGGCTGAGGGGGGATCTTATAGAGACCTATAAGATAATGAAGGGGCTGGATAGGGTAGAGGTGGAGAGATTCTTTCCACTTAGAAAGGAAGCTAGAACTAGAGGGCACAGCCTCAAAATAAAGGGGGGTCAGTTTAGGACAGAGTTGAGGAGGAACCTCTTCTCTGAGGGTGGTGAATCTCTGGAATTCTCTGCCCACTGAAGTGGTGGAGGCTACCTCGTTGAATATGTTTAAATCACAGATAGATGGATTCCTGATCGGTAAGGGAATTAGGGGTTATAGGGATCAGGCGGGTAAGTGGAACTGATCCACTTCAGATCAGCCATGATCTTATTGAATGGCGGGGCAGGCTCGAGGGGCTAGATGGCCTACTCCTGCTCCTATTTCTTATTCTTATGAGTTCATGAGAAACTGCAGAACTTGCTTGACCAAGGGCTAAATGCAGCACAACTTGGTCCTAGCTGTAGGAAAAGACAACTCCCTATTGTGCTATAGAGCAGAATCAACATTTCCAAGCTTCTGATGCTATGAGCTCTATATGTACTATGGAGCCCCAAGAGATGAAAAGTTTAAATTAATTTTCACATTAGGCAGCTGATTACGATTTATCTGTCTGTTGCTTTGCAGTGCTAAAAGCAATTCTTTCAAAACTCCCAGCCCATATGAGTCAAACGGCACCAACCAACCAGTAAATAAATGTGCAGACAAGTAGGAATGAATTGTCTGGACTTTGGAGACTACATTGGCAGAACTTGGACGCTTCTAGTGTGGCCCTCCAAACAGCAAGCATGGTGGAGCCATCTGTCAGACACGTCCTAATCCAAACAATTGTTTCACCTGAGCTTGCTGAACAAACATTTTGCTATATACAAAACCACACCACAAGGAGAAAACAAAACTGTAACAGTGACTTAACTACAGATGAACAAGGGAGCAACCCCAATCAAAAGAACCACAAATAGGCAGAACCCCCTTGTTTCCTCAGTTCCATGAGCCAAGAGTAAACTGTTTCTGTCCCTAAAGCACATTTTGTTTCCTAGTAAAAGCGGCAATACTCTTCCTGAAAGACTACATAATCAAACTGTGTACTGAGTTTACATACTCAAAACATACATTTGATGAACTTGAAAATAAATATATGGATTGATCAGGTACACGATCAAGTTAAATTAGTGATTTCTCCAATAACTTGAATTAATGTTGTTTCTTAAGCTGTGCAGAAAGGTATTTCTTGGTGAAGGATTATTTTTCTAAACCCGGCTGAATGAAAAGCATTTTCTTTTGGGCGATATCTTCAATCAGTGTTGACCAATACTGGAATTTAAACTATAATTTCATAGTTGAAACTAACCCTCTTAGGAGTTGCTGTCACAATTTTTTAACTTAAATGTTTGTAGGATAAAATCTAGTGCCTCTCTATGTGCATAAATTTAAAATGATTTCTATTTTTGGACACAAGGCCATCTTGAAATGTTAGCAGAACCGTGATCTGCTCCGTTCAATCCATAATTTCAAGTCTGTAATTTTACAGCAGGAATTGCATGTTTGATCCTGTTAAAAATCAGCCCAGTAGCACCATTCATGAGTTCTGAACCCTTTTAAATTTGAATTAATGGTATTGAAAATTGATAAGATATGAACTTGTCTGAGCTTTCAATTGTCTCTTTGAAGCAGGTGATGCCGAGTTGAGGGTTGTGACATTCCTTGTAAAGAATAAACTGCAGGCCTGGCTGTCAGAAACTAGCTTGATATTGTATTAGTCAGGACTTTGACACTGGTCACTTGACCAGCCTCTTGGGCAATCTGTGGATAAACAATTTCACAGTGGAATGACAGTTTTGAAAAAAGGCCTTGCATCCAAAATACCTGTCTTTGCTGATGCTGACCTACTTAGTGTATTTCCAGTATCTTCTATTTTTGTTCTAGATTTGCAGATTTTGTTGGATGATTTTTCTGACCTGTTCAAAAAGCTTTTTTAGGACTTGTTTTCACAATGGGATAAATAGATTTTGAATTTATTTTTAATGCATGGAATGTGCATATTTCAGCCTGCTTGGGGGATTGTTTAGTTCTTGGATCATTTTAGTATCATACTAAAATTATATTTCTTGGATTTACTGTTGAGGTGTAGAGATGATTTTCTAAAGCGTGTTTGGAATGTCAAAGGGCTTGGTCTTTACCAATATTTTTTTTTTCTTTTTTTGTGTCTTTGTCAATCATTAAATGTCAATTTACTAAGACATTCGTTTCCATTACTAGTTGTTTCTCTTTACATATTTAGGGATTGAGGAATCACAGAGCCTTTGGACATTACAGTTTTGATATCTCCAAGAGGTTGAAGTGTAATGAATGCTACCTCATTGTTTTAAATAAAAGTTAAATTTCTTAACAGATTTAGTGTCGCTTAGTGATAAGAACTGCTAGAAACTGTAAATACTAAATACTTTTTTAAAAAATGCTCTGAGATAAATAGGTGCAGTTTCCTGGATTTGTCATCTTTGACTAATTTCCGTTGAATTCTTCAAGGAGATAAACAATGCATAGTCATAGAGAATTCTACAGTGGTGTATCTGGACTGAAATGTCACAAGAGATTTGTTAATAATACCAATGGTAAAAGATGAAATGAATTGGGACAAATTAATGTCTCTTGAATTAGTAGGATATTTTGTTGCCCAGGGTCCAAAATTTGCCTGCTTCATATAAATAAGGATGTGGCTGACATGAATGGAGAACACAATGAATGTAGCTGGTTTAGAGAGTGGGTTGATAATTGAAAAATGTAGTTCAGTGTGGATGGGTGTATAGTATATTTTGAGGAGAAAATTCTGAATAAAAGGGGAATTCTGTGGAATTCCCTGCCCGGTGAAGCAGTTGAGGCTACCTCATTGTTTTTAAGGCAAAGATAAATTTTTGAACGGTAACGGAACTAAGAGTTATGGTGAGTGGGTGGGTAAGTGAAGCTGCGTCCATTAAGAGATCAGCCATGATCTCATTGAATGGCAGAGCAGGCTCGAGAGGCCAGATGGTCTACTCCTGCTCCTAGTTCTTATGTTCTTTAACGTGTACCCTAGATGGTAAAATTATTGAAGTAGAGCAACCGATTGTTTGGATGGAAAATAAAATGACAGGTTTAGGTTTTTTAGGAGCATCAAATATATAAGTAAGGAGATAAGAATACGGACAAAGCATTGGTTCTGCCACAGTTAGAGTATTTTGTATAGTTCTAGGTACTCCATTTTATAGACAGATAACAGCCACAGAAAGGTACAGCTCAGATTCACTAGCATCTGCCAGTGATGAGAATATAGTTATGATCTGAACCTTGGGGAAACTGGGTTCTATTCAGTGGATCAGAGACTGTTAAGAGGGATCTAAGTTTGAAAGAGTATTGGGTAAATGAGAAGATATTTTCAATAGTCTCTGTTTTGATATTGAAGGGACCTGAGATAAGACCGGTATTAGAAGCAGAATAGGATATGGCTAACATGTAAAAACCTTTTCGTAGAATCTCTACAGTGCAGGACAACAATCCCACCCAGGCCCTATCCCCGTAACTCCACATATTCACTTTCCTAATTGCCCTGACACCTAAGGGACAATTTAGCATGGCCAATCAACCTAACCACACACCATTGGAGTGTGGGAGGAAACCGGAACACCTCTAGGAAACCCATGCAGCTATGGGGAGAACGTGCAAACTTCACAGTCACCCAATGCCAGAATTGAACCTGGGTCCCTGGCATTGAGTTAAGTGATAACTACTGAGCCACCATGCTACTCCGAATATGAAATACTGTACCACAAGTGGCTGTAGAGTCAATTGTAATATTTGAGGGAACTAGATTAATACAAAGTAAAATGCAAAATGGTATGAGGAAAGAGCAGTGGAGTGGGATTAAATAAGATGTTTCCAGTGCAGTGATAGCAGACAGAATGATTTGCTTTATTATTGTCACATGAATTAGTATACAGTGAAAAGTATTGTTTCTTGGGCGCTATACAGACAAAGCATTCTGTTCATAGAGAAGGAAAGGAGAGAGAGTGCAGAATGTAGTGTTACAATCATAGCTAGGGTGCAGAGAAAGATCAACTTAATGCGAGGTAGGTCCATTCAAACGTCTGGCAGCAGGGAAGAAGCTGTTATTGAGTTGGTTGGTACGCGTCCTCAGACTTCTTGTATCTTTTTCTCAATGGAAGAAGCGGTGGCACAGTGGTTAGCACTGCTGCCTCATAGCACCAGGGATCGATTCCCGGCTCGGGTCACTGTCTGTGTGGAGTTTGCACATTCTCCTCGTGTCTGTGTGGGTTTCCTCCGGGTGCTCCGGTTTCCTCCCACAGTCCAAAGATGTGCGGGTTAGGTTGATTGGCCAGGTTAAAAATTGCCCCTTAGAGTCCTGAGATGCGTAGGTTAGCGGGTAAATATGTGGGGGTAGGGCCTGGGTGGGATTGTGGTCGGCGCAGACTCGATGGGCCGAATGGCGGCCTCCTGCACTGTAGGGTTTCTATGATTTCTATGACCTGGGTTCGATTCCTGGCTTGGGTCACTGTCTGTGTGGAGTTTACATGTTCTCCCCATATCTGCGTGGGTTTCCTCTGGGTGCTCCAGTTTCCTCCCACAGTCTGAAAGACGTGTTGGTTAGGTGCATTGACCCGAATCAGGTGCTGGACTGTGGCGACTAGGGGAATTTCACAGTAACTTCATTGTAGCGTTAACGTAAGCCTTACTTGTGACTAATAAATGAACTTTAAAGGTAGAAGAGAGTATGTCTGGGATGTTTAGGGTCCTTAATTATGCTAGAGGCAGCGGGAAGTGTAGACAGTCAATGGATGGGAGGGTGGTTTGTGTGATGGATTGGGCTACATTCATGACTTCTTGCAGAGCAGGAGCCATACCAAGCTGTGATACAACCAGAAAGAATGCTTTCTATGGTGCATCTGTAAAGGTTGGTGAGAGTCTTGGCTGACGTGCCAAATTTCCTTAGCCTTCTGAGAAAGGAGAGGCGTCAGTGGGCTTTCTTAACTGTCGTGTTGACATGGGGGGAACCAGGACAGATTGTTGGTGATCTGGACATCTAAAAACTTGAAGCTCTCGACCCTTTTTACTTTGTCCCCGTTGATGTCGACAGGGGCATGTTCTCCACTGTTTCCTGACGTCGATGACATTTTGTTGATATTGAGGGAGAGATTATTGTCATCACACCAGTTCACCAGATTCTCTATCTCATTCCTGTACTTTGTCTCAACATCGTTTGAGATCGTTTGAGAATGGCTACATTCTGTATGCAAATTACAACTTGTATAATTTTTTTCCTTAAGCATTAAATGAGTGGACTCACCCATAACCTGGTGATTAAACACTGAAATATGAATACATTATCTTTAGGACAGACATTATCAATAATTTGGAATTCCTGTGATATTTAGAAGATATTGTTGACAGTTGTACAATTGAAACAAGAAAAAATATTAGATTTAATTACATTAGAGTTCTCTGAAGAGAGGGAGGCCAGTAGAGTTATGAAGATTGCTTAGATACTGCCTCATATCATAGTGCTTATTTCCCCTGTGCACTGGATGTCTTAATTTTATTTCTGAGGCTTTTTACATATGCTGCTTCTATGGACTTTCTACACCTGTCTGCCTGCCAAACACTGATGAAGGACTGCAGTCAGAAATATAGTTGAAATTGTAATTCTTGAGCTTTTACAAGGACCAAGATGCTTGTGCTCAAACCGGTGTTTTGGTTGGCGACCTGTAATGCAGGGGAGGTGAATTCCAGGTTAACAGCAATGTCTAATTGTGGAAGAAGTTAGAAATTGGAGAATGAGAAACTTAGAAAGGGATCATGCCGCTACATCAATCTTAAATGCACAAAAGAGCTGAATGACTGCCTTTTATAGCAGAGCAGCATGTGACTGCACGTGGCATCAAGGAGCCCTGGGAAAACCTAATTTGGTGCGAATTGGAAGGAGAAAACTCCAAGGAAAATGACTCTGGTTGTTGGAAGCCAATTATCTCAGCTCCAGGACATTACTATTGAGTTCCTCAGAACAGTGTCCTATGCCCAGTCACTTTCAGTTGCTTCATCAATGACTTTCCTTCCAATCAAAGGTCAGATGTAGGGTGTTTGCCAATGATTGTCGTTTTCAATACAATTTACCTGCCTGCATGCAGTAAGACCTGAACACCAGTCAGGCTTGAGCTGATAATTGTCAAGTAATATTTATGCCCTATGCGTCAAGCAATAAGTACTGCAACAAGAGAAAATCTAATAATTGCTCCATGACATTTAACAGCTGAATCTCCCACCATCGACATCCTGGGGGTTAATATTGACTAGAAGCTTAACTGGACCGGCCACACACATAATGTGAATACAAGTGCAGGCTAGAGACTAGCAAGTGACAACTTCTGACTTCCCAAAGCCTATCTGCAAAGCACAAGTCAGGAGTGTGATGGCCGAATGCGTTTCTAACAATACTCAAACTTGTTTGTTTGGCATCCCTTCCACCATCTTGAGCATTAACTCCCTCCATCACTGGGACGCAGTGGTGATGGTGTGTACCACCAACAAGATGCACTGCAGCAACTTGCCTAAGCTCTTTTGACAGGACTTTTCAAACACTCAGCCTCCACTCACATGAGGAGCAAGGGCAGTAGATGCATGAGATCACCTGCAAGATCCCCTCCAAATCACGCACTGTTCTGGTTTAACTATATTGGCCCTCCTGCACTGTCACTGGGTCAGAATCCTGGAATTAACTCCCAAACAGTGGTATGAATACCTAAAGCACGCTGACCACAGTGGTTCCAGCAGGCAGCTTATCTCTATCTTTGAGGTAGATTGGGGATGGGTAATAAATGATGCCCTTGCCAGCAGTGCCCACATCCTTTGAACAAATAAAACCTGTAGGAAAAGCCAATATTTTTAATCAGTTGAAAGATTGAAGATGATCCAGCTCCTGAAAATATGCAAGGTATCCGAGATGTATGGCTTGGGGTCCAATCTGATCTCTATGCACACACATTGTTACGCATCTTCTGTATATCAAGTCATATTCAAATGAATCACTTCTGATGCCGTTATTTAAAGTAGGTAAATGTGTATGGATTTGATATTTTTGGCAATGTTGACACCAGGAGAGTTCCGAATCTTTTATGTCCACCTAAACAGGCAGAGCAAGTCTGTCTTTAATAGCCCATAAAGCTGGCACTTCTGACAATCTAACATCACTATCTTCTCCATCAGCTTAGATTATATGCCCCAGTTCTTCTGACTTGGGTAACAGTACTAACAAAACGGACTGACACTGATAAAGAACAAAGAAAATTACAGCACAGGAACAGCCCTTCGGCCCTCCAAGCCTGCACCGACCATTCTGCCCAACTGAACTAAAACCCTCTACCCTTCCGGGGACCATATCCCTCTATGCCTATCCTATTCATGTATTTGTCAAGACGCCCCTTAAAAGTCACTACCGTATCTGCTTGCAGTGCCTCCCCCGGCAACAAGTTCCAGGCACCCACCACCCTCTGTATAAAAAAAATCTGCCTCGTACATCTCCTTTTAAACCTTGCCCCTCGCACCTTAAACCTATGTCCCCTAGTAATTCACTCTTCCACCCTGGGAAAAAGCTTCTGACTATCCACTCTCCATGCCTTTCATAATCTTGCAGACTTCTATCAGGTCGCCCCTCAACCTCCGTTGTTCCAGTGAGAACAAACCAAGTTTCTCCAACATCTCCTCATAGCTAATGCCCTCCATACCAGGCAACATCTTGGTAAATCTTTTCTGTACCCTCTCCAAAGCTTCCACATCCTTCTGGTAATGTGGCGACCAGAATTGAACACTATATTCCAAGTGAAGCATAACTAAGGTTCTATAAAGCTGCAACATGACTTGTCAATTTTTAAACTCAATGGCCCGGCCGATGAAGGCAAGCATGCCGTATGCCTTCTTGACTACCTTCTCCATCTGCATTGCCATTTTCAGTGACCTGTGCACCCAGATCCCTTTGCCTATCAATACTCCTAAGGGTTCTGCCATTTCCTGTATATTTCCTATCTGTATTAGACCTTCCAAAATGCATTACCTCACATTTGTCCGGATTAAACTCCATCTGCCATCTCTCCACCCAAGTCTCCAACCGATCTATATCCTGCTGTATCCTCGGATTGTCCTCATCGCTATCTGCAAATCCTCCAACATTTGTGTCATCCGCAAACTTACTAATCAAACCAGTTACATTTTCCTCCAAACATATATGTATAATATATATTACAAACAGTCAAGGTCCCAGCACTGATCCCTGAGGAACGCCACTTGTCACAGCCCTCCATTCAGAAACGCACCTTTCCACTGCTACCCTCTGTCGTCTTTGACCGAGTAAGAGTTTTAACAACACCGGGTTAAAGTCCAACAGGTTTATTTGGTAGCAAATGCCATTAGCGTTTGGAGCCCTGCTCCTTCGTCAGATGGAGTGGATACCTGCTCGCAAACAAGGCCTGTTTTGCTACCAAATTATAAAGATTTGCTACCAAATAAACCTGTTGGACTTTAACCTGGTGTTGTTAAAACTTTTACTGTGTTTACCCCAGTCCAACACCGGCATCTCCACATCACTTCTTTGACCGAGCCAGTTTTGTATCCACCTTGCCAGCTCACCTCTGATCCCATGCGACTTCACCTTCTGCACCAGTCTGCTATGAGGGACCTTGTCAAAGGCCTTACTGAAGTCCATGTTGACAACATCCACTGCCCTATCCTCATCAATCATCTTCGTCACTTCCTCAAAAAACTTGATCAAGTTCGTGAGACATGACCTCCCCTTCACAAAACCATGTTGCCTCTCACTAATACGTCCACTTATTTCCAAGTGGGAATAAATCCTTTCTAGAAGAATCCTCTCCAATAATTTCCCTACCACTGATGTAAGGCTCACTGGCCTGTAATTTACCTGGATTATTCTTGCCAACCTTCTTAAACAAAGGAACAACATTGGCTATTCTCCAATCCTCTGGGACCTCCCCTGTAGCCAATGAGGATACAAAGATTTCTCTCAAGGCCCCAGCAATTTCCTCCCTTGCCCCTCTCGGTATTCTGGTGTATTTCCCATCAGGCCCTGGGGACTTGTCTACCTTAATGTTTCTCAAGAACCCCATACCACCACCTTTTTGATCTCAACATGACTCAAACTATCTACACATTCTTTCCCAGACTCCTCATCCACCAAGTCCTTCTCTTTTTGGTGAATACCGACGCAAAGTACTCATTTAATACCTTGCCCATTTCCTCTGGCTCCACACATAGATTCCCTCCCTTGTCCTTGAGTGGGCCAACCCTCTCCCTGGCTATCCTCTTGATCTTTATATATGTATAAAAAGCCTTGGGATTTTCCTTAATCCTGCTGGCCAATGCTTTTTCGTGACCCCTTTTAGCCTTCCTTACTCCTTGCTTAAGTTTCTTTCTACTTTACTTGTATTCCACACTTGCTTTGTGTGTTCCCAGCCTCCTGGCTTTGACAAATGCTTCCTTTTTCTCTTTGACTAGGCTTACAATATCTCTCGTTATCCAAGGTTTCCAAAACTTGCCATACTTATCCTTCATCCTTACAGGAATGTGCCAGTCCTGAATCCCTATCAACTTATACTTGAAAGCCTCCCACATGCCAGATGTTGATTTGCCCTCCAACATCTGCCCCCAATCTACATTCTTCAGTTCCTGCCTAATATTGTTGTAATTAGTTGTCCCCCAATTTAGCACCTTAACTTGAGGACTACACTTATCTTTTATCCATCAGTACCTTAAAGCTTACTGAATTGTGGTCACTGTTTCCGAACTGCTCTCCTACTGAAACATTGACCATCTGGCCGGGTTCATTCCCCAATACCAGGTCCAGTATGGTCTATTCCCTGATTGACTATCTACATACAGTTTCAAGAAGCCCTCCTGTATGTTCCTTACAAACTCTGCCCCATTCACGCCCCTAGCAGTAAGTGAGTCCCAGTCAATATAGGGGAAGTTAAAATCCCCCACCACAACAACCCTGTTTCTTTTACACAGTGCCAAAATCTGCCTACATATCTGTTCCCCTCTCTCCCGCTGGCAGTTGAGTGGCCTACAGTAAACTCCCAACATTGTGACTATTACACCTTTCCTATTCCTGAGCTCTACCCATATTGCCTCGCTGTATGAGCCCTCCGAGGTGTCCTCCCAGAGTACAGCTGTGATATTCTCCTTAACCAGTAGTGCAACTCCCCCACCCCTTTTACATTGCCCTCTATCCTGTCTGAAACATCTGTATCCTGGAATGTTAAGCTGCCAATCCTGTCCTTCCCTTAACCAAGTCTCTGTAATGGCAACAACATCGTAGTTCCTAGTACTAATCCAAGCTCTAAATTCATTTGCCTTACCTGTTATACTTTTCACGTTGAAACAAATGCACTTCAGTCCACCAGACCCTCTTTGATTAGCAACCCCACCTAGTCTGCTGTTTGAGTCTTACTGGCCCTACTCTCTGGTTCCCCTTCAGCTAATTCACCTTTGCTTTGGTCCCCACCCCCCTGCCAAACTAGTTGAAATCCTCCCGTGTGTCACTAGCAAACCTCCCGGCCAGAATATTTATGCCCTTCCAGTTTAGGTGCATCCTGTCCTTCTTGTGCAGGTCCCATCTGCCCTGGAAGAGACCCCAATGGTTCAGATATCTGAAACCCTCCCTCCTACACCAGCTGTTTAGCCACGTGTTGAGCTGCACTATTTTCCTATTCCTAGCCTCACTAGCACGTGGCACAGGGAGTAATCCTGAGATTACAACCCTAGATGTCCTGCTTTTTAACTTTCTACCTAACTCCCTAAACTGCTGCAGCAGGACCTCATCACTCTTCCTACCTATGTCATTAGTACCAATATGTACCACAACCTCTGGCTGTTCACCCTCTCCCTTCAGAATGCTTTCTGTCCGTTCAGAGACATCCTGGTCACTGGCACCAGGCAACATGTCATCCTGGAATCTCTTTCACGTCCACAGAAGCGCCTATCTGCACCCCTAACTATAAGAGTCCCCTTTGTCCCTCCCTGCTTAACAACAGAGCCAGCTGTGGTGCCACTGTTATCCACCGATAGGCCATCTCCCCCAACAGTATCCAAAACGGTATACTTGTTAGAGAGGGACCACAGGCAATTCCAGTACTCACTGCCTACCCCTTCTGGCGGTCACCCATCTATCTGCCTGCACCTTCGGTGTGACCATGTTACTAAAGCTCCTATCTATGACGCTTTCTGCCTCCTTCATGCTCCTAAGTGCATCCAACTGCTGCTCCAACCTATCCATGCGGTCTGCAAGGAGCTGCAATTGGGTGCACTTCCTGCAGACATAGTCGTCCGAGATGCTAGAAGCGTCACGGATCTCCCACATCTCGCATGTGCAGCACTTAACCCCATTGACTGACATTTTGAGCACCATTAAATTATTTGAGAAAATTTATAAAACTCTTACCTTCAGTTTTACCTTCTCAGTGGCCTTTTGTTTTGGTTAGAGAGAGAGGGAGGGAGGGAAACACTAATGTAGTGTTTCGGGTTTACCACTCCTTGACACCAGATCATCTGCTTCCCACTTCTTGGTAGATGTTGCTGGTCTGACTTCTCCCAGAGTGCACCAGTGAAGTCCCTCAGCTGCTTCTACCTGATGTGATGAAATATTTGAGCAGATTTGTTTCTTGCCCAGACTCCCTTTAAATGATGAGGTTATAGAGAGAGAGAGAGAACTGGGACGTAAACTGGAGTTAATGAAAATGTTTCTTGTCTTGCAAGGTAATTGCTCCAGAACTGGGTTTATTTAAGATTTATTTTAAATATTTTTCAATTTAATCACTCTATCTCAGGAAATGTTTTTTTCCATGATCAGTGGAGTTTTAAAATTTAACATTTGAAATATGTCATTCCATTTTAAGAGCTCTGGTAGGACTTTAGAAATGTTGCCTTTACGCTGCAGAAGTTTTCTGCCAATATCCTTTTCTCAGAACTAACAAATCCATTTAAAACCAATACGGTATTTAAAATTATTTAAACTTTCTAGCATGTTCACAATAGTCTGGTTGAACTTTAGCTGACTTTACACTAATCCGAAATGCGGTATAATTGCAATCATAGCTTAGTGTTAAATTTTTGAGATTGAGGTAGTGTGGTGCAAGAGGTTAATTTATTTCCTGAGGCTTGTATAAAATTACAATATAACTGCAAGGCTACACAAGATAAAGCATATCTATGTATATTTATCTCATTTAGCGCTGTGGTAGTTTTTAGCTCACTTGGCCATTGTTAAACTATAATGTGGCCCCTCATTTTCTTGGGCAACTATGGATACCAGCTATACCTATATCCTATAAACAAAGAAAATAAAAAAGGTTAAACTTTAACTCGCTGTTTCCATTTCCCTGCCCCCCACCCCCCACCCAAAACCTTTGCGTGCAGACCCTGTGTAGCACCATATTCTATAATTGAAACGTCTCCAAGCTTTCCAGACAAATTACTACTGGAGCGTAGTGACAGTGATTCCATGTTTTTAACATCCTGCCCAGGAGCAGTAAGACTAAGGTTAGTTAATATTTCATGGTGGAGGGAATAGAGCTAGCCAGAGTACTGATAGGATTCCGTGCTTCCTCCTTTGATTAGTGCTGTGGAACCTTGAACATCCACTGGAAAAGCAGGTGAGATTTTCATTTGATGCCTCTTTCAAAAGAGGGAACTTCTGGCACATTTTCATTTCTTGTTTGACAAAGGTTAAAAATTTAAAGATAGCACTTTTTGTCTCTTTAGCTGGGGTAAATGTGAGCTTAAACAACAAAAAAAGTCATTCAGCACTATTCATACCCAACCAATCTTGATGA
Source organism: Mustelus asterias (assembly GCF_964213995.1). NCBI lineage: Eukaryota > Metazoa > Chordata > Chondrichthyes > Carcharhiniformes > Triakidae > Mustelus > Mustelus asterias. Next base: position 104,697,026 of record NC_135810.1, on the reverse strand, counting down.
TTAAATATTAATAAAAAGCATACTTGAATGTATCTAAATGGAAGGCCCAAATAGGTATCAGGAGTGGGTTGATCGTTAAAAAGCCTGATTATTCACATGCATGTTGGCAGTTCACGTGTAACTTTTTAAGACTGCTTGGTGCTACATCTGTTTTCTTTTTCACTGGTTTGGTTTGGTAAGCCTTTTGTATTTGCAGTTCAGGCTGAGCTCCCTTGTGGCTAAGCATGAACAATGAATGTTACAGAATGCCAAATATGGTATTAAACAAAAAAATTAAACCACCTGAATTTAGTTTTGAAGCATTAATTCCCTGAGCAATTCAGATGTTTGAATAAAGGTAATAAACTTTGTTCTGTTTGGCATCATCTAGCTGCCTCGTGTTGTGTAATTTCCTCACTTCCGATGTGTCTGACATCTGCAAGTACTTTTGCTGCCTTCCATTTCCCTCTGAACAACATTGGGAACCATGGCATAAAAGTGAAATTTGCCAGTGAGGGCAGTTCATGAGCATGAGTAACATAATTGCTCTTGCTGTGAAAGTGTCAGGGTGTTTTATAAGTACGAGGCTGTGTAAAGGAAAACCTTACATTTATGTATTTCAGGGTATTGGGGCTGCCCAAAGTGCTTCATAGCCAATGCAGTATGTGTATATAATGAATGGTCTTTGCAATCTGTCATGCTGCAATCATCATATTGTATGGTTTTTGTTCAACTTATATGGGATCGTCTTTCCATTTTTAATGGTCAATTTCAAATATGTTCCAGGAAGCATACATGTATTTCAAGTCCTTGGGCTGTTTTTTAAAGACAAGTAAAACTGAATTATAGATCTTGTTTATATGGTCATGAGCTATATTACTCTAGGCTCCTGAAGGTGATGGAGCAGGCTTTTAATTAGGTTGCTACCACTGTGATTTTTATTGAAATATGGTCCAAATCCTGCTGAGGTTTTCCCCAGTGAAGTAGGAAGTTTTTTTCCAGTGGGAAGTCATTTAAAATTGCATAATTTAAGCAGTTTTACTAGCTAGTCTACTTGTTTAAAACCTTTTTCTATTATTGCATTAAGTGTTGACAGAAATCTGTTATCTTGACATTGATCAGGAAAGAACTCCAAGCAAGATGAAACAGACGACTTGCTGTTTAGTGTTATTATTTTGATATTTCAAAGAAGCAATTAAAATTAGACATTACTTGTTCAGTGGCCTTGATTGACTTTGAAAAAGTTATTTACATTCCTCGTGTTCCAGCAGAATATTTCTTCAAAGTATAGAGATATAGAATTCCTGACCTTTCTCTCTCAAAAATCTAAAAGGTCTGTGTCCTTTAAATTGTCAACTTTTTTGTCTTTCAATTTCTATTCTTTCAAGATCAGTGGGTACAAACACAAGCTTAAGAGGTGCTTAGCAGTCTTTAAGTCATCATTGCTAAATCTGGCATGTCCACTTGTCTTCTGGCAAAACAGACTACTGGTCTAAGATAATTCTGCAGGGCATAGAAATCCCCAGGTTCCTTTGTGCCTATTAAACTATTCTCTCCTAGCTCTGATGACATATCATATCAGCCATGATTCAATGGCGGAACAGACTCGATGGGCTGAAAGGTCCAATTCTGCTCCTATATCTTATGGGCATGTGAACTCAGGAATTATTTTTAGTTTCCAAGACTTACCTTTATTACTACATCTTCCCCTTGTTCACCGAGCCAAATCTCTCCCATTCTATCCTCACCTTAACCCTAAGCCTTGTTTCTTGAGTTTCTTCTCCCTATGGCTACTTCTATCATCTCCAGGCTCATCTTTACCATACGATTTATCATAATCCATCAACTCCATTTCCACTGTACATATCCGGTTATTGTTTGATATCCTGCACCAAGTCCTCCTTGGCCCTTCATCCCCTGTTCCCAAAACTTTGTTTAAAATTCTCAGTCCTGTTTTTAAAATTTTCCATGGCACTGTCAACTGGCTGAACCTCTTTCAGTCCTTCACCCCTTTTCCTTGAATAGAAACCCTTAACTGCTCCTGTCTTAATGCGTATGGGACTGTCATATAGGTAAACTTTCTCTTCTCGACCTGTGTGCAGCCTTTGACATGGAGCATCCTCCTCCAACCCTTCTCTGCTGTCGTCCAGCTGGGTGGAACTTCTTTCAGCTGGTTCCATTCTTATTTGTTTAATTACATCTAGAGAATTACTTGTAATGGCTTCTCTTACTGCCCTATTATCTCTAGGCCCATCAATCCTTGACTGCTTTCTATTTCTCATCGAGTGCTCTCCCTTGGCATCATCTGAAGGCTTTAGTCTTCCCATGTACACTGACACCCAGCTCTACCTCACCACCACCTCTCAATTCGCCCGTTGTTGATAAATTATCAGACTGCTTATCTGTTTGGAAAATACTGAACCCATTGTTTTCAGTCCTGTGTTAAGGTACCAGGTCAGAAATCCCAAGGTATGTCATGAAGCCAGAATAGACCCCAATAGTTTTCTATTTTGGCATTAATGTGAGGATAAGATGTTTCACTCCAGGCGCAATTCTACTGACAAACTAGGGAGCTTAACTTTTAACAATTGAACAATATTCAAACATGACAAGATACAATTCTTAACTGCTAACCTATCACTGTTAGTTCCAATCCAGCAATATTTATCTTATAGACCTAAACCCCTCTTTAAAATTAGTTAGCAAAACACAGGCATACTTGCTAGTGCCTAAGGTTAACAGTCTTGGAGCTTTCAGCCTCTGGAGAGAGGGAGACGTTTCTTTCTTCCAGCAACTCAAGGCAGCAACTGCTTGTACTTTAAAATGAAACTGTTCTTTCCTGTAAGTTTAGCTCCTCCCATTAGCCACATGACTCTGTATACCTCATCTGAAATCCAGGAGAATTTAAATAAAAGGTCCATTAACTACAAAGTAATACATCCTCAGCTAACATCATTTGGGGTGACGTGATAGAAGTCTAGAAGATTGAGAAGCATGGACAGAATGGATAGTCAGGAGCTTTTTCCCAGGGTGTGAAACTTGATTACTAGGGGGCATAGGTTTAAGGTGCGAGGGGCAAGGTTTAAAGGAGATGTACGAGGCAGGTTTTTTACAGAGGTGGTGGGTGCCTGGAACTCGCTGCTGGGGGAGGTAGTGGAAGCGGATACAATAGTGACTTTTAAGGGGTGTCTTGACAAATACATGATAGGATGGGAATGGAGAGATATGGTCCCCGGAAGGGTAGGGGGTTTTAATTAAGTCAGGTAGCATAGTTGGTGCAGGCTTGGAGGGCCGAAAGGCCTGTTCCTATGCTGTAATTTTCTTTGTTCTTTGTTTTTCTTTATCAGTTATTATCCTGCAGTCTCAGCATGTGAGATGCATGTTTTCCCAGACAAATCGACTCTTGTAACAAAACACTGCCCCTTAAAGCAACCCCACCTTAAACATAAAATATATCAAAATAGCACAACCAGTTCCAAACTCTGTTCCCTAGCTACTGACCCTGTTCCCCTCTCTGGCAACAGTCTTGGATTAAGCCCAATTGTTCACAACTTTGGTGTAACGTTTTATCTGGAGATGAGTTTCCGGCCTCATTCGTACTATCACGAAGACTGCCTATTTCCACCTCAGTAATGTTGCTCAGCTTTGCCTCTGCCTTAGCTCATTTGCTGCTGAAACCCTCATTCATGCCTTCACTGCCTCTAGACTTGTGTATCCCAATAAGCTACAGGCTGGTCTCCCACATTCTATCCAATGCAAACTTGCGGCCTCACAAAACGCTCTGCCTGTGTCTTGACTTGCAGCAAGTCCCTTTCCCTGTCACTACTGTGCTTGCTGCCCTACCTGGCTCCTGGTCAAAAAGGACTTGATTTTGAAATTCTCATGCATGTTTCCAAATCCCTCCTTTGCCTTGCTGCTCTTTATCTGTGTAATCTCTTCCAACGCCACAACTCCGATATCTCTGCTCATCCACTTCTGGCCTCTAGTATTCCCCAATTTTAATTGCTACACCGTCATATTTTTAGACCTCAAGTTCTGCACTACCCTCCATACATCCCTCTGGGCCGCTACCTTGCTTTCCTCATTTAAGATGTTTCTTAAATGTCACCTGAGCTGATATCTCCTTACGTGGGTTGCTGTCATACTTTCATAAATCGTAGAATCCCTACGATGCAGAAGAGGCCATTTGGCCCATCGAGTCTGCACTGACTCTCTGGCAGAGTATCTTACCCAAACCCTCTTCCCCTCCTGATCCCTGTAACCCCACACGTTTACCATGGTTCATTAATCTAACCTACATATCTTGGGACACTAGGGAGCAATTTAGCATTGCTGATCCACCTAATCTGCACATCTTGGACTGGTGTGAACGGAGCACCTGGAGGAAACCCACACAGACACAGCGTGCAAACTCCACACTGTCACCCAAGGCTGGAATTGAACCCAGGTACCTGGAGCAGTGCTAACTGTGTCACCATGTAATGCTTCTGTGAAGCACCTTGGGACGTTCCTTACACTAACAGTGCTCGATAAATGTAACTTGTTAGCATCAATATCTGCATTGAATATTATGGATTATCTTGAGTATTCACTCAATACTTTGTGTATCAATGGTGCATGAATTCTTAGTATTGATGTTTTATTAGTTAAGCAGATGAAAGATTGTTCAATTTTCCAGATAGCCAGTGTGTTTGGAAATAATGTTCAGGCATCACCCTCTTCCATCAAGGAAGGCTGCCTCAACTTTAGGAAGAAAATCTGTTTGAGGCAACAGTTTTTGTAAGGAGTGATCTCATGATAACTTATTTAGGCCTAAAGATGAACACTGCTGATTCCTCAAAATAACAATATCTGACTCTGCTTAGTGGGTGAGGTTTTATTGATGAAGTTCGTACAGAATGATGCAGTTGTCATTGCTTTGGCCTCAGTTACAATTGATTTTGACCATGACAGGATGACTCAGCCCTTGCTGCAGAACCCACTTGTCGAAGTCTTGCTATTATAAATAAACAGGGAATCATAGAATCCCTGCAAAGCAGAAAGAGGCCATCAGCCCATGAAATCTGCAATGACTTTCCAAAAGAGCATCCCACCCAGGCCCTCCCTTCTGCTCTATCTCTATTGCCCTGTGCATTTACCTTGGCTAATCAACCTAATCTACATGACTTTTGAGCACGCGGGAGAAACCCACTCAGACATGGGGGGAATGTGCAAACTCCATACACAGTGGAATTGAACCTGGGTCCCTGGTGCTGAGAGGCAGCAGTGCTTGCCACTGTGTTGCCCAAATGGGTGAATCCAAGAAATTTCTTGCAGGTAGTTATCTGAAGATGTAATGATTTTTGCTGCTCAAATCTGTTTGATTTAATGAATAGTAGTATCATTTAACTATTAGTTTGCCTCACCCAACTCTTAGTACCTAAAGACCTTGGTGGGATTTTCTGACCTCAGTCATCCCAAAACTGGAAAATCCTACCTGAGGTCAACAGACCTTTCCATAGTCCTTCCCTCGCCTACTTCGATTCCTGTGGCAGGCAGGACAGTAAAATTCACCCCTTTCTCTTTTATCTTGCTGCTTTATTTGGTGATGAGGAGAATACTTCAGTGAGCAGACGTGGGTGTATTAGTGAAGGGGAAGATAGTGACTGTTGTACATCTTCCCCAAGGGGTCTGATTCTTTGAAGACAAGGCAAACATTTGGACGAAACTCCATTGAATCTGTTTTTCTTGGACTTGTTTTTATTTTTGAGTTCTAAAGTGAATTTTGTGTTAGAATGTTATCTTGTGGTGATTCGAGTTAACCAGAAGGTTGAGCTAGATCTGCCTCGGTGTGCCAATATGCAGTGACTTTCATTTAATTTGGCAAGTTGCCTGAACAGAATTGACCTTGATTCAGCATTGTCTTAAGTTTGTGCTGATGCAGGTTTCAGTGCATCAACTTGATTCACACATTTAGGTACCGATGTCTTGATTCTGTCGTACTTTACATCCCAATGTACTTTGTATCCAATTAAGCATTTTTAGAATACACTCATGTTGGAAGTATGGGAAACAATTTGAACATAACATGGTCCCACAAACAGGAATGAAAGATGACTAAATCATTGTTTTGGGTAATGTGATGTTGATTGGGAAGGTCTTGTGGTGTAGTGGTAGTGTTTGGACCAGAGGCTCTGAGTTCATGGCCTATTTCAGGACTTGATGGCCATGGCTGGTCTGTTCATAATGTGGCCAAACAGGTTGATTATTTGTCTGTCAATCCTTCCAATATGTTTGGCAGGTGGCAAGAGAAGAGCCTATGCTCAGCTATACTGCAGAAGGCAATGGCATATCACTGCAGCACTTTACCTAGCGTAACCATGGACCAATCCAATGGAAGTCTATGGTCGCCAATGTCTGTTGGGTCATTTCTCATCAGGAGGAGAATGCCGATAGAGAAGTGTTGGCCATGGCAATGCAAAATCTCCTGTTTTTCGAATAGTGCTAAGAGATCTTTTATGTGCACCCAACAGGACTGATGAGAGATCAGTTTCATGTCTCAAAAAGGATAGCACCTAAGATACTGAGGCATTTTCTTGTATTTTAAAGTACCACTCTAAATTATATGTTCAAAGCTCGAGTGGAACCTTGATCAGCCAACTTCTGACTCTGGTGAGAGCTCTACTGCTAAGCCAAGGACGATTACAGCCCTGTGCGATGAATGGGATTTAACTCCACATCCTCAATAATTATAGTCCTTTAGTTCTCTTTCATGATGGTATTAGAACATAGAACATAGAAAAACTACAGCACAAACAGGCCCTTCGGCCCACAAGTTGTGCCGAACACATCCCTACCTTCTAGACCTACCTATAACCCTCCATCCTATTACGCTCCATGTACTCATCCAGGAGTCTCTTAAAAGACCCTATTGAGTTCGCCTCCACCACCACTGATGGCAGCCGATTCCACTCGCCCACCACCCTCTGTGTGAAAAACTTCCCCCTAACATCTCCCCTCTACCTACCCCCCAGCACCCTAAACCTGTGTCCTCTCGTAGCAGACATTTCCACCCTGGGAAAAATGTCCACCCGATCTATGCCTCTCAACATCTTATACACCTCTATTAGGTCTCCTCTCATCCTTCGTCTCTCCAAGGAGAAAAGACTGAGCTCACTCAGCCTATCCTCATAAGGCATGCCACTCAATCCAGGCAACATCCTTGTAAATCTCCTCTGCACCCTTTCGATCTTTTCCACATCCTTCCTATAGTGAGGTGACCAGAACTGAGCACAGTAGTCCAAGTGGGATCTGACGAGGGTCTTATATAGCTGCATCATTATCCCCGGACTCCTAAACTCAGTCCCTCAATTGATAAAGGCCAGCACACCATACGCCTTCTTAACCACCTCCTCCACCTGCGGGGCCGATTTCAGAGTCCTATGGACCCGGACCCCAAGGTCCTTCTGATCCTCTACAGTACTAAGAGTCTTTCCCTTTATATTGTACCCCTTCATCCCATTTGACCTACCAAAATGGACCACGACGCATTTATCTGGGTTGAAGTCCATCTGCCACTTCTCCGCCCAGTCTTGCATCCTATCTATGTCCCTCTGTAACTTCTGACATCTCTCCAGACTATCCACAACCCCACCAACCTTCGTGTCGTCGGCAAACTTACCAACCCATCCCTCCGCTTCCTCATCCAGGTCATTTATGAAAATGACAAACAGCAAGGGTCCCAGAACAGATCCCTGGGGCACACCACTGGTGACCGACCTCCATTTGGAAAAAGACCCATCTATACCCACTCTCTGCCTCCTTTGGGCCAGCCAGTTCTGGATCCACCGGGCTGCAGCCCCTTGGATCCCATGCCCTCTCACTTTTTCTAGAAGCCTTGCATGGGGGACCTTATCGAACGCCTTGCTAAAAACCATATAAACCACATCTACCGCCTTCCCGTCAATGTGTTTAGTCACATTTTCGAAGAACACCACCAGGCTCGTAAGGCACAATCTGCCCTTGACAAAGCCATGCTGAGTATTCTTGAGCATACTAAACCCCTCTAAATGCTCATATATCCTGTCCCTCAGGTTCTTCTCCATCAGTTTACCAACCACTGAGGTTAGACTCACCGGTCGGTAATTACCTGGGCTATCTCTATTCCCCTTCTTGAAAATAGGAACCACATCCGCAATCCTCCAATCCTCCGGCACCTCTCCCGTCTCCATTGGCGACGCAAAGATCATCGCCAGAGGCTCTGCAATCTCTTCCCTCGCCTCCCACAGTAACCTGGGGTACATCCCATCCGGACCCGGTGACTTATCTATCTTGATGCCATTCAAAGATTCCAGCACAACCTCTTAAAGTCCACATACTCAATCCTTTCAGTCCACCGCACGCCCGCAGTACATCCACCCAGGTCCTTCTCCTCTGTGAAAACCGAGGCAAAATACTCATTAAGCACCTCTGCCATTTCTACTGGCTCCATACGGACTTTCCCGCCTTCACCTTTTATAGGCCCTATTCCGTCACGTCTCATCCTTTTACTCTTCACATATTTATAGAACGCTTTAGGGTTCTCCTTAATCCTACCTGCCAGGGCCTTTTCATGACCCCTTCTAGCTCTCCTAATTTCCTCAGAACTGGCAATTGATTTCTGATTGAACAATAAAACTTTGTATGTGAGAAGGTGAAAGCACCTAATGCTTGAAGAATATGGGAGCAGGAGTTGGCCATTTATCACCTTGAACCTGCAACATCATTTAACTACATTATGGGATCATCTACCTCGGTGCCATTTTTTCCCTGCTACCCCCATATCCCTTGATATTAGTATCTAGTGATCTGTCTTAAAAGTCCTTAATGATTGAGCTTCCACAGCTCCCACTGGAGATTCACCACCCTCTGAGTGAAAAACATTTCTCCTCAGCTTAGTCCTAAATGGCTTGCTTCCTATTCTGAGACTGTCCCATTGTTCTAGACCTCCCAACCTTGGAAATATCCTGTCGAGTCCTGTAAGAATTTTGTAAGTTTCATTGAGATCACCTCTCATTCTTCTAAACTTTAGAGAATACAGACTCAATCTCTCCCTCATAGGACAGTTCTGCCATCTGAGGAATTAATCTGGTGAACCTCCACTGCATTCTCTCAATAGCAACGTTGGGGACCAGATGAGAAACTCCAAAGTATATTATGAAATTGGCCTAATTTCTGGTTTTGGCATTGGGGTGAGCATAAGGTGTTTTGCTCCAGGTATGATTCGATTGGCCAACTAGAAAGCTTTTATTAAAACAAAATTAATTTAACAACACAGTTAAAATATAATAATTAGCATAACTTTTACCAGATGAAATACTTCCAACATAAGGTATTATTCTTAACAGCTAGCTATTTCTGGTTCCAATGTAAGCAATAGCCCCTCAGTCATACATTCTTTTTCAGACTCATTTAGCACAAAAACAGATATGCTCGCGTGGGTGAGCATGTGATATACTCACAGGGGAGGTGATGGCCTAATAGAATTATTGCTAGACTATTAATCCAGAAACTCATGTTCTGGGGACCTGGGTTCGAATCCCAACACAGCCGATGGTGGAATTAGAATTCAATAAAAATATCTGGAATTGAGAATTTACTGATGACCATGTAACCATTGTCAATTGTTGGAAAAACCCATCTGGTTTACTAATGCCACTTGGGGAAGGAAACCTGCTGTCCTTGCCTGGTCTGGCTTACATGTGACACCAGAGCCACAGCAATGTGGTTGACTCTGTGCCCTCAGGAATGGGCAATAAATACTGGTGTAGCCAGTGATGCCCATGTCCCACGAATGAATAAATAAAGTGCTACGTTTCCTGCCTTTTAACCCCTATGTACAGATACAGAAAGATATCGACCTCCTGGCTCCCACACAGCAGCTTCTAGAGAGAGATCGACCCCTTTAATAGCAGAACCTCAGAGAAAGAGACTTATTTCCTGGCAGATCCCAGTCTCCAAATCCAGAGAGAGGAAGCAAGGCACTTTTCTCTCTCCATTCTAAGCAGCAACTGAGCTGATTTCTGTGTAAGCCTAGTTGCATAATTGCTCTAGTGAATCAACCTAATCAAGCCCTACCCTGAAAAGCCTCAGGGCAAAACACTAAAATAACAACACTGCAATAGCCCAGATTAAAAGAAACATTCTAGCAATTAGGACTGATTATGCTTCTGCAGTATCAACGGGGGCTGCTGGTTACAGACAAAGCACTGACAAATAGAACGGACTGCTTAAAAAAAAACCTGCACCAGAAACATGACACATACATTTCTTAAAAGCACAGTTTCGTCACAGCAAGTATATACCTTTGCTTGGGTAGGGGCATCGAAACTGTACATAATACTCCAGGTGCTGTCTAACCAAAATTGAAGCAAGACATCTTTACTTCTGTACTCAAATCCTCTTATGATCAAGGCCAACACCCAATTTCCCTTCCTGTTTGTTTGCTGTACCTGCATGCTAGCTTTTAGTGTCTAATGAACAAGCGCACCGAGGTCCCTTTGAACATTATCACTTCCTAATCCTTGCAGTGCCCCACTAGTCCCAGCCTGACAATGACCCATTTATTCCTGCTGTCTGTTTTCTGTCCATTAATCAATCCCCAATCCATGCCAGAATATTACCCACTATCCCATGTACTCTAATTTTGTTTGCTTAACCTCCTGTGTGGGACTGTATTAAAAACTTTTTGAAAATCAAAATACACCAAAGCCAATGGTTCTCCCTTAATTATTCTGCCAATAACAACCTCACAAAACTCCCAACAGGTTTGTCAAACATGATTTCCCTTTCGTAAATTGACTTTAACTTTGCCCAGTTATCATGTCCTTTATAATGATTCTAGAATTTTTTCAACTACTGACATCAGGCTAGCAGATCTGTAATTCCTCATGTTCTTTACCCCCTTTTCTTAACAGTGGGGTTACATTTGTAACTTTCCAATCTGAAGGTACCGTTCCAGAATCTATAGAGTATTGAAAGATAGCTACCAATTGACCCACTGTCTATAGCTAATTCAGCACTCTTGGTATGAAGATCATTGCCTCCTGCAAATTTATCACATTTCAGGCCCATTAATTTCATCAATACTTTCTCCAATGTGACTACTAATGCTAATTTCAAAGAAAATTACAGCACAGGAACAGGCCCAATGGCCCTCCAAGCCTGCACTGACCATGCTGCCTGACTTAACTAAAACGCCCTATGCTTCTGGGGGCCATATCCCTCTATTCCCATCTCATTCATGTACTTGTCAATTCGCCCCTTAAACGTCACTACAGTATCTGCTTCCACTACCTCCCCTGGCAACAAGTTCCAGGCACCCACCACTCTCTGTAAAAAATCTGCCTCGTACATCTCTTTTAAAACTTGCCCCTTGTACCTTAAACCTATGCCCCCTAGTAATTGACTCTTCCACCCTGGGGAAAAGCTTCTGACTATCCACTCTGTCCATGCCTCTCAATCTTGTAGACTTCTATCAGGTCTCTCCTCAACCTCCGTCGCTCCAGTGAGAACAAACCAAGTTTCTCCAACATCTCATAGCTAATGCCCTCCATACTAGGCAACATCCTGTAAATCTTTTCTGTACCCTCTCCAAAGCCTCCACATCCTTCTGGTAGTGTGGCAACCAGAATTGAACACTATATTCCAAGCGTGACCTCACTAAGATTCTATAAAGCATCAACATGACTTGCCAATTTTTAAACTCAATACCCCGGCCGATGAAGGCAAGCATGCCTTATGCCGCCTTGACTATCTTCTCCACCTGCACTCCCACTTTCAGTGACCCGTGTACCTGTACACCCAGATCCCTTTGCCTATCAATACTCTTAAGGGTTCTGCCATTTACTGTATATTTTCTATCTGTATTAGACCTTCCAAAATGCATTACCTCACATTTGTCCGGATTAAACTCCATCTGCCATCTCTCCGCCCAAGTCTCCAACCGATGTGTATCCTGCTGTATCTTCTGATGGTCCCCATTGCTATCCGCAAATCCACCAACCTTTGTGTCGTCCGCAAACTTACTAATCAATCCAGTTACATTTTCCTCCAAATCATTTTCATATATATATATATCTCCATTCAGAAATGCACCCTTCCACTGCTACCCTCTGTCTTCTTTGACCGAGCCAGTTTTGTATCCACCTTGCCAGCACACCTCTGATCCCATGCGACTTCACCTTCTGCACCAGTCTGCCATGAGGGACCTTGTCAAAGACCTTACTGAAGTCCATGTAGACAACATCCACTGCCCTACTCTCATCAATCATCTTTGTCACTTCCTCGAAAAACTCGATCAAGTTTGTGAGACACGACCTCCCCATCACAAAACCATGTTGCCTCTCTAATACATCCACTTATTTCCAAGTGGGAATAAATCCTGTCTTGAAGAATCCTCTCCAATAATTTCCCTACCATTGATGTAAGGCTCACCGGCCTGTAATTACCTGGATTATTCATGCTACCCTTTTTAAACAAAGGAACAACATTGGCTATTCTCCAATCCTCTGGGACCTCCCCTGTAGTCATGATGTGGAGATGCCGGCGTTGGACTGGGGTAAACACAGTAAGAAGTTTAACAACACCAGGTTAAAGTCTCCCCCCCCCCCCCCCCCCCCCCCGGTCAGGTGGAGTGGAGACATGCTCATAAACAGGGCATACAGAGACACAACTCAATTTACAGATTAATGATTGGAATGCAGTCTTTACAGATAATCAAGTCTTAAAGGTACAAACAATGTGAGTGGAGAGAGCATTAAGCACAGGTTAGAGATGTGTATTGTCTCCAGACAGGACAGCCAGTGAGATTCTGCAAGTCCAGGCAAGCTGTGGGGGTTACAGATAGTGTGACATGAACCCAAGATCCTGGTTGAGGCTGTCCTCATGTGCAGAACTTGGCTATCAGTTTCTGCTCAGCGACACTGCGCTGTCGTGTGTCGTGAAGGCCGCCTTGGAGACCGCTTACCCGAAGATCAGGGGCCGAATGCCCGTGACCGCTGAAGTGCTCCCCAACAGGAAGAGAACAGTCTTGCCTGGTGATTGTCGAGCGGTGTTCATTCATCCGTTGTCTTAGCATCTGCATGGTTTCCCCAATGTACCATGCCTCGGGACATCCTTTCCTGCAGTGTATCAGGTAGACAACGTTGGCCGAGTTGCAAGAGTATGTACCGTGTACCTGGTGGATGGTGTTCTCACGTGAGATGATGGCATCTGTGTCGATGATCTGGCACGTCTTGCAGAGGTTGCTGTGGCAGGGTTGTGTGGTGTTGTGGTCACTGTACTCCTGAAGGCTGGGTAGTTTGCTGAGGACAATGGTCTGTTTGAGGTTGTGCGGTTGTTTGAAGGCAAGAAGTGGGGGTGGGGGGATGGCCTTGGCGAGCTGTTCGTCTTCATCAATGACATGTTGAAGGCTCCGGAGGAGATGCCGTAGCTTCTCCGCTCCGGGGAAGTACTGGACGACGAAGGGTACTCTGTCCATTGTGTTCCGTGTTTGTCTTCTGAGGAGGTCGGTGCGGTATTTCGCTGTGGCGCGTCGGAACTGTCGATTGAGTCGAGCGCCATATCCTGTTCTTATGAGGGCATCTTTCAGCGTCTGGAGGTGTCTGTTGCGATCCAGATCCACAACCAACTTTCCCCTCATACACTCATTGTTTCCTTTGTTTATATTTAAGACCCAAGTTTTGGATTGAAGTACATTGTTTGCAAACTTAATGGAAATTTCTATCATTATGGTCACACTTGAGGGCTTTTATTTTACAAAATTATTAATTAGCCCCCTCATTGCATAAAACTAGATGTGAAATAGCCAGTTCCCTTGTTGGTTCCTCAACATACTGTTTCAGAAAACCACCTGGTACACATTCCTGGAAATCATCCTCCATAGCATTAATGCTCATTAGGTTTACCCAATCTATATGTAAATTGAACTCCCCCATGATTACTGTATTGCCCTTGTTACATGCACCTTTAATTTTCTGATTTATACTGTGTTTTACATTATCACTCCTGTTTTGTTGCTTATAAATAACTCTTACTAATGTTTGTCGCCCTTTGCTGTTTCTTAGCTTGTTCTCTGATCTAAGATCCTCTGTCTCTAATGCACTAATTTCATCCCTTATTATCAGTGCTACCTCACTTTTTCCTTTTTAACCTGTCCTTCCTAAATGATGAATTTAGTTGAGTAATTTATTTCCCAGCCTTGGTCACCCTGCAGCCACGTCTCCGTAGTGGCAATTAAATTAGAACTGTTTAGATCTCCATTCATGTTGTCAATTCACCTGCCTTGTTGTGAATGCTGTGCGCATTCAGAGTGCCTTTAATTGTGTCTTTTTAACCTTCCATATGTTGACTCTATTTGATGTTGACCTCTGTTTCTGTTGTCTTCCACATTGTTTATTTTCTTTCCATTGCCAGCTTTGATTTTCTCCTATCTGAATCCCGTCTCGGGTTCCCATTCATCTGCAAGTTAGTTTTAAACCTCCAACAACACTCGCAAATTTCCCCATGAGGATGTTGGTCCAGTTCATCCTCCCAAGGCTGGGAAATTTACTCAATTAAATTCATCATTTAGGAAGGACAGGTTAAATGGAAAAAGTGAGGTAACACTGATGAGGGATGAAATTGGTACATTAGAGTCAGAGGACCTTGGGTCCCACCTGCCCCAGAAATTTAAAGCCCTCTCCCACACCATTTCTCCAGCCATGTGTTCATTTGCTCAATCCTCCCTTTTCTATACCCTGGAAGTAATTCTGAGATTATTGTCTTAGAACTCCTGCTTTTCTGACTTGTTCCCAACCCGCTAAAATCTGCTTTCAGGACCTTGTCCTTCTTTCTATCTATATTGTTGGTACCAATGTGCTCCAGGAGTTCTGGCTATTCACCCTCCAAAAGAATATCCTGCTCAGTGACATAAAAGACATTATGGAACATTATTTAAGAAGACTGTTCTTGGTATATAGCCCTTCAAGATTGCAATTCGTATTTGAAAGGGAAGTCTTCAGTGAGGAAACGTGTACCTATTACGGGGAATCTAATTCTGTTGACTGGAAATTGTATATAAAATTAATTTGAGCCATTATAGCCATGCTGTCTGTCAAGGCTACCATTTTATATGTTGGCAGGCTGAGCAGACTATAAATAAATATATCCCTGCCCCATATGCAGGCTGTCCCATTTTACCGTTAGCATGTGGTTCAATGACAGATACAGAGGCACATTAAAATGGTTTGTCCCTCTAGCTGACTTTGAAAGGGGTTGGAATTATTGGATCAATTCCCTACTTGAAATGCATAAATGAAGGTGTTCAAATTTACAGTAGAAAATGTACGTGGAGGCCTTGGAACACAATTACTTTCCAAACAAAAATCCCGTTTTAAGTCTTGAAATTGTGAAATTTCAGATTTAAGAACAATGAAATGATCTGGATGTGTTAGGAGTATGGAGTAACTTTTTAAACCAAATTGTTAATTGCTATAGTTATCTAACATTTCTGTTAACATTGTGAATATTTTGATTAGATATCTCTTGTGGTCAGTGGTTTAGGCAGCATTGTGTTTAATGGTTCTGATATCTGTTCTTTCCAAATCATAGAAAGAAACCAACACCCATGCTAATTCCACAAATTTCATTTAGTTTGTTTTAATGTTTATTTATTAGTGTCACAGGTAAGCTTAGGTTTAACACAAATGAAAATCCCCTAGTCACCACACTATGGCATCTGTTCAGGTACACTGAGGGAGAATTTAGCATGACCAATACACCTAACCAGCACATCTTTGGACTGTGGGAGGCAACTGGAGCACCTGGAGGAAACCCAGGTGCAGACAGGGAGAACACACAAACTCCGCACAGTCACCCAGGTCCCTGTTGTTGTCAGGCAGCAGTGCTCACCACTGCCACTGTGCTGCCCCAACACACGTATAATTAACAAAAATAAACTCTTAAGACCCCTGTTCTTAAACTGTTGCTTGCCAGGAAAAAATGGCCCATTGAATTGCCAATGTTGTTCCTTTGTTTAAGAAGGATAGCAAGAATAATCCAGGTAATTACAGGCCAGTGAGCCTTACATCAGTGGTAGGGAAATTATTGGAGAGGATTCTTCAAGACAGGATTTAAGCCCACTTGGAAATAAGTGGGCTTATTAGTGAGAGGCAACATGGTTTTGTGAAGGGGAGGTCGTGTCTCACGAACCTGATCGAGTTTTTCGAGAAAGTGACGAAGATGATTGAGGGCGGGGCAATGGATGTTGTCTACGTGGACTTTAGTAAGGCCTTTGACAAGGTCCCTCATAGCAGACTGGTGCAGAAGGTGAAGTCGCATGGGATCAGAGGTGAGCTGGCAAGGTAGATACAAAACTGGCTTGGCCACATCTTGGTCAAAGAAGACAGGGTAGCAGTGGAAGGGTGTGTTTCTGAATGGAGGGCTGTGACAAGTGGTGTTCCTCAGGGATCCGTGCTGGGACCTTTGCTGTTTGTAATATATATAAATGATTTGGAGGAAAATGTAACTGGATTGATTAGTATGTTTGCGGACAACACAAAGGTTGGTGGATTTGCGGATAGCGATGGGGACCATCAGAGGATACAGCAGGATATAGATCAGTTGGAGACTTGGGTGGAGAGATGGCAGATGGAGTTTAATCCGGACAAATGTGAGGTAATGCATTTTGGAAGGTCTAATACAGATAGGAAATATACAGCAAATAGCAAAACCCTTAGGAGTATTGATAGGCAAAGGGATCTGGGTGTACAGGTACACAGGTCACTGAAAGTGGCAATGCAGGTGGAGAAGGTAGTCAAGGCATACGGCATGCTTGCCTTCATCTGCCAGGGTATTGAGTTTAAAAATTGGCAAGTCATGTTGCAGCTTTATAGAACCTTTGTTGGGCTGCACTTGGAATATAGTGTTCAATTCTGGTCACCACACTACCTGAAGGATGTGGAGGCTTTGGAGAGGGTACAGAAAAGATTTACGAGGATGTTGCCTGGTATGGAGGGCATTAACTATGAGGAGAGGTTGGAGAAACGTGGTTTGTTCTCACTGGAACGACGGAGGTTGAGGGGAGACCTGACTGAAGTCTACAAGATTATGAGGCATGGACAGAGTGGATAGTCAGAAGCGTTTTCCCAGGGTGGAAGAGTCAATTACTAGGGGGCACATGTTTAAGGTGCAAGGGGCAAGGTTTAAAGGAGATGTACGAGGCAGATTTTTTAAGAGTAGTGGGTGCCTGGAACTCGTTGCCGGGGGAGGTAGTGGAAGCAGATACGATAGTGACTCTTCGGGGCGTCTTGACAAAATACATGAATAGGATGGGAATGGAGGGATATGATCCCCGGAATGGTAGGGGGTTTTAGTTCAGTTGGGCAGCATGTCAGTGCAGGCTTGGAGGGCCATTGGGCCTGTTCCTGTGCTGTAATTTTCTTTGTTCTTTGATTTTTTTGGATCTTCTGGATTCAGTTGTCTGCTACAGTTGAAAGCAGTTAATCATATTTGTTTTAAACTGTTGCTTACATTTTTTATAGGCTTCTGATGCTATAAAGTTGAACCTGATAGAAGCAAGGAATGAGATTAGAATTTGGAATTTATGCCCGAATTTACTGCAGAAATTCGCCTTTGTTCTGTTCCCTGATTTTTATTTTATTGCTGTCTCTTTGGTCTTTTTGGATCAATCTCCAAATCAAGTGCTTGCTTTAATTTCTCTACACGTGCTAGAGTGACTTGTGGATCCAGAGACACTGATCTTTAAAATTTGCAATACAAGAGGAGATTAGATGAAGATCATTAAAATGGAGAGGTTGTGAATAGAATCTATTTCTACTTTGGAATATTGCTGTGGTAAATTGTGCATCATGCAGATATAGTGACACATATTGCAACCATAATGGGGGTGTGGAATGGGTTGACAGGGTTGTGGCAGAGATGTACTTTTGGATTAGTGGATAAGGTGCCAAAGCTGTGTCTTGGATTGTGCCAAGCTCCTTGAACCTTCAGCATTACAGCCATGATGTTATTCGGCCGTTTGCTGTGTTCTTCATGTGCAACTGTTTCTTAATGTCACATGGGGTGAATTGAATTGGTTGAAGACTGACATCTGTAATGGTGGGGATTTCAGGGGGAGGAAAAAATCATATTCCTTGTGCTACAATTGTTGAAAATTATCATGCAGCAATTTTCCTTTTAGTTAATTTTCTACCATCTGGGATGTGGTGGTGCTCCAAAACTTTAACCTCATCTGGTGGTTGTAGAAATGTCTAGCTCTGTTTAGCTGCTTTTGCTGTTTAGCATGCATGCAGTTTTCTGTAGCTACACCAGATTGGCATTCCATTTTCCTTCACAAGAAGAAAGGACAGGAAAATTGGACTAAAACACCATAAATGGCCATTTAATTACCTTAAACATTCATGCTGTGTACCACAAGTGCATTATGTTGCAGGAGTGTGCAATGCACAAATTGCACGACAGATTGCCAAGGCTTCTTCAACAGCATCCCCCAAACTTCAACTGCTTGGAAGGCTCATGAGAGCACCATCACTTCCAAGTTCCCCTCCAAGTCGCACATCATCCTGTCTCAGAAGTGCATCACCGTTCTTTCATTGTTGGATTAAAGTTCTGGAACTCCCCCCGCCCCCCAATGCCCCCAATAGCCCTGTGGACTGTACTTTCACCACATGAACTGCAGTGGTTCAAGAAGGTGTCTCACCAGCTCATAAGAAAAGTTAGGGATGGGCCATCAGTATTTGTATTATCAGTGATATATATATATATATATATATCCCAGGACTGAACTAAAAGGAATGCTAAATCTTTATTAATTT
Source organism: Mustelus asterias (assembly GCF_964213995.1). Lineage (NCBI taxonomy): Eukaryota > Metazoa > Chordata > Chondrichthyes > Carcharhiniformes > Triakidae > Mustelus > Mustelus asterias. The sequence continues at coordinate 104,678,214 of NC_135810.1, read as the reverse complement.
ACAAAATGCTGTCAGCTTTTCGAGCTAGGTCTTGGAACTAGTAACAGTAGGTAGTTACATTTGTTTTTGATTTAGTTTTAGTGCAATGGTATTTATCCTTTCTCTTTTAGTTAAAGCCATGTTTTAGATGCTATTGTGTCTGGAATGTCAATTGGTAGATCAAGTGCGCAAATGTTATGAATATCTACAGACATTTAATCTTATAAAAACACTTGATCCTGAAGTAAAGGTTTACATGCAAGGAAATGATTTGTCCTGGTTCATTTGAGATATTATGGGGTTAAATATCGCATGCTGTGAGTTGAATTCGAAATGACAAGCTTAAGACATCTGTGATTAATGAGATTACCCATTAACAGTTCTCTTTCTTTCAACATAACCATATGACCTTAGATGTAGTTAACCTGACTAGAACAAAGGGTGTCTTGTGATCAGCTATATTGTGTCAAACCGCATGTGATTATGAGAATTGTAAAAATACATGAAGGGGGACTGTTCCATTATTCAGCGTGCCTTTGCTACCTGACTCCCAGCACTGAGTGGAGGTTATGTAGCAAAGGCTTGCCAGCTTGCATATGTAAGAAGAATAAAGAACTTTCGAATCGGACAGCGGTTGGTGTTTTGCCTTTGTATCAAGGACGGAAGAGTCTCATGAAAGCGAACATAACACATCTTTAGGTTGTTCACCTTTCAATGTCAGACCTCTTGTGTAGACAAAGTATTTGGTACTAATAAAAAAATTTAGATCGTCTCTAATGAAGATGATTATGTTAAGTACATAATTATGTTGGGTATATAAATTTCAGCATTTGCATTCGGGTTCCCAGTTGGTTTTGGCCACATTGGTCTGGCCTGACTGTTTAACTTTCCAATGTTAGTGCTTTAATTAGGCCTTTGTGTTCATTGTAGAAACTTGAGTTGCATGTATTTTCTTCTCGCTGTGGAATACCAACCCCTGACTGGCGGACTTTAACTTTTTTTGTAACACTTGTTAAAGCATGTTTAGATTGAAGATATAGTATCTGCCTGTTGGCATCCCTCATCAGTGTTCTCTGCACATATCCAGATTAGATGCAGGGAATGTGGGGTTTTTTTTTTTTGCAGCTATATTCTGATGCACCTTTTGCATACGAGCCTTCAAAATTAGATGAACACTAAACACCTTGAATCATCATTTTTGTGGGAGTTGGAAGCAGTGGGGGAATGTGAATAGGAGGGATGAAAAAGGACTGTTGCAGCTAACAAAAGTAAAATAACTTGCTTTTTAAAAAATGCTCTACGTCACCCCTAGTCAACCTATCACCTGTTGAAAGGAAAAAGCAACATCAATGTTTAGCTGCTTAAATTTTAGAACCACTGTCTCAATGATTGTTTCAAAAGATTAGGTTTGGTAATGAATGAATGCTTTCCAAAACTTTAGTTAAATTCACACCAGCTCACTTCTAAAACTGTGTAGGATACTCAAACTGAGCTTATGGCTCAGTGCGGTACAGTCCATTAAGTGGATTGAAACTGTTTGTGTCTGAACTAATTTTTCTATCACCACTCCTGCTTTTTGTAACCTTGGACGACGGAATGGTAGGCTTCTGATCCATGCCTACCATGAGATTGTTGGTGTTATGCTTAATTGGTCTTACCGTCTGGGTGCTCTATTAAACCATACTTTACCCGATGGCATGAATGAAAGCTGACACATGCTCTGAATAGTTTCTGATTGCATTCAACCAATGGATGATGGGACTCAATTTGTTTTATATTCTGACCGTTGTGGCAGTAAAACATGCAACAGCTAAATTTCAGCCTTCACTCAGATGGTACTCTTGCCTAAATCAGAAGGTGAACCTTTTCACTCTTCACTCGCAGGACCAACATTTATAGCCTGACACTAATTGCCCTAGAGAAGGTGGTGGTGACAGCTGCTGCCGAGAATAAACTAAATGACTGGGTCTGATTTCAAAGGGCAATGAAGAGTCAACAATGTTTCAAAATAAGGGATTGCCCTTTTAAGTCATAGATGTGGGAGAACTTCGCAGGGTCAATAATATTTGGAGTTTTCTACTCGAATGCAGTGGAAGATGGGGTCATTAAACATTTCCAAGGTTGAGTTGGGTAGAATTTTGATCTACAAGGGAGTTGAGGGAGGAGGCAGGCAAGAAAGTGGAGTTAATGTCACAATCAGATCTTATTGAGTTGTGGGGCAGAGTCGATGGGCTGAATGGCCTACTCTTGCGTCATTTTTTTCTTGTGTTAATCTCTAGTCATACTTAGGCCAGATCTGGCAATGTTGACCTGTTTCCTTCCCAAAGACATTAGTGAACCAGAAGGAGTTTTAGAACAGTCTGGTAGTTTAATGGTCAGTTATTGATGCGGTCTTCCAGATTTGAATTTAAATTCCTCAGCTGCTATCATAGGATTTGAACTTGTGCCACTGAGTTACCACTCCAGTTCTCTTACTTGTCCACCAACATAGACAGTTACTGAGGGAGTACTGCATTTTTGATACCTTTGGATATAATGTTAAGTCAAGACTTGCCTGCACATTGCGGTTAATATAAAAGGCAACCTGTCATTATTCAAATAGCACCGTTTAGAATGTCAAAGTACCATCAAAACAGTTTAGTCACTGTCTCAATGTGTGGAACTCCATTGTGCAAATTGGCTGTTATAGAAACATAGAAAACAGAAGCAGGAGTAGGCCCTTCGAGCCTGCTTTACCATTAATTATGATCAGGGCTGATTATCATATTCAATATCCTGATCATATCCCTTGATCCCTTCAGCCCCATACTATTTACCTACATTACGACAATGACCACATTTCAAAATGAATGTGGAACATTTTTTGGAATATCCTGAGGGTATGAAATGCATTGTAAATTTTGAGCCAAAAGTTTAATTTGTCTTGTGTTTGCACCCAATGTTGTTTTAAATAAATAAACTGTTATTTAGTAAGTTTTTAGGAAGGTTAACGCAGAAAAAAATTAGTAAACGTTATGCACTGTGTTTGGAGGCCTTTGCCTCTAAAATGCTTTGAGCTTAATTTGTGGGGTACAGAACCATCATTATCAGCTGTTAGGTGTCAACTCAGGAGACTGAGAGATTGCAGTCTAAAAACCTGTTGTACTGTTTTATACAAAATAACTTGCCTTGCTTTTCCTACAAACAGTTTCCCAGGAGGTTTTCCCCTTCCATTTTCCATCGATACATAAGAATAAAAGAGGGTGATGGCCTCTGGCAGCAAGTAATGTCATGCGTTTTCCTTGCTGCCTGTATATATCTTTAGGTATTCTGGGTAGCGCATATACTTATCTTTCCAACTCTAGATGCTGTTTCTGACCACTGGCTCTGGAAAGCTCCAAATATAACTTTTACGCTTCTGCAATGCACAGGTCATTGTGCCTTGTGCATATATTAATTTTTTTGCAAGTTGTAGCTTTTTATTCTATTATGTTTAAGTATGTACGGTTTAACATCCCCACTTTAGCAGAAGAGGTAGATAAGGTGCAGTAAAAAGATTTTAAAAATACATTTGAGGCTATTTCATAGATTCAGCTTTTTGTTTATAGCTACTTGCAGGCTGCCAACCTTTGATGGGAAGCTTGTTGAAATTGGTGATTTGTAATTTGTGCCTGTTTGTTACATATCAAAGTCATTCTGTTATGATTTGTTTTATGAATTTGAAGTTTCAGTTTTTTCATTCATTCATGGAGTGAATATCGCTGCCTAGGCCAGCATTTATTGCTCATCACTATCTTGAAAAGGTGGTGGTTAGCTGTCTTCTTGAACCACTGCAGTCCATTTAGTATAAGGACACCCACAGTGCTGTTAGGGAGGGATTTCCAGGATTTTGACCCAGTGACAATGAAGAATGACAATATATCATTCTATGATATTTCCAAGTCAGAGTGGTGTGGGGTTTGGAGGGGAATTTGCAGTTAGTGGTGTCCCTATCTGTCTGCCGTCCTTGTCCTTCTAGATGGTTGCGGTCCTGAGTTTGGAGGGTCTAAGGAGTGATATTGAGTTCCTGTGGTGCTTATTATGGACAGTAGACACTGTTACTGTGCTTTAGTTGTGGATGGGGTGCCAATCAAGTGGGCCGCTTTGCCCTGGATGGTGTCAAGCTTCTTGAGTAATGTTGGAACTGCAATCATGAGGCAAGTATTGAATCACACTTGTAGGTTGAAGATGGTGAACAGGCTTTGGGGAGACAGGCGGTGAGGTAGTCATAACAGGTTTCCTAACCTCTGACCTACTCTTGGAGCCACAGTATTTGCCTAGTGCAGTTTAGTTTTCTCCCCCCCACCAGGATGTAGATAGAGAGAGATTCAGTGATGGTGATGTCATTGTGTTAGATTCTCTTATATTGGAGATGGTCATTGTTTGGAACTTGTGTGATGCGAATATTACTTGCCACTTGTCGGCCCAAGCCTGCATGTTGTCTGCTCCAATATCAGAGTAGTCAGGAATGGTGCTGAACATTGTGCAAACATTAGGGCAGAATCCCACTTCTGAACTTGTGGAAGGAAGGTCATTGATGAAGCAGCTGACAGTGGTTGGGCCTAGGACATTACCCTGAGAAGCTCCTGCAGTGATGCCCTGGAACTGAGATGTTTGACCTCCAACAACCACAACTATCTTCCTTTGTGCTAGGTATGTGCAGTGTTCACTGTTTCCGATACTGTGATGGACAGATCCATCTATGACAGAAAAGTTGAGAGGGTGAGGTCAAGAATCCTTTTCCCTCTTGGTTCCCTCATCACCTGCCGCAGACCTGGTCTAGCAGCTATGTCTTTTAGGGTTTGTCCAGCTCGGTCTGTGGTGGTGTTACCAGGCAGTGCTTGGTGATAGACTTTGAAGCCCCTCACCCATAATATATTTTGCACCCTTACCACCTGTGGTGCTTCCTCCAAATAGTGTTCAACATGGAGGAGTACTGATTCATCAGCTGAGAGGAGCTGCCATCTCCCTCCTGACTGTACACAACAGTGTCCTTATCTCTACAGGGTTTTGTCCTCGCCTCAATAGAGTTTTTAATGTCAGTGGGATAAGACATACGCTGGGATGGTGGTGATGGTGATTGGAACATTATCTAGTAGGTATGACTGTCTAGTCTGAGTCAGCTCTCCCAATTTTTGCACAAGCCCCCAGATGTTAATAAGGAGGACTCTGTGGTGTCGACAGCAGAGTTTGCCCTTGTCATTTCTGGTGTCTAGATCGATGCCAGGTGGTCCATCTGGTTTCATTCTTTATTCACTTGTTTTTAGCAGTTTGATACAACTGAGTGGCTTGTGAGGGCATTTAATAATCAACCACATCTTTGTGGGTCTGGAGTCATGTGTAGGACAGACTAAGTAAAGACAGCAGATTTCCTTCCCAAAAAGACAGTAGTGAACCAGATGGGCTTTTACAACAGCCGACAATGGTTTCATGGTCAGCATTTGACTTTTAATTCCAGTTATTACCTGCCATGGTGGGATTCAAAGTACTGAGTGAAGGGGAGTTGGGGTCTTTTGTGAGGTGTTGTGTCAGAGAAAGGGGTGCCTTTCTTCGACACTCAATGGGGGATTCAAACCCAGATCCCCGTGGTCTCTAGATTACTGGACCGAGGTGGATGGTGAGGTACTCTTGACTGGAGATATGTCTGCTTTAATAGTGCATATATGCATCATAAGTGCCAATTTCAGTTGTTAAGTGTACCACGTATGTGTCCTCTGTGCAATCTTCTACTGTAATGAGAGGCTGATAATGTATGCTAGACAGGAGAAAAGGTTAAAGAGTTTCCATCCCCTTCACTCTGTCGTGCGCAAGATCATTTTGGTCCCAATCTTTTTGGTTTGGAGTTGGGGTCTTTTGTGAGGTGTTGTGTCAGAGAAAGGGGTGCCTTTCTTCGACACTCAATGGGGTGGGGCACTTCACTTAAACACTCGGTGGGGAGCGAGCTGGTGGAGGATGGGAACTTCAGTTTCACTCTGTGGGGGTTGGAGTGGTGTGGGTGTCCAGTTGTATTTTTCTATAATGTGGTGGGGGGGGGTTATTTTCTTTTACACTGAGTGGGTGGGTTCCTTCTCTTGCTGTCCCGGTGGCCCTCCCTCTTCACCTCTAGGGTGTTGGGGAAAACCTCTTATCCTCAACTGTTGACGGGTGGGGGAGGGAGGGGGGTAATTATTGGGGGAAGCTACTTTTTGCTTTCATTTGGGGGGGTGGGGGGCAGCTTCCATCCCTTTCACACTCGGGGCCCTTTATGCGTGGGACCTATTTGGTTCTGTGGGTGCTCCTCTGCTTTGCTCTTGGGAGTGGGGGCGGTTTGTGGGTGGTAGGGGCCCCCCTTTTGCTCTTGGGATATGGTGGGGGTCAGACAAAGGGTACCTCTTCCCAGCCAATCGGTCCAAAGGTGGGAATGCCTATCTTCAATTGAATGCAGTTTTCATTTCATTAACATAAAACACAATGAAATCACTATCATTCTTGGAATCTGCTGTATCAAAGAAGAGTTCGGAAAAAGTACCTGCCTATAATTTGGAATCTGTGATAAATGGATTCTTGCACATTACATTGTGATTGCAGTTGATTGAGTTTTATATTCCAGAGCACCTTTTTGCCATTTTTGTTCTGTGTACTGTTCTGTTTTTTCTATCTTGCAGCAGACTGCTTTCAATATACATTAAATATTTATGAAGCTCTCCTTTCAGCCTGCTGGCCTTTTTATTTGCTTGGTTGATGAATGCAACAGTCACAATAATAATACTGTGAACAGGCTTTCCTACTCCTGATTTGTGCATTGAGAAATGTTGAATAGGTATACGTCTCTCTACTGTTGTGCTGCTGAGTGCTTTCACAACGTTTGTTTGCTGAGTTACCATTTGTCTCTATTCCACTTTCTAGTTAAGAATGGCATCTAGGAAAAGATGCTCTGATGACTGCTTAATGCTTGATTTCTAGAAGGGTGGGGAGGGATTAGTAAATGGAAAGATGCAGTTGTCTCAAATTAGAATGTAGATCAACTTACTGGAACTGTAAAGCATCTTGTTGTAGATAAAATCCAAAATGGATTCCAAAAAGAAGTGCCCGATCCAGGCAGTGAATTTTAAAGTGGGGGAACTGCTTGCTTATCGTTGAATTCCTCTATCTTGCTTCACTTTGTCTTTGTTCTCTTCCACCCTACCCCCCCACAAATTAACTCTTCAACACACCACATGTTGATTCACTCTTAAATGTACCAGTGCTAAAATTAATCAAAAGCTTAATTTTCTGTAATTTATATGCTTACTTGAGACTGCTTGGTTTTAAGATGCTTTCTTTCTTTTCCCATTGGGTGGGGATTGGGCGAGGAATTGGAGAGGGCGAGAGATTTCTTGTTGTTTGTCAATTCTGATAAACCAGTACGATTTTAGTGACAGAAACCAAAGTAACTGTTCAGCTTCTCTGTTGCTGAGGTAACTGGTATGATGCATGACATGGATGGATTGAAATGACACCCAATAGTCCAGCTAAGGTTGCAAATGTAATTGTGATGTTGTGGCACAATGGAGTATGTACCCCATTTAATTTCAAATAAGCAGTGTAAACAAACCAACACCAATGCTTTAATCGACATAAAATGGTTTCTTAAGGTGTTAGAAAACAAACAGCTGCTGCTTGCAGTAATTTGGTCAGGTCACCAATTTTGGGTCTTATTTGAGAAGTTGGTCCCACTGGATCTAGCTGATATTGAAGATGATCTGGACAAGCCTGCACTATTTATGCACGTATTGTCAGATTTGCCGTGCAGTGTAAAATAACCGGGGAGTATTGTATATCTCTAACATGTCTATACTAGTGAGCAAGCATAAAGTAAATTGATTAACAATTTTATTTTGCCATCAAGTTCAAGGTTAAGTTACAGATTTTAAAACACATGATCAGAGGTCATTTTGTTTCATCCTTTGAATTGCTCTACGTGAAATTTTAACCATTTTGATATTTGAAATGTTCTTTTTTTCCCCACTGCCACAATATTGCCCACATCTTATTCTATGCTGCATTCATTGGAATTCTTGATTGATTGTTTTTCTCTGTTCCACAATGAGCTTTCCTGCCTCCGAACTTCTCAAACCACAACTCATTTAAATGCCATAATCCATATCCTCCCCTTTATAAAGTCCTGTCCTTTGTCCATTCCAAACTCTACAAGCTGTGTTCTCTAAAAATTGACTTTGGCATTCTCATCTTTATTGTTCAATCTGTTTAAGGCTCAAGCCCCACCCAGCTGTATAAGCTCCTTATGTCATTTTATATGCTTCCAATGGAGGGTTCTCCCATCTCCAAAAGACCAAAACAACCATCAGTGCTTCAGTGGAGATTCGAGAGATACAGGGAGTGGGCAAGAAAGTGAAATTGAAGCAGGAGATCAACAATGATTGTATGAATGGCTCTATGGTCTAATTCTCCCACTTGTGTTCCATTTTGTTATTTCCTTACTATCTTCAAGAACCTTCGCTTTAAAGTAATGGCTTTGCTTCAGCCGAACACTCATTCTTTTGATAAAAGCAAAATACTGCGGATGCTGAAATTTGAAACAAAAACAGAAAATGCTGGAAATTCTCAGCAGGTCTGACAGCATCTGTGGAGAAACAGTAGAGCTAACGTTTCAAATCTGGATGACCCTTTGTCAGAGCATCCAGACTCTTTGTCAGAGCATCCAGACTCAACATTGGCTCTATTCTCCTCCACAGATGCTGTCAGACCTGAGATTTTCCAGCATTTTCTGTTTTTGACTCATTCTTTTTCACTACTCTTTCTACCCACCTGCTTTGCATCCCCCATAGATTTCCTTGTCGTAGATTCACAAACAGAAGGAGACCATATTACCCATTGGACATGTAGCAGTTATCACTTGAGTTTTGCCCCCCCTTCACTTTCCTCTTATTATTTAAAAATGTTATTCAGATACTTACAATTATGATTTCTGCAATGGTCTTATTATTGATCTCTATCAACTAGTGCAAATAGCCTTCCATATCCACCTCATCAAAACCTCCCCTAATTTTGAACACCTTGGAGATTGCTTAAACTTTGTCCTCATGAAAAGAACACCGATTTCTGTAGCTAAATCTTCATTTCTCATCTTGTCTTGGAGAATCTTTTCTGCATTTCTTAAAGGTCTTCACGTTCCTTAACTCAAGTATTCAAACTTGGAGACTACCCTGACAGCAGCATTAAAATAAGATTGACCTCAGGATATTTTAAAGTAGTAATTAATCATTAATGTAAGAAACATGAAATGTGATAATGCATTTGTATGCAGCAAGATCCCATCAACTATGAAATAAATGCTAGTTCATCTGTTTTATAGGTGCTGGTTGAGGACTGCAGTGGTACTCCCTTGCTCTTCAGAAAGTGCCATGCTATCTTTTATATCCCACCCAAGAAAGCAGACACTCTCTTCTGAAAATGTCACCTTTGACGTTGCATCATTGCCTCAGTATTGTATAGAAATGTCAGCCTAGATTATCTGTTCAATCTTCTGGAGCTGGTTTTTAACCTGGGTCAGAAGCTTGAGGTTTTGAATGTTGGCAATAAGTCTAACACCAAATGCTTCCATATAATCCACTGGATTTTTGTTTTAAGATCTGTCTTGTGCATTGATTTGACAAGGAAGTATACTATGAAAGGCCTGACACTGGGAAGTTGCGAAGAACAAAGGGACCTTGGCGTGTTTGTCCATAGATCTCTGAAGGCGGAAAGGCAGGTGAATAGGGTGGTGAAAAAGGCATGTGGCACACTCGCCTTTATCAATCGGGATATAGATTACAAAAGCAGAGAGGTCATGATGGAGTTGTATAGAACTTTGTTGAGGCCACAGCTGGAGTACTGTGTGCAGTTCTGGTTGCCACATTATAGGAAGGATGTGAACGCACTGGAGGGGGTGCAGAGGAGATTCACCAGGATGGTGCCCGGGATGGAACATTTAAGCTATAAAGAGAGGTTAGATAGGCTTGGGTGGTTTTCTCTGGAGCAGAGAAGACTGAGGGGTGACCTGATTGAGGTGTTTGAGAATATGAGGGGCATGGACAGGGTAGATGGAGAGCAGCTGGTCCCCTTCATTGAAGAGTCAATTACGAGGGGACACAAGTTAGAAGTGAGGGGTGGGTGGTTGAGGGGGAATTTGAAGAAGAACCTTTTTACTCCGAGGATGGTGACGGTATGGAATGCGCTGCCTGGGAGGGTGGTGGAGGCGGGATGCCTCACATCCTTTAGAAAGTACCTGGATGAGCACTTGGCACACCATTGCATTCAAGGCTATGGGCCAAGTGCTGGCAAGTGGGATTAGGTGGGCAGGTCAGGGCCTTTCACGTGTTGGTGCAGACTCAATGGGCCGAAGGGCCTTTTCTGCACTGTAGTGTTCTGTGATTGAGCTTGCTGGAAGATTTGAAGAGATTAGGTACCATATTAATTATACTGCTGACTGCATGTAAATTTGATGAGGAAACTTGCTAATATGCACATGTCTTTGAAGTGATGATTTAATCAGCCAATCATATTATGGAAATGTAAAAATATGCTCAGGTTAGAATTCACCACTTCAGAAATTACAAAATTGAGGATGTTTTTGGAGTGGGTAAGGATAAATGTTTGGGCGCTATAGGGATAGTATTGAGAAGGTTTAGTTGAGGTAGAGATGAGCCATTTTCTTGTTGAATGGGGGAGCAGGATTGAAGGGCCAAATGGCCTACGCTAGCTCCATTTCTTACAACCAAATCCAAACTATTTTTTATTTTGCTATTGTCTTATTTCCATCTGCCTGTGTTCTGAGTTTTTCAAGTTCTTCTGACCATTCTATATGTGACAGGATGGGAGCCACTAAAAATGCTTTTGGTAATATGGCAGAACGCCATCTTGATCAAGAATTTCTGACTGCAGAGGCTGATTTACTTGCCAGTAGTAGAATTTTAGTACAATATAGATTTCCTTCTGTAAAGTACTCTATCATGTGTTCCTTTGCATGTGAAGTAATAAATATGTTCATTCCTCGAAATTAGCTTTGGACTTGGATTTTTTTTGTACTTTCCAATGCATTCACACAGTACTAGTCATTTTTCACAAGCATTTCTTGTTTGATTACAGTTTAAATTGTAGTTTGCACCAGATTCATTTTGTTTTTTAAAAACTGAAATGGTATGCATTTGAGAGCTTTTGTGAATTGAGATTTTAATGAATGAAACATTTGAGAAATTGTTCATTGGAAAGGGACACGTTGTACCAGACACCTTTTATTTGCAATACAGTAGCTTCTTGGTTGAACTGGCTGTTGTCTCCTGAATGCAAGTTTTTTTTTAATCTTCGCATTCTGATATAGGGTTCAAAATCTGGTGTAAGGTGAGACTGTTTTAATTATTGAGAAATGCTCACTAGCAGAATCTTAGAAATTTCAGCAGCCTCTGACTTGAGTATGTGCAGCAGCTTATTATCGTCTTTGACACGTACAGCAGCTCGCTCCACAACAGAGCTGTCCAAGTCAATGCCATTTCCCTGCACTTTCCCCAAAACCTTCAATATTTTAATATTTTATTATACTTCAGTCGGCAACCTTTTATGTGTATTACTACCTCTGCTCCCTTACACCACTGAGAATTTTATCGTTTTGGGCATATTCGATTTTTTTCCCCTTAAATCTATATTGTATCTGATCTACGAATCAAACTCAGTTTTTATGTAGTCCTTATACAATTCCTCACCTGAGTGGCATTTTCAATTATTTTATTTAGGTGAGAAAACTGCATTGTGAGGAGTGTCCCATCTGCACAAGGCAGTCTTCATCATTGACAGCATACCTTGCAGTCTAGATTGCACGTACTAGCAAGGCTGTTTCAGGAATAAAGAATCTCCTCCTGGATTCCTTTATTCAATGTTAGCCAGTGTGTGACGCTATTACCATCCTGTACAAACATTTTATATTTTTGGGCTGATCAAATTGATCTACCTCCTAAACTGCAAGATGTGTTGATAATATAGCTGGGACTTTTCAATGAGGAAGCTTGTGCTATGCAGTCAGAAAGCTTTTAGCTCAGGTCTGTCCTTTCTGTAGTGGAATGCTATGTAAACATTTGTCTTGCACCAATTACCCCAATAAACCAATCTAGAAAATGAACAACAAACTCGCCAACAGCTACAAAAAGTTGACAACTCAAAGAAGAGTGCTGTGGGACATGGATTGTAAACTAAGTTGTAGGTATACCCAAATCCTTTTACAAGTATTGGAAGAAGATAAACACGAAGGCTCGAGGAAAAGTGTAAACGTTGAAAATTTACCCCTCTCCTCCTTTCCCCTGCACTTAGTGTTTGACACTTTGCATTTTCCAGTATTTCTTTTGAGTCTACAGTGAATGAGTATTACATTTTTTACTTTGACCCTTTCTCCCCTTAGCAGCCAATCAAATCTATTACTGGAAAACAATTTTTTTTGATAGGTGGTGGCATAATGGTATTATCCTTGGACTAGTAATCCAGAAACCCAGGGTAATGTTCTGGGGACCCAGGTTCGAAACCCACCAAGTCGGATGGTGGGATTCGAACGGTAAAATATGGTGAAATTTGAGTCAATAAAAAGTATCTGGAATTAAGAATCTACTGATGACCAAAAAACCATTGTCGATTGTCGTAAAAACCCATCTGGTTCACTAATGCCTTTTAGAGAAGGAAATCGGCTGTCCTTGCCTGGCTTGCATGTGACTCCAGAGTCACAGTGTGGTTGACTCTCAGTGCCCTCGGGGATGGGCAATGAATACTGGCCCAGCCAGCGATGCCGGCATCAGAGGGTATTAGGTAACCTGCTGGTTACGTAAATGCCAATCGGACCACCTGGCTGTACTCCACATTCTCTGAATTCCTGTTGGTAGTATGCAGTTGCTTTGGAGTTCAGTTGCAGCAGCAGAAGTTAATGGCTGTGATGCAAAGGCCTGGTTTTCACAATTTAATCTCCAATTTAGTGGAAAATGTTATCCAAACACACTCCACGTTGCACTTTTGTAACCAAGGAGCTGGGGTTGGATTCAGAAGGTAATGTTGCGCCACTTGACACTCCAGCAAATATGTTAAGTTTTTAAAAAAAAACTACAGTTGCATTTAAAATCAGATGGTCACCGGGCAGCAACTAGTATACTACTTTTTTAAAATATGTATTTGTTTGTGGCTTAACACGCACTTAATGGGAAACAGCCAGGTGTTAGGAGCAGCATTTGTTCACTGCCACCTTGCTCCGTGGCCTGAGGCTTTACTCCCAGGTTAAGTCAACCCATGTCTTTGAAAGAAATGTTGAAGAGGTTTCAGCTCTGATTGCTAAACCTTTAACTTTAATTTGTGAGCAATAAAATGCTACATAACTAAACCAACACATTTTAAATTCTGGACAGAATTTAAGTTCAGAAAGTAGAACCACTTGAGTATAGTAACCATGATAATCCATTTAACAGTTTGTATGAGCTCAGCATCTGAAAGGGATAGAAGAATAACATTTTCTCTCTTTTCCAGTTGGGAATTATTACCTTTCTGGATGTATATGTTTTTTTATTCATTCGTGGGACATGGGCGTCGCTGGCTGGCCAGCATTTATTGCCCATCTCTAGTTGCCCTCGAGAAGGTGGTGGTTAGTTGCCGCCTTGAATCGCTGCAGTCCATGTTCTGTGGGTTAACCCACAATGCCGTTAGGGAGGGAATTCCAGGATTTTGACCCAGTAACTGTGAAGGGATGGCGATATATTTCCAAGTCAGGATGGTGAGTGGCTTGGAGGACAACTTGCAGGTGATTGTGTTCCCATTTATTTGCTGCCCTTGTTCTTCCAGATGCAAGTGGTTGTGGGTCTGGAAGGTGCTGTCTAAGGACCTTTGGTGAATTCGTGCAGTTTTGATTTAAGCGAACAAACAGAAGATGAGCAGTTTATTTTTGAGAAATGAGAAATAAAACTGAATATGGTTTCTGGAATTTAAATTGGGAGTCAATAATTTGACAAAATCAAATAACTTTGTCTTGGGTTTTCAGTACACCCAAAAGCAAGAAGATGCCAACCTCAATGCTTTGTAAATAATTTTGCTGCTGTATTGAACATTCACTTTGAAGATCCATTGCTAAAAATGTAAAAGTTAAGGAATTAATGCATGTTTCTATTTTGTCCTTTTCTATGTTTTGTAATCCAAAGAATTGGGGGCAATTAATAAATGTGATGCTTTTGTGTTCTTTTTCAGTGGGGAAGACTTCATTGATAACTAGGTTCATGTATGACAGCTTTGACAACACTTACCAGGTAAATGCTTTCATTCCATCTGCCATAATATGAAATCTGAACTTTTAATGATTAAGGCAACTTATTTTACAATGATTTTGCTCCCATCAGAAGCAAAATTATTTCTGACATAATCTGTTCACTCAAGATTAAGAATGATTAATATGAAGGGAATAATCTCATTGTCTAATGCCTTTGCAGTTTTCAAAAGTCATTCACTTTATTCTGATCCAGTTTTCCCCCTGGCAAACAAGCTCTGTTTTTGAATCACTTACTCAGTAACTTTGCACTTTTGTTTAAATTGGCTAGTGAGGAAAAGAATGGTGCTTTTGAGAAAGACGAAAGACTAAATTCCAATTAATAGCCCTGTACTGAACATATTAGATTTGGATTCAAAATTGCCCAAGTACATATAGAAATGTATAAATGCATATTCTGCCATGAAACTTTAGGAGCATAAATAGAGCCACATAGAAGAAATAAGACCTCAATATTGATAGTCTGACCAAATTTTAAATCGATAATTACTGTCCAAGTACAAATGGGGAAATCATTGCCTCTCATTCCCCTCCTTAAATCCAAATAATTCTCATCACAGTAACATTTTATCACAGTAATATTTCTGTGCTACTGGCACCTTACCATCTTTGCCATCCCAAGACTCTACCAAGTGAATTTGGATGATAGGTCATCCATCTGAAGAATTAACTTGTTTCTCTCTCCACAACTGCTGCCTGATTTGCTGATTATTTTCAGCCCTTTTCTCTCTGGTTGTATTAGGAACAAGAGTAGGCCATTCAGCCCGTCGAGCTTGCTCCGCCATTCAGTACGATCATGGCTGATTGGACACTTCAGTGCCTTTTACTCTCACTACCTCCATAACCCTTTAAATTATTGTTTATCAGAAATCTATTAATCTGTGCTTTGAACATACACTGACTGAGCTTCCACAGCCTTCTCAAGTAGAGAATTCCAACAATTCACAACCCTTGGTGTGAAAAAAAAATTATCCTCATGTCATGATACCAGTTGGTAAATTACTCTTTTGAACAGTGCTTCTACTCCACTTCTACCAACTGATGATACCAGTTGACATAGCTGGACAGTAAGATCCCAGAATGGAACCCGGGCTCAAAAGACCGTAACTTTTTAATCAAATGTGGAGGAACAGAATCGCAGGACCATTAATTTGTTTTAACAACAAGAAAAAGCCTTTAACAAACATTTGAAAATTGGATAATTATACAATTTTCCTTTGCTCCCCTCAGCTTAATAATTACACACAAGTTTTAAGATTGACACTGATTATGAAGCATAACTTAATCTATACTGATCTAAACACAGTCCTTTGACGCATACAAGATGACCATGGTCAAGTTCAGACTCCTGTCTGAATCCAAGTTAAGTGTCTAGTTTTCTCCTCCGAATCTCTCTCCCCCCCACCCCCCCCCCCTCCATTCGCAAAAACAAGCTTTAAAATTTTTGTTCACAATAATACTTTCCATTAGGGGTTTGCATTCTGAAATCTAGTCCACGTTTTCTAAATTACTCTTTTGAACAGTGCTTCTACTCCACTTCTACCAATGAATCCAGTCGAGGATTTTACCCCTTTAAGATTTCTTTGTCTTGACTGCTATTCAATGGTCACAATTGCTTTAATTCTCAATTCCCAGATTCTTCTTAAAATTACATCAAACATTTTAGCTACCTCTTAAGACCTGCTGTCCCACTTTAAATCTAGTTGATGCAATTGTCTCTTTAATTCAGAGCACTTTTTAAATTCTTCCATAAGTTCTTCTATCTTACACTCAGTTCACTTAACTTCAGTCATCTGAAACATTCTTTTTGTCCCAATTCCCTGGTTATCTGGACTGTATCTCCTTCCTTAGGAAGCTTATATCAATCCTTGCAACTCCCTTGTCCTGTCCAGCTTCTCCTGGCAGGGTTGAGAGCTTCTCAGTCCTCAGTCGTCTGTCTCCACCTGCTGTGGCTTCCAGTTAAAACTAAAGAACAAAGCAAAGCTCTCCCCTCTGGGAAGTGGGCCTCTTGTTGCTAAGTAATGCCCCTGCTACTGCTCTGTGGAAAGTTATGAAAGGACCTTTTAAAAAAAAAAACTAGCATTTTTAGTTCAAATTCATTGATAATGGGTTCTCCCAGCATAGCTCTTGTTCCAAATGTGTTTTTATTTTACTTTTCCCCTATGCATCTCTCAAAAGCGTATACTCTTGTGGCATCTTGATTTGGATTCCGAATCCTCTGGTATGTTCCTTAGCTGGTTTTTAACCCTTGGTTAGACAGTTTAATCATAGTGGACCGCTTCCCAAGGACCGGTTGTGTTATCAACAATATCCACCTGTGCGTTTTCTAACAGAGGCCAATTATAGTGAGGTGATTGCAACTGCAGCTGTGGTGAGCCAATCTGTGATCCGTTAATTCACCCAAGACCTGAAATTGAAATGAACATCTTGTCTGTATGATTTGACATTGCAATACAAAATATTACTGTATTTTTTCCTGCAGTTTTAAAGGGAAATGGTGCAATGTTTTTTCTCTGGCTTTCTTTCAACCTGAACAAGATCAATATTTTATTTTCTCCTCCCAGTTTGATATGTTTATAGCTCTCCAAGTGAACATTATAATCCATCTAGCTTGTGTCACATTACTTTACAACAAAAACACTATTGTATTGTGAGTAATCTTTCTTTGAAACAAATTGTACCATACTGCAGTGGAAACTGATTTCTACTTTTCTTTAGCCATTAGAGACAGATTGCATTGAGCCCTGGACTATTTGCAGTTTTATTGTTTAACAGTATTGCTCATTCAATAACCTGCTATAATATGGTAACAACCACCTGCATTTATATAACATGTTATGTCTCCAGCCTCTGATGTCCTTAATTATGTGGGGTTGTTACCTTGCCTGCATTGTTTCTATTTTCACACAGCAAGTATTGCCTATGTGATGCAGAACCTATTTGGGTTTTTTTTTGTGATGTTAGTTGCGAGGAAAATATAGGCTAGGGAACTAGCAGCACTTCCTATTTTTTTGGATAGTGCAGTGACATCATTACATGGACCTGATGGATGATCAGGGTGATTGTGAACATTACCTGAGAATTTATATTCCACTGCAGGTAGCTGATTAAACCATTAATTCAGAATTTCCAAATGCAAGCTGGTGCAATGTTCTGACTCAGCATTAGAGTAATTGATGAGCTCCAGTTGCATTATTGAACTGGCTTACACCACACAATGTCCTGTCTAACCTAATGGGTTCAGCAAGCTATTGCTTGAATTTAGGATTTGAGATGTGAAAGTAAACTGAGAACATAATTCGAAAGGGACTTTCTCTTGAAAGTACAGTAAATATTGTCTAAATGGACATTTTTCTATTCTTGGGATTTGGATGATACTGGCAAGGCAACATTTTTTAAAACTTAACTTTTTTTGCTCTGAGGACGTCAGCAAGATTTAAGACCAGATCAGGTAGTGGAACCAGGTTTCCTTCCTACAAAGCTAAGTGAATCAGTAGGATTTACTGTCTAACCTCTATTGTTAGTTCATACCTACTACATATTCAGTCCCGTGAGAGAGAATTTCCAGTGAGGAGTCTTTTAATTTTTAATTATATTTTCAGCATTTCTCAATATTCAATGCTTCAGCAAACAGCTTCCTAAATACTAAATTATTGAATGTTGCTGTTCAGAGTGTAGATGTTAATATGGTAAAGGGCGTCTGCTACTCCACTTGCACAGCTTCATATTCCAATTATTGGTAATTATTAATCCTATCTAGTTTTAAAATTGAATTGGCTAATGCAGTGTATTAATGTTTGTCTCATTATCTCCATAAAAGTTTTCATTTTGGTAGTATGTATTTTAACTGCTGTCATTGGCTTATCGCAGACTTTCAAAAAACAGTGTCAGGGAAATTTAATTGCAAATTTGAACTGGATTAAAATGCTGGAAACAGATGTACTTTAAAAAAAAATGTCTGACAGTTTTTCCTAGTGCCTCCTTTAAAAAAAAATACTCAAATCCTTTAGACTACGAAAATGTTGCCATAGTCTGCTATTGTAACCTTCCCAAAAGTCTTCAGTCTGGTCACTGGCTGTAGCATGTTCAAGAGCAGTGAAAAAATGGAGGATTGATGTGATAAAGCTGAGGAGGGGGCCACACTTGACCACCTATCGGATCTTAGTTTTTGCACATGCCTTTTTAGAATAGATTACTCCTTTTTACTTTAAATGCATTTTCTGCAAATAGAGAAAGCACCATCTGGAAAATTTATTGCAGTTCCACATGTGCCTCAATAATGTAGGTTTGATGAATTGAGCAGTTGATCTTTTTGTGTCTTGCAGCATATCGAGAGCCAGTTCCTATCCATTTATAGTTTCAGCATTGAAAGCAAAAGAAGAAATAGCTGGTTGAACTTAAAAAGCTTTTTAATGCACAGATGGGGTGTACAGCACTGAGTACACCTCAGGAATTGCAGCGGTTCAAGAAAGCAGCTCACTACCACCTCAAGACAACTAGGGATGGGCAATAAATGTTGGCCTAGCCAGTAACATCCACATCCCCATAAGCAAATTTTTTTAAAAAAGCAAAACAAAGGGTTCAGCATCTTATGAGGTTTCAGCTGAAGTTGGCATCCTAGTTAGCAACAACTGTAATTTTGACCTGTGTCTCCAGAAGTCTGAACAAAAATATGAATGCTTCATTTCTGTTGAGCATTAGGTTTTTGCTGAGGCTACCCCCTTCTCATTCTTTGACATAGTTGACCACATTATCCACTGCCATCCAGCTGGGTAGACCTTTGCTCACCTGGTTCCATTCTTATCTATCTAATCATGGTCAGGGATTAACCTGCAATTGTTTGCATTCTTTCTTGCACACAGTTACCTTGGGTGTCCATTAAGGATTTATCCTTGCTTTGCTCCTATTTCTTATCTACATAATCTGAAAACATGCCAGCTGTATGCTGACAACACTCTCTCCATTGTCTATAAATTATCAGACTGCTTGTCTGACATCCAGTACTGAATGAGTTGTGATTTCCACCAATTAAATATTGGAAAGACTAAAACCATTGTCTCCAGTTCCTGCCACAAACATCCCTCTTTGGCATCTGTCTCGGGCTGAGCTAGAATGTTCACAACCTTTAATGTCGTACTGCACCACCATTAAGGTAGCAGATTTCCATCTTGGTAACATTATTGGATTCTGCCCTGCCTCAGCCCATCTATAGCTGAAACTTTCATCCATGCCGTTGTTGCCTCTGGGCTCGACTATTCTAATGCACTCCCGGCCAGCCTCCTACATTCTACACTCCCTTGAGGTAGAATCATAGAATCCTACAGGGCAGAAGGAGGCCATTCGGCCCATCAAGTCTGCACCAACTGCAATCCCACCCAGGCCCTATCCCCATATCCTCATGCATTTGCCCTAGCTAGTCCCCCTGATACTAAGGGGCAATTTGGCATGGCAAATCACATAACCTGCACATCTTTGGACTGTGGGAGGAAACCGGAGCACCCAGAGGAAACCCATGCAGAAATGAGGAGAATGTGCAAAGTCCACACAGACAGTGACCCAAGTCAAGAATTGAACCCGGGTCCCTGGCGCTGAGGCAGCAGTGCTAACCACTGTGCCACCATGCCGCCCTGTCATCCAGAACTCTGCTGCCCATGTGCTATATTTGCTTGCCTAAATCAGCTCCTGGTTGAGCAACATCTTGATTTTAAAATTCTCATCCTTGTTTATGAATTCCACCACGGCCTGAACCCTCCACAATTTCTAACTTCCTCCAGCTCGACAGCTTTAAATCATGTGTCATGAAAATCCCTGCTTTTAATTGTTCCACAATATTTGTTTTTATTATTATGGGATGTGGACATTGCTGGCTGGCCAGCATTTATTGCCTATCCCTATTTGCCCTTGGACTGAATGGCTTGCCAGGCAGCTTCAGTGGGCATTAGTCATCCACATTGTTGTGGATCTGGAGTCACATGTAGGCCAGACCAGGTAAGGATGGCAGATTTTCTTCCCTTAAATGACATTAGTGAACCAGACAATCAACAATGGTTTCACGGTCATTGTTAGACTTTTAATTCCAGATTTTTAGTGAATTCAAATATCACCATCTGCCATGGTGGGATTCAAACCCAGTCCATCACTTACCTGATGAAGGGGCAGCGCTCCGAAATCTAGTGGCTTGTGCTACCAAACAAACCTGTTGGACTTTAACCTGGTATTGTGAGACTTCTTACTGTGTTTACCCCAGTCCAACGCCACATCACGTTTACTTTGATAGACATTGCTTAATGTGGCACTCACTCCCCAACAGCCTTGTGACTGAACTACACCAAATGGATTGCAGCAATTCAGGTCATAGAATCATAGAATCCCTACAGTGCAGAAGGAGGCCATTCGGCCCATCGGGTCTGCACCGACCACAATCCCACCCAGGCCCTACCCCCACATATTTTACCAGCTAATCCCTCTAACCTACGCATCTCAGGACTCTAAGGGGCAATTTTTAACCTGGCCAATCAACCTAACCCGCACATCTTTGGACCCCAGTCCAATGCTGGCATCTCCACATCATGGCAGTTCAAACAGGCAGCTCAACATTGGATAGATTTTGTTTGTATTGAGTACAACTGAGTAGTGTCAAAGAATGAACCTTGATAGACAGTCTGTAGGGTCAGAGATGATGTGACTTACGGGAGCATCTGGTCATTTACACCGACAAGTTGGTGAGGAAAGGTTAAAGGAATCAGGAAATGCTATATTCAGATCATATTGGGTGTCAAAAATACTGTTATTTTGTAATTCATAACTTGTATATTTTGATGGAACTAAATCATTTTTTCTCTCCCATCACCACCCCTATCCCACAGGCAACCATTGGAATAGACTTTTTGTCAAAAACTATGTATTTGGAAGATCGAACAGTAAGTAACTTAAAAATATTATTTTTTTTCAAATTTAAAGACTAATTTTGAAAATTGGTTTAATATTTCTAGAAAGTGAAGACTGATCAAAATAGATTTTCAAAATTCTATCCATGTACTAATTAAGGGGATAATAGTGCTGGAGGACGACATGTTTATCCTATTTTTAGCAAATCCTGTTTAAAAGCTAACAATTGTTTTCAGCTGTATTGTAACAAACTATATTGTGTCCTCTTTTCTTTCAGTAGCGATTGCATATGGAACTTTTTACCCCTCCGTGAAGTGTGTAGTAACTGGCATCTGCTAGAAACTGCCATCTCAGCTATTTCTGCTGAAGGGTAAATGGCACTCTGGGGAGAAGCTGGTGCACTTTGTACCAAGCTTATCAATTGTGTCCAGCATTCAAGTGTGGGAATGTTGTTAATTTCATTTCAATGACAGGCACTGTACAGACCCATTTGGTGTATTAAGTGCGGATCTATGAGCTAGGAATCCTGCCATGCCAGGCCTCCCAAGAGTCTGCTATTATATTACAATAAATGAGCATGCCTCCTTGTAATGCCGCCTTGAGTTGTTAAATCCTTTAAGTTATTTGAGGATGTGTTGAAAAGAGAGGAGTGCATATTCCTGCCCCTCTTTGGCCCCCTAAAATAAATGAAAATTTGATGTGGCCTTCTACAGTTTGATTTTGCTATTATCCCCATGTGGTATAAGGGCGATGGATTCAAACGTTTTCATCTCCAGCACTGGACCTGAAATTCACATCTGTTAATTTTGGTCAGGTTGTCCTCCCATAGAATGCTTTCTACTAAAGTGCATCACCAACACAACTGTTGTCCATTGACAGAAAAGTTTTCTATGTCAAAAGCAAGATATTATTTCTTTTCTATAAATTTCTAGGATATAATTATGTAAAAATATTTTTAAGATGTTTATCCATTCCTGATCTTGCATTGCTGATTGTGCTTTGTTCCTACCCATATCAGATGATTTGTTTAGTTGTCTTTATCTTCGGCCTCTAGTTGAATCTGAAACCAGCAAATGCTGTGGTGTTTTCTCTCCATGATCTGTACCGGCTGACATTCCAGAGAAGACTGGGCTGATTTCTTGGCAAGTAGACTCTGGGAGAGGTATTCCATGGAAAATGCACCAGTTAATGGTGACTGACCAGTTAACTGCCAAGCATTGTTTGGAAATTTAAGCCAGGCAGCGTGACTGACTGTTCAAGGCATCGTCCTGAGGAATGAACTAGCATCTCCCAATCAGAGTCCACATGCCAACCAATCAAACTCTTGATTGTTATAATCTAATGTCCAGGCTCTCTTCCAAATGCAAAGTGGACTTGCATTATTTTAAGAAGCAAAAGCATTAAGTTAGGAAAAAGATGCACAACCTAGCAAGATTCTGTGCAATCTTCTTGTGGCTTGTGAGAAGGTCCATCAAAACACACATCTCCGTGTCTCTCTCAGCTAACTTTGGGGCCATTTCCAGCTGCTGCTCCAAAATGCATGCCTGTATTTCTTGCAACTCCATGTTTGACTCTCCAATCAGGTGCTCTTGGCTCAGCACCATCCCATTTCTAATCAAAGCCATTAATGACATTCTCTTTGACTTGGACATGCTGCATTATCCCAGCTTGTCCTCTATGCAGACTTTGAGATGTTCAGCCAAATTATCATTCTTAAACCTTCTCCATTGTTCAGCACAGAGTCAGACGTTTCACATTTGGGTCCACTTTTATGTATCTGATTGTAGCTAGAGCGTCTCAAGTAATGACTTCTGATACCATTGCACATTTATCTCCAGTCCCCCTATTCTTCGTCTACGTGCTGTTTTTGGTGACATCCTCCACACTCATGGTCAGCTTCCACGTGAGGCCTGAGTAGATCCATTCCATATCTCCACCACCTCCATTAATTCTCCATTGTCTCTACTGGATTGTTTTCCAACACCCAGTCTTAAAGAGCTGCAGTTTCCCCAAAAATAAGAGTAATTGCTTTTGGCCCCTCCCCTGCACTCAAACTTTTCCTGTCCATCTGTGGCTACACAGAAAATTTTGTAACCTCTGGCCTAAACAATCCCACACTGAGTTGTCACTCCCATTTCTTCTCCATCACAATCATATTATTCACCTGTTTTTGCCTTGTTTTTTCCACTTCTGTCCTACCTGAGACATGGGCAGCTGTGATTTTTGTCACCTCCACACTTGATCATTCCAGCATTCACTGCTGGCCTGCACTCTGCGATTTTAAAATGATCATACTCTTGAAATCCTTTCTTGATCTTGCCCCTTCCCATCGATAATCACCTTCAACCCTACACTCACTGCTGAACACTGATCCTCCTGGCTCCACCATTGCTGGCTTTGTCTTTAACTTCCTGCTTCTGAAATTCTTTCAACTCTCTCTCTCTACCATCCTCTTCTTTTAGACCTACTGGAAACCCACCTTTTTTGACAACTTTTGAACAAATTAGTATCACTCTCTTTGCCTTGGTATATAATTTTTGATTATGCCTTTGCAACACACGTGTTTTTTAACAGTAAAAAGCCCCATTTAAATGCAAATTATATAGCTAACAGTGTGGAAAATCTGTTTATCTATTCTTCTACAGCCACTTGGTTAGCAGCAAGTCGCCAGCATCCAAATCAATCTGGCTTCAATTAATGTGTAGATGGTCTTACCACTGTCTTCAGAAAAGTTGTTGATTTCACCCTTACCTTGATATAAGAGGTGTTGACTTCGACCAACAAGCCACCAAATCAATAGAGCTCCCTAGTGTAAGAGCCGGTCATGGCCTGGGACATGACTATAACCATCCTTTTATGAAATGCTTTTCAGTACAGTCTTCAGTAATAGCAAATCTTGATATATGGAGCCCTTTGTGTAGAGTAATTTAGGCACCTCTTTCTGTTCTGGAACATTTTTGTTTTGGCTTCAATAACTTACACTACTGATCTCGTGCTGCCCACTTGGCTGAAATAAGTGCATTCTTCTCAGACGGCAATTATTTCCTCAGTCATGAAGTAAACTCTCTTCAGAAAGAGGTGAATGCAACATTCCTCTTATCAGATATTTTAATGACTAATTCTCATGGGTTCACATGACTGGGACTGGGATTTGCCAGGTACCCTCTAATATTTTGCCCAAGTGGCACTTGTATGAGCCTTAATAGTCAATATTGGCTATTCAGCTACAGGAATGATCACAGCTGAGATTAATTCTTTTCTAGCTGCTATGGGTACTCCCAGGAGTAACTGAATTGAAGTAGAGGCAGCCACTTTGACCCATTTCCTTGCTAACTTAGGAGCACTGAGTTCAATAGTAACATTGCAGCACTACCTTTTATCTGGCCTTGCAATACAAGGTCTTGAACCTGATCATGAGCCTCTGTGCTTAAGCCTTAATATGCAGCGCAGATGAACATTTGAGCTTTGGCAGCCAACTCACTCTTGTCACTTCAGTAGAGCTCTTGAATGGCCTACTTCTGTTCTTGTGTTCCTAGTCTACAGCTGCCATTTTTGTCAGTGCTTGTTCAGGAAATGGTGCTGAATTTTACTTTTCAAACTGAATATTCAATTCTGTTTTATTGACTTTGAGCTTTTGAAAGCTAACCTTATTTGCAAGTCATTAATTTTTATTTCTTGGATCCACCCATTGCTAAACCAAATGCATCTTGCATCATTCCATAGTGAGACTGGGCCCATCATGACAAGTAAAAAGCTCATTCTCTTTGTGGTGAGTTTCTTTATCTCCAAGTCAGTTCCCTGGAAAGCTTGTGCTTTTTGTGATAACGTTTGACATTTTGGAGCTACTGTGCTTCAAATTTAGGTCCGTATTTGTGATTGGGAAAAGCTTGGGAATGTCTACTCCAGCTGCCGTCTTCATTATTCCTGAGTTGAATTTCTGGACGGAGATTTCAATTTTCAACTCGTCCCTTTTTATTCTCTGACCTTGTGAACGGTAGAAATCAAAATTTAGAGTTCCTTATGCCTCTAAAGAAGGAAAACTACTCTCTTCTAGGCAATGGATTGGACAAAATGATAGCATCGTAATGTTAAATATCACCAGGTGATTTCTCTTTATTCACTACCCACCAGATGCCAAAAAATATTTGTGGGAATTTTGAAAGCGAGAGGAAAGAAATAGCTATGAGATAATATCCATTTACCTATTTTGATGCTGCCATCTCATGTACAGCACTAGGGATATTGAAAAATTGGCTCTTTTGTTTTGGAAGCTTTTACATGAAGTATAAAATTGGAAACGTTTTAAATTTGGTGATTATTTTCAGAATTCTGCATGGGGCAGTGAACCAAAATATAGGCTTTCATTTTTTTTGGAATGGGGTGAGGAAAGAAAGATCGGATAAATAAAGTTCAGATTTTACTGCCGCTTTTTTTGAAAGTGGAAAAATGAAGAATTGAAGTTCAGAATTTTCTCTTTAAATAGTGGTATAAGATCCTGACCTTGGAGTAACGGTTTCTGAAACTATACATTTGTGTTGCACTGTAAAAATACGATTTCCAAAATTAAAGCTCCAAGTTTTCAACATCCAAATGCTAGATTTAGTAGTAAGGTTGGTGGATTTATGGATAGCGATGACCATCAGAGGATACAGCAGGGGATAGATCGGTTGGAGGCTTGGGCAGAGAGATGGCGTTTAACCGGGACAAATGTGAGGTAATGCATTTTGGAAGGTCTAATACAGTTGGGAAATATACAATAAATGGCAGAACCCTTAGGAATATTGATAGGCAAAGGGATCTGGGTGTACAGGTGCACAAGTCACTGAAAGTGGCAATGCAGGTGGAGAAGGTAGTCGAGAAGACATACGGCATGCTTGCCTTCATCGTCCGGGGCATTGAGTTCAAAAATTGGCAAGTCATGTTGCAGCTTTATAGAACCTTAGTTAAGCCACACTTGGAATATAGTGTTTAATTCTGGCCGCCACACTACCAGAAGGATGTGGAGGCTTTGGAGAGGATGCAGAAAAGATTTACCAGGATGTTGCCTGGTATGGACGGCATTAGCTATGAGGAGAGGTTGGAGAAACTTGGTTTGCTCTCACTGGAACGACGGCGGTTGAGGGGCGACCTGATAGAAGTCTACAAGATTATGAGGCGTGGATAGTAAGAAGCTTTTTCCCAGGGTGGAAGAGTCAATTACGAGGGGGCATAGGTTTAAGGGGCAAGGTTTAAAAGAGGTGTATGAGGCAGATTTTTTACAGAGGGTGGTGGGTGCCTGGAACTCGCTGCTGAGGGAGGTAGTGGAAGCGGATACGGTAGTGAGTTTTAAGGGGTGTCTTGACAAATATATGAATAGGATGAGAATAGAGGGATATGGAACCCCAGCAGGGTAGGGGGTTTTAGTTAAGTCGGGCAGCATGGTCGGTGCAGGCTTGGAGGGCCGAAGGGCCTGTTCCTGTGCTGTAATTTTCTTTGTTCTTTGTTCTATGACAGTACTGTACTTTTGGTGATGACGATATCAAAAGAGGTAAATGGATATTGAGTTATACTGATCACAGGACACTATCCAGGAAATTTTCACAGTTGCCAAAATATATTTTGCAGTTAAATTTGAGTGCAAAAATTTTGGCGTTGCGAACTGCGTGGATCCTTTCTGTTCCACAGCCTTTTTTTTTGCACATGTTGTTGCATTTGTGTACAGTAAAAGCATTCATGTACTACCATATTGATGCATCAGGACAAATCTGCTTTCCTACGTCACACAGTGGATATTAATGTTGATCAGTCGGTCTAGTAATATTGGGTCAGTGTTCTGGACTTTCGGAACAGAAATTGCATCACAAAATGATGCCGCATTCTATTCTGGCATCTTAAACTCAGAATTTTGAAATGCCTGATTATTAACACTTGCACTGCCACAGTAAATTGTTTGTTAGCAATGACTCCTGTTCGAACAATCTAGAAAGCTCTACTGGAACTACTTCAAACCCAGATTATTCTGGATGGGGAGATTTGCACCCTTGTGGAAAGACCAGTTTGTTTTTATCACTTTTTAAAAAAAACTGCTTTTATATAACTATCAGTGGAGTGATTGCACCATCAGCTCCCAAAGTGGCTTTCACACAGCTGGCAGTACTTGAGAAATCCAACAACAAGAACACCCAAGTCATGTGTGGTCCATATTTCAGCTCTCCGTGGTTCATCTAATCCATTGACACCAATTGGTGTAGATTTTACTGTTTACAGATGCCAGAACTATGGAACGGAGGTGGTTCTAAACATTTTCCAGCCATGTGATATGTGAAAGTATACCATCTTGTGAGACATGAGGTTAACACTGATTTTATAATGGTTTTAACAGTCTCTGGCCATTGCGTTTTTAGTCTCTGCATTAGCTTTTTTTTTTCACTTTTCCTTTGCTTTGTGTGTTTTAGTGCTTGCCATTGGCTTTGTTCTCTTTGACTTTTTTTCCCATCCTACAGATACGGCTTCAGCTCTGGGATACTGCAGGCCAAGAGCGTTTCCGTAGCCTTATTCCCAGTTACATCCGTGATTCAGCTGCAGCTGTAGTAGTTTACGATATCACAAGTAGGTATATAAAGTTTTGATGTTCAAAAGGGAACAGCCCTTGATGTTCTTATTCCTCCCTTTTCTTGCTGTTGTTTGCCTGATGACTAGGTGCGGTTGCAGTTATGGGACACAGCAGGTCAGGAGCGGTTCAGGAGCTTGATTCCTAGCTACATTCGTGACTCTACTGTTGCAGTTGTTGTCTATGATATTACAAGTGAGTGGGGCCTTTTGCTATTCTAACATTGGCTTCTAATTGGCATGTGCATCCCCTGTTGTCACTTGCATTTTTGCATAACCTCCTCGCTAGGCCTGTGAAGAAAATCTGGTTGTGTTTCTGGTAACCATGGTTATTTGCCTGGCCTTGGGTTAAACCAAATAGTGCTTGAATGTTGGGGGGAGTGTTTTCAAAATTTTCCAGTTGGTGTGTAGTAACTTTTCAAAGTAAATACCTTGCTCTCACTTGTCTACAATATTGCCTAAAAGAAATGTTTTCAATTCTGCCAGCTACATCTGATTATTTTGGAAGTGAAAGTTCTGTGGCCGTCAATTATGGCATTATGTGCATTTTTAAACATTTATTCTCAATAGACATTACTAGCAAGTCCAGTATTTGTAGTCCCTGCTTTGAACTGTTCTTGTCAATGTGCTATTAGATGGGGAGTTCCAGGAATTTGACTCAGCAGCAATGAAGAAGTGGCAATATATGGCCAGGTTAGGATACTAACAAATATATATAAACACGAATTAGGAGCAGAAGTAAGCAATTCTAACCTGCTCCAACACTTGATAAGATCATGACTGACCTGATTGTGGCCTCACCTCTACTTATATGACTACCCCCATACCGTTTGACTCCCTTGTCAATCCAGAATTTTTAAAATGCTGCCACAAAGACATTCAATACCCTGTCTCCACTGCTCTTGGGAGAAGAGAATTCTACAGACCAACAACTGAGAGAAAAGGTTTCACCTCGGAAAATGCCCCCAAGGTCTCAGTGTTTTTTACAGCACTTCACACCCCAAGGTCTTGCTGCCTTTTACAACATCTCGTACCCCATCTGGGCATGTATGTTCCCGCACACTCCTGATGGGTGCATTGTCAATGGTGGAAAGGTTTCAGGGAGCCGAGATTACACAGCATATGAGCAGCTCCGGTAGCCATGGCATTTACCTGGCTGATCAATCAGTTCTAGTCAATAGTCACCCTCAGTTTAAATGGTGGGGGATTTGACAATGAAAATGGATTTCAATGCCATAAGGAAGTTATTTGATTCTCTTTGAACCATAGGAATGATATAGTACAGTGGGCGGCCATTCAGCCCATGTTGACCCAAAGTCACCCAGGTGCCCTTTGTAATCCCATTTCCCTGCGCAAGACCCATAACCCTGCAGTTACAGCACTTCAGGGTGCAGATCCATGTATATTTTAAGAGTTTAGTGTCTCTACCTCCACCACCAACTCGGGCAGTGAATTCTGGACACCCACCACCCTCTGCATAAAATGGTGTTTCCTCTCATCTTCTGCCACTTAGCCTGAATCTATGAACCCTGGTTTTTGAACATGCCAAGATCTCCCACTTCACCTACCCCTCAATATATTCCTGTTTATTGTGCATTCCCTTTTTACTGTTTGACTTCCCTAAATGCATTACCTCTTATCAGCATTGAACTCCTGAATGCTACTTTCCTGCCCATGCCACCAATCCATCTATATTATGTTGGAGCTTACACTATCCACTACACGCCAAGGGAAAAGGGTTCCTCCTGTTTACTCTATCTCTTCCCTTCACAATTTTGTACATCTCAATCCTTCTCTGTTCCAAGGAAAACAACCCTACCCTCTCCACTCTTTCCTCCATAGCCACAATTCTCCAGCCCTGGCAACATTCTAGTAAATCTTTTCTGCGCACTCTCCAGAGTAATTACGTCCTTCCTGTAATAAGGTGACCAGAATTGCACACACTACTCCATTTGTGGCCTCACCAGTGTTTTATACAATTCCAACATTATATCTTTCCCTTTGTATTCTATACCTCTGCCAATGAAGGAGAGTATTCTCTGCTTTTCCAACCTATCTGCTTGTACTGCTACTTTTAGTGACCTGTGCACTTGCCAAGACCTCTCACTTCATCTACCTCTCTCGGTATATTCCTGTTTATTGTGTATTCTCTCTCACTGTTTGACTTCCCTAAATGCATTACCTCTCACTTATCAGTGTTGAACTCCCAAATGTAACTTTCCTGTCCATGCCACCAACCCATCTATATGATGTTGGAGCTTACACTATCCACTACACGGTTAATTTTTGGCGTCTGCGAATTTCCCAACTGTGGATATTCAAGTCCAAATCGTTGGTATATAAAACAAACAGCAGGGGTCCCAACAACGAGCCCTGCAGAACACCACTTGAAACAGTTTCCATTTGTAAGGGCAGCCATCGACCATTACCCTTTTGTTGGTAATAGTCACTGACCAGTATTTGTATGGAGTGAAAGTCAGTTGCTGTGTATGAGCCAAGCTGGGATGCTGTCCTGAGGAATTCCTGTAGAAATATCCTGGGCTTGAAATAATTGGCTCCAATCACTGGAGTGTTTCTTTTCCCCTCTAATCCACATGGACTTTGGTTTTACTAAGCTTCTTGGTGCCACGTTTTCTTGAATGTTATCTTAATATCAAGGGCGGTCACTTGTCTCAGGATTTCAACACGTTTGAACTATTCAATGACTTTATCACATTAGTTGACCTTTGTTCAATGCAGGATACCTGTACCTTGTTCTGATTACTTGTCAGTTGGCTGAGGTACCTACTTCCGTAAAGAACGAGTCAGTTGATATGTCCTGCTGTTTAATTGTTAACAAGTATGAGCAGCATGTTGGATTCTTGTAAACAGAAAGACATTACCCTACTAAACTGAAGCTAAATCTCAAGCTAAATGGGTCACACTGGAACAGATGAACAAGATTCGGCTATTCAGCTCAAGTCTGTTCCATCATCAAGATCTAAGGGGCGATTCTCCCATCCTGCCTCACTCCATTGATTTTTTTTTAGCTCAGGCGGGGCCAGATTAGCGCAGTCCGCGCTGGGCATCCAGCCCCGAGCGTGTCTCCCAGTGCCGGATTTCTGACGCCCTCAGCTCCACGCTGGAAACAAGGACATTTTAATGTCAATTTAAATATAATGGAGGTGATTCTGTGAATTTGCGTGAAAGCTGGAATAAATCATGCTGGTTTTTTCAGTGAAAGTTCACTCTGTGCACTGCTGAGTGCACCAGCGTAAATCACCTTAGATATCAAGGGACGAGGCCTATTCCTGCTGGAGAGACTGGCATTATAGCGCTGAGCGGGCCCTGTGCATGGACAGTGGCCCTTGTCTGCCGGCATCCCAGTTTTACTGGCCAGCTTGGTTGCTGGCTAGTCCCACAATCCTGCAGCTCTGGCCATGCGACCCCCCCCCCCAACCCCAGCATGCCTGGACCCAGCCTCGACTCTTCTCCCCCACCCCCAGCAGTGCAGACCGCTGGCCTCCCTCCCTCCCCCACCTATCCTGACTGGGGGGGCGATCAGTAGGGTGTCCTGCTGCCACTCTGCACTGGGATCGTGAGCAGAGGGAGGGAGGTCAGCGATTGGGGCTGCCCATTAGGATGGGAGGGTGTGGCCAGCCCACTGGGAGGGGGTCAGCAAAGCAGGAGGGGCAGTTCGAGACTGTCAGTGGTGCTGGGTGGGAGGGGATGGAGGGGGGGGGATCGAGGCTCAGCCCAGGCACCTTTGGCCCGATCGCTGGCCCCACAGAGGGCCGGCATTGCGGGGAATGCAGAGCTGGCCCGCAATCGGGAGGGCGGCAGACATGCCAATGCGCATGCACCGATCTCGGCAGTGACAGATCGGCGCATGTGCAGTGACCCGCTCAGCGCTGTGCTGCCACGCCTCCAGCGGGAATAGGCCACACCCCCTGAATTCTAACGTGATTTAAGCTGGTGCACTCAGCAGAGCACAGAGTGCGGGAGATTCTTCTCTTCACTCCCACTGAAAAAACTAGCATGATTTACAGTTTTCACACACATTCAACACTTAGATCGTGGCGGCGATTCTCCCAAAAAATTGTGTCCTAACTCTACTTTACCTAACTTTGACCCATATCCTTTGATACTCTTACCTCATTTAAAACTGTTGACCTCAGCCTTGGAAATTTTATTCGACCTAGCATCCACATAGGATGTTCCAGATCTCCAGCTTTGGTCATTTACATTGGCTGACCCATCTATATACTTTTGACGGATTGAAATGCTTATGTTTTATTCATAAGTGCCAATGTTTGCAGTGATAAGCTAGCAAGCTTATTGCATCAAACTCTCAAGGTGCATCACCTTATGAATGTATGGACATTGATTCCTTTGTTTTTTCAGTAGAATTTGAATTTTATTCTTAAGCAAGGTTTTTTTGAACCCATAGTTTAGGTGCAGTTTTGATTACATTGTAAAATGATTAATTTGGAAGCTTTACTCATACAGTAAGTACAGTGAATGCGGCAGTGCCATGTTGCTGATTTTCTTCTTGTTGCTAATGAATAAGAAAAGTGCAGAGATATCAATGTTTAAAGGATCGTAAACCCAAAAATAGCCAGTTATCCTATGGCATTTTGTTTGTACAAGTATTGAACTTTCCAGTGTCTCTGGTGTTCAAGCTGTTTGCTGCATCTAGGTTTTTTTATTTTCTATTGAAACATTGGCCATGCGTAAAGCAGTAAGGAACTTTGTAAATGTGATACAAGGTTCCTGCAAGTTGTTTAGAATTCTGACTTTAGGAAAACTCATGGACAAGATTCCTGTTCAGGTCACTTACACTGCTTGTACCATCTTGCTTCAAATAAAACTCAGTGTATCTGATTTAAGATTGCAATGTCAGCATGGCCTGAAAATGTAGGTGCTAAGTCCCAATTAATGTTTGTACTATACCAGTGTGCTTTTATTTGTCCATGTGGTTGAATGGGGATGAAGGTTCCTTGGCTTAAAAGAGAAGATTTTAAGAATATTTATAATTCAAAATGCTCCACGTGAGTTTGGAGAGAATTTTGTTCTTTATATTGCCAGTGTTGTTGCTAGCATAGAAATGCTGAGGGATGCACTTTCTTGCCAAGCATGGGCTGCAACTGTGTGTTCTGCAAATTATCTGACTTCTGGTGGGTGGCACAGTGGTTAGCACTGCTGCCTTACAGCTCCAGGTACCTGGGTTCCATTCCCAGCTTGGGTCAATGTCTGTGTGGAGTTTGCTCATTCTCCCTATGACTGCGTGGGTTTCCTCCAGGTGCTCCGGTTTCCTCCCACAGTCCAAAGATGTGCAGATTAGGTTGAATGGCCATGCTAAATTATCCCTTAGTGTTCTGGAATGTGTATGTTAGAGGTATTAGCAGGGTAAAGATGTGGGGTTTCGAGGACAGGGCCTGGGTGGGATTGTTGTCGATGCAGACTTGATAGGCCGAATGGCCGCCTCCTGCACTGTAGGGTTTCTATGATTCTATGGTGGCTAATGCTACCAGATGAGGATGCACATTTTGTAAAGATTTCTCTATTCCAGGGCAGAACTGAAGTCAGTTTCAAGTTGTGATTGCTGTATCCAATAAAGCTCTTTGGGATGGGTGCGGTTGCTCAGTGTTGGTATCAACAGAGTAGTCTGGTAGGAACACACACTGGTACCTCCGACTTGATGAGAATAAAGAGTAAATTGTAGTTCTGAGTCCTTAGAGTCAGCATGCCCCCTTATTTTTACATGAAGGTTGACCTTGTTACAGGTGGTTTTGTGCTGTCCCATACATAACCATTTGGTGAAGGAGGGATGCTGGGAGCCAATCTTTACTCAATCTTGTTTGGGTTTTACTTGAGCATATAAAGAGACACTTGCTGAAACTATATTGGGAAGCAAGTTGGGAGATATAATTTTGTAATGTTTCACTCTAAACAAATACAAGATTGAGTTTTATAGCAGAAAAGGAGGCCATTTGGCCCATTGTGTCTGCACTGACCATCAAACGCCCATCCTAAACTCATTTTCCAGCACTTGGTCCATAGCCTTGTATATTATGAAGTGCTCGTCTAAATGCCTTTTAAATACTGAGGGTTCCTGACTCGGCCAGCCTTTTCAGGCACCACCACCCTCTGGGTGAAAACATTTTTTGTCAGATCCCTGCTAAACCTCTACCACTTTAAAGGATAAGGGCAGCAAAGGCATGGGAACATCGCCAGCTGGAAGATCCCTTCCAAGCCCCACACTATCCTGACTTGAAACTATAATCAGCATTCCTTCAACGCTGCCTGGTCAAAATCCTAGAACTCCCTCCTAAAAGCACTGTGGGTGTACCTACACCACATAGACTGCAGCAGTTCAAGAATGCAACTCAACACCAACTACTTGCAGACAATTAGAATTGGGAAATAAATGCTGGCTAAACCAGTGATGCCCACTCCCCATGAAATAATACATTTTAAAAAATACCCTCTGTCTGCATATTATTAAACACAGTTAATGCACAAATAGCATTCAAT
This sequence comes from Mustelus asterias, assembly GCF_964213995.1. Lineage (NCBI taxonomy): Eukaryota > Metazoa > Chordata > Chondrichthyes > Carcharhiniformes > Triakidae > Mustelus > Mustelus asterias. The sequence goes on along the minus strand of NC_135810.1, from coordinate 104,643,929 downwards.
TCTCTTTTCCTTTTATTCCTTGTATGGAAGATGCTGTCACATGGTCACCAGAAGCCCTCCAGTATCTCTTACAAGTGACTTTTTTGTGAATGGGCCTAGGTGGTGTTAAATTGGCAGGTTACGTGAAAGTGGGTGGGAACAATACAGCAGAACTTGTTCCTCAACTCTTCTAGCATCCATTCAGATGCACTTTTCCTGCAGGATATCGGTATAGAAATTGGAAGCTGAAGCCCTGCCCCCATCTTTCCCATACCAGCAAAACTAATTACAGTCACTGCTACGATCAATTAACATATTATAGATTGGAAAATGAAACTGGCACCGCTTTTTACACAATGCTTCTACTTGGAGCAATTATGCAAAATTTTAAATGGGCAAATTACCCTCATAATGTCGTGCAGGATGAATTCACAGTCTCACTTGTAGGTGCGTGTGGATGTAGACTTGGTAGCATCATAGAATCCTGCAGTGCTTAAGGAGGCCATCCGGCCCATCGAGTCTGCCCGATCGCTATCCCACCCAGGCCCTATCCCTGTAACCCCACGTATTTACCTTGCTAACCCCCCTGACACTAAGGGGCAATTTAGTATGGCCAATCAACCGAACCCGCACATCTTTGGATTGTGGGAGGAAACCCATGTAGGCACAAGGAGAACGTGCAAATTCCACACAGACAGTGACCCAAGCCAGCAATTGAACACAGGTCCCTGCAGTGCTAACCACTGCCACCATGCTGCTCAGTAGAGGTGAAAGTAGCTGCAATTGTGCTCACGGCTGTCTGAAGAAGTTTTGCAATTTTCATACAGTTTTCAGGTCAAGAAGTAGCATGTCAGTTCAGGGGGAAAATATTCTTACATTTTCATTTTTTGTCATCAATTACTTCTAAACCTGATGACAGTCAAATGTGCGATGCAGCTCCTACTCCAACTTGCCTTATGATCAGCCCCGGAGCTCCCCCTTTTCAACAATATGAATATTGCTATCTATACTCCTGCCAATTGTGGGCAAGTATACCCAATAGATTAGTGAGTTAATGCACACATTCGCCATGTAGAATTTTGGATTTTCGAAATAGCAGAGCTTTATTAATCAGCTCTGGAGCTAAAGAGGTGATTTGCTCAATCTTCTGCATGAAAATGGGACGGAATTATTTACACTGTCAATGTGAAACACAACCATTTTCATTTAAGGCCTGGATCATTGCAAAGTGTTGTCTCATAGATGTGATGCCATTGTACTAAGCATGTGTGCATGTAAATGTTGCTTTCAAAATTGAACTTGATTGGAGTAAGTGTATTGTACTGAGACCAGGTGGAAGTGGTCTTGTAGTATATCATGAATTCATTGGAATTATCGCCATATTTTGAAAGGAGCACTCCAGGTAAGGTTCAGCAATGACAATCACTGGATTAAGTTCAATGGAAAAAATGCATGCTAACTTTCTCTCCTTTTGAATCAAAATATTCCCTTTTCCTGAATCTTCTGGAGTTGTGCATCATTTTTGTAAGGACCAAAATAGCCCAGGGTAACTCATCGCTGCCTCCATCGTTCCCTCCTTCCTCTTTGAAAATTTCCAAAATAGCTAAGTTTTGGTAAGATCTGTGCATTTTAGTTGGACCTCTGATGTAAAGGATCATATGCATGATACTTTGGTGCAGTGTACTGCGGCTATACTCTGCTTATTTAACCTTTTCATGTTTGTAGTTAGCTTGGTGATAAAGGCCAACATTCTTCAAGCTACATGTGGAAACTGCAGGGTTGGTCACTTAGCTTCATCTTCCAGTATTCCTGCTTCACTTGAAGCAAAAATTAACCATGTGTGGAATCTTATGAGAACTTGGTAGCATGTCAGTTCTAGCATGGAACTCCAGCTCTACTGGCCAGTATTCTCTCCAGATCTTGTCCCTTTCACTCTGGGGAAAAGAAAGTTGTGGTTTGCGCTATCACTCTGGCAAGGTGGGGTCTCTTAGAGCTGGGAACCGGCTCCACTGAGATCAGGGCGCTCTTATTAATCTCACCAGCATCCCCATTGCTCGGTGTCTGCTCTCGCCCCCCCCCCCCCCCCCTTTCCCATCCACCACCACAAATAGAGGATACCCCCATGTGAGGCTGCCAGTGGCACTGCCCCAGACACAGGTTGGCACTGTTAAGCTTGATCCAACTGGGTAGTGCCAACTTTGGCCATGTCCCCCTCCCCAAGGGGCGATAGTGCCATTTGCACTTATGGAGGCATCCCCATGACAAGTTCACGTCTGGGTGAACCTGTTATAAATGTTGGCGAGGTATGAAAATGTAGCGGGGGCGGGGGGGAGAGAGAGAAAGAGATCTGACGGGGGGGGGGGGGGTCTTTAAATACATTTAAACTTATCCAAATGAATGTAGATCAGATTCTTGCCCATTGTGGGCGTGAACCTGATTGTGTTGCCGGCGCAATGGGGTTTCACCGGATCTTTAGCTGCTGGTAGCGATCCCGTGGATGGCGAGTGCGATCCCGCCCCATGGTTTTGGGAAAAGTGAAAAAAAAGTTTTATTTCTACATGCACATTTGGCCTTGTCATGAGGTTTGTTGGCCAATCCAGAGTTTAACTGCATTAAATTAAGATTAGAAATTTCCCCCTGAAAGTTCTTGAGCTTAAAGCTTGTTGAGCTCCTGGTGGTCATTTTAAAAGTACCCTAAAGAGAGTACTTTTTAATTAAAGTATCTAAAAGAAAATAAGTAATGGAATAAAATAATAAATTAAGTAATTAGTTAAATCATAACTATGGCAGGACAGGTGATGTCAAGGCTGCAGTGTGTGGTTACTGGTGTTATCCTGGGTAAGCATGTCTGCAGCTTGAGGAGCTTCGGCTCAGAATAAATACATTAGCAACAAATGATCTTGGGTCGGAAGATGTAGAATCCATATGGGCGTAGGTAAGAAATAACAAGTGGAAGAAGGCACTGGTGAGGGTACTCAATAGGCCCCCTAACATTAGCTATATTGTAGGATGGAGAATAAATCAGAAGATAGCAAGGGCATGTTAAAAAATTTTGGCTGTCTTTAATTTTCATGTTGATTAGGAAAATTAAATTGCCAGTGTATTTGGGACAGTTGCCTAGAACAATATGTTGTGGATCCAACCAGGGATCAGGCTATTTTGGATCTGGTAATGTGTAACGAGGCATGTCTAATAAACTGAGTAAAAGATGCCCTGGGAACCAGTGGCCATAACATGGTAGAATTTAGAGTTTGAGAGTGCGAAACATGGGTCAGAAAAACTGTGCTGCACTTGAGGGTAATTATAAAGGAAAGGGGGCAGAGTTGGCGGGAGTGGACTGGGAAAGAAGTTTAGCAGGAAAGATGGTTGATCAACAAAGGCAGATGTTTATGAAAATAGTTCATGACTCTCAATAAATATATCCAGTGAGGAAAAAGGATTCGCCATAGTTGACCAAGGAAGTTAAGGATAGTATTAAACTGATAGGTGGCAAATATTAGTGGTAAACCAGAGGATTGCGAATACATTAAAAACCAAAAGGTGACCAAAAAAATGATCAGGGAGCTGATGAATTGAGGGTAAACAAGCAGGTAATAGAAAAACAGATGGCAAGAGCTTCTTTAAATATATAAAAATGAAGAGAGAGGCTGAAGTGAACATAGGCCCCTTAGAGAATGAGACTGGGGAAATAATTTGGAACCAGGAAACGGCAGAGGAGTTAAATAAATACTTGGTGTCAGTCTTCATGATGGAAAACACTAAACATTCCAAAAATATTAAATCAAGGGACAGAGGTTAGGGAAGGGGGTCGTGCAAATAAATACAATAATTAACATTAGAGGAAAAGTATTAGGGAAACTAAGGGGGGGGGCGGGTAAAGGCTGATGAGTCCCCTGGACCTGATGGGTTGTATACCAGGATATTAAAGGAAATAGTGGATGCACTGGTAGTAATCTTCCCAAGAATCCTTAAATTCTGGAAAAGGCACTAGAAAGCTGCCAATGTAACACTCTTAAAAATGGAGACAAAAATATGGATATAGACAGGTTAGATAAGTGGGTAAGAACTTGATGGAATGTAATACTGAAAAATGTAAAGTTTTGCACTTTGCTAGGAAGAATAAAGGAGCTGAATATTTAAATGGAGAAAGACTGCAGCACAGAAGGATTTGGAGGTCCTCGTACACAATCTCAAAAAACTAGCATGCAAGTTCAGATAATTGGGAAGGCAAGTGGAGTGTTGGCCTTTATTTCCTAGGGAATGAGGGATAAAAATAAGGAAGCCTTGCTAAACTATACAAGGCACTAGTTAGACCACATCTGGAATACTGTGAACAGTTTTGGTCCCCTTATCGAAGGAGAGATATACTGGCATTGGAGGCAGTCCAGAGAAGCTTCACTAGGTTGATCTCGGGTATGGAGGGATTTTCTTATGAGGAGGTTAAGTAGGTTGGGCCTGTACTAGAGTTTAGAAGAATGACATACGACCTTATTGAGACATATAGGCTGCGATTCTCCCATCCCGTTGCACTAATTTTTTAGCGCAACGGGCTGGGAGAATCCTGTGGTGGCCGGTTTCGGGGGTTTGTGTGAGCGTTCGCGCTCCACTTGTGTATCCCAGTGCTGGATTTCCGGCCGCATCTGCTCAGCTCCAGAAATCGGTGGGGAACGCAGAAATGATTTAAATTATCATTTCCCTACAATTTAAATGAGGATAGCGGGCCTGGAACTGAGGTCTCCGGGCTCGATGGCCTCTCCCACCCAGCCAGTGTTTCACTCCAGCTGGGATTACACTAGCTCCCCACTTCTCGACTCCACTCGAGTGAGGGGGGAGGGGGGGGGCAAATTGGGCTTCCCTCCCCCTCCTCAAGAGGATTGGGTGGTGAGGGGTGGTGCCCCAGGCATGGGCATGGGCACCCTGGCAGTGCCAGCCTGTGCCCTGGTGCTGCCCAAGGGACAAAGTGCCAATGCCAAGGGACACCTTGGCAGTGCCAAGGGAGTAGGGCCCAGAGGCCGGGCCTGATGGGGGTTGGGGCCTAGAGGGTGATCGGTGGGGGCTCCAGCTGCCACTCTGCCTAGGGGCGAGTGATTGGAGAGATCGAGGGGGGTGATTTTAGGCTGCATCCAGGAATGGTCGGGGGTGGGGGGGGCAGCGATCGGGTGGAGGGTGGGGGCAGGGTTGGTGATCAAGCTGTCCAGCAATCGGGAAGTCATCAGCTCGGGGCCACTGCGCATGTGTTTATCTCGTCACTGCCATATCAACGCATGCGCAGTGGCCCGCTTAGCGCGCTGATTTCAGCCCCTCCAGTGGGAATAGGCCCTGCCCCCTGAAGCTTAATGATATTCACATTGGTGGCCTCTGCAGTGCACAGAGTGTGGGAGATTCTTGTCTGAGCTCCCACTGAAAAAAAAGTGAGAATTACTCCAGTTTTCATGCAAATTCAACACTTAGAATTTTTTTGGGAGAATTCTGCCCATAGGATTCTGAGGGGGCTTGACAGGGTAGATTCTGAGAGGTTGTTTCCCCTTGTCAGAGGGTCTAAGACCAAAGGGCATAATCTCGAGTAAGCGGTCGCCCATTTAAGACAGATGAGGAGAAATTTCTTCTCGAGGGTAGAGAATCTGAATTTTTTAACTGCAGAGTGCTGTAGAGGTTAGGTTAAAGTATATTTAAGGCTGGATAGATAGATTTTTAATCAGTAAAGGAATCAAGGGTTACGGGAATAAGCCAAGAAAGTGGAGTTGAGGATTATCATTGAATGGTGGAGCAGACTCAATGGGCCAAATGGCCTGATTGTGTTCCTGCATCTTTATGGTCTAGTAATAAGTATCTTTATAAATATTTATAATATCTTTATAAATATTACAACAGAGCTTATTAGATCAAAGTAGAATTAAAATTAACTTTTAACCCTGTTCCTCATTTGTTCTGATCTGATTATCAGTTTCCATATGCAATAGTGTACTGTCATTTTTGTCTTCAAGAAATTAGTGCCCTTGTTTTTCCAATTTGGTTAGTTTAAAATTTCCCATTCTGTTTTCCTGGAGAGAAGAACTGGGGATATGGGCAAATAGCTTTTTAAAAAATCCTATCACCAATTCACTGTTGCAATTTCAGTCCTGTAAAAAGTTTTTTTTGAAAATTTGACATGACGTTTGAGTTTTGATAATGTTTGGATTTCAGAAGTTACCAATGTAATGTTAACTGCATTTTGTATTTTTGCACCCCGCTATTTGTCTATCCGAGGGCTGTTAGGTATTAGTTGAATCTTCACTGGTCTCTGAAGCATTGCCAATCCTACTTGCAAATTCTAACATTGTGATCAATACCTCAAAACACTTATCGCCATTTAGTAACTTCCATAAACGCAAGGCCTTGTTCTCGGAAAGGCTGTGTTGATGAAAGCATCCGAGCTTAATTCTTCCAGATGCCTTATCATGGAAAGGCTTTTGAGTCTTTTCGGATTTGCGCAACACTCCAGTTCTGGTTATAAGATTGGTTGACTGAGCTCTTTAATGATCTGATGCCACTTGACAATAGAACCTTTGGGCTTAAAGTTTCACTTAACAATTTACATCAGGTGAGGTGATAAACGGGGAAAATTGCCTCCACTTCTTACACCCAGCTGTGATTTTTTTGAAGACCCCACCATTATTGGAACCTCTAGTTTCTTGCTTCATACTATCAAGGGTCACAACCTCTTTCCTTCTGAAATGTTTTCTAAATTGTAATGTTACTGCAGATGCTGTAGAATTGCTTGCAAATAAAAGTTGTCATTTCAGACCTGGAAGAGTTGCTTGTTGTGCTAGTATAGAAGGTGGTGGCTTACCTTTTTTCAATTTACACAATGATGTCAACATTTATGTCTTGTTGATTTGAAAATGACACACATTAGTAGAATAGCAAGGAAATAGCAAATTAAGTCCAATGCTTACAAAGTATTGTGTGTTGGGTACATACATATGTGATGCCAAAATGTCATAATGGGAAAAATAGGTTGACATAGGTAGACTTAGAGGGGGGTTTGAAAGAAATAATTTCAAAACAATGAATTGACAAAGCATTTTTAAAAAGTAATTGTGGTTAATGCAGTAAACACATGCCAATAGAGATTTTTATAATGTTATCGTACAATCCCTACCGTACAAGAGAAGCCCATTCAGCCCATAGAGTCTGTACCGACTCTCCAAAAGAGCATCCCACACAGGCCCTCCCCTCCACCCTATCTCTGTAATCTCGCACCTTTACCGTAGCTAATCCAACTAACCTAATGTTTTTGGATACTATGGTGCAATTTAGCATGGCCAATCAACTTAATCTGCACAGCTTTGTACTGTGGGAGGTAACTGAAGCACCCGGAGGAAACCCATGCAGACATGGGGAGAACGTGCAAGCCACACAGTCAGCCAAGGCTGGAATTGAACCCAGGTCCCTGACACCAAGAGGCAGCAGTGCTAACCACTGTGTCACCATGCTGAATAGAGAAACTCTAGGTTTGCACAGCAAATGTGCTTATGACGTGGGTGTACATTGAGTTTATTAAATTGCCTCCATCTTGGCAAATACACAATATATTACTAATGGGCACACTTCACCTGGTGCCAGCAGTTCAGCGGCCCAATCCTTCCTTCCTTAAAATTGCTTTGCATTTTTTTACTTGAAATCACCAAATCATGTTTTTAACTTAAGAATTAAGTTGTATGGCACCAATGTTAATGGAAGCTAGGAGTGCTCAATGCGGATAGCTTGTGTTCTTTTCAGCAACAAACCTTTATTAAGCAACGTACCATTATTAAGCAGAGATGAGAAAATTTGACTCAGAATTCTAATCCTAGAATTTTAGGAGAGACAAGATTGAAGATAAACTGGCTGGCTCCCTCTACAAACCATTTACTTAGCTCAATTTTAATGTCCCTTAAGTTAAAATACCTGATGATTTTGAACATCTGCTAGATCACATCTTGACCTTCAAAAAAAAGATTATCGTCTGACAGTTCTGAATAAATTGTGTCTTAAGGGGATGAAGCCCCAACTATTTTCCCCTATGGTATAATAAACAGCACCCTGTTTTGTATGTGGGAAGTGAAATGCAGTCAGAGGATGAAGGTGAGTTTATTTCCTTAAAATGTTGGTCTTTATTGGAGAAATAATTCAAAATATATAGTGGAGCAGGAAAATAGAAGCATATTTGCAATCATTTATGACATAAACGATGTAGCAAGGCTGGAGGTTATCCTGGTATTTGTGGGCAGATTGAATTCTGTACCTTGAGGGTATCAGTTTAATAAGATCATTTGGGAAAAGTCACTTCCCAGCAATATGACTTAAAATGATTCGCTTTTACACCTGCCAGCTCCATTTGTACACTGTGCTGAGTGACTGCTCCAACTGGGTACCACTGCTTCCAAAACATACTCGATTCATCCACAGTCCGATTTAGAAAGGCCTCTTGGCATGCCCGTTTTCCGTGCAGGATGATTATTTCATTTATTTGTGATTTATTTTTGATGTTGATTGGTTGCGCCTCATGCAAAGTGAAGCGCTTCCTGTTGCTTAGACAGAGTTTTTGAAGGGAGTGGGTATTCTACAGTTCACATTTTTATCATATTTTATATTAATCTTTTGTGTTAGCAACAATTTATTAGTGTAGCAGTTCAAAGCGTCAAGTTTTCATGTGGAAGTTCAATCAGTAATTCTTCAAGTTGCTATTGACATTGGTCTTTTAACCTTTGTTGCTTTCACAAAATAAATTGCTGGGATTTTCCTAGGTCACTTCAGTTGACTCGCTAATTCTTGTACCTCACCATTGTAGTGTTAGAGAATAGGAGGAATCAGTCACCAGTTTGGATTTCTTTAATTTCTTTACTGTCTTTTGCCTCATTGGATTTTAAAAAAAATACTGGGGCCAGTTTGTATCTAATTCTCTCACTCTCTTTTCAAACAAAAGATGTAAACTCCTTCCAACAAACCACAAAATGGATTGATGATGTCCGAACAGAGAGGGGAAGTGATGTTATCATAATGTTAGTGGGAAATAAGACAGATCTTGCAGATAAAAGGTAAGACCTTTTTCATTACACAATAATGCAAATTGTGAAACCTCTGATGGTGGAAAGATTAGATTCCACATACCAAACCCTATTTCAAAGGTTTTCATTAACTTTCTGCGCTTGCTTGTATGCATATTACCCTGCTGGTAATTACCCATAAGTATTTAAACCCAGGCAGCCTTCATCTCGGGCTTGCTTGGTGACCTATTGTAAGTGGAAGATTTCTCTGATTTGTTTGTGGACCCACAGTCAGACATTGAATTCATAATGAGTATGAATCGGTCACCTTGCAGATGTTAATTTCAAAATACCAGACCATTTGTTGTTTATCTTATTAATTCCTACATCCTATTTCCATACCCCTTGAAACCCCTTTCAGCAATTCACTTATCTAATTTAATATTGAAAGTTGATTATAGGCCTGTAAATTCCTCATAGTCACTTCCACTCTATCTGCTCCAGAACTGTAGTGGAAACCCTGAACGCAAATGCAATTTCCGTCTAACCTCCAGCAAAGCAGCCAGGACAACATGGAGTGGCACATGGGAACTTCCCGGCCACAGTTTCTGCTTCAACCACTAAGCCTGAAAGTGTTTTCACAGCCTCCACTGTAAAATAAATTTCTGCTACGCTGTTGTTCTAATCGGCCCTCAACCACTGGAAGCAGCCTACTTGCATATTTAAAGCAGAAAATTCTGGAAAATCCCAGCAGGTCTGGCAGCATTTGTGGAGAGAAAAACAGTTAACGTTTTGAGTCAAATATGATTCCTCTTTGGAACTGGTGCGAGGTTAAAGTGTGGTGGGTTTTGTTCTATTGAGAAAGGGAGGGAAGGCAAGTGGCGCAAAATAGATCAGGGATATGTTGAAGGGCAGGACAGATTATATGAGAAAGATGCCATGGAACTCGAGACAAAGGGAACAGTAATAGTTTAAAGTTGGACACTCAAGTTGGAGCTTTTGATGTGAGTGATTATGCTGGGGTATATAAAAATTGCTGATTTATAAAGCCTGATTTTTGTAACTGGATGGAGGGAGGAGTTATAGTGCCTGGGTGCATAAGCAGTATTAGCAATCAGCCATTTTAAAATTATAAAGCCAAGTATCTAATCACTAAATTAAAGTAAGAATGGAATTCTAAAAAATGACCCCTTAACCTAATAAGCAATCCTTTTGAGTAATTTTAACACATTTTATTTTGCAGAATTAAAATTTTGATGAAACATCGCACTACTCAAAATTGATAAATTCATGATATATCAATGTTGCTCATCTGTTTAATAATGTAACGGATAAATTAGCTCTCAACGTGGAAGTGTGTTTTTGGAGATAATGTAAATATTTTCCTGATGCTGTCGGAATGTGCCCCCCTGATGTTCACTTGTGGTAGCTGCGTGAAGCATTCTGCAATTATATTCTAATTTAGCACTTGGTGAATTGCTTCTTTGACTTCTCCCAGACTCTCCACACACACAACTAGATCACTGCTTCCAATCCCGTTTCCAATTAGCCCATTGCACCAAGACAGTTTCAGTCGAAGCAATAAAATATTGTGCATCATTCGTCCGAGCTTAATGTCTTAACTCATCCCCCTTCTACTGTTTTAAAAACTTAACCTTTTCATTCTATAGCTGCCTTTAATGTATCACTGCTCATGAGCCCATTTATCTGTCCTAGTACAATCAATAGAAAGAAAAAAATAATGTTGCTGCTAGTTGCACTTAACTACTGCCTTCAAATCTTTGGATTTTATAATGACCAACTGACAGCTTTTTGTTAATAGTGAATGAGATGATGACTGGCAGTGTTCAGCACTAAAATTTATTGGAGTAATTTTGAAACTCAACAATTTTCCTTCAAGGCACAATATGATTTAAAATTCACAATTACTGTCAGCAGCTCTAAGCATGTTTGATGCTGATGAGTTGCCATTGCTTTGGTGGTCACCAAGCAATATGAAAATTTATAATGTTATGACGCAAAATTTTCAGGATGCCTTTTGGAAAAACTGCCTTTTAAAATGGTTCTGTACAAATTAAATGCAGCTTTATAGAAACTATTTCACTGCCTTTTTTCACTGTATACCAATACATGTGACATAATAACTCAAATCAAACCGTTGGAAGTTGATCATTGAGGTCCAAATGATCATTTTCGTGCTCACGTTTTCTTGTGGCGCTGCTTGTAAATATTAGTCATTTTCAGAAATATGAGACTTCTGGCAGCTTTTGCCATTAGTTACCTCGACATTAGGAATGTAAAAAACCTGCAGTTCTTTATTGCTCTCAACATATGGGAAGATGTCTAAGTTACTTAGTGGAGGAAATGAATAACATTAATACTGGAGGGATACATTAATGAATACATGACTGTTCATTAATCGCTAATATTTTCTAATGTATTTATAAAATTGTTTCACAAATGTAACACTTTAGTCTTCATTAGTGTGCTGCAGTCTAAAATTAATGAGGGATATTATAGTCTGAAATATTTTTGGATGATTGCCTATTCATCCTTTTGTGACCTAATTTTGAACAAGGATCCATAACTCTATTAACATCATGCATCTGTCTTTTGTCAATTATAGTAATTTTAAGCCCGATCTTTTGTTCAGATGCCACAATAAGGAACCAATCACTTGCATGGATTTCTTGTTTTGGTCAGAAGTTGCTACTCTATACTATTTGCATAAAACTGTAACATTTTTGTCAAGTACTTTTCCATAATGTTCACCTAAATATTTGATTTGTCTTTCCAACTTCCATCCCCTAGTTTGAAACCCGTTACAAATTGTTTTATCTGCTTTCAGGCAAGTTGCTATCGAGGAAGGAGAAAGAAAAGCCAAAGAACTGAATGTAATGTTTATTGAAACTAGTGCTAAAGCTGGCTACAATGTAAAACAGGTGAGAGTAATAAGAGTACGCTGCAGGATTTGCTTGTTTCTGTGGCTACAGTAGAAAACCCTATTTTTATATTGATTGTATGTTCGTGATAGCAGTGTGTTTCGGTCAGATGTTCTGAAGTGCCAGTTCATGAAACCAGAAACAACACACGTTGTGAGCCTATGCAAATAGCTAATGATAGCCTCCAGGAACACCAGTTTTTCATTCATCAAAAACCTGACTTGTAACAAATTTAACAAGTCAGGTTTTTGCTTTCTGCAGAAGATTAGCACTTTGGGGCTCGATATGGCAAAGCACCACATTGACTTTAATGTAAGACTGATATTTTCCATACAATCATCAGCTCATATTACTTGTTACATTTACTCAAACCATTTTTGAGGTCCTACTCACTTTTATACAACAAATAAAGACACATGCTGTTTGATTTGTTTCTCAGCTAGGCCTCTGAATAGTATCTCCTTTGAATGTTTAATGTATAATCAGTGAACATCCAGAGTAGCAGTAGTTATTGTTGGTGCTGACTCAATGGGCCGAAGGGCCTTTTCTGTGCCGAATAACTCTATGACAATGAGATGGAGTTCTTTTCTTTTGCTACACTGTAGAATTTTTTGAATTTATATTGGTAAATTGCCCCAGGCACAGAACAAAAACTGTGATGTTGAAATGTATGTGTGCAAAGATATGCTACAATGTCAAACAGGGAGAGCTTGATATATTCATGGTGTGCCAGTTGTGGAGGTCCTGTTTTGTTACTCGATCTTCTACCAAATGATTGTGTGATTCCAATGTGAAGAAATAAAAATATTGTACCTGTTTAATTGGGATTTAAGTCCAAAAATAGCAGTTCAACTGTTCATACCACTACACCCTTTTTGGAAACCTAGAATTTCTGGGTGCTGCATAATTTATTGAGATTGCTGTTAAGTCGATTTTGTTTGGAACCCAAATTATCCTCTAGCATTTTGGCCCCAAACTACTAACCTGCTTCAGCTTGGCTGCTTTTGTAATCCTTACAAAATTTCACTTTTGGGTATTTGATTTAATGTTTGACAGTCATTCCTTTTCACAGAAATCACAAAATTGTTACTGTGCAGAAGACCACCATTTGGTTCATTGTGTCTGCAGCATATTTTCAATAAATTACAATTTCTTTGTTTTAAGGTGGAACCAAATTTCTGGGTGACTTGGTATACATTGCACTTGATGCTTGTACTCTGATTAAGCTTAAACCTTATGGTTCTGATAAACAAGCACGCAACTGATAGAAATTCAGCTTTTTGATTCTTTCTTGCTTTGTTGGGCTAATGTATTCAACCCTTACTCCCGAGATTTACTTATGGAATATACATTTTCTTTTAAATTGCTTATTTTTCTTGCACAGTTACCGTATTTGCCATTTCATTGAAACTTAGTTTGCAAGATAATTGTTGCTTCTTACCGGGGCCAGTGTATTAAAAAAAATAATTTCTACTCCGGAATTCTTGGTATTTGGTTACTTGCACTGAAACTTGCTGCCAAATCAAGAGAAAGGTACCAATTCTCTGTGCTGCAGAAGTTTTTAGGATGAGTCTTATGCTATGTAGTAGTCCTATTTTAAGTTTTTTGTTGAAACATGGAGTGGTGCCCATGATTTCCAATTACCTTAAAAGTCCCAGTATAAAAGTAATTGGAAGCCAAAAACTGAATTAGGGTTTGTTTGATTACTGCTATGTTTTCACTGGGTTTGATAATCCTTGCCTGTTGCTTAACAGAACTGAAATAAGGATATTTTGGAGTGGTTTAGTGTGGCAGGGGAAGAAAATTTACTGGACGTGCGAATGTTTGAAGACCATGGCCCAGATCATAAGTAAACTTTATTTATTAGTCACAAGTAAGGCTTACATTAACACTGCAATGAAGTTGCTGTGAAATTCCCCTAGTCGCCACGCTTCGGCGCCTGTTCGGGTCAATGCACCTAACCAGCACGTCTTTCAGACTGTGGGAGGAAACCGGAGCACCCAGAGGAAACCCAAGCAGATGCAGGGAGAACGTGCAAACTCCACACATAGTGACCCAAGTCGGGAATCAAACCCGGGTCCCTGGTGCTGAGAGGCAGCAGTGCTAACCACTGTGCCACCATACTGCCCATGTGATCCCAATAGTAACAAACACTGTAATCTTTGCAGCTATCGAGGGTCACAGTGGCACCACAACTTCTGGGGACACACTTGCACTCAAATTTGGAAGTTGTGGTGTGGCACTGATGTTCTGTGGGGACTTATCAGTAAAGCTTTTACTGATTGCCCTGTACTTGCACTTGTTTTGTACTGATGTATTTAAGCTTCTCCTGGAGGTGTAGAGCACAGCCTTTTAAGTCAGTAAAATTGTTAAAACACTCCCATACCCCTGTCCCCCACTTTTTAATGCAGGAAACCGTGTACATTTCTGGTTTGCTGCTGACAGCAAGATCTCAGGCCCATATTCCTAATGGTGTTTTTTTAATTGCAATTGTGTGCTATTTTTCATGGCTTTTCCCTTCCCACAAAGGGAGGTTACTAGCTATGTGAAGTTTAAATTTGGCCTTGTGGTACAAATCATTTGGCAAATTGAGTGTTCCACAATTTTTCTGCCTATTATGCACAGAGACTGTGATTTATAACTTTATAAGGATGTCGAGACTCATGTCCTGGTGCAAAAGGACAATCGGCCAGAGGCTGAGGTGGTTCATGTATAGAATTGTAGATGTTTACCTGTTCTATCCTTGAAGGTGGAACATAACCACCTGACTGTCTTTTCCTTCTGTGTTTTCTGAAGGAACCCATGCAGCCAATTCTCAAATATACTTTCCTAATTGTGTCACGAACCCGGCTGATAACTGTGACGGTGTCCCAACTTAGAAACACCGGTTTGTGGTGGTGTCTAGCTTTGTCTACAGGAACAGTAAGGGGCCACATGTGATATCTAGTGAGCATAGTAACCAGCCCAGCCATAGTATAACTCTTAGTAAAGACTCTTTATTACAGTGAAGAAGAGACACAAATACACGAACAGGACTATAATAATCTAAGATAGTTACGTGCAAGCCTACTAAACACAACCATGAAGAATTATCCTTCTGATCCAAAATACGTTTACAAGCTTTCTTTTAGGACTTCCCTCTGCCCAAGCAACATCCAATCCAATAGATCTATAAGTAAAGGCCAGCTTACAGGTACCATACTGTATATGATTGAACAGTTATTCTGGCAAACGTCTTTTCTTGGTTCAGCAAAGATAGAAGTCTGCACTCCTCTGGTAACTGGACTCTGGGCCGCTGGATGGATAGTGCCGCCTGCTTCCACAAAAAGGCTGCCCAATTGTATCATTGTCTCCCTTTAAAGATTCTCTTTGTATATTTCTGTTCGTTCTAACATCAACATATGTGTGTCATCCCTGAATGGTACCACCGTTTACCCAAAGTATTTCGGATTGGCAGGACGATGTATTTTGGGCTGTCTGCAACTTCTAATCTCGTTACTGGGAATCACATCCTGTGAAATAGCTTTTGAAATGCTAGAGGCTTCTAACCTGCTGGCCCATTCCTGACAATAGTTATTTTTTCAGAGCCCAAATTTACACATTAAAGTCAATGAATGTGGCCATGTTTGTGTCTAAATTGATTAAATTAAAAATTACCTTTTTTTAAAAATTTGAAGCTGTGGTGGAAATGAATAATTTACATTGCTGAATTTTGACTTAAATGCTTGAGCGCACCTTGGTGTGCTAGCTAAGGTAAACCTGGCATATTCAAACGGTTGGGATAAATGAAAAACCTGAGTGCTAATAAAAATAGAAACAGAATCCTGGAACTGCATAGTAAACTGATCATTGAGGGAGAAAGGTGGATTAATAATTGGATGTCATCCATTTTCTGTTTTAACTTCAGTTTGGACAAATGGTTATGAGAGAGTTAATTTACTAATGCTCTTGTTTTAAGTAAATACTGTTAATTGCATTTAAATTAATTTGAATTGGGAAAGATTTCTGAAAAGGTTTACAATTTTGACTTGTAATAGTTCAGTGGCCTTTGGCACAGTTTCTATAGGGTTTCTATTATCGATATGGTGCTGTATATTCAAACAGTAAACATACTGTAGTATAATAAAGGTAATTATAATGCAGCTACTCAGGGACACTAACATGTAATGTTTGTGTATGGCTGAATTTTTTTTGGTTCAACCATTATGTAATCTTTCATTCTGAATGAAAAGTTCAGAATGCTAATGCATTTAAAGGAGCTGGCCTTGAGATACTTTCACACTGCAATTTGAAATGCACATGGGCTTTTACCTCAATTAAGGTTGTGGGTCTGCCTTGGATAGATTATTCTTTAGCTTACAGCAATTATGTTTGCCTGTTGACTCTTTGGATCTTTCAAGTTTCTCTGAGCCAACTATCAGCAGATCTTGAGTTTGCAAGGTGGAATATGCTGCTTTATGGGTCAAAATTTTAACTATACAACACTCCATATTCTATTTCCCAGGGACTTGATGCCTCCATTACATCAGCGAATGATGTTCTGGATACTAGGATGGGAGGTAATGGCACTGGGTATTTCCTTTGCTCCTGCAGTTCAGGTGATTACTGTAAATGTACCATCTCCTCCCATGGCATCCCTCTGGCTGAATTTCATTTTATTCATTCGTGGGAGATGGGCATCGCTGGCTGGCCAGCATTTATTGCCCATCCCTAGTTCCCTTGACGAGCAGTTGAGAGTTAACCACATTGCTGTGGATCTGGATTCACATGTAGGCCAACTAGGTAAGGACAGCAGATTTCCTTCCCTCAAGGACATTAGTGAACCAGACATGTTTTTCCGACAATCGATAACGGATTCATAGTCATCAGTAGATTCTTAATTCCAGATTTTTCAAAATTGAATTCAAATTCCATCATCTGCTGTGGCAGGATTCGAACCTGGGTCCCCAGAACATTAGCTGAATTTCTGGACTAATAGTCCAGCGATAATACCATTAGGCCATCACCTCCCCTTAGATTAGAGATTTACAAAAAGGACTGAAGTTTTGACAGTGGATGCACTTTGTGTTGGCAGCTGTTTCAAATTATTTCAAACTGCATGTTGTGTGGCAGGTTCCTTGAGCTTTCAAAGGATAGGGCCAGGGCAACTTTGAGTATTTGGACTTGGTACTGTCGTGCAGCTCATATCCACTGTGACATGCTGCATTGTTTAATATTAACAACGGCAGGGTCCAAAGTTAAGTCTTTCAGAAAAAAGTCATTTTGAATCATCAAGCAGACATACAGAACTAGATCAGGTCAACTGAAAATGGTAGTTTTTAATATCTTGTTGACCTCCTAAAATGGGAAATCTTCTGCAATTTCCATCAGTTTCTTATACCCAGGGTAAAGATTAGTATGGAAGTGATACAGAATGTTACTGCGGATCATTTGTAGCTAGATTCAACCTTAAAAGAAATCTTGCTGTAGAATGCGAACTCTTCAAGTGTGGTAACCCAGAAATTGATTCTGAAAGGTTTGAAATCTATATTTACTCAAGCAAGAGAGCATATGCATTTAGAGGGCTAATGGTTATGCAGTGTGCTTCATTGCCTGGAACACCGAGATAACAAAGACACCAATGTCAGACTCCCATTCATAGACTACAGGTCAGCCTTTAACACCATTATTCCTATGAGACTCCTCTCCAAACTTTGTGGCCTGAGGCTCAGCTCCTCCCTCTGCAACTGGATCCTAGCCTTCCTAACCCATAAACTGCATCAGTAAAGATGGACAACAACACCTTCGCAATCATCCTCAACACTGGTGTTCTGCAAGGTATGTCCTCAGCCCCATACCAGGCTCCTTATACACCTCGGACTGTATGGCTAAATTCCCCTCCAACTCGATTTTCAAGTTTGCCGATCACACCACTGTTGTGGGTCGGATGTCAAACAATGACTAGACGAAGTACAGGAAAGAGAGAGAATCTGGTGAACTGGTGTGACGACCATAATCTCTCCCTCAACGTCAACAAAACGAAGGACGTCCAAAAGAGAAAATGTTGGAAAATCTCAGCAAGTTTGACAGCAACTGTAAGAGAAAAGCACTGGCATTTAGAGTCCAGAGACCCTTGGGTCATCGGGACTTGAAACGTCAGCTCTTTTCTCTCCTTACAGATGCTGCCAGATCTGCTGAGATTTTCCAACATTTTCTCTTTTGGTTTCAGATTCCAACATCTGCAGTAATTTGCTTTTATTAAAATGAAGGACATAGTCATCAACTTCAGGAAGCGTAGTGGAGGACATGCCCCTGTCTACATCAGTGGGGACGAAGTAGAAATGGTCGAGAGCTTCACGCTTTTAGGTGTCCAGATCACCACCAACCTCTCCTGGTCCCTCCACGCTGTGCTATAGTTAAGAAAACCCACTAACGCCTCTACTTTCTCAGGAGGCTAAGGAAATTTGGCATTACAACTCTGATCAACCTCTGCAGATGCACCATAGAATGCATTCTTTCTGGTTGTATCACAGCTTGGTATGGCTCCTGCCCCGTTCAAGACCCCAATAAACTACAAAGGGTCATGAATGAAGCCCAGTCCATCACTCAAACCAGCCTCCCATCCATTGACGCTGTCTACACTTCCTGCTGCATCGGCAAACTAGCCAGCATAATCAAGAACCCCACGCACCCCAGGCATCCTCACTTCCACTGGGGAAAAAGATACAAAAGTCTGAGGACACGTAACAACCAACTTGAGAACAGCTTCTTCCCTACTCCCATCAGACTTTTGAATGGACCTACTTCACATTAAGTTGATCTTTCTCTACACCCTGGCTTTGACTGTAACACTACATTCTGCACTCTCCCTATCTATGAACAGTGCACTTGTTTTTAAGCGCGGGGGAAACAATACTTTTCTCTGCATGCTAATGTGACAAATCAAATTTTATAGCCTGTCTGTTGACTTTTGAACACAATTCTATTATCTGCCTCAACAGGAAATTTAGTTGTGTCCAGTGGTGTCCAAACTTTAGCAAGAGTTGAGGCTATTTGACATATGACTTCAATTCTGCATTAAACACGCTTGTGTTTTTTTTTCATTTTAAAGTTTGAGTTTACACGATTTAAGTTTCTTGCATTTAATGGTGTGCTTTTTCTTATTTGAGCCAAAAAGTCTGTGATCTGCTATATTTGGCACTTGGTTAGAGCCGTGAAACTATATTTCAGTTGACATGATGTACATGTCTTATCTACGACTCCATACTTCCACACATTTAAGCAAATTATTACCATTTTATATATAACGTGTCGGTCTTCTACATGGAACAAGACCACATTCATCATTCCATGTAATTAGTTTTGATAGGAAAAGGAATTTACTAAACCCATTACTAAGCAAAGAGTGAATTTGAATTGGGCTTTAATGCGTCTCTTTATGCTCGAATTAGTCAAGAGCCAGCAGAGTAAAAAGAATGCTATTTTGCTGTCATCAATATGCGGAGGCTTTTCCTCTGTTCAACTATTTGGCATGGCAGAGATTCTACTAAAATTTTAATTATCTAATGGGTGAAGGCAGAAGCTTTGTGGCTGTGCTCAAGTTAACAACATTTAGGCTATTAGAGTTCCCACCTTCAGTTTTGCTTTGTTTTGGTAGTGTATATGCTGAATCCCGGAAACATTTGGTAGCAATGTTTCTTCAGGTTAAGAGTTCAATGCCTCAGTGAATGAACTATGTTTCAGTATTGATTCCATCCACTGGCGCACGCATTGAAATAGTCTGCTAATTGTGGATGGTTTCCTTAACCAGAGTAGCGAATAATTAGTTGATAAATGTTCCTGTGTATGGTCATTTGAAGTCAGCGAGACTTCACAGTAGTCTTTCTGTTTTAAGTAAAATGGATATCTCTCCATTCTTCATTTATTTGTTTTTCTTTGATCAGGAAAATTCAAGGTTTCTTTGTTTTGAGTTAATTTGGTGATTTTTGCAGATCCTGTATAATCTCATTGGAGTAAGGTTAAAAGGTAAAGTTTTTTGACAGTTGAGTGGAGAACAGGGGTAGTCTCTGCAACTGTTGCTTGAAGCCTGGAATTGTTTATCGTATGGTTCTGTTCAGCTTCTGGAGAAGATTGTGTCAATTGGATGAATTTAGGTTCTTTCAGATCTTTAGACTAATTACAAAATATTTCTTGACCATCTGAGCACAAATTTTCATTAGAATTAGAAAAGTAGTTTCGCAAGGCAGCCAGCCAGCTTTTACAAAAGTTCCTGCAATATCATTTGTGATAAGCTTGTTCTGCTGGTCAGGATCATCAGGTCTGCAGGCCTGCTTGCCTCACCTGAACCATGGCAATGTCTCGACCAATCTGAGCTGGCTTGCCAATCAATCAGCACCCTTTTCTCATGCAATATAAATTATTGTTCACTTTGAAATTTAACATTCTTGTTTCGGTCCTGATGAGTGCAAGGCAAAATGCTTCGACAGCCTGTCTCTTTTCAGCAGTCCTAAAAATATTTTTCTCATATCACCATTGGTTCCTTGGTCATTCACCTTAAATTGGTTTTCACTGGCTCTTACTCCTACTGCGAGTGGGAATAGTTTGTCCTAATTTTTCATCACGTTTTCTACAGCTAAATGAGTAACAAAATAAAAAGCCAATTTTTATACAATCTCTCTTTTTCCTCAGCTTTTCCGGCGTGTAGCTGCTGCCTTGCCTGGAATGGAAAGCACACAGGATAAGAGCAGAGAAGACAGTATCCTTTCCTTGGATTGTACTTGTAAAATTCTCCTTGATTTTCTTGCTGAATTTGATTATTCAATTTAGAATTGTAATTTCTTGTTGAAAAAGCAAGGTCTTTTTCGCAGAGTGCTTGCCTTGTTCTGCATTTATAAGTTTGAATCTTGCAGTATGAGATGTGTTTTTAAGTTCCTTATGTTCTCCAGATAATGCTATTATTTCCACACAAGGGAAATGGAATTTACGTCATATTCATTCAGCAAGTCATATACATTAGAAAATTCAGTAATATTATTCAGCTGGATGTTAGCAATGAAGATATATTTTTTTTAGCTGAAACCAAGTAATTAGGCTGCAGGGAATTGAAAGCAAGCAGAATATTGAGTATAAGGCCTTCTGTGCACACTGCACAAGAATTAACTCTGCACACTAAAATTTGCGATTTATAAATCTGAGAATTTTTCACGTGATCCTGATCAGATCATTTGTGTTGTATATCATGTAAGCTCATGGGCCCTAAGCCATCACTTTTAACCCCGTAAAGTGTCCACTCTACCTCGGGTTACCCTGTAAGGGCATAGTATTTCAAAAAGATTTGAGCCATGGATGAAGCTAGCTGTTTCACACACCTACTGTGCAGTAGCAACTCAAGTGTTATTTGCCAGTAACTGGATGCTGTCATCAAGTTAATAAGGCATTCTGCCTATTGTATAAATGGGTAATGTGGTGTATGAATTTCAGTGCCATTGATGCTGGTGTTTAGGGCATATATTCCAAAGACCAGCAGATCATACCAAACCACTTGCCCCAGCCGCTGTTTGCAATGGGCAAGGTATAGACCATACTTAACTAGCTTGTGCATGCAAAACTCGAAACACATTGTCCAACATTAGATGTGATTCCATGATTGGACAACATTTGCTAAATCTTGTGTGCTAAGAATAACACTGACAATTTAAGATTCAGTTGTGCTTGCAATGTGGTGCATTTACATGTACTGGAAGCTACATATATTAATACGCAGAGTCCACCCTGTTCTTTACAGACAGAAAGAACATATACACACATTGCGCCTGTTTTAGTTGAAGAAAAAAATGATAGCCATTTGCCAGTTTATTCCTCAAGGCAGTTTTTTGACCAAACAGGATCTAGCTGCCTGGTTTGAATTTCAAACAAGTAAAGTTTATTTATTAGTCGCAAGTAGGCTTACGTTAACATTGCAATGAAGTTATTGTGAAAATCCCCTAGTCGCCACAATGCTCAGAAGTTAATTCTCAGTTGCTGTTACTACTGCATTCTCCATGGCAATACCTCTACCAATCAAGAGTCCATGTGCCAATCAGTCAGTACCAACTTCTCATATGGTATTAATTGTTGTTTTCCCCTTATACTGATATTCCTGCTAAATATCCTGAGGAGAGCAGAAGCTTCACCATTTCCTTTTTTTCATCAATACTCGTAAATTAAAGATCAATTGGATATTTATCAAGGTGAAAGATATTTAACCATACTTAAAAGTTCTTAGAAAGCTGCAAAGCAGAACAAAAGTATTTAGGTTGTAATCACAAGGGAGCAATGGATCGCCAATGAATAATACCTCACGAATGCCAGGAAATAAACCGATGCAAGAGTGGAGTGAATGGAGGGCAGAGGAGTAATATGAAATGGAAGTTGAACAGTGGGATTTGATGTTGGCAGCAGCCTTGTGTCTCCAGCACTAGTGCAGGAGTTTGGTTGTGAGGTTTGAATTTTCTTTGAACAAAACCATGTCACTTCGAAGTTGGGTATTTACAAAAATTAATCACATGCTTTGCAAGTATATTTTGGGCACAGTGGGGGCAGTGTTCAAACAGGTTTTAATTTGGGTTTCTCATTTTATAATCATTGTAAAGGCTTTGTTTAAAGAGGATAAGCATTAAATTTGGAAATAGTTCATGCATGACATGTTTCCTTAACACAGTTAACTTTCAGTGATCGATATAAAACTGGAAAAAACCCAAGAGCAACCAGTCAGTGAGGGAGGGTGCTCTTGCTAATATCGGCTCTATAGGCCACCGCTTATTTGTCATTACCATCCACCACAGTGTGAATATTGGCTAGTAATCTTACCCTGTTGGTAAAGTATTGCAATTCATCATTGCTGGCTGTCTTGTAATTGATCTATTAGCTTCACTAGCACAAACGTGGAGAAAATGTCAGTGTCTTCATTGGAAATAAATACAAAAAATGTAATTGCCAAAACTCAACTTGCATCAGTTTACTTTTAATCAGAAGACACATTTTGTTCTTTGCGTTGTATAATATTGCACTTTTAATGATGGAATTCTGTAACTGTTTAGTGTAAAGGACAGTTTATGCAGATAACATCTGAATGCTAAGTGGCTTTATGACAGTGACTACATTATCTGAACAATGAGACACCAGTGAATTAGACCTTTTTAATTGTTTTAAAGTGATAGGTTTCTCATTGTGATCTGTTGATAAAAAACTAAATTTCTCAAGGGTGCAAAGAGAACTAAAAAAAATTAATTTACACCAAACATCACTAGCAACTTTCCAAAAACCTGTTAGTTTTAACAGCAGTTCCAGTATGCGATGTAGCACCCAAATCATCATGTGCATGATTCATCTATAATGCAATTTTTAAAAAAAGTTACTTTTTAGCACTTTCTGATTCCAACATCTTTTATAAAGTTCTGTCAAATTGTTTGGTTGTGTACTAGGATGGTGATGGCCACTCGGATGTGCATTTTCAAATAATTATGCACTATTTTCAGCTAAAGGAATTTGCATTGGAATGAGCAGACAATGATCAAAAACAAATCTTTGTGCTGTGGAGGGTGGAAAGTTCTCTTTGCTCACTTGCGCACATTTAAACGAAATGTCATCTAGCTTACAGAGATCTCCAATTGTGCATCTGAAGGAAGGAAAACTTTCACATGCAGGACTTGTAAAATTATGCATCGTTTATGCCTTTTTGTTCTAGGGCTTCCATATTGGTTAGGAGTTTGTAATTCTGTGTAGTTTGACTAACCTACCCGGAATAATATGATTTTGCATTTTTATTTAACTCTATTGTTTATCTCCCCACTTAATTTATTTCTGTACTCCAGTTTTTAAGTCTTTTAGATAAGTGTGACCAATCTGATTAGCTTTTTTTGTCATGTTAGGTTTTATTCCATAGAACACAATAGCTTTATTTTACTTGTTCGTTTTTGAGCTTTAATATCTTAACTATGTTTAGACTAACTGGTTGTGGGGTGGAGGAACTGTTTCCAGTTAATGCTGTAAACCACTTATTCTGTATTTCCTATTGGAGAAAGTAAAAACATATGGAACTGTGTCATGCCCTCCAGTTAGGATTTTTGCATCCTTTAAGTGCCTACACCCTATGCGTTGTTAAAGTAAGGCTGCAGGTATGGTTGGTCTCACTGTTGCTAAGAATCATAATTCTGCCTTACTTTTGGTGTGGCATACACAGGCATAGAGATGTCTCACAAAGACCAGGACTTGAGCCTGTCTGTCAAACTTAAAGATTTTGCCTGGAAATAGCTACTTCCCAGCCCTGCATGCCAGAGCTGTAATGTACTGCCGTTTTTTGCTTATCCATTGTTGGGTTACTAATTTTTTCATAATTTTGCTACTGAAAATATTGTAAGATGGTGTGGCTTGGGTTCTTTTCTCTGTTTTTTGCCATCTGTATTTTTTATGTAAAAACATTTTTCTTGGGAGTACAAGAAAATAACACTAAATGGATTCTCCATGCAATCTTTTTCACCAAAATATCTAAACTATTATTCAAGCTCAACTGGGGAAGTTCTTTGACCAAACAAGAGCATGCTGATTTTTATCAGAACTTCTTTATACACTGACAAAACTAACAAGCTTGTGAACACTGTTTCGAGAGCAGCATTTTTCTCAAGTATGATTTGAAAGTTATTTCACAAGCTGAGCTCTCAAGGCTTCTGTGGTGCAGTAGTGTGCAGTTTCAGTAGTACTGGTTTTTGAACAGAATATGGCTTACTTGGCTTGACTGTTGTACCCATGCAACTGTATATTCATTACTACTTTTGCGTATGTCTTGTTACTATGATAACCCTTGAAGTTACAAAACAAAAAAAAGAAAATTTTGTCCTGGAATATCACTAGTACCTCAGCTCTGTTTGATAATGTAAAATAAAAACCCAAAGCCTGAACAAAATAAACACCTGCCTATTCGAAGTACCTAACTGGTGTGTCTTTTTTTTGCCTCCAATTTCTTGTGGTCTAAACTGTGAACTTGTAAAATGGTCTCATTTTATAGTGTAATTATTATTTTTGACATTTGTGCTCATTTGTGGCCTTGTACATCACCATGAAGGCAGTGGAAATTGAAGAGAAGGATTGATCAGAAAAGAGATT
The DNA here is from genome assembly GCF_964213995.1 of Mustelus asterias. Taxonomy (NCBI): domain Eukaryota; kingdom Metazoa; phylum Chordata; class Chondrichthyes; order Carcharhiniformes; family Triakidae; genus Mustelus; species Mustelus asterias. Next base: position 104,618,881 of record NC_135810.1, on the reverse strand, counting down.
ACATTTAAAATGAATCCTAGTATAACAGTTAGATATTTGCAGTGTGCTGGGATTACTGCTGCATGTTCATGAAGCTCATTTAGAAATCCTCCTCTTTGGCGATCACTCGCTAACAATGATTGTCGGCCAAAGAAACTCTGTTGCTGGTCGCAGGTTCTGTGGGCACTTGCATGGCTTATGAACCCGATTTTGGAAGCCACATCTCCAACCGTCCACTTGGCAGGTGTTTCTGGGAGGCAGGTTCACCTATTTTAGGCATACTTTGCTTGTTTCTAAAATTAACCTAATCTTCTGGGCTATCACTAATCTTTGCAGCATTGTGCATCTTTTCTTCCAATTTGGTACCATCTTTAACTGTTTTGTTAGCCATGGATAGTGCATTCTTCTTGTAAATGTCTTTCCTATTGGAATATGAGTTATGAAATATCTTAAATGTCTGGCACTGCTTTTCTTTTGCCTTATTTTCCCAGTCCACTTTAGCCATATCCTTGTAATTCTCTTTATTAAAGTTTAAGACCCTCTTTTCAGACTAAAATCTACCTCTATCATAAATGATCACTTTTACTTCGAGGATCCTTTACTAGTCGAGATTTGACTGATATCAGTGTTGATTTTCTGATGCAACAGTTATACTTGGTAATAAATCTCATTATTAAAATTTCCTACTTTGACACCATACTGATCATTTAGTTTATACAAAAACTTGTATAAAGCAGAAGATAACGGCAAATCCTTGAACAGAAATAATTCAAATTAAATGTCATAATACTAAATATTTTGGCCCCTTTTGGAATTTTATCTGTAGTTGGTTGCCTCTCCTGAGGAGGGGGGAGGAGACAAGAAACAGACAAATGTCAGTTTGCAGTCATGGATGTAGATTGGGATGCAATACGCAACATTCTTGATTAAAAAATGATGAAGCAGCGATGTCCTTGTGTCTTACAGAACCATAATGAAAATGAGAAATTGGCAACGTGAGACTAATTACATTAATCATGCATGTCCATGACTTGAGAGCTTTTAATTCCACAAATTACTTTCTTAAATTCACTGAGACTTTGCAAAGTTAATAATATGGTACAATGATACAAGAAAATTGTAACAACTGTTGAGGCATCTCCCTGCTGCGCATCAAGAGAAACCTATTTGCCCGTGTTCCCCTTGTCAGACTGAAGATCTTGACTGATGCATCTATCCTGAATCCGTGTGGTTTCAGAACTGAAATATCCACAATCTATATCATAGCCCAAATCCTACAAGAACAAAGGAGACGGCTATATATTGCCTTCGTCGATCCCACCAAAGCATTCCGGTGAGCAGAGGCGATCTATTTAAGCTGCTGAAGAAAAGTGCTGCCCATAGAGTCTACTTTGTGAGATCTCCACTTTCCCTGATAACATGGTACGGTCTGCTTTGATGGGAACATTGGAACCCTCTGAGATCCTCTGTGGTCAAACAAGGTTGCAGACACTTCGTTGAGTTCCTGTTTTTGCTGCTGTCCTGAGAATCAAGATAGAGCACCTGTTTTTTTAAATCAGATTTACTCTGTTTATCCTGCTGCACAAGCAGTCCAAACCGAGGAGCACCATCAGCCTAGTCACATCTGCAGAATTTAGTTTGGCCACCAACATCAGGAAGGTAAATGTCACAGCTCTGAATTTGTCTAACCTTCATTTATCAGTGTTGAACAACTGATGCTGGAGTTTGCTTTCTTCACATATCTACAGTCCGAAGTCTCACAACACTGGGTTAAAGTCCAACAGGTTTATTTGGAATCACGAGCTTTCGGAGCACTGCTCCTTCATCAGGTGAGTGGAGAGGTGGTTTCACAAACATGGCATATATAGACAAAGACACAGTTGCAAGATAATGGTTGGATTGCGCGTCTTTTCAGGTGATTTTAAGTCTTTACAGGTACCGACAGTGCGAGTGGAGAGAGGGATAATCACAGGTTAAAGAGGTGTGAATTGTCTCAAGCCAGGACAGTTAGTAGGATTTTGCAAGCCCAGGCCAAATGGTTGGGGTTACATGCAGTGTGACATGAACCCAAGATCCCAGTTGAGGCCGTCCTCGTGTGTGGACTTCGCCTATCAGTTTCTGCTTGGCAATTCTGCGTTGTGTGTCTTGAAGGCCGTCTTGGAGAATGCTTGGCCGAAGATCAGAGGCTGAATGTCCTTGACTGCTGAAGTGTTCTCCGACTGGATGCTTGAAGTATTTTACAATGCCAATAGAAACGCAAGTGGATGAATCTGAGCTTGTAACTATTATAGAACAGATTCCTTTTTTAAGGAAAAGGAATTGAATCCTGTCTGATATCTGGTTGTCATGGAACAAAGAACAGTACAGTACAGGAACAGGCTCTTTGGCCTTCCAAGCCTGCGCCAATCACATTTACCTATCCAACCAACCACTTATATCCCTCCCCCATTTGTTCATATGTCTATCAAGATAAGTCTTAAATGTGGCTAATGTAACTGCCTCAATCACCTCACTTGGCAGTGCATTCCAGGCCCCCACCACCCTTTGTGTAAAAAAAAAACTTCCCCACACATCTCCACTGAACCCCGCACCCGCCTCCCCTCTCCCCCCCCCCCCCCCCCCCCCCCCCGCCATCTTGAACTTATTATGTTTCCTTGTAATTGTCATTTCTGCCCCTGGGGGAAAAAGCTTCCAACTGTTCATCCTATCTATACCCCTCATAATTTTATGAGCTATCAGGTCTCCCCCTCAGCCTCTGTCTTTCCAGGGAGAACAATCCCAGTTTATTCAGCCTCTCCTCATAGCTAATACCCTACATACCAGGCAACATTCTGGTAAACCTTTTCTGCACTCTCTCCAAAGCCTCGACGTCCTTCTGGTAGTGTGGTGACCAGGATTGGACACAGTATTCCAAATGTGGCCTAACCAACGCTTTATACAACTGTAACATAATTTGCCAACTTTTATACTCAATGCCCTGTCGGATGAAGGTAAGCATGCTATATGCTTTGTTCACTTCTATCTGTGCTGCCACTTTTAAGGATCTGTGGACCTGTACTCCCAGATCTCTGTGACTATGCTCCTGATTGTTCTGCCATTTATTTTATAGCTCCCACCTGAATTGGATCTACCAAAATGCATCACCTCGCATTTGTCCGGATTAAATTCCATCTGCCATTTCTCTGCCCAATTTTCCAGTCTATCTATATCCTGCTGTATTCTCTGACAATCTTCTTTACTATCTGCAACTCCGCCAATCTTAGTATCATCTGCAAACTTGCTAATCAGACCAGCTATGTTTTCTTCCAAGTCATTTATATACATTATAAACAGCAGAGGTCCCAGCAATTCCTATGGAACACCACTAGTTACAGACCTCAATTCAGAAAAAAACACCCTTTCACTGATACCCTCTGTCTTCTATGGCCAAGCCAGTTCTGAATCAATCTAGCTAGTTCACCCCTGATTCCGTGAGATTTAATCTTTTGCACCAGTCTACCATGAGGAACCTTGTCGAATGCCTTACAAAAGTCCATGTAGACAACATCCACAGCCCTTCCCTCATCAATCATTTTTGTCACCTCAAAAAACTCATGAGTGGTACATGACCTCCCACGTACAAAACCATGCTGTCTGTTGCTAACAAGATCATTCAGGTCCAAATGTGTATAGATCCTATTCCCAAGAATTGTCTCCCTACCACTGGCCTATATGGAGGTAATTGAAATGCAGAATGGCCCTGTGTATACATACAAAGAACAATACAGCACAGGCCCTTCGGCCCTCCAAGCCCGCACCGCTCCCCGGTCCAGGATTGAATCCTGAATCCAGGATCCCCGCCCAATTTTCCAGCCTATCTACATACCAATATCCTATCCACCGAGCTGTCCCTCACAGCTACGATGCTTTGTTCATTACAACCTATTAACTTACCCCCACCCCCCCATTCCAGACCATGTGATCTCCAGGGAGAGGCGAAAACCCAGAGTGAAAAACCCCAGGGCCAATATGGGGAAAAAAAATCTGGGAAATTCCTCTCCGACCCCCTGAGGCGATCGAAACGAGTCCAGGAGATCACAATGGCCCCGATCGGAAAATGCTTCCCAACCCTAGTCATTTCCACTTCCACGAACACCATATGAATTCCCTGCCCCCGAGACAGGTTCCCAACTATCCGCAGTCTCACTCTGTACTGGCACCAGCAAGATGATCATAGAATGAAGCCTTGAAACGAGAAACCAGGAACAATTAGCCCGCGCCGCTCCCTGGTCCAAACTAGACCACTCTTTTGTATCACTCCATTCCCACTCCGTTCATATAGCTGTCTAGATAAGTCTTAAACGTTCCCAGTGTGTCCGCCTCCACCACCTTGCCCGGCAACACATTCCAGGCCCCCACGACCCTCTGTGTGAAATATGTCCTTCTGATATCTGTGTTAAACCTCCCCCCCTTCACCTTGAACCTATGACCTCTCGTGAACGTCACCACCGACCCGGGGAAAAGCTTCCCACCGTTCACCCTATCTATGCCTTTCATAATTTTATACACCTCTATTAAGTCTCCCCTCATCCTCCGTCTTTCCAAGGAGAACAACCCCAGTTTCCCCAATCTCTCCTCATAACCAAGCCCCTCCATACCAGGCAACATCCTGGTAAACCTCCTCTGTACTCTCTCCAAAGCCTCCACGTCCTTCTGGTAGTGTGGCGACCAGAACTGGACGCAGTATTCCAAATGCGGCCGAACCAACGTTCTATACAACCGCAACATCAGACCCCAACTTTTATACTCTATACCCCGTCCTATAAAGGCAAGCATGCCATATGCCTTCTTCACCACCTTCTCCACCTGTGACGTCTAACGTCTACATTCCCCTAACAAAGGCAATCTAAACCTAATCTGACTGCCCTTTCTACAACCTTGTTGGGGATGGGGGGGCGGGGGGTAGAAAAATCTCTTCACCCCATTAAAACCCTTACCCATTTTTAAAAAAAAAATCTCCTCTTCCCTAGCATTTTCCATCCTTAATATGAAGGTAGTCCAAACTGGGTGTCAGGTTCTCTTAGATGGGTGTTAGTTTAATGGCAGTAGCAAACCACATTACAGGTTTATTGAAAACAGTCCTGCCAAAGTGGACTTTGACCTCACGACTCTGCATTGCTCAGGGGTACCCTAAGCAATGTAATATCGCACCCTACGTAAAGCATGCCCATGTGCACTAAGGGAAAGATTGGAGACGAGCGACAGCATTAACAGGAGTGGAGTGAGTGTGGAAGGAGAATAGTGTTTGTATGAACTGAGGCCTGGAGAAGCCCCTGAATTGGGAGGGGAGGAGAAAGATTGGTTGCCACATGGCAACAATGCCACAAGCATTGACAAACTTGTCAATGCTGTCAATTTTTTCAATATGTAACTTGAATTGACTTGAACATTTTCCTGCAATAAAGAGAAGTGCATGCACCTCTGCTTCTCCATCTGTGACTTCAGTTCAGAATGTATCCCTTTGTTAATGTTGTCTAGGTTAGGTGACGGCAATTACAACCAATGTGATGCTCTAAATGTTGCCTTATCAGTAAGGTATCAAAACTATTTTAAAATGATATTTCTTGGGGCATTTTATTATACTTGTGAAGATTTACTTCATTAAACAGATTCCTGGGTGGAGAAGGGGTGTTGATGGATTGGTGTCAGCTGTGAGACATTGCTATGTTGCTGTCCAATAAACTCAATGATAGAATAGTTGACTTGATGGGGGTTAAATTGGACTGCTGCTCCCACCTTGAAAATGTCTGAGACAGCAGTGCGCTATTACCTTGTTCCGGTTGATTGCAATGCAGGCATCGTGCCAACATGGTGCCTCTTGCTCATTTGAATGATCTGTGTTTAGCCAGCACTAACCTCTCTGTTCATTGACAGGGTGCATCAGCTGAAGGCCAGAAAGATTCAGGAGAACCACTTAAAGTTAGCCTTCAACTCTTAAAGGTGCTGAGATTTGTGGTTGAAGACAATTTGGCTTGACTGAGGAATGGCACAACAGCAGAGCATGCAGGTTCCAAATGTTTTTGGTTGCTGCACTGGCAGCTTTGGTGGAGGTGGAAGAAAGGAAGGTCCATGTCCTGTGTTTTGGTCTCCTTTTCTGAGGAAGGATGTTCTTGCTCTTGAAGGTTTACCAGGTTGCTTCTGGGGATGACGGGACTGATGTTTGAGGAGAGATTGACTAGGTTAAGATTGTTTTCAATGGTGGTGGGGGGGGGGGGGGGGGAGGAGAATCTCAGAATTTTATAAGTCTCTAACAGGATTAGACAGGGTAGATGCAGAGAGGATATTCCTGATGGGGGAGTCCAGAACCAGGGGTCACAGTCTGAGGATTCAGGGTAGACCATTTAAGACGGAGGTGAGGAGACATTTCTTCATCCAAAGAGTGTTGAGCCTGTGGGATTTATTACCACAGGAAGTAGTTGATGCCAAAACATTGAATGTATTCATGAGGCGGCGGGATATAGCACTTGGGGCGAATGGGATCACAGATTAGGGGGAGAAAGCAGGATTGGTGTTGGATGATCAGCCATGATCGTAATGAATGGCAGAGCAAGCTCGAAGGGCCAAATGGCCTCCTACTCCTCTAATCTTCTATGTTTCTATGTTAAAGGGGGAAGGAGGGCATCCAGACACAATGTCAAAAGGAAGTGGGAGCAGATTACAATGATCCCACACTCCAGAGATACTATCTTCCATCTTCATCTGTCGGGAAAAAGATACAAAAGTCTGAGGTTGCAGGCCAACCAAGTCGAGAACAGCTTCTTCCCTGCTGCCATCAGACTTTTGAATGGTCATATCATCCATTAAGCTGATCTTTCTCCTCACCCTATCAGTAATTGCAACACTATATTTTGCACCCTCGCCTTTCCTTCTCCTCTATGTACTCTATGGAATGTTTTGTCCGTATAGCGTCAAGAAACAATACTTTTCACTGCATTCCAATACAGTGTGGCAATGATAAATCAGTTCAGTGAGGTCAATGTCAGGAGTTGACCCCGAGAAGGTGGATGCTATACAACAACAGCCTCAAACGAGTGGTCAAAGTTAATGAATACATTGTTTAAATACTGTATCCTACCAATTGCAGCAGCTCAAATCACCACACTCCCATTACTCCCCTAACAACAACCTCCATCAAACACACTTCATCTGCTCCACCTGCCCCTCACGCTGCTGCAAGTCTCACATTCACATCTCCTATTGTCGGCTATTCAACAGAGCAGCAGCATCAGCCAAGGACATTGCATGGCTCTCACAGACACATTTCCCTTTCTGTTACAGGACAAAGTGCATCACAGTGTGACTGACAACCACCTGACTCAGCATTGCAGCAGTCTGGGCATGCACAGCAGCAAGCTCACTGCAGCACTCCGACATTGGGTGTCTGCTGCTGGAGGCAGCAGCAGCTAACTGGAGGGCAAGACTGGCCTGAGGACAGAGGGCCAGCTTGCTGGAGGCTGAGGTGGTGTGTGGGCTCTATTGCAGAGGAGTTTGATGAGAACTTGGAAGCAGCAGAACAAGATGCTTGGGTCAATGGGTAAAGAAAGCTGCCATCGGTATCAATGACCACTGGGAGCGGGGGGGGGGGGGGGGGGTGGAGGTGGTCGCAGTAACGTAGCATAGGGCTTTGCTCAGAGCTTGGAAACCATTGTCTCCATCATTGATCTGATGACTAATTATGTTGAAACAGTTGTGGATGAGAGTGATGCAGCATCTGATAGTTAATATCTCAACTTCCATTGTTTCACGAGCAGTAGACACCCAATGTCTGAGAGCTGCAGTGAGCTTGTTGCTGTGCATACCCAGACTGTTGCAATGCTGAATCAGATGGCTGTCAGTCACACTGTGGTGCAAGCCATTGTTGGTGTAGTCCAACAATCTATCCTCCAACAGAGGCTCTGTTCCAGGGATTGGCTCATGAACTGACTGTCACCTCTCTCTCGAATACAACGATATGCACTCCCATCACTGTCACACCACCAGTGCCCTAGGCAGCATAGACTGCTGGCATTCATGCCAGCCATCTTACCAAAATTCACTGGACTCTGGGGTGCTTCCCACAGATTGGAAAACAGCAAATGTGACGCCACTGTTTAAAAAAGGTAGACAAAAGGCAGGTGACTATAGGCCGGTTAGCTTAACTTCTGTAGTAGGGAAAATGCTTGAATCTATCATCAAGGAAGAAATAGCGAGACATCTGGATATAAATTGTCCCATTGGTAAGACGCAGCATGGGTTCATGAAGGGCAGGTCATGTTTGACTAATTTGGTGGAATTCTTTGAGAACATTACATGTGCAGTGGACAATGGGGAACCTGTGGATGTGGTGTATTTAGATTTCCAGAAGGCATTCGACAAGTTGCCGCTCCAAAGACTGCTACATAAGATAAAGGTGCACAGTGTTACGGGTAATGTATTAGTATGGATAGAGGATTGGTTAACTAACAGAAAGCAAAGAGTGGGGGTAAATGGGTGTTTTTCTGGTTGGTGATCAGTGACTAATGGTGTGCCTCAGGGATCAGTGTTGGGACCACAATTGTTTACGATTTACATAGATGATTTGGAGTTGGGGACCAAGTGTAGTGTGGCAAAATTCGCAGATGACACAAAGATGGGTGGAAGAGCAAAGTGTGCAGAGGATGCTGAAAGTCTGCAAAGGGATATAGATAATCTAAGTGAGTGGGCGAGGGTCTGGCAGATGGAGTACAATGTTGGTAAATGTGAGGTCATCCATTTTGGTAGGAATAACAGCAAAATGGACTTTATTTAAATGGTAAAAAATTGCAGCATGCTGCTGTGCAGAGGGACCTGGGTGTCCTTGTGCAGGAATCTCAAGGAGTTGGTTTGCAGGTGCAGCAGGTAGTTAAGAAGGCAAATAGAATTTTGTCTTTCATTGCTAGAGGGATGGAGTTTAAAAACAGTGAGATTATGTTGCAGCTGTATAAGGTGCTGGTGAGGCCACACCTGGAGTACTGTGTACAGTTTTGGTCTCCTTACTTGAGAAAGGATATACTGGCACTGGAGGGGGTGCAGAGGAGATCCACTAGGTTGATTCCGGAGTTGAGAGGGTTGGCTTATGAGGAGAGACTGAGTAGGGACTATACTTATTGGAATTCAGAAGAATGAGGGGAGATCTTATAGAAACATATAAGCTTATGAAGGGAATAGATAAGATAGAAGCAGGGAAGCTGTTTCCACTGGCGGGTGAAACTAGAACTAGGGGGCATAGCCTCAAAATAAGGGGAAGCAGATTTAGGACTGAGTTGAGGAGGAACTTCTTCACACAAAGGGTTGTGAATCTGTGGAATTCCCCGCCCAGTGAAGCAGTTGAGGCTACCTCATTGAATGTTTTTAAGGCAAGGATAGATAAATTTTTGAACAGTAAAGGAATTAAGGGTTATGGTGAGCGGGTGGGTAAGTGGAGCTGAGTCCACAAAAAGATCAGCCATGATCTTATTGAATGGCGGAGCAGGCTCGAGGGGCCAGATGGCCTACTCCTGCTCCTAGTTCTTATGTTCTTATGTTCAACCCACAGCCAGGTCTTTTAGACCCAGGGCAGCTCGAGATTGTCCTCCTCGCTGGAAAGTCACCAGCCTTCCACCAGCCATGTGGTAACCATTGGGGTGGCACAGAGTAGGAGCAGCAGGACAGGCAAGGCAACATTGAGAACAAACTAAGGGAACACACAAGGGTGAGCGATTGGTCACTGTATGTAGAGCACACACTGATAGCCAGTAGGAAGGAAGGTAAAAGGTGAGATAAAAACAGAAAATGTTGGAAACACTCAAGGTCAGGCAGTATCTGTGAAGGCAAAACATAATTAACTTTTCAAGTCAATAACCTATTTTATTGTTGTTATATGTAAGACTTTTGGTGAATAAGGATTTGGGTTTTCAGTTACTGCCATCACAATTGGGTAAGTTCTTCATGAGCGAACCAGGCAAAAAAGGTTTGTGTACGTTGGTTCCTTCTCTTCTACTCATTTCATGCTCCTTGGCTGCTTGCCATATAGCTGGTGGCAAGGATTGTTATTTCATGATACCAAGATTGTGCAGCATGCAGCAAACCACTGCAAATCTTGACACCCACCCTACCGAATACAACAGGACTCCACCAGAGCAGCCCCAGGCAACAGAAACATTGTTCTAGCATGTCGATGATCTGTTTCAAGTTGAAAATTCTATACAAGGAGGGTGGCAGGTACTGAGAGGATTGTTTTCTGATTTCAAGGCTTCTTTATAAAACCGTTGCTCCAAGACATAGGCGTTCCTCTTGAAATACTTGGGAAAATTAAGCAGAAGCCACACAGAGCATGACAAGCTGCTGGAAGAATGAGGAGGAGAAAGGGAAGAAGGGCTCTCAGCAAGATGTCATATCCACCTAGGCCATTCAGGAGGCAAATCTCCTACTTGAACCTCAGGAAGGAACAGTGCGTAAATCATTTGTGCCAAAGTCAAGCAGGCAAAATGCACCTACGGCTTTGCTAGGATTGCAGGCTTCCCCATGGCAGGCCAATGCCTCATATTCCGACAGCAACCATGAGACCTTCATTCTTCAACCGTCTGTAGTGCTGCCTGTAATTGAGTCACCAGTCAATTGCAAATTGAAGCAAAGCAAAAAATGGCTACTGGGCACCAAGGGCTATTCTGTGATGACATGACTAATTCAGTGCGTGCACCATGCATGTGTGTGCAGCACACATTCAATGAAAGCAATGCTGCCACGTGACATTTGGTAGAGCAGATTACCAGAGAATGTGGGACGTCAGTGGCATGGATGAATTGGAGACGCTGGGGCTGGAGATTACAGGGACTGGGAACGTCCGACATGTGGAGTTTTTTCAAGGAGCAGCTACTGCGAGTCTGTGATAGGTATGTCCCTGTCAGGCAAGGAGGAATTGGTAGGGCTAGGGAACCGTGGTGCACCAAAAAAGTTTCTTTGTTGGTTAAAAAGAAAAAGGAGGCTTATGTTCGGATGAGACGTGAGCACTCGGGTAGTGCACTAGAAAGCTTTAGATTGGCTAAGAGGGAGTTGAAGAGCGAGCTTAGAAGGGCTAAAAGGGGACATGAGAAGACTTTGGCGGATAGGGTTAAAGAGAATCCTAAGGCGTTCTATAGGTATGTCAAGAACAGAAGGTTGGTTAGGGCAAGTTTAGGGCCAGTTATAGATGGCAGAGGGAAGTTATGTGTGGAACCGGAGGAGATTGGTGAAGCATTGAACCAATATTTCTCTTCGGTGTTCACGCAAGGGGACATGAATATAGCTGAGGAGGACACTGGGTTGCAGGGGAGTAGAATAGACAGTATTACAGTTGATAAGGAGGATGTGCAGGATATTCTGGAGGGTCTGAAAATAGATAAATCCCCTGGTCCGGATGGGATTTATCCAAGGATTCTCTGGGAGGCAAGAGAAGTGATTGCAGAGCCTCTGGCTCTGATCTTCAGGTCGTCGTTGGCCTCTGGTATAGTACCAGAAGATTGGAGGTTAGCGAATGTTGTCCCATTGTTTAAGAAGGGGAACAGAGACTTCCCCGGGAATTATAGACCGGTGAGTCTCACTTCTGTTGTCGGCAAGATGTTGGAAAAAATTATAAGGGATAGGATTTATAGTTATTTGGAGAGTAATGAATTGATAGGTGATAGTCAGCATGGTTTTGTGGCAGGTAGGTCGTGCCTTACTAACCTTATTGAGTTTTTTGAGAAAGTGACCAAGGAGGTGGATGGGGGCAAGGCAGTGGACGTGGTATATATGGATTTTAGTAAGGCGTTTGATAAGGTTCACCATGGTAGGCTTCTGCAGAAAATGCAGATGTATGGGATTGGGGGTGATCTAGGAAATTGGATCAGGAATTGGCTAGCGGATAGGAAACAGAGGGTGGTGGTTGATAGTAAATATTCATCATGGAGTGCGGTTACAAGTGGTGTACCTCAGGGATCTGTTTTGGGGCCACTGCTGTTTGTAATATTTATTAATGATCTGGATGAGGGTATAGTTGGGTGGATTAGCAAATTTGCTGATGACACCAAAGTCGGTGGTGTGGTAGACAGTGAGGAAGGGTGTCGTAGTTTGCAGGAAGACTTAGACAGGTTGCAAAGTTGGGCCGAGAGGTGGCGGATGGAGTTTAATGCGGAGAAGTGTGAGGTAATTCACTTTGGTAGGAATAACAGATGTGTTGAGTATAGGGCTAACGGGAGGACTTTGAATAGTGTGGAGGAGCAGAGGGATCTAGGTGTATGTGTGCATAGATCCCTGAAAGTTGGGAATCAAGTAGATAAGGTTGTTAAGAAGGCATATGGTGTCTTGGCGTTTATTGGTAGGGGGATTGAATTTAGGAGTCGTAGCGTTATGTTGCAACTGTACACAACTCTGGTGCGGCCGCACTTGGAGTACTGTGTGCAGTTCTGGTCCCCACATTACAGGAAGGATGTGGAGGCTTTGGAGAGGGTGCAGAGGAGGTTTACCAGGATGTTGCCTGGTATGGAGGGGAGATCCTATGAGGAGAGGCTGAGGGATTTGGGATTGTTTTCGCTGGAAAGGCGGCGGCTAAGAGGGGATCTTATTGAAACATATAAGATGATTAGAGGTTTAGATAGGGTGGATAGTGATAGCCTTTTTCCTCTGATGGAGAAATCCAGCACGAGGGGGCATGGCTTTAAATTGAGGGGGGGTAGTTATAGAACCGATGTCAGGGGTAGGTTCTTTACCCAGAGGGTGGTGAGGGATTGGAATGCCCTGCCAGCATCAGTTGTAAATGCGCCTAGTTTGGGGGCGTTTAAGAGATCCGTAGATAGGTTCATGGACGAAAAGAAATTGGTTTAGGTTGGAGGGTCACAGTTTTTTTTTTAACTGGTCGGTGCAACATCGTGGGCCGAAGGGCCTGTTCTGCGCTGTAATGTTCTATGTTCTATGTTCTATGTTCTATGTTCCTGAATAAGAGAAGGCCGTGATGAGATTTGACACAAGTATTCAAAATCATGAGGATCTAGACAGGTGGGAAAAAAAACTGACAGAAGATTCTGTCGGCACGGTAGCACAGTGGTTAGCACTGCTGCTTCACAGCTCCAGGGGCCTGGGTTCGATTCCTGGCTTGGGTCACTGTCTGTGTGGAGTTTGCACATTCTCCTCGTGTCTGCGTGGGTTTCCTCCGGGTGCTCCGGTTTCCTCCCACAGTCCAAAGATGTGCGGGTTGGGTTGATTGGCCAAGTTTAAAAATTGCCCCTTAGAGTCCTGAGTTGCATAGGTTAGAGGGATTAGCGGGTAAATATGTGGAGGTAGGGCCTGGGTGGGATTGTGGTCGGTGCAGACTCGATGGGCCGAATGGCCTTCTCTGCACTGTAGGGTTTCTATGATTCAAAAACCAGAGGATACTAATTGAAGGTAATTGGCAAAAGAACCAATGGAGACATGAGGCAAAAGCTTTTTGCGTAGGGAGTGGTTTGGATCTGGAATGAGCTGTCTGGGAGTGTGGTGGAGGCTTTAACCATGGCTTAGAAACAGAAACTGAATAATTATCTTAAGAGCGGGTCTCTGAGGAAGGGGTTCGGAAGTGGGACTTACTGAGTTGCTCTTTCAGAATAGGCCCGCGATGGGTCAAATGGCCGCCTTCTGTGCTGTCACTATGCTGTGATGTTATGGGAGCCAGCAGATGGCGCTGTGTTAGCATCTTGAGTGCTGATGTGGGAAGACTATTTTAAACCGCATCATGAGGAATTTGATTCCTTGTCAGCAGAAACATCTTGTCGAGTGTCCAACAGCTGGAAGTATATATGATTTTTGACTGCTGTGATTTTGCGAAGACAGCAGTGAGGTCTAATTAGATATACTTGAGTTTGTCACCAGCGGTATTTAATGGCTGAAGTGTGTGGGTAAAAGAGGCATTTTGCAGGTGTCCAACCCACTACACTTAAAAATGCAGCCTGATTTAAAAGAAATGCAAACTCTCCAAAGGCTGCCTGATTCCAGCTCCTTCAAGTAATTGTAACGACTGATTTTTGCTGCCCTACACTAATTAGTGAAGCATTATTGGGTGGCTGGTGGAAAGAGGGCCACAAATTAACCGAATGTGAAATTAATCACCGACAATAACATGACGAGGATGATGGTTCATTGATATCGTGCTGTGCTGGAACTCAATATGTAATTCAGTCAACTTACAAATGATATTTAGATATGAGAGCATCCTAAACATTTCTGCTTCAACCTAAGAGAATAGTAATAAAAAATAAATTGAAAAAGATGATTTTTTTAAAAAACAAAAATAATATGAAATCACTGTACCCAGAACCTCCTACTGACGCCTGGGGTTTATGTGAACTAAGCACTCAACATCAGAACAGACCTCTTCAGCCTTTAGGGGAGGTGCTGGCATAATGGTATTGTCATTGGACTAGTGATCCAGGGACCCAGGGCAATAAAACGACGACCATTAAACTATTGTTGATTGTCGTAAAAACCCACCTGGTTCACGAGTGTCCTTCAGGGAAGGAAATCTGCCGTCCTTACCTGGCCTACACGTGACTCCAGAGCCACAGCAATGTGGTTGACTCTGAAACGGCCTAGCAAGCCACTCAGTTTAAGGGCAAATATGGATGGGCAATAAATGCTGGGCCAGCCAGCGACACCCACATCCTGTGAATGAATGTTTTAAAGAGTCATAATGCTGCCTTAATCACCGGATGTATCTGATTCCTAATAACCAGAGAAAAGTAGCACTACTGCCTCAACACTTCCGAGACCCAAGATCAATTCTGGCCTTGAGTGACTGTGGAGTTCGCATGTTCTCCCCATGTCTGCGTGGGTTTCCTCCGGGTGCTCTGGTTTCCTCCCACACTCCAAAAATATGCAGGTTAGGTGGATTGGCCATGCTAAACTGCCCCTTGGTGTCCGAAGATGTATAGATTAGGGGAATCTTTGGGGTAAATATGTAAGGTTACAAGAATAGGGCCTGGGTAAGATACTCTGTCAGAGATTTGGTGCAGACTCGATGGGCTGAATGGCTTGCTTCTGCACTGTAGGGATTTTATGAGGTACAGAATATGTTCCAAATTGTGCAGTATTTAATTAGCTTCTCCCTGGACTTGTTTTCTCCCAGGGACGTCAGCACACATTTTCTTGCAGACAGAAATCTGAAAAAAACCATTCCGGCTTAACCAATGTTGTGTTTTAAAATTATTTCTAAATATCAGGGAACGATTTCCCGGTATGTAAGGACAGAATACAATAATATTGATGCCCTTGTGGATTCTTGGAGAGATTTGCATATGCTGTGACAAGCTGTAGTTCTTTGGGATATCTCTGGCTTACTGCATTGTTGCTTGAAAGGCAAAGACAGCTTCTGAGACGCTGCCGCAAAGGTGAGGTGGAGACTCGGTTATCTTGACCTGTCAATGGCTGCATATTTAAGGAGTGAAATTCAGAAACATTTTTTTCCACACACAAGGTTGTAAAAATCTAGACTTCTCTGCCTGTAATTCAGCGGTGGGCAACAGTGGGATATTATTAAACTAGAAAGAGTGCAGAAAAGATTTACTAGGATGCTACCGGGACTTGATGGTTTGAGTTTTAAGGAGAGGCTGGATGGACTGGGATGTTTTTCCCTGGAGTGTAGGAGGCTGAGGGGTGATCTTATAGAAGTCTATAAAATAATGAGGGGCATAGATCAGCTGAATAGTCAATATCTTTTCCCAAAGGTAGAGGAGTCTAAAACTAGAGGGCATAGGTTTAAGGTGAGAGGGGAGAGATACAAAAGGGTCCAGAAGGGCAATTGTTTCATACAGAGGGTGGTGAGTGTCTGAAACAAGCTGCCAGAAGTAGTAGTAGAGGCAGGTACAATTTTGTCTTTTAAAAAGCATTTAGACAGTTACATGGGTAAGATGGATATAGAGGGATATGGGCTGAAGGGCCTGTTTCCATGCTGTAAACCTCTGAGTCTATAACCTGCGGCCTGGGAGCCACATGCGTCCCACCTGGGTTCTGAGTGCGGCCGGGCCATGTTGACCATTGTCCGCGCCCAGGTTTGCCACATTCCATGACTACCGTCTACCTTGTTCTTTTCCTATTGGTGTGCCTGAATTGTTACACCCGCAAGTGAAGTGAGGTGCGTGCTGATTGCTCACAACATTGACTGTGAGAGCCGTGCGCTGCCTCTGTGTCCAATCAAAGCATAAGTATTTATATTGTTTTTACTATTTGAAGATGATGACAGTCTATTAAAATGAATGAGTGAGCAATTTCTATAGCTCGTCATGAAATATCCGGCGTGTAATTTAATCTTATTCACAGGGACGTGGTTAGTGAACAAGCCGTATTTCAATCCTGTGGCCCACTGCGATGAAGGAGGGCCACTCACTGGCCTAGGTTGCCTCCAGCTGCTCTAAATTGAAATCTCCGGGACTCAGTTCTCCATTCTCTTCTGCTTTCTAATGTGCAGTTGCTCAGTTGGTAGAGGTGCCACCTGGTGCCAGTGTTGATTTAAACAAGTGGGTGGGGGAAAATGTTGAGCAGAACTGAGAGAGAGAACCTTACCCATTAGTCTCCTGGGGTTGTGCTGTAGCAAGGATCTGCAGGAAGCTTTTAAACAGTCGAGTCATTTTGGCATTTAAATTTCCTGGTGTTCAGCAGCTAACACTCATGAAATATCCCATTTCTTACATGTTGATATGGAAGGAAATTACTTTGCTTGTCCCCCTGCTGCTGAATGCTCCTATTTTCTACCAAGATAACAATGTTACAGACATTGAGGAAATTAGGCTGGAATAATTTTTTGCAATTTTAAAACTTGCCATTATTATTTTCCATTATTTGACTACTGGTCCCATTATCCGCTTCCACGATGCCAGTTAATGCATTTTGCAGAATTTATTTCCATCTATATTTCATTTTGTGTCTGCGACGCAGTTAAAGCTTTAAAGCGATGTCCCCAACATGATATTAAAGTTTCATTAACTGCAATAAATCCCAAGCTGCTTCTTAATCTTCAGCTGTGGAAGGCATAATGCTCCCAGTGGCTGCAAACTCCTCAGTGGCTGGAGCTTAGACACCCACAGTGCTGATGGGTAGATTTTGCAGAGTCAAACTCCCAAACATATTTTAGCTGCCCTAAGATTTCATATTCTGCTTATAAGATACCCATGATGTGGAGATGCCGGCGTTGGACTGGGGTGAACACAGTAAGAAGTCTCACAACACCAGGTTAAAGTCCAACAGGTTTATTTGGTAGCAAATACCATAAGCTTTCGGAGCACTGCTCCTTCATCAGATGGACCATCTGACGAAGGAGCAGTGCTCCGAAAGCTTATGGTATTTGCTACCAAATAAACCTGTTGGACTTTAACCTGGTGTTGTGAGACTTCTTACTGTATGATACCCAACAGCAATGGTTTACTGATAAAAATCAAACATCCCAGCCCAACCTAGCCCAAAATATGGGTTTTTAGTTTCTCTGTTTTCTCATCTAATTTCCTCTCTCAGCTCATTTGATCCCCAAGAACCATTTCCTCCTCCTGTTCCTCTCTGTCTCTCTCACCTACTCCCACTAAACGACTGACCACTTGATTCCCTTCTTGGGCTCCATGCTGGCTGACATTGTAAACTGTTTCCTCTCCTCAGCTCCTGTCATTACAAATCTGCTGTTATCAGACTCCTCGGTAATACATCCCTTGGACCCTTTGTTCTCTTTAGATAGGGCACTTATCTCCAAATTCCCTTCACTCCTTGAATGTGTTGCCTCTCAAATCCATTTCCATATTTCTCACTACCACCTTCTCAAGGGCAACTAGGGATGGGCAATAAACGCTGGCCAGCCAGCGATGCCCATGTGCCACAAATTAATTTTTTTAAAAATGCTCTGTGTTTGAAACACTCCAATTAGCTTCCTGCCACTTCCCCAGTACTGAAACATCCCCAAATAACATCACAAAGGACATCTCCTGCTGACTTTGACCCTGGAACACTACCCCTCCTCAACATCCTGACCTCTCTGTAGCCTCTGGCATGGTCACCACCACTGCCCAGTTCAGTAGGACTGTCCTTGCATGTTTCTACTCTTACCTCTGACGCTTCCTGTTTCCACATCAACGATCTGTCTGTCTATACAAGCAAACTCTCAGAATGTCCCACTTAGCCATTTTCCCTGTGCCTGCTGACTTACATTGGCTCCTTGTCCACCATTGCCTCAGTGTTAAAGTTCTTACCGTCGTGTACAAATCTTTGACTTTGCTCTTCCCAATCCAAGTCCTACAACCCTCTGCGAACCTTCGTCCCCCTAGTTTTGACTTTAGAATCCCTACAGTACAGAAGGAAGCTATTTGGTCCAGCAAATCTGCACCGACACAATCCCACCCAGGCCCTATTCCCATGACCCTCATTTATCCTGGTAATCCCCCTGACATTAGGGGCAATTTAGCATGGCCAATGCATCTAACCCGCACATCTTTGGACTGTGGGAGGGAACCAGAGCACTCGGAGGAAACCCACGCAGACACGGGGAGAACGTGCAGACTCCACACAGACAGTGACCCAAGCCGGGAATTGAACCCCTGTCCCTGGTGCTGTGAACACAGTAAGAGGTTTAACAACACCAGGTTAAAGTCCAACAGGTTTATTTGGTAGCAAATACCATTAGCTTTCAGAGTGCTGCTCCTTCGTCAGATGGAGTGGAAGGCAGCAGTGCTAACCACTGCATCACCGTGCCACCCACTCCTTCACTCACTTTGCTCCACCATTGGTAATCATATCTTCATTATTTAGCCTCTAATCCCTGGAATTCCCTCAGTAAACCTCCGCCTCTTCTTTTTTAAGACCCAGATTTCTTTGACCAAGCTTCTCATCATCTCTTCTAATGCCACCACCTTTGGCTCTGTGTTACATTTCAAAGGTTCCCGTGAAGCAACTTGGCAAGTTTTCCTACTTTTAAGGTGAAATAAAATTGCAATTTGTTGTCGTGAGTGCGGCCTTATCATGCTTGAAAAGAACAGCTATTGCCTGATTGACCTCTCTGAGCTCTTATAGATTCCACACCCTGCCAGCTGAGGGTTTGTCTCAACCTTTGGCGACCCCTCCAGCATTCTAGCCTTCATTGTGTCAGTCCCTGCTTGGTACCATCCTCTTATTTGGGGGCGGCACGGTGGCACAGTGGTTAGCACTGCTGCCTCACAGCGCCAAGGACCCAGGTTTGATTCCAGCCTTGGTCACTGTCTGTGTGGAGTTTGCACATTCTCCCCGTGTCTGCGTGGGTTTCCTCCGGGTGCTCCGGTTTCCTCCCACAGTCTGAAAGACGTGTTGGTTAGGTGCATTGACCCGAACAGGCACCGGACTGTGGTGACCAGGGGAATTTCACAGTAACTTCATTGCAGTGTTAATGTCGGCCTTGCTTGTGACTAATAAATAAACTTTAAAATCATCCTTAAATGTTGTTATGATTCCCATGGATGCTGCTGCTGGGAAAATCTCAGAATGGAATCCTGGCTCAGAAGACCATAACTTCTACTTATGAACAGAGTCACAGCTCTGCCAATGAGCCATTAACAAAAAAAAGTTAAATATGGAAAGTTTGATACTCCTTCACTCCCACTTATCTTCACAAATGTACACTGATTTTAAGGATAACATGGGTTACAAAATATATCTTATGCTATAATGGTCTCACAAACACGCAGCCCCTTCAAGCCCACAGGTTGACTGTGGTCAGACACACTCCACTCTGAAACCAAGTGAATTTCTGTGGATTTCTCCTCAAATTCCCCCAGATGATTCTGATACCATGGGCCAACTTTTCTCACTGAACTCTGGCTTCCACATGAATGATTCCAAACTCCACTCTTAAGAAGATCCTCTCCAGATGATCCACCTTGGCCTTCTGCGGAGGTCCCCTGCATCACAGATGCCAGTCTTCAACCGTGACAATATTCTAGCAATAGTACTGAAGACTTGTGCTCCAGAATGTTCTGTGCCCCTAGCCAAGTTGTTCGTGTACAGTTACAACACTGGCATCTACCCAGCAATATAGAAAATTGCACAGGTATGTCCTTTACACAAAAACCAGGACAAATCCAACCCAGCCAATTACCGCCCCATCAGCCTAATCTCAATCATCAACAAAGTGATGGAAGGGGTCATCAACAGTGCTATCAAGCAGCACCTGCTCAGCAATAACCTGCTCAGTGACGCCCAGTTTCGCCAGAGTCACTCAGCTCCTGACTTCATTATAGCCTTGGTTCAAATATGGACCAAAGAGTTGAACTCCAGAGGTGAGGTGAGAGTGATTGCCCTTTACATCAAGGCAATATTTGACCGAGTGTGGTATCAAGGAGCCTTAGCAAAACTGAAGTCAATGAGAATCAAGGGGAAACTCTCCACTGGTTGGAGTCATACTTGGCACAAAAGAAGATGGTTGTGATGGTTGGAGTTAATCATCTCAGTTCCAGGACATCACTGCGGGAGTTCCTCAGGGTAGTGTTCTTGGTCCAACCATCTTCAGCTGCTGCATCAATGACCTTTCTTCCATCATAAGGTGAGAAATGGGGATGTTCACTGATGACTGAACGATGTTCAGTACCATTCGCGAATCTTCAGATGCTGAAAACGTCCACGTACAAATGCAGCAAGATCTGGACAATATCCAGACTTGGGCTGACAAGTGGCAAGTAGCATTTTCACGACACAAATGCCAGGCAATGACCTTCTCCATCAAGAGAGAGGATCTAACCATCAGCCCTTGACATTCAATGGCATTACCATTGCCGAATCCCTCCCGCTATCAACATCCTGGGGTTACCATTGACCAGAAACTGAGCTGGACCAGCCATATATATATATACTGTGGCTACCAGAATTGGTCAAAGTCTAGGAATCTTGCAGCATGTAACTCACCTTCTGACTCTCCTGTCCACCATCCACAAGCACTTGCCTGGATGAGTGCAGCTCCAACAGCTCTCTCGAAGTTTGATACCATCCAGGACAAGGCAGTCTGTTTAATTGCTACCTCTTCCACAAACATTCACTCCCTCCATCACCAATGAACTGTGGTAGCAATGTGTACCATCTACAAGATGCATTGCAGGAACTCACCAAGGTTCCTTAGGCAGCAATTTCCAAACCCACGACCACTACCACCTAGAGCAGTGGACACCTGGGAACACCGCCACCTGGAGATTCCCCACCAAGTCACTCACCATCCCAAACTTAAAAATATATCACCTTTCCTTCACTATCGCTGGGTCAAGTATCCAGAACTCCCTCCCTAACAGCACTGTGGGTGTACCTACAACTCCGGGACTGCAGCGGTTCAAGAAAGCAGCTCACCACTAGCTTCTCAGGAGAGTCCGGGATGGACAATAAATGCTGGTCTAGCCAGTGACGCCCACATCCTGTGAATGTATTTTTAAAAATCTGTTGCTTAACTGGAAATTAAACATAATCAGGGTAGTTGGTGACAAGGTTGCTATGATAAGTCTGTTCCACTAGGAGTCTCCAATTGTCCATACAAAATATACTTGTTCATCTAATCCTCTCCTACGTATTTGATGTGAGTTCTCTTGGGGTGGGACTGGGTTTATTGATTTGTCTGTCAACACCTTTCAAAGTGAGTAATCAGACATTAAGTTTGGAACAGATATGCTAAAGATTGTACATGTTGCACCTCACAGGTACACACAGACCCATTTTAAAAGCATACAACGAGAGTAAAAGATAGAATTAGAGGGTATGCTGGGTACAGCTCGCAAGAGGTCTCCTCGCTCTGACGCCACCTTGGAAATCTCCACTTTAATCATTCACTTAATTCCTACATTAGAAGGGATTTGTTTCTATTGTTTTATTTCTAATTGGTCACACAATATAAAGTTGATCCAGGCAGAGCAGTTGAGAGCAAGGAAATGGGCAGTTGCCCCACGCGAGCAGATACATTCGAAAGGACGGACTATCCAATTTTCATGCACACCATCTAGCAGCCGATGACAAACTGTCAATGACAGAAATCCTGGAGCAAGTTACCTTTCCTCTCTGCAAACGCTGTGGGAAGTGTGTCCTATTTTTGTAAAAAAATAACAAGCGTTTGAAGTTAATTAGAAAGAAAGACTATGCATTCGCAAAGTGTGATCTCGAGTCTCTTAGAAAGTGCACAAGCTGCTTGGCATTCCAGTGGATTACAAAGAACAAAGAAAAGTACAGCACAGGAACAGGCCCTTCAGCCCTCCAAGCCCGTGCCAATCATAATGCCCTAAATAAACTAAAAAAACCCATCTGCCCTTACTCGTTCCGTATCCCTCGATTTTCTCCCTACTCATGTATCCATCCAGATGCCTCTTAAATGTTGCTAATGAGCCTGCTTCCACCACCTCCTCTGGCAGCGCGTTCCAGGCACCCATTACTCTCTGCGTGAAAAACCTCCCCCGCACATCTCCCTTAAACTTTCCCCCTCTCACCTTGAACCTGTGCCCCCTTGTAATTGACACTTCCACCCTGGGAAAAAGCCTCTGACTATCCATCCTGTCTAAGCCTCTCATAATTTTGTAGACCTCTATCAGGTCTCCCCTCAGCCTCCATCTTTCCAGTGAAAACAATCCTAGTTTATTCGACCTCTCCTCATAGCCAACATCCTCGAGACCAGGCAACATCCTGGTGAACCTTCTTTGCACTCTCTCCAAAGCTTCCACATCCTTCTGGTAGTGTGGCACGCAATACTCCAAATGCGGCGTAGCCAAAGTTTTATATAGCTGCAACATGATTTCCCAACACCTGTGCTCAATGCCCTGGCCAATGAAGGCAAGAATGGCATATACCTTCTTAATCACTTTGACCACCTGTGTTGCCACTTTTAGGGAATTGCACGCCCAGATCCCTCTATGTTAATATTCCTGAGGGTTCTGCCATTTACAGTATAATTCACACCTAAATTTGATCCTCCAAAATGCATCACCTCACATTTGTCTGGAGTAAACTCCATCTGCCATTTCTGTGCCCAAGTCTCCAATCTATCTATATCCTGTTGTATCCTCTGACAATCCCTGGCACTATCAGCAACTCCACCAATCTTCGTGTCATCTGCAAACTTACTAATCAGACCACCCACATTTTCCTCCAGATCATTTATATATACTATAAACAACAGAGGTCCCAGCACTGATCCCTGCGGAGCACTGTACCTCTCGATGCAGTATTTTGTTTCTTTGTGAGTTCATGAATTTTATTGCCCTAGTTACCATTGAGGAAGTGCTGGTTCGCCACGCACTTGAAATCCATTGCTAAACAATGGATGAACACAAAAACCATTTAGCACACAGCAACACTCCACCAACAGCGGTAGAATAAATGAGCATTTGATTTATTTATGATGGTGTTGACAGAGTAAGGAATGTTGGCCTGGATACCTGGCAATGCTTCCTGCACTTCTTCAAATAGTGTCGTGTCATCTGTAGAGTCCACCTGAGCCACTTGATTACACAAATGAAAGCTGAGTTTTCACAAGAGACGTGATTATTTCCTGATTCTGATGTACTGTGACTGCCACAGGTCATTCAAAAGCCTCATCCCACCCCTGCCAGTATTTTACCTGCAGTGGAGCACGGTCCAGGCCTTTGGGAAAGAGTGGCAGCTTTAATTGTGCACATTGGTGCCAGGCAAGGAGTGTGGGAACCCCTAAACTTATTGGAGACTCCTCTAACCCCACACTACCCACCCCCCCGCCCCCCCCCCCCCCCCCCCCCACCGCCAAAGGGTCTCTTCTGCTCTGTATGATTCTATGTATGATTCTATCGAACACTGTTCCTTACATCTACATCTTGATTAGATTTGATTTATTATTGTCACATGTATTGGGATACAGTGAAAAGTATTGTTTCTTGCGCGCTATACAGACAAAATATACCGTTCATAGAGAAAGAAATGAGAGAGTGCAGAATGTAGTGTTACAGTCATAGCTAGGGTGTAGAGAAAGATCAACTTAATGCAAGGTAGGTCCATTCAAAAGTCTGACAGCAGCAGGGAAGAAGCTGTTCTTGAGTTGGTTGGTATGTGACCTCAGACTTTTGTATCTTTTTCCCAAAGGAAGAAGGTGGAAGAGAGAATGTCCGGGGTATGTGGGGTCCTTAATTATGCTGGCTGCTTTGCCGAGGCAGCGGGAAGTGTAGACAGAGTCAATGGATGGGAGGCTGGTTTGTGTGATGGATTGGGCTACATTCACGATCTTTTGTAGTTCCTTGCGGTCTTGGGCAGAGCAGGAGCCATACCAAGCTGTGATACAACCAGAAAGAATGCTTTCCATGATGCACCTGTAAAAGTTGGTGAGAGTTGTAGCGGACATGCCAAATTTCCTTAGTCTTCTGAGAAAGTAGAGGCGTTTGTGGGCTTTCTTAACTATAGTGTCAGCATGGGGGGGGACCAGGACAGGTTGTTGGTGATCTGGACACCTAAAAACTTGAAGCTCTCGACCCTTTCTACTTTGTCCCCGTTGATGTAGACAGGGGCATGTTCTCCTTTACGCTTCCTGAAGACGATGACAAGCTCCTTCATTTTGTTGACATTGAGGGAGAGATTATTGTGGCCGCACCAGTTCATCAGATTCTCTATCTCATTCCTGTTCTTTGTCTCGTCATTGTTTGAGATCCGACCCACTATGTTGGTGTCATCAACAAACTTGAAAACGGAGCTATCGGCTAGCTGATTGGCCAGCAGCTCTCTTAAGTGGGGGCTTCCTTCTGAGATAGGGTGGAAATCTCACCTTATTTGGTGCAAACTCGATAGGCCAAAGAGCCTCTTCTGCACCGTATGATTCTATGTATGATTCTATCGAACACTGCTCCTTACATCTACATCTGTGCTCTAGACAGAGTAAATATATCGTGCATGCTATTCATCATCCATTAATACTGATTAGGCAGTGAGCTTTGGCTCACCATTCATACATGGGAGAGTCACATCGAGCCCTATTTTAACACCAATCACTGGCCACACTTGTACCTCCATCATCAGGAGTTAATGGTCAGAATTGGGACTTCTGGCTGATTTGTTCCCTGCCCCTCCTCTCCCCCCGCACCCTCTTGCTGAAAGAGACTGAAGACCAATTATAGCACCATACTACTGCCCACAAATCCAGTCCCATCCTGGCAGAGGCCAGATATCTCCGTGCCGACTCAGATCAAACCTGGTTGCTTCCTGTTGAAATGGCCTCACTCGCTGTGCCAGTCTGCGTGGTTAAATGAATTAATGTTGTCAGCATGCGCCTGTCGTAAAGTTAATGCCAAGTTAAAGGACAAATAAATAACTTATGGAGAACCTTTATCCTTGGTATGTGTACCACACTTTGGGAGGAATTTTACCATTTTGAGTCTAAGTGCCGGATCTGGGCGTCAAATAAATCCGCGCCTGGAATCCTCTTTGCAGCGCGCCCATACGCGTTTTGCCGGCTCCGGCCCGATTCGTGCTGTGGCCGGGGCTTAGCGCTGGCGGACGGATCAGAGCTCTGAACTGCGCATGCGCAGTTCGAAAAAAATCTGACAGCCACCCGGGCGCAAAAAATAAAGCAGAAAAAGGAGAGAGGGGCTCTCTGACGATCATCCTCTGGTCGGGGTGGGGGTGGGAGGGGAGGGGGTGTGACTGATCATCCCCTGGGTGGGGGGGGGGGGGGGGAGGGGGTGTGACTGATCATCCCCTGGGTGGGGGGGAGGAGAAGGGGTGTGACTGATCATCCCTTGGGGGGGTGGGGAGGGGGGGGGGTGTGACGTCTCATCCCCTTGGGGGAGCGGGGGGGGGCGGGGGAGGGTGGGAGGGGAGGGGGTATGACCGATCATCCCCTGGGGGGCAGTTGGAGAGGGGGTGTGACATCTCATCCTCTGGTCGGGGGGGTTCCGCTGCCTGTCGGCGGCCGATCCCTCCTGGCACCATCACTGGTACACTACCAGCCACAGCCATCTCTCCCGCTCTCTCGCACCTGCAGGGAAGAGTGATCTGTGGCTGGTAGTGTACCAGTGATGGTGCCAGGAGAGATCGGCCGCAGACAGGCAGCGGAACCCCCCCGACCAGAGGATGATCGGTCACACCCCTCTCCTCCCCCCCCCAAGAGGATGAGACGTCACACTCCCTCCCCTCCCACCCCCCCTCACCCCTCCCCCCCACCAGGGGATGAGACGTCACACCCCCTCTCCTCCTCCCACCCCCCTCCCGCCCCGACCAGAGGATGACCTGGGTCAGAGAGCCGTTGCAGTCTCTGACCCCGCTCCTCGGAGGCTGCAGCGGCAACTTCAGACTTTTATTTTGCAGGTGGGTAACAGCGCGGACGCGGATTGGGCCAGAAGACGGTAAAGTGGGATTTGGCGGTAGAATTGGGCGCACGGTTCATTCAGTCGATTTTTAAATGTATGCAAATGCATTTAAATTGTCGGGCCGCCCGATTCGGGCACAGGCCGGACCCGCGCCTGAATCGGGTGACGGTAAAGCCGCGATCTGCTCGGAAGCGGGTGCAGATTGCGTTAAAGGCCTGACGCCCAACTTTACCGCGATTTCGTGCCCGAAAATGGGTGCGAAGTTTTGGTAAAATCAGGCCCTTTTAGTTCCATCCCCTCAAGGCAAATACATTTTTCAATGTTTCTCTGTGGCCTCCAACAGCATCTATAGAAATGGAAGCTTTGTTCTTTGGAAGTGAAGAGGAATTGAAGGGTGAATGTTTACAAGACATTAAAGGGAGTACTTCAGGTGGAAAAGGCAGTTTAAAGAAAAGCTAAGGCAATTCTAAATTTTATCACAATGCATGGAATATAAAAGGCACGAGGTAATGATGATCTTATAAGACCATAAGACATAGGAGCAAATTAGGCCACTTGGCCCATCGAGTCTGCTCTGCCACTCAATCATGGCTGATATTTTTCTCAACCCCATTCTCCTGCCTTTTTTGTGAGAGGGAGGTCATGCCTCACTAACCTGGTGGTGTTTTTTGAAGAAGTGACCAGAATGGTTGACGAAGGAAGGGCCATGGATGTTATCTATATGGACTTTAGTAAAGCGTTTGACAAAGTCCCTCATGGTAGGCTAGTGAAAAAGGTTGGATCTCATGGGATAAAGGGGGAGGTGGCTAGATGGGTGGAGAACTGGCTTGGTCATAGAAGACAGAGGGTGGTAGTGGAAGGGTCTTTTTCCGGCTGGAGGCCTGTGACTAGTGGTGTTCCGCAGGGCTCTGTATTGGGACCTCTGCTGTTTGTGATTTATATAAATGATCTGGAAGAAGGAGTAACTGGGGTGATCAGTAAGTTTGCGGACGACACAAAACTGGCAGGACTTGCAGATAGTGAGGAACATTGTCAGAGGCTACAGAAGGATATAGATAGGCTGGAAATTTGGGCAAAGAAATGGCAGATGGAGTTCAATCCTGATAAATGCGAAGTGATGCATTTTGGTGGGAATAATGTAGGGAGGAGCTACACGATAAATGGAAGAACCATAAAGGGTGTAGAGACGCAGAGGGACCTGGGTGTGCAAGTCCACAGATCTTTGAAGGTGACGTCACAGGTGGAGAAGGTGGTGAAGAAGGCATATGGCATGCTTGCCTTTATAGGACGGGGCATAGAGTATAAAAGTTGGGGTCTGATGTTGCAGATGTATAGAACGTTGGTTCGGCCGCATTTGAAATACTGCGTCCAGTTCTGGTCGCCACACTACCAGAAGGACGTGGAGGCTTTGGAGAGAGTACAGAGGAGGTTTACCAGGATGTTGCCTGGTATGGAGGGGCTTGGTTATGAGGAGAGATTGGGGAAACTGGGGTTGTTCTCCTTGGAAAGACGGAGGATGAGGGGAGACTTAATAGAGGTGTATAAAATTATGAAAGGCATAGATAGGGTGAACGGTGGGAAGCTTTTCCCCGGGTCAGTGGTGACGTTCACGAGGGGTCATAGGTTCAAGGTGAAGGGGGGGAGGTTTAACACAGATATCAGAAGGACATATTTTACACAGAGGGTCGTGGGGGCCTGGAATGTGTTGCCGGGCAAGGTGGTGGAGGCGGACACACTGGGAACGTTTAAGACTTATCTAGACAGCTATATGAACGGAGTGGGAATGGAGGGATACAAAAGAGTGGTCTAGTTTGGACCAGGGAGCGGCGCGGGCTAATTGTTCTTTGTTTCTCGTTTCAAGGCTTCATTCTATGATCATCTTGCTGGTGCCAGTACAGAGCGAGACTGCGGATAGTTGGGAACCTGTCTCGGGGGCAGGGAATTCAGATGGTGTTCGTAAAGCAGAAGTGGAAATGAATAGGGTTGGGAAGCATTTTCTGATCAGGGCCAGTGTGATCTCCTGGACTCGTTTCGATCGCCACAGGGGGTCGGAGAGGAATTTCCCAGATTTTTTTTTTTCCACATATTGGCCCTGGGGTTTTCACTCTGGGTTTTCGCCTCTCCCTGGAGATCACATGGTCTGGAATGGGGGGGTGGGGGTGAGTTAATAGGTGTGATGAACAAAGCATCGTAGCTCTGAGGGACAGCTTGGTGGATAGGATATTAGGATGTAGATAGGCTGGAAAATTGGGCGGGGATCCTGGATTCAGGATTCAATCCTGGACCGGGGAGCGGCGCGGGCTTGGAGGGCCGAAGGGCCTGTTCCTGTGCTGTATTGTTCTTTGTTCTTTGTTCTTTTCCCCTTAACCCCTGATCCCCTTACTAATCAAGAACCTATCTATCTCTGTCTTAAAGACACTCAGTAATCTGACCTCCACAGCCTTCTGCGGCAAAGAGTTCCACAGATTCACCACTCTCTGGCTGAAGAAATTCCTCATCATCTCTGTTTTAAAGGATCGTCCCTTTAGCCTGAGGTTGTGCCCTCTGGTTCTAGTTTTTCCTACTAGTGGAAACATCGGCCGCGATTCTCCCAAAAGCGCTGAATTGGTGGGAAAACTGTTCTAAATCCCGACTGTTTTCTCAGTTCAGTTTCTCACTTGAATCTCCGCACTCTGTGCACTGCAGAGGTCCCAGTCGTGAATCTCATTAAAAACCCAGGGGGGTGGGGCCTGTGCATGCTGGCTAGCCCGGAACCCCCTCAGTGCTGCCCCTCCAACCCCCGCCCCACGGCCTGATCGCGGCCCCCAAAGCAATTCCCGGGCCAGCCCTGACCCCCCCCAGCCCTGGAACGCCCCAATGCCCAGCCCACCCCCCAAAGCAGTGGCGATTCCCCACCCCCCTCATCCCGGCAGCCCCCCCCCCACCCCCCATTGACCCCCCCCGTGGGATCAGACTCCCCCAGAGGCAACCCCCCTGGCAGACCAACCACCCCACCCCCCAGCCGACCCCAATCACTGCCCTCCCTCCATCCCAGACTGATCCCCATGCAGAGTGGCAGCAGGACCCCCCACCCCCACCGATTACCCCTAAGCCCTGCCCACAATAGGCCCCACCCCCTTGGCACTGCCTGGTGCCCAGTGGGCAGTACCAAAGTGCCCCCTGGGCATGAGCACCTTGCCCCTTGGGCAGTGTTAGGGGGCACAGGCTGGCACTGCCAGGATGCCCATGCCCAGGGGGCACCACCCTCCCCCGCCCCCCCCCCCCCACCACCGCCCGACTCCCTGGAGCCCCGATTGCCCCCTCCTTCATTCCAGCTGGGTCTCCCGCTAGTTCCCCGAACAAGGGGAGCTGGTCTGAACCCCACCAGAATGAAGTACTCCTGATGGAGTGGGAGATTCAATAGGGACTTGAAAGGTCCTGATAATTAATTAATATATAGATTTAAAATACATGCAAAAAAGATTAAATGACTTACCTGCCTTCCTGCTGGTTTCCAGCGTGGTCTGACCGACGACTGTTCGCCAGCTCTGGGAGATGCGCATACATTCCTGGCGCATGTGCAAATCCTGGTTCAAGACTGCAGACACGCATCTCCCATTACAGGTCGCAATGGGAGAATCACGGCCATCCTCTCCACGTCCACTCTATCCAGGCCTTATTTCGGAGTTCAGTTAACAGTTATCTTGGTTAACTGCAAATGTGAATATCTCATAATTAAAAGAAAACATGATTTTCAAATAATAGTTTTAAAACACATTAAGCAATAATTATTTTACATTAACCGTATTTGTACCATCTTCTTGTTTTATTTTGGATAAGTCAGATATCTTGCCACACTTATTCCATGTAAGTAGGACCATGAGAAAGGATTTGCATTTCATTGAATCACAGAATCGGTGGCACGATGGCACAGTGGTTAGCACTGCTGCCTCACAGCGCCAGGGACCCGGGTTTGATTCCGGTCTCGGGTCACTGTCTGTGTGGAGTTTGCACATTCTCCCCGTGTCTGCGTGGGTTTCCTCTGGGTGCTCCGGTTTCCTCCCAGAGATGTGCAGGTTAAGTTGATTGGCCATATTAAATTGGCCCTGAGTATCATGGAGATTAGCAGGGTAAATATGTGGGGTTATGGCGATAGGGCCTGGGTGGGATTGCTCTCAGTACAGACTCGATGGGCCAAATGGCCTCTTTCTGCACTGTAGGGTTTCTATGATTCTCACACATCTCTGTGATGGATTTCAATCTGAAAGATAACTGTCTAAAACACTGCACTCCAGAGGTATTGAAATGTGCGTGTTATAGCAAACTCAAGAATACTTGATGTGTGGATCAGCTTTTGGGATTAGACGCATGATTTCACAAAATATATCCACATCTTTCAGGTAAAGAGTGACAGCGTTGTGTTCTTTTGTGATATAGCTCAAAAAGTGTGGTAAATAGATGGAAAATATTTAACTACTTCACAGTCCAAGACAAATGGCGAGATCAGCATTTATGAGAATAGAATCGCAGCATCTTCCATTGGCTCAAGTTATATATATAAAAATTGGCGGAAAGTGTCAGAGATTTCAATATATATATCAGATGGACTCAGTCTTTATATCGTATGGGAAGGGACTTGCAGTGTTACAGTTCTGAGGTTTATAACATTGTCCTGTTTTGGGATTGCGCCTTTAATTTGAGATAAATTGAATGGGGTTATGTGACTTGTTCTGAAGTTTGCCTCTGTTTAAAGTTTATTTATTAGTGTCACAAGTAGGCTTATCTTAACACTGCAATGAAGCTACTGTGAAAATCCCCCAGTTGCGACACTCCAGCACCTGTTCGTGACATCGGGGTGTCCTCCGGGTGCTCCTGTTTCCTCTCACAGTCCGAAAGACGTGCTGGTTAGATGCATTGGCCATGCTAAATTCTCCCTCAGTGTACCTGAACAGGTACCGGAGTGTGGCGATAGAGGATTTTCACAGTAACTTCATTACAGTGTTAATGTAAGCCTATTGTGACACTAATAAAATAAACTTTAATAGTCTTTGGCTGTAGACAGTTTGGCAATAAGGACAATTTACATGAAGGGTGGTCCATAGGTTAACTGAATGTTTCAATCTCACTCTGATGGGGTTTATTTGTTTCTTCACTGCCATTCTTTGAAAGTTTTATTAAACCTAATTTATAATTGGATTTACTGTGTTAGCATTTGACAGAGATGTATTTGCAACCTAATGTAACTGCAAACTACAGCTTACATTATTGTAAACTTTGATTTTTGATTTGATTTTTATCTTTGGAGAAATAAACTTGTTATCATATAGAATCCTACAGTGCAGAAGGAGGCCATTCGGCCCATTGAGTCTGCACTGACCACAATCCCACCCAGGCCCTATCCCCATGACCCCATGCATTTATCCTAGCTAGTCCCCCTGACACTAAGGGGCAATTTAGCATGGCCAATCCACCTAACCCGCACATCTTTGGAGTGTGGGAGGAAACCGGAGCACCCGGGGGAAATTCACCCAGACACCGGGAGAACGTGCAAACTCCACACAGATAGTGACCCAAGCCATGAATTGAACCTGGGCCCCTGGTGCTGTGAGGCAGCTGTGCTAACCACTGTGCTACTGTGCCACCTATATTTTTTTAAATTAAGATTTAATTAAATTCAAGTGAAACATAGTGATAAGATGCCATGAATATTCCAACATTAAAATGTCATATAATTGAGAGAAACTGCTGGAATTTCCATTAGGAATTCCACCGAAAATGAGGAGTAGCAATATCTTGTCTGCTTTTTTCACTTTTATTTTAGCTCTCTGTGACGAACACTTGCAAAAATACAGGCAGTTTCTTTTCCTGTGTCTGTTCCAAGCCACAAAGAGGGGAGCGATAGTACCCTATATGACTTGCTCAAATCATTTCCTTGCCAACAATTGTTTCACGTTGACTTACAGAACAACACAGTTAGAAGTGGAAGCTTTTTGGGGAAATAACTTGCAATATATGTTTTTTTCCAGATGAAATGTTGAATCAAGGGCTTACTTGCCCGCTCAGGTTAAAAATCTCAAGGCACTATTTAAAAGGCGAAGAGGGTTGTTATCCCTGTTTACCTGGTTGATAACTGTCCCTCAATCCCACAAAAACAAGTATCTGGTCATTACCACATGGCTGTTTGTGGGAGCTTGCTGTTTGTAAATCACTATGCCACAAACACGGCGGCACAGTGGTTAGCTCCGCTGCCTCACAGGGCCACGGACCTGGGTTCGATTCCCGGCTTGGGTCACTGTCTGTGCGGAGTCTGCACGTTCTCCCCGTGTCTGCGTGGGTTTCCTCCGGGTGCTCCAGTTTCCTCCCACAGTCCGAAAGACATGCTGGTTAGGTGCATTGACCAGGCTAAATTCTCCCTCAGTGTACCCGAACAGGCGCCAGAGTGTGACGACTAGGGGAGTTTCACAGTAACGTCATTACAATGTGAATGTAAGCCTACTTGTGACACTAATAAATAAACCAAATAAACTAAATTCAAACAAACAGTGACTGTACTTCAAAAAAGTCTGCCATTGGCTTTAAAACACTTCAGGTGTTGTGTGGTTGTGAAAGGCAAGTTTCCTTTTCAATCTACTTGTGTTTGGCACACCAGCTCAATGTACAACCAGTCTTGTTAACCAAACTATGTAAAATAGGGCTTCTGTTATACGAATGCAGTCTTTCTTTATTAATTACACCCAGCATGGTCCTGAACATCTTTCCACAGTGTGTCTACCTATAACCCATCTACTTTCCCAGTGTACATGTTTCCGAGCTCCTAAAGAGACTGCAGATACTTAAACAATTACTGTTCTTGTCTAGTAGATTTCAGTATGTTCTACAAAGTCAATCACAGTTCCTCTCCAGTAGATGGAGATATTTAGCCTAACATCTGTGCCATGAGGCTCTTGTTCCAGTTTGAGTTGCTGTCATCAATTTACTGTCTAGGTATTAATCTCTGTTAAGTGCTTTGGGCAATCTATGCACACAGCATGATGTGACTGTGGCAGATCTTTCTAGCTTCAGTCAAAGGAAGGTGTGTATTGGAAATACAAAAATGGTTGGATAGAGGGAAGTTGCAATTTGATCTGTAGGCATGGAAAGAAACAAATAACGGTGGCCATACATTGAAACTTGTAATGTCTGAACTATGTTAGGGGTTGTGAGCTTCAAACAAAAAGAAAAGATGTGGTTTGCACATATAGAGTCACACTAACAACAACAGATTTAATGAAGGAGCTGTTGCCTGTATAGAGGATAACTGAAACTAAAAGCAGGAGCCTCTGAAACACCCCAGTGACATCATCAACAAATCATGTGATCTGCTCTTAAAGCAATCATGCAACTACTTAAATATATAACTTCCCTCTCCTTTACTTCTGTAGTCATGACAACAAATTACTACAATGTTATACAAAAGGACCAATAATACTCTAGATACAGCACCATTAATCATTATACACAGTCAATAAGAAAGTCAATCAGGAGGATGTCTATTCCTCTTTCGTAGTATGTGATGTCTGGAATTTGGCTGTCCTTGACCCTAGAATTATGATTTGGAACTTCAGTAGACACTTCTTCTCTTGGAACTAATTCTGCCTCATTCTCAAGTGGTATAGTAGCTAAGGCACAATCACCTGATTCAACAAAGCCTTCCATAATAATATTCACAAAAGTAGTTGGTTCTTCTGGGAGATGATTCTGAGAAATCATTTCAAGATGACAACAATTGGTCAGCATGGCATCAGCAAACTAGTTCATCTTAGGTTTGAACCGTGCAAGAAATTGGACTGGTTTGTGCTAAAACTATAGCTGGTACCCATTGTAACTGGCTCTAGCACACCAGTGTTAATAAATCATTTCACACATGGTAAATTATGCAATGGCTTCAATAACGTAGCTAAGTTATCAACAAATTTGCCATAATAATTTCCTAATCCTAGAAATGACCTCAATTGTGCCACATTTGTATTCTAAAAGGGCTTCCATCTTTTTAGATGCTTTATGTCAGCCTTTACTATCAATAATGTGACCCAAATACTGGACTGTCATCTGGACTGACTTTACTTTCTTGATATGCAGATCATGTGCTTGAGGATGTTCCAGAGTCGCTTCTAAATTATTTAACTGCTCCTATTTACTGGACGCTATAATTAGAATATCATTCAGATAACATTGTACACCAGAGAGACGACTTAACATCTGATCCACCGATCTTTGGAATAGGGCTGGTGCAGCTATTTTTCAAAAGTCAATCTTTTTAATGAAAAATAACTTCAATAATGGTCAGCAATGGTTGAGATTCAGTGACTAGATTTATCTGCAAATATGCTTGTGAAAGATCAATTTTGCTGAATTTCTGCCCACCTGATAACCCAGCAAACAAGCCTTCAAACTCTTGCCTTCCACTTGATTCTTGCAGTGAAATCGTTCCACGATGACCAATGGCATTTTAAGGAACTTTGTCAAGTCATCGTAAGTTTTGGTTCCTGATGAACTAAGCTCCAGGGAAAATTGAAGGTTTTACTTCCTATTGTGCTAAGAAAAGCTGGTATGATTAATTTGTCTGCAATTTTATTCGCTTGTACAAAATACTGAAAACGCTCTGCGTCGGAACTCCATGATTCATAGAATCATAGAATTCCTACAGTGCAGAAGAAGGCTATTCAGCCCAGCGAGCCTGCACTGACAATGATCCCACCCAGGCTCCACCCCTGCAACCCTACACATTTACCCCGCCAATCCCCCGACACTAATGGACAATTTATCATGGTCAATCCATCTAACTTGCACACCTTTGGACTCATTTCCTTCAAGGAAAGTCCCATGGATTCTAACGGAACTGCCATTTCTCTTGCCAGCACCAGTGACTCGAGATTGCTCAGTATATATATATTTTTAACTGCGTTCCCAGTATTCCCCTTTTGACCCTGCAGATCATTGACCTGATGTATATTTCTTTTCAAATGACCCTCGCCGCACAGGAAACCATCCCCTTTTTTCAAACATACCAGATGCTGCCAGGAATCTCACCTTTCACTGATCCAAAAAAACCCCTTTTTTTGTCCTTTCATGGCCTTCCTTCACTGGAACTAGGACGGCACGGTGGCACAGTGTTCGCACTGCTACCTCACAGTGCCAGGGATCTGGGTTCAATTCCTGGCTTGGGTCACTGTCCTGTGTGGAGTTTGCACATTCTCCCCGTGTCTGCGTGGGTTTCCTCCGGGTGCTCCGGTTTCCTCCCACAGTTCGAAAGACGTGCTGGTTAGGTGCATTGACCCGGACAGGTGCCGGAGTGTGGCGACTAGGGGAATTTCACAGTAACTTCATTGCAGTGTTAATGTAAGCCTTACTTGTGACTAATAAATAAACTTTATTCCTTTTGTTGATTCTCCCCAGCCCTCCAATATGTGAAGTGTGAGGACCCACCATGTTTTTTCTTCTACTGAGCATCCTTTCGCGATGTTCTCGACGAAACAAATTCCTGACTTGTTGCCGATTTTCTTTTTGTAATATTGAAGCTATATTTGAGGGTTTTAAGCAAAAAGAAAATATCTTGAGAGTGATCCCCCCCCCCCCCCCCCCCCCCCCCCTCAGCAAAAAATGATGTGGCCAATGATCGAGAAAATGGGAGATTTTCCAGCCTGTTTTTTGGGTGAACTTAGTTGGTTGAATTTCTGGTACACTGTGCTTCACAGAGTGCCACCAGGGGATTTGCAGCAGAGATCTGGGAGTGGGGATTGGAGGGGGGGGGGGGGGGGGGGGGAGGGCAGGTCCTAATCCCGCCCAAGAGGTTAGCATCAGTGTGCTGAGTGGGCCACTGCGCATGTGCCAATCTCCCAGTAGGGAGATTGGCCCCGCACTAGCCCTCACCCCATTGTTGGCCCCACCCTCACGTGATCGCCGGCCCCAACCCACCCCCGATTGCCGGTCCCGACACCCACCCATTATGATCGCCACCCCTGACCCTCCCTAGATTGCCGGCCCTGACACCCCCCCACCCCCCCCAATTACTGGCCCCACAACCCCCCCACGATTGCAGGCCCTGACCTTCCCTCGATTGCCGGCCCCAACACGCACCCTTCCAATCACCGGCCCTGATACTGCCCCCTTCTGGTGGCCAGCCCAACTCCCCCAGTGGCCAGCCCTGATCGCTCCCCTCCCTTACTCTCCAAACGCTATGCAGAGCATGCAGCGGTCCCCATCACCACCACCACCGATCAGCTCACACACCCCCTGGTCCGCCCCAGCCTCCGGAAGGCCCCACCCCTTTAGGCCCCACACTCTTGGCACTGCCCAGTGCCTGGTGGGCAGTGCCCGGGGGCAGTGCCAGGGTGCCAAGCTGGCAGTGCCAGGCTGGTACTGCCTAATGACATCCCCCCTTGCCCCTGACCTCCCGGGAAGGCCTCAATGGCCTCTGACTTATCAGCGAGGCCATCACATCACATCTGGTCCCCATTGCTGAGGACTGGTTTTAATCCCTGCTGGTGGGAACCTCTCCATGAGGTCAGAAACATTAGTGAGTCAGGACAATACCGTCCCGGGCTCACTAATGAAATTCAAATACTGATCATAATATTGTAATCAGTCTCGTGCTGTTTCCCGGCGCCAGACTGATTACGCCATAAAAACTGGCCCGGGAAAGTCACAATTGGCCCTGCCCACAATAGGCCCCACCCCCTTGGCACTGCCCCATGCCTGGTGGGCAGTGCCGAGGGGGTTGTGGGGGAGAGGGCACCTTGGCACTGCCCCATGCCTGGTGGGCAATGCCAAGGTGCCCACTTGGCATGGGCACTTTGCCCCTTAGGCAGTGCCAGGGGTCACAGGCTGGCACTGCCAGGGTGCCCATGCTCAGGGGGCACCACCCCCCCGCAGCCCGACCCCCTGGGGGCCCTGATTGCCCCCCTTCATTCTGGTGGGGTCTCCTACTAGTTCCTTGAACGTGGGGAGCTACTCTAAACCTTACCAGAGTGAAGCACTCCTGGCAGGGTGGGAGATGCTATCGGGCCTGGCAAGTTCCGTGCCGGGCCCGATAATAATATTTAAAATACATTTAAAATATATTTAAAACAGATTAAAATCACTTACCTTTCTTCCTGCTGGTTTCCAGCGTAGTCCCGACTGCGCCTGTTCCCTGGCTCTGGGAGACGCACATGCATCGGGAACGCATGCACAAATCCCACAAAATGGCCGACACACGATTCTCCCGACCCAACTGCCAGAAAATGTGCGGGTCGCGATGGGAGAATCACCCCCAATAAGAGGAATATTGCTTGAATTGGGACTCATAGGGAGAGGTTAGCAGTTAAGAATTGTATCTTGTCTTGTTTAATTATTGTTCAATTGTTTGAAGTGAAGCTAATACATTTGTTATAGTAGCCTGTGTTTTTAAATAAAATTTGTTTTGGTAGAAACTTCCCAGTGCGTCAGTCGAATCGCGCCTGGAGTGAAACATCATTTCCTCACATTAATGCCAAAAGTGTTGGGATTTAATCTGACTTCATAATATACCTTGCGGTTTCTGATCTGTACCCTAACATGATATTGTGAATGAAAATAAAGGAATGGCATTCATGCTGAATAATGACCTTGCTTCAAGATTTACAGGAGATGTCAGCATCCCAAGGAAATTAATATTGAACCGAGACAGGGATTCACAAAAAATAACAGTAATGAAGAAAATATTGGAACTAAAGAACGACAATTCCCCAGGATTAGATGGTTTCCATCCAAGGACTTCAAAGGATGTAGGTGGGGCCATTGCAGTTGATCAATCTATAATATCCCAACATTCCTATGATTCACAAACAATTCCTTTAGATTGGAAAGGTGACAAAGGGAATTATAGATCAGTGAGCCTAATATCTGCTGTCAGGAAATCGTTAAAGTCGATAGTTAAGGAGAGGATGTCTGAATACCTTGACAAGTCTTGGCTGATCAGAAAGAGTCAGCGTGGATTTTTAAGGGGTAGGTTATGCCTACTGTTTGAATTATTCAAGGGATGACTAAAGGAGTGGACAGGTTATATGAACTTCCAGAAGCATTTGCTAAAGTCCCTCATAAGAGATTGGTAGTTGAAGTTGACGAATGGAGTTAAATGTGAATGATTGACCTGCCTAGGAAATGAGCTGAAGACAGAGCAGGATAATAGGCTGGCCCTCTCATTGTCAGTACGAGACTAGTGGTGCTGCACAAGGATCTGTATTGGGGCTTCAACTATTCAGAGTATTGATTTAAGACTTAGAAGATGGAACAGAAAACCACATATCCAGATTTACTGATGGTTCAATAATATGTGGCATTCAATGTAGATGGAAATATAAAATTAGGAGGATTTGCTGGAAGTTAATGTAAGTTAATGGGAGAAACAGTGGCAAATGGCTTTCAATCTAAGCAAATATGAGGTCATTCACTTGGGGCCTAAAAAGGATTTGATGCGCAATATAACTCACGAGGCTAGAGATGCTCGAGGAAATAAAGGCTTTTATTTACTATTACAATGAAGCTACCATATATAATACACGATCCCAGAGTGAGGGGTCCCAGACAGAGCAGTGACCTTTATACCTCTCCCAGGAGGCGGAGCCCGACTGGGATGTACCATAATAACTATAATACAGGTAGAACAGCCCAACCCTAACCCCAACAGTAACAAGTAGAACAACCCAACCCTAACCCCAACAGCAACATATATACAGACTCATAGTACTGGCCAGACCCTGGCTCAGTACTACCTGGTGGGAACCAACGATGGTTCACCACAGGATTATAACAGGGTTCTTTTTAAATGAGTTAGGTTATAAACAGTGGAAGTCCAACGAGAATTTGGGTTCCAGGTACACAAATTATTAAAATGTCATGGACATGGGTACAATATAATCAAGAAGGTGAACCGAATGATGGTCTTTATATCCAGAGGACTGGAAACAGGGGAGTAGAAGTCATGCTTCAGCCATACAAAGCCCTGGCTAGACAATACCCTGTAGTACTGTGAGCAGGTCTGGGCACTGCACGGTAGGAAGGATCTCTTGGCCTTGGAGAGAGGATAGAATAAATTTACAATCATGATACCTGGACTCCAAAGGTGAAATCAGGAGGAGTGATTAAACAAACTAGGGTTGTATTTCTTGGAATTTAGGAGGGTGAAGGGTAATTTGATTAAAGTTTTCAAACTCTTAAGGGGAACAGATAAGGTGGATTGAGAGAAGCCATTTCAGCCAGTTGGCCGTCTAGGAGCAGCCAACATAACCTAAATATTAGAGCCAGACCTATCTCGAGTGAAACTAGGAAACGACCCTTCAGGCAAAATCATAGAAACCCTACAGTACAGAAAGAGGCCATTCAGCCCATCGAGTCTGCACCGACCACAATCCCACCCAGGCCCTACCCCCATATCCCTACATATTTTACCCGCTAATCTATGCATCCCAGGACACTAAGGGGCAATTTTTAACATGGCCAATCAACCTAACCCGCACATCTTTGGACTGTGAGAGGAAACTGGAGCACCCGGAGGAAACCCACGCAGACACGAGGAGAATGTGCAAACTCCACACAGACAGTGACCCAAGCCGGGAATCGAACCCAGGTCCCTGGAGCTATGAAGCAGCAGTGCTAACCACTGTGCTACCGTGCCGCCCTATGATAAAAGATCGAAGACATTTGGAACTCACTTTTGGAAATTGCAATTACCTCTACATCAATTGTTAACAGACATTTGAGAGTGATAGATTTTTGTTAAACAAAGGTGTCAAGGGAACGGGACAAAAGAAAATAGTGTTAGGTTGCAGATCAACCATGTTTACCTGAATGGCAGAAGAGGTTTGAGAAGCTAAGTGGCCTACTCCTCTTCCTATGGCAGCTAAGCTGCTTCTTCAATCATTTTACCAACTTATTCTGCCAGATATTAATCACTCTGTGGTGAACCATAGTTGGTTACCACTATGAGTGCTGAGCCATGGATGGTCAGCACTATGGGGTTTGTAGATATGTTACTGTAATTACTGTTGGTGTTAGGGTTGGGCTGTTCTACCTGTTGATATTGTTCTGTGGTACACTCCAGTTGGCTCCGCCTACTAGGGGAAGTATAAAGGTCACTGCACTGCCTGGAGACCCTTTAGTCTGGGATTGTATTGTATATAGTGTGCTCCATTCTTGTCAGTAATAAAAGCCTTTATTTCCCGGGTACATTCTAGCCTCCCGTGTGAATTAATCGCGCATCACACCCCTTCCAATGAGTTGGCTTTTGCTGCATTGTTAAGAACCTGTGGTTATCAAGTATGTGAAAGGTACAAGTTGCTGCACCCTTACAAAGTGAAAAAGTGTGATAAAAGGAAACTATCCTAATCATTACTCATGCACAGACGAACTGTTTGATTAAAACTAAAGGGAATATAAAAGGTCAAATATGCTGCTTTAAAGTGTCCGTGCATATTATGCAATTGACATTCATACATCTCCTGCCTGGATAGAAACCTGAGCTCACATTTCAGTGGATCAGTCTTGTCAATGGAGAAATCCTATTGCGGTTCTCAACAGTCAGCAACGTTTGTATAGAAATCCTACCATAGTTCTCAATGGTTCAATCTTCTCAGTAAGGGAATCCTACTGCTGTCCTAAATAGTTAATCCCTGTTAGTATGGAACTCCGACTGCTGTTCTCAATGGTTACGCAGAGTTAGTATAGAAACCTGATTGCTTTTCTCAAGGGTCAGCGCTGTTAGTAGAGAAATTCTATTGCTGTTCTACGTGGTGTAGCAGTATTAACACTGAAATCCTACTGCTGTTCTCAGTGGCTCAGCAGAGTTTGTATAGAGATCCTATGGCTGTTCCCAGTAGTTTACCACTGGCAGTACAGAAATCCTATTACTGAACTCAAAGGTTCAGCACTGTAAGTACAAAACTCCTATTGCTGTATTCAATGATTCAGCACTGCTGGGACAGAAACCCGGCTGCCGTTCTCAATGCTACCACACTGTTAATACAAAATGTTTCAGCATTGTTGTCGCAGAAATCCGGCTGCTGTTCTCAATGTTTCAGCACTGTGAATACCAAAACCCTGTTGCTTTTCTCAAAGTTTCAGTGCTATCAGTGCAGAAATCCTATTGCTATTTTCAATGGCTCAGCACCATTAATACAGGGATCTCCTGTTTTCACTGGTTCAGCAGCATTCGAACAGAAATCCTGCTGCTGTTCTGAATGTTTCGGCACTGCCAGTACAGAAATCTTGCTGCTGTCCTCACTGAGTCAGCAGCGCTAGCAGGGAAACCCTATTTGTTTTCTCAGTGTTTCAACACTGTTACAAAGAAACCATCTTGCTTGGTTCTGAATGTTTCAGCACTGTTACTACAGAAATCATGCTGCCATTCCTAATGTACAGAATCCTACTGCTCCTCTCGAAGGATCACCACTGTTCATAGAGAAATCCTATTGCTGTTCTCAATGCTGTAGCAATAATAATACTGTATCCTATTCCAGTTCTCAATACTCAGCAATGTTAGTACAGAAATCCTATTGCTGTTCTCAATGTTTCACCACCGTTAGTGCAGAATTCGCAGCCAGAATCCTCCCAGAAAAATTCTAAGTGTCGGATTTGTGTGAAAACTGGAGTAACTCACGCGGGTTTTCTCAGTGGGAGTTCAGACTCGAATCTCCCACACTCTGTGCACTGCAGAGGTCACTAGCGTGAATATCATTTAAATTTCAGGGGGCATGGCCTATTCCCACTGGAGAGGCTGAAATCAGTGCGCTGAGGGGGCCACTGTGCATGTGCCAATCTGTCAGTGCTGAGATTGGCACATGCGTAGTGGACCCACACTGCCGGCCTCCCAATTGCTGGCTAGCTCGATCGCTCGCCAGTCCCGCGATCCCCGCATCGCCACCCCTCCACACCCCCCCCCCCCTTCCCTCTCCCCCCCACATCCTGATCGCTGGCCACCCGATCATTCCCAGGCCAGCCCTGAACAGTCCCCCTCCCGGCCTGCCACGATCTCCAACCCCTCCCCCCGCCAACCCCCCCCCCTCCACCCCCCCAGCAGGATAACCCCTCCCACCCCCCCCCTCAGTCTGCCCTGATCGCTGGGCCTCCCTCCTTCCTTACCGATCCAGGCTGCAGAGTGACAGTGGGATCCCCCTCCACACCGATTGGCTCACCAGGCCCTGTCCCCATCAGGCCCTGCCCCAGACCCTGCCCCCTCCATAGACCCCACTCCCTTGGCACTGTCCCATGCCCGATGGGCAGTTCCAAGGTGCCCCCTGGTACTTTGTCCCTTGGGCAATGCCAGGGGGCCAAGGCTGGGAGACACTACCAAGGCAGGAATTCATGCACGAATCCCGCAAACCGGCTGACGCGAAAATCACCCATTAAAAACATGTGTCTCGCATCCCGCTACATCCCGCTAATTTTGTAGCAGCGGGATGGGAGACACATGTTTCCAATGGTTCAGCACCGTTAGTACAGAAATCATGCTGCCAATCCTAATGTACAGAATCTTACTGCTCAACTCAAAGTATCAGCTCTGTTAGTAGA
This sequence comes from Mustelus asterias, assembly GCF_964213995.1. Classification (NCBI taxonomy): domain Eukaryota; kingdom Metazoa; phylum Chordata; class Chondrichthyes; order Carcharhiniformes; family Triakidae; genus Mustelus; species Mustelus asterias. The sequence continues at coordinate 104,576,069 of NC_135810.1, read as the reverse complement.
GAAATCCTATTGCTATTCTCAACACTGTAGCAATATTAATACTGAGATCCTATTGGTGTTCTCAATCCTTCAGCACTGTTAGTACAGAAATCCTCCTGCTGTTCTCAATGTAATCAGCACTGTTGATACAGAAATCCCATTGCTGTTCTCAATGGTTCAGCACTGCTAATACAAAAATCCTATTGATGTTCTGATTGGATCAACGCTGTTAAGAAATCCTATTGTTCTTCTCGAAGGGTCAGCACTGTTTCTAAAGAAAGTCTACTGCTGTTCTCAATGCTGTAGCACTGTTAATACTGAAATCCTATTCCGGTTCTCAATGGTTCAGCACTGTTATTACAGAAATAATAACGGGGGTGGTGGGGGAGGGGGGTGGGGTGGGTGCAGGTGGCTGGCCTCTCAGGAGAAAGCAGCAATAGCTACGTTCATGGAACTATGTGTGGCTCTGCTGCACAGAAGGGGAGGAAAATAAGTGGCAGGGTTACAGTGATGGGATATTCAATAAGTAAGGATTACAGACAGGCACTTCTCTGGCCACAGATGTGAGTCCAGGATGGTATGTCACCTCCCTGGTGCCAGGGTCAGGGATGGCACAGATGGCTGCAGGACATTCTGGAGAGGGAGGGTGAACAGCCAGAGATCATGGTACACATAGGTACCAACAGCACGGGTAAAGGGAAGGACAAGATCCAGAAAGCTGAATATAGGAAGTAAGGAGATAAATTAAAATGCAGGAACTCAAATGTAGTAATCTCAGAATTATTCCCAGTGCCACGTGCTAGTGAGAGCAGGAATAAGAGGATAGATCAGATAAGTGCATGGCTGGAGAAATGGCGTACCAGGGAAGGGTTTAGATTCTTGAGGCAGTGGCACCAGTTCTGGGGAAGGTGGAACCTGCACGATCCAGACGGATTACACCTGTGGGCAGAGGTGGGACCAATATCCTCACAGGGGCTTTTTCTCGTTCCATTGGGGAGGTTTTAAACGAGTAAGGCAAAGGGTGGGAACCAAAGGGAAGGTTTAGATGGATCAGATTCAGATCAGGAAATGGGAAGTAGAACATCAGTTAGTGATGTAGTGAACGTCTCGGAAAGACAAGGAAACGAGGGTTAAAAAGCGTCCAGCAAAGGAAATTGATGGGGTTGAGCTGTTTATACGTCAATGCAAGGAATATTACAAACAAGGCAGATGAACTAAGGGCACAGACAGACACATGGCAGCAGGATGCCATTGCTGTAACAGAAACCTGGCTAAAGGAGGGGCAAAATTGGCAGCTCAATACCCCTGGATGTAGAGTTTTCAGGCAGGATAGAGTGAGGGACAAAAATGGAGGGGATGTGGGTAACATTATTGGTTAAAGAAGCAATTCCAGTTGTGAGAAGGGATGATATAGGAAACGGGTTAACAAATGCAGCTTTATGGGTTGAGTTTAGGAATAAAAAAGGGGCAGTCACACTACTAGGAGTATACTACAGACTCCCAAATAGTGAGAGGGAGATAGAGGAACATATATGGAGACAAATTTCTGTCTGTAGGAATAAGAGGGCAATGATAGTAGGAGAATTTAACTATCCCAATATCGACTGGTTTTCAAACAATATAAGGGGCATTGAGGGTGAAAAATTCATGTACTGTGTCCAGGAATTTTTTTGAAGATTACCTGAAATGCCCAACGAGAGGAGACATAATTCTGGATTTAGTCTTGGGAAAGGAAGATGGGCAAGTGGGTGAAGTGACAGTGGGCGACCATATCAGGGATAGTGACCACAATTCAGTTAGATTTAGTATTATTATGGAAAAGGACAGAGATAAATCAGGAGTAAAAGTTTCAAACTGGGGGAGGGGGAAAGGCAAATTTTACAAAGCTGAGAAGTAATTTGGCTAAGGTGGACTGGACAAGACTGCTAAAGGATAAATCAATGATAAACCAGTGGGAAGCTCTAATAAGTGAGATCCTTAGGGTACAAAGCAGACATGTCCCCTCCAAAAATAAGAATGGCCCTGCCAAATATAGACCCCCATGGTTGTCTAGAAAGATACAGGGGAAGATTAAACAGAATAAGAAAGTTTATGATAGTCACAAAAAACTCAGCACTGCAGATAGCCCAGAGGAGTATAGAAAGTACAGAGATCAAGTTAAAAAAAGGAAATCAAAGAGAGGGCTTGAAAAAATATTAACAAGCCAGATTAAGGAAAACCCAAAGATGTTTTACCAGTACAGAAAGAGTAAAAGGATAGTTAAGGAAAAGGTGGGACCGATCAGAGATGAAAAAGGGAACTTGTGTGAAGATGCAGAGGATGTGGGAAGAGATTTAAATGAAATTGTTTGTCTTCGTATTCACAAAGGAAAGCAATGATGAGGATGTAACAATCCAAAAGGAGCAGTAGGAGATAACAAAGAACAAAGAACAAAGAACAATACAGCACAGGAACAGGCCCTTCGGCCCTCCAAGCCCGCGCCGCTCCCCGGTCCAGGATTGAATCCTGAATCCAGGATCCCTGCCCAATTTTCCAGCCTATCTACATACTAATATCCTATCCACCGAGCTGTCCCTCACAGCTACGATGCTTTGTTCATCACATTGGATAAATTGGAGATATTGGATAAAATAATCATAACGAGAAAGGAAGTGTAGGAGTTGGAATCCTTGAAAGTGGATAACGTGCCAGGGCCAGATGGATTGTTCCCTGGGATGTTGAAGGAGGTCAGGGAGAAAATAGCAGATGCTCTGAGGATTATTTTCCAATCTTCACTGGACACAGGTGAAGTGTCGGAGCACTGGAGAAATGCAAATATGGTTCTACTGTTTAAAAAGGAATCAAAGGAAATGCCAAACAATTATCGGCCGGTTAGTCTTACTTCAGGAGTGGAAAAATTGTTAGAATCAATCCTGACTGTCACTTAGAAAAGCATAGACTGGTCAGGGATAGTCAGCGTGGCTTTGTTAAGGGAAGGTCATGCTTTGCAAATCTGAGGAATTCTTTGAGGACAAGGAGGATTGATGAGGGTAGTGCAGTGGATGTTGTCTACATGGGTTTTAGTAAAGCATTTGACAAGGTCCCACATGACAGACTGGTCAAAAACGTAAAAGCCCATGGAATACAGAGTAATGTGGCGAATTGGATCTAAAGTTGGCTTAGTAACAGGAAACAAAGGATAATGGGCGAAGGTTGCCCTTGTGAATGGAAAGCTGTTTCAAATGGTGTTCCGCAGGGTTCTGTGTTGGGACCCCTGCTGTTTGTTTTATATATTAATGATTTGGAGGCATGATTGGGAAATTTGCAGATGACACAAAAATTGGTTGTATAATGGATAGTGTAGAGGAAAGCTGTGAATTCCAAAATGATATAGATAGGTCGGTGGAGTGGCAGGAAAGTGGCAGATTGAGTTCAACTCTGAAAAGTGTGAGGTAATGTATTTAGGGAAGTCAAACAGTAAAAGGGAATACACAATGAACGGGAATATACTGAGAGGGGTAGATGAAGTGAGAGATCTTGGTGCGCAGGTGCACAGGTCCCTAAAGGTAACAGTGCAGGTAGACAAGGTTGTAAAGAAGGCATATGGAATGCTCTCCTTTACTGGCAGAGGTATAGAATAGAAAAGTAGGGATATCATGATGAAACTGTATAAGACACTGGTTCAGTCTACCAAAATGCATCACCTCGCATTTATCCAAATTAAACTCCATCTGCCATTCGTCAGCCCACTGGCCTAATTGATCAAGATCTGGTTGCAATCGGAGATAACTCTCTTCACTGTCCACTATGCCACCAATCTTGGTGTCATCTGCAAACTTACTAACCACGCCTCCTATATTCTCATCCAAATCATTAATATAAATCTTTGTTCTCAATGGTTCAGTACTGTTAGTACAGAAATCCTATTGCTAATCTCAATGGTTCAGCACTGTGAGGTGAAACTGTGCCTTTAAGAAATATATTTTAATCATGTTTCTGTGCAGGATGCTTGTTAGTAGTCCCTTCCATTTTATCGGTGCAGTTGCTTCTGTATCCGGCAGCCCTTTATTGCACCTGCAGCAGCATAATTTATCCTAATTGCTAGAATGTTTGTTTTAATCTGAGCTAAAGCTGCTCTGTTGTTTTTAGTGTTTTCTCCTGGGGTTTTGCAGAGTAGGCCTTGGTTAAATTGACCAACAGAAAATAATGTGACTGGGTGGAGCTAGGCTTACACAGAGGTGCTTCTTGGAGTTGTTAGAAAGCAGTGCCTCTCTTTCTCTCTCTGAGGTTGGAGACTGAAATCTGCTGCGAAATAAGTCTCTTTCCCTAAGATCCTGCTGATTGGGGGTGGATCTTTCGCTGAGGTGGTTATATGAGAGTCAGAAGACATGTGTCTGCCTGGATCTCTGTCCAGAGGTGTTAAAAGACTGGAAACGTAGCATCCATTTGAGCATATCTGTTATTGGTGCGAACTGGTTCTGAAGAAGAGATTTGTGTATATCTATGGGTACAGCTTAAATTGGAAAAATAGAGAGTGATAGCCATTAAGAAATATACTTTGTCATGTTTAAGTACTTTAATTTGTAAAAGTTATGCTAATTCTTTTTGCTATATTCTAACTGTGTTTTTAAATAAAGTTTGTTTTGATAAGAGCTTCCTGGTTGGTGAATCGAATCATATCAGGAGCAAAACACCTTATGCTCACCCTAATGCCAAAATCATAAAAAGGTTAGGGTCTAGGCTCGCATTATAATATACCTTGGAGTTTCTGATCTGGTTCCTGACAATTGTTAATACAGAAATCTCCTGTTCACACAGGGTCAGCACTGTGAGTAGAGAAGTTCCACTGCTGTCCTACATGGTGTAGCAGTGTTAATGCTGATATCATATTGCTGTTCTGAGTGGTTCAGCCCTGTCAGAACATAAATACGATCAGCGTCCTCAATGCTTCAGCACCACTCATACAGAAATCCTGTTGCTGTTGTCAATATTTCAGCTCAGTTAGTGCAGAAATCCTATTGCTGTTCCCAATGGTTCAGCACTGTAAGTACAGAAGTTCCCAATGTTTCAGCACAGTTAAATCAGAAATCTCTTGTTCTCTTCAGTGCAGCACCATTCATACAGAAATACTATTGTCCCCAATGGTTCAGCACTGTTAGTACAGAAATCCTAATGATTTGATGTGATTTATTATTGTCACATGTATTAACATGCAGTGAAAGGTATTGTTTCTTGCGCTCTATACAGACAAAACATACCATTATAGAGAAGGAAATGAGAGAGTGCAGAATGTAGTGATACAGTCATAACTAGGATGTAGAGAAAGATCAACTTAATGCAAAGTAAATCCATTCAAAAGTCTGACAGCAGCAGGGAAGAAGCTGTTCTTGAGTCGGTGACCTCAGACTTTTGTATCTTTTTCCCGACTGGAAGAAGGTGGAAGAGAGAATGTTCGGGGTGGGTAGGGTCCTTAATTATGCTGGCTGCTTTGTCGAGACAGTGGGAAGTGTAGACAAAGTCAATGGATGGGAGGCTGGTTTGCATGATGGATTGGGCTACATTCACGACCTTTTGTAGTTCCTTGCGGTCTTGAGCAAAGCAGGAGCCATACCAAGCTGTGATACAACCAGAAAGAATGCTTTCTATGGTGCATCTGTAAAAGTTGGTGAGAATCGTAGCTGACATGCCAAATTTCCTTAGTCTTCTGAGAAGCCTTGGTGGGCTTTCTTAACTATAGTGTCGGCATGGGGGGGACCAGGACAGGTTGTTGGTGATCTGGACACCTAAAAACTTGAAGCTCTCGACTCTTTCTACTTTGTTCCCGTTGATGTAGATAGGGGCATGTTCTCCTTTACGCTTCCTGAAGTCGATGACAATCTCCTTCATTTTGTTGACATTGAGGGTGAGATTATTGTCGTTGCACCAGTTCACCAGATTCTCTATCTCATTCCTGTACTCTGTGCCGTCATTGTTTGAGATCTGACCCACTACAGTGGTGTTGTCAGCAAACTTGAAAAACTTGAAAATGATGTTCCTAGTGTTTCAGCACTGACAGTACAGAAATCCTATAGTTTACAATGGTTCAGAACTGTTAGTATAGAAATCCTATTGCTGTTCCCAATGGATCAGCAATGCTAGTACAGAAATCCTATTGCTGTTCCCAATGAATCAGCAATGCTAGTACAGAAATCCTATTGTTGTTCCCAATGAATCAGCAATGCTAGTACAGAAATCCTATTGCTGTTCCCAATGGATCAGCAATGCTAGTACAGAAATCCTATTGCTGTTCCCAATGGATCAGCAATGCTAGTACAGAAATCCTATTGCTGTTCCCAATGAATCAGCAATGCTAGTACAGAAATCCTATTGCTGTTCCCAATGGATCAGCAATGCTAGTACAGAAATCCTATTGCTGTTCCCAATGAATCAGCAATGCTAGTACAGAAATCCTATTGCTGTTCCCAATGAATCAGCAATGCTAGTACAGAAATCCTATTGCTGTTCCCAATGGATCAGCAATGCTAGTACAGGAATCCTATTGTTGTTCCCTGAACTTCAGCACCGTTAATACAGAAATTCTACTGCTGTTCTCAATGCTTCAATGGTGATATTACAGATATCCTATTGCTGTCCTCAATGCTGCAGCACTGTCTGTACAGAAATCCTGGGAACGATTGTCCCATCGCTACCCGCAACTTTTCTGGCGGGTCGGGCTGGGAGATGCGCGTCGTCGGCCTTTTTCTAGGGAACGCATGCGCGTCTCCCAGAGTTGGAGAACAGTTGGAGCCCAGACCCCCATGCTGGAAACCGGCAGGAAGGCAGGTAAGTCCTTTGAATCTTTTTTTAATGTGGTTTAAATATGTTTAGCATTTCATTATCAGGAACTTGCCGGTCGCGATTGAATCTCCCACCCCGCCAGGAGTACTTCATTCCGGCGGCGTTCAGACTAGCTCCCCATGTTCGGGGAACTAGCGGGAGACCCCGCCGGAATGAAGGGGGGCAATCAGGGCCCCCCAAGGGGTTGGTGCCCCCTGGGCATGGGCACCCTGGCAGTGCCAGCCTGTGCCCCCTGGCACTGCCCAAGGGGCAAAGTGCCCATGTCAAGGGGGCATCATGGCACTGCCCACTGGGCATTGGGCAGTGCCAAGGGGGTGGGGCCTATTGTGGGTGAGGCCTAGGGGCAATCGGTGGGGGTGGGGGGTTCTCGCTGCCGCTCTGCATGGTGATCAGTCTGGGCTGGAGGGAGGCCAGCGATTGGGGCGGGCTGGGGGGGGGGGGGTGGTCTGCCTGAGGGGGGTCTGCCTCCCGGGAAGGGGTCTGACCCTGGGGGGGGTTTCAGCTGAGGTGGGGGGGGGGGTGGTCTGCTGGGGTGAGGGGAGTGGGGAGATCACCACTGCTGGGTGCGGTGGTGCTGGACACCGGGGCGCTCCGGGGCAGGGGTGGGGGGGGTTCAGGGGTGGCCTGGGAATTGCTGTGGGGGTCGCGATCGGGCCATGGGGAAGGTGCTGGAGGGGCAGCACTGCGGGGGTCCCGGGCTGGGCAGCAAACGGGGAGACTGACAGACCGGGGCCACTGTGCATGCGCAGAGTTCCGGAACTGTCAGACTCCGGTGTGAATAGGCCCCGCCCCCCTGGGTTTTTGATGAGATTCACGACTGGGACCTCTGCATTGCACAGAGTGCGGAGATTCGAGTGTGAAGTTGAACTGAGAAAACAGTCGTGATCTGGAACAGTTTTCCCCCCAATTCAGCACTTTTGGGAGAATCGCTCTCCCGCCACCCCGCGCCCCCTCCCCCCCATGCTGTTCTCAATGGTTCAGCGGTGATATTATAGAAATCCTATTGCTGTTCTCAATATTAATAGAATATTAATACTCTATCCTATTCCAGTTCTCAATACTCAGCAATGTGAGCACTGAAATCCTGCTGCTGTTCTCAATGTGGCAGCACACGGAAACTGAACTCCTGCTGCTTTTCTATTTGGAACAGCACTGTTGGTGCCGGTATCCTGATGATGTTCTCCATGGTTCAGCAGTGTTAGCATACAAATCCAATTGCTGTCCTCAATGGGTCAGCATAATTACTACAAAAATCCTACCACTGTTCTCAGAGGTTCAGTATTGTTACTACAAAAATCCAAATACTGTCCCCAGTGTTTCAGCACAGTTAGTGCAGAAATCCAACTGCTGATCCCAATGGATCAGATCGTTTAGGGCAGAAATCATATTGTTCTTCTCAGTTGGTCAGCACCGTTAGTGCAGAAATCGTACCAATGTTGATATGGTTGAGCACCGTTAGTACAGAAGTCATATTGCTGTTCTCAATGACATGGCATTGTTAATGTGGAAATCTTATTGCTGTCCCCAATGCTTCAGAAATGTTAATACAGACATCCTATTGCTTTTCTGAATGATTCAGCACTGTTTCTACAGAAATCCTATTCAGCAATGTTGGTACAGAAATTCTCCTGCTGTTGTGAATGGTTCTGCAGTGTTAGAATAGAGAGCCTACTGCTGTTCTCAATGACTGAGCAATGTTAGTATGGAAATCCCATTGCGACTCAATGGTTCAGGTTTGTTAATACAGAAATCCTTCTCAATGCATCCTGTTAGTATAGAAATCTTACTGCTGTTGTCAATGGTTCAGGACTAACTGTATATAAATATTATTGATGCCCTCAATAATTCAGCACTGTTAGAATCATAAGATCCCCACAGTACAGAAGGAGGCTATTTGGCCCTTCGAGTCTGTACCGACCACATTCCCACACGGGACCCTATTCCTGTACCCCACACATTTACCCAGCTAATCTCCCCGACACTAGGGTCAATTTAGCATGACCAATCAACCTAACGTGCACATCTTTGGACTGTGGGAGGAAACCATAACACCCAAAGGAAACCTACACCGATACGGTGAGAGCGTGCGAACTCCACACAGACAGTGACCAAGGCCGGAATTGAACCTGGGTCCTTGGAGCTGTGAGGCAGCAGTGCTAACCACTGTGCCACCGTGCCAAGAGCCTACTGCTGTTCTCAATGATTGAACAATGTTAGTACGGAAATCCCACCATTTTCTCAATGGTTCAACGATGTCAGTACAGAATCCCTGTTGCTGTTTGCAATAGTTTACCAATGTTAATACAGAATCCCTATTGCTGTTCGCAATAATTTAGTAACGTTAATACAGAATTCCTGTTGCTGTTCGCAATAGTTTAGCAGAATTCCTACTGCTGTTTACAATAGTTTAGCAATGTTAATACAGAATTCCTATTGCTGTTCGCAATAGTTTAGCAATGTTAATACAGAATTCTTATTCCTATTTCTGAATGGTTCAGCACTGATAGTACAGAAACACTAGTGTTATTCTCAACTGGTCAACACTGTTAGTAGAAAAATCCTATTGCTGTTTCAATGGTTCAGGACAGTTAATACAGAAATCCTGTGGCTGTTTTCAATGGTCCAGCACAATGCCTATAGAAATGCTATTGCTGTTCCCAAAGGTTCAGCATTGTTAGTACAGAATTCCTACTGCTGTTCTCAATGGTTCTGCGCTGTTAGTACAGAAATCCCCCTGCTGTTGTGAATGGTTCTGCAGTGTTAGAATAGAGAGCCTACTGCTGTTCTCAATGACTGAGCAATGTTAGTATGGAAATCCCATTATTTTCTCAAAGGTTCAGCAATGTTAGTACAGAAATCCTACTCCTGTTTCTGTTTTTGATTGTTCAGCACAGTTAATACAGAAACCCGACTGCTGTTCTGAATGGTTCTGCGCTGTTAGTACAGAAATCCCACTGCTGCTCTGTGCACTGTCAATACAGAATTGCTAATCTCAATGGTTCAGCGCTGTTAGTACAGAAACCCAGTTGCTAATCTCAATGGTTCATAGTGCAGAAATCCTACTGATGTTCTCAAAGCTTCGACACAGTTTCGATGGTGGCCATGATGTGGAGATGCTGGTGCTGGACTGGGGTGGGCACAGTATGAAGTCTCACAACATCAGGTTAAAGTCCAACAGGTTTATTTGGAATCATGAGCTTTCGGAGCACTGCTCCTTCATCAGGTGAGTGATTCTGCACTGAACAGCACTGCTACTTCATCACTCACCTGATAAAGGAGCAGCGCTCCGAAAACTCATGATTCCAAATAAATCTGTTGGACTTTAACCTGATGTTGTGAGACTTCTTACTGTCAGCACAGTTTGTAATGAAATCCAACGGTTCATCTCAATGGTTCTGATCCGTTAGTGCAGAAATCGTTTTGTTTTTAGCAATGCTTCAGCTCCGTGCTGTTCAAAATGGTTCAGCACTGTTAGTACAGCAATCCGGTTACTGCTTTCAATATTTCAGCACAGATAATACCGAAATCCTATTGCTGTTTACAATACTTCAGCGCTGTTAGTTCAGGAATGCAATTGCTGTCCTCAACGGGTCAGCACTGATGATACAGAAACCCTGCTGTTGGTCTCAATTGTCCAGCACTGTCAGTACAAAAATCCTACTGTGTTTCTCAATGGTTCTGTTAATACACAAATCCCACTGCTGCTGTCAATACATCAGTACTGTTAATACACAAATCCTACTGCTGTTCTGAATGGTGCATCACAGTGAGTGCAGAAATTCTGTTGTTATTTTCAATGGTTCAGCACTGCTAATACCAAAATCCTGTTGCTGTGCCCATGGTTCAGCACTGTTCAAACAGTAATCCTATTGCTGTTCCCAACGCTCCAGCACAGGTATTAGAGAAACCCTACTGTTATTCCCAATAGTTCAACACTGTTAGTATAGAAATCCTACTGATGTTCTCTGAGCTTCATTAAGGTTAGTACAGAAATCCTTATTGCTGCTGTCTGTGGTTCAGCACCCTCGGTATAGAAATCCTGTTGCTGTTTTCAATGGTTTCAGCACAGTTAATATAGGAATCCTATAGATGTTCGCAAAGCTTCAGCATTGTAGGCAGAGAAATCCTAATGCTCAATGGTTCCACAGTGTGTGTACAGAAATCCTAATGCTGTTCTCAATGGTTGAGCACCCTTAGTACAAAAATACTGTTGCTGTTTCCAATGGTTCAGCATTTTTAATACAGAAATTCTGTTTTAAAGTTAAAGTTTATTTACTGGTCACAAGTAGGCTTACATTAACACTGCAATGAAGTTCCAGTGAAAATCCCCTAGTCCCCACACTCCGGTGCCTGTTTGAGTACACTGAAGGAGAATTTAGCATGGCCAATACACCTAACCAGTACGTCTTTTGGATGGTGGGAGGAAACCCAGAGGAAACCCACACAGACATGGGGAGAACGTGCAAACTCCACACAGACAGAGACCCAAGCCAGGAATTGAACCCGGGTCCCTGGCGCTGTGGGGCAGCAGTGCTAACCACTGTGCTACTGTGCCTCCCCCCCCTCCCCCCCGCCCCCCCCGCCCCCCCCCCACCCCCCGCCGCCTCCCACCCCCCTCCCCGCCGCCATTGCTATTCTCAATGCTTCAGTACAGAAATACTACTGCTGTTCTCAATGGCTTAACAATGTATTAACATTAGTATAGGCATCCTAATACTTTTCTCAATGGTCCAGTGCTTTGAGTTACAGAAATACTACTGCTGTTTCAATAGATCAATACTGTGGTGAGAGAAACCCTGCTACTGTTCTCATTGGTTAAGCACTGTTAGCACCACAATCCATTCGCTGTTCTCAATGGCTTAGCAGTGATGGCATTGAAGGCCAATTGGTATCCTCAATGGGTCAACACTGTTGGTTTGGAAATCCTACATATTGCTCTCAATGGTTCAGCAATATTAATACAGAAATCCTATTGATGTTCTCAGAGCATCAGCATCGTTAGGGCAGAACTCCTACTGCTGGTATCAATTATTCAGCATTTCAGTGTAGAAATCCTACTGCTATTCTCAATGGTTCAGCAAAGTTTGTATATGAATCCTGTTGCTATTCTCAATGGTTCAGCAAAGTTTGTATAGGAATCCTGTTGCTATTCTCAATGGTTCAGCACTGGTAATATCCAAACCCTGCTGCTGTTCTGAATGCTTCAGCACTGTTCGTCCAGACATTCCATTGAGAACAGCAGTAGGATTCCGGAACTAATTATTAGAGTCATAGAGCCATAGAGGTTTACAGCATGGAAACAGGCCCTTCGGCCCAACTTGTCCATGCCGCCCTTTTTTTTTAAACCCCTAAGCTAGTCCCAATTGCCCGCATTTGGCCCATATCCCTCTATACCCATCGTACCCATGTAACTGTCTAAATGCTTTTTAAAAGACAAAATTGTACCCGTCACTACTACTACCTCTGGCAGCTTGTTCCAGACACTCACCAGCCGCTGTGTGAAAAAATTGCCCCTCTGGACACTTTTGTATCTCTCCCCTCTCACCTTAAACCTAAGCCCTCTAGTTTTAGATTACCCTATCTTTGGGAAAAGATATTGACTATCTAGCTGATCTGTGCCTCTCATTATTTTATAGACCTCTATAAGATCACCCCTCAGCCTCCTACGATCCAGAGAAAATAGTCCCAGTCTATCCAGCCTCTCCTTATAACTCAATCCATCAAGTCCCGGTACAAAGAACAAAGAACAAAGAACAGTACAGCACAGGAAACAGGCCCTTCGGCCCTCCAAGCCTGTGCCGCGCATTGGTCCAACTAGACCATTCGTTTGTATCCCTCCATTCCCAGACTGCTCATGTGACTATCCAGGTAAGTCTTAAACGATGCCAGCGTGTCTGCCTCCACCACCCTACTTGGCAGCGCATTCCAGGCCCCCACCACTCTCTGTGTAAAAAGCGTCCCTCTGATATCTGAGTTATACCTCGCCCCTCTCACCTTGAGCCCGTGACCCCTCGTGATCGTCACCTCCGACTTGGGAAAAAGCTTCCCACTGTTCACCCTATCTATACCCTTCATAATCTTGTACACCTCTATTAGGTCTCCCCTCATTCTCCGTCTTTCCAGGGAGAACAAGCCCAGTTTACCCAATCTCTCCTCATAGCTAAGACCCTCCATACCAGGCAACATCCTGGTAAACCTTCTCTGCACTCTCTCTAAAGCCTCCACATCCTTCTGGTAGTGCGGTGACCAGAACTAGATGCAGTACTCCAAATGTGGCCTAACCAGCGTTCTATACAGCTGCAACATCAGACTCCAGCTTTTATACTCTATACCCCATCCTATAAAGGCAAGCATACCATATGCCTTCTTCACCACCTTCTCCACCTGTGCTGCCACCTTCAAGGATTTGTGGACTTGCACACCTAGGTCCCTCTGTGTTTCTATACTCTTGATGGCTCTGCCATTTATTGTATAACTCCCCACTACATTATTTCTTCCAAAATGCATCACTTCGCATTTATCTGGATTAAATTCCATCTGCCATTTCTCCACCCAATTTTCCAGCCTATCTATATCCTGCTGTATTGTCCGACAATGTTCATCGCTATCCGCAAGTCCAGCCATCTTCGTGTCATCCGCAAACTTGCTGATAACACCAGTTACACCTTTTTCCAAATCATTTATAAATATCACAAATAGCAGAGGTCCAGTACAGAGCCCTGCGGAACACCACTGGTCACAGATCTCCAGCTGGAAAAAGACCCTTTGACTGCTACCCTCTGTCTCCTGTGGCCAAGCCAGCATCCTAGTAAATCTTTTCTGCATTCTTTCTAGTTTAATAATATCCTTTCTATAATAGGGCGACCAGAATTGCACACAGTATTCCAAGTGTGGCCTTACCAATGTCTTGTACAACTTCAACAAGACGTCCCAACTCCTGTATTCAATGTTCTGACCGATGAAACCAAGCATGCCGAATGCCTTCTCTGTCCACCTGTCCACCTGTGACTCCACTTTCAAGGAGCTATTAACATGTACTCCTAGATCTCTTTGTTCTGTAACTCTCCCCAACACCCTACCATTAACTGAGTAAGTCCTGTCCTGGTTCAATCTACCAAAATGCATCACCTCACATTTGTCTAAATTAAACTCCATCTGCCACTCGTCAGCCCACTGGACCAATTGATTAAATTCCCGTTGCAATTGGAGATAACTTTCTTCACTGTCCACTATGCCACCAATCTTACTGTCATCTGCAAACTTACTAACCATGCCTCCTGTATTCTCATCCAAATCATTAATATAAATGACAAATAATAGTGGACCCAGCACTGATCCCTGAGGCACACCGCTGGTCACAGGCCTCCAGTTTGAAAAACAACTCTCTACAAGCACCTTCTGGCTTCTGTCAAGAAGCCAATTTTGTATCCATTTAGATACCTCACCCTGGATCCCGTGAGATTTAACTTGATGCAACAACCCATATTGAACCAGATTGCAACAAGATTTTTGTATTAACAGTGCTGAAGTATTGATAACACCATAGAAAGATAGAATCCCTACAGTGCAGGAGGAGGCCATTTGGCCCATTGAGTCTGCGCCAACCACAATCCCACCCAGGTCCTACCCCCGTAACCCTCATTTACTCTGCTAATCCCCCTGACACTAAGGGGCAATTTAGCATGGCCAATCAACCTAACCCGCACATCTTTGGACTGTGGGAGAAAACCGGAGCACCCGGAGGAAACCCACACAGATACGGGGAGAAAGTGCAAACTCCACATTGACAGTAACCTGAGGCGGGAATTGAACCTGGGTCCCTGGCACTATGAGGCAGCAGTGCTAATCACTGTGCCACCGTGCCACTTCTTTACCACTTCTTTATTAATAATCCTGAAATAATGAGAAAAGCAACAAGATTTCTATACACACAGTGCTGATTCATTTCACACAGCAATAGGATTTCTGTACTAACTGTAGGCCATGAACAATAGCCTCAGTCCATTCAGACTTCAGATAAACAAACTCTTTCTGAAATCATTATGGGGAGACAGAGTTTACATGACTAAAGCAACTATTTTTCAATCTCTGAGTAGAAACTGCTTAAGACACAAGCAGGGAGTAGTCTGGAAAAGCTGCCAATGAAGCAATTGGAGCTTCCTCCTCTCCTCTTGCAACTTAAGATCCTATCTCTTACAGTTTAAAAATCCAGCACAGAGATAGTGAATTATCCATTGAAAGGAACCTCAGGTGCAAAGGCAGGGAGAATTACAAATTAAAAGGAAATTATCTCCAGCAATTGCAGTTGCATGAGTTTCATTTGAACTCCTGGAATCTAAAAGGACTTGCAAGTATCTCTGCTACAGCTACCATGATGCAGTCAAGGATTCATTAACAGTGAATTCTCCATTTCCTTATCTTTCAGCATTGAATGTTAATTTGGCTGAGACAGTATGTACCTAGAGTATGAGTTGTAAATTTTGCGTGCTTGTGTATGTGTGAATATAGGTCGCAAAAGGTTGAGAAGTATAGGTTTATCTTTTTAAATATTTTACTATCTTTACCTGGGTGAGTTTTTAACTCAATAGAAACAAACCCCTTTTGTTTTGAACCTCAACGAAGTTAGTCAGACTTGTTTCTTTGCGAGCAGCACATAAATGGTTAAACATAGACATTGAGAAAATTCTTTCATCTTCCTAAATTGACAACAAACCCTGTTACAGTCAGACGCTGGGTAGTAAATTAGGGGAGTCACCTTTACCCCTTCTCATGTGGCCACATCAACTGTCAGTAAAGAAATACTACTGCTGCTCTCAATGGTTCATCACTATCTGTATAGAAACTCTACTGTCGGTCTCAATCACTTAGTCCTCTTAGTATAGAATTCCTGCTGTTGTGATCATGGATTCATTTGACCAAGTATAGTATCAATGAGCCCTAACAAAAATGAAGTCAATGGGTGTCAGGGGGAAACTCTCCATTGATTGGAGTCATACTTAGCACAAGGGAAGATGGTTGTGGCTGTTGGATGTCAATCATCTCAGTTTCAGGACATCTCTGCAGGAATATCTCAGAGTAATGTCCTAGGCCCAACCATCTTAAGTTGCTTCATCAATGAACTTCCTTCCATCATAAGGTCTGAGGTGGGGATGTTGGCTTAATTGCACAATGTTCAGTGTCATAGAATAGAATCATAGAATCCCTACAGTGCAGAAGGAGGCCATTAAGCCCATCGAGTTTGCACTGATCACAACCCCACCCAGGCCCTATTCCCGCAACCCCACATATTTACCTACCAATCCCCCTGACACTAGGGTCAAATTAGCATGGCCAATCAACCTAACCTGCACATCCTTGGACTGTGGGAGGAAACTGGAGCACCCGGAGGAAACCTACGTAGACACGGTGAGAGTGTGCAAACTCCACACAGACAGTGACCCGAGGCCAGAATTGAACCCAGGGCCCTGATGCTGTGAGGCAGCACTCTGCTATCGTGCCGTCCCTATCACTTGAGACTCCTCAGAGACTGAAACAGCACATACCCCCATGCAGCAAGACCTGGGCACTATTTAGGTTTGGGCTGTGATGCGCTATCAATAAGGCGAAAGACTACCGATGTGCCAATACAAGCGTAGGCTTTTATTCACAACAGAATCAGGAGCAGATCCCAACAAGTAACCGACCTGGACTAAACAAGGGGGAGGAGACAGCCACCTTTATACTAGGTGCTGAGGGGGGAACCAAACTGGAAGGGGATGTGTCCAGGTATGACAAGCACACACAACGGTGGTCCATATAGGACAAAGGCACAACTGAGGTCCACCACAGGCTGTTAACTGGCAAGTAACATTCCCACTCACCTGAAGAAGGGGCTTGGAGCTGAGAATTCCCATTCACCTGAAGAAGGGGCTTGGAGCTCCGAAAGCTTGTGTGGCTTTTGCTACCAAATAAACCTGTTGGACTTTAACCTGGTGTTGTTAAACTTCTTACTGTGTTTACCCCAGTCCAACGCCGGCATCTCCATATCAAGTAACATTTATGCCAAACAAGTTCCAGGAAATGACCATCTCCAACAATAGAGAATTCAAGTATCTCCCCTTGACATTCAATGGCATCACTGAACCCCCAGCTATCAACATCCTGACCCAAAACTGAACTGAATCAGCCATATACATACTATGGCTACAAGAGCAGGTCAAAGGTTGGGAAGTTTGTGGTGAGTAACTCACGTCTTCACTCTCCAAAACCTGTCCACCATCTACAAGGAAAAGCCAAGAAAGTCATGGAATGACTGTTCTTTGTTCTTTGTTCTTTGAATGCTCTCCACTTACCTGGATGAGTGAAACTCCAACCAAGCCTCCTTCAACCATACTTTCCAATTCATGACCTCTTAACATCGCGAAGAACAAAGCCAGAAGATGCCTGGGAACACCAGCGCCTGCAAGTTCCCCTCCAAGTCACACACCATCCTGATTTGTATCCTTATCGCCGTTCCTTCACTGTCGCCGAATCAAAATCCTGGAACTCCCTCTCTTAAGGGCATACACCGTAGGGACTGCAGCGGTTCAAGAAGGGGCTCTCCACCACTATTTCAAGGGTTGGGCAATAAAAAACCTGGCCTTACCAACAACGTCCATGAAAGTTTAAAAAAACTCTCTGCGCACAAATTGAACTGTGCCTCTCAGTTTTTCAGCACTGGCGGTACAGAAATCTTACTGCAATCTCAGGTTAAAGTCCTCTGTTCAGAACCTTTGCATCCTATTGACCCAAGCTCAGCTTTCACCCTGATATCCTCTCCACCCCAAAGTCTTTCTGCTTCCACCCACACAACATTGTCCATCTCTGCCATTGCCTTAATGTATCTAGGGCTGAGACCCTCATCCGTGACTCTGAACTGAAGTGCTCCTTTGATGCTTTCAGCTAGCCTCACATCCTCCACCTTTTGTAAATTGCAGCTCGTTGCCAATCTCTGCTCAGTTTCCTACTCCATACACCCAGCTGGCTTTTACACTCCCCTCACTGACAGCTTTGAAAGGGGGCTGAGAGGGTGGTACACCCACCAAGTCCAGTTCACCCACTTTGCCTTTGCTGATTTTCATTTCCTTCATATCCCCCAATACTTACAATTTAAAATTATTTTCCTTATGTTTATATCCCTTTACAAGGGTCCTTAGGCAGCACCTTCCAAATCCACAACCACTAGCATCTTGAAGGTCAGAGGCAGTAGCTACCTGGGAACACCACCACCTGCCAGTTCCCTGCCGAGCAACTCACTATCCTGACTTGGAAATACATCGCCGTTCCTTCACTGTCGCTTGGTCAAAATCCTGGAACTCCATCCCTACCGACACCACATGGACTGCAGTGGTTCAAGGAGGCAGCTCACCACCACATTCTCAAGGGCAAATAGAGTTAGATAAGCAACACTCTCATCCCGTGAAAGAACAAAAAAATAATGGTTTTGCCCCTTCCTATTTTTGTAACTTCCTCCAGCCCTACAAACCCAACCTGAACTCACCATGGGCTAAATAATACACTCTGAAAATCATAGAATCGTAAAACCCCTACAGTGCAGAAAGAGGCCATTCAGTCCATCGAGTTTGCACCAACCACAATCCCACCCAGACCCTATCCCCATAACCCCACCTATTTACCCTCGCTATTTACCTAAAATGTCCATAGTTTGCCATTGATCACAGGTAGTATTCAACTTGAATATTCACATAACATAATCTACCTTAGCGTCGTCTAGTTATTACATATTTCACTCCAGAGATATCCAAGGCAAGTGAGTGAGGGGAGAGGGGTAGAATCAGCCCCTAGATTGGAGGGGGAATCTCTGCATAGCCTCCTCCAGGCTGTGTCCAGCTGATGGGAGCAACTAAATGCCAGCCAACGGGAAACTAAGGGGCAATTTAACATGGCCAATCAACCTAACCCGCACATCTTTGGGAGGAAACTGGGGCACCCGGAGGAAACCCACGTAGACACAGGAAGGACATGCAAACTCCACACAGACAGTGACCCAAGGCCAGAATTGAACCCAGGTCCCTGGCGCTGTGAGGCAGCAGGGCTAACCACTGTGCCACCGTGCCGTCCCGGGAGAATTAGTGTCTGCACTGATGTATTATTGGGCTCTGTGAATTCTGGTCACGTTCCGATGTCATCACACCAGTTCTGGATAATAGGGTAAGTGGGCGGGGCTAAAAATCAGGAGCATTATTCAAATCTCACGAAACCGGGTTGTTAAAATCATTAATCAGCCAATTGACTGGAAAAACATCACATGAGCAATAAAATGTTTATCGAGTGTGTTTCACGTCAGGTTTCCTGTTTGATTTTAATGAGGCAACGTGTTTGGGCAGGTTGAAAGGTTTCAGCTGAGCCCTAAGCTTCGCTGTTCCAAGTTCTGTGACTGCTGGAAGTGCTTCATGCAAGAAGGCAGAGTTTACATTTCAAACTTTTCTTATTCAGAGGCCTTACTCCTCCTGCAGAGACGTTCATTTAGACCCTGACCATCGCCCTAGGCTTTAAACCAGACCACACATGGGGAAAGGTGTCTCTATGGGAGGCACAACCTCCAGTGAGGAGCAGGGGAGGAGGAGAACAGGAGGAAGCTGGGCATGTCAGGAGGGTCAGGCTGCACTGGTGCTGCACGAGGGTGGCAGAGCTGCACCAGACCCAGAAGGCGATGAAGCCATCATGAATGCCCAACGAAAGTGCAGAGGGACTTTATTCAACTTTGAGTGTATAGGCAGAAACTGAGGTATCTGCAGATGTCCAATACATGATTTACTCACCCTGGCCAACCTCAGGAGAACCTTGAGCTACTTCTGACATTGTGTCTAAATGCACTGTACTAGCCCAATGCTGCTGAACTTCACAGTAACCTGCTCCCAGGCTGTACCTCTTACTGACGGAGGTCTCCTCTTCCTGTTGGCTGGAATTAGTTGCTCCCATCAGTTGGACACAGCCCGGAGGAGGTTCTGCAGAGATTCCTCCTCCAATCTACCCCTCTCCCCTCACTCATTTGCCTTGGATATCTCTGGAATGAAATATGCAATAACTAGACGATGCTAAGATAGACTATGCTGTGTTAATGTTCAAGTTGAATACTACCTGTGATCAATGGAAAACTATGGACATTTCAGGGAAATATTAAAGAGGTTCACGCTTCCCTTAAAGGCCCTGCAAATATCTCCAGGTTAAAAATGAAGAAATGTGCTGGTTCGCTGGGTCACCTGACACTTTCCCATGCCAGGTGGTCCTTTAAACAACAGGCCGTGACTTTGTTGTGGCTCACGGCCTATGACCCGCAATGCTGGATATCCCACTCTCCAGCACTGACTGGGCGGAATCCTGCAATGCCATTGGGCCTCAACCTATCTTCCAGTCCCACCTGGCCTAATTGTTGAGTTATTCAGTGTCTTTAGGTGTTGGGCCCAGAACTTGGAAATCACCTACTTCAGGGTGCAGCTACCACACGCCATGTCAGAGCATATAATTCAGCCTCATGTTTCTGACCCATGGCTACTGTGTTTTCCTTTTGTCTGTCCCACCATTGACAGCTGTGAATTCAACCACCAAGCCCCTCACTCTGAAATTTTGTCCCTACACCTTTCCACCTCTCTCCCTTTGCAATCATACTTTAAAGTGCCCTTTAATTCACCCCTCCCAACACCTTACCTTTGGTTTTAACGTTGATGTTTGCCTTTTGATGACACTGCCTTTAAGTGTCTTGGGCCTAGTTTGGCTCGAACTAGCTCTGACCCAAACTTTGACCCAAACAAATGGCTCTGAATGAAACACATAAAAACAATTGCATCAGCTAGTTCTCTATTCTGAGTTAGCACTTAAGAGGAAATTGGATCATTATCTGAAAGGGACAAGTCTGCAGGGCTACAGGGAGAAGGCCAGAAAGTGGCACTATGCAAATTTCTCCTTGGGGGAGGGAGGACAAACATGATGGGCTGAATGACCTGTGCTGGAATCAAGGCGGCACAGTGGCACAATGGTTAGGGTGGCATGGTGGCACAGTGGTTAGGGCGGCACGGTGGCACAGTGCTTAGCACTGCTGCCTCACAGCACCAGGAACCCGGGTTTGATTCCCGACTTGGGTCACTGTCCGTGTGGAGTCTGTACGTTCTCCCCATATCAACGTGGGTTTCCTTTGGGTGCTCTGGTTTCCTCCCACAGGGTGGATTGGCCATGCTAAGTTTCCCCTTAGTATCCAGGGGACTAGCTAGGCTAAATGCATGGGGTTGTGGAGAGAGGGCCGGGTGGGATTGTGGTCGGCGCAGACTCGATGGGCCGAATGGCCTCCTTTCTGCACTGGAAGGATTTTATGATTCTATTCTGTGATTCTGATTCTAAATACTGTTATATAAAATCTACATTAAAAATGGAATATCAAAGCTAAGAAAAATGTTTTTTTTGTATTATACCAACTAAATCCACATTATACAATACCATTCTCACTCTGGTACAGACACTGGGGCTGCAGGGATTAAGAAAAAACAAGCAGCACAGAAGGGGGCATTCAGACCAACATGTCTTGTGCTAATATGTCGAGTGAAGCTTCAACATTCCTCCTCTTGTTGGTATTCTGCGCAAGTTGAGACTTGTTCCTTGACAGGCTTTCTTCAAACATCTTGCGTGATTGGATGGAGGAACCACTTTGAATAATTTAACAATGCACAGATGAAAGAGTGTTAAAATATTTAATACTTGCCCTAACCTGAAGTTGAAAGACAGCTTTGCCATGTTTCTTTCAAATGCCGAAAGTTTTCTGTCATCTCAGGTTTTACATTAGTGTGCGATCAAGAGTGAGAATCAGGAATGTTTTAGACATTATCACTGAATTATTTGTTGCTACCTTTCGACAGCCAGATCATTTGGAGTTTCTCTATTGCACTTATCAGGAACGTCAATGTGCAAATCGACTGCAATGGAAATTTGGCATCCTAGAATTCAATCAGTTTTAAGGCTAACAATGGGGCGGCACGGTGGCACAGTGGTTAGCACTGCTGCCCCACAGCACCAGGGATCCGGGTTCCATTCCCGGCTTGGGTCACTGTCTGTGTGGAGTCTGCACATTCTTTCCGTGTCTGCGTGGGTTTCCTCCGGGTGCTCCGGTTTCCTCTCACACTCCAAACGATGTGCTGATTAGGTGGATTGGCTATGCCAAATTAACCCTCAGTGTACCCAAACAGGCACCGGAGTGTGGCGACTAGGGGATTTTCACAGTAACTTCATTGCAGTGTTAATGTAAGCCTACTTGTGACAATAAAACTTAGTGATTAAAAATTGGAAAGGGTTACAACAAAAGCACTGCTAAGAAGCTGTTCGAAACCTTGCATCAAAAATTTTTATTCATTCGTGGGACATGGGCATCGCGGGCTGGCATTTATTGCCCATCCTTAGTTATCCTTGAAATTGAGTGGTTTGCTAGGCCATTTCAATGGGCAGCTGGGAGTCAACCACATTGCTGTGGATCTGGAGTCACATGTAGGCCAGACCAGGTAAGGACAGCAGATTTCCTTCCCTAAAGGACATTAGTGAAGCAGATGGGTCTTTGGGAACAATCAACAATTGTTTCATGGTTATCAGTAGATTCTTAATTTCAAATCTTTTTATTGAATTCAAATTCCAGCATCTGCCGTGGTGGGATTTGAACCCGGGTCCCCAGAACATTAGCTGAGTTTCTGGATTAATAGTCTAGTGATAATACCACGAGGCCATCGCTTTCCCTGTTCTTCAACAAGATGTGACAACCTTAAAAATATTTGAAGACCATCACCCTTACTCTGATTAAACACAGCATGCAATCAGAAGGTGAGCCACTTACATTAAGCTGTTAAATTATCTGGGTATTTATGTGTACCTGAACATAATGGTTGCCCACTGTTAATCAGTGTTGTATCCATGTGCAAAGTAGTGAACTGACAACTTTAAAAAAGATTACAACTCCAGGAGCCCTGATACAGGTTAATAATGTGAAAACAAGTAACCTCACTAACAGGGCAGCAGCACTCAAGCTTGTCCTAACTTAAGCTACAAGAAGGTACTTTATTTAAGACCATAAGATACCGGAACAGAATTAAGCCAATTCGGCCCAGCGAGGCTGCTCCGCCATTCGAACATGGCCGATGTGTTTCTCAACCTCTTCTCCCGCCTTTTCCCCGTAACCTTAGATCCCCTTACCAATGAATAGGAGAATGCTGGAAAAACTCAGCAGGTCTGGATATTAAACGGTAACGGGGAGTGTTTGCAACAAGATGTGACAACCTTAAGAACAGAAGGTATGGTGTGGGAAGGAAGGGTCGGATTGTGGGAGGAGTGGGGGGAAGGGAGTCCAAAGATGAGCAGGTTAGATGGATTGGCCATGCTAAATTGCCTCTTAGTGTCCTAAGATATGTAGGTTAAATGGATTAACCATGGGAAATGTGTGGGGTTATGGGGATATGGCGGGGGAGAGACGCCTGTGTAAGATACTAAGCCGGTGCAGACTTGATGGGCTGAGTGGCCTCTTTTGCACTGTGGGGATCCTATGATTCTATGAGGGTCTTTGCACTGAGACATTAAATATAGGAATATTTTTTAAAAAGGTTTAAGATGGTGGAGAAAGATCACAGTCTATATATAATATATTTATATATGATCTTAAATTAGTTTATTTTCTATTATTGTCTAAGGACAGCCCTCTACCCCACCAGATCATTTTGACCCCTGGTAGCTTATTTAAAACATGGTTGGTACCTGCCTTCTAAAAAGAATGATCCTTCTGTGTGGATGGGGGGTGATCTCTGCATGTAACTGGAAGAGGACAAGTCCTGGGCTAGCAAGGCCCATGGTTTCCTGTAGGGTTCAGAGGAACCTTTCTGCTCTCCCTGCTCCATAGTTGCAGGATGTCAGTGACAACGCACACATGGCAATCTGGACATCTCCTGGTGACATTGGACTCTATCCATGGAGTCCAATGTCACCTATCCATGGAGGAATACTATGCTTGAGGTAGGTTGTTTTACACTTTTGGTGATATGACTATGAAGGCCTGCTCAATGCATCGCACATTGTCTGCATTGTTCACCTCTTTAATGACAACCACCCGCCCCCTCCCCGGGGTACAGCATTCATGTCCCGCTGAACAGAGTTTGGAGAGGGCTGTGCTGCCATGGATGATCCAGTCTCCAGCATTTACTCTTGTTCTCTTCTTAAGTGTGAGTCACTGGAGGGACCATCGAATTGTGTGTTTCTGAGCTGGTAAGTGGTCTGCTTGAGCCCTGTGATGGTGCATCCTCAGAGGGAATTACCTCATAGAATCATAGAATCCCTATACTGGAGAAGGAGACCATTCGGCTCATTGCGTCCACACCGACCACAATCCCACCCAGACCCTATTCCCACAACCCCACATATTTACCCTGCTAATCTCCCTGACACTAGGGTCAATTTATCATGGCCAACCAACCTAACCCACACATCTTTGGACTGTGGGAGGAAACCGGAGCACCCGGAGGAAACCCATGCAGACACGAGGAGAATGTGCAGACTCCACACAGACAGTGACCTGAGGCCGGAATCGAACCTGGGTCCCTGGTGCCGTGAGGCAGCAGTGCTAACCACTGTGCCAGCATGCCGTCCTCTCGGGAATCATCACTTGCCAAGTCCATCAATGTCTGTTACAGGAATGTAGGCCCTCTGAGAGGGAACAGGCATGAATTAGTACTGGCAATGTAAAAATATTACAAGTTACCATTGAGAAGATAATCATATTTCACTTGCTGTGGAAACCAAGTCAACTTGGCCGATTGCTGTATGACATATGGGTGTCTGTTTAATTTTGTCCTTCGGTAGCTGGGATCTTCCCACCTCTGATGATCCAGGACACATTATTTCCAGTGCCTCTTCCTTTGCAGTTGTTGGCTGTGGGATTTTCAGAGGATCTCCTCTGGTTCTCTGTTCCTGTGCTCACATCTGTGGCAAGGAGGAAGTTTAAGGGTCTGTTCCCAATCTGACAGATGCCATGGCGGGATTCGAACCCGGGTCCCCAGAACATTAGCTGAGTTTCTGGATTAATAGTTGAGCAATAATACCACTAGGCCATTGCCTCCCCTTATGATATGAAGTGATGGAATAGGCTTAACAAAGCTGAGAGAGGGGGGTGTGGAGATTTGTAGCCATAGCACAATGCTGGTGAAGTGTTACTGCGCTGTCTTCTCTGACCGGCATGGGTCGTTAAACTTCTTCTTATGTTAAATCCAGGAATGTGGCACCATGCTCTTGCTGCTGACTTCCTTGGCAGCCACTAATCATGCCTTTGGTCTCAGCTGCAGGTTTCTTCCTCCTGTTGCTAGGGAAGAGTACCTCTCTCTCTCTCTTACTCCTCCAGTGCTACATGTAGGGAAGTGAAACAACCTTTGCCCAGCCGGACTCCATTCTGACCCTCGTTTCTCTCTTCTTTACCTCAAACTCCTTCCACTTGCATCATGGGATTGTTCCTTTGAATATTGGAGGTCAGATTGCGTCATCTGGGGCCATATCTCACTGGTTGCCTCTGATTGGACAGGAACATTAGAAATAAATGATTTTAAGGTTGCTGGCCTAAAAGGCCATTGACAGCGAGAGTAACTTACTTATTTTCCCCACGTGCTGTTAGAACCACACCCCCATTTCCCAGCACATCACAAACTTAGAGTCAGGGCCATCGTGTTAATTTTTGAAGCGTCTTATAGGATGTGCCTACATGAAAATCAACTGCTTTAGGGTTGTGATGGATCTGCAAAAGTAATCAGAAAGAGAGTGGCAATTAGGATAAGAAAGAAAACAAGGTATATCCATTCACGTATGTGTCTATGCTCCTCAGTAATCTGCCCTTTTGTAGCTCTTGTGGTGTTCTTTGCTGCAATATCTGACTCCACAAATACATAAGGCAATCTAAACAAGTAATGAATGCACAAATTGGCATCTTGTAGCCATGAGATGGAGATGCCGGTGTTGGACTTGGGTGGGCACAATAAGAAGTCTCACAACATCAGGTTAAAGTCCAGCAGGTTTATTTGGAATCACGAGCTTTCGGAGCGCTGCTCCTTCATCGGGTGAGTGGAGGTAGGTTCACAAACACGGCATATATAGGCAAAGGCACAATTGCAAGATAATTCCAGATTGCTTTCCAATCATTCTTCACATTCCAATCTGTGGAAAGGTCCGTTGACCTCTGGTGGGAGTTTCCGTTTTCTGGGTGAGCGCAGCCGGAAAACCCGCCCGATAAATCAATACGGCCTGTGGGATGGCTTTAACTAAATAGGGAAGGATCATAGTCCATTAGATCTGTTTTGTTTAATATTTTATCGTATTACGCTAATTTATGGACAGATAAATACACCAGCTTTAGTTGCAATGTTTCAGCAGTGATGCCTTGTTATCTGCTTTGAGTTCAGATATTTTGATTACTTGGGAAGAGCCAGAAATGGACACGTTAATAATTAGCCGCCTATTCCATTGCAGTCGGAATGATTTAGTTCTAGTGCTACGTCTGTGAAAAAAGCAGTGTTGTCATTGTGCATTCATAATGGGGCTCGACCTCAGTACAACTATCGGGGGATTCATCCATAATAGTTTGCTGGAGAAACAACTGCTTTATTTTAAAATGACACTACAGACAAAATGGAGGTTTCCTTCCATTGACACGTGTGGCTCTAGCATTGAGATGAAGTAGCTTTCTTGTGTACCTGCGGGATATTTTTATTGTACGCTGTTGACGCTTTCTGAAATAATTCTTTATTCATGATCTTATGGTTGTTAACCAGATCATTCTTGGACATAAGATAAAAGCAAAATACTGCGGATGCTGGAATCTGAAACAAAAACAGAAAATGCTGGAAAATCTCAGCAGGTCTGACAGCATCTGTGGGGAGAGAATCGAACCAATCCAGATCTGACGAAGGGTCACCTAGACTTGAAACTTTAAACTCCAATGTCTTTTCTTATATTAGAATCATAGAATCCCTACAGTGCAGAAGGACGCCATTTGGCACATCAAGTCTGCACCGACAACGATCCAACCCAGGCCCTATTCCCGTAACCCCACATACTTACCCTGCTAATCCCCTGACACTAAGGGTCAATTTAGCGTGGCCAATCAACCTAACCCGTAAATCTCTGGAGAAAACCAGAGCACCCAGAGGAAACCCATGCTGACACGGGGAGGATGTGCAAACTCCACACAGACAGTGGCCCGAGGCTGGAATTGAACTCAGGTCCCTGGCGCTGTGAGGCAGCAGTGCTAACCACTGTGCCACCGTGCCGCCCCTTTCCTACTCTCTGGTAGATGATTCTAGAGAATCTAGAAACAAGATAACAGCTAGTTATTATCACATCAAATTGGAGGTTTATTTGGACACAACAGATACAACTTATTCTGAAGCCAAAAAGGCCATTTGTGAAATAATTGAATAGATAGTATTTCCTCTTAAATATAGGAATGAGGATTCACAGACTGCCAAAAAATGGAGATCAAAAGTGTTTGTATATCAGAATCAGGAGCTCCCTGTGGAGTGAGAGCATATACCACAGCGTAATGCTAGTTTTCCAGCACTCTGACTGTTTGGTAGCTTCCCACCAGTGAACAAGTCATTAGAATAAAGTTTAAAGTTTTAAAGTTTATTTATTAGTGTTACAAGTAGGTTTACATTAACATTGAAATGAAGCTACTGTGAAAATCCCCTAGTCGCCACAATCCGGTGCCTATTCAGGTACACTGAGGGAGAATTCAGCATGGCCAAAGCAACTAACCAGCACATCTTTCGGACTGTGGGAGGAAACTGGAGCACCCGGAGGAAACCCACACAGACACGGGGAAAACATGCAGACTCCGCACAGACAGTGACCTAAGCCGGGAATCGAACCCGTATCCCTGGCGCTGTGAGGCAGCAGTGCTAATCACTGTACCACAGTGCCACCCCCACCCCACAATCACTGGCATCTGTCTGCCGGGCTCTGGCCAACTCAATCAAACTTACCTTTATGTTCAAGGGCGCCTCGCCAAGGAGGTGCCCTCTCTTTTCCTCTTGCAGCTCCAGCAATGACCACCCCCAGTGGTGGCGCTGTCGAGGTTGCCGAGCTGGTGGCCCTTCGTTCGGAATTAACGTAAAGTGGGGGTACACAGTTACAAAGTGAGTGCGG
Organism: Mustelus asterias; assembly: GCF_964213995.1. Classification (NCBI taxonomy): domain Eukaryota; kingdom Metazoa; phylum Chordata; class Chondrichthyes; order Carcharhiniformes; family Triakidae; genus Mustelus; species Mustelus asterias. Next base: position 104,548,091 of record NC_135810.1, on the reverse strand, counting down.
GAGATGTATTCGGAGGGAAAATCAATTTATTGATCCTGAATGAATAAAAAGTCTGTAATTCCGGCTGTCACTTGCAGCTCAAATCACTATTCGACCCTCAGTCTAATTCTAAGTTACAAGGCTCAGGGATTCTCTGTGTTAACAGTGAGTCACAAACATACTTAGTAATGGAATTTATTATAAAATTAATGTCAGGATGTCAGTATGATGGTAATGTGCTTTATTCAGTGTGCACCTAATAGTTCACCAAAAGGAAATCTATAATACGATAAATTTGTTTTTCCTGCAGATAATAGGAGAACAATTTTCAATGATAGTTCAGTCGATTAATAGGCTGCCCTTAACTGTCACCCTTCTCATAAAGAGAGAGATGGTTGGCCTCACCTACTGTCAAAACCATAATTTACAACTGATCAGGAGCGACCTATGTTTTCATACACAATAATGTCCACATGGTGCATTAACCTCCTTCCTTCCTGAGTATACAGGTTGGCAGATTGGCTTCCTAAGTGATTGTGAGGATCTGCAGCACCGAGATTAGATGGCAATCAACAATCAGAGATGTTAAGCTGGAATCAGGCACTGCTCCACGAGGGGTGAAGATGAAATTGGAGAGGGGAAGCCTTTCAAGGTCTTTTATGCAAAACTCCGTTGTGTTTATAGCCGGCAGCTGGTTACCTACCTGGCTGCCTAGCTGGGAAAATGGTATGTGGCAGGGAAGGCATTTAATCAGGGGAAAGTGAACAGGAAAACTAGCGTTAATATTATATTGTATAAATTCAGATGAATAGGTCAGTTCAGCCCTGAGGGTATTCAATCCATCACTATGCTATATGGTAATGAGGTTGAGAAGTTTAACTTAAAATAGACTGGTTTGTGCTGCCCAGATATTCAGTATGGATTAAATCATACAGGAGTGCAGGAGAAGGAGGCAGTTCGGCCCATTGAGTATGTGTGTGGCTCTTTCAAAGAGCAGTCCAGTTAATCTTGCTTGCCATTTTAACACACGATCCTGCTCCCATGCCCACATGTTTGTCCTTGGCTTGCTGCAATGTTCCAGTGAAGCTCACCGCAAACTGGAGGAACAGCATCTCATCTTCCGGCTGGGCACTTTACAGCCTTCCGGTCTCAACATCGAATTCAACAACTTCAGATGATTTGCTCTACCCCACCTCGGCCCCCTTTGTTTTCATTCTATTTTATTTAATTTTTTGCTGTTCTCTACCTTTTATTTATTTATTGTCTTTCTTCATTTTTCTTCCCCCCCCCCACTCTTTCCTTCCCCCTACTCCATCCCCCTTCCCTTACCTTTTCTCCCTCCCGCTTCCCCTTTTCTACATTCTACCTCTGTCCCATTTCCCCCCCTTCCCCCAACATCTCCATCTGTCACAGCTTACAGCTTCTCTGCCATTTGACCATTCACACCCTTTATTCTCTCTCTGGACAGCTATTAGCGGTCTTTTCCCCTGGTTTCTATGGCTATGACTCATCTTTCATTCCCACCCCCTGCAGTATAAATATCTCCCACTTTCTATGGCTTTTAGCTTTGACAAAGGGTCATCTGGACTCGAAACGTCAGCTCTTTTCTCTCCTTACAGATGCTGCCAGACCTGCTGAGATTTTCCAGCGTTTTCTCTTTTGGTTTCAGATTCCAGCATCTGCAGTAATTTGCTTTTATCCAGTTAATCCCACTTGCCTGACCTTTCCTCATTTTCCTGCAATTTTGATTCCTTCAAGCATTGATCCAATTCTTTTTCTAAAGCTACTATTGAATCCATTACCACCACCCTATAAGGCATAACATTCCAAATCATTCTGTAGCATGGAATAGAAGGAGATGGCTTTGGGGCTATGAACCTAGCTGCTGGTCTTGGATCAACCAGAAACTTCCCTCATTGGTGAGGACACCAAAGCACTTGGGATCATGGAGCTTCTGACACCAGGGACCAAAAGTCATTCCAGGGCCACTGAACACAGGGTTCTTCTTGGGTTGAGTTGAAGAGTGACATTAGCAGGGGTTTGAGAATGAGATGAGGAGTGGTACACTACCCTTTTGCTTCAACCCAAATGAACAGGACAACTATTTCTACCAGAGGGAAAGGCTATTCAGGAGATGAGTTGGGCGCAAAGCTTTGAATATGTTCTTTGCAGCACTATCCACAACACAACACCCGCCACAATTGGAAATTTTCACAAGGGTGGGTCATGAAAAGATTCACTGTGGAACTCAACTGCAAGTGGACGGAATCTGGGAAAATAGGAGGAGCAGAGGAATAAGAGGCAGTTCAGAAACAAAGAGCGGGTGGAATTTCCTCAGAAAAATTCTAATTGTCAAAGGGCTGAGAAAACGAGAGGTTTTCTCGCCTGTTCTTCCAGTGAGGTAAGTTATGTGAGTTTACAGCACTCTGTGCTATGCAGAGGCCATAATCTGATTCTTGCCAGTAGGGGGAGTGGTAGAGCCTATTCACGCAGGGAAGCTGGCTGTAGACTGTCGGTTCGCTATTGAGCATGCGCCCTGATCTCCCAGTATACTGTGTACAAGTGTACACAATATACTGGGAGATCTGTCACGACCCCCACCCCCTCACAGATATTGCCCTCCACCCCATCCATGGACCCCCCCCTGATCGCTACCCTTCCCAGGCGCAAGGCTGATTACGCCGACGGAACGGGGCTGGTAATATCAGGAGAGCCAGGAAATCGGGCGTGTTGGATTGCAGGAACACCTCCACCACATAAACTGCAGCAGTTCAAGAAGGTCCATCATCTCCAGAGCAATCAGTATTGACAATTCTTGTTTACCTTGCCAGTCTACATTGAGGGTGAAGACAAATCTACACAAAAAATAAGATGGCATCTGTGCCTTGTGAAGGAATGTGAGGTTCAATTTTCTTACCTTTCTGATTTAGGGCATCAGCAAGACATTAGGTATTGGACAAATCTGGCAAAAATAAGTTCTGCTGGCTGATTTTAGCTCCTGTTCTTTCTTCTGTTTGGGACTGGGGAGTGGACGGTTGAAGCTGTCGTCTAAAGCAGGAAGGAGCTTTGCTGCAACTTGTAAAAGGAGACAGTGATGGGTGTCACATTACTTGCTGGCCCACAGGTAAACCAGGCTCTGGGTTTCCAACGTGCCTGTGGAACCTGGTGCTGCGGTCATCACAGGTGGGTCTGCAGTTGAGATGGTCAGTAAAAGGCTAGTGCATTGGGCCTTTTAATGTCCTCTGCTCTGCCCAATTGGCACTAAGGCTTTATTGTGCCTTTTAAAGAATGTTTTACCTCATATGGCTGCCTATATGGAGATTCCTCTTTAGAAGTAATGGGATCAGAGAAAAATAACGACCACTTGCTGTTACTCACACAACTGCATCTGCAGGCAAAGCAATAGTGCACCTACTGACCAATACTCAAAAGGAAAGTCTGAACATAGTTATGTTATATTCTGATGACGGGTCTGCAGCCAGAGGCCAAGTTAATCACACCATCAGTGGCATCTATCAAGGTCATTTCAGCCCCAAACAATTGGCTCCAGTTTATTGCACGAAGCATCAACAACATTAGTCAATTTTCAGTGTGTCAAGTGGGTGACTGATGAGTTATTTGTGAGAGCCAGCAACTTGCTGACTTTCCCTATGGCTAACTGGCACCAGCAGCTTTTACAAATTACAGGTTTTCCCCAGTGTGTTCTTGTTGCCGACATGTAGCCTTACAGCCTCCTGTAATAAACCATCCTGGCTCTCACTTCACCAAAGCAAAGCCAGTCTATCAGCTTCCATGACAGGTTCCTGCAGGCAATGACCACCACCTAGACATCTCCACCAGCCCCTCCCCAATTCACCAACCCTCATTAATCTTATCAAACTCTGTCATAATTTTGAAGACCCGCAATCAGATTTTCTCTTAACTTTCTCTGCTGCAAGGAGAAGACTCTCAGGTTACTCTCATAACTAAAGCTGCCATCATCCTAATAAGTCAGTCACTGTGGAACTATAATTTGGAAATCAACACCAGAAAAACAAGAGTTAGCAGAATTTTGTCCATATCAGGATGGTTTTATGACTTGGGAAGACCTTTGGAGTGATGTGGCAGTTTCATTCATCCAGGTTAGTGATGAGGTCTAGTAATGAAATGATCCTTGATAGCCGATTAGCTCAGTTGGCTGGATGGCTGGTTCATGATCCAGAGCAACACCAACAGTGTGGGTTCAATGGCTGTGGTTATTCATGAAGGACCTGCCTTCTCAACCTTGCCCCTTGTCTGAGGTGTGGCGATTCTCAGGTTAAATCGCCACCAGTCAGCTCTGCACCTATGTCATCAGGGACTATGGCAACTTTTTAACCCTTATAGATAGTAGAGACTGAGGTACCAGGAGATGAACCACCCAATCTCGACATTGCTTTTGTAGTCACGATGTCAGCTTTTGGTTAAGGTGACCTGAAAATACTGATGAGCTCAACGATGGTGCTGCCTTTAAGAGTTATGAGAAGATGGCTGGAATGTCTTTTGCTTTAGATGATCCCTACCTGACAGTTGTGTTGAGCAAATGTTACCTGCCACTTTTAGATGTTATCTTGATCCTGCAGCAGGCTGGTGTGGGTTGTTTCATTATCAGAGGCATTAGGAATATAGCTGAACACTATGGAATCATTAGGGAACTGCCCTACCCCTCCCTGTTGGATGAAGGTAATATGATTGGGCTGAAGAGCCATCCTTGAACTCCTGCAATGATGTCCCATGTAAGTGATTCCTGACAAAAAAATGAATACAAAGAAAGACTTGCATTTATATAATATTTTTCATGATTTCAGGATGTCCAAAAGTGCTTTATTATCCAGGCCATCAACTAGTGGGAAAGATGTTAGGATACTGGACCAGAACCTCAGGGTATAATGTGAAGCCAGACTAGACCCCAACAATTTTTCTACTTTGGCATAAATGTGAGGATAGGATGCTTTTCTCCAGGAGTAATTCCACTGACAAATTAGGGATCTTTTAAAGTAAAACAAACTTTATTTAATAACACAGTTTAACTATAATTCCAGCAGTTCAACAACATTTTAAAATTAAAGGAAACCAATTTAATTTCTAATTTATGTCTGTTTCAGTTCCAAATAAGCAGCATTCCTCTTACAGGCTTAAAATCCACTTTAAATACAATTAGCAACCATAAATATACTTGCTATAATAATTGTAGACAGTCCTGAAGCTTTGAGAGAGAGAAAATAAGTTTCAAAGAAACCTGTGGAACTCCATCTTCAAACAAATCCCAGCCAGAATTGAAAAGCTGTTTTTCTCTGGTACAGACCAAGCTCCTTCCATTAATCATATTATCACATGACCCTGTCAATCAACCTAAGCAAGAACTACAGGGGAAATCTTGTGGTGGCACTGGAGGCAATTCAGAACAGGTTCACTGGATTGATTCCAGGTTTGAAGGGGCTGTCGTATGAGGAGCGGTTGAGTAGATTGGGTCTGTACTCACTGGAGTACAGAAGAATGAGGGGAGACTTGATTGAGGTGTATAAAATACTCAACGGAATTAATAAAGTAAATGTTAATCAAACGTTCCCCCTTCTAGAACAGTTGAGGACAAGAGGTCATAGTTGTAGAGTAAGAGGGGGAAGGTTCAAGACAGAAATAAGGAGAAGTTACTTCTCATAGAGGGTTGGGAATCTATGGAACTCAATGCCTCAGAGTGCAAAGTGGATGCAGAATCAATCAATGGATTCAAGAAAGAGATCGATAAATGTTTGATCAAAAATAGGATAAAGGGCTCTGGAGAAAAGGCAGAGAGGTGGAGTTAGGATGAGATGGAGATCAGCCATGATCATGTAGAATGGTGGACTGGGCTCGAAGAGCTGCATTGCCTACTCTCGCTCCTAATTCCTATGTTCCTATGATATTTGTCCTACATATGTTGGCCAACTCCAGGCGCAACTCTGCAGTGGCCAGAAGATGTATTGCAGTGCTGTACCTGTTCTTCAGGGTCCTGGGGAGAGGAGGTTAGGAGATGCCCTGAGGAGTTGGGAGGTGGGGAGTGCGGAGCGATCTCAGTGTTGGGTGGTGGTAGGTTGTAAACTGGGATGAGGTGGGGGTGGAGAGAGAGCCACGGGTCTCTGGTCCATGAGAGGAGGACACTCCTAGTCTGAAGGGGCCTTCCAATTGACCCTCCCCCCTCTTTCCCACCCAAGATTGAGTGTGAAAACGTTTTCAATTTCCCACCCTCGGCCCTCGGGTGCCCCCCCCCCCCCCACCCAAGCCTACAAATTAAGGCTGGGCAGGTACAGGCCCTTGTGTCAAGATTAGGTGGCCACTAAAGGGTTTTAATAGGGGCAAAAGTGAGCTTCCTGTCCAAGGGCCTGTCCATCACGCCCCCCGCTGTAAAATTGCGTCTGGGCCGGGACAGGTGGGATCCCGGAGGGAACCCCATCCACGTTATTTTACACCTCATCTCCGTCTCAGAACCCGACGGGCATGGACTGTAAAATTCTGACCTAAAAGCAAATTACTGCAGATGCTGCAATCTGAAACAAAAACAGAAAAAGCTGGAAAGTCTCAGCAGATCTGGCAGCATCTGTGCAGAGAGAATAGAGCTAACTTTTCGAGCCTGGATGACTCTTTGTCAGAGTTTCAATCTCAGATTTGAATTTAAATTCCATTATCCACCATGGTGGGATTTCAACCTGTGTCCCCAGAACATTAGCCTGACCTCTAGATCACTAGTCTAGTGAAACCATTACCACACCACCGTCGTAGGTGGGAGGCATGGAGGCAGAGGGCATGGCCGAGGTATTAAATTCATATTTTGCAAACTACATGATGCTGCTGAAGTCATAGTGAAAGGGAAGAGAGTTGGAACACTGGATGGGCTAATGTGGATAAAGTAGAGGTGGCAGAAAGGCTGGCTGTACTTAAATTTGATAAGCACCAGGATGGGATGGATCCAAGGATACTGAGGAAGTAAAGGATGAATTAATGAATGCACCATCTTCCAATCCTCCTTAGATGCCAGTGTACTGCTGAATTGCATAGGTTACAACCTTGTTCCAAGATGTATATAAAGATAAATCCAGCAACTACAGACCAGGCATTTTAAACTTGGTGGTGCCACTCATTCCTTTGAGCCTCCTCCACCATTCAATAAGATCTTGACTGATCTTATTGTGATCTCAACTTCACTTTGCTGTCTGTCCCCCATAACCTTTGACTCCCTTTGTTTATCAAAAATCTGCCTAACTCTGCCTTGAATAAATTCAATGACTCAGTCACCACTGCTTTCTGAGGAAGAGAATTTTACATACTAATGAAAATTTTAGAGAATAAAATTTCTCTTTATCTCCGACTTAAATTGTAGGCCTCTTATTCTTAAACTGTGTCCCCTGGTTCTAGTCTCTCCCACAAGTGGGAACATTGTGATGTTAGTGTACCTTTAAGAAGTTTTTTTAAAAATCATGATCTCTGCAGTTCTTACAGTCAGTGTTTCTCACGCTCACAGCCTTAGGTGATGTCATCGTTGGGAGGAGAAGAAACTGTGGGCAGGTCAGGTGATAGGAGGTCATTTTCAGTTTCAGTTTGGGAGTTGGGGTGTTAGAAGCATCAAGCTGAAAGAGAAGTCTCCCTCTCTCCCTGTTTTTTCTGTGGAAATTCTATTGGTTAGCTGAAAGCAAGATATTGTTTTCCTGAAGGGTGAAAACCTGCTGTTGTTAGGGGCTGGACCAGTCTTTCTGGTGTTTTGTTGTTGGGTGGCATGATGGCACAATGGTTAGCACTGCTGCCTCACAGTGCCAGGGACCCGGCTTGGTCACAGTCTGTGTGGAGCTTGCACGTTCTCCCCGTGTCTGCATGGGTTTCCTCCAGGTGCTCCGGTTTCCTCCCATAGTCTAAAAGACATGCTGGTTAGATGCATTGATCTGAACAGGTGCCGGAGTGTGGCGACTAGGGGAATTTTGCAGTAACTTCATTGCAGTATTAATGTAAGCCTTACTTGTGACTAATAAATAAATAAATCAAACTGTTTGGAGTGAATCCAGAGGACTGCAGACTTCAACAAAAGATTTCAATTTCCAGTATCACGTGAGTAGTAGACTTTGCTGTATTGAACCTGTTTAAAGGGTTTTGTCTCGGGCAAAGGTTTTGGTTTGATTGGAACACATTACATATCTTTGTTAAGGGTTATACATTATAATGGTTGTTTTGTTTCTTGCTGGTAATTGATAAAAGTTCTTGCTAATTTTCTTACTATACATGTTAACTATATTCTTAAATAAATTTTGTTTGATAAAAGCTCCCTAGTGGGTTTTTTGAATCATACCTGAAGTGAAACATCTCATGCTTATCCTAGTCAAATTCAAGATGCAAAACTTATGATTCTGGTGGACTCCATAAAATACTTTGGAGTTTCTAACCTGAACCATAACAATATCCTCCAGGCATCTATCTTATAAAAACCCCTCAGAAACTTCAATGCCTCAATAAGATCACCTCTCATTGAGGATAAGATTTTTAAGGAGTGTCTTGACAAATATATGAATGGGATGGGAATCGAGGGATACAGTCCCCAGAAGGGTAGGGGGTTTTAGTTCAGTTGGGCAGCATGGTCGGTGCAGGCTTGGAGGGTCGAAGGGCCTGTTCCTGTGCTGTAATTTTCTTTGTTCTTCCTTGTTTTGTAACTCACAGTGAACAATGGGGAAGCTGCTGAGAAACTCTGTGGGATCTGTGTTGGGTGTGTCTGCCATTTAATGTGCAATTTATAGAATATATTTAACCACAGTTTGCTGGTTAATTCATGTTTAACTAATGTTAATTCCGGATGTTAAGCATATAGGATAGATAGTATTCACTGCTTTGTTGGCTCATGTACAGTAAAAGCTCTTCTGTTTGTTATAAACTGTGGAATCTTGTGGCTTGATTCTCATAGTAAATACCTGAATTTTTTTTTCTACTTTTATTAAAAGGTTACTGGACCCTAACTGGATCACAACAGCAGGCACTGCTTGATGGCAATGCAACATGACTGGTTTCTTCAACAACATATTATAAACAAAGAACAAAGAAAAGTACAGCACAGGAACAGGCCCTTCGGCCCTCCAAGCCCGTGCTGATCATGATGCCCTAACTAAACTAAACCCTTCTGCCCTTACTCGGTCCATATCCCTCTAATCCCTCCCTATTCATGTACCCATCCAGGTGCCTTTTAAATGTTGCTAATGTGCCTGCTTCCACCACATCCTCCGGCAGTGTGTTCCAGGCACCCACCACTCTGTGTGTGAAAAACATGCCCTGCATATCTCCCTTAAACTTTCCCCCTCTCACCTTGAACCTGTGCCCCCTTGTAATTGAAACTTCCACCCTGGGAAAAAGCCTCTGGCTATCCACCCTGTCTATGTCTCTCATAATTTTGCAGACCTCTGTCAGGTCTCCCCTCAGCCTCCATTTTTCCAGTGAAAACAATCCTAGTTTATTCAACCTCTCCTCATAGTCAACACCCTCAAGACCAGGGAACATCCTGGTGAACCTCTTTGCACTTTCTCCAAAGATTCAAAGTCCTTCTGGTAGTGTGGCAACTAGAACTGCACGCAATACTCCAAATGTGTCCTAACCATGGTTTTATATAGCTGCAACATGATTTGCCAACTCTTGAACTCAATGCCCCAGCCAATGAAGGCAAGCATGCCATATGCCTGGGACTTTACCACCCAGAAAAGATGTATGGCAACACCACCAGCCAATCACCATCCTGACTTGGAAATTTATGGCCTTTCTTTTTCACTGGATCAAAATCCTGGAACACCCTCCCTACCAGCACTGTGGGTGTACCTGCACCAAATGGACTGGAGTGGGTTCAAGAAGGCAGCTCACCACTACCTTCTCAAGGGTCATTAGGGATGGGCAAAAGAAATTCAGCCAGTGATGCCCACATTCCATGAAAAAATAAAATGAAGTGATGTTAAACCAAATCTTGAATTTGTAGATACAAATATTACATATGCAGTCTCTGTTGGAAGGATGGGCGAGGGCACTGGCTTTGAAGCATTTTGGTTTGCCCTATAGAGACCTGACTCTTGTTTTCCTTAAATGTTGAGATTGCTTGATGACAGACGCTTCCCCGTTTGTGTTTGTCCAGGGTTTTGTTTCCCATATGTTAGTGTCCAGCTTCCAGGTTTTGAGATTGGTATTCAGAAGGTCTTTATTGGACAGCCTTTGGTGTAGGTTCCTGTACTCAGCTGGCTGCAGAATACCACCTTTGGTATGCAGGAATCCTCCAGGCAAATTACACGGTTTACCCCGTAAAACTGACCCTCTTGAGCATGCTCTCGATACTTGGTACGCGGCACCTTGCAAGAAATACAGCGTTGGGACTTTCTCCTGCCACTTGATGTTGCAGATTGATTTTAACAGCGAAAGTGGAATGCATCGAGTTGCTTTATGCGATGCTGGAAGGTTGCCCATGCCTTATATAGCCATAGAGAAGTGAGGTGAGAACCAATGCCTGGTAGACTTCAATCTTTGTTTTGAGACAAACTGTACGTTCCCTCCAAAGACTGTGGGAAAGGCTGCCAAATGCTCAACTTGGTTTTGCCAGATGATAGACCATTATATCACTGGATGTGGTGCTGTTGGAGAGGATACTTGCAGGATAGTATGGTAAACAGGGTGGGCAATATTTATCTAGGTTTTTGTAGCTAGGACAAACATGGACACTCTTCTAAATTGTCAGCTAGATGCCAGCGCTTGTAATAGAATATTTCTCTAGGACAGGAAGTAGCTGTGCTGTAGAGGTTTTCTGGGATGCTGGTAGGATAGGGGATGTACTACCAGAAGCAATGGCATAACCAGAAGCCATAATGCCTTGTGAAAGCAAAGTGAATGAATATATGAAAATGAAGCATTTCAAAGTGTATTGGAATGGGACTAAGAGGCTCTCTCTTTCCGAGTCAGTTTAGGTGGAATGAGCTGAACAGTTTTTTTGTATGCTGTAAAATTCTACAAACCTTTCTGTAACCCATCCACGGCATCAATATCCTTCCTAAAGTAGGAGATTTAAATTGCAGCTTAATAAATAAGGTAAAGTCACCATAGTCCCAGATGACCATAGGCTGACTGGTGGTGATTTTAACCTTATGATCACCACACCTCAGGTGAGGGGCAAGGTTGAGAAGGCAGGGCCTTCATAAATAACCTCAGCTGGTACGGTAATTGAACCTGTGCTGTTGGCATCATTCTGCATCATGAAACAGCCGTCCAGCCAACTGAACTAACTGACTCCTATATAAAATGATCGATAGAGGGTCAGCATTACTGGTTATTAACTTGAGATGCTCTGACTGTGAAAGTTAAATTGGATTCATCTATGTTTTTCTGGAGTTACTGCAGTGAAGAGCTAAGGTTAATCATTCAAAACAATACCGATATTGAAAAAAGTAGGGCAGAAAATAGAATCGAAATAGTAGTGAGTGAGATTGAGTTCTGGTCTTTAAAAGCTGGGGATTGTAAAGAGTAGATGGGGCCATGAAATTGGGCTCTTCAACTATTAAGATCAGAACCATTGACATTCTTATAACATTTCCTAGTTTAGTATTTTAACAGTAGTTAGTCTGTATCATTTAAAAGGGCTGGAACCATACTTAAAGAAAGGAATTTCATACATCCCATTCCATGAAAAGCCTTAAACTAACACATTCCATTTCATTAAGGGCCTTAAACTAATACTTAATACCTTAAACTAATACCAGCCTCCCATCCATTGACTCTGTCTACACTTCCCGCTGCCTCGTCAAAGCAGCCAGCATAATTAAGGACCCTATGCACCCCGGACATTCTCTCTTCCACCTTCTTCCATCAGGAAAAAAATACAAAAGTCTGAGGTCACGTACCAACCAACTCAAGAACAGCTTCTTCCCTGAACAAAGAACAAAGAACAATACAGCACAGGAACAGGCCCTTCGGCCCTCCAAGCCCGCGCCGCTCCCCGGTCCAGGATTGAATCCTGAATCCAGGATCCCCACCCAATTTTCCAGCCTATCTACATACCAATATCCTATCCACCGAGCTGTCCCTCACAGCTACGATGCTTTGTTCATTACAACCTATTAACTTACCCCCACCCCCCATTCCAGACCATGTGATCTCCAGGGAGAGGCGAAAACCCAGAGTGAAAAACCCCCAGGGCCAATATGGGGAAAAAAAATCTGGGAAATTCCTCTCCGACCCCCTGAGGCGATCGAAACGAGTCCAGGAGATCACAATGGCCCCGATCGGAAAATGCTTCCCAACCCTAGTCATTTCCACTTCCACGAACACCATATGAATCCCCTGCCCCCGAGACAGGTTCCCAACTATCCGCAGTCTCACTCTGTACTGGCACCAGCAAGATGATCGTAGCTGCCATCAGACTTTGAATGGACCTACCTTGCATTAAGTTGATCTTTCTCTGCACCCTAGCTATGACTGTAACACTACATTCTGCACTCTCTCCTTTCCTTCTCTATGAACGGTATGCTTTGTCTGTATAGCATGCAAGAAACAATACTTTTCACTGTATACTAATACATGTGACAATAATAAATCAAATCACATCAAATATTTGAAGAGCTTAATTGCAAAGTGCGAGAGGGCAGGGAGTTCATGAGTTTTGACACCTTGGGAAAAAAAAAAGAGTTTGAGCAACGAGACATACTTTCAATACATTGAGAGGATATATAGAGTAGCAGAAAGGAACATAAAGCAGTGTGTTAGGAGATTAGAAAGAAAACAGGAATGCTTAGGTGAACATCAGCCACAATATTTTCTATAGTTTAATGAGCAAAGAACTAATGTGATAGCAGTTGGAGTCTGGGATTGAGATCTGATCATATGGCTTGTTTTTTTTACCTGTATCCTGTGCAGTGAGAAAGGTGTTTGGAAGTGTAAAAGATGCATAGCTCACTTCAGCTATGGCTGACAACAGCCTTTACACAATTAGAAGAACATGTGTAACCTGCCAACACTGCCCTGTCCATGAACATACCATCCAGTTTAAGCAGATCTAATATTCTGCACACGGCTGGCTAAACATCAGAAATTTATCTACTTTTGTGAATTATTTTCTGTTTTCACTGGGATGAATTATTGATCTGTGCCACAATGAGATAAACGATGTTGCCACAGAGTAAGAACAGAAAAGCTCCATCAAGATCTGCGTGAATACCAGTTTTCTCCACTTTCACAGAGTAATATCAAACACTTTCAATTCAGGTTCAGCACGGTCAGATACAGAGAAGAATTTCCTCCAAGTCAATATAATCTATCAGACAATATCAAATATTTTGTACCACTGGGATACTACTTAGATCAGGAGGCAGCATACTTCAAGCTCAGAAGAGAGTCCCTTAAAATTACTGTTGGAAATTCATTGACTTAGAACGGCACGGTGGCACAGTGGTTAGCACTGCTGACTCACAGTGCCAGGGACCTGGGTTCAATTCTGGCCTCGGGTCACTGTCTGTGTGGAGTTTGCACGTTCTTCTCGTGTCTGTGTGGGTTTCCTCCGGGTGCTCTGGTTTCCTCCCACACTCCAAAGATGTGCTGGTTGGGTGGATTGGCCATGCTAAATTGACTCTAGTGTTGGGGGAATAGCAGGGTAAATATGTGGGGTTATGGGGATAGGGCCTGGGTGGGATTGTAGTCGGTGCAGACTTGATGGCTGAATGGCCTTGTCCTGCTGATTACCACATTCTGTTGGCCCCCCTCAGCTGATGAATCGGTACTTCTCCGTGTTGAACATCCCTTGGAGGAAGCACTGAGGGTGGAAAAGGTACAGAATGTACTCTGAGTGGGGGACCTCAATGTCCATCACCAAGAGTGGCCACCAGAGACCGAGCCGGAGGGGTCCTAAAGGAGATAACTGCTAGACTGGAACTGAGGCAGGTGGTGAGGGAACCAACATGAGGGAAAAACATACTTGATCTCATCCTCAACAACCTCCTGCCATAGATGCATCTACTCATGATAGTATCGGTAAGAGTAACCACCACACAGTTCTTGTGGAGCCAAAGTTTTGTCTTCACATTAATGATATCCTCCATCATGTTGTGTGGCACTTTCACTGTGCTAAATGGGATGAACTTTGAACAGATCAAGCAACTCAAGACTGGGCATCCATGAGGCACTCTGAGCAATCAGCAGCAGCAGAATTGTACTCACCCATAATCTGTAATCCCATGGCCTGACATATCCCCCACTCTACCATTACCATAAAGCCAGGGAATCAGCGCTGGTACAATGATGAATGCAGGAGGACATGCCAGGGGCAGCATCACACATACCTAGAAAAGAGTTGTCAACCTGGTGAAGCTGCAACACAGGACTACTTGTGCCAACCAGCATAAGGAACAAGTAATAGACAGAGCTAAGTGATCCCACAACCAATGGATCAGATCTAAGCTCTGCAGTCCTGCCACATCCAGCCATGAATGGTGGTGGACAATTAAACAACTCATTGAAAAGGAGGCTCCACAAATAATCCCATCCTCAATGATGGAGGAGCCCAGCTCATCAGTTTAAAAGATAAGGCTGAAGCATTCACAGCAATCTTCAGCCAGAAGTGCCGAGTGGATGATCCATCACGGCTCCTCTGGAGGTCTCCAGCATCTCAGATGTCAATCTCCAGCCAATTCAATTCACTCCACGTGATATCGAGAAATGGCTGAAGGTACTGGATACTGCAAAGGCAATGTGCCCTGATAACATTCGGTAATAGTACTGAAGACCTGTGCTCCAGAGCTTGCCACGACCCTAGCCAGACTGTTCCTGCACAGTTACAACACTGGCATCTACCTGACAATGTGGAAAATTGCCCAGGTATGTCCTGTACACAAAAATCAGGACAAATCCAACCCGGCCAATTACTGCCCAATCAGTCTACTCTCAATCATCAGTAAACTGATGGAAGGGGTCATCAACAGCACTATCAAGCAGCAGCTGCTCAGTAATAACCTGCTCAGTGATGCCCAGTTTGTGTTTTGCCAGGGTCACTCAGCTCCTGGCTTAATTGAAGCTTTGGTTCAACAATAGAGATCAAAGAGTTGAACTCCAGAGGTGAGGTGAGAGTTATTGCCCTTTACATCAAGACAGTATTTGACCGAGTGTGGCATCAAGGAGCCCTAGCAAAACTGAAGTCAATGAGAATCAGGGGAAATTCTCCACTGGTTGGAGTCATACTTGGCACAAAAGAAGATGGTTGTGGTGGTTGGACATCAATATGGGAGCTCCTCAGGGTAGTGTCCCAGGCCCAACCATCTTCAGCTGCTTCATCAATGAGCTTCCTTCCATCATAAGGTCAGAAGTGGGGATGCTCGCCGATGATTGCACAATGTTCAGCACCATTTGCGACTCTTCAGATACTGAAAAAATTCATGTCCGAATGCAACAAGATCTGGACATTAACCAGGCTTGGGCTGACAAGTGGCAAGTAATATATGCAGCAGACAACTGCCAGGCAATGACCATCACCAGCAAGGGAGGATCTAACCATCGCCCCCTGACATTCAATGGTATTACCATTGCTGAAGTCCCCACTTTCAACATCGTAAGGATTGCCATTGACCAGAAACTGAACTGGACTAGTCATATAAATATTGCGGCTACTAGAGTAGGTCAAAGGCTAGGAATCCTGTAGTGAGTTTTTTAAAAATTCATTTGTGGGACATGGGTATCGCTGACTGACCAACATTTATTGCCCATTCCTAGTTGCCCAAGGGCAGTTGAGAGTCAACCACATTGTTGTGGCTCTGGAGTCAATGGAGGCCAGACCGGGTAAGGATGGCAGATTTCCTCCCTTAAAGGACTTTAGTGAACCAGATGGGTTTTTCCGATGATTGATAGTGGTTTCATGGTCATCACTAGATTCTTAATTCCAGACATTTTTTATTGAATTCAAATTCCACCATCTGCCGTGGCAGGATTCGAACCTGGATCCCCAGAACATTAGCTGAGTTTCTGAATTAATAATCTAGCAATAATACCACTAGGCCATCGCCTCCCGAGTTACTCACTTCCTGAGTCCTCAAAGCCTGTCCACCATCTACAAAGCAAAAATCAGAAGTGTATTGGAATATTCTTCACTTGCCTAGATGAGTGCAGTTCCAACAACACTCAAGAAGCTCGACACCAAAGCAGCCCACTTTTTTGCTACATTCAATTCTTCCACCACCGGCAGCAGTGGCAGCGCTGTGTGCCATCTACAAGATGCACTGCAGAAACTCACTAAGGTTCCTTAGGCAGCACCTTCCAAATCCATGAGCACTACCATATAGAAGAACAAGGGCAACAGATATCTGGGAGCACCATCACCTGCAAGTTCCTCACCAAGTCACTCACCATCCTGACTTGGAAATATATCGCCATTCCTTTACAGTCGCTGGGTCAAAATCCTGGAGCTCCCTCCTGAACAGCACTGTGGGTGTATTTGCACCTCAGGGACTGCAGCAGTTCAAGATGGCGGCTCACCAGCACCTTCCAAAGGGCAACTAGTGATGGGCAATAAATGCTGGTCTGGCCAGTGATGCCCACATCTTGTAAATAAATTTTAAAAAAGCATGGATGTCACTGTATTTGGGAAATCTCCTAGGAGCAGCGAAGAGGAATAACATGTTGGAAACTGGTGAAGTCTGGTGAAGTGGGAGGAAATTCAGGTGAGAGAGGCATTCTTGCTCTCCTGGCTCAGTTTACTCTGCCTGGGACCACTGGGTGCCCAGAGGAAACCAGACCTACCATGGGACTTCTACACTTTGGAGAGTGGGAATCAAGAAGCAGACCGTTAACTTTGTAGGCAAGTGGCAGATAAAGTCAATCCCTTCCCACCACCACCCCCACCCGACTTCCACCAATCCCGGAAGTAGCAGCCAGGAGGAAAACTGGCCCCAATGCTCACTTTCCCTATCCCCATTACACACATGTTAACTGGCTGGATGTGAATGAAGATGACAAGGGCCCACCCTTCAATTGTCGTGATGCTTGAAAATGGCAAATGATGCTTTGCATGGACAGCGGAATGATTAGTCCTGCACACAATTCTGCTGATATTTTATTGTAAGCAACATGCACAGCTAAAATGGAAGTGGCATCGGGATAAATTCCAACAAAGCTTGAATGACCAGCTGTGTGACTTGTGCTGATGGAAACTTATTTTGTGTCTGAACCACTTCAATCTTGTAACAAATAAAGAACATGCTTTCCTGATGTATCTTCAAACACAGACCTGGACACCTTCCACCGGGGCTCAATTTGTAGGAATGTTGAAGCTTCAAGCGGTTGAATTTATACCTCCTGCATTTACATTTGTGGTCTCTCACACTGCTTCCCACCTCATCCTAATGTGGAGAATTTTCGAGCAGAGGTCAGATGCTTAGCAACAGAGGCAGCCAATGAAAAATCTGAGGCTCCAATTCTGGAGCAATCCACCTACTCTCTTGGTCAAAGTTGGTTCATAACCTCCACAAACTAAGGAAGTGGGGTGAGTCAGAAGGGGTGCAGGGGCGGTGAGAGGGAAGGGTGGCAGGAAAATGGATTGGTAAAGTATTGCATCACCAAACAATGCACCAAAAAGCGATGCAACTTTAAATGGTCATACATTTTAAGCAAAAATTGTTACCTGCATTTTAACAGAAGAATTTGAACCTAATTTTGTGTAAAGAATATACTTCAGCTAGCGCTATAATATTGACAATGTTCTCCTAATGCACTACACCATGTATATGGGGCGGCACGGTGGCACAGTAGTTGGCACTGCTGCCTCACAGCACCAGGGACCCAAGTTCAATTCCCATCTTGGGCCACTGTCTGTGTGGAGTTTGCATGTTCTCCCCGTGTCTGCGTGGGTTTCCTCCGGGTGCTCCGGCTTCCTCCCACAGTCTGAAAGACGTGCTGGTTAGGTGCATTGGCCATGCTAAATTCTCCCTCAGTGTACCCGAACAGGTGCCAGAGTGTGGTGACTAGGGGATTTTCACAGTAACTTCATTGCAGTGTTAATGTAAGCCTACTTGTGACACTAATAAATAAACTTTAAAATGTGCAATATCTTATAGTGAAATTTCAAAAATAATGGGCCAGATTTTCCAACACCGCCCGCAGCTGGGATTCTCCGGTCCCGCTGAATACCAAATTCTCCGTTCTCACTGGCAGCGGCAGTGGGGGGTGAACAGCCAGAGAATTCCAGCCAATATTTCTTCTGTGCGTTAAGTCTTTGGTTATTTGACCTAAGTTCAGACTAATTATTTCATGTCTAATTGTACCCGTGGTCAATGTCATTTGTTTAAGTGGAAAGTAGAAGCTTGCACAGCAATGCTATTATATAACTAAAGGCCCTTAAGTATATATAGCAATGGGAAAACTATTGCCTTAAAAGCAATGTTATTTTAGAGCCAACATGGCGACCACATCAGCGACCTCAGCACAGTGCCTGTGACAGCCCCAGCAAGCATCCCCAGTGCAATCTGTCCTCCTGTGTTATAAAATGGATTCTCATGGACCCATACGTGGGTCATCCCCGACCCTGGGAAAGAAGGAAAATGCATTATTCATATATAGTTATCACATGCATGAGAATCTAATCAATTGATTATGAGTTTGTGAGCTGAAAAACTATATTTTTCTATAGTAAACATCCACTTTTCAGGTGGTATTTGGGTAGGAGGCGGCAGGCATGAGGCCTGCCCACCAAGACTGGGCCCATTTTGCACATAATCATTTTATAAAGACTGGAAAAGCAGCTTTGGAAGGACTTGGCTCAAACAAGTGGATTTGAATATGATTTTGGACGCATGTCTCCTGCCTGTCCTTTCCTGTTGTTTAGCTCTGCTGGATGTTTAATGTAACACAAGCTCAAATGAAATGGTAGGAAGTGATGGAGAGTGATGTAAAACTAAAGTTTATGTATTTGGTCATTTCTAAACCAATTTAATGTGATTTTTCCTGCTGGCATTTAAGTTTTTTGTGGCTAAATGTAACTTTTCCCGCAGAGCACATTACTGACACCAATGGATTTCCCAAGAGGTGAAGGCTTCTTGTCTGAAAGGTAGCTGTGGTGGCACCACTAAGATATATTAATAACTGACCAAAACACTGTTTGCTTCCTTAGAAGCACTTCAATCACTTTCAGTGGCATGTGTGAAAAAGCGACCTGACTGTATCACTTTGCCAAACAACCTGACTGTCCCACTTTGCCAAACAACCTGACTGTACCACTATGCTAATCAACCTGACTGTACCATTATGCCATTATCCATTACTGCAGCCCTGGCACACCAAACTATAAGGAGAGGCTGAATAGACTGGGGCTTTTTTCTTTGGAGCGTAGGAGGCTGAGGGGTGATCTTATAGAGGTCTATAAAATAATGAGGGGCACAGATAAAGTAGATAGTCAACATCTTTTCCCAAGGTATGGGAACCTAAAACTAAAGGGTATAAGTTAAGGTGAGAGGGGAGAGATACAAAAGGGTCCAGAGGGACAATTTTTTCACACACAGAGTGGTGAGTGTCTGGGACGAGCTGCCGAGGTAGTAGAGGCGGGTACAATTTTGTATTTTAAAAAGCATTTAGGCAGGTACATGGGTAAGATGGCTATAGAGGGATATAGGCCAAATGCGGGCAATTGGGACTAGCTTAGTGGTTTAAAAAAAGGGCAGCATGGACAAGTTGGGCCGAAGGGCATGTTTCCATGCTGTAAACCTCTAAGACTCTATAACTGGAAATGTCCCCGGGAAACATGTCTTCTCTAAGTCTGGACGGAAGATTGAAAGTTGTGCCATTTGCTGCAAGGATACTCAGTGCTACCATGATGTTGACATGGCGACATATTGCTAAGCTGTCATTTCAAACTTGGCTTCTGTGTGAGGTGGCGTATAGCACCGAGCAGCCTTATGCTAGGTAAGACCACAAAGCTACATGTACCTGCTTGAAAAGATGAGCTGGATGAACATCTTACTATGAAAGATATTGATAGTCATTGAAATTCAGCAAAGGTCTCGATGGTCAACGAAATATAAAAAAATGAACTAATTTATTGATGGACTTGTAACCTGAAGGAATTGCAACATAATTTTAAATACTATACCTGATTGTGGATGGCCACAGTTCCTTGGGTTGACGTAGATGGTGTTAAAAGCATTTGGGGCTACAGTCTGATAATGATCATCAGCAGGATCGTATTGTGTTACCTTTAAAACAAACAAAAAATGAAACATTAGAGGGTGCTACAACATCGGGGGAGCAAGAGGAATTTTATCTTCAGTGACCGTATGCAATTATCCCATTGAGGATCAGAAATGTCTTTCTGTAAATAATTGAGCAGCAGGTCACTGTATTTGTTGACTAACTGAGCCTGAAATTAACATTTATAATACTATAAAACTTATCAGTTTCGAACGCAGGTACCAGAATTGCTTGGCGACAGCTAACGATGGCACATGATGACCAGCTGCAATGCATTATGGGATATTTAATGGCGTTCTTAAAAGCTTCTACATTTTGTGTTACGCTTTTCGTTTAATTATTTTCATGGCCTTCAGAAGCTTCAATGGCCACAATACTCTAGTACGTTTCAGTAATGTACCCAATATAGCAAATAGAGAGCGATTGACAGGAAGCTTCACTGAAACAGTTACATCCATAACAGCAGAACAGAAGGGTGGATGTTCTGCATCAAGTTGTTCGCATCCTATTCAGCGACAAGGTTCAGGTAGAGTGTGATGGAATACTCACCATTTACCTGGCTGCAACAATACTTACAGTATTTACTGTTGAGAGAGGCATGGATGTTAGGGAACTTGCGGAAATAAATAGTGATGTCTTGGGGAGTGTATAAATTACAGAGAAGAAGGTGCTGGAAGTCTTAAAGCGCAACAAGATAGATAAATCCCCGGGACCTGATGAAGTGTATCCCAGGACATTGCGGGAGGCTAGGGAGGAAATTGCAGAGACATTTGAATCATCGATAGTCACAAGTGAGGTGCCCGAAGATTAGAGGGTGGAAAATGTTGTGCCTTTGTTTAAGAAGGCCTGCAGGGAAAAACCGAGGAACTACAGGCCGGTGAGCCTAATGTCTGTAGTGGATAAGTTGTTAGAAGGTATTCTGAGAGACACGAACTACAGTTATTTAGAGACACAAGGACTGATTAGGGTCAGTCAGTATGGCTTTGTGAGTGGAAAATCATGTCTCATGAAATTGATCAAGTTTTTTGAAAAGGTAACCAAGAAGGTAGATGAGGGCAGTGCAGTTGATGTTGTCTACATGGACTTTATCAGGGCCTTTAACAAGGTACCGCATGGTAGGTTGTTGCATAAGGTTACATCTCACGGGATCCAGGGTGAGGTAGCCAATTGGATATAAAATTGGTTTGATGACAGAAGACAAAGGGTGGTTGTAGAGGGTTGTTTTTCAAACAACTGACCTCCTCTTGGCCTGTGACCAGCGGTGTGCCTCAGGGATCAGTGCTAGGTCTACTGTTATTTGTCATTTATATTAATGATTTGGACGAGAATTTAGGAGCATGGTTAGTACGTTTGCAGATGACACCAAGATTGGTGGCATAGTGGACAGTGACGAAGGTTACCCAGGATTGCAATGGGATCTTGATCAATTGGGCCAGTGGGCTGATGAATGGCAGATGGAGTTTAATTTAGTTAAATGCAGGATGATGCATTTTGGTAGATCGAACCAGGGCAGGACCTACTCAGTTAATGGTGGGGCATTGGGAGAGTTAAAGAAAAATCCAATCTTCCCTCCAATCTTCAGGCACCTCACCTGTGGCTGTCGATGATTCAAATATCTCTGCTAGGGGACTCGGAATTTCCACCCTAGCCTCCCACAATGTCCTGGGATACACTTTATTAGATCCCGGGGGATTTATCTACCTTGATGCACTTTAAGACTTCCAGCACCTCCTTCTTTGTTGTATGTCAAGTCCTCAAGACATCACTATTTATTTCCCCAAGTTCCCTAACATCCATGCTTTTCTCAACAGTAAATACTGATGAGAAATATTCATTTAGGATCTCACTGATCTCTTGTGGATCAGCACATAGATGACCTTGTTGATTTTTAAGAGGCCCTACTCTCTCCTTTATTACTCTTTTGCCCTTTATGTATTTGTAATAGCTTTTTGGATTCTCCTTTGCCTTATCTGCCAAAACAATCTCATGTCCCCTTTTTGCCCTCTTGATTTATTTCTTAACTCTACTCCTATACTCCCTATATTCTTCAAGGGATCCACTTAATCCCAGCTGCCTATGTGTGTCATGTGCCTCTTTCTTCTTCTTGATCAGGGCCTCAATATCCCGAGTCATCCAGGGTTCCCTACTTCTACCAGCCTTGCCCTTCACTCTAAGAGGAATGTGCTTACCCTGAATCCTGGTTAACACACTTTTGAAAGCCTCCCACTTACCAGATGTCCCTTTGCCTGCCAACAGACTCCCCCAATTAACTTTTGAAAGTTCCTGCCTGATACCATCAAAATTGGCCTTGCTCCAATTTAGAATTTTAACTTTTGGGCCAGACTTATCATTCTCCATAGCTATCTTAAAACGAATGGAATTATGGTCACTGGTCCCAAAGTGATCTCTCACTATCATTTCTGTCACCTGCTCTTCCTTATTTCCAAGAGGAGGTCAAGTTTTGCCCCCTTGTGGTGAAGAAGGCATTCGGTATGCTTGATTTCATTGGTCAGAACATGGAATAGTAAGAAGTTTAACAACACCAGGTTAAAGTCCAACAGGTTTATTTGGTAGCAAAAGCCACACAAGCTTTCGAGGCTCTGAGCCCCTTCTTCACCTGAAGAAGGGGCTCAGAGCCTCGAAAGCTTGTGTGGCTTTTGCTACCAAATAAACCTGTTGGACTTTAACCTGGTGTTGTTAAACTTCTTACTGTGTTTACCCCAGTCCAACGCCGGCATCTCCACATCAGAACATGGAATACAGGAGTTGGGATGTCTGAAGTTGTACAAGACATTGGTAAGGCCACACTTGAAATACGGTGTGCAGTTCTGGTCACCCTGTTATAGAAAGGATACTATCAAACTCGAAAGAGTGCAGAAAAGATTTACTCGGATGCTACTTTATTGTTTGAGTTATAAGGCGAGGCTGAATAGACTGGGACTTTTTTTTGGAGCGTAGGAGGCTTAGGGATGATCTTGTAGAGGTCTACAAAATAATGAGGGACATAGATAAGACAGTCAATATCTTTTCCCGAAGCTAGGGGAGTCTAAAACTAGAGGACATAAGTTTAAGGTGAGAGGGGAAAGATACAAAAAGTTCCAGAGGGGCAATTTTTTCACAAAGAGAGTGGTAACTGTCTGGAATGAAGCAGTACTAGAGGCAGGTACAATTTTGTCTTTTAAAAAGCATTTAGACAGTTACATGGGTAAGATTGGTAAAGTGGGATATGGGCCAAACGTGGGCAATTGGGACTAGATTAATGGTAAAAATTGGGCGGCATGGACAAGTTGGGCCGAAGGGCCGGTTTCCATGCTGTAAACCTCTATGACTCTCAGATGTTCAACTCAACCTGGGACAACCCTTGCCACTGCACTAGGTATTCACTCCCTCTGTGCTACTAGCACACTGCGATGCCGTATGTTTGATCTAAATGATACGTACACTGCAGGATCTCCTCAAGAGTACTTCAACAATACTCCTTGTCCTTCAATATTCACACTGAGAATATTAGGGACAGCAATGTCATAGGTATTTGATTATCTCCCAGTGGCATATCATCTTACTTGGACATGTTTTGCCATTCCTTCATTACTGTGGATCAGTATCCTGAAATGTTCTACTTAAAGTGGGCATCATCGCCACAAGGACAGCAGCAGTTCAAGAAGACACAACATCGTCTTATCACAGAATCGCTACAGTGCAGAAGGAGGCCATCGAGTCTGTATCGACTCTCTGACAGGAGATCTTATGTAGGCCCAGCCCTCACCATATCCCTATAACCTACACATCTTTGGACATTAAGAGGCAATTTAGCATGGCCAATCCACCTCACCTGCACATCTTTGGACTGTGGGAGGAAACCGGAGCAGCCAGAGGAAAACCACGCAGGCACGGGGAGAATGTGCAAACTCCACACAGACAGTCACCCAAGGCCGGAATTGAACCCAGATCCCTGGTGCTGTGAGGTAGCAGTGCCAGCCACTGTGCCACCATTCTTTTCAAGGAGATTAGGGATGGACAATAAATGTGTGGCATAGCACCTCCCAAAAATAAATAATAAAGAAAACGAAAGATCTTTCTTTAAAGTCCCTTTAACTATCCGGTCTATGCAATTTCTCACATCTTTGAAAAAATGTAGAGAATCATAGATGTTGTTTTACATTTTTAATTATTAAGTGAATTAATTAAATAATTATGGACAAGCAAACATATAGCAATAAGCTAATTGTCAAGATTGAGGAATTCTGACTGTACCACTATCATAAATAACATACATAAATAACATTAAAATGAAATTATTAGTTCAGTTCAGAAGGATAGAAGCTGTTGAAAATTTAGATTATAATTCATATGGAATGTCTGAACAGTGTAGTGAAGACCATGAAAGATAATTAAATATGCCAGCAATTACTCCGCGTGGGTTTCCTCCGGGGCTCCAGTTTCCTCCCACACTACAAAGATGTGCAGGTTAGGTTGATTGGCCATGCTGAATTGCCTCTTAGTGTCAGGGGGATGAGCAGGGTAAATATGTGGAGTTACAGGAATAGGGCATATTCCCGGGTGGGATTGTTGCCAGTGCATGCTCGATGGGCCGAATGGCCTCCTTCTGGACTGTAGGGATTCTTTAATTTCTGCTAAGTCAACTTTCATTCATTTGAACTCAAGAGAGCTTGTTGCCAGCTGATTATTTTGCTGGGGAGCGGGTAGTCAGTCTGACTAAAACCTCACAACTGTAAATAGGCTGATGGAAGAAAAAATAATAAATATTATAGTGCACTTCTGTAATAAATCTTCAGAGGCAGAAGTCCCTCCACCAGATCCCCCTTATTTACAATTCCAAAAGCAATACACAGAATGCTATCAGTCAGCCGTCTACCTTCGAGAGTGCCAGGGGAACTGACACTCCTGGTTAAATACAAGGAAAAGACTCCCTGATTGGCCCATCAATTGACTCCTTAATCAGGGAGTTCATATTCCAAAAGGCCAACCTCAATGGCCTGATTGAAGTCATTACAACTTCATGGAGATCTTAAGGCACTTTTCAATTAATGGAGGTACGACACAGGGAGGCATGGTGGCACAGTGGTTAGCACTGCTGCCTCACAGTGCCAGCGACCTGGGTCACTGTCTGCGTGGAGTCTGAATGTTCTCCCTATGTCTGCGTGGGTTTCCTCCGGGTGCTCTGGTTTCCTCCCACACTCCAAAAATGTGTGAGTTAGGCAGACTCGATGGGCTGAATGGCCTCCCTCTACATTGTCGGGATTCTATGATCAATGACAATAGAGAGAGAATGTTCTGATTGAGTTGGAAATCAAAATCCATTTAGTTTCTTACATTCTGTGCAACCATTGGCTATAAGATAATTTTCAAACAAACAAGCAAGGTAGTCCATCAGTAGGGATTAACGTTGCGAGTTCATTATTTTCTCCACATACTGGAAACAAAGTGAAGCTGGGTGGAATAAATTGGTTTAGATTGCAGCCAGTGTTCAGTAAGTTCACTCGACTTGTGGAAAATAAAGCAGCTAAATGATTCAAGCCTGGTTTCATCTTACCAAGTGTTAAATTGATTTACTTTGGGACAGATTAGAGAGGTACATGAGGGCACATGCAAACAAATCAAATATTCAGCTCAGGTCATGGGGAGTGCTGCTGTTATATCCCAGAGATTCCATTATTGCCAAAATAGATATTAGGCGTCTGAAAAATTAAAACATGTTGAATTTTTTTTATTCATTCGTGGCACATGGGCACCAATGGCTGGCCAGCATTTATTGCCCATCTCTAGTTGCCCTTGAAACTGAATGTCTTATAGAGTCATAGAGGTTTGCAGCATGGAAACAGGCCCTTCGGGCCAACGCTGCCGTTTTTTTAACAACTAAGCTAGTCCCAATTGCCCACGTTTGGCCCATATCCCTCTATACCCATCTTACCCATGTAACTGTCTAAATGCTTTTTAAAAGACAAAATTGCATCCACCTCTACTACAACCTCTGGCAGCTTGTTCCAGACACTCACCACCCTCTGTGTGAAAAAATTGCCCCTCTGGATCCTTTTGCATCTCTCCCCTCTCACCTTAAACCTATGCCCTCTAGTTTTAGACTACCCTACCTTTGGGAAAAGATGTTGACTATCTAGCTGATCTATGCCCCTCATTATTTTATAGACCTCCATAAGATCACCCCTAAGTCTCCTACGCTCCAGGGGAAAAAGTCCCAGTCTATCCAGCCTCTCCTTATAACTCAAACCATCAAGTCTTGCTAGGCCATTTCAGAGGGTATTTGAAAGTCAACCACATTGCTGTGGCTCTGGAGTCACATGTAGGCCAGACCAGCTAAGGACGGTAGATTTCCTTCCCTAAAGGACATTAGTGAACCCAGATTGGTTTTTCCAACACTGGTTTCATGGTCATCAGTAGATTTCTAATTCCCGATATTTTTTATTGAATTCAAATTCCACTATCTGCTGTGGCAGGATTCGAACCCAGGTCCCCAGAACATTAGCTGAGTTTTTAAACTTAATAGTCTAGTGATAATGCCATTAGGCCATCGCCTCCCCTGAATGCCTATGGTAGTGAAGTACAGCACTGAACTCAAGAAAGTACCCTGTGGCTGATTGGAACTTATAACAATAATGGCCTGGATTTTCTCATGACAGAGAAACTATCACCATTAGCCTTCATTACTCATTGA
Organism: Mustelus asterias; assembly: GCF_964213995.1. Lineage (NCBI taxonomy): Eukaryota > Metazoa > Chordata > Chondrichthyes > Carcharhiniformes > Triakidae > Mustelus > Mustelus asterias. Next base: position 104,521,216 of record NC_135810.1, on the reverse strand, counting down.
AACTGACAACTTCTGGCATCTGCAAATGCACAGATAAATGTGGAAATCCAGAAGGTGCTGTCCATGGTTCCCTGTTTCTCCATTAGTTGTGCTGTTGGAATGCTCAGAAATTGAAATCAATTAGAAATCACTGAATTGATGTGAGCTTCCATTTCCTATGCTATTATTCTCAATGGAAGACTCATAAAAAAGTTACGCATGTTGAATGAAACGTAACTGGGATTTTAACAATCTAATTTATAATTATTACCGAACATCCTCTCTAGCTCAGAAAAAAATACTTTCACATTTGTTGAACATAAAGGATCTTTAAATTAATAAAAATGTAATTTTTCAATGTTAATGATGGGTGTAATTTTCCCACAATTGTACACAATGTTGGATCAGGTGAGGAAAGCTGAGTCATAGTTTCACATACACTTTTTCTCGCCTGATTTAACAGCACTATGTGCAATTTCACAGTGTGGGAGAGGATCACACAGCCAGCTGGAGGGGAGGGGCTTAAACTCACCAGCAATGCCAGGAATCTGAGAACAAGGCACCCTTTTCAAATTTACATTTAAGGCCCCCCATCCCCCACAGCTGTCAAGAGGAACACCCCCAATTTCCACATGCAGAAAGTGAACACTCCCCGCACCATGCAAACTTTGGGGCCGCCCCCAATCACACAATGCAAAGATCGGGGCACCCTCCCCCCAACCACACAAGCATCTGGGTGACCTAGCTCCCCCCCGACATCAGGGCACAACCCCCAACCCTAACAAGCAGCGGGGTAGCGCCCCTTGTCTGTCACTGGCACTGCCCCACTCCTTCAAAGGCTCCACCAACTCCACCCCAACCCAACCCATCCCCGTAACAATCATCACCCCCCACCCTCAACTGCACACATAAGGGGAACCCAGAGGGCCCAACCTTGGCAGTGCCACTCTGCCAGGGGGAAGTGTCAGGGTTTTGCTGGCCATGTCCCGCACCGCCCGGGGAGGTGGGGCGGTGGGGGTGGGGGTGGAGGGCAACACCCCACTGTGCATGGTCACTATGATTGGTTTTCGCTTTTCAAAACCAGTAGTGATTCACGCCGGCGTGACGTCATGCCACCGGGGTGGGAGATGGATATATTGTGGGAGGACATTGCAGCATCAAGCCCAGTAACAATATGATAATATATTGAATAGTATGGAAAACAGGTTCACACCTAGAATGTCACTGGTGGGGGCCAGTGGGGGTGGGGGCCGGTGGGGGTGGGGGTGGGGGCAGGGTTGGGACTGATGGGAGCGGGGCTTGGGGATGGGGGCCGATGGGGGCGGGGTTGGGGGAGGGGGCCGATAGGGCGGGGGTGGGCTGGCGCAAATCCGGGTTTTGGCCACTTGCAAGAATTAGCAGCAGTTACAGGATTTGCGCCCATGTCTAACGGGGTCGCTAGATTGCTGCCACTAGTTCACCTTCCACTTTAATCCCAATGTGTATGTCACAACATTTAATTTTTCTTTTGGTAAAATTATTTTTAAAAATTAAATAATAAATCCTGTTGTTACTCCCTGATTGGCTGACCGTGAGAACACTTCATTGCGATTGGCTGCTTAGCCTGTTTGATTGGTGCCAGAATGAAATCAATATTTGAAAGGGTGAGCTTGGTAGATTTTTGTGGGAAAGTTTCTTTGAGGTCAGTGACGAGCAGCACTATTAACTCACCACTAATCGCAAAAACCAGGCCAATTATGCTTATTTACTGTAGATCTATAAGTTAAATTCTTGAATGGAAAAAATGTGCTCAAAATATTGATAATAAACTGTTAATAAAGTTAGCCTTTATATAGCTAGTTACTCTCTTCTTCATATAGTCTCATTTACTGCAGGAACAAAGAGTTCTGGTCTATCTCCGAAAGTTCACACTGATTGTGTGATTTGAATAATCTCCACACTTAAATGCAGTTATAAATTTCAATCATTCAATTAAATTTAAAAGCAATTGCTGGTTGCACACTTAACTATGTTTTTGCTTCAATATAGACTGGTTCCTCAGCTCATGTTATCTGGTCTGAGATCAAACCAAAATGCATTTGGATAAGATTTTCCTGTGGGCTTCAGGTGTTAGGACCATTCGGGTGTCCAGAGCCAGCACTTGCCAGGAGCCAGGTCCAGGGTAGGTATCAGCCAGAGACAAAACTGGCCGCTTCCGAGCTCACCATCCGATTAAATTGATGAGCAGGTTCCAAATGGCTGCTGCCCGATCATGGGGCGACATGGTGGCACAGTGGTTAGCACTGCTGCTTCACAGCTCTCGGGACCCAGGTTCAATTCCGGCCTTGGGGACTGTCTGTGTGGAGTTTGCATGTTCTCCCCGTCTCTGCGTGGGTTTGTTTCATTTTTGCCACATGCATCATCTGATACATAAGCATTAAGCAGCAATGTGATCAATACGGTGTAAAGTCTAGAGCCCTCCCAGGCAAAGCAGATTGTGTGTATGCAAAACCACTTGAGGAAAAATGTAAAAATTGCAAGCTGCTGCCTCACACAAATGCGTCTACAGTTTCCTAACTTTTAATTCATTTTAAAATTTTTGTACTGAATTTCCAGACAAGGAAATTTAATTCAGAGTTTCCATCAATTGTGACTAATTCCCTCTGGGATGGATTGTACTTTGCAACCATGAGCAATAGCTGGTACATATGCTCCTAATATAGATACACCACCCACAGCAGAGAACAGTTACAATAAAGTTTATCTTGCAATCAAGCATGCAAATTACAAATAGATCCTTTGTCCCCTTGAATCATTCAATAAGATCATGATGGATTCCAGCAGCCCATTTGATTGCTACCCCTTCTACAAACATTCAACCCCTCCACCACCCACGCACAGTGTCAACCATGTGGACCACCTACAAGATGCACTGCAGGAACTCAACAAGGTTCCTTCGGCAGCATCTTCCAAACCCAGGACCATTACCATCTGGAAGAACAAGAGCATTACATACTTGGAGGTTACATACTTGGAGTGCCATAGCTTTATCTGTTCTTTTAGGGGCACCTTGGACAAGCAGATCTGATTTGTCCTATAATTACTCAATTCACAAATATCAAAATGTTCTCATCTTGTACCAGGATCTTCAATAGGAATCAATGACAATCGAATATTCAATACAATCTTCAAGTTTATTGCTGGACATTCATTTCCTCGATTGCATTGTTTGTGAAGTTTGGTAGCTTCCATTGGCTGAATGCTGTCCTTTCTGGAATGATTAAGGGTTAGAATGTTTGAGTGTTTCTTAATACGCAGGTGGAATTTCAGTGGAAAATCGGCAAGACTCCTGCAGCATTGGTGTAAATAACAGTCGCTTTCTTGAAAAGTGGGTGATTAATCATACCTGTATTACAGCTACCATCTCCTATCCCAGGCAGGCCAGATGTTTTGGGATGTTGGGGACGGCCTTGGTTCCCTTAAACTGTGTGTGTTCTATCTCAGAGAGAGTCTTCAGATCAGGTGAGATTGCCCCTCAAACAATGAGGAATGTAACATACGGTTGACCATTAATTAGTCAATAAACAGGAACTTCTAGGCTTACAGGAGGCCCTTTCTGAGAAAAATATACATGTTGGGTACAAAGCAATTATGTAGAATGAGATGCCAAGGGTACAAATGATGAGGTCGGAGTTGGAGGGAAGCTGAGAATTGATCACTGTGGAAGGAGATGAAATGAAGAGCGAGTGAAGATGAAAAATAAAGAGCAGAACAGAAGATCCGATGTTACTGTCAAGAAACCAGCGGCCAAGTTAGAGCCAATCAATAATGGTCAAGATCTTTCAGAAGCATCCAACAGGGTTAATCTTGCTATAGTCTATTGTGACTTTGAGAGCTCTTGTGTCTGAAAAGACAGGTGACAGCCTGTTCTTCATGGACAAGGGAGATCAAGGGAAAGATCTGCTCCATCTTAAAGGAAAACTGAAGCTTCTGACAATCAACCCAACTCTGCAGTATAGTTATAATCTTGCTATACAGTGTTGTGACCCTGGGTGAAAATCATAAAGAAACATAGCTCTGGCATTTTAAATGTCATTTGTTGAAAAATTAAACACATATAGTAGTGTAGATTTAGACGAAGAGACAGAGAGTAATGTATCTAAGTTTGATGATGATAGGAATGTAAGGTGTGAGGGGATCCCAAGAGGCTATAAAGAGGTAAAGACAGGTTAAGTGAATGGGCAGCAAGGTAGCAGCTGGAGAATAATGTGGCAAATGTGAAATTATTCACTTTGCTCATAAGAATAGAAAAGCAGAATTTTTAAAACAGGTATGAAACCTGCAAATAGCCCACTGTAGTGGATCAGATCTCAAACAATGACGAGACAGAGTACAGGAATGAGATAGAGAATCTGGTGAACTGGTGCGGCAACAATAATCTCTCCTTCAATGTCAACAAAATAAAGGAGATTGTCATCGACTTCAGGAAGCGTAAAGGAGAACATGCCCCTGTCTACATCAACGGGGACGAAGTAGAAAGAGTCGAGAGCTTCAAGTTTTTAGGTGTCCAGATCGCCAACAACCTGTCCTGGTCCCCCCACACCAACACTATAGTTAAGAAAGCCCACCAACGCCTCTACTTTCTCAGAAGACGAAGGGAATTTGGCATGTCAGCTACGACTCTCACCAACTTTTACAGATGCACATAGAAAGCATTCTTTCTGGTTGTATCACAGCTTGGTATGGCTCCTGCTCTGCCCAAGACCGCAAGGAATTACAAAAGGTCGTGAATGTAGCCCAATCCATCACGCAAACCAGCCTCCCATCCATTGACTCTGTCTACACTTCCCGCTGCCCTGGAAAAGCAGCCAGCATAATTAAGGATCCCACACACCCCAGACATTCTCTCTTCCACCTTCTTCCAGTCGGGAAAAAGATACAAAAGTCTGAGGTCACATACCAACCGACTCAAGAACAGCTTCTTCCCTGCTGCCGTCAGACCTTTGAATGGACCTACCTCGCATTAAATTGATCTTTCTCTACACCCTAGCTATGTCTGTAACACTACATTCTGCGCTCTCTCCTTTCCTTCTCTATGAATGGTATGCTTTGTCTGTATAGTGCGGAAGAAACAGTACTTTTCACTATATACTAATACACGTGACAATAATAAATCAAATCAAATCAAAATGTTGATGGTCAGACTAACTTGGATGCACTCATACAATGAATGCAAAAAGTTAGCATTTAGGTCAAGCAAAAAAATTAGGAAGCAAATGGTATGTTGAAAGAAGTCAGAAGTGGGGATGTTCGCCGATGATTGCACAGTTCAGCACCATTCGCGACTCCTCAGAAACAGAAGCAGTCCATGTTCAAATGCAACAAGATCTGGACAATATCCAAGCTTGGGCTGACAAGTGGCAAGTAGCATTCACACCACACAAATGCCAGGCAATGACCATCACCAATAAGAGACACTTTAACCACCGCACCTTAACATTCAATGGTGTAAACATCACTGAATCCACCACTGTTAACATCCTTGGGGTTACCATTGACCAGAAACTCAACTGGACTCACCATGTAAACACAGTGGCTACAAGAGCAGGTCAGAAGCTAGGAATGCTGCAGCAAATAATCCACCTCCTGACGCCCCCCAACGCCTGTCCACCATCTACAAGGCACAAGTCAGGAGTGTGATGGAATACTCCCCACTTGGCTGGATGGGTGCAGCTCCAACAACACTCAAGAAGCTTGACACCATCCAGGACAAAGCAGTCTGCTTGATTGGCACCACATCTACAAACATTCAATCCCTCCACCACCGACACTCAGTAGCAGCAGTGTGTACTATCTACAAGATGCACTGCAGCAATTCACCAAAGATCCTTAGGCAGCACCTTCCAAACCCACGATCACTCCCATCTAGAAGGACAAGGGCAGCAGATAAATGGGAACACCACCACCTGCAGGTTTCCCTCCAAGCCACTCACCTTCCTGACTTGGAAATATATGGCCGTTCCTTCGCAGTCGCTGGGTCAAAATCCTGGAATTCCCTCCATAACGGTGGGTCCACCCACAGAACATGGACTGCAGCGATTCACGAAGGCAGCTCAAACCACCTTCTCAAGGGCAACGAGGGATGGGCAATAAATGCTGGCCAGCCAGCGACGCCCATGTCCCACAAATGAATAATGAATAATAAAAATAAGTTTTGCTGCAAATATACGGAGCCTTGATGAGGCCACACCTGGAAAACTTTGTGCAGTTTTGGTTTCTTTAATTAAGGAAGGATATATTTGCATTAAAGGCAGTATAAAGTTTTTTTTATTAGTGCCACAGGTAGGCTTAAATTAACACTGCAATGAAGTTACTCTGAAAATCCCCTAGTCGCCATACTCCGGCGCCTGTTCGGGTACATTGAGGGAGAATTTAGCATGGCCAATGCATCTAACCAGCACGTCTTTTGGACCGTGAGGGGAAACTGGAGCACCCGGAGTAAACCCGCGCAGACACGGGGAGAATGCGCAGACTCCGCACAGACAATTAATCCCCAAGGCCAGAATTGAACCCGGGTCCTTGGCGCTGTGAGGCAGCAGTGCTAACTACTGTGCCACCGTGCTGCCCCAGTATAGCAAAGGGATGGGAGGTTCATCCTATAATGACAGGCACAGCAAATTGGGTCTATCCTCTCTGGAGTTAAGAAGAATGAGAGATGATCTTATAGAAACATTCTGAAGGGGGAATTGACAGGGTAGATACTGTGAGGTTGTTTGACCTGGCTGGGGAATCGAAGCCACAAAGGCATGTTTACATGCTGCCTTAGCACTGAAATGAGAAGATATTTCTTTATCCAAAGGGTTGTGAATCTTTGGAATTCTCCACCCCAGAGGGTTGCGGATGCTTTGTCATTGGATAGATTTAAAGCTGGGGTCGACAGGTCTTTGGTCTCTCAGGGAATCATGGGATTTGGAAAGTGTGTGGGAGAGTGGAGTTGAAGCTGAAGATCGGCCATGATTGTAGTGAATGATGGAACAGGGTCAACAGGCCCTGTGGTGCACTCCTGCCCCAATTCCAGTCCTCATGGGCTCTTAGCTGATGAATGAAGTGGGTTAACAGGCCACTCAGTCCAAGACCAGCCCCACCCCAGGACAATGAGGGTTTGACAATAAACACTGTTCCTGCCAGTGACAGGAACAGCCCAAAAAAGGATTTCTGAAGAAAAAAATGTTAAAAAGCAAATTGATTTTTCCTCATTTTTGAAATGCAAAGAATTTGATTTGTAATTTCCATTTACTCTGACGGAGCTCAGTCTTTAGGGCCCAGGCTGCAAACATATATAGCAGAGCGTGCTTGCAGTGCGAACAGCATAGAGGGCAGGCCTGCCAGACTTCTTGTTACCATAGCAATAGCTGCCTGCTGTTTTTGGGCCGGCTGCCAGTATAACGCACAGTGAGATAGCTGCTAAAATGAATTTCATAAACGCTATTGATATTATTCCAAATTGGGAATTTTCAGGGATATTGTGACACTTGATACCTGTGCAAGGTATCAAAACCCTGGGATGCTTCATTCAGCTGTTAAGCAGTAGTGACAGAATTTGTGACAAGAGATACCCACACATCGTTGCTATTTAAAAACTGGGTCTTCACGGAAAACCTTTTACAGAAGCTTCATTTTCTACATGCTCAGATACAATGAAGGTGTTTGCATCAAAACACCTCATTGCTTCTCAATAAGGTAATTACACTGCTTATGTAAGCAACCACTATTCTCAACACTCAATGTTCCTTTAAAGGAGATTTCATAAATAAGTGCTGCAGAATGAACCTATAAATAAATGTCATTTTGAAATTCATAGATCATAGAATCCCTACAGTGCAGAAGAAGCCTTTCGGCCCATCGAGTCTGCGCTGACTCTCTGATAGAGCATATTATCCAGGCCCTTTCCCCGTAGCTCCACACATTTACCATCTAACCTAAAGACATCTTGGGACACTAAGAAGCAATTTACATGGCCAATGCACCTAACCAGCACGTCTTTCAGACTGTGGGAGGAAACCAGAGCACCCGGAGGAAACCCACGCAGACATGGGGAGAACGTGCAAACTCCACACAGACAGTGACCCAAGCCGGGAATCGAACCCGGGTCTCTGGCGCTGTGAGGCAGCGGTGCTAACCACTGTGCCACCGTGCCACCCCTTGCAGACCTTTATTTTAAATATAATTTTAATTTAAAGGCAAGCACCTTTTTCTTGATTATTTTTTACTTAGTACAGCCTGTCTTCTTCTCCGGCAGTCCCACAGGATGGAGGATGAGTTGTTTCTATGCTGATTCTGATACGGCTGATATGTCTGATGCACAATCTGTAAACTCTGTCACATGGGGGTGGGTGGGTGGCAAATGGTGCTTGAAGGATGGGGTAAATTAGTTGTTTGGCTGTTTGTGTGCTCTCTCTGACGCCTCCACTTCATCTCTGCGTGCTCCTGACAAAGTCTCACGGTGTATTTGATGTCTTCCCAAGTGCACCTTCTTCATTTTGGTTGGTGACAGACCAGGGAGTCCCACGAGTCGGTGATTTGACCTCTTCAGGGAAAATTGGAGGACAGCCCTAAAACATTTCCACTGTCTTCCGAGGAATCTCCTGCTCCAGCCAAGTTCTGATCGGAACAGTTGCTTCGGGGGTTTGGTGTCAGGCATGTGACAGGCAGTCCTGGCCAGGAACACCTTGCTTGCCACTAGGTTTGGAGGATCTTGCAACGGCATCGCTGTGGGTGCATCCTCAATGTTTTTAGGTGCATGCAGTTTGTTGCCCAAGTCTCTGAGGAGCAAACTGGCATCCATTACTGGCAGGGGTGGCGGGGGATGTAAAATTTGTCAGGTGCCAACCCACTGCCTTCCCACCCACCCGACCCAGTCATCAAATGTGCAGGAAGGGGGGAGAAGTTGGATAAGGTGCTCACTAGCCATCTGGTGGCCAATTATTGCCTAATTAAAGCCCTCAATCTGCCCTCACTGCCACAATATACTGGGCAGTGGAAGGCTGTTTTTTCACCCAGGTTGGTGATAAGGCATGAAGGAGGGGTTCCATCCTTTGAGAGCTGCCCTGTGCACATTGGAGGCATATCGTCTCCAATCCATACACCTCTTTTGTGCCTCCCCACCAGGACCCAAATCCTGCCCCCACCCCCTCCTCCCACTCCCATTTCAGTGTGTCTGATCCCTCCCTGCCCAAAATCTCTGGCACGTACCTGGATCTGGTGTCTACCTTTGATCTTTGTGAACCTGCTTGCAGATCAGATTCCTTTCACTGAGTGATGGAAATCTGACCCTCAATTTGTTAACAGGATTATTTGGAATCACGTGTTTTCGGAGCGCTACTCCTTCATCAGGTGAGTGGCTCCGAAAGCTCATGATTCCAATAAACCTGTTGGACTTTAACCTGGTGTTGTGAGACTTCTTAGAAACAGAGAAAAACTACAGCACAATACAGGCCCTTCAGCCCACAAAGTCGTGCCGAACATGTCCCTACCTTAGCGATTACTAGGCTTACCTATAACCCTCTATCTTACTAAGTTCCATGTACTTATCTAAAAGTCTCTTAAAAGACCCTATCGAATCCGCCTCCACCACCGTTGCTGGCAGCCCATTCCACGCACCCACCACCCTCTGAGTGAAAAACTTACCCCTGACATCTCCTCTGTGCCTACTCCCCAGCACCTTAAACCTGTGTCCTCTTGTGGCAACCATTTCAGCCCTGGGAAAAAGCCTCTGACTATCCACTCGATCAATACCTCTCAACATCTTAAACACCTCTATCAGGTCACCCCTCATCCTTCGTCTCTCCAAGGAGAAAAGGCCGAGCTCACTCAACCTATCCTCATAAGGCATGCTCCCCAACCCAGGCAACATCCTTGTAAATCTCCTCTGCACCCTTTCTATGGCTTCCACATCCTTCCTGTAATGAGGCGACCAGAACTGAGCACAGTGCTCCAAGTGTGGTCTGACCAGGGTCTTATATAGCTGCAACATTATCTAATGACTCCTAAACTCAATTCCTCGATTGATGAAGGCCAGTACACCATACGCCTTCTTAACCACAGCCTCAACCTGCACAGCTGCTTTGAGCGTCCTATGAACTCGGACCCCAAGATCCTTCTGATCTTCCACACTGCCAAGAGTTCTACCATTAATATTATATTCCGCCATCCTATTTGACCTGCCAAAATGAACCACCTCACACTTATCTGGATTGAACTCCATCTGCCACTTCTCCGCCCAGTCTTGCTTCCTATCAATGTCTTGCTGCAACTTCTGACATCCCTCCACACTATCCACAACACCTCCAACCTTTGTGTCATCAGCAAACTTACCAACCCATCCCTCCACTTCCTCATCAATCCCATCCAGGCCCTATTCCCATAACCCCATGCCTTTACCCTAGCTGGCTCCCCTGACACTAAGGGGCAATTTAGTATGGCCAATCCACCTAACCTGCAACATCTTTGGACTGTGGGAGGAAACCGGAGTACCCGGAGGAAACCCATGCAGACCGGGGGAGAACGTGCAAACTGTACACAGTCAGTGACCCAAGCTGGGAATTGAACCCAGGTCCCTGGCACTGTGAGGCAGCAGTGGCAAAGTAAGCCAAACTCCACACAGTCAGTGACCCAAGCCGTGCCACCCGGAACATTACTGAGAACGTCTGGTAGCTCGTCATTTGAATTCTCTGTTCATTCCCACTCTGACCTCAGCACCCTACTCTGTTCCAACAATGTACAAAGTAAGCTTGAGCAACAACATCTCATCTCTCAATTCGGCTTTTAGCAGCTTCCAGGCTCAACTCCGAGTTCAGAATTTCAGATCATAACCTCCGCCCCTATTTTTTCTTTGAGTTTTTTGTTTTTGGATAGCAGCTGGAGATGATTCTGTTTTCCTCATTTGCATCTCATCCAGACCCATTTTTTGTTGCCCCATTAACAGCCTGTACCCTCCAGACTTCTGTCATTTACTCTTTCCTGCTTCCTCCTGATCACACAGCTCTCCTTGTTTTTAAAGTTTATTTATTAGTGTCACAAGTAGGCTTACATTAACACTGCAATGAAGTTACTGTGAAAATCCCCCGAGTCGCCACACTCCAGCGCCTGTTCGGTACACTGAGGGAGAATTTAGCATGGTCAATGCACCCAACTGGCACGTCTTTCAGACTGTGGGGAGAAACCGGAGCATCTGGAGGAAAACCACACAGACACGGGGAGAACGTGCAGACTCTGGACAGACAATAACCCAAGCTGAGAATCAAACCAGGGTCCCTGGTGTTGTGAGGCAGCAGTGCCACTGTGTCGCCCTGGATAATGTTCCTTCTCCTCTTTTCTCCATTCCCTGTCTCTGTGCTTGCTTAAAACCCAGTCCACTTTTCACATTTACAGATCTGATATAAGGCCATTGATCTGAAAAGTTAATTTTATTTCTCTCCTCACAGACATTGCCTGACCTCCTGAGTATCTCTGGCATTTCCTCTTTTCAAAGTTTATTTATTAGTCACAAGTAAGGCTTACATTAACACTGCAATGAAGTTACTGTGAAATTCTCCTAGTCGCCATACTCCGGCACCTGTTTGGGTCAATGCACCTAACCAGCACGTCTTTCAGACTGTGGGAGGGAACCGGAGCACCTGGGGGAAACCCACGCAGAGATGAGGAGAACATGCAAACTCTACACAGACAGTGACCCAAGCCGGGAATCGAACCCGGGTCCCTGACACTGTGAGGCAGCAGCGCTAACCACTGTGCCACCATGCCGCCCATGTTAGATTTACAGCTTCCCTGGTAGTTTGGTTCACACAGTCTGTTTTTATCTTTATATTTTCATTACATATTGCTATGCCCACATTTATACGTCACCTTCTATCGCAGGGAGGGTATCATTACAACGTGACAAGTTTAAGTGGGCAGTATACATTATAAATGTGGATAGAGAAATGCACAAGGAAGGAAATTGACAGGAACTGCACGCCAACAAGATTGTAACATTACAGATAGTAATTCCCATCCAGCAATACATTTATTTTAATTAATGTTGCAGTTAAATCTGTTCAGCACAAGTTTGTGTTTCATGCACTCGGGTTTTTGCAATGATCATTAGATAATTATTTATAGGAATCACGAGCTTTGGTGCAGTCAGCATTGGCCTGTGATCATTCCTGTTTGTGAATGATAATGGAAGCGGGTTCACTGCGTTACATTCCACTATTTCAGCAGTGCTTATCACTCTGGGTTTAATGTGATTGCCGACTGAAATACTTATACAATTATTATATGAACTGTCAGGTTTCAGAAATTTGAATGACAAGTTCATGTCAGATAATCTTTAAATTATGTACAACATGGGGAAAAAAATCAATAAAATAATCATCAATATTAAAGCTATGAGCAATGAACAATTCATATCATTTTTTTATTACCTTCAGGAATCATAGTACTGCAACTGCACAGATTTATAAATTATTCATTGCAATGTTTTAATTAGAGACCCTGCCAGAGTCTAAAAGGATGGGTAAGTTACAACTCAACATGCTTCTTTTACAGAACTTCACTTGTCACAATTAGAATGATATCTGATTGAATCAACTCTATAATCTGAAATAATGTTTTAAAAGCCTTACCAGCGTAGGCACAACAATAACTGACAATAATCACTCTTGATTATGGGCGGCACAATGGCACAGTGGTTAGCGCCAGAAACCTGGGTTCAATTCCCAGTCTTGGGTGATTGTCTGTGTGGAGTTGGCACGTTCTCCCCATATCCGGGTGCTCCAGTTTCCTCCCACAGTCCAAAGATAGAATCATAGAATCCTACAGTGCAGAAGGAGGCCATTCGGCCCATCGAGTCTGCACCGACCACAATCCCGCCCAGGCCCTATCTCCATAACCCCATTAATTTACCCTAGCTAGTCCCTATGACACTAAGGAGCAATTTAGCATGGCCAATCAACCAAGCCCACACATCTTTGGACTGTGGGAGGAAGCCGGAGCACCCGGATGAAACCCACGCAGACACGGGGAGAAGGTGCAAACTCCACACAGACAACGACCCAAGTCGGGAATCGAACCCAGGTCCTGGCACTGTGAGGCAGTAGTGCTAACCACTGTCCCACCGTGCCGCCCTTGTTTACCAGACAAAGGGGAGCCTTAACCTCTTATTTGGGAGAGAGGTATGTGACCTATGTACCTCCAGCACCTACACCCAGCGGTCGGTGTGGCAGCACCTGATTGGTCCCTTATCGATCAGGGTGATCAAACCCTGATCGATTGATTGACAAGAATCAGGACACCGCCCAAAAAGGACACGAAATTAAGGAGGGATAAAAAAAGGTGCTGCACAACAGAAGAAGCTCCCTCTCTCTGACCCCACGAACGAGCTACAACAATGGTGACCATCGCCAGCAACGACCAGCACGTGGAGAGCCACCACACCCGAGAAGGAAGGACGACCAGAGCCAGAGTGCCAGGCCAGACCAAAGGACCAGACTACGCAGAGGACTACAGAGACCAATGCACAGATAAAGGCCAATATCTGCTTGGGTACTTGCCAGTCACGCAAAGTTAAGTCAAGCTCTAGTAGTGGACTCGAACTTTAGTATTTTCAGTAAGATAACTTATTGTTGGTTGGGTGGGTGATTATTGATTGTGTGTTTTAAATAAATATTGTTGTACTAACAAGAAGTCTACTCGCAATCCTGTGTCCACCGTATAAGGGTTAAAACAGACTGTGCGGCAGGCACAACAAGATGTGCAGGTTAGGTGGATTGGCCATGCTAAATTGCCCCTTAGTAGTTTATTTATTAATCACAAGTAAGGCTTACATTAACACTGCAATGAAGTTACTGTGAAATTCCCCTAGTCGCCACAATCCAGCGTCTGTTCGGGTTAATGAACCTAACCAGCACGTCTTTCAGAATGTGGGAGGAGACCGGAGCACCCGGAGGAAACCTACCCAGACACGGGGAGAATGTGCAGACTCCACACAGACAGTGATGCAAGCAGGGAATCGAACTTGGGTCCCTGGTGTTATGAAGCAGCAGTGTGAACCACTGTGCTGTGATGTGTAGGTTAGGGGGATTAGCCATGGTAAATATGTGGGGGATAGGGCGGGAGAAAGGGCCTGGGTATGATATTCTCTCAGAGAGTTGGTGCAGACACGATAAGCTGAATGGCCTCTTCTGCACTGTACTATGATTCTATGATTATATCCAGTCAATGTTGAAGGGCTGTTTTAGATTTGATTTAAAATCTCAGTGCTTTGGTGATACTTAGGTCCATTTGTATTTTTGCAAATGCCAAATGAAAACCTACATTCACGGGGTAATTCTAGTAAAATCTAAAATTGTTCAACACCATACACAAGAACGGTTAAAAACTGCAGTTCAATCAGGTCCTGTCTACCTCTGAAACTAAAACAGAAAATGCTGGAAATACTGAACAACAGGTCAGATAGTATCTGCAGAGAGAGAAACATAGGCCCATATTCTCCGGCCGTTCACACAGAGATGGGGAAGAACGTGCAGGCTCCACACAGGCTGACAGCAAGGATGGAGAATTTGGCGCTCAGCCAAATCTCCGCTCACTGCAGCGGGACTGGAGAACCCTGCTGGCGAGAACGGCCAGGGAATCCCACCCATAGTTGATGGTTTCTTGTCAGTGATCATTTAGAAGCCATACCACGAGTTCTGGAGGAATTACATTAATTCTGTCCCCTGTGCATATTTGTTGCCTCTCTTTGCAAAAAAAACTGAAAATATGAGTTGCGGGTTGCTCCAAGACTTTGACGCCCATGGACAAAATTCTGCTGTCTCATAAGTCGTGGGAATCGGAGCGGACGAGACAGAAAATTTGGCGGACCATTCAAAGGTCTGTTGAGCTTGGCCGGGAATTTCCAGCCTTGGGGCAGCCATTGTTGCTGTTCACAGGGCTTTCAAGGGCCATGCAAGTTTCTTCAACGCGGTGAATCACTCCATTGCAATCTTTCCGTGTGGCTCAGTTGAGCTACCTTTTACTCTAGCTACGGCTACCAGAGCAGAAAATAAAGGCAGCTCCCAAATCACCAGGCAGCTCAACTGGCCAATTGGGAGCAACTCAACCAGGACCTGATTGAATGGGGAGCTGCTCAACTAGTTCTGATTTCCATTGAATGATGCACCAGCTGAACAAAGACCATTGAGAACACTGACCCTCTGTCTGTGAGTTATCATCTGTGAGGGTCCAGACAAAAGTATTCACTTCCCAATTTTGAGAATGTCACGCCTCGTTACATTTAAGGAGCTTCTATCAGACACCTGGGGACCGCACAAACTTCAAGGTGGGCAGCATGGTGGCACAAGGGGGCAGCATGGTGGCGCAGTGGTTAGCACTGCTGCCTCACAGTGCCAGAGACCCAGGTTCGATTCCCAGTTTGGGTCACTGTCTGTGTGGAGTTTGCACGTTCTCCCCATGTCTGCGTAGGTTTCCTCCGGGTGCTCCGGTTTCCTCCCACAGTCCAAAAGACGCATTGGTTAGGTGCATTGGCCATTCTAAATTCTCCTTTAGTGTACCCGAACAGGCGCCGGAGTGTGGCGACTAGGGGATTTTCACAGTAACTTCATTGCAGTGTTAATGTAAGCCTACTATGACTAATAAATAATTTTTTACTTTAAGAAGGCCATTTAGAACCATAGAACCATAGAAAATTACAGCTCAGAAACAGGCCTTTTGGCCCTTCTTGTCTGTGCCGAACCATTTTTTGCCTAGTCCCACTGACCTGCACTTGGACCATATCCCTCCACACCCCTCTCATCCATGAACCCGTCCAAGTTTTTCTTAAATATTAAAAGTGACCCCGCATTTACCACTTTATCCGGCAGCTCATTCCACACTCCCACCACTCTCTGCGTGAAGAAGCCCCCCCTAATATTCCCTTTAAACTTTTCTCCTTTCACCCTTAACCCATGCCCTCTGGTTTTTTTCTCCCCTAGCCTCAGCGGAAAAAGCCTGCTTGCATTCACTCTATCTATACCCATCAAAATCTTATACACCTCTATCAAATCTCCCCTCAATCTTCTACGCTCCAGGGAATAAAGTCCCAACCTATTCAATCTCTCTCTATAACTCAGCTTCTCAAGTCCCGGCAACATCCTTGTGAACCTTCTCTGCACTCTTTCAACCTTATTTACATCCTTCCTGTAACTAGGTGACCAAAACTGTACACAATACTCCAAATTCGGCCTCACCAATGCCTTATAGAACCTTACCATAACACTCCAACTTTTATACTCGATACTCCGATTTATAAAGGCCAATGTACCAAAGGCACTCTTTACGACCCTATCCACCTGTGACGTCACTTTTAGGGAATTCTGTACCTGTATTCCCAGATCCCTCTGTTCAACTGCACTCTTCAGAGTCCTACCATTTACCCTGTACGTTCTACGTTTGTATTTGACAGGTCAAGCTTGCGAGCAGAGTCTGTGAGTCTATGAAGACAATAACGTCCCAAGCATCACATCCTCAACAAATAATAGCCAAGGTTCTCCAGGCCCATTGCACTGCTCGAGCAGCTCAGTGGGCCGGGAGATGCCAGTGGGGTGTCTGCAGTCTCCCAGTCACATTTTTGTAACGTAATCAGCTCCGCGCCAGGAATCAGTGCGGAGCTAATTATTATTTTGAAATGAGAATTTCAATGTGAATAGTGGGCCCGGGATGGTATTCTCTGGGCCCGCTATCATATCCCCCTGCATGCCCCCCCCCCCCCCCCCCCCCCCCCACCCAGCCGAGAGTGGTTCCCTCCAGCGGTGTTTATGACTGCTCCCAACTAATGGGGAATAGGTGCCCTCACCCTGCTGGAGGGAACAGAGGCCATTGAGGCCCCACCAGAAAGTTAGAAGCAAGGAGGAGGTGCCTCTTCAGCCTGGCACTGCCCAAGGGGCAAACCTGTACTGCCCACCAGGCACTGCCAAGCTGTTGTCAAAGAACTGTCAAAACTCATTGAAACTGTCAAAGCTTATTTTACCTTTCAAAGCTGTCAAGGGATTTAACTCCGCTGGGCTTTAAATTTAAAAAAAAGCAGAGTTTTAAAAGAAATCAGTGCCTGCTATTTCACTCTGTCTGTAGACATAAGCCTCAGGATTATCATTAGAGGATTTGTGCTGCAATGACTGATTTTACAACCTAACAATATCACAGTGGGGATGCATGTTAAGTGAGCAGTTTTATTGACAACTGTAAGTGGTTCTCAAATAGAAATGTTTGTTTTCATAAGAGATTAGGCAAAGGAAATTCAATGTATTGAATGTTTTTTATCAGTGATTTTTTAAAATAATGATGTCATCAATATACACATATTTTGTGTCAGTATGGCACCCGAGTCTTGTCTATGGTGGATACTAGGAGGGGTATGGGCAAAGGATGGTGGGTAGGGGGCATTGGTAGGCATGAGTTAGCACAAAGCTGGCATGGGGCATTAGATGGCATTCAGGATGAGTGAAAGGCATGTTTGGCATGTGGGCATGAGGGGCCATGGTGATGGGTAGAGTGGCTTAGGAAGTATGAGAGGCCATAGGAAGTAGGTGAGGGGCATGAGGCAGCATGGGTTTTTTGAAGGATTGATGGAGGATTGTTCTTTTTTTCTGATACTTTTTAAAAAATAACTTAAATAAAGTTGCAGGCATACAGAGGCGGGCCTTCCAGTCAGCCCATCTCTGCAGCCGCCAGGCTCTGCACTCATTTCAGGGGAGGCAGCCACTACTTCTAATCCAGAATTACAGCATCACCATCCCCTGCCCCAACACCCTACTCAGAACTGGGGTCAGTTTAGCTCAGTTGGCTGGATGGCTGGTTAGTGATGTAGAGTGACGCCAACAGCGTGGGTTCAATTCCTGTACCGACTGAGGTTATTCGTGAAGGTCCTGCCTTCTCACCCGTGCCCCTCACTTGAAGTGTGGTGATCCTCTGGTTAAATTGCCACCAGCCAGTGCCTAAGGTTACCTGGGACTATGACAATTTTACTCAGAGTAAAATCTGAACATCCACATCTTTTTCTTGGATTGGTGGATCTGGGAAATGTTCCATTTCTGCGCACACAAAGTGCGAGCGAAATTCCAGGCCGGAGTGTTTGAAAGGACTGCATTGCAGCAGCTATCCAACTAAGCCAGTCACTGCATCTGGTTTTAAGTCTACAGACAGCAGTTTGTTAAATATCTTAAGAGAGAAGCAAGCCTGAAATGGAAGATAACCAAAACTAGCTAACACAAACTGTAAGCCTTTCAGTGCGTATCCTTCTCCGTACTGATGTAATTTAGAGTCATAGAGCAAATTTTTATGGCCGCACTTGCCCCAAGACCAGAAAATCCCGCCCGAGGTCAATGGCCCTTTGCGTGGTCCTGTCCCGCCCGCTCTGATTCCCTCTGTGGGCGGGCGGGAAAATTCTGCACATTGAATCATTGGGAAGAATCTTCCAGCCGATCACACCAGTGGGATTTTCTGGTCCCCGTTGTGGTGAATGGAGATTTGGCTGAGCACCAAATTCTCCGTCCTCGCTTGTAGGAGCAGCATGGCGTGAATGGCAGGTAAGATCACGCTCAGAGGCCATAGGAGGTAGGTGGGGGCCCTTTGGCCTTTCCGTGTCTGTGCTGCCCATCAAGCACTTATCTATTCTTATCCCATTTTCCATCACTTGGTCCATCAGTTCATCTCAAAGTTCATACAGTCCAGCGAAATTGGAGTTGCAGTCACCCTTGGTGTAGGGTCATCACCTCAATGACTGAATGTTGTGAGGCAACACCTTCACCTGAAGAGCTTTGCTATTCATAGAATAGGATCACAGTTTGTTTGGTCCAAATCCTGTTTGCTTGCCAGCTGGAAAATTGGGAAAGTGAACATTTTTATCGGGGAAGTTGTCTGCAATTGTTCTCTGCTGAAGTGGTTCAAGAAAGCAGCTCACCACCACC
This sequence comes from Mustelus asterias, assembly GCF_964213995.1. Classification (NCBI taxonomy): domain Eukaryota; kingdom Metazoa; phylum Chordata; class Chondrichthyes; order Carcharhiniformes; family Triakidae; genus Mustelus; species Mustelus asterias. The sequence goes on along the minus strand of NC_135810.1, from coordinate 104,502,278 downwards.
TTCGCAAGGGCAATTATTGACGGGCAATAAATGCTGGCCTAGTCAGCGAAGCCCACATCCTTTGAATGGATAAAAAAAACCTGAAGGAAGCAATGGAGTTGGCAGCATCATGTGTAAAACAGGGTGAGCATCTAAAAATCCCACTCTCTGCAATGAGTAACTGGAGGTGTTGCAGTGGGAAGTATAGTGAAGGAGATTAACCTTCTCTGGTGCAAAGGAGCATTCAGCTGCTAAAACCTCGATGCAAACATCATGAATGGAGGTGTCTGACTAAACAGCTCCAATGTACCTGAGAGTGACGAAATTCAGTGACGTAGCAATTCCTGTACACATGCCTGCTCTTCCCTCAGGTGTGAGCCCATAGTTGCACCCTTTTGAAGATGACCTATACGGCACAGAGCACACGCAATACACTTCTTACAGTACTCATTCATTCATGCAACTGTGACATTAGGAGACAATAATATTATGCACTTATATCACCTCACAGTACTCCCTCAAAAGAGTAGTGCTAGAATAAAGCACATCTATGTTCATTTGAAAAGGCCTGACACAGTGTGGTCAGGACACAAGTATACAATGTGAAAGGTTCAGGTACCATTTGCATGCATAGGCAGCTCAGCATCAACAGGGAATTCAGATACATAGTAAAGTTTAAAGTTTATTTATTAGTATCACAAGTAGGCTTACATTAACACTGCAATGAAGTTAGTGTGAAAATCCCCTAGTCGCCACATTCCGGTGCCTGTTCGGGTACACGGAGGGGCAATTTAACATGGCCAATGTGCCTAACCAGCACGTCTTTTGGACTGTGGGAGGAAACCAGAGCACTGGGAGGAAACCTACGCAGACACGGGGAGAACATGTAGACTCCGCACAGACAGTGACCCAAGCCGGGAATTGAACCCGGATCCCTGGCGCTATGAGGCAGCAGTGCTGACCACGGTGCCACCGTGCTGCCAGTTATCCTGAACCCCTTTCCCTATATGGCCAACAATCTGTTAAGGATATTGAAGAAGAGAAGTTTGGGGCCTGCAACCAGCAAGTAGCCTCTATTTATTACGGTCATTCATACAATGACACATTTGCGAATCCTCACAGTGGGAGTTACACTTCCAAAACAAATGCTCATCTCACAAAAGCCTGGATTTTCCTAACTGGCACGATTGCTGGCCACACATAGGATAGTTAAGATTCAAATCTCATTCTCCTCTAAAGTGTCTGTTGTGAGCATTTATCATTTCCCATCACTTAGCACTGCTGGTTGCTGTTATATACAGATGTAAGGTGAACCCAGCATTACTGTTGTGGCAATGACGGAAAACACAATGGGGGAATTCACCGGTGCTGTTTGCTGCTACTGGGAATCCCGATGTTCCGCTGAATAGGACGTCGGAGCTAAAATGGGATTGTCGCCGGGTATCAAAGCGTTTCCGATTCATCCACCCCACACCGCCGGCTCCAGTCAGGTTACCGACCAGAGCAAGCGGGAACCTGATGATTATACATAAGCATTGATTTAAATATCATTAGTAGGCTTGAAGCCCAATTTAATGTCCTCCTGTCATTTACCCCCCCCCCCCCCCCAGAGGGAGCTGCACCAGGCAGGCTTTGGTGCAGGTCCTGACTAGCATGGACCTGGCGTGTTGGATCCTAGGGGGTCAAGGAGGTAGGTTCAGTGCCATGTACTCCTCTGCCGCTGCCAAGCTATAGAGGGAGGATCACCAAGGGTCTTGGGGGCTGGTTGGGCTCGGGTCGGGGGCAAGGAGTTGATCTTGGCTCCCTCCCCTAAGTAAGGGGTTTCGTGGTGGGCTGTCCCTGCTAGCCCTGGAAAACCTGAAGATCACTCTTGGCATGGCGATTTCAGGTAGCTCCATAATCTAAATCTTCACTCCTGTCTGTCAACTGTGAAAACTTTGAGGTGGCCTGGTCACTTTAATCTCCATGCCCCTGGACACCTGACAGGCCTTCAAATCCCAATAGCACTCCATTCAGGAGAAGGGATTCCCCTTTCTCTCTCTCACATGTGAGAAGGCCCCTTTGAAGTCCTCTGACTCACAGGAGAAGTCACTTTCCCCCGGGGGAAGGTTTCCCACAGCTGCTTACTCAGCCCCATTCATTTAACACAGCATTTATTTCACTTTTCTGAGCCTTTGAAATCCCTTCAAATCCTTTGCAAACCTTTGTTTCATTCATTGGCCGCCCAGTCCTTTTAATTTGCCTTTGATTGCAGTCATCTTTGTGTATGTACCTTTTTCTTCACTGTTGAGGGCATTTCAAGTAACCCCCCACCGCCCCCGCTCCCCACCCCACCCCACATTGTTCCTTACCGCAATGTTTATGGAAAAGAGGAACTGAAAGCACTTAGCTGCTTTGAAGTTGCCTGCAGCTGCAGTCTTGAGGTCACAGGAGAATGCCGAGATCAGGATTAACCTTGCAACAGCTGGGCTGGTGGGGGTGTTTCACGCTCTGCATACATTTGAATAGCTAAGGTGGGAAAATCCCACCTGACAGGCAATGCCAGTGCCCGGTTTTCCTGCGGGCATGGGCACTTCGGGCCGATTCAGGTGAATCGCGACCAATGTATGATGTCATTACCACTTTGTTTTAATATAAAATTTGGGAGGACACTTTATTATCTGGCAGAGCGAACAGGAGAAACTCTGAATCTGTTAGAAAAAGTGAGAATATGGTGTCGAGGGTTCCCACCTTATTTTCTGTCCCAATTGAAAATCAAGAGTTATCTAGATGAAGGTCCTGGCTAAAATGACTTATGAACTTTATTTTCTTTATTTATTAGTGTCACAAGTAGGCTTACATTAACAGTGCAATGAAGTTACTGTGAAAATCCCTTAGTCGTCACATTCCACCACCTGTTCGGGTACACTAAGGGAGAATTTAGTGTGGCCAATGCACCTAACCAGCACGTCTTTCAGGCTGCGGGAGGAAACCGGAGCACCCGGAGGGAACCCACGTAGACACGAGGAGAATGTGCAGACTCCGCACAGGCAGTGACCCAAGCTGGGAATCAAACCGGGGTCCCTGGTGCTGTGAGGCAGCAGTGCTGAGTTCCTTTGAAGCCATTTCTGGGGAATGCATTATAAATTTTACTTCTTTTCCCTTTCTCTAAGTTCTTAAGCAAGGACTCAGATGCCATCCTGAAACAAGTGATGCCACAGATTACGTCACTCCATGGAGATTATGTTAAGCCCTTCACCCTCTCAAGCACTTGCAGCTCAGCACACTGGGAAAATGAAGGTAATTTTCAGAAGGTACACTTCAGTATACAAGTGAGAAGGAACATACAGATTTGGTCAAAGAGGAGCAGGAAAGATCAGACAAGTTTGATATTCTCAAACATACATCAATTGGACCTGCTACCATCCCAAATCTGCCTTTAGAAGCAGTAGGCCTTTACTGCATGAATTAAATCTACTACAAACAGTCTACTGTAGCACGCAGAGAATTCACAGCAGTGTATCTCATCGTTCCCTGCAGTCATGTGTGAGGAGATTGCAGAAGTGCAGAATACCATGGAGAGAGTATAATCTTATGGCCTGCTACAGGGGGCCCAAAAGCAATAACTGAATGGAGGTATCCTTGAGTATGGCTGGCAATTGCTACTGCGCTAGGAGATGCAGATAGCAAAGTTGGAAGAATGGGAAAGCCTTTGGAACCTTTATGAGTTCTTTTGAAATTGGCAACAGTGACTTTGCCTCCTTTCTAAAAAATGGTTCATGGTATGTGGACATCACTGGCAATGCCAGCATCTATTAGTGTCACAAGTTGGCTTACATTAACACAGCAATGAAGTTACTGTGAAAATATCCCAGTTGCCACACTTTGGCACCTGTTCGGGTACATTGAGGAAGAATTTAGCATGGCCAATGCATGTCTTTGGAGTTTGGGAGGAAACAGGCGCACCCTGAGGAAACCCACGCAGACATGGGGAGAATGTGCAGACTCTGCGCAGTGACCCAAGCTGGGAATCGAACCTGGATCCCTGGTGCTGTGAAGCAGCAGTGCTAACTACTGTGCCACCCTCCTTCCAGCCTTAACTGCTCTTGAGAAGATGGTAGTGAGCCAAAATCATGAACTGTGGCAGTCCGGTGTCGGTACACTACAGTGCTGCTAGGGATGGGGTTCCAGGAGTTTTACCCAGCAATAGTGAAGAATGGTAATATAGTTCCAAGTCAGGATGGTTTGAGATTTGGAAGGGAATTTGCAGGCAGTAATGCTGCCATGTGCATGTGCTGGTTAGATTCTCTCTTGTGGCAGTAATATTACCTGCTACTTATCATCTCAAGCCTGAATGTAATCCAGATCTTACTGCTTGCAGGTATGTTTAGCTTCATTATATTGCTCAACCAGTAGATTTCATGCTCTCACAAATTGTTCCTCTCAATTCATACACACGGCTGCTAATTAGTGTACATTATCTTTCCAATTGGTTCATCTATCTTCTATTAACTCAGTGAGGAACTGGATCCAGCCTCTAATGCAGCTTTTCAAAATTTACCACAGTGTGTTTGGATTTTTATATTCTTCACTCTGAGTCAAAAGTAATAGTGTGCCATGCCTTTAACTGAAAAAAGGAAACTACCTGTATTTGTTCAAAAATAGCTAGGTTCCAGCCCTTCAGGTTTGAACTAAGCACATAGCAAAATAAGCATCTCCTACTTTCCACAAAACTGAGATCATCCAAAATCCTAACCTGCACCAGGTCCCATTCACCCATCATCCCTGTGCTCTCTGACATATACTGATTTCTAATTATGTAAATAAATTCTCAATTTTAAAATTCTCATCCTTGTTTTCAAATCCTCCCACGGCCACATGCACCCCTGTCTCTATAACCTGTAGCTCTACAATTCAGGTATCTGTGCTCCTGATCTGTGTCTCTAACACCCGAACTTTACTCGCCCACCACTGGGTGGCTGTGCCTTCAACTGTCTGGGCCCTAAGCTCTGGCATTCACTCCCTAAATTTCACATTGTGCACAGTGCATAGGGACATTGTGCAATGGTGCCCCTCGAGCTCAGCAGCCAGCCTTTCAGTGTGAACAGGTTCTGCCCACTCCCCCTACTGGCGGGAATCATATTTTGCCTCTTTTTTTCCGAAATGTCATATGATTACATCTCGAAGCTTGTCCCCAAAAATGGTTGCGATTCTCTCCTGGTGTCATGCTCGTTCGGCACTTAGAAGGTTTTTGGTAAGATCGCCCCGAAGAGTTTCGCGATACACAAATTAAATAAATTCGGGGGGGAAAAAGATATTTTTCAAAATGGTGGAAGTTTGCAACGGAATTTCCTACTGCTCCCAGAGTGGAACCTCTAACCCATTAATATTAAATTCTTTGACCCATAAATCCCTCAGACCTTGTCCTACCATTTCATTCCCTGTATAAGCCCTGTCTCCAGCTCTCTGCTCATTTCAAATCCTTTTATTTATTTCAACATGATTAAAATCATTCCTCCAAATGTTGTTGTCCTTCTGCAGCTCAGCCTCTATTTTTTAAATTGTGATGTGCCTTTGAATGTTATTCACCTTACTGGGAACCTACGTTGTGTAATGCGGTTTCTCTAAACTAGAAGACACAAAACAGGTGTGCAAGATTTTTTTTACCGTGATACTGAGACATTTATTTATTTATTTAATTTGTTTTTTCGTGTCACAAATAGGCTTACATTAACACTGCAATGAAGTTACAGTGAAAATCCCCTAGTCACCACACTCAGGCGCCTCTTCGGATACACTGAGGGAGAATTTAGCATGGCCAATGCACCTAACCAGCACGTCTTTCGGACTGTGGGAGGAAACTGGAGCACCCGGAGGAAACCCATGCAGACACGGGGAGAACGTGCAAACTCCACACAGACAGTCACCCAAGCTGGGAATCAAACCTGGATCTCTGGCACGGTGAGGCAGCAGTGCTAACCACTGTGCCACCGTGTCACCCTGAAGGAGCTCACATGAAGGAACAAAGCCCATCGTGAAATAAAAAATCATGAAAGGGAGAGAAGGTTTGAGGTAAGGAAAGAGGGTGTAATTCAGCAGCACCAAGCTAAAATTTTAAAGTGCAGTGCATTCGCAAGCATAGGAAATAGAGTAAAGGTCATAAATATGCTTACTCACAGCAGCACATATTTGTTAATTGGAAAACCCTAAGAAGCTGCTCACTTAAACCCCTTCTTTATGAGAACATAACACCAGAAGGCACATTAAATATTCCTAACAACAGCTCTTATTCAGCGTACAGCAGCTCCTTTACAGAACTGTCAGCTATTCTCTGCTTCACGTATCCTGATTTTCAGGCACATTACAATTATTCTTCATTTCATCAATGTTCCTGTTTGATATTTCATTTGATTTCCTTCTGATAAACTAGAAAGGGTGTCCATAAAACAGTGAAAATGTGAGATAGTTTCAGGTTATCTTATTCGGTTATTTATTAGCTGTGATTTAGGACATTATCTCTTCTAATTTATCACTGTCATTAAAGTTTAGCCATGCATATATTTCAGTTGACTGAAGACGGGAGTCGAGATTTATTAGAAAATACAGGAAGCAGATAAGACTCTGAAAAAGCATTTACAATGTGATTTATATGAGGTGTTAATTAATTACAAGTCTCTTCAAAGAATGGAAGCAGCTTTAATATGTTATGTGCGACAACTAATTTATAGCGCTAGTTAGATTACAAGCTTTAGATTGTAATCTGCTAAACTATTTTCAACAACTAAATGCACTCATTAATATCACAAAAGCACAGTTCCTGCAGCTTGGTTGTTGAATAGAGCTGCTACGGAACGTTGTTTCAACGACAGGCATTTTAGGAAAAATTAAAAAATTTCAGAGCTGTTTGGAGTCAGCTGCAAGCAATGGTAAAGAAAAGTTTATTTATTAGTGTCACAAGTAGGCTTCCATTATTACAGCAATGAAGTTACTGCGAAAATCCCCTAGTTTCCACACTCTGGTGTCTGTTCGGGTACACTGAGGGAAAATTTAGCATGGCCAATGCAAAGTAAAGTTTATTTATTAGTCACAAGTAGGCTTACATTAACACCACAATGAAGTTACTGTGAAAATCCTCTAGTTGCCACAGTCCGGTGCCTGTTCGGGTACACTGAGGCAGAATTTAGCATGGTCAACGCATCTAACCATCACATCTTTTGGACTGTGGGAGGAAACCAGAACACCCGGAGGAAACCCATGCAGACACGGGGAGAACATGCAAACTCCACACAGTGACCCAAGCTGGGAATCGAACCCGGGTCTCTGGCGCTGTGAGGCTCCAGTGCCAACCATTGTGTCACCGTGCCATGGTAGCAGGCTTCTTCCTTAGGCAAGTTGCATTTTTATAATAATCCAGCAGCTTTCAAGGCCACTCTTTTGGTGCTAATCTGCAAATTGCCAAATTTATTAAATGCGTGACTATAACTGCCATTCCCACTAGGCTACCATGTCCTCCAGCACTTGTGTATGTGAAGCACTTCACACATTAAAGAGCCACAGCTTGGGATGTACAGTAGGTCATATTAGTGAACAAATGCTTAATATATCTATCTCACATCCTTCTGTTCAATACTTTAACAGCAACATGCTACCTTTGAATGTTTCAACTTTTAAACAAATAGATCTCCCATTGCATCACTCATAGAGTCAAGCGTTTATATTACTGCAAAGGGTGAGGGAGGCAAGTTTATTTATTAGTCACAAGGAGGCTAACATTAACACTGCAATGGAGTTACTGTGAAAATCCCCTAGTCACTACACTTCAGCACCTGTTCAGGTACACTGAGGGAGAATTTAGCATGGCCAATCCACCTAACCAGCACGCCTTTCTTACCGTGGGAGGAAACTGAAGCACCCGGAGGAAACCCACGCAGACACGGGGAGAACGTGCAGACTCTGCACAGACAGTGACCCAAGCCGGAAATTGAACCCGGGTCCCTGGGACTGTGAGGCAGCAGTGCCGCCGGAAGATCAAGGATCAAGAGATGTTAAAAGAATTTTAAAATGTCTGGTCAGAGCAACTGCAAAGATTTGTAAAACATTTAGAGCACTTTTATTGGTTCCCTATTGTTCCTTTATTGATAGATTTGTTTGGTTGGTTATACTTGACTTGCTGCTTTCACTTGTGCCCAGTACTTTCTTATTGGCACATTTCTAGCCACTTTCTTCCCTTTTGATTAGTACAGTCCTTAAACACTTAATTCTCCCTAATATTACCATGTATGCATAGAGCAATTTCAATGTATTACAGGTACTTTACTTGTGTACGTTATGCAGGTCTCTTTAAGGAAATCTACAACATTTAAAAGTCATTGTGAAAGTATTAATCGTTTGATACAGATGCAAAATGGAAAAATTATTTATAAGAATGACTTACTTTTCTATAAGGCCTTTCCTGAAGAGCTTTAAAAGCAATGAAGTACTTTGGAATTGTAGTCCTGGTGTAGTATGGGAAACACTGTAGCCATTTGCAAACTACAAGGTCCCACAGATAGCAATGAGATCATTTTAGCGATCTTATTTGAGATATAAATATTAGCCAGAACACTGGGAGGAATGTCCCAGCTCTTTTTCAAATGGTGACATGGGAAATTTTAAGTCCACTTGAAGTTAAAAGTTAAAGTTTATTTATTGGTGCCACAAGTAGGCTTATATTAACACTGCAATGAAGTTACTGTGAAAATCAATCACCACACTCCGGCACCTGTTCAGGTACATTGAGAGAGAATTTAGCATGGCAATCCACCTAACATGCCCATCTTTGGGCTGTGGGAGGAAATCGGAGCACCCGGAGGAAACCCACACAGGAGAACGTGCAGACTCTGCACAGACGGTGACCCAAGCCAGGAATCGAACCCGGGTCCCTGGCACTATGAGGCAGCAGTGTGGCACCATGCCGCCCCTCATCTCATCAAAAAGATGGCACCTTCGAAAATGCCATACACTTTCAATATTGCACTGGAGTGTGAGCCAGGTTTATGTGCTCAAGTTTCTGGCCGAAGGTATAACATTCAACTTGCACTGTTTTCCAAAACCGTTGAGAAAATAAATCACATCTTGATACTGAACAGATACCACTATTTGGAACAATTGTGGTCAGATTTTTCAGGCAGAATGTCAGTAATTTTACCATCCAATTCCTAGCAGGCAGGAGGGAATACTTTGTGTGATTCAATGCCACTCCACAGAATTAGTTAACTGTTTAACATGGCAGGCAATGATTAAAAGAAAACTAAAAGACTAATTTAGGTGCAAGTTCAAGGCCAAATTCAATTAGTTTAAGTAGTTCTTCAAATTCGGCTCTTTTTAAAGATGTTCTACAATGGCACTAAGTTGCAATTGCTCTAGATTTGATAATACTGGCAAAATAAATGTAGTGGTACACAATGCGGCAATGCCACTTGAAATTCTCAGCAGTCTCTCTGCTGTTCCAGGGACAGCAGCAAAGAGGAGGTTATACTTATTGGCCACAACCAACGGGTCTAATTTGATCAGACGAGCAGTAAACTTGAGATTAATGGCCACCAGGGAGATAATTCCTGCAATATGTGAAATTCTGGGCTGCAGATCTGGGGAAATCTTCTTTGAGCCAAACTACTCTGTCAGTGGCTCTCTGGGTATCAAAATATATTATTCTTATTTTAGCTACAAGATCTTTTAAACACACTATGAGGAAGAAAACAGTGCTACTTAGAACCATAGAAAAGTTACAGCACAGAAGGAGGCCATTCGGCCTAACCAAGGAACTATATCCATCCACCTTGCAGTAGCTTATTGATCCATTGCTTCAGACAGCTTCCATATTCCATTAAATTGCAAAGAAACATCTGGTCAGACAGCAAAATTGTATCCCAATACTGACTTTCTGGGCGGAATTTCCCATCAGCAACTGGTGAGCTGGTTGGCAGTGGCGGGTGAGGGGGCGGGGGTTGGGGCGGTGGAGCTTCTTCGCATACTCTAATTTCTTGATTATCTTTTTAGTCATTCTCTGCTGTTATTTATATTCTAACCAATCATCTGACCTGTCACTCATCTTTGTGCGGTTTTCTGCTTTTACCTCAAGTTTGATGCTTTTCGTAATTTCTTTCGTTAACTGCAGATGGTGGCTCCTCCCTTTAGAACTTTTCTTTCTAGCAGGAATATACTTATTCCAAATATTTTGAAATATCCCCTTAAATGTCTGCCATTGCTTCTTGACTGATCTATCCCCTAGTATCCCAGTTCACTTCACCTAACTCAGCTTTCATGCCCACATAGTTGCCCTTATTTAAGTGTAAAATACTAATCTTAGACCCACTCTTCTCCTCTCTTTCAAACAGGCATCCACCAGTCACAAGATATTCTATTTTCTCATTATCTAGCTGGAGAGCCGAGAAAATTACCATTTTGGTAGTATCCAAATGCAAGAACATGTTGGCCTTCCTGATTTATTGGGCAGAATGTTTTTGAAATAAGTCTCCTCCGAGTGGTGTATGGCAGTAGGTCAGGAAGCCTATTTGTTTGAGCAGTAGGTTTTGCCAAGGCACTTTAACCCAGCCAGACATTAGCATTCTGTTTCTACGTTTCCAAACCAATCATGGAAAGTGGGCGGCAGGACAATCCAGAACTAGTCAAAGGAAGGAGTTTTTATTAAAAAAAAGAGCAATCACAATGGATGAGCTCCATCTTGTTTCCTGATCACAGCTATTCAATGACTACAAGAATGGAGTGGAGATGGGGAAAGGTTGCTCCTCCAGGTCTCTTCCACCGAGGTCCTACTGCAGGATCCGAGGGACTGACATGAAATCTTGTTGCCTGCAGGCAGGGGAAAGAGTTCCACCTCTCAAACCAAGCAGGCATCGACGGAGGTGGCTGAGGAAGTGTGCAGCAGAGGTATGGCCCCTCCAATGTGGCGATACTACATAAGAGGTTCAATGATTCATGAATGCAGAAAGGATGGGTGCCACGTTTAGGTGCCAAACCCCTTACCGCTTCCCGGGGAGTCTCCTGTGCTGCACTCCTTGGACCAACACATCTGGCAGCTCTCCTCATTCCTTTCTCTCCAGGCATCTCTCCACAACCCGTAATCACTCTCAACCCATTTTCTAAACATCTCACACCCTGCTCTCATAGACAACCAGTGTCATTCCCTCCTCTCTCTACAATCCATTTCTCAATCTCCTAACTCGCTACTTGCTCTTTTTGCAGGAGAAGAGTAGGCACAACACCAGGGCGAAGCAATGAATGGGAGCTAGCTTTCCAGTGAGAGCTACCTTGTTGGCCTCTGGCAATGAGTGCAGTGAAATTCTATAGGCGGGATTCTCAGGCCTCCCAGCTGTGTGTTTCTCGGCGGTAGGAGGCAGCATGCCGTTCTGTGGTGGTAGGATTCTCTGGTCCTTCTGCTCTCAAAGGGATTTTGCATTTAAACCACCAACGCCATTGGGCAACCCACAGGTGGGGGTGCGCTGCAGGTGGGACCAGAGGATCCCGCTGGCATGAATGGCCGGAGAATTCCGGTCTTTGACTCTATTTATAAAATTGGACTTTGTAAAGATTCTCCAAATAGTTGCAAGGCCTTGCACGTAAGATCCCTTTATTTTGGATGATCTAAGGAGTCCAGGCAGCGAGACAAGAGAGGCTGAAAGGTTAAGTGCGTCCTTTCCATTATACCATTGTACCATCCAAACAGTTCTTTGATCTTGGAGAACAGCAGCCAGAAGGCCCCAGCTACTCCATGAAGTCCGCAACTGGGCTACTCCTGTTTGACACTGCAAAATCCTGTCTGGGAGTGGGTTATGATAATAGCCTAGTCCATGAAAATTCACATTCTCTGAACAGTGAGTTTAACTCAGCTCTGCTTTGTCTGTCCGATGCTTAAGCACAAAGCAGAGTGTGTGGAAATTCTAATTACACTCAGAGAGGTGGGTATTTACTTATGGTGTTAAATTTCTAGACAAAGGAAATTTCTTCTGCCATGTCCAGGCTTGCCAGTTCACATTGTGCAGTTAAATCATTTTCTGCACAGTCTATTAACATTAACAGACACCCCAAGTCAACTTATAGAGAGAGAGCATCTAAAATTGATGTGCTAGTGACTGATTGCATTGCAGTGTATTTAACCATAGACCAAAGTCATAATTAATTTTTCCAGTAGCAGGTGTCCAAACATGTTTTGCAAAGGGAGGTGATGGCCTAATGGTATTATCACTAGACTATTAATCCAGAAACTCAGCTAATGTTCTGGGACCCGGGTTCAAATCCTGCCACAGCAGATGGTGTAATTTGAATTTAGTTTAAAAAAAAATCTGGAATTAAGAATGTATTCATGACCATGAAACCATTGTCGATTGTCAGAAAAACCCATCTGGTTCACTAATGTCCCCTAGAGAAGGAAATCTGCCGTCCTTACCTGGTCTGGCCTACATGTGACTGCAGAGCCACAGCAATGTGGTTAACCCTCAACTGCCCTTCAAGGGCAACTAGGGATGGGCAATAAATGCTGGCCAGTCAGCGATGCCCAAGTCCCACGAATGGATTAAAAAAATGTGTGCCTGGATACACTATAGTGGAAAGGATAAACCAGTGCTCTCCCGAAAGCATTTAGCCTCAAATTTCCACAATCCTAAAAGCTAGAATTAGTCATGGCTTTTCAAATTTTTGTATTTTCCGACCTCTGGAATAAACAATGCTGAAGCAGCTTCCTTTCTTATCCTTATTTTGTCACATGAATAAACAACCTCTTTGGGCAAATTTATTCTGAATTAAATAGGAGATGCAGAAAGCAGCTTTTATAGCTCCTATTGTTATTGAACAATAGTTAGATATAGAAGAAGACAGTGGCACCACACTCCTGATTCCCATGTGGGAATGTTTTAAACCATTGTACCATGGAGAAACAGTGAGTAAATAGGGAAAATCAGATGACTTCTCTGCCCTTGTGGAAGTCAGAGCAACTGGTTACAGTTTATCAATGGCAAAATCTTTGACAGCATATCTCTTGCCAGGGATGTGAAAAGGTGCCAAGGGTGAAAAGCAGGGAGAGGAAAAAATGATGTTCATGATCATTCCAGTATTAAAATGTTATCACCTAGGCTACCTGTTACAGTAATTCCAAAGCTGCTAAGCTTCATGCAACTTTTCATTAAAGGTGCTGTGTAAATCTTCTGTTTCCAGGTTTATATTAATTAGTATTAAATTCCTCAAGGAACATCAGGTTTGCATTGAGGAAATCAAACAGAGTCACTGACTGTTTTGTGCTGGCTGACTTTCTCGCTTTTATGTCAAGGTGACTTTTATTTCAGGGGACTTCCACACTAAGATATCGTCATTAAGAACCCACCAGCACTTCTCCCAAGAGGCGGCTCATTTGTGAGCTCTGACTGTGAGCACTGGTTAGGCTACGTGACCACACAGCCAAACCCAAAGCTGCCATTGCCCAGTGTCCACGCAAGTGTACGTCAAACTCGGCTTCCTGAGTGATTACAAGCAGCTTCTTGTCTAATGTTAAAACAGAAAATTCTGGAAAAACGCAGCATGGCAGGACTGGCGGCTTCTGTGGGGAGCAAAACAGAGTTAGAAGTTTGAGTCTGTGTCTTCCAAGCGTCTGGTCTGTTTTTCCTTCCTTAACAGAGGGGCTTTGCAGCCAATTATAAAGCCCCCCCCCCCCCCACACACACACAACTGCCTCAGTTTCCCTTGCTGTAATCAACAATCTCACTCAGCAGAGAACAAACATTTCAAAACATTTAGTACTAATTCATGTCTGTTACCTCTCAGAGGGCCTTCATGCATGCTACAGACATTGATGGACTTGGGAAATGATGATTTCCAAGAGGATGGCATGGTGGCACAGTGGTTAGCACTGCTGCCTCACAGTGCCAGGGACCTGGGTTCGATTCCTGGCTTGGGTCACTGTCTGTGTGGAGTTTGCACATTCTCCCCGCGTCTGTATGGGTTTCCTTCGGGTGCTCCAGTTTCCTCCCCCAGTCCAAAGATGTGCGGGTTAGGTGGATTGGCCATGCTAAATTGCCCCTTAGTGTCAGGGGGACTAGCTAGGGTAAATGTATGGGGTTATGGGGATCGAGCCTGGATGGGACTGTGGTCGGTGCAGACTCAATGGGCCGAATGGCCTCCTCCTGCACTGTAGGACTCTAAGATTCTATGAAAAGCTGAGCGAGAAGAGGGGCCATTTTGACTTGGTGCGATGTAAAATGACCGACTGTGAATGGACAGCTTGTTCCACACCCCTCCTGATATCATTTACCCTTGATTTCAACTGAGACAAGTCGGGAGACAATATGAAGAGCAGCCAAAAGTCAAAATTACCCTGAGACTTTGGGTCTGAGAATAGCTCAGAGTCTGGAAGAAAATTGTGGGGGTGATTTCTGGACAGGAAACCTGGAAGAAAGGGTTCCCTGAAGATTCTGCCGAATTTAAACAGCAGATCCTTCATTGTCTGATCGTAACAGGTTTACTGGCTGCCAGCGAGACTGACAACCTGTCTTGGGCTGGAAAATAATCTAGAAGCAGATGGTAGCTAAGTCTGGCAGTGCAAGGGGAGGAACCAAAATCACTCTGGGAATGTTGGGGGTCGAGGGGGGAGTAAATAGATCATACTGTGTTTAGAAAGTAAACAGTGGGCTGAGGTGGGAGTGGGGTGGGTTCTGGGCAAGCATAATTTCTCCTCTTGGGTTCACAAACAGCGCAAAAGAGAAACTTAGATCATCAACCCAGCATTTGGAGTTGGGGGGGGGAAGGGTTTGGTGGGGAGGGGGGTTAAAAATTTCCCTCTTTATCCCTGAGCTCAATGTTTCTCCCCTTACCCGTGTGGGAAGGTGCCACAAACCTTTAAAAATGAAGGGTGGGACTCGGATTTGCAAGTCCCATCCCCATTTCTGATAGGTCCAAATTTTGCCAGTGGCGGTTCAAAGTGCCTTAACCCACAGTGTGGGATTCACAAATTGATGGAGTAGATGGAAATGTTCTTGAAATGCAGTTATGGGCTGTATAACTGTCATGATCTGAACTTTTTAAAATCCCCTGCTCTTTAAACTAAAAAAAAGGTCACTGAGAGTTAAAAGTTGGACTGTTTAGATTAACAGATGTAGATTAGAAAAAAAAAAGCAACATCAGGTCATGCAATTTCAATAGCACTCTTTGTTGACATTTCCCCAAGGGCCATCATAATGTCATTATGAATGTTTGGCTGAGTTTCAAAAGCTACAATTACCTCAGCAGGGGATTCCAGGTTTAAAAAGATATTCAAAGATTAGCTGTCTTTGATGTGGGGTCTGATTGGAAGTTTGTTTGTTTTTATAAGAGATTGACCACTTCAAAATATTTAAAAGCTTTGAATGGGCACAAAGAATGGGAATTTTTCCAACAAGTGTGTAGCAGTGAGAGCTATATTAGATTATTACAAATTAATTATTTCATCTCCTCAGGGCTCCTGAGGTCTGCTCCTGGTGGATATGGAGTTTGGTGTGAAAGATATGAGGGGCCATGGGGGGAAGGTGGAATGCATGAGTTGACATGGGGGGAATGGAGGACCATTAGGAGTGGGTGGGGGCATGAGTTGGCATTAAGCTGGCATGAGGGCATTGAAGGGTCATGGATGTGGGTGGGTGAGGGAGTGTGACATGTGAGGGTTCAAGTATTTAATACCTTGTAAAAAATAAACTAGAACAAAGCCCTAGAGAAGTGAGGCAGGCGTTCTAACAAGCCTGCCCCCATGGCTGCCTGTGCTCTGTTTCCAAGGTCGGTGGGTTCGATTCTTTCCCCCCTTGTCCCACGCCAGAGTGAAAACCGCACATTGCGGGGTACCTTTCACCTGGACACATTAGGCGAATCAGGAAATTTCCCAACTTGAGCTTTCTGCCTTGGTAGCCAAAATCTAGCCGTTATTGTGCCAATAGCCAAAAAGAAGCAATGAGACCAAATGAATACAAAAACTGTCGTTGCTGCAGTAAATATTCCATCTGCTGTAGTACAAATCCTCTGTGAGCTGTTCCTGGCTGTGTCCGGCATTGAGCCTGACTAAAGGTTCACAACAAGGAGCTAAGCTCCCTGTATGATTCTTTGAAGCCTGCAGCACTACACTGTAAAAGAACCGAAAATGTTTCCACCTATGTGCTAATTGAGACCCAATGTACTGACAAACTAACTCTATTACAAGGCTGAACTTCACACAGGTACAGTGTAAATAAAGGGATTTTCCGGCCGCGTTCGTCCCAAGGCCGGAAAATCCCACCCGAGATCAACGGAACTTGCATGGTCTGTGTCTCGCCCACTACGATTCCTGTGGCAGGCGGGACGGGAAAATTCCACCCAATGGATTTAATCTTTTGCATGAGGAAACCAATGATTGATGACAGCTCCCACCGATTTTTATCACTCAACAGGAAAACTGAGTACCCTACATACCAAACAACCAATATAATCATCAGCTGCTTCTAGTTAAGGTCACTAGTTTATGTTGACCGATAAGCAAAATGCCTTTTTTCAATGATGTGAGACGTTGGTGAGCAGGGCCAGTTTGCCCAGATGATGAAGAGAGCTCAATGTTGTCCAATTTCCACACTGGCTTAGGTAATTCTTGGCTCCTGCCTCTTCTATTTGCCCAACTGAGTCACGATTACATAAGAACATAAGAACATAAGAAATAGGAGCAGGAGTAGGCCATCTAGCCCCTCGAGCCTGCCCCGCCATTCAATAAGATCATAGCTGATCTGATAGTGATTTAGTTCCACTTACCCGCCCGCTCCCCATAACCCTTAATTCCCTTATTGATCAGAAATCTATCTACCTGTGACTTAAACATATCTAACGAGGTAGCCTCCACTGCTTCAATGGGCAGAGAATTCCAGAGATTCACTACCCTCTGAGAGAAGAAGTTCCTCCTCAACTCTGTTCTAAACTGACTCCCCCTTATTTTGAGGCTGTGTCCTCTAGTTCTTGTTTCCTTTCTAAGTGGAAAGAATCTCTCTGCCTCTACCCTGTCTAGCCCCTTCATTATCTTATATGTCTCTATAAGATCTCCCCTCAGCCTTCTAAACTCCAACGAGTACAGGCTCAATCTACTCAATCTCTCCTCATAAGCTACACCCCCTCATCTCCGGTATCAACCAGGTGGACCTTCTCTGTACTCCCTCCAAGGCCAATATATCCTTCCGCAAATAAGGGGACCAAAATTGCACACAGTACTCTAGTTGCGGCCTCACCAGTACCTTGTACAATTGCAGCAAGACCTCCCTGCTTTTATACTCCATCCCCTTCACGACAAAGGCCAACATTCCATTTGCCTTCTTGATCACCTGCTGCACCTGCAAACTGAGTTTTTGCGATTCATGCACAAGGACCCCCAGGTCCCTCTGCACAGTAGCATGTTGTAATTTTTCACCATTTAAATAATAGTCCATTTTATTATTATTCCTTCCAAAGTGGATAACCTCACACTTGTCAACGTTATACTCCATCTGCCAGATCCTCGCCCACTCGCTTAGCCTATCCAAATCTCTCTGCAGACTTTCCGCATCCTCCACGCAATTCGCTTTCCCACTCATCTTTGTGTCATCCGCAAACTTTGTTACCCTACACTCGGTCCCCTCCTCCAGATCGTCTATGTATATGGTAAACAGTTGAGGCCCCAGCACCGATCCCTGCGGCACGCCACTAGTCACCAACTGCCAACCAGAAAAGTACCCATTTATTCCAACTCTTTGCTTCCTGTTAGATAGCCAATCCTCAATCCACGCTAACACTTTACCCCCAACTCCGTGTAGCTTAATCTTCTGCAGCAATCTTTTGTGAGGCACCTTATCGAACGCCTTCTGGAAATCTAAAAACACCACATCCACCGGTTCCCCTCTGTCAACCGCACTAGTCACATCTTCATAAAAATCCAGTAAATTCGTCAAACACGACTTTCCCTTCCTGAATCCATGCTGCATCTGCTTGATCGAACCATTTATTTCCAGGTGTCCTGCTATTTCTTCTTTAATGATGGATTCCAGCAATTTCCCAACTACGGACGTTAAGCTAACCGGCCTCTAGTTACCCGCCTTTTGTCTACCTCCCTTTTTAAACAGTGGCGTCACATTCACTGTGTTCCAATCAGCCGGCACTTCCCCAGAGTCCAGCGAATTTTGATAAATTACAACCAACGCATCTGCTATTACTTCTGCCAATTCTTTCAGTACCCTGGGATGCATTCCATCCGGGTCCGGGGACTTGTCTACCTTTAGTCCCATTAGCCTACCAAGCACTACTTCTTTAGTAATAGTAATCGTTTTAAGGACCTCGCCCCCTACAGTCCCACGACCGTCAATTTTCGGTAAGCTATTTGTGTCCTCTATCGTGAAGACCGACACAAAAAACTTGTTTAAGGCCTCGGCCATTTCCTCGTTTCCCATTATTAAATCCCCCTTCTCGTCTTCTAAGGGTCCAACATTTACTTTAGCTACTCTTTTCCTTTTTATATATTTGTAAAAACTTTTACTATCAGTTTTTATATTTTGTGCTAGTTTAGTTTCATAATCTATCTTTCCTTTCTTTATCGTTTTCTTAGTAGTTCTTTGTTGTTTTTAAAGCTTTCCCAATCTTCTAATTCCCCACTAGTTTTGGCCACTCTGTACGCATCGGTTTTTAATTTAATACTCTCCTTTATTTCCTTAGTTATCCACGGCTGGTTATCCCTCTTCTTACATTCCTTCTTTATCACAGGAATATATTTTTGCTGAGTACTGAGAAAAATCTCCTTAAAAATCCGCCACTGTTGCTCAGCTGTCCTACCAACTAGTCTGCGCTCCCAGCCTACATTAGCCAATTCTGCCCTCATCCTATTGTACTCCCCTCTGTTCAAGCAGAGGACACTGGTTTGGGGCCCTACTTTCTCACCCTCCATTTGTATTAGAAATTCAACCATATTGTGATCACTCATTCCAAGAGGATCCCTCACAAGAAGATCATTAATTTTACCTGTCTCATTACACAGGACCAGATTAGCAAACCTCGCTGGGGCAGCACGGTGGCATAGTGGTTAGCACTGCTGCCTCACAGTGCCAGGGACCCGTGTTCAATTCCTGGCTTGGGTCACCACCTTAAAGTTTGTTTATTAGTGTCACAAGTAGGCTTTCATTAACACTGCAATGAACTTACTGTGAAAATCCCCTAATTGCCCCAGAAAATCCCCAGAGTCTGCACGTTCTCCCTGTGTCTGTTGTGTCTGTGTGGGTTTCCTCTGGGTGCTCCGGTTTCCTCCCACAGTCCGAAATACGTGCTGGTTAGGCGCACTGGCCATGCTAAATTCTCCCTCAGTGTACCCGGACAGGCGCCATAGTGTGGCGACTAGGGGATTTTCACAGTAACTTCATTGCAGTGTCAATGTAAGCCTACTTGTGACGCTAATAAGTATACTTCAAACTCGGACAAGTGAAGAAATTGCATGGACAGACAGAGAGATTGTGGCAGTTTTCAGGGATTGCGTTTTACAATCCCATCAATTATCTCTGGAAACTGTAAAGCGATGGATGTGGTCATTGTCTATCACAGTCTGGAGAAACATGAATATGAAACAAGGTGTCACAGCAGGGGGAGCAATCCAATCCGTACAACAGTTCAGAAGATAATGTAAAAGACTGAGCACATTGCAAAATAGGAGGCTTGCAAGATACACACAATTTAGGATAACAATAATGTATTTTTAATCTTACAAAAAAGCAGACACTTCCAGCTGCAGTCTACAAACATGACAAATTAGCCAGTGGTGAGCAAAGCTAAGTGCGCAGATTCAAGCAGGAGACAAAGAGGCTCTGTATTTATAACTTTGGTTCAATACACGGGGATGGGAACTCAGCAGCAGAATTCAGAACTGGTGGTCATGCATCAAACTCCACAGAAACCATTAAGTGCGGCCACAGTCCCGGTATCAAAAAATGACTGCATGTGGCAGGCGTATAACAACCAGTCTGATCCAAAGTGAGCCACATTCGGGTTCTGGTCTCCCTGATTGGGTCATCCAAATTTGGATTAATTCATAGGTGCACATTTTCATTTACGTCTACTCGATGGCTAAGTAATGCTCAGTGCAATCTGAAAAAACTAACCTTGGCGTAAATTAGCAAATTAAGTTTTATTTTTAAAGAGGATCCTTACCGGGCTGTATTTAGTTTCCAAGAAGGCCAGCTTCCATGCCCTGCCACACACAAGAACAAATTAATTTTCACAAGTTGCTATAGTGAGAACCTGTAGAATTTTTCCACACTTTATTAAACAAATACATATAAGATTTCTGAAACATTTATCTGAAGAATCTTGATTATTACAGAACCAAACTGTATTTTTGAACTGTGGGTCATTTTACTTGATAGTAAACAAATGCCATAAGTAGAAGTATCAAAGCCCTAAAATTCCCACCCCTTCTTTTGTTGGAACAACAGCGCAATCTGGATTGGGGGTGGATTTTATTTGGGGTCAGCTCCTGGCTAGCCTAATGAAACGTGACCTCCCACCACTCTGGATGATCCAGAGGAGAATCTGCAGGGAGCCATCGCTCAATCGTGAAGCCACGCATTCTCTGCGCTGTGGCAACACCTTCACTGATATTGGGGGACAGCGGGTAATCGGGATCCAAATGTGGGCAAAGGTGGCAGCAGCTTGAGGGATCCATGCATGGCAAGTGGGGAGGGGTGGCAGTTCAAGGTCAAAATGTGTGTCTCTCAGGCAGGCAGGCTAATACTACTGGCTTGCGGGGAGTTGATGATGCTTCTCTGGGTGCTGTTTTAATATGATGGTCGGATATTCAACGCCATGATGCTGTATTTGACCGACCTACAAAGCAGAAGTCAGGAGTGTGATGGAATACTCTCCCCTTGCCTGGATGGGTGCAGCTCCAACAACACTCAACAGCTTGACACCATCCAGGACGAAGCAGACCACTTGCTTGTCATCAGCTCTGAGGGCAAGATTTCACCCAATGTCACTGGTTTCGTTTCCGCCTCTACATTCGGGCATGCAAATTAGGGACAGGAGTAGGCTACTCATCCTCTTGAGCCTGCTCTGCCATTCAATAAGATAATTTCTAAAATGATTTTAATCTTGGCATGGTGGCACAGTGATCAGCACTGCTGCCTCACAGCGCCAGGGACCCAGGTTCAATTCCCAGCTTGGGTCACTGTCTGTGTGGAGTCTGCACATTCTCCCTGTGTCTGAGTGGGTTTCCTCCAGGTGCTCCAGATTCCTCCCACAGTCCGAAAGATGTGCTAGTTAGGTGCATTGGCCATGCTGAATTCTCCCTCAGGGTACCCAAACAGGTACCGGAGAGTGGCGACTTGGGGATTTTCACAGTAACTTCATTGCAGTGTTAGTGTAAGAATATGTGTGACAAATAAATAAACTTTACTTTAATTTACCCCGATAACCTTTCACCCCCTTGTTTATCAATCTATCTAGCTCTGTCTTAAAAATATTCACAGAGCGGAATTTTACCAGCATGTCCGCCCAAGGTTCATACGATCCTGCCCAAGGCCAATGGAGAATGCTGTTCTCCGAGCCTCACCCGTCCCCGGAACCGGGGCGGACGTACTGGCCAAAGACTCTCCTTCCATCACCTTTTGAGCAAGGGAGTTTCAAAAATCCATTAGCCTCGGAGAGAAAAAATAGTTCTCATCGTCTGAGTCTTAAATGAAAGACCCTTTTTTAAAACAGTCACCCGTAGTTCTAGATTCTCCCACAGGATGAAACATCCTCTTCATTTCCATCCTGTCAATACCTCTCAGGATCTAAAAAGTTTCCATCAAGGCATCTCTCAATCTTCTAAACTCCTGTGAATGCAAACCGAGACTGGTCAAACCTTCCTCTTTCTCACCTGCCTGCTCCCGGTACTGGTCTAGTAAATCTCTGAACTCCTTCCAATTAATTTTCATCCTTCCATAAATAAAGAGACCAATACTGTACACAGTACTCTAATGTGGTGTCACCAGTGCCCTGTACAACTGAAGCATAACCTCCCAACTTTTATATTCAATTCCCCTTGCAATAAACAATAATATTCTGTTAACTTTCCTAATCACTCGCTGCACCTGCATACTAGCCTTTTGTGATTCATGCGCATGGAAGCCCAGATCCCTCTGCATCTCAGAGCTCTGCACTCTTACCATTTACATAATAAGCTTCTTTAACTGCCAAAATGGACAATTTCACATTTGCCCACATTATACCCCATTTGTCAAATCTTTGCCCACTCACTTAAGAACAAAAGAACAAAGAAAATTACAGCACAGGAACAGACCCCTCAGCCCTCCAAGCCTGCACCGACCATGCTGCCCGACTTAACTAAAACCCTCTACCCTTCCGGGGACCATATCCCGCTATTCCCATACTATTCATGTATTTGTCAAGATGCCCCTTCAAAGTCACTATCGTATCTGCTTCCACCATCTCCCCCGGCAGCGAGTTCCAGGCACCCATCACCCTCTGTGTAAAAGACTTGCCTCGTACATCTCCTTTAAACCTTGCCCCTTGCACCTTAAACCTGTGCCCCTGAGTAATCGACTCTTCCACCCTGGGAAAAAGCTTCTGACTATCCACTCTGTCCATGCCCCTCATAATCTTGTAGACTTCTATCAGGTCGCCCCTCAACCTTCATCATTCCAGTGAGAACAAACCAAGTTTCTCCAGTGTCTCCTCATAGCTAATGCCCTCCATGCCAGGCAACATCCTGGTAAATCTTTTCTGTACCCTCTCCAAAGCCTATGTCACTTTGTAGATTCCTTATGTCCTCTTCACAATTTATTTTCCTACCTAGCTTTGTGTCACCAGCAAATTTAGCGACCGTACCGTCAGTCTCTTGATCCAAGTCATTTATATAAATTGTGAAAAGTTGAGACCCCAGCACTGATCCTTGTGCCACACCCCACATTACATCCTGCCAAACAGAAAAAGATAAATTTATGCCTACTCTCTGGTTCCTGGCAGCTAGCCAATCTTCTATCCATGTCAGCATGTTACCTCCTACACCATTAGCTTTTATTTTCCGCAATAACCTTTGATGCGGTACCTTGTCAAATGCCTTCTGGTTATCTAAGTAAAATACATCCACCGGTTCTCCTTTATCCCCAGCATATGTACCTCCTTCAAAAAACTCCAATAAATTGGCTAATTGTGTTTTCCCTTTCACAAAACCATATTGACTCTGCCTGATTGACTCCAACTATCTGAAATTCCTGATGGACTTACAAACCTATAAAATAAATGTATAATGAGTGAGCGTTTTAATGAAGTGCTGTGTATTGTATGCTGAAAACCATTTTGTGGCTAATGGGATAGAAACTGGAATTGATTATGACCCAATAGTGGGTTGGGCCATCTTCCAGCCGTCCTTGGCAGCAACATGAAGGAACATTAGGTCCCTTTCATATATAAATCAGGGGCCTGTTTTAGGCTCCATATTCGATGGCAATGAGCAGAGTAGGAGCTGAGCCAGCTTCACTTGCAATTCTTTGACAGGCACTAAGGTTTCTTCTAAAACTTTTTGAAAATTGCTTGTGGAGGCAGAAGCTGCAGCAGAACACCCCCAACTTAGTGGTGCCACTCAACGGTCTTCCCACTTACTGCCGCACCAGCTTTCTTCCCTTCCAGCACATACCTTCAGGCACTGCCAGCGAGGCAAGTGGTGCTATATTTGTCTTCTTAAAATAGGACAGCTGCCTGTAGAGGTACGTCAGGCTCTGGCTGCTTGCCTAAAACAATAACGAGGCCCATGACCTACATTCGACCAGTTTTGGACGCAAGCTCTGTGCCATTGCAGCCCTGCAAATACACTTACAGGGATTCACAGAATCACAGAATGGTTACAGCACGGGAGGCCATTCGGTTTGTCATTTCCATGCCAGCTCACTGCAACAGCAACTCATCCAGTCCCACTTTGCTGCCTTTACCTCATAGCCTTGCAATTTTTCCCTCTTCAGATAATTATTCATTTGAGTGTCAGGATTGAATCTGCCTCCATCACACTCAGGCAGTGTATTCGAGATTCTACTGCTCACTGTGTCAACAGGTTTTCCCGATGTTGCTTCTTTTGCCGCCCATTATGAAAAAATGAAATTACCACTAAAACATTTGTAATTACAAGTTGTGTTCCTTATTTAACTTGGTGCTTTAATTTTCACAAATTGCTGATATGTAATTCAGTGAAAGAAAGTTTAGTTTATTTTTCATTTTTGTACCACTACTGAGTTCTGCTGCCATCCGAAATATGGGTCAGAACTTTAAGCTCCCCTGCTCGGTGGGCTTTTAGGTGAGGCGGCGGGGAGGGGGGGGGGAGCATGAAATTGAAAGGGCGGGATACGGGATTCCCTCCGGATTCCAGCTCACCTGTGCAACACAGAGATTTTACACTGGGAAGTAGGAGGCAGGGCTGGCCCCTAGGGCATCAGCGGTGTGGGCGGTGGGGGGGGGCCTTCAGCTTGTTCCTGGCGATGAAACTCGAGGTGTTCAGCTCCTTCACAAATGCTTTTCCTTCACTTTGGGAGGTCTTGGGCCAGGGATTCCCAGGTGTCAGTGGGGATGTTGCACTTTTATTTGAGGGTATTTTTGAAGCCTTCCTGGGGCTTGCTTGCTGTGTTGAAGCTCCGAGTAGAGCACTTGTTTTGAGTGTCCCATGTCAGGTTTGCGGATGTTGTGGCCCATCCTGCGGAGCTGTTCTAGGGTGGTCAATGCTTCGATGCTGCGGATGTTGGCCTGAGCGTGAACACTGATGTTGGCCTATCCTGCCAGTGGATTTGCAGGCTCTTGCGGAGGCAGTGCTGATGGTACTTCTCCAAGGTTTTGAGCTGCCTAGTCCTGGTCTCTGAGCCATATCGGAGGGCAGATATCACTAGTGTTCTGTAGACCATGAGCTTGGTGCCAGGCCTGAGGTCCTGATCTTCAGATACTTTCTTCCTCAGGCGATCGAAGGCTGCACTGGCCCATTGAAGGTAATGTTTAACCTCATCGCTAATGTCTGTCTGCCCTAGTTGATGGTGGGCTTCCAAGGTATGGAAAGTGGTCCACGTTGTCCAAGACCTCATTGTGGATTTTAATAACTGAGGGGCAGTGAGGGGGACAAGTTGGTAAAAGACCTTTGTCTAATGGATGTAAGGCCCATGCTCTCATAAGGCTTGGTGTAGACTATAGATTTCAGTGATGGAGCATCAGTGCTGAGGGCTGTAGTGCATTGGTTCTGGGCTAGGGTGAGTAAAAAGGTCATAAGGCAATCATTTATCCCACAAGGGGAGTCTCTGAGATGGCCAATTGGTTTGCTTTTAATGGCAAAGCCAACTCTATGGACTCGGTGGTCTTCTGGTTTACCTTTCTAGAAGAAGGTTCAATCACTATCTTGTTCCTTGTACTGGCCTTCCCCTGCCCGCCAGCTTTCGCTCACGGTGGCGATGCCAATGCCAAAATACCCGGGCTCCCGGGCAAACAATAGCAATGCACCATTCCAGGCTGTCGCTGCTGGGGTTGTCCCTGAGGGTCCCGACACTCCAGGGTCCCGACACTCCAGGGTCCTGACACCTTGACTTTAAGAGTGAAATGTGCCTGTGGATGAATTCTTTGAACATGAGTTCACCCAGAGGGTGTTTTGAGTTTGGAATGAACCTCCTACAGGGTGATGGAGGCAGGTTTGTTCGAGTGTTCAAAAGGGAAATGGATTGCTATCTGGAAAGGAATGTGCAAGGCTATGGGAACAAGGCAAGGGAGTGGGAGTTGGTGGAATGCTCTTTCAGAGAGCCAGTGCAGACTCTATGGCCTTCTTCTGTATTGTAGATTCTGTGATTTTTCTTGGCACTACTATCCCCTGTATGGATATTACTCCCTGATGCACTATTACCATAAACTCTGTTCCTTCCCGAGCCACTCAGCTTGTTTTTACCCACATCGATATATTTTTCTATTACATTTGGATTTCTAAATCTCCCTGCAGCTGAATCCTCCTCTCCTCTCTGTGAACTTAGTCATTTTTCGCTACTCTGCCAATATTTGCTGGTGCACTCTCATGTGTGTATGTCCTGTCTCCTCCTGTCACACTCTGACCACCAATACCTGTTTTGCTACCTTGCAATATTATCTTGTTCTTTCTCTTTAACGTTCCAAATTTCTTCCCACATGAAGTCTCTCCTCATTATTTAGTTTATAACTCTCTCTCTACAGCCCTTGCTATTTGACTCGTCAGAATACTCATCCCAGCACGGTTCAGATGAAAGCCGTCCCAACTTTTATTTATTTAGTGTCAGAAGTCGGCTTATATTAACACTGCAATGAAGTTACTGTGAAAATTCCCCAGTCGCCACATTCTAGTGCCTGTTCAGGTACACTGAGGGAGAATTTAGCTTGGCCAATGCACCTAACCAGCACGTGGGAGGAAACCGGAACACCCGGAGGAAATCCATACAGACACAGGGAGAACATGCACAAGGTCCTTGTGTATGAATCACAAAAATTCAGTTTGCAGGTGCAGCAGGTAATCAAGAAGGCAAATGGAATGTTAGCCTTTATCGCGAGAGGGATGGAGTATAAAAGCAGGGAGGTCATGCTGCAACTATACAGGGTACTGGTGAGGCCACACCTAGAGTATTGTGTACAATTTTGGTCCCCTTATTTAAGAAAGGATATATTAGCTTTGGAGGGGGTACAGAGAAGGTTCACCAGGTTGATTCCAGAGATGAGGGGGTTAGCTTATGAGGAGAGATTGAGTAGACTGGGCCTGTACTCATTGGAGTTTAGAAGGTTGAGGGGAGATCTTATAGAGACATATAAGATAATGAAGGGGCTAGACAGGGTAGAAGCAGCTAGGTTATTTCCACTTACAATGGAAACAAGAACTAGGGGGCATAGCCTCAAAATACGGGGGAGCCAATTTAGAACAGAGTTGAGGAGGAACTTCTTCTCCCAGAGGGTAGTGAATCTTTGGAATTCTCTGCCCAATGAAGCAGTAGAGGCTACCTCGTTAAATGTGTTTAAGTCACAGATAGATTTTTAACCATTAAGGCAATTAAGGGTTATGGGGAGCGGGCGGGTAAGTGGAACTGAACCCACTATCAGATCAGCCATGATCTTATTGAATGGCGGAGCAGGCTTGAGGGGCTAGATGGCCTACTCCTGCTCCTATTTCTTATGTTCTTATAACATGCAGACTCCACCCAGACGGTCACCCAAGCCTGGAATCGAACCCGGGTCCCTGGCGCCGTGAGGCAGCAATGCTAACCACTGTGCCACCATGTGGCCCAAACAGTACAGTTCCTTCTTTCCCCAGTACTGGTACGCCATGAATTTACAGAAAAGTATCTTTCAATTAAATAAAACCCACCCATTTAACACCATGCATTGCAAATTACAATCATTAGACCTTTCTAAAGGATGCACACTTCAGTCAGTAAAATCTCCACATCAGGAGTGTGATGTTAGAAATGAGAAATGTCCATAGAATATATATATAAAATAATCAGCCTGAAATTGGGAAAGGAGCAGGTTGAGGTGTCAAACATGCCTCGTTTAAATTAACCTTTTTGTTGATTTTTTTAATGACACGATGACATTTACATTTAAATGCTGCAAGTACATTCCAGAGCCCAAATCCGTAATAATCTTTCACTTCTTGGGGTTTGTTAGTCAGTGAAATGTGGAGAACATGGTATACATTTGTGCTAGTAAACAGATACGGAATGGTTAAGTTGTGAAGGAGATATTGTGCATTAAATTTAACAAATCCTGGCACAGACTATTGTGTGCTGGGTGTGCAGGTAAGGAAATTGTGGAAATCAGACTCACCCCAGAAGATTTAATTGCATTTATTTTTGTTTGCTTTTGAAATGTGGGTGACCCCAGTAACACTGCATATATTACCCACGTAGCTGGCTTGCTGGGAGTGCCACGCGGGTCAGGAATTATATTATCAGGCACCAGCAGTCATCAAAAGACTGTGAGCTGCCCTTGAAGTTGAAACATTTTTGAAGGGAGAAAAATGGCTCAGACCAGAACAGCCCCTTCACTGTTCAGCTTTTGGCAGCCAAGCAAGAGGATGTGTGGCAATAAAGGATGTCCCCCTTTCAAAGACAGGCTCAGTCAGTGGCGAAGGGAAATAAAACTATTTTTACAGCGCTCCCTCGATGCGTTTGTTTGATACGGAGCATTGAGTGATGGAGGCAATTTTCAGATTTCCAGCTGCATTAATCAAGCATTCCTTTAACCTGAACAGAATTTGTACCCTCGCTAAGCCGTCAAACACTCAATGCACAGGCTCCACATGCTCACAGCGTTAGCACACTATGGAGCTTTGTGTCCACCAGGCACTGAATAACCTTCAACATGTGACTGCCAGACTAATGTAGCCATCATTTATGTCATTGGGGAGACAATGGCCTAGTGGTATTATCGCTAGACTATTAATCCAGAAACTCAGCTAATGTTCTGGGGACCCGGGTTCGAATCCTGCCATGGCTGATGGTGGAATTTGAATTCAATAAAATATATCTGGAATTAAGAATCTACTGATGACCACAAAACCATTGTCGATTGTCGGAACAACCCATCTGGTTCACTAATGTCCTTCAGGGGAAGAAATCTGCCATCCTTATCTGGTCTGGCCTACATATGACTCCAGACCCACAGCAATATGGTTGACTCTCAACTGTCCTCAGGCAACTAGAGATAGACAATAAATACTGGCCAGCCAGCGACGCCCATGTCCCACGAATGAATTTTTAAAAAAAGCTGCAGTGTTTCCGTCAGAAATGACCACATTACAGCCACGATTCTCCTGAATTGGGACTGTGTGCCCACTGCAGCAGGAAACCCCAGCTAAGTCCATTTTAAGAGGAGCTAAATAATTAGCGGGTTTTCAAGCCCGCTAATTATATTTAAATTGGTGAATTTGAATACGTATCAGGTTCCCGCCTGCTACGGTCCCAACATACCAGTGCAAAAGGCAAAACAGAAACTGCAGCTATGTTCAGCTAAAAGTGCAGAGTGGCTGATCCATCTCGGCCTCCTCCTGAGTGTTGTAGGGTGCTGGATGCTGTTTGGTTTGGTCTTAATGAAGTCTTTGAGTCTTAAGTAGGTTAGCTATATATAATTATTAACTGCAAGAACATAGATACAGTAAAGGATTCAAGCTATGTGCTGTCTCCACGCTTGCTTGTGAACGTGCCTCTGTCCAATGCTAGACAGACCCCTAGGCGTGGGTCATGTGTTCTCTTACATCACTGTGTAGGCAATATTGTACTCAGTCCTATGTCAGAGCCTTATACTGGCACAGTGGTTAGTACTGCTGCCTCACAGCTCCAGGGATCCGGGTTCAAATCTGGCCTTGGGTGACTGAGTGGAGTTTGCACATTCTCCCAGTGTCTGCGTGTTCCCCCACAGTCCAAAGATGTGCAGATTAGGTGGATTGGCCAAGCTAAATTGCCCATTAATGTCCCAAGATCTGTAGGTAAGATGGATTAGCATGGTTATGGGATAGGGCAGGGAAGTGGGACTGATAATGGGTCAGAGAGTTGGTGCGGACTTGATGAGTCAAAATGGCCTCTTCTGCACTGTAGGGATTCTCTGATACACCTCCCTCAAGTCCTTATCCAACATATTTTAAGTTATTCAAGTCTACCCCAGGTATTTACATCATTATGACTACCACATCTCCCCCCTTCAAGTCTTTGAGTTCATAGGTTCAGGCCAAGGCTCAAAGCCTTATAACCCTTCCATATCTCATTCGCACTAATGTCAAAGGAATGGGAGGCTGATTTGCTCCAGGTAAAATCTTTTGTTTTGGAGTTTGTCCTGGCTATCTTTTCCTTCTCTTTTTCCATTCCTTAATATTGAGCCACTCCTTGTCAAATCCACAGTTCTGGAAATAGGTGATGGCTGTTCTATTTTGTTTCTTACGGGGTAGACGAACACTGTGCTTGTAAGCATGTCATTATTACTCACCGCAATGACCTCTGCGACGGAAGGTAGTCATTCCTGTCAGGATGAGGATTTTTCTCGTAATTTCAGTTTTGCTTTTGACTGTGTGGTGTTCTGTCGACAATGGACGATTACTACTTGGTTGCAGCATCTTCTCTGGCACTGCCATGCTGCCTGGGAGTTGGCGGAGCCGAAAGTTGAGGCTGTTCATTGCTCTCTTGTCTATACTCCCCTGGGGGCATCATGGTAACCATCTGGAGTGGTTAGTTGGTGTGGCCAATGAGGGTCTTTTGGCACGTGTAGCAAAGTCAGTTCATAGCCAAAATCCCAGTTAGAATACCCTTTCCTTGTTGGAGCTCTCAGGAACGTGCAATTTTGGACAATTAAGACAGTGGCTATCTTGACACCTTCTGCCATTTTGAGGAGATCCAGGGCCACACAGGCATCTCTGCTCAAAAGAGAAAAGGACGGGTTATGAATATCGTGCATCAGCTTGAAGATTTATTTGTCGTCAGACCTTAGCAGTTCCAGAATCATGCCAATGACTAGAAGTCGGGTTCCACTTGGCCCACAGAGTGGTGTGTCTCTTGTTCGAAGCCACGATTCTTTGTCTGACAGGACTGTAACACTGGCTCCCATGTCCAATTTGAACTTTGTGACATGGCAGGTAAACAAAATGTCTTCTCTCCAGTTTGAAAATCCAAGATCTTTGACATTATCCAAGAAGCATGGCTGAATGTCCTCTTGGTGTACAGTTTTGACCTCTTGAATCATCTTCGGGTCTTCTGTACGCTTAGATGTTTTGGCCTTTCACAGTTTGTTGAAGCTTCCATTTCTGTTACATTGAAAACATTGGGCCTAAACTGCAGGATTGCTCCACAGTGCTGCCATGGTTGCTCTACTGTTCAGTTCGGGTATTGTTCTCCTGGCCTGGAGTATCCCTGTTTCTGTGCTGTTTACCTAATTGGACGGTGGGGTTTCCTTTGTGCCGTGATTTATTTCCTCCTCTTAAAATGGACTTGTGCTGCACATAGAATTCAGATTGCCTAATAATCTGGATAACTTTCCCAAGGGTTCGACCTTCCTTCGTTTGCAGCCTGTCTGAGAATGTGTTGTCCACTATTCCTACAATTACTCTTTCCCTGATAAGTTCAGATTTTAGGTCTCTGTATTCGCAACCTACAGTCATTCTGTACAGTTCATTAATAAGTTGACAGCTTCTCCTGGCTCTTGGAAACGCTTATAAAGTTCAGCCCTTTTGAGGATTTTGTTACATTTCAGGCTAAAATAAACACTGAATGATTTTAATAATTCTTCGAATTTAACAAATAATTTGTCAATTCCATATCTAGCAACAATGTCATCCGCTATTGGTCCTACCAAATAAAGTATTGTGTTAACTTGTTCAGCTTCTGTCTTTATATCCAGACCTGAATCTATCATATATCTAAGAAAGGTTTTTCTCCAAAGTCCTCAATCATGTAATTGAACTCGGTCTTGGATAAGTCCAAGTTGACCAGGAAGAGTGGATCCATGATTAAAATATTTTGAAGTGTAGGTTCAGCTTTACAAAGCTGCTGAAATTCAAGATGGTGCCACTGTTTGGTTAAAGACAAAGGGTTTACCCATGGTTGCCATTTTCAGCAGGCCTGCATTGCAATGGAGGTCGGTGACAATGTTAGTCCCTTTAAGGGACAATGCTGGTCCCTTTAAGAGTAAACCAGGTCTTGTATCAGAGTGAATTGAGAGCAGGTGATGTAAGTTTGTACTTAAGAGCTGTGATTTTCCCCAGTTGGAGGATGCTTCTGAGCAGCCAGCAATACCCATATCCCATGAACAAATTTTTAAAAAAGACAAAGAGATGTGTGAATTCTGTGGATGGCTATGAATATTCATATCTAATTAGTTATTTGCCTGGGACTTGATACTGACTGTAGCTCAATAGTCAAAGGTCATGTTTGATTTATTATTATCTCATGTATTGGTATACAGTGAAAAGTATTGTTTCTTGTGCATTATACAGACAAAACATACCCTTCATTCGAGAAGGAAAGGAAAGGGAACAGAATGTAGTGTTACAGTCATAGCTAGGGTGTAGAGAAAGATCAACTTAATATATGGCAGGTCCATTCAAAAGTCTGATGGCAGCAGGGAAGAAGCTGTTCTTGAGTCAGTTGATATGTGACCTCAGACTTTTGTATCTTGTTCCCGACGGAAGAAGGTGGAAGAGAGAATGTCTGGTGTTGGTGGGGTCCTTGATTATCTGGCTGTTTTTCTGAGGCAGTGGGAAGTGTAGACAGAGTCAATGGATAGGAGGCAAGTTTGCGTGATGGACTGGGGTATGTTCACGACCCTTTGTAGTTTCTTGCGGTCTTGGTCAGAGCAGGAGCCATACCAAGCTGTGATACATCCGGAAAGGATGTTTTCTATGGTACATCTGTAAAAGTTGGAGAGAGTCGTAGCGGACATGCTGAATTTCCTTAGTCTCCTGAGAAGATCGAGGCATTGGTGGGCTTTCTTAACTATAGCTTCATGATTTGCAGCAGCCATTTTTTAATAACATATTTGTGTCAGCTTTTTTTGAAGTATTGGCTGAAAGTTCATAATATACTGGGCGTGCCAGTTGGAAATGCAAAAGGAATCCAGTTAGCTCAGTTGGCGAGACAATTAGTACATGGTTCAAAATAATGCCAA
Organism: Mustelus asterias; assembly: GCF_964213995.1. NCBI lineage: Eukaryota > Metazoa > Chordata > Chondrichthyes > Carcharhiniformes > Triakidae > Mustelus > Mustelus asterias. The sequence continues at coordinate 104,469,656 of NC_135810.1, read as the reverse complement.
AAGCAAAGGTTGGATCTTCTTCCAGCTCAGGTAGACCAGGGGTCTGTTTTCTTGCCCTTCCCTGTAGAAAAATCATGGCACAAGCTGCGGCTTGGTGACCCTTGAATAATCAAGAATGTGATCCGGGGAAGAAGGAGAAAGTGAAAAGAAAAGACCAAGGTCCAACAGGTTTGCTTTCTATTGTCCTGGTAGTTGTTTGAAAGAACGTTAATGTGAGTTGCTGATTAATCATATTGATCGATCTCTTGTCAATTAATTTGCAGCAGAATAAGACATGACCCAAGGAAAACACCAATGGTGGAAAGTTTTGGGAACCATAGACATATGCTGGAATTTTACCGGCACAACCGCCCCAGAATCGAGGTGGGCGAGGCTCGCAGACGGCATTCTCCGTTGGCCTCGGGTGGGATTCTGGCTATAGAGTCATCAGCTCCTACTAAAGATGTGGAATTTGCCACATAAATACTGTACCCCAAAGTATCATTTTCTAGCCAGCATTTGAACGAATCAATGATTCCTTATTCCCTGGGCACTGTACTCGATAGATTTACTATGTTCACAATATGCTTCACAACACTCAGCAGACAAGTTATTAGACTGGGTTGATACATGAATTTTCTGGATGTAGAAAAGGTACAGGAGTGATCATACTTACAATGCATCATCAGAGCTGTCTGCACAGAGTGCCAGTTTTGACCCATCCCTTAGGTAGATCATCATCATACACTCCCTACTGCTCTGTTCAGGTGGCAAGCCCTCTGTGGAAGAAAAGGTTTAATAATGGTAAAAATAATAAACAGGTAAAAGACAGAACTGTGTGCTCTGTTGTGCCTTAGTTGTTTCTATGGAAGTCAGTTTGCAAGATTAGCTTTTTGAACATACTATTATTCAGGGCCAGCATTGTTCAAATAACTTGCAGAGCCTCATTGGTTTACACCACATTTATGTCCTGCACTAAATTTCTAAGTGAAGTTGGGTTTAAGATGCACACATCTTAGCTAAAAGGGAGGCGATGGCCTGGTGCTACTGATCCAGAAACACAGGTAATGCTTTGGGAACCCGAGTTCGAATCCCGCCACGGCGGATGGTGGAGTTTGAATTCAATAAAAAATATCTGGAATTAAGAATCTACTGATGACTATGAAACCATTGTCAATTGTCGGAAAAACCCATCTAATATCTTTTAGGGAAGGAAATCTGCTGTTCTTACCTAGTCTGGCCTACATGTGGCTCCAGAGCCATAGCAATGTGGTTGACTCTCAATTGCCCTCCAGCAACTAGGGTTGGGCAACAAATGAAGTGGTGGAGGCTACCTCGTTGAAGATGTTTAAATCACGGATAGATGGATTCCTGATCGGTAAGGGAATTAGGGGTTACAGGGATCAGGCGGGTAAGTGGAACTGATCCACTTCAGATCAGCCATGATCTTATTGAATGGCGGGGCAGGCTCAAGGGGCTAGATGGCCTACTCCTGCTCCTATTTCTTATGTTCTTATGCTGGCCAGCCAGTGATGTCCAAGTCCCACGAATGAATAAAAACAAACCTTAGCTGAAGTATTGTCCTGTAAATGATGGATTTACCCCCAGACAATATCAATTCTAAACTGCCATCTCCAGTCTAGGGCCTGCCCATCAGACTTATGCTGCTATAAAACAAGGGGAACATTGGAGAAATATTTTTTTTTCATAAGTTTCTTTGAATTCGTGCCCACTGGGATATCTGGAAAAACTCTCTGACAATCAGATTATGTTAAGTACCGAGTACAGCACAAATGAAAATTGCAAGAACAGAGAATGTGGGAAATGGGAAAAACACATGTTTGACTGGAGGCTCAATAGAATCCATAGAATCCCTACAGTGCAGAAGGAGGCCATTCGGCCCATTGAGTCTGCACCGACTCTCTGAAAGAGAATCTTAACCAGGCCTACCACTCCGCCCTATCCCCGTAACCCCGCAGCTAATCCACCTATACATCTTTGGACACTAAGGGACAACTGTTCAATGCTGCCACGCCAGCTCCCGATTTTTATACAGCAGTTGTAATCCCCGCCAGTGTGACGTCATGCCAGAGTGGAGGGAGATGGTAGCGGGGGTGGAGGTTCTAGTCGCAGATCCACTAATTATATTTAAAAGGTGTGTAAACGTGTGCTAATCTCCTTTATGCTCATTTTCAGCATGGATTCCTCCACGCCAAAAAACTTAGGCTGGGAGATGCGCTCGGGCCCGGATGCCCAGTGCAAATTCTTTTATTCATTTGTGGGACATGGGCATCGCTGGCTGGTCAGCATTTATTGCCCATCCATAGTTGCCCTTGGAGGGCAGTTGAGAGTCAACCACATTACTGCGACTCTGCAGACAAATGTAGGCCAGACCAGGTAAGGACGGCGGATTTCCTTCCCTAAAGGACATTAGTGAATCCTGCGAGTCAGCCGGCGCTCAAATCTCCCGGCCCGCTGCGCTAACGGGATGGGAGAATCGCCCCCCCAGAATTAGATGTCCAAGTTACGTTTTAATAACAGCAAGCACCATTACTTTCCTTGTATTATGTTGAAAAATTAAACTGAAATGGGACGTCTACTGTGCGAGTATCATGTGGAAAACTCCAGATTGCAACGCTGTATAATTTATTTTCACCACCTAAGCAATGACACTTTGCCTTGGTTTACCAGTCAATATGACTCTGCAGATGGATGTATCGTTGTTGCTTTGTTCATGCAACACAGAATTTTAAAACATAAAATACTCAGCCTTGTAGCCTACAGCTACAATCAGGTCAAAAATCTGGATTTCCTTTCATAACACCACACGGACTGCGACGGCTCAACAGATTTTCTCAAGAGAAAGTCGAGATGAGCAACAAATATTGATCTTGCCGGTAATGTTCACATCCCACAACTATGTTTTAAAAATTGGGCCAAGTTTTAAAACAGATATTTTTAAAAATTTCTGTTTTAAATTATGAAATTATTAAGAGTGGTAACTTGGTGAAGTTGAATGAAAATGGGTATTTATCCCAAAAAATCTTTAATCAGACTGCCCAGTCCACCATCTGTCTTTAACCTAATTTTAAATAATTGCCAATAGCAAAATGAGAGGTTCCAGAATTTTAAGTCCTGTGCAAATCCATGTTCTGCCACAATGGCACAGTGGTTAGCACTGCTGCCTCACAGTGACAGGGACCCGGGTTTGATTCCCAGCTTGGGTCACTGTCTGTGTGGAGTTTGTACATTCTCCCTGTGTCTGCGTGGGTTTCCTCCGGGTGCTCCGGTTTCTTCCCTCAATCCAAAAGCTGTACTGGTTAATTGCAATGGCCATGCTAAATTCTCCCTCAGGTGTACCAAGCAGGTGCTGGAGTGTGGCGACTAGGTGATTTTCACAGTAACTTCATTGCAGTGTTAATGTAAGCCTACTTGTGACTAATAAATAAACTTTAAACTTTGAGTTTTTATAGGCCAAGGATAATAAGAGACATTTTAAATGTCTTTGAATCTAACAGATCTTTGGACACATGGGGCAGGATGTCCTCCCCTGAAACGCTGGCCATTTGAGAATTTAGAGATCAGGATCTGGAGAGGGTGACACGTTGCGACCATCGGCATGCACTAGATGTCTCGTCCATCTAAATTGCTTTTGCAGGAGTTTTGCCTGAATGTTTGTGGAGCTGCTTCAAGAACGACTAGCATTTGTTTGACGGACCTTCCATTGAATCTGAAGGAGGGGGCGGAGGCAATGCTGACAAAATTTCTCTAGCGCATTCACGTGCACTGATACAGAATCCAGCTCTCACTGCAGTCCAGGCATGTGGTGACGATAATGGTTCTGTACACTAGGGACAGAATTTTACACCCCCCCGCCCCCCCATCCCCACCCAAGCGATGTGTGTGCAGGTGGTGGTGGTAGCAGTAGGAGAGACAGGGGCTGTAAAATTCCCCGTATGACTTCCCAAAGGCCTGGGTTGGGAGGAGGTGAGGGGCACTTCACTCAAAGACCCCCTTTCAACCTTGGGTGCCCCCTCCATAAGATTTACCTCACAAGGGTGCTCCCTCCCCTCTTGGCCTTTCCACCAACACCCTCACCACCTATCCCATCCAACACCTGGACTTCAGCTCCCCCCCCCCCACCCCGCCACCCACACTTTACCTGGTCTTGGACGCCTGGGCCTTAGACTCTAGGGAAAGCTTGTAGTCCCTGTTTTGTTCACTGCACCTTCTGGCACTGCTGGGACTGGTGAGCTGCTGGTCAATCTGATTGGTTGGCAGCTCTCTAAGATGGGACCGGCCCCTGACTGAGGGGCAGAAGTTCCGCCTCCAGCCAATTAATACTCAGTAGAGCAGCCAGTATTGGTGGTGATGCTTTATCCTAAAAATTCTGGCCGATTGGACCTTTGTTGACATGTCGAGTTCTCTTATCCACTACTTGCTGCCTGGTGGGTGGCACAGTAGTTAGCACTGCTGCTTCACAGCACCAGGGACCCAGGTTCAATTCGATTCCTGGCTTGGGTCACTGTCTGTGTGGAGTTTGCACGTTCTCCCCATGTCTGTATGGGTTTCCTCCGGGTGCTTCAGTTTCCTCCCACAATCCAAAAGACATGCTAAATTCACCCTCAGTGTACCCGAACAAGCGCCGGAGTGTGGTCAGTAGGGGATTTTCACAGTAACTTCTTGCAGTGTTAATGTAAGCCTACTTGTGACATTAATAAATAAACTTTAGTTTGTAGAAGGCTGAACTGGTGTAGCTGAGCCTATCCTCTTGTCATGGTGGCTTTTGAGGAGGTGTCTGCCCTGGTATGAGAAATACTCAACGTATTCCAGAGTCTCTCCTTTAACATATATAGGAGGTGGAATATTTGGCTGACTAGGTGTGGGTTGATATGAGTTTTGTTTTGGCACCATTCAAGGGCAGGCTGAGTTTCTTGCATGCAGAATGGAAGAGATTGAGAGTGGTTTGCAAATCTGGTGCAACCTGGGCAACGACACTGCAGTCACCCGCAATTTGTAGGTCATGTTTGTGTGTGGTGGTCAGCTTAGTTTTGGCACGGAGGCGGCTGAGGTTAAAGAGTTTTCCATCTGGGAGTATTTAATACTCACACCAGAGCGTAGTGGATCTTTAATAAGGTTAATAGCCTTGTCAGGTAGATCGTAAACAGTATGGGGGCTATTGCACAGGTTTGCTTGACAGTGGATTTTGATGGCATGTGTTTCAGGTCGCTGCTGAAGACAGTTGCTGTCAGATCATTGCATATAAACTCAAACTAGGATGGCAGAGTGGTTAGCACTGCTGCATCACAGCTCTTGGGTTCAATTCCGGCCTCGGGTGACTGTCTGTCTGGAGTTTGCACGTTCTCTGTGTCTGCGTGCGTTTCCTCCGGGTGCTCCGGTTCCCTCCAAAAATGTGCAGGTTAGGTGGATTGGCCATGCTAAATTGCCCCTAAATGTCCAAAGATGTGTAGGTTAGGGGGATTAGCAGGGTAAATATGTGAGGTTACGGGGATAGGGCTTGGGTGGGATTCTCTATCTGAGAGTCGGTGCAGAATCGATGGGCTGAATGGCCTCCTTCTGCATTAAAGGGATTCTATGATAACCTCAGAAAAGCAACTCCAGGAGAAAATGAATCCTTTCAGCCCAAAGATGTAAAGTTATCTCAGTTGGCAAGTTTATTGTGACTTACCGTAGTAAGTAAGTATACCACTATTACTGCACCACCTATTGCCATACTGGGAGACTGGCCACACTTCACAAGGAAGGTTTTTAACTGTCAGCATCGAATGGCGTCCTGAACCACCAAAATGTTCAGCTGGCTCATTGCTAACTGTTGAAACATGACTTTGTAAAATAGACAAGGTGGACAGATAACACTTACCTATGCATTCATACCCTGCCTTTATATTTATGCAATTTATTCTCAGATGGATGCTGTCTTCCAATTGACGGCGGTTTTCATCTTCATAATACACAAGGATACCGTCCAACCACAAGTCAAACCAGTTCTTCTTCCACCGTTTTAGTATTGTGCCTGCATACACACATCAAGAAAGTTACATAGATTTTCTTTTCATTTGCCCTTCGCGTCTTTCCCGTTTAAATGGGCAATTTAAGAAAAGCATTCTACACACTGCTACTAAATTCTGTGGCTAAATAGAAGTCCTATAACTGTATTAAATTCTATAGCTAAATAGAAGTTCTATAACTGCTATTAAATTCTGTGGCTAAGTATAAATAATTTCTAATGAGTTAAATTCCTTTCTCCTTAAAAATTCTGGAAAGGGTGGAGACATCGTTTCTCAATTTAAAAGCCGTTATAAATTTCGGTCAAAAGATTGAATATTGCCAATTTATCTACAGCTATTGATTGATATAAACGCTTGTTAATTTAAACACTTGTTACAGAATTCCAATTGGTTACGAAATTTAAATTCAGCCACATTAAAGCAGATACTGCAGATTCTTAATCCCCTTCAAAACACTCACTTTGTCTCCACAACATGCCACTCTTCACCAAGGCCATTCTCACACAGGGGTCTTTGGATCAGCGGATCCCACACCTCATCCGCCCAGCTTGCAATTCAATTCACCTTCTCTCGCACATTTATGGGAACAAACGCTCGGAAGAAAATAAAAATGGGCCTCTCCTTCAAATACTAATCCGCATGATCGGATTTAGGGATTTATTCGTCCCTGCATGATCCCTCTCCTAAATAGAAAAGTCAGGAAGGTTCCAGAAAACAGGTTGAAGTGGCTTTTCAAAGCAGCACCTCACACTCGGCTAAACGGGTTTGTGCTCTGATATTTAAAAAGAAGTTTTCAATTGTATTTAATCTTGCAATTCAAATTGTTTCCGAATTCCAGAACTGAGTAATAATGTTCAATAAATGCCCAACCCTATAAATATATTCTAACTCTTTATTGAAATGAGATCAACTCAGTCTGATCACACTCTTTTTGCATTTTTTTAGTTTCAAACAATGTAAACAATATTTTAAAGTCTACAATTCAAAGTGCACCAATGTGTAAATACATTTGCTTTTTTTTAATAAAAAGACAATCTATGACTATAGTTTAAGGGGAAATTATGATCTCAAAATATAGAATTGGAACAGACCAAGATAGGTAACATGTCTCAAAGCTAAACGAGGTGATGAATTGGTACAGTGTTTATCCAGAGGTTTCCAAATACTGGGCTATTCCAAAACCTTCCCCTCTACATTGATACTCTTTCAGCCTTGTAGCAGCTTTATGTACCTGGGAGTTGTAGTCTTTTTGCACTGGATATCTCTACTCTTCCTCATGCTCAGAACTACATTTCCCAGTATGCAAACCAAGGCACAGTATCAGCACTGACACTGGTCGAAGCTCTGAAACAGGTAATGCGAACAGAAGCTGGCATGTTGCTGTGATCTGTGTTAACTAATACAACTGTACCAACCTTACATTTTATATTTATTCTCAGTTCAAGTTGTCGTCCCAAATGAAAATTATACGCCTGAGATTTCTCCAATCTCGATGCCTATGTATCACGTGTTAATTGAATAAAATGTATTTAATATATAATGCATATTATATGGATTGGAACTAGGGCTGCCAACCCTCCAAGATTGGCCTGGAGTCTCCAGGAATTGAAGATCAATCCCCAGGACATTGCTGTGTGATATCCTGGAGAGAAAAAATAATCAAGACATTAGGGCGGCACGGTGGCACAGCAGTTAGCACTGCTGCCTCACAGCGCCAGGGACCCAGGTTCAATTCCAGCCTCGGGTCACTGTCTGTGTGGAGTTTGCACGTTCTTCCCCTGTCTGTGTGGGTTTCCTCTGGGTGCTCCGGTTTCCTCCCACAGTCCGAAGATGTGCGGGTTAGGTTGATTGGCCATGCTAAAATTGCCCCTTAATGTCAGGGGGATTAGGTGGGTAAATATGTGGGGTTACGGGGATGGGGCCTGGGTGGGATTGTTGTCGGTTGAGGCTCAATGGGCCAAATGGCCTCCTTCAGCACTGTATGGATTCTATGATTTATGCTTTCCAACTGGTGTGTAGAAAGGCAGTGTGACGCAAATGTTGGTCGACTAATGGATAATCAGCTCTGACGAAGGCTCATCCAGGCTCAAAACGTTGGCTCTATTCTCTCCCCACAGATGCTGTCAGACCTGCTGAGATTTTCCAGCATTTTCTGTTTTTGTTTCAAATTCCAGCATCCGCAGTATTTTGCCTTTATTTTAGACTAATGGCTGGAGTGTGTGTGTGTGTGTGTGTGTGGGGGGGTGGGGGGGAACAAGTCATGTGATGAAACCTCCAGGAATACGTTTAATCACAGTTGGTGACCCTAAATGGAACTGTTGGAAAGTTGCAAACAGTCTAGTTCAGCTGAGGCTGTAGCCAGAGGGAGATGGAGTCTGTGTCAGGGGTCAAAGACAAAGGCTTTGGCCTCCCAGTGTTTAAGTAGGGGCAGGATTTGACGGGAGGGATTGACAGGATTTCGTGGGGTTTCCTGACATACTGCTGAAACAGTCTCCACAAAACACATCCCCCATTTTGACAGAATGTCCTGCAGCTGGTTAATGCTCTGATTGGCTGACAGCTCCCTGATCTCAGCAGCATACCGGGAGTGGTTGCCACTGCACCAGTCCTGAAAAGGAACAGCTGGGAGCTGGATGAGTTGAGGGTAAGTTGAGGGTGAGGAATACCTGTTAGGGCCAGGATTGGAGGCTAAGTTTAAGCAAGTTAAGTTTATTTATTAGTCACAAATAGGCTTACATTCATACTGCAATGAAGTTACTGTGAAAATCCCCCTAGTCACCACACTCCGGTGCCTGTTCAGGTACATTGAGGGAGAATTTAGCTTGGCTAATGCGCCTAACCTGCCCATCTTTGCACTGTGGGAGGAAACCGGAGCACCCAGAGGAAACCCGCGCAGACACGGGGAAAACGTGCAGACTCCACACAGACAGTGACCCTAGCTAGGAATTGAACCCGGGTCCCTGGTACTGAGGCAGCAGTGCTAACCACTGTGCCACCGAGCCGCCCCAGCTAGGAGTTGAGGGGTGTGAGGACTGGGAAAAGTAAGGGGAAATTTTGAGAGGGCCTCCGATCAGAAAAGGGGGTTTGTGGAGGAGGCACCCCTCCTTTCCCACCTGAGGTCTATGCAGGCTTACCTGCCAGATTTGCCACCCATCACCAAGCTCCTCCCACCAGGAAAAACTGTGACTGGGTGAGAAGTGGCCACTAATTGACCACTCAAGGGCCATGATTGGTGCAAGCCTTGTCCTGCACCCATTAAATTGTGAGCAGGTTGGGGGCGGATGAGTAGGTCACAGAGTTTTATGGGCTCCCTGCTATAACCTTGCCCACAGGGGATTCACAGGCAAGTAACCTGATGACACAGAGGCAGTAGAGAGGTCCAGAGGCAGTGGTGGTGCTAAATCTGAGTCTCGTCAACATATTAGTGAAACTTGACATTATGTTTTGTATTATATCATTGAGAGGCCACCTGTCGATGAGAATTAGCGGTGGGGGCGAGGGGTAGGAGGAGTGGTGGTGGAGGAAGCACCAAAGATTGATATTTGGGAAACATCAGGTAACACTGTGGGGATGGCAGGACGAGCGATTGTCGGAGGATTTCTGGCTACAACCTGAGAGACAAGACTGGAAACAAGCAAGGTCATCCCACTCAACCCACCAATGGAAGATAGGCTGGGAGAATGAAGGTGTGGTCAAGTACGTCAAAGACTTCAGAGAGGTGGAGTGGAAGGATAATGCACTATGGCCACAGTCACTTGCCATTTGTAACTTATGAGCTGAATGGGGAAGACCAACAGTTGAGGAAGACTTCTTACCACATAGGATATGGGAAATATGGTTTAAGAGAAGATGGAGATTATTTGGAGTGTGAAGCTTGAGAGGCTGGCAAAAAGAGGCCAAACATGCTGTCTCACTCAGTCAAATCATAGAATCCCTACACTGCAGAAGGAGGCCATTCAGCCCATCAAGCCTGTACCGACAACAAACCCCACCCAGGCTCTATCTCATAATCCCATGTATTTACCTTGCTAGTCCCCACTGACACTAAGGACCAATTTAGCATGGCTAATCCACCTTACCCACACATCTTTGGAGTATGGGATGAAACTGGAGCACCCGGAGGAAATCCACACAGACACGGGGAGAATGTGCAAACTCCACACAGACAGTGACCCGAGGCTGGATTTGAACCTGAGTCTCTGGCGCTGTGAGGTAACAGTGCTAACCACTGTGCCACCATGCTGCCTCAACCTATCAGTGAGACTCTGCTCTATCCCCTTAACACTGACTTATTTGACATTGTTTCACTTTAAAGTTGTTTGTAAAGTAGTGACAATACATCTGTTCAACATTGCAAGCTTCTCTTTAATGTTATTTGCAACAGATGTCTGTTTTATGGCCTGCATGTGTACATGACCTTCTCCCCAGTGCTGAAGTTCCTATTTCCAACTACACCCTCCTACCTCCTCACCAGCACTTGGCTCTCGGTCCCACACTCCCAGTATCCATTACCACCACTGGGGACATGTTTAGATGCTGCTTTTCTCTTTGGTCCAATTCCTGCTCCAAGCTTGCACTTTCCATCCTGGGACTTCAGAAGGTACCTGCATGACTAATATCTGCCACTAGATGGACCCTGGTCAGTCCATTCATATCATTAATTGATTACAGTATTTTGTACTTATATATTTTAAAAATGATCTCATTTTAAATGTTTTTTTAAATTTATGAACATAGGCATTCAGGAATGTATAGCATTTCAACTTATAATGTTTTAATGTTTTTTTCTCTTGACAAAAGTGCTAAAGTAGCTACTTTTATATTTAGTGGTTTTGTTTATTTTGCAAGTTATTTCATCTAGGAATGCACAGTAATGCACATCGTATATTTAACTCCATGCATTTCCCATGGCTGATCCATCTAACTCACACATCTTGGGACTCGAAGGGGCAACTTAGCATGGCCAATCCACTTAACTTACACATCTTTGGACCGTGGGAGGTAACTGGAGCACCCAGAGGAAACCCACGCAGACTCAGGGAGAACGTACAGACTCCGCACAGTGACCCAAGCCGGGAATTGAACCTGGATCCCTGGAGCTGTGGGGCAGCAGTGCTCACCACTGTGCCATCGTGCCTGCCTCATCTCCATATATCCTCACCATCCCCAGATCCCCTCCTTCTCTTTGTAACCAAAAATCTATCAATCTCTGTCTTGTATACAGCAATGTAACAGCTATCGCCATCTGGGGTAATAAATTCCAAAGATCCACAGTCCTTTGAGTGAATACATTTCTCCTCATCTCAGTATTGAGTCTGTGACCACTAGTTCCTGATTCTCCAAACAGGGAAAACCGCAAGACCCTTTAGAATTTTACATGTTTTAATTAGAACACCTCTCATTCTTCTAAAGAATATAGTACTCATTGACTTAATCTGTTCTGATAGGACATTTCCATCGTCCCAGGAAACTGTCTAATAAATGTTTGCTGCGCTCCAAGTGTATCCTTCCTTCAGTAATGAGACAAAAGCTGTACACAGTTAACAAAGAACAAAGAAAAGTACAGCACAGGAACGGGCCCTTTGGCACTCCAAGCCTGTGCCGATCATGATGCCCTAACTAAACTAAAAAAAACTCTTCTACGATTACTTAGTCCGTATTCTCTATCCCTCCCTATTCATGTATTCATCCAGATGCCTCTTAAATGTTGCTGATGCGCCTGTTTCCACCACCTCCCTCTGGCAGCGCGTTCCAGGCCCCCACCACTCTCGGCATGAAAAACGTCCCTTACACATCTCCCTTAAACTTTCCCCCTCTCACCTTGAACCTGTGCCCCCTTGTAAATGACACTTCCACCCTGAGAAAAAGCTTCTGACTATCCACCGGTTCTGTATAGCGCACAAGAAACAATACTTTTCACTGTATGCTCATACATGTAACAATAATAAATAAAATCAAAATCAAATTAAACTAGTTCTCCAGGATTATCTCACCAAAGTTCTACACAATCTCAGGAAGACTTCTTCATTCATATTACGCCAATTCTTTTGGAATACAGTACTCAGCTCTCCCAATTTTTACTTATAGATCAGACAACACCTCTACTTTCTCAGAAGGCAAAGGAAATTAGATGTGTCAGCTACGACTCTCACCAACCTTTACTGATGCACCATAGAAAGCATTCTTTCTGGTTGTATCACAGCTCGGTATGGCTCCTGCTCTGCCCAAGACCACAAGAAACTACAAAAGGTCGTGAATGTAGCCCAATCCATCACGCACACCAGCCTCCCATCCATTGACTCTGTTACACTTCCCGCTGCCTCAGAAAAGCAGCCAGCATAATTAAGGATCCCACGCACCCTGGACATTCTCTCTTCCACCTTCTTCTGTCGGGAAAAAGATGCAAAAGTCTGATACCAACCGACTCAAAAACAGCTTCTTCCCTGCTGCTGTCAGACTCTTTAATGGACTTACCTTGCATTAAGTTGATCTTTCGCTACACCCTAGCTATGACTAACACGACATTCTGCACTCTCCCGTTTCCTTCTCTATGAACGGTATGCTTTGTCTGTACAGCACGCAAAAAACAATACTTTTCACTGTATGATAATACATGTAACAATAATAAATCAAATCAAAAGATAAGTAGATCAGCTAAAAATTGTTCATTAATGCTGCTGGCCTCGAAACTGTGAATATTCTCCAATTTTGAATGGTTAACACCAGTGCTAAAACAGCGAATAGTGGAGTATTATGTGTCATGAACACATTAAGTGTTCTTGTATGAATATTAGTTCTGTAATTTCAAGGTCATACATTCCAACACTGAAACTAAATCAAAATCAGTTAGAATCTCTATAATATGTGCAACCTGAATGACCCCAATCATAACTGTTTCATCTCTCATCATCACGGTTTCAAAATAATTCGAGAGTTCCCCCGTGGTGTCTTCCTGAGCTCTTTCATGCTGCAGTAATGTGCTTTCTCACAAAGATCTCTTCCTAATCAGAGATGACTAACTCTCAGTTATTATACAGCTCCTTTCTCCAAAGGTATGTTTTTCAGCCTGCCTTTTTCTGGCTGCGCACCACCCTGTCATTTTGCAGTGGTTGATGGTATATAGTGGTGCTGAATGAAAATCTTCTCCCAGTGGTTTAGCTGGAATAACCTCACTCCGGCGCTGCTCAAGGTGACATTACCGGCAGTACTGATACAGGTATTATTGAGACAATTAAAATTACGTTGACATTGTTATCTATGTCACATGAATCCGTGCCCTCTTCCCAAAGCACAATTCAAACAGGATGCAGATTAAAATATGGTATAATTGCAGTCTGCTTTTAAACAGCATTAGCACCATGATCAAAGTACTGATTGCAATAAGACTTAAGCCTCCAGTATCTTAGCAACACAGGCATTCGATGCACAAGTTCCACTTTGAAAAATTCCAGGGGAAAAGGCAGCACTATTGTCAATGTTTTGATTGATTACACATGTTCCAAATTTCCCAATGGCTTAGAGGACTCAGTCTCCTTGAAGCATTAAAGCACAGATTCAAATAAATGACTTTTCTACGACAACAATTTAGATTATAACCCAACAATATATCACCGTTGGAGCTGTTTCTTGGGGGGGGGTTCTGAGAAAAAAAACAGAATTTCTGAATTTTATTTGAATCTTCAAATTCTAACACACAAATTGATATTTGGTGAAAGCTGGCTTGATTAGTGAACACTAATTCCCCGATTGATACACATTTATTATTAGAAAGCAGTTTCAATTTTAATAATCACACTGTGCACATTTTGAGACTATTAACACATATGACTGTGCCATAATATTGAGCAGGTCCTAGTCCGCAATAATGTGACTGGTAACAATGCTAAGAGTAAGGTAGAAAGGGACATAGTAACAAATGCAAAATATGATGTTAAAATATCCTTACCGTACTATAACGGCAATGAGGTAGTCAAGGAAGATGTTAAGACCCTTATGGAGTTGAAAATTATGATGAAAAGGAGATGGTACACATGTTAAATGATGGCTTCTTTTAACCAGGAGGATACTATTCAACATCAGATACACATTGTGAGAGCTTTGGGACTTTGACATTTGCAAAACAGAAGTTCTGAATGGGCTCAAGGGGCTAAAAGCTAATAAATTCCCTCAGAAATATGACCTGTGTCCTAAGGCATTTACAATACAAAGGTGGAGATTTGAGAATCGCTGAAGGTCATTATATGGGAGTCAGTCACCAATGGGAAATTTCCAGCAGGCTGGAAGCAGACAAGTGTAGATCTCTTATTTATAAAGGGACACAGAGACATGCCTGGTAAATACAGCCCAGTAAGTCTGATGTCAATAATTGTAAATTTAGTAGAATCCATCTCACCTCTGTCTTCTTCTGTAGATCCTAGCTCCTTAGCCCATTGCCATATTCGGTATAGGATCTCTCAAGGGATACCCCATGACCTGCAAGAAAGCAGACTGCAGTGTATCCCCAAAGTGCGTGGATTTACTGTTACAGCCTTATTGACAGCCACACTGCATATAATGTGAGCTGAACGTAGGAACAGGAGTTCAGCCTGTTGAGCCTGCACCACCCTTTAGTACAATTACAGCTGATCAGGCCTTTTACCCACACTATCTCCATAACTCTTCACGTTATTGTTAATCAGAAATCTATCAATCTCCATCTTAAACATACTCAATGACTGTGCTTCCACAGGGTAGAGAATTCCAAAGATTCACAACCTTCTACGTGAAGATGTTTCTCCTCATCTCGGTCCTAAGTGGGTTTCCCCTTGTTTTGAAATTGAGCCCCTGGTTCTTGACTCCCCAGCCAAGGGAAACATCTTACCTGCATCTATTCTGTCTATACTTTGAAGTATTTTGTACGTTTCAATGAGATCATCTCTCATTCTTTGAAATTTTAGAGAATACAGGCTCAGTTTGCTTAGTCTCTCTTCATAAGACAGCTCCACATTCCCGGAACAAGTCTGGTGAACCTTTGTTGCACTCCCTCATTGAGAATAATATCCTTTCTGAGGTAAGGGGACCAAAACTGTACACCAGGTGCGGTCTAACTAAGCTTCTATACAATTGAAGCAAGACTTCACTACTCCTGTGGTCAAATCCTCTTGCGATAAAGGTTAACATTCCATGAGCTTGCTGCACCTGCATGTTAGTCTTCAATGACTTATGGTGATGCAATGTGCTGTCTTGGTAATCCAGGCTGGCAAAGTGGCCTTGATGACTGAAAATGAGGATTCGCTCCCCTAATATATTTAGCATTGGCCCCCTGTAAGGGGAGCTGAAAATTAGTCCTTGGGAAGCAGGATAGACAGCCCCCTCAGATGTCTGATGTGTGTTCTGGCAGCATGAGGTGGTGAAGCACCTCGGATGCATCTGTAAATAAAGTGCCTTCCCACTAACCCCACAAACTACAGCGGGGCAGCCCTGGCATACAGACAAGAGTAGGTTGAATGCCTCGTCCTAATGATGGCACATTGAATATTAAAACACTCCATTAATATCACATGAGATTGTCAATCTAGGTTATATGTTATTGTTCAGGTATGGGTCTCAAATCTACAGTCTTCTGAGATGAGGGGCATGAGGAAAGAATATTATATCATGAGCAAGCCAATCCATTGGTAAGTGAGGAAAATACAGTTTGCAACCTGCAGTATTCATGAGTCTTCACTTTGGATTGATTCTGTAAAAAAGAATTAAAAATTAAAATTACATTAAATAAAGGACAGTGTAAAGCTTAACTGTGAAATATGTCTTTTTGCTTGGGGTAAAAAATAAAAGGGGGATGTTCTATTGGATTCTTTAAAGTATAAATTGTCTACAAATATAGTGCTTAGTTATTAGTGTTTTTAGTGATTTCTTACAGTAAAGCTCTTGAAATGTGAAATTCTGACATTCTTCCAGCTATTAACTGGAAGTTTGAAATTGCTTTTAAAAGTTACCTCTTCCTCTTCTGATCATCTTTTCCATTTTCCTGGTCACCACCCCTCCTATCCCAGTTTTTACTCGAGGTTCAATGAAATGCACAGGGAACATCTATTTTAATTTAAATGAGGCTTGTGGCTCAGTTTCTCTCAGGCCTTGTATCATCATGTTACCTGTGCCCAGCTTTTGTGAACAGAACAGGGCTATGCAATTTCCAGACCTAAAAATACACTCTTTGACATTTAATACTGCTCATTCACCTGTTCCCCCATGTTAAACAAATCATATGTTGGTTTATAATGTGTGTCTTAGCCTGAGAGGTACGTACTAATTCTGCATACTGAAGACAAGGAGAGGTCTGTGGTGGCATGTATGACTTTCCAATAAGCAGCTGTGGAGTTGGGAGGAGCATATTGTTCTCCCTCGTGTTATAATCCCTGTAGAATCATAGAATCCCTACAATGCAGGAGGAGGCTATTCGGCCCATCGAGCCTGCACCTACAACAATCCCCATTCAGGCTGTATCCCCGTAACACTATGTATTTACCCTGCTAACCTCCATGACACTAAGGGTCAATTTATCATGGCCAATCCACCTAACCCGCACATCTTTGGAATGTGGGAGGAAACCGGAGCACCCGGAGGAAACCCATGCAGACACAGGGAGAACGTACAAACTCCACACAGACAGTCACCCAAGGCCGGAATTGAAGCCGCGTCCCTGGCACTGTGAGGCAGCAGTGCTAACCACTGTGCCGCCCAGAGACCAATAACTTTTAAAAGCAAATTCAAACTTCCAGTTAATAGCTGAAAGAATGTCAGAATTTCACATTTTAAGATCTTTACTGTAACAAATGACTAAAAACACTAAGAACTAAGCACTATATTTGGAGGCAAATGTAGGCAAAAACATTTCCTTTTAATTCTTGGTCCCATAATGATTTACTTACTACTTGGTCAATTAAAGAGACATTTTGTGTCAAGGAGATATGAGGATGCTTACAGGAATGGCTGAACCTAAGTAGACGATCTCATATAAAACTCAAAAGTACAATGTACCCATTAAGTCAGAATGACTTGAAACTGAGCAGTCATGCAGGTACATAGATCTGTATTCTGTGATAATGGTGTGAATAGTTAATGTAAATTGATTTATACCAGAAATCTATTTGCACAGAACAAGATCTGGAGCAGGTATGAAGATGGCACAAAAAGTATAGGTGGTAGAAATATCATGCAGGAATGTGTCTGTTTTGGAAGTACCATGATTCAATTAATGTTTCCAAAATGAGAATTGAGCAGGGGGTAGCTGCGAGTTAAGGTGCATTTTTTTTATTCGTTGTTGGGATGTGAACTTCGCTGGCAACATCCCTAATTTCCCTTGAGAATGTCAACTTATAAATGCCACTATGTTCTTTTTGCCAGTGACATTGATCACAACTTGTAGCCATGGTACATGACACTAGTTTCAAAAACTTGACTTCAAATAAAGTCTGCTACCATTTGGGAAGTCATAGAGTTCATGGCCCGAACTTTACCACCATGCCCACCCTGGAATCAGGGCGGGCGCAGCTTGCAGAACGGAATTCTCCGTTGGCCTTGGGTGGGATTTTATGAGCTTCGCCCGAGCGAGGTCGTAAAATATCAGCCCATGTTTGCCTTTTCAAAAATGAGATCCAGATATCTGGATTTCATGTGGGCATTTCGTAATACAACTTTAAAAAGTTCTGCAATTGTTTTTTTCTTGATGATGGATTCTGCTCCAGGCAATGTTGTATATTAAAATCAGCTTGGCAGAGAGCAATAATCACCAACAGATGGTGAAACTAGATGAACTCAGAATTGCACAGGAACATAATTACAGTTGCCAGAGATGTGTACCAAGTTATTTTGTGTCATTTTGCTCGAGGTATTTTGGGGCAAATGTTGCCTCGGGGTGGATGACAGACCTGCAAATCATAGAACGATGCAACACAAGAAGGAAGTCTTTCAGTTTATCTTGGCTGGTGCTAAGATAAGGGGAGGCAATGACACAGTGGTACTGTCACTGGATTTGCAATCCAAAGACCCAGGGTAATGCTCTGGGGAAACGGGTTTGAATCCCACCAGGGCAGATGATGCTATTAAAAGGCTAATGATAACAATGAAACCATTGCTGATTGTCATAAATCTGGTTAATTAATGTTCTGTAGAGAAGGAAATCTGCCATCCTTAACTGGTCTGGTCTCCATCTGACTCTAGATTCACAGCAATGGGTTAACTCTTGAAATGGACTGGCAAACCACTCAGTCCATGGGCAATTAAAGATGGGTAACAAATACTGGCCCAGACAGCAAACCCACATCCAGTAAATGAAGGGAACAAATTGTCTTCCTGTCCTACAAAGGTGATAATTTCAATTTACCAATTAATAAAGTCAAGAGAACCTGCATTACTCGGCAATGTGCTCATCAGTGGATCTCTTGAAAGGTTGATGGTGACATTGTATAAGTGAACTTTATATCCCCCTTTGATCTGAAGTAACACTTAGCTAAACAATAACATGACATTGATCACTCCCTGCTCTGTAGCAGGGTCAGACTTCAGTGAGGAAACTGTATGACTCCCTGCTAGCCGCACCACTGGTCTGGAAGGACCCAGGAGTTCCTCAACATCCTTAATCAGGCTTTTCCAGATATTAACCCCCAAGACTAGATTGTGGTGTCACAGTGGGATCAACTGCACAACACCATCTATAATTCTGCACTCACTGCACACAGGAAAGAAATCAAGAAATGCTGACTGGTTTGAAGCTTACTGGACTGAAATGACCATAAGACCATAAGATATAGGAGCAGAATTAGTCCATTGGGCCCATTGAGTCTGCTCCACCATTCAATCATGGCTGATATGATTTTCATCCCCATTCTCCTGTCTTGATCCTGTAACCCTTGATCCCCTTAGTGATCAAGAACCTATCTATCTCTGTCTTAAAGACACTCAATGACCTGGCCTCCATAGCCTTCTGTGGCAATGAGTTCCACAGATTCACCACCCTCTGGCTGAAGAAATTCCTCCTCATCTCAGTTTTAAAGGATCATCCCTTCACTCTGAGGTTGTTCCCTCAAGTTCTAGTCTCTCCCAGTAATGAAAATATCCTCTCCACATCCACTCTATGGAGCCGCTTACTGCAACCAAGAGAAGAGCCTTCACAAACTACTGTCAAATCCCAAGCAAACAGAATCTAGATGCTCTCAGAGTTGCCAGAATCAAGTCCCAACAGACTGCCTGCCATTGCCAATCAATACTGGTTGAAACTCTGGGGATGCTAGAGGGATGTATGAAGGCACCCAGAAAGCAATAGGCCCAGCAGCAACCAAATCAACCCTCTTGAAGACAAAGGCAAGGATGATCATCATTAAACCTATTAAGCAGCTAGAAAGGTGGATGGAGAACTACCTCAAACTCTATGCAACAAAGAATGTTGTCAGTGAAGAAACTCTCAGCGTCATTCAGATTTTTGTGTCATGGAGGAGATGGACAAAGTTAAAGTTTATTTATTAGTCACAAGACTTACATTAATACTACAATGAAGTTACTGCAAAATTTCCCTAGTCACCACACTCCAGCGCCTGTTCGGGTGAATCCACCTAACCAGCACAGCTTTCAGAACGTGGGAGAAAACCGGAGCACTCAGAGGAAACCCATGCAGACACGGGGAGAACGTGCAAACTCCACACAGACAGGGACCCATGCCGGGAATCGAACTCGGGTCCATGGTGCTGTGAGGCAGCAGTGCTAACCACTGTGCTACCGTGCCACCTAAGTGAGCCTAACCATAGCTCAACAAGACCATTGAGCATCTTGCCATTGGTAAAACCCAAGAAACAATGGCATTCCACCTGAAATCATCAAAAGCTGAAAACCGGCACTGCTGCAGCATCTCCGTGAACTTTTGTGATTCTGCTGGAAGGAAAGATCTGAACCTCAAGATATGCATAATGCAGAAATAATCACACTGTACAAAACAAAGGGGACCACAAAAAAAAATAACAAGGCATCTTCTTATTAAGGATGGTGGGAAAAGTCTTTGCTCTGATGCTCTGACCAGATTGCAGATCCTGACATCATGCATCCACCCAGAGTTTCAGTGCAACTTCAAAGCTGGTAGATGATGCGCTATCAATAAGGCGAAAGACTACCGATGTGCCAATACAAGTGTAGGCTTTTATTCACAACAGAATCAGGAGCAGATCCCAACAAATAACCGACCTGGACTGAACAAGGGGGAGGAGACAGCCACCTTTATACTAGGTGCCGAGGGGAGGAACCAAACTGGAAGGGGGTGTGTCCAGGTATGACAAACACACACAACGGTGGTCCATATAGGACAAAGGCACAACTGAGGTCCACCACAGTAGATTTCTGCCATCTGGTCAGGGAGGATAATCACCAGTTGAATTCGGCCCAACATTATTCATCGGTGCCAGCTGCTGAAGGGACTGTGTGGTGATTGTCCCTTTAAGTATCAATCTGCAGAGTAAGGGTCACATGATCCTGGGAACCTATGGGAGGGGCAGGGTGAGGGATCAGGCTGGTGAGCTCGGGTTTGCATTCCAGAAGTGTCTCAGGAGTTGGCTGCAGCCATGAGGCTGTAACCTCTGTATAACCTTTACCTGTAAATAAGTAAAGTATACCGTTTCCATTGAAGTTGAGTGAGTTTGCGACAAAGAAGAGTAATTACAAGGTGCCTCTATTTGGACGGATAGATCCTTTTGATGCCTCCATGGAGGACTGGACACAATACATACAGCATTTGGGTTATTATTTTCAGGCCAACAGAATAGAGGAGAGGAAGAAAAAGGCAATCCTCCTGAGTGCGTGTGCGACCCAGGCTTACAATTTGATTCATAGTCTCACAACCCCAAGCATGCCCGACTCTAAGTCATTCAGTGAGATGGTTGAATGGGTAAAGTCACATTTCCATCCAAAACCATCAGTCATATTGCAGAGATTTAAGTTTAATTCAAGGAGGAGAGCCCCCAGGGGAAACTATTGCACTGTTCACCAGTTAAGGTGGGAACTTGCAGTCAGCATTGGCTCCAGAAACGAAGATGTCGTAGTGAAGCAGGAAGCAAATTTAGCCACAAATTAAACAAAATTTAGAAGAGGAAATCAATCGGCAAAGGTTGAAGCAGAATGTTACCGGTGTGGGGGAAACCACTCCCCTGAATCCAGCAGGGTTTTTCCTGTCAGGGGAAAGACCATTTAAGGTATTGGCGCAAAAGCAAGTCACATCTAACCAGTAGCCGATTAAGTAGAGCTTATGTATATAATCATCATAGAATTCCTACAATGCAGAAGGAGGCCATTCGGCCCATCAAGTCTGCACTGACCACAATCCCACCCAGGCTCTATTCCCATAACCCCACATATTTACCCTGCTAATCCCCTGACACTAAGGGTCAATTCAGCATGACCAATCCACCTAACCCGCACATCTTTGGACTGTGGGAGGAAACCGGAGCACCCGGAGGAAACCCACACAGATGCGGGGAGAATGTGCAAACTCTACAGAGACAGTGACCCAAGGCCGGAATTGAACCCAGGTCCCTGGTGCTGTGAGGCAGCAGTGCTAACCATTGTGCCACTGTGCCGCTAGAAGAAGCTGGCACCAACAGTTTAAATGTTCACTCTCTGATTAATGTGAAAGTGGGCAAGATAGCCCTCATTACTGTAATGCTCCTGGTAAATGGAAAGCCTCTTAAGATGGAAGTAGACGCCGGGGGCAACTGCCACTGTGATAGGTCAACATATGTTTCAGTACTCGAGAGAAGGAGGCAGCCAATCAATTTAAAGAGCGCTGCAGCAAAGTTAACAACTTACACAGGAGAAGCACAACAACAGTACCTATAAGCTATGGGCAACAGTCTGCCCAGCTCCCAGCAATAATAGTGCCAGGCGAAGGACAAAGCCTTCTGGGCCACGATTGGCTTAAGGAAATGCAAGTGCAGGAAGGAGGATGGCTTGAACTCTTGAAGAAATATGAGACCGTCTTCAGTGATGAGTTGGCAAGATAAAAGGCCTACAGGCGAAGATCGATGTGAATCCAGAGGCACCCCCCAATTCTCACCAAGAATCAGGTCTGGCGGCCGTGCAGTGATGTCGACATTGAGAACCCAGCCAAACACTGTGAACAATGCCAATTGCAACAGAGGCTGCCGCCCACTGCACCCTTGTGACTAGCCTGGCTAGCCATGGGTACAGGGTATATTGAATAACAAAGAACAATTCAGCACAGGAACAGGCCCTTCGGCCCTCCAAGCCTGCGCCACTCATGTGCCCAACTAGACCATTCGTTTGTATCCCTCTATTCCCAGTCTGTTCATGTGGTTATCTAGATAAGTCTTAAACGATCCCAGCGTGTCCGCCTCAATCACCTTGCTTGGCAGTGCATTCGAGGCCCCCACCACCCTCTGTGTAAAATACGTCCCCCTGACATCTGTGTTGAACTTTGCCCCCCTCACCTTGAACCCATGACCCCTTGTGTTCGTCACCTCCGACCTGGGAAAAAGCTTCCCACTGTTCACCCTATCTATGCCCTTCATAATTTTATACACCTCTATTAGGTCGCCCCTCATCCTCTGTCTTTCTAGGGAGAACAACCCCAGTTTACCCAGTCTCTCCACATAGCTAAGACCCTCCATACCAGGCAACATCCTGGTAAACCTTTTCTGTACTCTCTCCAAAGCCTCCATGTCCTTCTGGTAGTGTGGCGACCAGAACTGGACGCAGTATTCCAAATGTGGCCTAACCAACGTTCTATACAGCTGCAACATCATATGCCAACTTTTATATTCTATGCCCCGTCCAATAAAGGCAAGCATGCCATATGCCTTTTTGACCACCCTCTCCACCTGTGCTGCCACCTTTAAGGATCTGTGGACTTGTACACCCAGGTCCCTCTGTATGTCTATACTCCTGATGGTTCTGCCATTTATTGTATAGCTCCCCCTTGCATTAGATCTACTGAAATGCATCACTTCGCATTTATCTGGATTAAATTACATCTGCCATTTCTCCGCCCAATGTTCCAGCCTATCTATATCCTGCTGTATTCTCTGACAATGTTCATCACTATCCGCCACTCCAGCAATCTTTGTGTCGTCCGCAAACTTACTGATCACACCAGCTACATCTTCCTCCAAATCATTTATATATATCACAAACAGCAGAGGTCCCAGTACAGAGCCCTGCGGAACACCACTAGTCACAGACCTCCAACCGGAAAAAGACCCCTCCACTGTTACCCTCTGTCTTCTATGGCTAAGCCATCTAGCTAGCTCACCTTTTATCCCGTGAAATTTAACCTTTTGCACCAGCCTGCCATGAGGGACCTTGTCAAACGCTTTACTAAAATCCATACAGACGACATCCACGGTCCTGCCCTCGTCAATTGTTTTGTCACCTCCTCAAAAAACTCAACCAAATTTGTGAGGCATGACCTCCCTCGTACAAAACCATGCTGTCTATCGCTAATGAGATTATTCAGTTCTAAATGCGCATATATCCTATCTCTAAGAATCTTCTCCAACAATTTCCCTATCACAGATGTCAAGCTCACTGGCCTATAATTACCCGGGTTATCCTTGCTACCCTTCTTAAATAACGGGACCACATTTGCTATCCTCCAATCCTCTGGGACCTCACCTGTAAGAAGTTTAACAACACCAGGTTAAAGTCCAACAGGTTTATTTGGTAGCAAAAGCCACACAGGCTTTCGGAGCCCCAAGCCCCTTCTTCAGGTGAGTGGGAATTCTGTTCACAAACAGGGCATATAAAGACACAAACTCAATTTACATGAATAATGGTTGGAATGCGAATACTTACAGCTAATCAAGTCTTTAAGATACAAACAATGTGAGTGGACAATGACATCTGTCTGGTTACCCGCCCCTTTTAGGATGCTTCCTACCTGCTCAGAGACATAGGTTGGTCTATTCATGGAAAAAATGCCTTAGCTCTTGTCAATGTACAAAGTGTGTGCAAGTGTTTGAGGTGAAGTCTCTGACTTGTCAGAAGACAAACCATGATTCATCTCAGTCAACATGGTCGTTTTCAATGGATGAAGTGTGTATGTGAGGAATTTTGGAAGTGGGTCGAGTTGGGTCCCTGGAGTCATTGTATCCAAAACAGGATCCCTGTCTTATCAAGTGGATATAGAAGGAAGGATCGCCCGCAAAAACATAGACCATTTGAGACCATCTGAGAGAGTGAGAGTTGCCCCAGCAGCCAATACTGCCATCAGAAGCTATATTGCCATCTGGGAATGTTGCTGACTATCCAAGCACTGAGGTACCTGGTTGTCCTGTGGCAGGCACAACCAACATCTCCCATGGAAACAGATAGAACTGAACTGTCTATGCCTGAAGAGGCACCGTCACTGTGGTTTCTACAGAAATCCTGTGGAAGCGCCCCAGGCAGAGGAGTTACGCCGCTCCAAAGGATTCGGAAACCTCCTGAAAGAATTTATAATTGAGTAAATTCATGTAGTAAACATTTAATTATCTTGGACTGTGTAAATTGAGTATTGCCATTCATATAAAAGGATTTAGAGGAGGAGGGGCTATGTGGTGATTGTTCTTTTAAGGATCCCTCTGCAGAGTAAAGGTCACATGACCCAGGGGATCACCCTGGTGAGCTCGGGCTTCTGTTCCAGGAACATCTCGGGAGTTGGTTGCAGCCACGAGGCTGCAAGCCTCTGTATTGCCCTTACTTGTAAATAAATATGCTGTTATTTTTCCCTTAACTAGTGAACAAGAATTATTGCAGACTGTCACTCACAACTCAGCCTCCACACCCATAACAGATGATGTTCAATCCAGAAGTAACATATACCCTGGGCACAGTCCATCATTTCTCAAGACAAGTGGATCTCTCAAGACAAGACAGGTGGCACGGTGGCACAGTGGTTAGCATTGCTGCCTCACAGCGCCAGGGACCCAGGTATAATTCCGGCCTCGGGTCACTGTCTGTGTGGAGTTTGCATGTTCTCCTCGTGTCTGCATGGGTTTCCTCCGGGGCCTCCCACAGTCCAAAGATGTGTGGGTTAGGTTGATTGGCCATGATAAATTGCCCCTTAGTGTTAGGGGGACTGGGAGGTTAAATATGTGCGGTTACGGGGATAGGACCTGGGTGGGATTGTTGTCGGTGCAAGCTCGATGGGCCAAATGGCCTCCTTCTGCACTGTAGATTCTCTGATTCTATGGATGCCGTCCAGAGTAGAGGGTGTTTTCCTGAGGCTCAGATTGGGGCTGAGGGACATTGTTGCGGCACAACATTCAGAGATTTCTTCTGCATCAAACCACACTATACATGATTTATGAGTGTTTGATGCTTATGCAGGAAAGTGTTTCATTCTCAAACACCAATGTCCCACCTTGCTGTGCACAAATATACAAAATGAGAGTAGCTACAACTACATCATTGTGGTCCACTGTGGATTGCTAACTTTACTTTCTGCACTGTTAGTGGCCATGACCTCCGCTGTTAATATTCTAATCTCTGCAGTTCTCTCACTAAACGCTCCACCTCTGTACCTCTCGCTCCTCCTTTCACATTCTCCTTAAAACTAACCTTCTGAACTGAACTTTTGGTCACCTGTCCTAATATCGCCTTGTTTCAGTGTCAAATTTTGTTCAGTAATATCCCTCTGGATGCTTTGGGATATTTCACTATAGTAAAGATGTTATATAACTACAAGCTGTTGTTGTCTACAAAATTTCCGTCTCAGTAAGAACCATCCAGCCCCAGTTCGGCATCTCCACATGGCCGGTTGTTAGGCACTCGTGCAAACGTAAGCATAAACCTATTCTGCCCCATTCCACTCTGCTCCTCATGCAAACTAATCCAGCAATGAGTCACAGGCCTTTCAATTATTAAAACCTGTGACTGATGCACGTCAATTGAACTCAAGACACGAGGCTTCGGTAACTGAAGGCTTTTATTGCCTAACAATGGAACTACTAGAATGTAAGTACACCATCCCAGATTGACGAGGTCCCGCCCGAGCAGGGGGTCTTATACCTCTCCCAGGAGGCGGAGCCCGACTGGGATGTGCCACAACAGTAACAACCACAGGTGTATTAATCCCACCCGAGCCCAACAACAACATTAGAACAACCCCACAGTGGGAACCAACGATGGTTCACCACATTCACCCCTCCTTTGAGAACAAAGGCCGGCGGGGTGCGAAAACAGACTAAAAAAAAAGTAAACAGATTATAAGTCCAGACGGTCTGGAGGACCGCACCGTCGTTGTGACCTCCTCAATACCGGCGGTGACACCGGAGTAGGTGCTTGCGGTGGCGTTCTCTCCAAAACAGCGTCCGGCTGTCCTCTCGCGGACTCACAGGCCGGTTGACCCTGATGAAGCGGTAGTGCAGGGGATCCCGGTACATTCTGCGATGGCGCCGATCTCCGGGTCTCAGGCAAGCTGTACATTGGAGTATAACTGTTAAGCACTGGTCCCGGTGCTGACCGCGCCACGTCCGGGGAAGAAATAAGGGATAAGGGATTCGTCACTGGGGGTATGGGAGCGACAGGAGTTGCTACGACCCCTGCGGGCGCCAGGTCTCGGATCGAGACTGTGTCCTCTCGCCCGTCAGGATATGCCACATAGGCATACTGAGGGTTGGCGTGGAGGAGGTGGACCTGTTCGACCAAGGGGTCGGACTTGCGGGCCTTACATGTCGCCGCAGAAGGACGGGTCCTGGGTATGTCAACCAGGCTGGTAAAGATATCCCCGAGGACGACTTCCGAGGGAATGAGAACATCCTCTCGTGGGGAGTAGCATTGGTTGCCGTACACAGGAGGGAGCGAATGGAGTGAAGTGCATTTGGGAGGACCTCCTGCCAATGGGAGACTGGAAGGCCTTTGGACTTCAGCGCCAATAGGACAGCCTTCCAGACTGTAGCATTCTCTCTTTCCACCTGTCCATTGCCCCTAGGGTTGTAACTCGTGGTCCTACTAGAGGCAATCCCGTATGAGAGCAGGAATTGCCTCAAGTCATTACTCATGAACGACGAGCCCCTGTCGCTATGTATATAGCTGGGGTACCCGAACAGGGTAAAAAGATCACGGAATGCCTTGATCACCGTGGCAGTCGACGTGTCCGCGCAGGGGACAACAAACGGGAACCGGGAGTACTCGTCTATTATGTTCAGAAAGTACACGTTCCGATCTGTTGAGGGAAGGGGGCCCTTAAAATCCACACTCAGCCTCTCGAAGGGGCGAGTGGCCTTGACCAAATGTGCCCGGTCAGGTCGGTAAAAGTGCGGTTTGCATTCCGCGCAAATCCGACAGCTCCTTGTCACTGACCTGACGTCCTCCACCGAGTAAGGCAGGTTGCGGGCTTTGATAAAGTGGTAGAGCCGAGTGACCCCAGGATGGCACAGGTCATTATGGAGGGCGTTCAAGCAATCCTCCTGCATAGTAGCGCATGTTCCGCGCGAGAGGGCATCCGAGGGCTCATTGAGTTTCCCTGGACGATACATAATATCGTAGTTATAGGTGGAGAGCTCAATTCTCCACCACAAGATCTTGTCATTCTTGATCTTGCCCCTCTGCGTGTTATTGAACATGAACGCCACGGACCGCTGGTCCGTGATCAGGGTGAACCGCTTCCCCGCCAGGTAATGGCGCCAGTGTCTGACGGCCTCCACAATGGCCTGGGCCTCCTTTTCCACCGCTGAATGCCGAATTTCGGGACCTTGGAGAATGCGGGAAAAAAACGCGACGGGCCTGCCTGCCTGGTTTAGTGTGGCGGCCAGGGCGAAATCAGATGCATCGCTTTCCACCTGAAAAGGGATGGATTCGTCTACCGCGTGCATCGTGGCTTTCGCAATGTCGTGTTTCAATGCCTTGAAGGCCAATTGGGCCTCTGGCGTGAGTGGAAAAGTTGTGGACTTAATAAGCGGACGGGCTTTGTCCACGTAGTTGGGGACCCACTGCGCATAATAGGAGAAGAAGCCTAGGCATCTCCTCAGTGCTTTTGCGCTAGCGGGCAAAGGAAGTTCAGCAAGGGGGCGCATACGGTCGGGATCAGGGCCAATGACTCCGTTTTCCACTACGTATCCCAGGATGGCTAACCGGCGCGTACGGAATACACACTTCTCCCTGTTGTAGGTCAAATTCAGGCGAGATGCAGTGCGTAAAAAGTTCTGGAGATTTGTGTCATGGTCCTGCTGATCACGGCCGCAGATGGTGACATTATCCAGGTACGGGAAGGTAGCCCGCAGCCCGTTCTGGTCCACCATTCGGTCCATAGCACGCTGGAAGACCGAGACCCCATTGGTGACACCAAATGGAACCCTAAGAAACTGATACAGACGACCATCCGCCTCAAAAGCCGTGTAGTGTCGGTCCTCTGGGCGGATGGGGAGTTGGTGGTAGGCGGACTTAAGGTCTATGGTGGAGAACACCTGGTACTGCGCAATCTGATTGACCATATCAGATATGCGCGGGAGAGGATACGCATCCAGCTGCGTATATCGATTAATGGTCTGACTGTAATCAATGACCATCCGGGGTTTGTTCCCGCTCTTAACCACCACAACCTGTGCTCTCCACGGACTAACACTGGGCTGTATGATCCCTTCTTTGAGGAGCCGCTGAACCTCAGATCTGATGAAGATCCGATCTTCAGCGCTGTAACGCCTACTTTTAGTAGCGATGGGCTTGCAGCCTGGTACCAGATTCTTGAATAAAGAGGGTGTGGTGATCTTTAATGTAGAAAGATTGCATGCGGGGCGCTTTGGACAATTTGGAGACTGCAGCTGTTCCCCTACTGTCAGCGAAGGGAGTGGCCCACCGTACTTTAGGATCACACTCTTCATGTGGACCATAAAGTTTAGTCCGAGGAGAATTGGTGCGCAAAGATGCGGCAACACAAGGAGCCTGAATCGCTCGTAAATTGTGCCCTGCACTTTCAGAGTTACCACACAACGTCCTTGAACAGGGACAGACCGGGACCGTGATGCCATAGAGATTGTCTGTTTGGCAGGTTGAATCTGGAGTCCACACCTCTTTACAGTGTCAGGGTGAATAAAGCTCTCAGTGCTCCCGCTGTCAAACAGACAATAAATTGCACGACCATTTACCTCTATGTCCATCATTGAACAGTCAAGCCTGTGGTGCTTAGCCTGGTTCAGGGTGATCGACGCCACCGTTGGCCCTTGAACGTCACTGCAGGCAGCTGAGGTCGATGCTGAGGACCCCTGCTGGTCGCTCCTGGTCGTCGTCGACCAAAATGGCCGCCCCTATGAATCGCACATGGTTGAGGGCGCCAAGCGTAGCGACTCCCGGTGGTCATCCTCCTCCGACTCCGTCGACCACAATGGCGTCGTCCTGGACTCGCACGTGGACGAACCCCGTGGGTACTCGACGTCGATGGTGATGATCCCCGTTCTGAAGGGTCACAGGCTGCACTGCCGTTCTTGGGCTTTGATCTGCACACCTTCGCGTAGTGCCCCTTTTTACCGCATTGATTACAGACCACCGCTTTAGCTGGACACTTTTGTCGTGGATGCTTGGCCATTCCGCAGAAGTAGCACCGCGGGCTGCATGGGGCTGCCGCCGTCGTCGGGTCTACATGGGAGCACGCCATAACACTGCACTTCGAGCCCGTGGGGCGAGGAGGGATTTGTGACTGCTCCTGCCACGTTGTCTCCACGTGGTCCTCCGGATACAGGACCAAGCTCCTCGAAGCCGCCTCAAGCATTTCAGCCATTTCGATAGCTTGGGTCAGGTTGAGATTCCCCTTTTCTAGCAGCTTGAGACGGATGTACGAAGATCCTACCCCTGCCACAAACGCATCTCGGGCGAGGTCATACATATACTGCTCAGCCAACACAGCTTTGCAGTCGCAGCCCCTGGCAAGCTGCAAGAGCTCATTGGCGTAATCCTCCATGGTTTCGCCCGACTGCCGACGTCGTGTAGCGAGGAGGTAACGAGCGTGGATCTCATTGGGAGGTTTCGTGTAGCGCCTTTTTAAAAGCTCGAGGGCCCTCGGGTAAGTGGTGGCCGCACGGATCGCGAGGTAGACAGTGTCGCTTACCCTCGCATGGAGGACCCGGAGTCTGTCATCATCTGTGATGACCGCTGCGGAGGCTGCCAGGTAGTCCTCAAAACACTTCAGCCAGTGGTCGAAGGTGTTAGAGGCGCCCACCGCACGTGGATCCAGCGTCAGACGCTCTGGCTTTAAGATTTGTTCCTTTCCGTCGAGAGCTTAGTGTTAGGCAATAAAATTGATGCACGTCAATTGAACTCAAGACATGAGGCTTCGGTAACTGAAGGCTTTTATTGCCTAACAATGGAACTACTAGAACGTAAGTACACCATCCCAGACTGACGAGGTCCCGCCCGAGCAGGGGGTCTTATACCTCTCCCAGGAGGCGGAGCCCGACTGGGATGTGCCACAACAGTAACAACCACAGGTGTATTAATCCCACCCTAGCCCAACAACAACATTAGAACAATCCCACAGTGTGAACACCCTAACCCAACAACAACATTAGAACAACCCCACAGTGGGAACCAACGATGGTTCACCACAGTGACTTAGTTTAAATGCAAAAAAACTAAGTAATACTTGATCTAACCTTGGAGTATGTAAAGAAATAACACCTATTGTTCTTACATTAAATATATCAGAACAGGATGAAATTTCTGTATAGGGCAAGTTTGAAAATCCATTTAAAAAATCTTATATTTCAGGAATGCTAAAATCACAGGCAAAGAAGGGAATTACAACATGTAACATATTGCTGGTCATTTGCATTGTAGCAAGGATGGGCAGGTGGAAAACTGATGTATCATTTGCAAATGTTAGATGTTCTATATAAATGCAGGTTCTTTTTGTGTTACCCAGGTGCCACTGGGAGATATTTTAATTTTAAAGGGCTGATTTCAACAATAAATTAGTCACAGTTTCATTCAGAGTAGAAGAATGACAAGCTAACAAATTTTGTAACTTTTATTTACTCTACCCTGGCACCCAAGACCTGTATTGTGCCAAGACACCTGAGGCAAGCTTCTTCTCCGCACCATAAATGGTGCTCGTGCCTACTTGAAATATTTAAATGCCACTGACACCAGGGAATGGGCTAAGTCAGGCACAGGCAAGGATCCAATGGACATTTTGCCTTGTCCAAACTCTGCCCCAGAGTAACGCCAGAGTCAAGGAATTTGGGCTTAAGCATGTATAATCTCATAGATTTGAAATTGTTTCCAAAGATCTGAGATACATAAATATTGATCGATTTCATGATGTAATAGTGAGCGGCAACATGGTTTTGTGAAGAGGAGGTCGTGTCTCACGAACTTGATCGTGTTTTTCGAGGAAGTGACGAAGATGATTGGTGAGGGTAGGGCAGTGGATATTGTCTACATGGACTTCAGTAAGGCCTTTGACAGGATCCCTCATGGCAGACTGGTGCAGAAGGTGAAGTTGCATGGGATCAGAGGTGAGCTAGGACAAGGTGGATACAAAACTGGCTCGATCAAAGAAGTCAGAGGGTAGCAGTGGAAAGGTGCATTTCTGAATGGAGGGCTGTGACAAGTGGTGTTCCTCAGGGATCAGTGCTGGGACTTTTGCTGTTTGTAATATATATAAATGATTTGGAGGAAAATGTAACTGGATTGATTAGTAAGTTTGCGGATGATACAAAGGTTGGTGGATTTGTGGATAGCGATGAGGACCATCAGAGGATACAGCAGGATATAGACCAGTTGGAGACTTGGGTGGAGAGATGGCAGATGGAGTTTAATCTGGACAAATGTGAGATAATGCATTTTGGAAAGTCTAATACAGATAGGAAATATACAGTAAATGGCAGAACCCTTAAGAGTATTGATGGGCAAAGGGATCTGGGTGCACAGGTACACAGGTCACTGAAAGTGGCAATGCAGGTGGAGAAGGTAGTCAAGAAGGCATACGGCATGCTTGCCTTCATCGGCCAGGGTATTGAGCTGAAAGATTGGCAAGTCATGTTGCAGCTTTATAGAACCTTAGTTAGGCCGCACTTGGAATAAAGTGTTCAATTCTGGTCACCACACTACCAGAAGGATGTGGAGGCTTTGGAGAGGGTACAGAAAAGATTTACCAGGATGTTGCCTGGTATGGAGGCATTAGCTATGAGGAGAGGTTGGAGAAACTTGGTTTGTTCTCACTGGAGCGACGGAGGTTGAGAGGAGACTTGATAGAAGTCTACAAGATTATGAGAGGCATGAACAGAGTGGATAGTCAGAAGCTTTTTCCCAGGGTGGAAGAGTCAATTACTAGGGGGCATATGTTTAAGATGCGAGAGGCAAGGTTTAAAGGAGATGTACGAGGCAGATTCTTTACACAGAGAGTAGTGGGTGCCTGGAACTCGTTGCCGGGGGAGGTAGTGGAAGCGAATACGGTAGTGACTTTTAAGGGGCGTCTTGACAAGTACATGAATAGGATGGGAAAGAGAGATATGGTCCCCGGAAGGGTAGGGGTTTTAGTTATGTCGGGCAGCATGGTCGGTGCAGGTTTGGAGGGCCGAAGGGCCTGTTCCTGTGCAGTAATTTTTTGTTCTTTGTTCATGAAAGCACAATCCCAGCAGCGATCTTCAGCCTTCCAGGATCACATAACGGTCAACTATAGGTAGGCAATGAAACATAACAACTAACGTCTTATAAAAGCAATAGTATAATGGCATGATTCATCTGGAAAGACCAAGGCAGCAGATGCATGGGAACACCAAGCCACGTACCATCCCAGCTTGGAGCTATATTGCCATTCTTTCACTGTCATGTGATCACCATCCTGGGACTTCCTTCCCAGCAGAACTGTGGGTGTACCTGCACCGGCTGGGCTGTAGCAGTTTAAAAAGGCAGCTCCCCAACACATTTGCAAGGACAATTAGGGATGGGCAGCAAATGCCAGCCTTGCCAACGATTGCCCACATCCCATGAAAGAATAAAAGAAAATTAAACATTTTTCAAGTCATTCAAGTTTCAAAAACTCACTTGCAGACTGCAAGCCAAATGTTTTTTCCTGTGTCAGTAATCAGTAAAGGCAGCTGCCATTTCATTCACTGCCACATTGGGAAGGCACTCATAGTGCTTTAAGTGTAACAGCAGGTTTGCATTTCTTGGGGATACTAAGGTAACACCTCTCTCTTTGTGCAATTACACCTTTTATTCAGAAATAGACTCTAATTCAATGCCTGCCAAGTTTTTATTGCAGTCAGCACCTGCTATTTTGTTTAATTAATGATACATTTGGCGATAGAACAAGTCCCAGATGCAAACCTTTTTTTGTTATGGCCAGAAAGCTCAGTTGATGGTGAGCACCCCGGTGGATGTGCCCCTTAATAATAAGTACTCCTGTCTGAGTACTACTGGGGTGGACAGCCCACCTGGGGGAAGCAGCGGTGGCAGTGTCTCTGGAGCTGAGCCTGGCCCAGTAGTGCAAAAGGGTAAGGAAAGGAGGGTAGTGCTAATTGGGGACTCTACGGTGAGGGGGTCAGATAGGTGTTTTTGCGGACACAGACGGGACTCTCGGATGGTGGTTTGTCTCCCTGGTGCAGGGGTCCGGGATGTCTCTGGTCGAGTCCCAGAAATCCTGAAGGGGGAGGGAGAGGAGCCGAAGGTCGTGATGCATATAGGTATTGCTGACATAGGTAGGAAGAGGAAAGGGGTCATGAAAAGAGAATATAGGGAGTTAGGTCGACAGCTGAGAAAGAGGAATGCAAAGGTAGTAATCTCGGGATTGCTGCCTGTGCCGCGGGAGAGTGAGAACAGGAATCGGTGGAGAATGAATGCGTGGCTGAGGGACTGGAGCAAGAGACAAGGATTTGGGTACTTGGATCATTGGGACCTCTTTAGGGGCAGGTGTGACCTGTTTAAAAAAGACGGGTGGCACTTGAATCCCAGGGGGACCAATATCCTGGCGGGAAGGTTGGCTAAGGCTACTGGAGAGACTTTAAACTAGAAAGGTTGGGGGGAGGGAATCGAAATGAGGGGACTGAGAGCGAGGAGGTTAGCTCGCAAATAGATAAGGAATGTAAACAGGGTAAGAGGGAGGTTAGACGAGTGATGGAGAAGGGAAGTGCTCAGGCTGAAGGTCTGAGATGTGTCTATTTTAATGCCAGGAGTGTAGTGAATAAAGTGGATGAGCTTAGAGCGTGGATTGCTGCTTCGAATTGTGATGTGGTGGCCATTACGGAGACTTGGATGTCTCAGGGACAGGACTGGGTGCTTCAGGTGCCGGGTTTTAGATGTTTCAGGAAGGACAGGGAGGGAGGCAAGAGAGGGGGGGGAGTGGCACTGTTGATCAGGGATAGTGTCACGGCTGTAGAGAAGGTGGACGCCGTGGAGGGATTGACTACGGAGTCTCTGTGGGTGGAGGTTAGGAACAGGAAGGGGTCGGTAACGTTGCTGGGTGTTTTCTATAGGCCGCCCAATAGTAACAGAGATGTTGAGGAGCAGATGGGGAAACAGATCCTGGAGAGATGTAGGAATAACAGAGTTGTCATGATGGGAGATTTTAATTTCCCAAACATAGATTGGAATATCCCTAGGGCTAGGGGTTTGGATGGAGAGGAGTTTGTTAGGTGTGTCCAGGAGAGTTTCCTGACACAGTATGTGGATAAGCCTACTAGAGGAGAGGCTGTACTTGATCTGGTGCTGGCTAATGAACCTGGACAGGTGGAGGATCTCTCAGTGGGTGAGCATCTTGGGGATAGCGATCATAATTCTATCTCCTTCACGATAGCATTGGAAAGAGATAGGATCAGGCAGGCTAGGAAAGTGTTTCTCTGGAGTAAAGGGAAATACAGTGTCATCAGGGAGGAAATTAGACGGGTAAATTGGAAGGAGGCATTCTTGGGGAAAAGTACCGAAGGAAAGTGGAGGATTTTCAAGGAATGTTTGTCTGGAGCTCTGCATGACAACGTTCCGATGAGACAGGGGGGTGTTGGTAGGGTACGGGAACCGTGGTGCACGAAGGTTGTGATGAACCTGGTGAATAAGAAAAGAGAGGCGTACAGAAGGTTCAGAGAGCTAGGAGGTGTTAAGGATTTAGAGGAGTATACGGGATGTAGGAAGGAGCTTAAGAAGGAAATTAGGAGAGCGAGAAGGGGTCATGGGAAGGCCTTGGCGGGTAAGATTAAGGAGAATCCCAAGGCTTTCTACAAATATGTCAAGAGTAAAAGGATGAGATGTGAAGGCATAGGACCCTTAAAAGGTGAAGGGAGAAAAGTTTGTGCGGAACCGTTAGAAATGGCGGAGCTGCTTAATGAATACTTTACCTCGGTATTCACGGTGGAAAG
Source organism: Mustelus asterias (assembly GCF_964213995.1). NCBI lineage: Eukaryota > Metazoa > Chordata > Chondrichthyes > Carcharhiniformes > Triakidae > Mustelus > Mustelus asterias. The sequence goes on along the minus strand of NC_135810.1, from coordinate 104,434,348 downwards.
GGATCTGGGTGGTTGTACTGCTGGTTTGCGGTGGACAGAAAGGATCGAGCATGTGGACATAAAGAAAGAGGATGTGTTGGAACTATTGAATGGCATCAAGGTTGGTAAGTCGCCGGGACCGGATGGGATGTACCCCAGGTTACTGTGGGAGGCGAGGGAGGAGATTGCGGAGCCTTTGGCGATGATCTTTGCATCGTCGATGGAGACGGGAGAGGTTCCGGAGGATTGGAGGATTGCAGATGTGGTCCCTATATTCAAGAAAGGGAACAGGGACAGCCCGGGAAATTACCGACCGGTGAGTCTAACCTCAGTGGTTGGTAAGTTGATGGAGAGGATCCTGAGAGACAGGATTTATGATCATCTAGAGAAGTTTAGTATGATCAAAAGTAGTCAGCACGGCTTTGTCAAGGGCAGGTCGTGCCTTACGAGCCTGGTTGAGTTCTTTGAAAATGTGACCAAACACATTGACGAAGGAAGAGCGGTGGATGTGGTCTATATGGACTTCAGCAAGGCGTTCGATAAGGTCCCCCATGCAAGACTTCTTGAGAAAGTGAGAGGGCATGGGATCCAAGGGGCTGTTGCCTTGTGGATCCAGAACTGGCTTGCCTGCAGAAGGCAGAGAGTGGCTGTGGAGGGGTCTTTCTCTGCATGGAGGTCAGTGACCAGTGGAGTGCCCCAGGGATCTGTTCTGGGACCCTTGCTGTTTGTCATTTTCATAAATGACCTGGATGAGGAAGTGGAGGGATGGGTTGGTAAGTTTGCTGACGACACCAAGGTAGGTGGTGTTGTGGATAGTTTGGAGGGATGTCAGAAGTTGCAGCGAGACATAGATAGAATGCAAGACTGGGCGGAGAAGTGGCAGATGGACTTCAACCCGGATAAGTGTGTGGTGATCCATTTTGGCAGATCCAATGGGATGAAGCAGCAGTATAATATGAAGGGTACCATTCTTAGCAGTGTAGAGGATCAGAAGGACCTTGGGGTCCGGGTCCATAGGACTCTTAAATCGGCCTCGCAGGTGGAGGATGCGGTCAAGAAGGCGTACGGCGTACTGGCCTTCATTAATCGAGGGATTGAGTTTAAGAGTCGGGAGATAATGCTGCAGCTTTATAGGACCCTGGTTAGACCCCACTTGGAGTACTGCGCGCAGTTCTGGTCACCTCATTACAGGAAAGATGTTGAAGCCATTGAAAGGGTGCAGAGGAGATTTACAAGGATGTTGCCTGGATTGGGGGGCATGCCTTATGAGGATAGGTTGAGGGAGCTTGGTCTCTTCTCCCTGGAGAGACGAAGGATGAGAGGTGACCTGATAGAGGTTTACAAGATGTTGAGAGGTCTGGATAGGGTAGACTCTCAGAGGCTATTTCCAAGGGCTGAAATGGTTGCTACGAGAGGACACAGGTTTAAGGTGCTGGGGGGTAGGTACAGAGGAGATGTCAGGGGTAGGTTTTTCACTCAGAGGGTGGTGGGTGAGTGGAATTGGCTGACGTCGGTGGTGGTGGAGGCAAACTCGTTGGGGTCTTTTAAGAGACTTCTGGATGAGTACATGGGATTTAATGGGATTGAGGGCTATAGATAGGCCTAGAGGTGGGGATGTGATCGGCGCAACTTGTGGGCCGAAGGGCCTGTTTGTGCTGTGGCTTTCTATGTTCTATGTCTGTAAAGCTTATGGAGAGATGGACACTTCTCCTCTAAAAGACAACATCGGATATGGACACTACATTCACAAAATGGACTGTAGAGAGCCAGACATCTTGTGTGATTTCTGTACATGATGTGGAGATGCTGGCATTGGACTGGGGTAAACATAGTAAGATGTTTAACAACACCAGGTTAAAGTCCAACAGGTTTATTTGGTAGCAAAAGCCATAAGCTTTCGGAGCCTTAAGCCCCTTCTTCAGGTGAGTGGGAATTCTGTTCACAAACAGGGCATATAAAGACACAAACTCAATTTACAGAATAAAGGTTGGAATGCGAATACTTACAGCTAATCAAGTCTTTAAGGTACAAACAATGTGAGTGGAGAGAGCATTAAGACAGGTTAAAGAGATGTGTATTGTCTCCAGACAGGACAGCCAGTGAGACTCTGCAGGTCCAGGCAAGCTGTGGGGATTACAGATAGTGTGACATGAACCCAATATCCCTGTTGAGGCCGTCCTCATGTGTGCGGAACTTGGCTATCAGTTTCTGCTCAGCGACTCTGCGCTGTCCTGTGTTCTGAAGGCCGCCTTGGAGAACGCTTACCCGAAGATCAGAGGCCGAACGCCCGTGACCGCTGAAGTGCTCCCCAACAGGAAGAGAACAGTCTTGCATGGTGATTGTCGAGCGGTGTTCATTCATCTGTTGTCGCAGCGTCTGCATGGTTTCCTCAATGTTCCATGCCTCGGGACATCCTTTCCTGCAGCGTATCAGGTAGACAACGTTGGCCGCGTTATGCCAACATCTTCATGCATAGGTTCGAACAAGACTTCTTCACCGCACAGGACCTTCAACCGATGCTATACACTAGATACATCGGTGACATTTTCTTCCTTTGGACTCATGGTGAACAATCACTGAAACAACTTTATGATGACATCAACAAGTTCCATCCCACCATCAGACTCACCATGGACTACTCTCCAGAATCGGTTGCATTCTTGGACACATGCATCTCCATTAAGGACGGTCACCTCAGCACCTCACTATACCGCAAGCCCACAGATAACCTCACAATGCTCCACTTCTCCAGCTTCCACCCTAAACACGTTAAAGAAGCCATCCCCTACGGACAAGCCCTCCGTATACACAGGATCTGCTCGGATGAGGAGGATCGCAACAGACACCCCCAGACGCTGAAAGATGCCCTCATAAGAACAGGATATGGCGCTCGACTCATCGATTGACAGTTCCGACGCGCCACAGCGAAAAATCGCACCGACCTCCTCAGAAGACAAACACGGGACACGGTGGACAGAGTACCCTTCATCGTCCAGTACTTCCCCGGAGCGGAGAAGCTACGGCATCTCCTCCGGAGCCTTCAACATGTCATTGATGAAGACGAACATCTCGCCAAGGCCATCCCCACACCCCCACTAGTTGCCTTCAAACAACCGCACAACCTCAAACAGACCATTGTCCGCAGCAAACTACCCAGCCTTCAGGAGAACAGTGACCACGACACCACACAACGCGGCCACAGCAACCTCTGCAAGACGTGCCGGATCATCGACACAGATGCCATCATCTCACGTGAGAACACCATCCACCAGATGCACGGTACATAATCTTGCAACTCGGCCAACGTTGTTTACCTGATACGCTGCAGGAAAGGATGTCCCGAGGCATGGTACATTGGGGAAACCATGCAGACGCTGCGACAACGGATGAATGAACACCGCTCGACAATCACCAGGCAAGATTGTTCTCTTGGGCGGCACGGTAGCACAGTGGTTAGCACTGCTGCTTCACAGCTCCAGGGACCTGGGTTCGATTCCCGGCTTGGGTCACTGTCTGTGTGGAGTTTGCACATTCTCCTCGTGTCTGCGTGGGTTTCCTCGGGTGCTCCGGTTTCCTCCCACAGTCCAAAGATGTGCGGGTTAGGTTGATTGGCCATGCTAAAAATTGCCTTAGTGTCCTGAGATGATTAGGTTAGAGGGATTAGTGGGTAGATATGGGGATAGGGCCTGGGTGGGATTGTGTCGGTGCAGACTCGATGGGCCGAATGGCCTCTTTCTGTACTGTAGGGTTTCTATGGTTTCTTCCTGTTGGGGAGCACTTCAGCGGTCACAGGCATTCGGCCTCTGATCTTCGGGTAAGCGTTCTCCAAGGCGGCCTTCACGACACACGACGGCGCAGAGTCGCTGAGCAGAAACTGATAGCCAAGTTCCGCACACATGAGGACGGCCTCAACCGGGATATTGGGTTCATGTTACACTATCTGTAATCCCCACAGCTTGCCTGGACCTGCAGAGTCTCACTGGCTGTCCTGCCTAGAGACAATACACATCTCTTTAACCTGTCTTAATGCTGTCTCCACTCACATTGTTTGTACCTTAAAGACTTGATTAGCTGTAAGTATTCGCATTCCAACCATTATTCTGTAAATTGAGTTTGTGTCTTTATATGCCCTGTTTGTGAACAGAATTCCCACTCACCTGAAGAAGGGGCTTAAGGCTCCGAAAGCTTGTGGCTTTTGCTACTAAATAAACCTGTTGGACTTTAACCTGGTGTTGTTAAACTTCTTACTGATTTCTGTACAGACAGAGACAGACATGTCTGATCATAATTTTAGTGAGTCACTTCAGCAGCCAATGGCCTTCCCAGGTGCTGATTAACCATCACCATTTCAATGGAAGATACTTAGAATTACAATGGCTGCCAGATTGGCTGCCCCCTTGAAGATGGGATTTCAAATAAAGACACTTCAAGAGGCTAATGATAGCTGGAATGTTGATGGGATATCATTCGTCCATTATTGTGTGTCAATACATCTGCCATCAACCCATTGTGTGGACAATAGAACACAGCGTTACTGTCATCACATGACTGAAACTGCCTGGAGATAACCAATACTTTATTAATCCACAAGGAAATTCCATCACGGAGGCGTGACCACAACTTTGACTGAAAAGCCAAAAACTTATAACTTTCTTTGCCTTCAGTGAACTAAGAGAGAATCCTTCAGGCTTGCAATCACCATCTTAGGAACTATGTAAAGAAGTGACCTTTTTTCTTTAATTTTACCTTTCTGGTAATTTAAGTGCATGGTGCATCTTTAGAAATAATCTCTTCTTGTGTGTACATAAGGAGTGATTGTTTTGCTTTTACATTTTGGGTGATGTGAAAAATAAATGCCTATCCTTTCTTTTAATTTAAACCTACATGAAAGCCTGTTTTGTGTCTGTTCTTCAGAGTCGTAGCACTAAAATAGGGAAAATATTTCTTCTCAAAAGTCTCAATCTTGACTCAATCAGCTGATAAGTGAGAAAAGGGGGAAAACTATCCCACATCTCTCCTCATCTGTAACAATACTGACCCTATTATGTCATAACGCAGTCAAAAACCTTCCTCTTTCTGTCACATGATGTGCAACTATAGAATCATAGAATCCCTACAGCACAGAAGGAGGCCATTTGGCCCATTGAGTCTGCACCGACCACAATCCCACCCAGGCCCTATTCCTATAACCCCACATATTTATCCTGCTAATCCCCCTGATAGTGAGGGGCAATTTAGCATAGCCAATCAACAGTTAAATGCGTGATAACAGATCAAAAACTTTGGTGCTAAATCTGAAGCAATGAGAGAGATAACTAAAAGCATCATTGTATGGTTAGGTTTTGAGAGAGACGCTGAAGATTTAAGGGAGAATGGTATTAAAGCAAAGCTGTTTAAGGATGTACAAGGTCTGGTCTCTGAAGAATTTGCAACCAATGGTTGGAGAGGTTGGTGACATATAGTGTGGGCAAAGCAGTAGTGTGCATAAGTATTGTTGAGAGTGAGTTGGGGGATGGGTGTGCATTGTCTTGGCGGTTCAAGTAAACCATCTTTGTGAGGATCAAGACATGATTTTTCAAATTCAACTACAACACTAAGATTGTGCACAGTCATGTGCAAGCAGCCAGGAGGTTTATGTACAAAATCAGGTCTCATGGGATTGGGGTAATATTAGCATGAATTTGGAATCGGTTAATGAACAGAAAACACAGATTTGGAATAAATGGGTCATTTTCAGGTTGACATGTTATAACTGGCAGGACACCACAAAGAATCAGTTTTATGGGTCTCAGAAATTCAGAATCTGTAACAATTACTTAGAACATAGAACATAGAACATAGAACATTACAGCGCAGAACAGGCCCTTCGGCCCACGATGTTGCACCGACCAGTTAAAAAAAAAAACTGTGACCCTCCAACCTAAACCAATTTCTTTTCGTCCATGAACCTATCTACGGATCTCTTAAACGCCCCCAAACTAGGCGCATTTACTACTGATGCTGGCAGGGCATTCCAATCCCTCACCACCCTCTGGGTAAAGAACCTACCCCTGACATCGGTTCTATAACTACCCCCCCTCAATTTAAAGCCATGCCCCCTCGTGCTGGATTTCTCCATCAGAGGAAAAAGGCTATCACTATCCACCCTATCTAAACCTCTAATCATCTTATATGTTTCAATAAGATCCCCTCTTAGCCGCCGCCTTTCCAGCGAAAACAATCCCAAATCCCTCAGCCTCTCCTCATAGGATCTCCCCTCCATACCAGGCAACATCCTGGTAAACCTCCTCTGCACTCTCTCCAAAGCCTCCACATCCTTCCTGTAATGTGGGGACCAGAACTGCACACAGTACTCCAAGTGCGGCCGCACCAGAGTTGTGTACAGTTGCAACATAACGCTACGACTCCTAAATTCAATCCCCCTACCAATAAACGCCAAGACACCATATGCCTTCTTAACAACCTTATCTACTTGATTCCCAACTTTCAGGGATCTATGCACACATACACCTAGATCCCTCTGCTCCTCCACACTATTCAAAGTCCTCCCGTTAGCCCTATACTCAACACATCTGTTATTCCTACCAAAGTGAATTACCTCACACTTCTCCGCATTAAACTCCATCCGCCACCTCTCGGCCCAACTTTGCAACCTGTCTAAGTCTTCCTGCAAACTACGACACCCTTCCTCACTGTCTACCACACCACCGACTTTGGTGTCATCAGCAAATTTGCTAATCCACCCAACTATACCCTCATCCAGATCATTAATAAATATTACAAACAGCAGTGGCCCCAAAACAGATCCCTGAGGTACACCACTTGTAACCGCACTCCATGATGAATATTTACTATCAACCACCACCCTCTGTTTCCTATCCGCTAGCCAATTCCTGATCCAATTTCCTAGATCACCCCCAATCCCATACATCTGCATTTTCTGCAGAAGCCTACCATGGTGAACCTTATCAAACGCCTTACTAAAATCCATATATACCACGTCCACTGCCTTGCCCCCATCCACCTCCTTGGTCACTTTCTCAAAAAACTCAATAAGGTTAGTAAGGCACGACCTACCTGCCACAAAACCATGCTGACTATCACCTATCAATTCATTACTCTCCAAATAACTATAAATCCTATCCCTTATAATTTTTTCCAACATCTTGCCGACAACAGAAGTGAGACTCACCGGTCTATAATTCCCGGGGAAGTCTCTGTTCCCCTTCTTAAACAATGGGACAACATTCGCTAACCTCCAATCTTCTGGTACTATACCAGAGGCCAACGACGACCTGAAGATCAGAGCCAGAGGCTCTGCAATCACTTCTCTTGCCTCCCAGAGAATCCTTGGATAAATCCCATCCGGACCAGGGGATTTATCTATTTTCAGACCCTCCAGAATATCCTGCACATCCTCCTTATCAACTGTAATACTGTCTATTCTACTCCCTTGCAACCCAGTGTCCTCCTCAGCTATATTCTTAGATGAGAAGGCGGGGGCGGGGGGGGCAATTGCAATATATCCTAGTTTGCTGGCAATACAAGGATAGGTGGCAAAGTCAGCTGTGAGGAGGACGAAACCAACAGACAGACTGAGAGGACAAAGATGTGCAAGGTTAGGGGGATTGGCCATACTAGATTGCGTCTTAGTGTCCTAAGATGTGTAGGTTAGGGGGATTAGCGGGTTAAAAACGTGGGGTTACAGGGATAGGGAGGGGGGTGGGCCTGGGCCGGAGGGTTAGTGCAGACACAATGGGCCGGATGGCCTCCTTCTGCACTGTAGCGATTTTATGAATCTATGACAAGAACATGGAAGATAGGATACAGTGTAGTGAAGTGTGAATTTATCCACTTGGTGAGAAAAATAGAAAACCAGAATATCTTCAAATAGTGAGAAAGTGAAAATGTTGGTATTCATAGGGAACTGGTTGTTCTTTTCATAAATCTAATACGCAGACACATAAATGATATGTTAGTTATTATTACAAAGGGATGTGAATATAAGAGTAAGTCTTAATAGAATTATGTAGGGCCTTGGTGAGACCAGATCTGGAATAGTGTACATATTTGGTCTCTTTACCTAAGGAAGGATATATTTGCCCTAGAGGGAGTGCAATGTACACTTACTGGGCTGATTCCTGGGATAAGGGGATTGCCCCATGAGGCAAGGTTTAGCATACCAGGCCTATATTCTTTAAAGAATGGGAGAGTGATTTCATTGGAACATTAAAATGAAATCCACTTCCAGGTTTAACTGGGACGTGTTAGCAAGTGAGTGGAATATTTCTAAGGATTTCTTGGGCATACAATTTCCATATTTAAATCATCAATTAATTGTGAATTTAACCCAAGATTCTGACTTTAACAGTCAGCGTACATGTTTGCTGAGCTGCATGGAACCGGCAGAGTCAACAAGGCAACTGCAGAGCCAGGAGTCATTGTTCAATGAAACAAACAGGTTTAAAAGTTATTTATTAGTGTCACAAGTAGGCTTACATTAACACTGCAATGAAGTCACTGTGAAAATCCCCTAGTCGCCGCACTCCGGCACCTGTTTGGGTACACTGAGGGAGAATTTAGCATGGCCAATGCACCTAACCAGCACGTCTTTCAGACTGTGGGAGGAAACCAGAGTACCCGGAGGAAACCCACACAGACACGGGGAGAATGTGCAGACTCCACACAGACAGTGATCCAAGCCGGGAATTGAACTCAGGCCCCGGCGCTGTGAGGCAGCATAGCTAAGCACTGTGCCACCGTGCTGCCCAGTTTTTAACCAGTGTTACAATCTAATTAGGGACTGTTAACATTTAAAAACAAATTCTGTAAAATTTGGTTAGAGTTGTAGCAGACATGCCAAATTTGCTTAGCCTCCTGAGAAAGTAGAGGTGTTAGTGGGCTTTCTTAACTATAGTGTCGGCGTGGAGGGACCAGGGCAAATTGTTGATGATCTGCACACTGAGAAACATGAAGCTCTCGACTATTTCCACTTTGTCCCCGTTATGTGTCCTCCACTGTGCTTCCTAAAGTCGATAACTGTCTCTTTTATTTTGTTGACATTGAGGGAGAGATTATTGTCGTCACACCAGTTCACCAGTTTCTCTATCTCATTCCTGTACTCTGTCTCATCATTGTTTGAGATCTGACCCACTACGATGGTGTGATCAGCAAACCTGAAAACCAAGTTGGAGGGGTATTTGGCCATGCAGTATAGTAAGGGGGTGAGGACACAGTCTTGTGGGGCACCGCTGTTGAGGATGATCATGGAGGAGGTGTTGTGGCCTATCCTTACTGATTGTGGCCTGTGGGTTTGAAAGTCTAGGATCCAGTCGTAGAGCAAGGAGCTGAGCCCCAGGCCATGGAGTTTGGAGATGTATTAAAAAGTACCCAGAACACTGGACTGAGGCATCCACAGTCAAGAGATGGTAAATGAAAGTTGAATCTCTGAGAATAGCTGGAACTGAAGAGAATTCTCCCGAGGACTGTGGCATAAATATGGTTGGTCCCTACAGGAGCAAATACTTTTATGATTGATGTCTTATAAGAGAATCCTTTGGGGAAGTAAGAAGTAAACCCGAGTACATAACATATGTAGTTATAAGCTATAGAATTAACATACTCATTTGTTTTGTTTATTTAAGTTTTAAAAAATTAGTTATTAATGTCACAAGTTGGCTTACATTAACACTGCAATGAAGTTACTGTGAAAACCCCCTATTTGCCACACTACAGCGCCTGTTTGGGTACACTGAGGGAGAATTTAGCATGGCCAATGTGCCTAACCAGAATGCCTCTCAGACTGTGGGAGGAAACCGGAGCACCCGGAGGAAACACATGCAGACACACGGAGAACGTGCAAACTCCTCACAGACAGTGACCCAAACCAGGAATCGAACCTGGGTTCCTGGCGCTGTGAGGCACCAGTGCTAACCACTGTGCCACCGTGCCACCCTAATGATGTAACCTACTTAGGGCTGTCCTCAAACTGAGCTTCAGATTAATTATCCCTCATTTACAATTGTTTATTTGATCTGATGAAGTAATTGGGTTTTAGAACCTTTCAGGTTTTTAAACTAATTCAGCTCTGCCTCCCAAAATAAAAGGATCCCTCTGGACTGTCGGGACTGTAAACTTTGCATGCATTGTGCCTCCAGCTCTTTAGACAAATAAGCCCACCTGCTATTTCATAGCTCTATCTCTTCTACTTTGACTTTATGAAACAACATATGTCACCTTTTGAATCCAGAATTTTAATTACCTTACCTTTCAAGCTTAACCACTTAAGGTGACATGGCCCCAACCTTTTAAGTGTAATAAGTTCCAAGCTTGCTTTAATTACATTTATCCCAGTTTCTATGGTTAAGACTTTAATTCCTAATACTGAAAGGTTATATACCAAAACACATGAACCATGAACTAAATATTTGCAACACCAGATAAACTAGATAAACAGTCTCCTGGTAGCCCAGGAGTTGAATATTGCTGGAAAGAGAGGCATGTGCTGAAACCTCCTGTCTTACACTCATGAATGCCAAATTTTAAAGAGAAATCTGCGAATAGACTCTCCACTATTGTATATCACAAGCCTGCCTTCACTGATCAATATACACTTTGGGATTCATTTGCAAGCTTGATGCAGAAATAAAGTGCATCAAAGCTACCCTGCAGGGACAATGGCTATCCTGATCAGATCATTGTTTGCTGTGTATTGTACAACCTTGCAAATGGGCCAGGGACCCAGGAAAAGTGACCATTCCACCTCAAATTGCCCTGGAAAGGCAAAACATTTCACACATTTGAACAACAGGTTAAGGAAGCCGTTTCATGCTATTCCTTTGCAGTGGATAAGCAAATGGTATTTCCCACTAACAGCATGCTGCCATTAATCCAGCAATGTGTTATGCCTGCCACACAATTGAGCAATGTTGTGTATGAATTTCAGTGCCAGTGCAATGCCAGGTGCATAGGCCGTACGTCCCCGTGATTGGCTGATGGAATCAAACAGCACGTTTCTTTGATTGTTTGTAAAAGGCAGCGTACAAACCAAACTCAACCAGCCTGAGCTTGCAAAACAAAATATTTACTGTTAGATGTGATTCCAAGACTGGGCAGCTGAATGTTCCGGAGTATGCTAATAGCTACACAAATGACCAATTTAAGATTATCAGATGAGTTTATAATGCAGCTCGTTTACATTTGCTACAAGCCTCACACATATGCAAGGATCCTTTTCTGTAAACAAAATGAATATGCTCCAGCTTTGCACCCTTTCTGGGAGCTTTGCGAGCCAATACTTCCCCATTGTGTTCTCCATGGCAATGCCTTGGCCAACCAGTCAACACCCTTTTGTCCTGTAGTATAATTGTTGTGGTCTTTTGGAACTTGGTATTCTTGCATTTATCCTGTTCAGCCTAAATAGTTGCTGCTTATGTAAATGGTTTGTGCTCATCACTCTTGTTCGGAGAGCTAGGTTTCACGGTATTACAGGTTCACCCACCTAGGACTTTACTCACCATGTTCTCGATTTTTGGGATATCGGTCTTCATGCTGCATGGGGACAGTTTATACAGCTATGCCTTGGATTTCTGATGAGGAACAAGAGAAGCAGCAACATCGACACAGGGTCTACAGGCAGAGAGGGGATCAGCTTTTTTGACATTTCTGAGCACCAGAGCCTCATGAGGCTCAGGTTTTATGCAGACTCTCACTGAGCGTTGTAGCCATCTGGAGGAAATCTCCTTCATAGTGGATCAGATTGTCATGCATTGCAGATAAGTTGGCAATCACTGGAGGCTCCACCTCTGAACTTGGTCTCTGCATTTCTCTGGAGCTGTGCACTCTCTTCTGTATGGAGAGAAAATACAGTGCTATGAATCTGAGAAATGGATTATACGGCGAGGAGGGCATGACATCAATTTGGAAGGCAACTCTGAGATATCAATAGGATGAGGGTGATTGGGAGTGTTGGTTGTTCAGACAGAGATGTGAGGAGGGTGCAAGAGAGAAAGAGGATTGAACGGAGCTGCAATTTGTCTTGGTCTGAGCAATGTTGTTCCGAAGAATGCTGTTGGAGTCAGCACCTGAAAGTGAGATAGCACTCATCATTTCTGCCCTCATGAGGTTATCGAACATCTTGTGGCACTGGATTCAGTTCTTGTCCACTTCTATCCATGTCTGTTTGGTGTTAGAGGTCGACCTCCTGCTCCCAGGAAACAGCACTTCATGTCATTTGCTCAGACCCCCTGGTAAGACCTCCAGGGAAGGGTAGGAGGCTGGGGTGGAGGGGGAGGAGGCAGTCTTTCCACATTTCCTTTCCGTTCTTGTGGTTGCTGAATCTTTCATCAACAATGTAGAATTCAGAACCCTGACACCTCTGGGGTCTATTTAAGTAGAAATCCTTTGTTTGTCAGAGTGTGGGTTGTATGTAAGTGCCTTGCAAAATAGAGTTAACAGGACTTTACACAGTACCGCCCACACAGTAATGTAAGAAAGGACAAGACCTAGCATTGAATGGAGCCATATGCATAAGCAAGCATGGAGACAGCTCTGAGCTTGAACCCTTCACTATATTATGTACATGGTTCTTGTAGTTAGTAAATACCTACTGTTAATCTATTAAGACCACAAAGATTTCAGTAAGACCCACCAAATGGTATCCAACACTTTACAACATTGTGGCAGCAATGGACAAACCCAAAACATTGCAAACGTGCAGAGAAAAACTAAAATCCTGCAAGACTACAGGAAAATTCAAAGAAGAATTCTCCCTTGAAGAAAAGCTTGAGAAGCAGAAACTCAGAGGAAAATCACCAGGGAAAATCTCCAAAAAAAGGCTTGGAAGCTGAAGGCAGAAATTTAAAATTCCTCATTGCAACAGAAGATGCCATTGCATCTCTTTGAAGTCCAGCTTTAATTCCCATAGCACAGAGTCAGCAGACGTAGCAGGGGTGAGCTAAAACATTTAAATTCTAGAATAAAGCAACTCCTTAGAAACCTTTAAATAGTTCAGTGGTTGGAAATTGTCTGAAAACGCAGTTTAAAATCTTTGTCAGAAAAGACAGATTCCCGAGCCATGGCTCTGAACTCGCTCTGAGAAGGAGAAAAAATAATTAATTTGGAAGAATTGTGACTAAAATGTAGTTTTAAAGATCAGCAAAGGCAATAATTTTATGCTGAAATAGAGAAGTTTGCAGCTAGTCGATCCAAACAGCCATTGTTTAAAACCTTTCAATGTTGAACGCAAGTGCCATTGCAGTGGGAGCCTACCAAAGCTGACAAATGTGAGTAAACTCTTTAGCTTCAAATGAACAGCAGCATCACCTTGAATTTCAGCAACCTCTTCAAACTAAACCTACACTTTAAATTTTTTAAACTATTGGGTCAGAAATCCACTCATCCAGATCAATTTTGACGTTGGATAGATTAATCACAGATCAATGTGGATTTATTCAAGGCCCAGATTAATCTCGATGTGGAGATACCAGCATTGGTCTTGGGTGGGCACAGTAAGAAGTCTCATAACACCAGATTAAAGTCCAACAGGTTTATTTGGAATCACGAGCTTTCGGAGCGCTGCTCCTTCACCTGATGAAGGAGCAGAGCTCCGAAAGCTCGTGATTCCAAATAAACCTGTTGGACTTTACCTGGTGTTGTCAGATTAATCACATAATTGTGGACTTTGAAGAAAAAGATTCCTTAGATACATGATTGCTTCAGGTCTGGATATAAAGACAGAAGCTGAACAAGTTAACACAATACTTTATTCGGTAGGCCTGATAGCAGATGTCATAATGACTAAGATTCAAGGAATCACCTGCTAAATTTGAAGAAGTACTAAAATTATTCAATGCTTATTTTTAACCTAAAAAGTAACAAAATCCTCAAAAGAGCTAAATTCAATGAGCATGTCATATAGCTGGTGAAATCCCTCCACCCTGACCATTTGATTGTTGTGAAGGAGTAATTTTGCTAATTGAACAAATATGCCTGCACCTGTTTATCTGGTTGAGTTTTTACTAACTCCCACTTTGAGTTGCCAACTCTGGAATTATGGCTCATTCTTTCTTGTTGGTACCTCTGCGTTGTCTCTGAAATTTGTTTGATCGGATCTTAGCTTGGTTCACTGAAGACTTCAGCTTATTGTATATTTTCAAAGTGATAAGCTTAGCTGGAATTGCACCCTTTACTCTTCTAGGTCAACTCTCATGAGAATATTTTCCTGTAGAACACTTACCTTCGGCTCGTGCATTTCATTGCACTGACGTAGTCAGCAACCATCATGTGGTTTACCTGAATATTGTCTTCCTCTCTCTGGGGTCTTCTGTCTCCATCTCTCTGGCATCCTTTGTTTCTCTCTCTCTGGGGTCTTTTGTCACCATTTCTCTGTTGGCATGTGTAACCCAATCTTTAGACTTGCTCTAGCTGAGATTAGTGTATTGTATCCCAACTATGAATTGGACTTGAGACCTTCCTTCTTGCTGTTGCATTAGACTGTCAAGTTAATTTGTTCTCTCGGTATGAGTTTTGTGCCGCCATATAGCCTCAATCTTATTTTTGAGGGCTTCATCAGATTGCCATGTTGAGCCATTTCACACAGGTCTGTGAAGGTCATTATGTTGCATGAGGCACTTGTGTTTATGTGACACCTCTTTTTTGCTCAATACTTTCTCTCTGCAGTCATCATGGTAACAGTCACCTATAGTCTTGACTGAACCAACCTGCCATATCGTGTATAGTGATCTGATATAGAAAGACAAGGTCAGCAGAAAATATTGCCACTGAAAGTTCCCCTCCAAACCACTCACCATCCTGACTTGGAAATATATCGCCGTTCCTTCACTGTCACTGGGTCAAAATCCTGGAACTCCCTTCCTAACAGCACTGCACGTGTACGTACACCTCAGGGACTGCAGCAGTTCAAGAAGGCAGCTCACCATCACCTTCTCAAAGACAATAAATGCTGTCCTAGTCAGCGATGCCTACATCCTGTAAATTAACTTTTATAAAGATTCTTCATCAGATTCTTGAGCTGAAATCTCTCCAGTGGCCACCTGTATCAGCTTGTTGTGCTTTTTTCTGGCCAAAGACTTGTGGCTGAAATGATTTAACATTTTGCAGTTAAAATGCTGCTTTCCCCTTGCTGGGCAGTTCTCCTTTTCCCGTGCATGCGGTGCTCCACAGTATTGGCCTCCTGCCCTTTGTCTGCAATTACTCAGAGTGAGAGGTGAGAACAGCACGAGAGCTGAGAGTCCATTTTAAAACAGCAGAGGCGAGAGCAGTGGGCGATTGAAAACAGCATGAGTGACAAGAGTCCATTTTAAAATAGTGGAGAGAGAGGTGAGATTGAGCAGCAGGGGATTAAAAACGGCACAAGAGGCGAGAGTAAAAATTAAAGTCTGAGATCACAGGGAAACATGATTGGTTCTTGGTGAGGAGCAAAAAAGCGTGTAACCTTTACTTATTCATTCCTGGGATGGAGGCATCCCTGGCTTAAGCCAGCATTTATTGCCCATCCCTAATTGCTCCTGAACTGAGTGGCTTCCTTTTCAGAGTCAACCACTTTGCTATGGATCTCAACTCACATGTCGGCCATACCAGGTGAGGAGATCAGACCTCCTTCCATAAAGGACATTGGTAAACCAGATATGAGTTTTTACAACAATGGTCATCATTAGACTTTTAATTTCAGGTTTTTTTAACTGAATTCAAATTTCACCATCTGCCATGGTGGGAGTTGAAGCTGGGTCCCCAGAGCATTACCCAGGGTCTCTAGATTACTAGCCCAGTTACTATACTACTACCCCACTGCCTCCGCAATTAATAATTGTAAAGTTTTATTGCTGGTATTAAGGTCTATTAGCAGCAGTTTAAGTTATTTAGAGTATTAAGGTTTATTAATTATAAATTCACACAAAAGCAAAATAGGTAAGATGGCTAATCCATGGTTTACAAAGGAAATTAGAGAGTATCCAATCCAAGGAAAAAGCATACAGATTGGCCAAGAAAAATAATAGGTCTGAGGATTGGGAGCAGCTTAGGATTCAGCAAAGAAGGACCAAGGGATTGATTAAGAAGGGGAAAATACAGTATGAAAGTAAGCTTGCAGAGTACATAAAGACTGACACAAAGAGTTTCTATAGATACGTGAAGAGAAAGAGGTTGGCGAAGATAAATGTAGGTCCCCTACAGACAGAAACGGGGGAATGTATAATAGGGGATAAAGAAATGGCTGAGCAACTGAATACATACTTTGAAAGTTCTGTCTTCACAAAAGAGGACACAAATCAGATGCCAGAAATGTTGGAGAATGTAAGAGTTAGTGAGAGGGAAGAACTGAAGGAGATCAATATTAGTAGAGAAATGGTACTGGGAAAATTGATGGGATTGATGGTGCATAAATCACCAGAGCTTGATAATCTACATCCCAGAGTACTTAAGGAAGTGGCTCTAGAAATAGTGGATACTTTGGTGGTCATCTTCCAGGATTCTATAGACTCTAGAACAGTCCCTGCAGATTGGAGGTTAGCTAATGTCACTCCAATATTCAAAAAGGAAGGTAGAGAGAAAACAGGGAATTATAGACAAGTAAGCTGTGGTGAACCACTGTAACTACATGTGTATGCCTGGACACACCCATGCTGCACCTGGCCCGAGACTCCTCCCTTTCCACCTGAGACTCCTCCCTTTCCACCAGAGCGAGGTATAAAGGTGATGGTTCCTCCTCCTTGCCTCAGTCTAGACCAGGTCAGCTACAAGGGTGTGCTCCTGTTCTTTGTGAATAAAAGCCTGTTAATTCACTCACTCACTGGAGTCTTCGTATCGTGATTGATAGTGCATCATAAGCTTAACATGGGTAGTGGGGAAAATTCTCGAATCCATTATCAAGGACTTTATAGCAGAGCATTGAAAAAGCAGTGGCAGAATCAGACAGAGTCAGCATGGATTTATGAAGGGGAAATCATGCTTGACAAATCTATTGGAATTATTTGAAGATGTAACTAGTAGAGTTGACAAAGGGAAACCAGTCGATGTGGTATGTTTGGACTTTCAGAAAGCATTTGACACAGTCCCGCACAAGAGATTATCGTGCAAGATTAAAGCGCATGGGATTGAGAGAAGTTTATTGAGATGGATAGAAAGCTGGTTGGCAGAGAGGAAACAAAGAGTAGAAATTAATGGGTGCTTTTCAAATTGGCAGACAGTAACAAGTGGGGTGCACAGGGACTGGTGCTGGGACCCCAGCTATTCGCAATATCTATTAATGATTTGGATGAGGAAATAAAATGTAACATCTCAAAGTTTGCAGATGATACAAAGTTAGGTGGGAGGGTGAACTGTGAGGAGATGCAGAGATTCTTCAGAATGATCTGGACAGGTTGGGTGAGTGAGCAAATCAATGGCAGATGCAGTATGATTTGTATAGATGTGAGGTTATTCACTTTGAAAGTAAAAACAAGAAGGCAGATTACTACCTGAATGGCTGTAAATTGGGAGAGGGGAGTGTGCAGCGGGACCTGGGTGTCCTTGTGCACCAGTCACTGAAGGTAAGCATGCAGGTGCAGCAAGCGGTAAAGAAGGCAAATGGTATGTTGGCCTTCATTGCGAGAGGTTTCGAGCACAGGAGCAGGGATGTGTTGTTGCAATTATACAGGGCCTTTGTGAGGCCACACCTAGAGTATTGTGTGCAGTTTTGGTCTCCTTTTCTGAGGAAGGATGTTCTTGCTCTCAAGGGAGTGCAGTGAAGGTTTACCAGCTTGATTCTGGGGATGGTGAGAGTGATGTACGAGGAGAGATTGACCAGGTTAGGATTGTTTTCGCTGGAGTTCAGATGGAAGAGGGGAGATCTCCTAGAGTCTTATAAAATTCTAACAGGACTAGACAGGGTAGATGAAAGGAGGACGTTCCCGATGCTGGGGGGGTCCAGAACCAGGGGTCACAGTCTGAGGATTCAGGGTAGACCATTTAGGACGGATGTGAGGAGCCATTTCTTCACCCAAAGAGAGATGAGCCTATGGAATTCATTACCACAGGGTGTAGTTGATGCCAAAACATTGAATGTATTCAAGAGGTGGCTAGATATAGCACTTGGAGCGAATGGGATCAAAGGTTATGGGGAAAAAGCAGGATTAGGCTATTGAGTTGGATGATCAGCCATGATCGTAATGAATGGCAGAGCAGTACGAAGGGCCAATTGGCCTCCTCCTGCGCCTATCTTCCATGTTTCTATAAGTAATTAATTCATTATTTGTTACACAAATCACAAGTAGGTTTACATTAACACTACAATGAAGTTACTGTGAAAATCCCCAAGTCGCCACACACCGGCACCTGTTCGGATATATTGAGGGAGAATTTGGCATGGCCAATGCACCTAACCAGCACGTCTTTCGGACTGTGGGAAGAAACTGGAGTACCCGGAGGAAACCCTGCAGACACGAAGAGAACGTGCAGACAGTGACCCAAGCTGGGAATTGAACCCAGGTCCCTGGTGCTGTGAGGCAACAGTGCTAACCACTGTGCCGCCGTGCTGCCATATTAATTAATTAACCAACTAACACATAGTAAAGATGGCAGAGCAGGTGATATGTTGTGATTGTGGAATGTGGGCCAGGGTGAACACATCTGCTGAAGTGCCTGTGGCTTGAGGAGCTTCGGCTCAGAGCCATTGATCTGGAGTGGACACTGATGCATCGGGTAGGGGAAAGTCACCTGGACACTTTATTCTTGGAGGTGCTCACATTCCTTAACCGAGGCAGAATTTTAGAGTTGGTGAATGGTCAGGAACAGGAGGGTGTGACTGTGGATGCTTTTGTGATGGTTTCTTGGAGTGGTACGTAGTAGAACCATCTGAGGATAAAGCTATCTTAGATCTAGTATTGTGTAATGAAGCAAGGTTAATTAGTAATGTCAAAGTAAAAAATCCACTGAGAAATAGTGACGATAATACCATTCAATTCCATGTCAAGTTTGAGAGTGACAAACTCCAATCGCAAATTAAAATCTTAAACTTAAACAAAGCCAATTGCATAGGTATGAGGGTAGAACTGACTACAGTTAAGCAGGTAAATAGACTAAAGGATATGGAGGTAAATGAACAGTGGGAAACATTTAAAGAAATAATTCAAAATGTTGAACAAAAATACATTCCATTGAAGAACAAAAACTCAGCAAGAAGAACCCAGCAGTCATTCACTCGGGAAGTTGAGGATAATATTAGATTAAAAGAAGAGGTTTACAATGTTGCCCTAAACAGTAGCAAGAGTGTGGATTCAGAATGGTTTAGAAACCAGAAAAGGGCCACCATAAAGTTGAAATCAAGGGGAAAAATAGAATATGAAAGTAAACAAGCCAAGAATATTTTAAAAAATGATTCTAAGAGCTTTTATAAGTCTATGAAAAAGAGAGTAGTTCAAGTAAATGTTTGCCCTTTAGAAGAAGAGACAGGACAAATTATCGCAGGAAACAAGGAAATGGTGGAAGCATTGAACAAATATTTTGGATCTGTCTTCACAGTAGAAAACATAAGTTCCATACCAGAAATAAACATAACCTAGGGTCTAAGAAGAGTGAGGAAATTATGGAAAGTCATATCAGCAAAGATAAAGTGTTGGAGAAACTTAAGAGACTGAAATCCGATGAATGCGTGGACCTTATGGCCTACACCCTGAGGTTCTAAAAGAAATACCTGCAGAGATAATGGATGTGCTAGCTATGATTTCCCAAAAGTCCTTAGATTCAGGAATGGTCCTACTAGATTGGAAATTGACAGATGTTACACTGCTGTTCAAGAAAGGAGGGAGAGAGAAAACAGTGAACTACAGGCCAGTTGGCCTAACATCAATTGTTAGAACCTATTCTTAAGAAAGTCTTAACAATGCACTTAGAAAAGTGTAGTATGATTATAACAAGTCAACATGGTTTTACTCAAGGGAAATCCTGTTTGACAAATTTATTAGAGTTTTTTGAGTCTACAACTAACAGGGTACATAAAGGAGAACTAGTAGATGTAATATACCTGAATTTCCAAATGGCATTTGATAAGATGCGACACAAAAAAGGTTAATAGACCAATTATGGGTGGGGATAATATATTAGCACGGATAGAGGATTAGCTAACAGATAGAAAACAGAGAGTAGGCATAAACAGGGCTTTTTCAAGATAGCAGGCAGTGAATATTACAGCATCACAAGAATCAGCTATTTACAAGCTATTAAAAATGACTTAATGAAGAGATAATAGACAGAGAGTAATGTATCTAGGTTTGCTGATGCTATCAAGCTAGGTAAGAAGGTAAGCTGTGGGGAGGACACAGAAAGGCTGAAAAAATATATAGATTGGTGAGGTGAGTGGGCAAGCAGATGGCAGATGGAGTATAATATAGGGAAGAATGAAGTTTTCACCTTGGTTGTAAGAATAAAAAGGCGGAATATTTTTTAAAAGGTTAAAAACTTGAAAGTGTTGATGCTCAACGAGACTTGGGTGCACTGGTACAGAAAATGCAGAACGCAGAACTTGATAGAAGTCTACAAGATTATGAGGGGCAACAACAGAGTGGATAGTCAGAAGCTTTTTCCCAGGGTGGAAGAGTCAATTACTAGGGGGAAAGGTTCATGGGGCAAACTTTAAATAAGATGTATGAGGCAAGTTTTTTACACAGAGGGTGGTGGATCCCTAGAACTCGCTGCGGGGGAGGTAGTGGAAGCAGATACGATAGTGACTTTTAAGGAGCGTCTGGACAAATACATGAATAGGATGGGAATAGAGGGATATGATCCCCGTAAGGGTAGGGGGTTTTAGTTCAGTCGGGCAGCATGGTCGGTGCAGGCTTGGAGGGCCGAAGGGCCTGTTCCTGTGCTGTAATTTTCTTTGTTCTTTGTTATAATGCAGGCACAGCAAGCAATTGGGAAGGCAAATGGCATATTAGCCTTTATTGCAGGGGACTTAGCGTACAAGAATAATGAGGCCTTGCAACATACGTATAGGGTTTTAGGGAGACCGCATCTGGAGCACTGTGTGCAGTTTTGATCTCCAAATTTGAAAAAGGATATATTTGCATTGTAGGTGGAGGTTCACTAAATTGGGCCTTGGGATGAGGGATTTGTTCTATGATGAGAGACTGAGTAAATTGGGCTTATATTCTCTGGAGTTTAGAAGAATGAGAGACAATCTCATTGCAACCTACAAAATTCTGCAGGGGCTTGAGAGAGTGGATTATTTAGGGCTGAGATTCGGAGAAATTTCTTTACTCAAAGGGTTGTGAATCTTTTTAATTCTCTACCCCAGAGGGTTGTGGATGCTCCATTGTTGAATACATTTAAGGCTGGAATAGACAGCTTTTGGGAACTCAGGAAATTAAGGGATGTGGGGAGTAGGTGGGAAAATGCAGCCCAAGATCAGCCATGATCATGTTATGATGTGGAGATGCCGGTGATGGACTGAGGTGGACACAGTAAGAAGTCTCACAACACCAGCTTAAAGTCCAACAGGTTTATTTGGTATTACGAGCTTTCGGAGCGCTGTTTCTTCATCCACTCACCAGGTGTCCACTCACCTGATGAAGGAGCAGTGCTCCAAAAGCTCGTGATACCAAATAAACCTGTTGGTGTTGTGAGACTTCTTACTATGATCATGTTGAATGGTGAGACAGGCTCAATGAGCCATATGGTTAATTCCTGCTCCTACATACTCTTATGATTTTGTGTACCTTATCTTCAGCAATTTACATAACTATTTTCCTTTTTCTTGGTGCCTGTTTCCCTTCAAGAAAATCTCTTCAGCCTTTAATAATTAGCAGGGTTAATATTGTTATTTCACAGTCACTAAGTATTTACCACTGTATTACATTTGTATAGAAATATGCGGAATAGGATTTATAATGCACAAAGTACCCTTAACGCCCGAAGTGCAAATTTGCACCTGCAGTAATTGGGTAGTAAAATTAACGTATTCCCATATCTCCCCAGATCTCATAAAACGTTATAACCTCTTCCTGTTTTCTGATCTTCAAACTTCAAAAGGAAATTTTAAGTCTTTTCATTTCTATTGACACATATTTCCTCTTGACCTTTCAAAATACAAAGAAAGCATTGAAAAATTATATGAAGTATTGAATATCATTATAGTCTTGAAATGAAAATGATTAGGAATCTGTGAACAGATTCTAACTGTGTCTCTTGGTTTTGGACTGTGAAATATTAGTCTGAAGCTCTTTTGAAGTCCATATCGTCACGAAGACAACAGAGGCCTGGGAGCAGATGTCTGCCAATCTCCATAGCTTTTTAACTTTCAATTTGCATTTGTATTTAATTTCTACAGCTTTAAAACACCTGTGTTTTATGTGCAATCATTCCTGAATCAAGAAGGCCCAACAGGCAGGCCTCTGCTGTTGTCACGTAGTCACTGACCACCAGAAGATGCAGTGTGGGTATAACAATTTCCTTTGACTTTTTCCCCCCTCCCCAGTTGGAAGTAGCTTGTCTCTGTTCAACATGTACTGGCACTTTGAGTCCTGCATCCTCTGCTCACTGGGAGATAAGGAAGAAATCCAAACCCGAAGACGATGTTGAGGAGGCATAGAGGACTGATTATTTGGCTGCAAAACTTGACTCCTTGGTGCCCTATTTATTGGAGTCATGAGTGTGGTTTTGGCTACAAAGTGCTCTCCGTGGTGCATGTACTTCCAGCATAGGGGGCGGCACAGTGGTTAGCACTGCTGCTTCACAGTGCCAGGGACCTGGGTTCGATTCCCGGCTTGGGTCACTGTCTGTGCGGAGTTTGCATGTTCTCCCTGTGTCTGTGTGGGTTTCCTCCAGGTGCTCCAGCTTCCTCCCACAGTCTGAAAGACATGCTAACCAGGTACATTGACCCGAACAGGCGCCAGAATGTGGTGACTACAGGAATTTCACAGTAACTTCATTGCAGTGTTAATGTAAGCCTTACTTGTGAATAATAAATAAACTTTAAGTTGCACTGAATGTCATTTTGGTGAGGGTGTTAGCAAGCATGCAGGGATTAACTACTGGAGGTTTGCAGAGTAGGCAGATCATGATGTCCAATTTGATAACAGCATTTTGGAGCTCAATGATCCAGCCACACCATCTCTTAAACACACACAGCTGTATATAGGTTGAGCAGAATGAAGGACCCTCACCAGTGCTAGTTGCGGAGATCTTGTGCCGCAGTTGGTAGCATCCCTGCCTCTGATCCAGAACATAAGAACTAGGAGCAGGAGTAGGCCATCTGGCCTCTCGAGCCTGCTCCGCCATTCAATAAGATCATGGCTGATCTTTTCATGGACTCAGCTCCACTTACCTGCCCGCTCATCATAACCATTAATTCCTTTACTGTTCAAAAATTTATCTATCCTTGCTTTAAAAATATTCAATGAGGTAGCCTCAACTGCTTCACTGGGCAGGGAATTCCACAGATTCACAACCCTTTGTGTGAAGAAGTTTCTCCTCAACTCAGTCCTAAATCTGCTTCCCCTTATTTTGAGGCCATGCCCCCTAGTTCTAGTTTCACCTGCCAGTAGAAACAACTTCCCTGCTTCTATCTTATCTATTCCCTTCATAATCTTATATGTTTCTATAAGATCTCCCCTCTTTCTTCTAAATTCCAATGAGTATAGTCCCAGTCTACTCAGTCTCTCTTCATAAGCCAACCCTCTCAACTCCGGAATCAACCTAGTGAATCTCCTCTGCACCCCCTCCAGTAGCAATATATCCTTTCTCAAGTAAGGAGACCAAAACTGTACACAGTACTCCAGGTGTGGCCTCACCAGCACCTTATACAGCTGCAACATAATCTCGCTGTTTTTAAATTCCATCCCTCCAGCAATGAGGGACAAAATTCCATTTGCCTTCTTAATTACCTGCTGCACCAGCAAACCAGCTCCTTGTGATTCTTGCACAAGGACACCTAGGTCCCTCTGCACGGCAGCATGCTGCAATTTTTTACCATTTAAGTTATAGTCCATTTTGCTGTTATTCCTACGAAAATGGATTACCTCACATTTACCAACATTGTACTCCATCTGCCAGACCCTCGCCCACTCACTTAGACTATCTATATCCCTTTGCAGACTTTCAGCATCCTCTGCACACTTTGCTCTTCCACCCATCTTAGTGTCATCTGAATTTTGACACACACACTTGGTCCCCAACTCCAAATCATCTATGTAAATCGTAAACAATTGTGGTCCCAACACTGATCCCTGAGGCACACCACTCGTCACTGATCGCCAACCAGAAAAACATCCATTTACCCCCACTCTTTGCTTTCTGTTAGTTAACCAATCCTCTATCCATGCTAATACATTACCTGTAACACCGTGCATCTTTATCTTATGTAGCAGTCTTTGGTGCGGCACCTTGTCAAATGCCTTGTGGAAATCCAGATACACCACAGACACAGGTTCCCCATTGTCCACTGCACATGTAATGTTCTCAAAGAATTCCACCAAATTAGTCAAACATGACCTTCCCTTCATGAACCCATGCTGCGTCTTACCAATGGGACAATTTATATCCAGATGTCTTGCTATTTCTTCCTTGATGATAGATTCAAGCATTTTCCCTACTACAGAAGTTAAACTAACTGGCTTATAGTTACCCACCTTTTGTCTACTTTTTTTAAACAGTAGCGTCACATTTCCAATCTGCGGGAACCACCCCAGTGTCCAGCGAATTTTGGTAAATTACCACTAGTGCATTTGCTATTTCTCCCGCCATCTATTTTAGTACCCTAGGATGCATTCCATCAGGACCAGGAGACTTGTCTGCCTTTAGCCCCATTAACTTGCCCAACGCTACCTCTTACCTCTTAGCTCCGGGTTCAAGTCCCACCCCAGGACTTGATGACCAAGGAAAGTGCATTCATAACACAGTCTAGCAGACCGAGTGTGTCTACCTGCAAAGTCTTCCAAACACACCAATGGCTGGCGGTAAGAGCAGGAGAGACTCCTGGTCAGCTATGCTTGATGTGGAATGGTGCCCCTCAAGCTATAAGCCCCTGGTGACAGACTAGCAACTTGCCTCGGGAATTACGAGTTATGGAAACAGATGAAAGTTTGCATTAGTGAACCACTAGGTGCGGGAAGAGAATTGGAATTGGACTAGTTCTAATTAAAGGGATCATCAAGTACTTGCAGGTTAACACTGATTGATTTCTACTGACTGTTGCTGCATTTGTGAAAATGTTTGGTCATTTCTGGAGTTCATTAAAGTTTTTGAAGTCTATAAAAGGTTCTGTGGCAGGTGTTGAATGGCTTTGTCCTGGTTTCAATCATTCCACAAAAACTACTTGCTCCCAGACATTTTATATTCTTTCATGAGATGCGAGCACCGCTGCCTAGGCCAGCATTTATTGCCCATCCATAACTACCCTTGAGAAGGTGGCGGTGAGCTGCCTTCATGAACTACTGCAGTCCATTCGATGTAGGTACAAGCATAGTGTTGTTAGGAAGGGAGTTCTGGGATGTTGACTCAGCGACAGAGAAGGAACGGTGATAAACTTCCAAATGTGTGGCTTGGAGGGGCATTTGCAGATGGTGGTGTTCCCATCCATCCAACATCCTGATCCTTCTTGGTGGTAGATGTCACAGGTTTGGAATGTGCTGTCGAAGGAGTGTTGGTGAGTTGTTGCAATGAACCTTCGAGACGGTACACACTGCTATCACTGTAGTGAATGTTTAAGGTGGTAGATGGGGGTCCCAATTAAGCACCACCTGGATGGTGTCGAGATTCTTAAATGTTGTTGAAGCTGCAACCATCCAGATAAATGGAGAATATTCCATCATGCTCCTGACTTGGCCCTTGTAGATGGTGGACAGACTTTGGGGAACAAAAGAACAAAGAACAATAGAGCACAGGAACAGGCCCTTCGGCCCTCCAGGCCTGCGCCGCTCATGTGCCCACTAGACCATTCTTTTGTATCCCTCTATTCCCAGTCTGTTCATGTGGTTATCTAGATAAGTCTTAAACGATCCCAGCGTGTCCGCCTCAATCACCTTGCTTGGCAGTGTATTCCAGGCCCCCACCACCCTCCGTGTAAAATACGTCCCCCTGACATCTGTGTTGAACCTTGCCCCCCTCACCTTGAACCCATGACCCCTTGTGTTCGTCACCTCCGACCTGGGAAAAAGCTTCCCACTGTTCACTCTATCTATGCCCTTCATAATTTTATACACCTCTATTAGGTCGCCCCTCATCCTCCGTCTTTCCAGGGAGAACAACCCCAGTTTACCCAATCTCTCCTCATAGCTAAGACCCTCCATACCAGGCAACATCCTGGTAAACCTTCTCTGTACTCTCTCCAAAGCCTCCATGTCCTTCTGGTAGTGTGGCGACCAGAACTGGATGCAGTATTCCAAATGTGGCCTAACCATCGTTCTATACAGCTGCAACATCATATGCCAACTTTTATATTCTATGCCCCGTCCAATAAAGGCAAGCATGCCAAATGCCTTCTTGACCACCCTCTCCACCTGTGCTGCCACCTTTAAGGATCTGTGGACTTGTACACCCAGGTCCTTCTGTGTGTCTATACTCCTGATGGTTCTTCCATTTATTGTATAGCAATACATTAGATCTACCGAAATGCATCACTTCGCATTTATCTGGATTAAATTACATCTGCCATTTCTCCGCCCAATGTTCCAGCCTATCTATATCCTGCTGACAATGTTCATCACTATCCGCAACTCCAGCAATCTTTGTGTCGTCTGCGGGAGTCAGGAGGTGAGATACTTGCTGCAGAATTCCCAGGCTCTGACCTGCTCTGCTAGTGAATGTCAAAGGGAGATGGTGGATGTCTGGTATTATCTGCCTTAGAGCAGGGCGAGGAAAAATATTGCAAGTAGGCTGTCAATGTGATCATGTCCACACATTTTTATTTGCCAGGTTTCCTCTGGTGATATTTGTAACAGCTTCCAGTTTCCCATCCACTGTTGTATAAGAGAGACACTCAATCCATTTCATCACACAACTCCAGTTATCTGTAAAAATGTTCCTTTAACTTTACATTATGACATTTTTGAGATGAATTGGACATTAGTATATTCTAGTGCCTCCAGCAGTATTGCCTTATTTTAATTGAAGCTGCAATATTATTTCCAGTGACTCAGCGATTACCCGTAAGAAAAATTTGATGCAGAAGTTTTTCTTTACTTCAGCTTTTGCAAGTATGAACAAGCACAGAAACACATTGGCATCCGCACACTTCAATTTGTCTTGTACTTAGGGTTAGGAACTCTAGTTGAATATATCCCTCGAAATTTTATTACATGAGCACTTGCTTCCAACTGCCCCGCCTGGCCAAACAACATGACCTGAATTTTACATTTGGGTTGCTCCGGAGGTTGACGTTGGTGAGAGCAGATATGGAACCTGCTCCTGTCTGAGATAAGACCATAAGAAATAGGAACAAGAGTAAGCTATATAGCCTTTCCAGCCTGCTCCGCCATTTCATAAGATCATGGCTGCTCTAACACTCACTAAGTCCACTTCTCTCCATAACCCTTAATTACCCTAATGATTTTAGTCTTGAAAACGTTGAAGGACTTGGCTTCTACAGCTTCCTGTGGTAAAGAATTCCAAAGATTCACCACTTTTTAAGAGAAGAAACTCTTCCTCGAGTGCATTTAGGACAATTTATTTGTCATGATGATGGAGAAATCCTTTAATTACGTACGATGTACCACTCTTAAATAAATCCTGTGGTTTTTTGAAAAAATGGACATACAAGCCAAAGATGGCTGAAGATGTAAATTCGGTTACTTCAGAATTGTTGGTGGATGATACTGAGAGAGAGACAATGGAATCACATCCTGTTTCCAGACAAGGATACATTAAAAGCATGAAAGTTACAAAGAAACTAATTGCCATCTCCTGTGGAGATAATGACAGTGTATTATCATCTCAGCAGGAATTGTATCCTGTGAGCAATATCCTAGTTTGGATTGTGGACTTTTGCCTTCCAGGAATATACACACACTGGGATTAAGGCCAGCTGCAAAACTTGGTCAGTGTCGACTAGTGGCGGGTGTATCAGTGTGTGACACAGGAGGAAAACCAGCAGCAGACCCTGACAAATTTTACAGGTTAATCTCTCTTTCTCTCTCTGATTGCTAAAGCAATCCAAGTCAACAAAGCCACAGCTAAAAAGGAAACAGGATAGCTTTTCAGAACACTAGAATCTCAAAACCAACTATTCGCCTGCTGAAGTCACCGCTACTGGAATCACAAATAACAACGGCCACAACATTCCACCATCTACTTTTCACTGATTTGTATATTTTTTCAACTTATTTTTGGACTTAATTCTCATTTTTAAGAATATTTTTAATGCCGACAGGTTTCTAAGTTCCAATCTTCCAGCCCCCTCGCTGGTGGCGTAGTGTGAAACACACCGTAGGACACCAGGAATCTCATTTAAATACATAAGCATGTCATTAACGAGCTCTATCTCCGGAACATCCCCCTTGATCGGATATTCAGCTGCTGTCAGCGTAATGTCATGCCAACGCCATTTACAACAGATTCACCGTGGCATGATTCTGTCATGGGGGTCTCCCTGGGGGGTGTAAAATGAGTATAGTCCCCAGAGGAGAGGGATATGGTCAGGCAGGTGGCTGGCACTGGCCCCTGGCACTGCTCCTGACACAGGTTGGCACTGCCAGGTTGGCACCATGCCCATGTAAACCTACGTTGCAACCTGTCCCAAGGGGCAAAATCCAGTGGAAGCCTCATGAGGAGGAGGGGATTCATTTAGATTTGCTTGTGGGCTGGGAGCAGATGGAGGAAGAGAGGATGCCGGCGATGGCCGATTGGGGGTGGTTCATGGCTCTGGGAGGATGGGCCGATGATAGAGGCGTGGAGGAGAAAAGTGCCAACTCTGATTGGGGGTGGTTGGGTGGCCTCTGAGAACTCCATGGTGAGCTGAGAGGGTGAGGGGGTGGGTTATTCCTGTTATGCTTGAGGCATCCTTTAAATATAACGCCCCTTATCAGAGCAGCCGCATTTTGCTGGCATTTTAAGGCCCTGTCCCTGCATGATGGCGTGAAACACGCTGCCATTTTTTGGTAAGAATCCCCCCTGTGTTTTTGTAAGGCCCACAGCACCCTTTCAAAACATTTGCAGTTATTATAAAGTCATCAAGTCTATAATTTATTCTACCTTTAATCCGATAGGAATTCATCAATTTTCTTTTGAAAGATAACAGGACACAGGGCACTCTATAAAGAAGTCAATGATAATAATACACCCCTTCCTTGAGTTAATACAGTGGAGCAGCGTTGTAACGCGATGGTTGGAGTCCATAAAATGTTATCGCGAATGTTATCGGGGTCATGCTAAATCGGGGTCGTGCTAAATCACTAAACCGGAAATAGCAAAAAAAAAGGGTCCATCGCGTCATAACCGATTTCGCGTTACAACGGGGCTCCACTGTAATTAGATATTGTTTGACACTGTCAACTAAAACAGTCCTTTGATAAGCTTGTTAAAGAGCATGCACTGGGTTTTATTTTCTTCTATTTCCTAATATCCTTACAATTCTGCTGCAAACAAATTCATGCAGTATGATCTATTAATAAAAATGAAAGAAAAACTGCCAATCATTGCACAGCAGTGATGATATTCCTTTCACACTTTTCAAGCAGCTAAATTGCTACAACCTGTGCGAATAACATATTTTATTCATTCAGCTGCAACACTATTCAAAAATTATACAACCAAACCTTAGGAAAGTATAGGTTTAACTGGAAGGGACAATGAAGGCAGGTTAGCAATGTTTTTCAGCAGAACACAATTAAGGATTTGGACTACTGGAAGGCCGACAACTTGCATTAGGGTATCAGTGTCAAGAAAATAGTGGTGACGTGAAAATATCTGGGAATCCAAGAAATTGGAATATTGTGTTGGTTCTATATTTTCAAAACTGGGAAAATGTAAGTTGCTTAAGGCAGGGATAGCTTAGCTATGTTAATTGAACGAGTGCCTTCGATATGTTGATAAGCCTCGCAACGCTGCAAACAGATGTTTACCTAAGGCAAGCAGATAACAATGGGCAACAGAATATGAAGGGATTTGAACAAAGGTTAAAGATGCAAAAGAAGGGACAAGGTGTAAAGAGTGGGTCATAAAGTGAGTGCACTTGCATTTACACCTCAACAGCCAGACTCAAGAAATAAAGGTAATTAAGTTTGACTTCTGAAGAAGTTAGCTCAGATAAGGGAAGATCAAAGAGGAAAAAACATATATAAGGAGATAATTGGTGGCACAGTGATTAGCACTACTGCCTCATAGTGTCAGGGACCTGGGTTCAATTCCTGGCTTAGGTCACTGTGTGGAGTCTGCATATTCTCACTGTGTCTGTGTGGGTTTCCTCCGGGTGCTCCAGTTTCCTCCCACAGTCCGAAGGATGTGCTGGTTAGGTGCAATGGCCATGCTAAATTCTCCCTCAGTGTACCCGAACAGGTGCCGGAATGTGGCGACCAAGGGATTTTCACAATAACGTCATTGCAGTGTTAATGTAAGCCTACTTGTGTCATTAATAAGTAAACTTTAAAACTTTAAATTGAACTTATGAAAGGAAGCTGTCATTTAGGACTCAGCAAACAGCGGGAATAGCTGCTAACTCCCAGCATGCAGTATCTGTGAAGAAAGCCTGTCTCAAAAAGCCAGTTGTTTGTTCTACCTTCGAAGCAACCCCAAAGAGGTGTAACTGCCTGGTGTGGTAACTGCTACCGTATTGTTTTTTAAAAAACTCATAAGGTGTTGAGAAACACTTTAGCTCTGAGGGTAGTTTTAAAAAATTCATTCATGGGACATGGGCATCGCTGGCTGATCAGCATTTATTTCCCATCCCTGGTTGCCCTTGGAGGGCAGTTGAGAGTCAACCACATTGTTGTGGTTCTGGAGTCACATATAGGCCAGACCAGGAGAAGATAGCAGATTTCCTTCCCTAAAGGACATTAGAGAACCAGATGGGCTTTTCTGACAATCGACAAAAGTTTCATGGTCATCAGCAGATTCTTAATTCCAGATATTTTTTATTGAATTCAAATTCCACCATCTGCCATGGCAGGATTCGAACCCAGGTCCCCAGAATATTAGCTGAGTTGTTGGATTAATAGTCTGGCAATAATGCCACTAGGCCATCGCATCCTCCAAATAAGGTTGGTTTGGAACTGTATAAGAACATAAGAACATAAGAAATAGGAGCAGGAGTAGGCCATCTGGCCCTTCGAGCCTGCCCCGCCATTCAACAAGATCATGGCTGATCTGAAGCGAATCAGTTCCACTTACCCACCTGCTCCCCATATCCCCTAATTCCCTTATCGATCAGAAAACTATCTACCCGTGATTTAAACATATTCAACGAGGAAGCCTCCACCACTTCAATGGGCAGAGAATTCCAGAGATTCACTACCCTCTGAGAGAAGAAGTTCCCCCTCAACTCTGTTCTGAACTGGCCCCCCCTTATTTTGAGGCTGTGCCCTCTAGTTCTGGTTTCCCTTCTAAGTGGAAAGAATCTCTCCACCTCTAAGGTTCTGGAGTATAAAATTAGTCATTGTCATTCTCTTTGTTAAGTATACTCCTAGTTTACTTTATTGTTCTTATTTTATTCCTTAATTAATATTTATTTTATTTAAAATCATCACAAAACATCTGGGACATAATTCTCTGGATTTCAAACATTTTCTCACATTATGCCAAATTGCAAAAAATACAGTTGAGGGAATTGTTTCAATTTTCCCTTGTGGGATTTGGAATAAATCAGTGTTTATCAGCTATGTCCTTAACAAAACTGGGTCTCTTGGGGGATATTAAAATAATAATTATTTGATTGGTTTGAAATTGATGAATTTAATGGTGACCAGAGTGAAGGGAGAACAAAAACTGAAAACGTTGGAAACTCTCTGGAGGTCTGACAGCATCTATGGAGAGAGAACAGAGCCAACATTTTGAGTCTGGATGAGTAATCTACTCTGCTCTGATGAAGAGTCATCCAGACTCAATGTTTATAAGGGAAAAGTCTTTTCAAGGATTTAAATTGTGAATACGATTGGACATTTGAAAGTAGAAAAAAACTGCGATGGATTTTATTTGTAATGAAGCTTTGGTGTACATCTTCATGTGAATGCATGTATTTTGTAATATAATTATACATAATAAGTAGGAAATGGTTGAAAAATGAAGCCCATTTTTAAAAAATTATGTTTGTTCTGCTGGTTATGTATTTTAAAAACTGTTGTTTATTTTATTGCTTAATAAATATTTGTTTTATTTAAAATCATCACAAAATGTCTGGGACATCAATTTCTGGATTTCATACCTCTCCTCACATTACACCATATTACAGCTGAGGTCAGTTGTTTCAAGTTTTTCTTCCATTCGCAAGACTGCCACCTGCTACTGTCCAGCTTCCGAGTATCATTCTAACTTTTGTATCTTTCGGCTTTCCGTTAGGTCCTGTCAGCAGTAAGAGATTTCTGAAAAAGATTGAAGGAAGACAATCTCCTGATTGCAATGTTGTCCTATAGGTATAGTGTAATTGAGTGTCACAGAAGACAACCCTCCTTGTAAGCATCCCACGTAGCACCACAATCACTTTAGCAGCAGTCAGTGTCAGCTGTTCAGCTGTTCCATTACCTACCTGTACACCTGAGTTCTATTCTCCTTCATTCTTGCTATGATGTGGAGATGCCGCTGTTGGACTGGGGTGGGCACAGTAAGAACTCTTACAACTCCAGGTTAAAGTCCAACAGGTTCATTTGGTAGCATGAGCTTTTGGAGTGCTGATCCTTCATCAGGTGAGTGAAGAGTTGGGTTCACAAACAGGGTATATAGAGACACAGACTCAATTGCAAGATAATGGTTGGAATGCGAGTCTTAACAGGTGATCAAGTCTTTACAGGTCCAGACAATGCGAGTGGAGAGAGGGTTAAGCACAGGTTAAAGAGGTGTGAATTGTCTCAAGCCAGGACAGTTAGTAAGATTTTGCAAGCCCAGGCAAGTTGTGGGGGTTACAGGTAGTGTGACATGAACCTAAGATCCCGGTTGACGCCATCCTCATGTGTGCGGAACTTGACTATCAGTTTCTGCTCGGCGATTCTGCATTGTCGTGTCTTGAAGGCTGCCTTGGAGAACGCTTACCCGAAGATCAGAGGCTGAATCTCCTCGACTATTGAAGTGTTCCCCAACAGGAAGGGAACATTCCTGCCTGGTGATTGTCGAGTGATGTCCATTCATCCGTTGTCATAGCGTCTGCATGGTCTTGCTGATGTACCATGCCTCGGGACATCCTTTCCTGCAGCGTATCAGGTAGACAACATTGGCCGAGTTGCAAGAGTATGTACCGTGTACCTGGTGGATGGTGTTCTCACGTGAGATAATGGCATCCGTGTCGATGATCTGGCATGTTTTGCAGAGGTTGCTGTGGCAGGGTTGTGTGGTATCGTGGTCGCTGTTCTCCTGAAGGCTGGGTAGTTTGCTGTGAACAATGGTCTGCTTGAGCTTGCATGGTTGTTTGAAGGCAACTAGTGGGGATGTCGGGATGGCCTTGGTGAGATGTTTGTCTTCATCGATGACATGTTGAAGGCTCTGAAAAAGATGTTGTAGCTTCTCCGCTCCAGGGAAGTACTGGACAACGAAGGGTACTCTTTCCGCCGTGCCCCGTGTTTGTCTTCTGAGGAGGTTGGTGCGGTTTTTCGCTGTGGCGTGCCAGAACTGTCGATCGATGAGTCGAGCGCCATATCCTGTTCTTACGAGGGCGTCTTTCAGTGTCTGTTGTGTTCCTTTTCATCTGAGCAGATCCTGTGTATACGGAGGGCTTATCCGTAGGGGATGGCTTCTTTAATATGTTTAGGGTGGAAGCTGGAGAACTGGAGCATTGTGAGTTTATCTGTGGGCTTGCAGTACAGTGAAGTGCTGAGGTGACCATCTTGATGGAGATGCATGTGTCCAAGAATGCAACCGATTCTGGAGAATAGTCCATGGTGAGTCTGATGATGGGATGGAACTTGTTGATGTCATCATGTAGTTGTTTCAGTGATTCTTTGCCATGAGTCCAAAGGAAGAAAACGTCATCAATGTAACTAGTGTATAGCATCAATTGAAGGTCCTGTGCAGTGAAGAAGTCTTGTTCGAACCTGTGCAAGTTGGCATATTATTGGCATGTCACTCTTGCTAGCCACTGCTTAGTCCCATCATCATTTCAGACATTGCAAAATGCTGAGAGGTTCAGAATCTGCACCCTCCTTCTCTGATTTGATTATCTTTTTCCTTTGAATTTCACTAGCATGCAATTTTCCATTCCTTGCTGAGTTTTCGTCCTGTACCAAAAGCTATGCAAATGCATTATTCCCAGAAATTGTGTAAAAAGTGCACACTTGAGTCTGTTTAGATATTTGCAAAACCATCAGGTATAAACTACATTGATGTTGGGAAGGCGAAGATTTCTGAAAGGAGGAAAAATTAACAATGACTTTACCTTGCTATTAGTATACGTCCTTTAACCATTATATAATAATAATGCTACTTGCAGATAAACCTGGGCCCAGATTATCTTGCCTTCCATTTTAAAATGAAAATAAATGGTTGCAACTGTAAAATAAAGTGAAAGTAATGTTTAAAAACATACAAAATTAAATAGGGGAACTAAATGCCACATTATAGAGATACAAAAGAAGATTTTCCATTTTCAGGATGCATTACAGAATCAATATTTTATTTAAAATGTAAAAGTTTATTTATTAGTTTCACAAGTAGGCTTACATTAACACCGCAATGAAGTTACTGTAAAAATTCCCTAGTCACCACACTCCGGTGCCTGTTCGGATACACTGAGGGAGAATTTAGCATGGCCAATGCACCTAACCAACACATTTTTCGGACTGCGGGAGGAAACTGGAACACCCGGGAGAAACCCACACAGACACAGGGAGAACATGCAAACTCCACACAGACAATGACCCATGCTGGGAATCGAACCCGGGTCCCTGGCGCTGTGAGGCAGCAGTGCTAACCACTGTGCTGCCGTCATACATGGTAACACGTGAAACTGAACGAATTGAACGAAAGGTTCACTTCTGAACCTTTATTTAAATCTAATGCCATTAAAATCCTTCTCATGACTCAAATTGTAATTTTTTTCTTTGAATGTCATCAACTCAAATGTTAATTCTGTTTTTCTATCTTTACACATGCTGCCTGACCTGCTGGGTGTTTCCAACATTTTCTCTTTTGCTTTAAGTACAGTTGGGGTTGCTGTTCTAGACATGGTGTTCAGGCTCATCCTGAGGATGGAATGGGAGGGCGCTTTACTCTTCAGTTGATTTTGCTCACTTCACTAAAAGTGTTTGATGCTTATATGTACCCAAAACACAAACAACCTCAGTAAAAGAAATTACTCAAAGTTTTAGCTTAAGAAGTTGAAACAAATGTGTAAAAACTCTAGCGTTATAAATGTTATATTTTGAGGAATGCATTTCCTTCATCATGAAAAAGATTTTCCTCTGCTTAAGTTTTTAATGTTACCTCAAACAAAAATTGAGCAAAATATTCAATGTTTCAGGTACAGGTAAAATTTTCACTTTAACACAATTCTTGAAGGTTTTTTTATAGCCATCTGACTATGATGTAAACCGATTGTACTCAGTCACATCCTTCCATGTTTCTACTGTCAACATCTTTTATGTTGTGATTCGTTCAGTTTGATATGTTACCATTTATGCTTTCATTACTATAAGATATTGATCCCATAATGCATCATGATAAGGTGCCCCATAAAAGACTGCTGAAGAAGATTAGGGCACACGGAGTTGGGGGTAGTGTGTTAAAGTGGATTGGGGACTGGCTATCCGACAGGAAGCAAAGAGTCAGAATAAATGGGTGTTTTTCCGGTTGGAGGAAGGTAACTAGTGGCGTGCCGCAGGGATCGGTACTCGGGCCGCAACTATTTACCATTTATATAGATGATCTGGAGGAGGGGACGGAGTGTAGGGTAACGAAGTTTGCAGACGACACAAAGATAAGTGGAAAAGTGAATCGTGTGGAGGACGGAGAAGATCTGCAGAGAGATTTGGACAGGCTGAGTGAGTGGGCGAGGATATGGCAAATGGAGTATAACGTTGAGAAATGCGAGGTTATACACTTTGGAGGAAATAATAACAAATGGGATTACTATCTCAATGGAAACAAATTAAAACATGCTACCGTGCAAAGGGACCTGGGGGTCCTTGTGCATGAGACGCAAAAGCCCAGTCTGCAGGTACAACAGGTGATCAAGAAGGCAAATGGGATGTTGGCCTATATTGCGAGGGGGATAGAATATAAAAGCAGGGATGTCTTGATGCACCTGTACAGGGCATTGGTGAGGCCGCAGCTGGAATACTGTGTGCAGTATTGGTCCCCTTATATGAGGAAGGATATATTGGCATTGGAGGGAGTGCAGAGAAGGTTCACCAGGTTGATACCGGAGATGAGGGGTTTGGATTATGAGGAGAGGCTGAGGAGATTGGGTTTGTACTCGTTGGAGTTTAGAAGGATGAGGGGGGATCTTATGGAGACTTATAAGATAATGCGGGGGCTGGATAGGGTGGAGGCGGAGAGATTCTTTCCACTTAGTAAGGAAGTTAAAACTAGAGGACACAGCCTCAAAATAAAGGGGGGTCGGTTTAAGACAGAGTTGAGGAGGAACTTCTTCTCCCAGAGGGTGGTGAATCTCTGGAATTCTCTGCCCACTGAGGTGGTGGAGGCTACCTCGCTGAACATGTTTAAAGCGCGGATGGATGGATTCCTGATCGGTAAGGGAATTAAGGGTTATGGGGATCAGGCGGGTAAGTGGTACTGATCCACGTCAGATCAGCCATGATCTTATTGAATGGCGGGGCAGGCTCGAGGGGCTAGATGGCCTACTCCTGCTCCTATTTCTTATGTTCTTATGAAAATCTTCTCCCATCCAGACTTGCTATTCAAGGAAGCCCATTATGTTCTGCTTCCCTTCCCCTGAGATATTTTCCCCCGGCAGTACTTCAGTTACTATTGCAAATTGTATGAATTACCAGCAGGTCATACACGCAAACTATTTATCCTCCTCATCAATAACCCTTAGTCTTACAGGATATAAATCACCTCTTTTGGTTAGGTTGCTTGCATTTATCCATTATTGCAGTAGATATTCTTTTGTGACTGAAAGCCATTAACAAATCTACTTCAGCAAAGCAATAGTAGTATCTTGTTAGGTTTCAAAGACTATGATGGGCCTTTTCTGGTCATGCTTTCACATTGGTCTTCACTGGATTTCTTCCTGGTGTAGCAAACCAACAAAATAAAGTAACAGTTGAAATGCAGCCTGACTTCTTCCTCCAGAACCTCAGGTGGTCTGGTGCATAGTCATTGAAGTTTGGATTATGATGTGTCATTGATCCTTTGAATGTACATTAGCTAGACTCTTGGAGTAGATATGTGCTTGACTAAATGGATGGGATTTTCCTCTTCTGCACTCACCAGCCCACAATTTCAACAGTTCCCACTGCAGCAATCTTTTTCCCACAGCTTCCCTTTGAGAGACAGCCTGCCGTTATGAAAGAGCAGGCTGCTTCTGCTGTGTAATCTGTAGCAACACTGCCCTGGCTTCCTGCTGTATGCAGAGTTCACCAGCAGCATCGAAGAGAGAGAGCAGTCAGGAAGTGCAGGAACTGGCACTTAAGTCATTCAGATAAGTGGTGTAGATGAATTTTGTATCTTACCCACTTCAATCCAAAAGTTATAGATAAGACATGAATCATCCCCATCCCCACCCCCACCCTGCTCCCTCCCATCTAGAAATTGGAAGACATGAATTTCATGCACCAGATGTGTTGGGGATAAAAGCTACAGAGTATTAAAAGTTCCAAAAAGGAAGAAATCATACACTCAGAACACAAAGCATTGAGGATAAAATTTGTTTTGACCAACTATTCCTTCAAAAGATCACACTGAATCCACTCATAGAGTCATAGAGGTTTACAGCATGGAAACAGGTCCTTTGGCCCAACTTGTCCATGCTGCCCTTTTTTTTTAAACCCCTAAGCTATTCCCAATTGCCCGCATTAGGCCCATTTCCCTCTATACCCATCTTATCCATGTAACTATCCAAATGCTTTTTAAAAGACAAAATTGTACCCGTCTTTACTACTACCTTTGGCAGCTTGTTCCAGACACTCACCACCCTCTGTGTGAAAAATTTGCCCCTCTGGACACTTTTGTATCTCTCCAGTCTCACCTTAAACCTAAGCCCTCTAGTTTTAGACTCCCCTACCTTTGGGAAAAGATATTGACTATCTAGCTGATCTGTGACCCTCATTATTTTATAGACCTCTATAAGATCACCCCTCAGCCTCCTACGCTCCAGAGAAAAAAGTCCCAGTCTA
The DNA here is from genome assembly GCF_964213995.1 of Mustelus asterias. Classification (NCBI taxonomy): domain Eukaryota; kingdom Metazoa; phylum Chordata; class Chondrichthyes; order Carcharhiniformes; family Triakidae; genus Mustelus; species Mustelus asterias. Next base: position 104,395,952 of record NC_135810.1, on the reverse strand, counting down.
TCCAACCTCTCCTTATAACTCAAACCATCAAGTCCAGGTAGCATCCTAGTAAATCTTTTCTGTACTCTTTCTAATTTAATTCACTCAACCATGGATTCTATTACACCACTTTAATTTCCTGAGAGAAAATTTCGCCCTGCCCTCAAATAAATCAAGCACAATTTTAGAATATCTCCCCTGTCTTCCATCCTACATTATTTGACACACACCAATTCCTGAACATGAGGATTCCATTGGCCCAGTTTTTGCAATTAGTGGTGTTGACGGTGCTCACCTCTGACCTAGGGAGTTAGAGTGAGTTCTGTGGCATAGGTTTCAGCTTTCCCAATGTTACTTTGATTCTGGCACCAACTATAGAAGATCTCTGCTGTGCTGACATCAGGCAGGCTAACCATCCAGCCACACTGAAGAATTCTCACAGAGACCGAGGAAAAATAAATTGTAGTGACTTTTAAAATCAATTTTAGATATCATTTTACGGAGAACAAAATAAAGATTGGGATATACACATGGGATTAAGGATGAAGCTGAAATATCATAAACTTTTAAAATTATGATCTTCAAAGTAATTGAAACGGCACACTTAATTGGGGTGGCATGGTAGCACAATGGTTAGCACTGCTGCCTCACAGCGCCAGGGATCCAGGTTTGATTCCCGGCTTGGGTTACTGCCTGTGTGGAGTTTGAACATTCTCCCTGTGTCTGCGTGGGTTTCCTCCGGGTGCTCTGGTTTCCTCCCACCGTCCAAAGATGTTCGGGTTAGGTGTACTGGCCATGCTAAATTGCCTCTTAGCGTCAGGGGGACGAGCTAGGGTAAATGCATGGGGTTGTGGGGATAGGGTCTGGGTGGGATTGTGGTCGCTGCAGACCCGATGGGCCGAATAACATCCTTCTGCACTGTAGGATTCTATGATAATTAAAAAATGTTAATCAAGATGGAGAAATTTGGTGTTTTACAAATATAACATTAGTTTCTTGGGGCTCGAATGGTTGTTCTGTAATTATGACCCAGTGCGCTGTTGCAAACCCAGTTGTACCTCATTCAACAAGGCATAACTTTGGATGGGATTTTCCAGCCTCCCCATCCACCAGTGGGAAATTTTCTGGCGGCGGACGTGGCTTGCCACTGGTTGCCGTTGATATCTTCCAGTCCCACTGATGTCTATGGCTTTTTGCGTGCCTCACCAACCACACCGTTGGGGAACCCGCTGTGGCTTCAGCAGGACTGGAAGATACCGCAGGCAGGAAGGCTGGTAAATCCCATCTTTTCTCTGGGGTTTTAAAAGTGAGATTAGAGTATAAGAGTGGAAGTTCCCATCAATTCAAGTTATATCTAAAGTGTTCCATTTACAGGGATTTCAACAGTGCACCCTGTAGAGGAGCTGGGAATCACGGACAGCAACTTCTGGTTTAACACATTTAACTGCGCACATGTGGATGCCAAATGTCACTGCTAATCTCACGGTTGTAACGATGGTGAATGTTGACAGGTTCACCATCATTATGACAGCAAAAACACGAGCCAATAACTATAATAATGATTCTGAAAAATGTAACTTGCTTATTGTCAAAAATCCAAATGCCCACATTTTACCATCATTTAAAACCTATAAAGCAAATTGCAAAAGTATTTTTTGCTGACAGCATAATAATGTTAGCAGTATGTTCTCGACCACCACATCATCCATACTAACCAGGGACAGCCGTCTATCTATATTGGCTAAGTGGCCCTAGCCTTTTCCAATGGAGTCAATTACAAAAGCATTGCTTAAAATGTATTAAATGTGCTGGGGTATTTTGGGCAGACACCTTGTTGCTTTCCTTTCTTGTTGTGCCATGTCTGTTCACTCCCATTCAGTTGCATATTCTCTTCTATGCATCAAATACAGTTGGGGGGATCTTAAACTGCACAACGGAAGTCAGGGTCAGGAAATTGCAGGTCTGTAATCTGTCACCTCGAAAGGCCTCCAGTTTTCCTGTTACATGTCATAATGTGCATTGACTCTAGTGGACAAATCACTTAGACGCCAATGTATCTGCTAATATGCTATGTCAACAGGATTGGGTGAATTTGCATCATTTCCTGATTCGCTGACTTGAGACGTAACCAAGTAGTCCATCCAGTTTCATTCCTGTTTTACTTGACTAGCTTTTTAAAAAACCATGTGGTTTGCTATACTATTTCAGAGGGCAGTTAATTGTCAACCATTAGTGTGAGTCTGGAGTCACATCTGAACAAGATCAGGTAAGAATGGTCGGGTTTCTTTTGTAAAATAAGTGGATAGCCAGTTGGGTTTTCACTATAATCTGCCACTTCATGGCCACTTCTACTGGTACCAGCTTTTCATTTCTAAATCTTTTTAAAAATTCTCGAACAGCTTTGGTGGGATCTGTGTCCAAATTTCCTGGATTTTTAATCCCACCCTCTGGATTATTAGTCCAGTAACAACCAGTGCACTGCCATATGCGATGGTGATGTCAGAATACCTGAGTCTCAGCCTCATGACGGCCCATATATTAAAGTGCTAAAGGCTTTGGAGATCGCACTAGCAACTTCAGATTGTTAAATTTGAGAAACATAGAAACTAGAAGCAGCAGTAGGCCATTCGGCCCTTCGGACCTGCTCCGCCATTCATTTTGATCATGGCTGATCATCGAATTCAATATCTTGATCCCCCTTCCTCCCATATCCCTTGATCCCGTTAGCCCCAAGAGCTATATCTAATTTCTTCTTGAAATCAGACAACGTTTTGGCCTCATCTACATTTTGCGATAGTGAATTCCACACATTCACCACCCTCTGGATGAAGACATTTCTCCTCACCTCAGTTCTAAAAGGTTTACCCCTTATCCTCCAACTATGACCCCTAGTTCTGGACTCCCCCACCATTGGGAACATTCTTTCTGAATCTACTCTGTTTAACCCTGTTTGAATTTTATAAGTTTCTATGAGATCCCCTCTCACTCATCTAAATTCCAGTGAATATAATCCTAACTGACCTAGTCTCTCCTCATATGACAAACCTGCCACTCCAGGAATCAGCCAGGTAAACCTTTGCTGTACTCCCTCGATAGCAAGGACATCCTTCCTCAGATAAGGACACCAAAACTGCACACAATACTCCAGGTGTGGCCTCACCAGTGCCCTATACAATTGCAGCAAAACATCCGTATCCCTAAACTCAAATCCTCTGCCATGAAAGCCAACATACCATTTGCCTTTTTTACTGCCCGCTGTACCTGCGTGCTTACGTTCAGCAACTGATGCACAAGGACTCCAAGGTCTCGTCGAGAATCCACCTCCCTCAATATACACCCATTCAAGTAATAATCTGTCTTTCTATTATTGCTACCAAAGTGGGATAACCTCACATTTATCCACATTATACTGCGCCTGCCATGCAAATGCCCACATCCTCAGCCTGTCCAAATCACGCTGAAGTATCTCTGCATCCTCCTCACAGCTCACCCTCCCACCTAACTTTGTATCATCTGCAAATCTGGAAATAACACATTCAGTTCCCTCTTCCAAATTATTAATATATAATTGAACAGCAGGGGTCCTAGCACATGGTTGACAACGACCTCCCTGCACTGCCAAATTGTTATGTGATTTCTTTCTTCAAGGCTAGCAAGGAGGGCTAAAGTTCTTCTGGCTGCTTTTTATGAATAGCGTGGGCAGTATATCATCAGGGTCAAAATGCTTGATAACAAGCCTAACTGACCCTGAATTATTCACTTAAATATAGCAAGCAGGCTGCTGATGTTGGCACCCACCACCCACATTGAGGGGGTGAGCTCAGGGGTGGGCAGGAAGGAGGTGGATGGGCACCCACTCCACTTAACATGCACCCCTCCCCCACCAACCGACAGGTAACACACCCACCGGGGCATGTAAAATTCAGCACAGAGTTTCAAGTCCAGGATCGTTCTTCAGAATTAGGAAGAAAGGTCTTTGACTTGAAACATTAACAGTTTCTCTCTCCACAGCTGTTGCCAGATCTGTTGAGCATTTCCAGCGCTTTCTGTTTTTATTTCAGATTTCCAGCATTCATAATATTTTGCTTTTGTGACTCCCTGTCAGTGTTTGCTTTCCATGTGAACGAATAGTCCCAATTATGTTTACTCACTCTTTCCCTTATCCCTTCAACCCTCTCCCTTCATCCACCTATTTAATCCAATCTTGAATGTTGTATGTTCAACCTCAAATAGTTTGGAAATGATTTCCAGAGTCTCACAACACTCTGTAAAGACACGTCTCCTGTCTTCTGTCCTAAATCTCTTACAGTTAAGCTTGTACAAAAAGAGCAATGCAAAAAATATTTTAGAATAAATTTAGAGCATGTGTGTGTGTGAGAGAGAGGCTAACAGCAAATGTGGTAAATAGTCTAAAATAGTTGATGTGAAGAGCCACAAGTTAGGGGAGATAGGAAATTGATTATGAAGCAGTATGAAGAAAAAAAATCAAAGGAAACAAGATAAATAGGAAGGTGAATGTCTTAGGGTTGTAGTATTTGTATGAAAATGTGCGAAGCATTGGAAATACTTTCACAGAACTGGAACAACTAGTTAGAATGGGGGCATGCAATGTAACTTTTACATAAATAGTATTAGATAAGCATAGTCTGCTTTTTACAAATCCATGCTAACTGTTCCTGATAACCTCAGATCTTTGTAAGTGTTCAATAATTTCAATCTTAGTAATAGCCATTATTTGGCCAAAAATCCATGGCCCTTTCAACATGCTCATATCATTGTTTCAAAGGAAATGAGGGATAGGGCCACGACTCAGCTGGATATGGTAGGTCCCATCCATCCCCGACAGCTTCATTGGGGTTTTGTTTGAGGGAGAGTCTGTCTGTCCCAAACATGGCCCTTCATGTCAGATGGGGCATGGCTGGCAGAGGAGGCTGGCCCAACTCAGCAGCAGTGGGCAATAGAAATCCACTACTGGGGAAGCAGTTGTAGGCAGCACGTCTTACCCGTAGCTGTCCACTTACTGCTGCATGAGGGGCCTATCTGAGGAGCCATACCTAAGCCATGGAATAGTCTCAGAAGACCAAGGAATTATAGGTGGCCTTAGAAAGAACAACAGTTATGTTTTTCTTGGGGGGGGGGGGAAGGTCAAGCAGCACCACACATACTCTGGTAGGATGTACGCCAGAAATCACAGACACCTAATCTCCCAAGAGGCTTAATGGACAGCTCATGCAATGTTGGTTCCTAAAAGCTTGCCTGTAGCAAGGGGAGGGGAAGTGAAATATTTATTGCTGAGCATACAGAATGGCCGATATTCTCCTTCTAATGGTGATATTCTGGTAGGGTGGGATCACCAACTTCTTTGGCACCACTGCATTCGCGTCCCAGTTTCCTAGGTTCCTCAACCATGTGTCATGGCGGAGTTCCTCCTGTCAAGAGCGAGCTCGCCAAGGACTGACTTCAAAATCATGTTGCAGCACAATTGCTGTGGCAGCGCTACAGGAGGCAGGCAGGCATTTAAAAAGATATAGAAGAGCCTAATATGAATCAGCTCATTCGTTTGCTCATCCTTCAGGTTGAAAATGGCCATGTCCATCATTCGGGTGTTTGGTAGGGTTCTGGTGGGTATGTAGGTCACTGCTCAGGTCAAACTATGCCTAGAAGATCCTACTGTAAGTAGGACTGGATGTGACAAACAACTGTGATGATACTGTGCCTTTAAGAAATGTATTTTAAGCATGTTTCTCTGCAGTTTTTCAAGCAGGTCCTCGCACCTTATTGGCACCATTTTGTCTGTAACTGGTGTCCTCTAATTGTTAATGAAGCAATATAATGGACATCATGCTGACTTTAATCTGGACTAATGCAATGTTCTGTGGTTTAATGGTCCTTTGGGGATTGCTGGGTGGAGTTTGATTTGGGGATGATTGACTGGTCAGGTGATATGCCTGGGGACAGTTTCTTTCCACAGAAAAGTCCAGTTTTTAGTTTTGATTCTTAGTTGCTGCTAGAAGCTGGTAGAAGAAGGCAATGGGGGGAGTTTTCCCATCCCACCCACCACAAGATTCATAGCGGGCTGTGGGTGGACCATGCAAAGATCCATTGACCTCAGGCAGGACTTTCTAGTTTTGGGGCAGGTGTGGCCGGAAAGTCCCGAGGCTTGCTGAAAGTTTCAGGACTGGGAAGCCTCAGAGAATTGATCCAACATTCAAAGGACCAATTCAGAGCAGGTGTTAAAATGCTGAAGATCCAGCATCACGTGAGCATACTTTTTTTTGTACCAAGTCTAAAGAAGGTTGTATGTCTGTGGGATGGTGTTTGACTTGGAACAACATAGATAGGAGTTATACTGTGTCATGTTTGAATCTTGTGATTGGTAAAAGTTATGCTAATTCTTTTTGTTATATTTTAACTGTGTACTTAAATAAACTTTGCTTGATAAAGTGAATCACTTGAATCATAGCTGGAGTGAAACACCTTATGCTCACCCATGCCAAAATCAAATGTAAAACTTAGGGTCTAGGCTATCTTCATAAAATACCTAGGAGTTTCTGGTCTGGGTCTTAACACAACTGAATTTTGGAGGTGTTGTTGGCTCGGGATTTCCTCTCCTTGCGATTTCCTCTGGCTCTGACATGCCCTTTCTTTTGAAGGAGGCCACATTGTTTTTATTTGGTTAAGCCAGGTGCTGTGATCATGGGCAAGTTTCTCCCAGGACTCAAAGTTGATGTCAAAACTCCTAAGTTAAACTTTCAGAATGTCCTTGTACCACTTCCTGTGACCGTTATGAGTGCACACTGTTCAAGCACCCCATAGAAGATATGTTTTGGTAAGTGAGCATCAGGAATTCCGTCTACATGACCAGTCAGCTCAGTTGTGACCATCTTAATATGGTTTGAATGTCTGGCACACCAGCTTAGGTGAGCACCTCAATGTCTAATATTTTGTCCTTCTACCTGACCTTCAAAAGCTTCTGAAGGCAGCCCAAATGAAAGCGGTTGGTGTGACACTGGTACACAGTCCAAGTCTCAGAGTGGACAGGATTATTACTCTGTGAACTTTCAGTTTGAAAGGCAGACTTACTTATCTTCATTCCCAGACTGATGTTGGAAGTCTGCTGAAGGCTACACTTGCTTTGGAAATTCTCGCACGTGTTTTGCTTCAATATAGGCAGCTCAAGAGAGTGTGCCATTGATAAAGATGAATGTATCCACTGTTGACAGGTTCTGGTCATGGACTGAAACCTTGGGCTCAAGATAGAGTTTTCCTGGATCAGGCTGGTACATGATTTTTTTTCTTTCTGTTGACTGTAAGGCTGAAGTTGCTGCATGCATTGGAGAACAAGTCCACACTACATTGCATGTACAGATCTGAACTGGCAGCTAGTGCACAGTCATAGATAAACAGGTGGAGATGCCGGTGTTGGACTGTGGTGGGCACAGTAAGAAGTCTCACAACACCAGGTTATTCGGGATCTTGTCTGCTTGGTGTTGTGAGACTTCTTACCATAAACAAACAGGAAATTGCAAAGTATGTCCTTGGAAGTATGTCCTGATGGGTGGCATGGTGGCACAGTGGTTAGCACTGTTGCCTAACAGCGCCAGGAAGCCGGGTTCAATTCCTGGCTTGGGTCACTGTCTGTGCGGAGTTTGCATATTCTCCCAGCGTCTGCGTGGGTTTCCTCCGGGTACTCCGGTTTCCTCCTACAGTCTGAAAGATGTGCTGGTTAGGTGCATTGACCCAAACAGGCGCCGGAGTGTGGCAACTAGGGGAATTTCACAGTAACTTCACTTCAAAGTTAATGTAAGCCTTACTTGTGACAGATAAATAAACTTTAACTTTGGAGATCTTGATCTTTGCCGAGAGTGGTTTCAAATTGAACATCTTCCTGTCCATACAATATCCGATTTTGTTGGCAGAGCCACCATCACAGAAAGCATCGGAGAGCATGGCAGAGAAAAAATGCTGAAGAAGGTTGACACTAGTGCGTAGTCCTGTTTAACTTCATTAAAGACTGGGAATGGGTCAGAAGACATGCACGAGCATAACATCATGGAACAGGCAAATCATTGCGATGAATTTCTGAGGGCATTTCTCCTTCTCTGATGGTCCTCTTGGCTGACTGTGTCAAAGACCTTGGTCAGGTCAACAAATGTGGTGTTCTGTTCTTAGGATTTATCATGGAGCTGTCTAACTGCAAACACCATGGACGAGATTCTCCAGCCTCCCAACCGTGTGTTTCTCGCCGGTGGGAGGTGTCACACTGTTTGCTAGCGGTGGAATTCTCTAGTCCTGCCACTGTCATTGGGAATTTTCATTGACGTCACCCCACGCCATTGGGAAACCCGCGGGCAGGGGTGCGCTGCCAGCAGGACCGGAGAATCCCACCGGCGTGAATGGTTGGAGAATTCCGGCCCATATCAGTGGTTCTACAATTTTTTTCTGAAAGTGCACTGACTCTCTGGAAGCATATAGGAGCATAGAAACATAGGAGGTAGGAACAGGAGTAGGTATTCAGCCCTTCGAGTCTGATCTACCACTCAGTAAGATCATGGCTGATCTGGTTGTGGTTTCAGTTCCACTCTCCTGTCTGCACCGCATAATCCCTTGACTCCCTTGTCTAACAAAAATTAATCTAACTCAGCCTTGAATATATTTAAAGGCCCAGTGTCCACAGTCATCTGGGAAAGGGAATTCCACACTCAAATCACCCTCTGAGAGAAAACATTTCTCCTCATCACTGTTTTAAAATGGAGACCCCTTATTCGTAAACTATGCCTCCAAGTTCTAGTTTCCCACACATATTCACCAGCTCCAGTCCCTTCAAGATTGTATATGTTTTGATCAGATCATCTCTCATTTTTTTAAACTCCAGTGGGTATAGGCCTAACCTTTCTTCATAAGTTAAGGACTTCATCGCAGGACTGAGTCGAGTGAACTTTCTCTGAATTGCTTCTAACGCAATTATACATTTTTTCAAATAAGAAGACTAAAGCTAAACACAGCACTCCAGATTTGACTCACCAATGCCCTGTACACCTGCAGTAAAATGCTCCTACTTACATATTCTATTCTGTAAGTTGAGAGTCCCTTTCAGAGTCTCACTTAGATTCGAAGGCATACTCTGAACGTAACAGAAATGAGTGACTCTGACAAGTATTATGTTAAAACAACAATTTTATTGAACATTGAATAGTGATAATAAGAATTTGACAATTATATTTGATAATGTATATAAAATATATAAGAAAGATAATATATACATATATATATAAAGGAAGAAAGATAGCATTATTGAAAGGAGAAAGCACTTTGGATATATCTGAAGAAGAGAGACAGATGTTTATTTAAACACAAACAATAACCCCCAATTTGGTTTGTTCCATGACAGCTCCCCCAAATTGGCACACACGTTACTGTCCCCTTGATACATACGTTACCAGGTCAGTGAGTAACCCCAACGGATGGGCACTATGGGTCAATCACTCTGTTTCAGATCCTTCCTCCCGTTGTCCGTAACTGACCATCCCACCTTGGCTGTAGTACTGGAACCCTGAAGCATTGTCTCTTGTGAGCTTAATTTCTGGCTCCATTCAAGTCTCTTGTAGCCTACTACAGTCTTTCCCAAAACAAATCTTAGCTCTTAGCAGTTCCATTCACAGGAACTACAAAGCTAAGCAGACTTTGCAATATCCAGATTGTTTATGTAGCTCCTAATGGTGTCTTCTCTTCTGCCATCCATCAGGTGATATGTCCAACAATCAAATTTCAACTTCTGATGCTTCAGGTGACCACACCAGATAAGATTACTCAACAACTTGGTCTGTTGTCATAGAATCATAGAATCCCTACAGTGCAGAAGGAGGCCATTCAGCTCATTGAGTCTGCACCCACCACAATCCCACCCAGGTCCTATTCCCATAACTCCACATATTTACCCCGCTAATCCCCCTGACACTAGGGTCAATTTTAACATGGCCAATCAACCTAATCTGCACATCTTTGGATTGTGGGAGGAAACCGGAGCACTCGGAGGAAACCCACACAGTCACGGGGAGAATGTGCAAACTCCACACAGACAGTGACCTGAGGCAGGAATTGAACTCGGGCCCCTGGAGCTGTGAGGCAGCAGTGCTGACCACTGTGCAAGGGTCACAGAATGCCGTTGAACAGTTCTTCTGATAAACAAAAAAGAACTTATTTTAATAGTCTAGCTTGAAAAAGCAGAAAAACAAAAAATTTGTCTAAACACCAGTTGGCTGGTATAGAAAGCAAACAAGGTTTAGGAAAACAGGTCGCTTATCTTATTATAGATCAATTAATCAAAGCACAAACATAACTGGGTTAAGATCAATGTCTACAAAAAAAATACAAAATGTATTCACCATAGCCTTAACATCAAATCAGAGCAGAAATAAAATACAAAATTGCAAAACGTAATGGCTGCATGCCTCAGACCTACAATTCCTCTTGCAATAAATGCCAACATTCCACTTGCCTTTCTAATCACTTGCTGTGCCTGACTGCTAATTCTATGTGGTTCATGCACCAGGACACCCAGATTCCTGTGTTCCATCGAGTTCTGCAATCTCTCATTTAAATAGTAGAATGCTTTTCTATTCTTCCTGCCAAAATGGACAGGTTCACATTTACCCACATTATACTGCATCCACCAACTTTTTGCCCTCACCTAACCAGTCTACATCCCTTTGCAGACTCCCTACATTCTCTTGACAACTTACTTACTATCTATCCTGGTGTCATCGGCAAATTCAGCTACCATATATTTGTTCCCTTCAACCAAGTAATTGATATAGATTGTAAATAGCTCAGGACAGAGCACTGATCCCTGTGGATCTCTGCTAGTCGTAGCTTGCTAATCTGAAAAAGATCCATTTATCTATACTTTCAGCTTCCCATTAGCTAACCAATCCTTTATCCATGCTAATGTGTACCGTCTACACTATGTTTTCTTATCTTGTATAGTAACCTTTGATGGGGGACCTTATCAGCCTTTTGGAAATCCATGTACATCATATCACCATAAAGCTTCCACTTTATCCGCCTCGAATGTTAACTTCATAAAAAATTCTAATAGATTAGTTAAATAAAATTTCCCTTCCACAAAGCCATATTTGGTTTTCCTAATCACACTGTGACTTTCTAAGTGTCCTGCTATAACCTCCTGAATAATGAATTCTAGCACTTTCCCTATGACAAATGTTAGACTAACTGGCCTATAGTTTTCTGCTTTCTGCCTCCCTCCTTTCTTAAATAAGGGAGTTACATTTGCTATTTTTTCAACCTGCTGGGGCCGTTCCAGAATCTAAGGAATTTTGGAAGATTATAACAAATGCATCTACTATCTGTGCTGCCACTTTTTTTAAGACCCAATGATACAGGTCATCTGGTACTGGGGACTTGTCAGTCTTTAAGTCTAATAGTTTTCCTGGCGATGGTGATAATGTTTTTAAGTTTTCTATCATTTCTTGATTTTCAATTATCTTTGTTCTTTGTTCTTTGTCTTCTACCATGAAAACAGGTGCAAAATATCTGTTTAAGGCCCTTCCATTTCTTTGTTTGCCATTATCAATTCCCCAGACTCACTTTCCAGAGCTTTAGCTACTCTTTTCCTATTCAAATACTTGTAAAAACTCTTACTATCTGTTTTTATATTACTTGAAAGCTTTCTCTCAGACTCTGCTTTCTATTTGTTTATTATCTTTTTAGTCACAATCTCAGTTAAGATATTGCACTGAACAGTTCAGAAGGATTCTGGCAAAGATTTTGTCCGCAATGGAGATTCCTCTATGATTTTTGCAAGATTGATGAGTTCCTTTCTGCTTGTACAATGCTGGACAATGGAGGCATATTTGTATTCTTGCAGAAGCATAGCATCCCTACAGTGCAGAAGGAGGCCATTCGGTCCATCAAATCGTTCCTTTCTCCCACATAGACTGAATGTGCTGAGTGAGCTTTTTGACCATCACTGATCTCCAGCTTTGTAGACCTCAGCTGGGGTAGCATCAGTTATTGGAACTTTGCCATTAGACTGGAGTTTGATTGTGGTCATTGTTTTTAACAGGGTGGGAGGGTGATCAAGAGATCAGTTGATGGCAACCTGTGGTAGCCGATTGATTGTTTTTTCATTGTTGGATGAAGGACAATTGAGGATGTAGTTAAAGTGCTTTGCCCATCTTTCTAGAATTTGGGAGCGGTGTTGAATCAGTGGCACTGAGGATTAGTGATGAACCAGTAGATTGTGGTCCAGACAGATTTCGGAGTGTCATTGAATCTCTACTAGTCTTTGTGGTCTGCATATGTATGAAGTTCATCTGCTTTCTGATTCAGCCAAGCATCTTGCATCTCTCTGAGCTTGCATTGGACAATCCTGCAGATGCTTTGGTAGGCACCATGCTTAAGTATTGATAACTTGTCATTGAGGTAAACCCTGTGGAAGTGATGTTTCTCCTCAGATAGTTTCTGGATACCTCATTGTTTTCATCAAACCAATTTTGATAATTACAAGAGGTAGGGCAAAAAGCTTCTAGAGCGATGGAGTACATTATATCCCTGAAGGTTGTTCAGTTATTCTCAATGGAGTGTGTCAATTTTTGCTGTACACAGGCGACTATTGAGATTTTCTGAGAGATTTCTTCATGACCATCAGTTTAAGCCTTGAGACATTGAGATGCTTGCGGACACACCATGCCCTGGTGGTGTCGAGGGAGATAGATCTTGATTCTTAGTTTTGAAATGACAAGATGGTTTTTGTTACACATACATCCTGTCTGTCCCTCTGCCTGGGAATGACACAGTCGATCAGATGCCAATGAATAAAATGGGAACGCATCCAAGGCATCTTGTTGTGATTAGGGAGGTGGGAAACTGTTGGTGATTAAGAGTTTATGCTCAGCACATATCTTCAACAAGAGGAGACCATTGTTGTTACAACTACAAACCTCATTTTTTTCTGATATCACTTCCATGCCTGGTGATCTGCACTATCTGTGAGTGACAGGAATGAGTTGAGTTGATATTTTAACTGCTTGATAACCCTCATCTGATCTCAACAATGCAAATATTGCAATGTACATGCGTTTAGATTGGGGTTAAAGATCTTGAAATAGGCTTAGGGTGGAATTTTGTTTTTGCCTCAGGATAGTTATATGGAAATTAAGCAAATATTGGATCCTCTTTGATCTTGCACCTGCTAGGAATTTCACTGAGACCGCCTAAAATTGTACAGTTTCTTTCAGTAAGTCAATTCACAGCTTGAGTTGCGATTCTACAATGGGCTTCATGGTTTTGATGAGGGGGAGAGGGGGAGTGACTAGGATCCGAGGGCACAGATTCAGACTCAAGGGAACCGAGATGAGGAGGAATTTCTTCAGCCAGAGAGTGGTGAATCTGTGGAATTTGTTGCCACAGAAGGCTGTGGAGGCCAAGTCATTGAATGTATTTAAGACAGAGATAGATATGTTCTTGAATGGTAAGGGGATCAAAGGTTACAGAGTAAAGGCGGGAGAATGGGGTTGAGAAGCTTATCAGCCATGAATGAATGGCAGAGCAGACTCGATGGACCTAATTCTGCTCTTATATCTTGTGGTCTTATGATGTTTTACCTACTATCTCTTGTGCTGAAGTCACCGAGTCATCAAGCTTGTCTGACTATAGCACAGGGCAATCAAGGGATAGAGGTTGTCATTTATCCTTGACTTCATCAGGGTTGAACATTGTAGGGGCGTACATATTGATGAAAGTTGCTTGATTGTTGCCATGCAGGGGGAGTTTAAACATTAGCATACGATCATTAACACCCAAGATAAGACAAGTCAACTTACTGATGAGATGGTTCATGACAGTAAAGAGGAACATTTATTCTCTGAAGTTTAATTCACACCAAAAACAAGACTGCTTGCTTTCTAAATTGCTGTCTTTTTCCCATCTTTTTTGAATGAGGTTAATGTTTGTTATCCTTGGTCCTTTTCCAAGATTTAGGATAAAATATTGTTACTGTCTGTTCCGATTCTTAGCACTGTTAATCTCCCCTTTTGTTTCTTTTTCAGTTGCCATTTCCCTCTATTTCTCATATGCCTATTTTACAAAATATAACTTCTGTTTTATAGTCTAACCCATCTATTTATCCATGGAGTCTCGATCTTTGATGCAGTCCCTTTACTCTGAGAGTATTTAACTTGTACCTCATCCGTTTCATACTTCCGCACAGTCTGCTGTTTGATATGCCGATTATTTTTTCAAACCAATTAATTTGGGATAGCTCCCCTTTCATGTTACTGAAATTAGTTAATTTCCATTCAAACACCTTTATCTTTGTCTCCTCTTTTCTATTTTCAATGTGAACCTAATTAGACTGTTTCCCAAGAGTTCTCCTATCTTCAGGTCACATATTTGCCCTGTTTCATTAAGCAGAACTAGTTGCAGCACTGTATCATTAATTGTTGGACTGGCAATATTTTTATTGAGAAAATAGTCCTGCATGATTCTGAGAACCCTCTCATAGTTTGACCACAAACACTTGTCTTATCCTATCCATATTAGGATACACTCCCCTATAATTAAAACTCTTACCATTGCAAATCTCTAAATTACCCATCAATCCTATCCTCAATTTCTTTCTCACCTTCTAATGGTTATAAGGTATTCCCACTGCAATTACAGATGCCTTATTATTTATTAACTGCACTGAGACTGACTGGGCTGGATTTCAATTGGCTCTTAGGAAATCAGACAGTGTAGTGATAGAAAAGGGGGAAAATCAGATGGCGAGGTCATATTGCCACCTCCCCATTCCAGCCTCAATTACTCTCCCCCTGCTTCATGGCGATGGTCACTGGCTCTCCTTCCTCCCCCCACAAAAGGTAAGTGGCAAGTGCGATGTGAAGCTCACATCCTGGAATTAACTGTGTTACAACTCTAGTCTGGCCTCTACTGATGTAACTGTGTATTTGCAATCTCTTCTGGGCTGTAAGGGAGGGCTAGCACCTCTCTCAGACGGGCTCACTGCACACTTTGGAGTGGCTCACCGTCTCTTAGTCCTAACCGTCACCCAGCTCTCACCTATGGCTCCAAATAGTTGTGAGCATGTGACAATGGCCACACCTTGGTAAACCACTTTGACAGGCAGGCCAAACCAGATGAAGGGAGCTCAGCGACTTTGAAATTTGTCAACTCTGGCATACGAAGGCTGATTATGACGGCCTGAATGGTTGAGACCAATTTAACGTCCAGTGGTCCTAGAGTGGGGTCAGCATTGTGCTGTGGAAGGTGTAGAGCTGAACAAGACAGAGAAGACATCATCAACCAGTGTATCTGGATCTATCTCCAGTGGTCTAGACTCCTCTTGTCTCTGGACCAAAATAGGTCAGGACAATAGAGGCTGATGATAGATAACTCTGCCTCAGTATAATCCAATTCACACACTAGTCATATTCATCATCTTTCTATTATTTGTCATCCACCATTTATCTGTCACAAGTCCTGTAATGATAGATGAATGACATAGCAGCTGATATGGATTCACTGGGAGCTGTAGCTACAAATCTGCACACGTAGCTGAGGCTATGGCATCATTTTTCATTGACCCTCCGCCTCCCCATGTAAGCCGACAGTGGTTGCCACTCCTCTGAAGATTTGGCCAATTGTTTCCCTATTTGATGAATTGATAACATGTGGCCAGGCACCTCCCCTGCAGTGTCCATTTCAAATGGGAACTGAGCTTATGGAGTGTTGCTCAGGCATTCCACTCACATTAATGTAACTGCTCCTCATTCACGCTGAAACGTTTCAAGCTCTGTATTTGAAAGTTGTGTGTATCAGCTGTTCTGTGATTCTTGGTGCCCCATAATGCACATCAGCATTACGGAGAGCAAAGATTCCTATTGTGCTCCTCACATGATAAAAGACTGGAATTGGAGAAAGAAAAACAAAGAGAAAGGATCACAAACCCTCCAGCAGTATTCATGGAATTTGCTAGGAACATTGATCTTAATAACTCATTTTTAGTTTTCACTAATTCTGCAACAAGAATAGGATTGGGAATATCATTTTTATGCAACATAAGTAGAACAATTTAGAAAACAACAGTATTGTAGATATGACTTGGCATCCCACAACTGAACCGTATGGTGAATGAACAGGCAATTTATTCCCTTTTTTCTTGAAGCCACTTTGTGTAAGTGGCAATGTCTATACCTTTTGGCTGACAAGTGTCATGGTCTAGGGTGTAGCTATACCACCAACTATCAACAGTGACATGACACTCGAATTTGTTGATAGTTCTGCATATCTAAGCTCCACAATCACCAGCAATCTGTCACTTTATGCTGAAATGAATATGTACATCGCAAAATCTTCAGCTGTAATGTCCAAGGGAGTGTGGAACAGCAACAACCTGATTGAGAACACCAAATTGCGAGTCTACTAAGACTGCTTCCTCAGTCACTTCTCACTTCTCTACGGTAGTGAGATCTGGACAACAAATGTTATGTAGGAGAAAAGAACAAAACATTTCCAGCTTCGCTGTCTCAGATACATTCTCAGCATCTCTTGGTCGGACAAGGTTACGAATCCACAGGTCCTGGAATGTGCTAATCCATTCAACATATTACTCATTACTAAGCCAAGTATGTCTGTACAGGCCCAGCTCCATTCATTGGTTGAATGATTGCTGTATACTCAAAGACCTTCTGTAGGTCTGTGAGCTGACGCCTAGTTCAGGACCTGCTGGGTGTTCATACCTCTACAAAGATGCCTACAAGCGAGATATGAAGTTTGTGGACATCGACTGGACATTGACACAGACAACTGGGAGACAATAGCCAACTGCCATGAGCATGCAATTCATTGTAACGGGATTCAAAAATAGCAGATTCCCTTCTTTCTTAAAGAAAATACTGTACACTTTTACAGATTTGAAAAAAAACTAAAGAAATAAATAAATCATACTTTCTCAAGATTCACATGATGAGTTGACCTTCTTCTAATACTCCCAATAGCTTCTTACTGGAAACATTCCTTTCGGCAAAACAGTCAGATAATTGATGGTTTGTATCTACCGATTTTAGTCTGGAAATTTCCTTTTACTTCACCATTTGCTTCAGACTCGCGAAAACAATTCTTAATCTCTTCTCATCCACATTATCCCAAAGGGAACGATTGTCTATGTAACATTTTATTGGTAGTTTCTTTGGCAGCTCCCTGTTGTAGAATTTCCCCTAGTATTTTTAATAAAAAGAATGCCATGTCAATTGCCTTGGCAAGTGCAAGAATTTCAGCAGTCAGGGTACTCTTTACTATTCTCCTTATTTTCTTGACTTCCCAAACCAAGGGGCAACATTTCCCACTTTCTCCCACAAGAAATATTATAAAACCAGCTGTGCTCGAAAACCTATCAGAAAGGTTTGCATGAGAGGAATTATTAAAAACAATCAATTTTATATTCTTAGGATCTTCCAATGGTGGAAATTTCAGCACACATTTCTCCATCTTTAATTTATAAAATGTTTGCTTACCCATAAAATGTCCTCAATTTTTGGATGTTTCATCACTGTACTCAGTTCTACGACATCAGAACTTGCCTTGTATGTTGGCCCAGTCAATTCAGTTGTCCAATTAAACTTTGCAGCTGCTCCACCTCAGCTTTGGAGGCATCTTTTTACTCTTTTTTTTCTTATGATAAACCAAATCACTGGAAATAGAGTCTATCTCCGATGGTTTCTGCAATGTCGCAAAGCTCTCCGAATTTTTTCTGGAACTTCAGCCATAATAGCTTGCCTGTCTGCATGCAATGTATTCAAATGGGCAGAGAAAACAGAAATTCCTCCTAATGTCCGTCTTGAAAAGGAGACCCTTTGAAACTATGCCCCTTAGTTCTAGGTTTTCCCATGAGGGCATCATTCTCTCAGCATCTACATTGTCAAGTACCCTCAGAATCTCATTTGTTTCAATAAGATCACCTCTCATTCTTCTAAACACCAATGAGTATAGGCTCAACCTGCTCAATCTCCCCTCATAAGACAACCCTTTCATTCCTGGAATCGGACTAGTGAACATTCTGTGAACTGCCTTTAATACACGTATATTTCTCCTTAAATAAGGAGACCAAAACTGTATGCAGTATTCTGGATGCAGTCTCACAAATGCCGGGTACAGTAACAAGACTTCCCTACTTTTATACTCTTCCAGCCCCTTGCAATAAAGGCATTTTTCTTCCTTATTATTTGCTGTACCTGTATGCTAACATTTTGTGATTATTGTACAAGGGCACCCAGATTCCTGTGTACCGCAGTATTCTGCAGTCTTTCACCTTTTAAGTAATGTCTTTTCTATTCTTCCCATCAAAATGGGCAACCTCCAGCTGCTAATTTTTTGCCCACTTATTTAACCTACTACATCGATTTAGTGACTCTTTGGGCCCGATTTTACCATTGCGTTGAGCCCGTTTTCGGGCATGAAAACTTGGTAAAGTCAGGCGTGAGGCGAATAGCGCGACGCACGCCCACGTCCGTGCTGATTCCCCCTTTACCAAGGCCCAAAAATGAACGTGATCGGGACTGCGCCTGAAACAGGCGCGACGTCAATTTAAATGCATTTGCATGCATTTAAATTGACTTAATGAGCTGGATGCCCAAACTTACCTGCCTTTCCCCCTTTACCATCGCGTTCGCCTGTCCAGATTCGGCACGAAACAGACATGCTCAGCAAAGATCCGTTTTAGGTGCTCCAGCTTCTGAAGAGGTAACTTCAGAGCTTCCGGCAGCTCTCTAACTGCAGATTGGTGGTGGGTGGATGGGGGTGAGGGGAGGAGGGAGGCCAGATCGTTCTGTGGTCGGGGGGGGGCAGATTGTTCTCTGGTGGGAGGGGCGGCGGAGGGAGGCCAGATCGTTCTCTGATGGGGCAGGCCAGATCGTTCTATGGTTGGGGGGGGAGGAGGACGGACGCCAGATCAGATCGTTTTCTGGTAGGGGGGAGGAGGAGGGCCAGATCGTTCTCTGGTTGGGGGGGGGGGGGGGGGGGAGGAGGAGGGAGGCCTGATCATTTTCTGGTGGGGCGGGGACGCGGGGGAGGCGCGGAGGTTGGAGGGAGGCCAGATCATTCTCTGGTGGGGTGGGGGGGGGCGTGGAGGCCTGATCGTTCTCCAGTGGAGGGGGAAGAAGGAGGGCCAGATCGTTCTCTGGTTGGGGGGGGGGGGGGGGGGGAGGCGGGTCAGATGTATCTCTGGTTGGGGGGGGGGGGGGCAGGGACAAAGAGAACAAAGAACAATACAGCACAGGAACAGGCCCTTCGGCCCTCCAAGCCTGCACTGATCATGTGTTCCTAACTAGACCATCCGTTTGTATCCCTCTATTCCCAGTCTGTTCGTGTGGCTATCTAGATAAGTCTTAAATGATCCCTAGCATGTCTGCCTCAACCACCTTGCTTGGTAGTTCATTCCAGGCCCCCACCACCCTCTGTGTAAAAAACGTTCCCCTCATATCTGTATTGAACCTTGCCCCCCTTACCTTGAACTTGTGACCCCTTGTGTTTGTCATTTCTGACCTGGGAAAAAGCTTCCAACTGTTCACCCTATCTATGCCCTTCATAATTTTATAAACTTCTATTAGGTCGCCCTTCAACCTCCGTCTTTCCAGGGAGAACAATCCTAGTTTACTCAATCTCATCTCATAGCTAATACCCTCCATACCAGGCAACATCCTGGTAAATCTTTTCTGCACTCTCTCCAAAGCCTCCATGTCCTTCTGGTAGTGTGGCGACCAGAACTGGACGCAGTATTCCAAATGTGGCCTAACCAACGTTCTATATAACTGCAACATCATATGCCAACTTTTATACTCTATGCCCTGTCCAATACAGGCAAGCATGCCATATGCCTTCTTCACCACCTTTTCCACCTGTGCTGCCACCTTTAAGGATCTGTGGACTTGCACACCCAAATCCCTCTGTGTGTCTATACTCCTGATGGTTCTGCCATTTATTGGATAGCTCCCTCCTGCATTAGATCTACCAAAATGCATCACTTCGCATTTATCTGGATTAAATTCCATCTGCCATTTCTCCGCCCAATTTTCCAGCCTATCTATATCCAGCTGTATTCTCTGACAATGTTTATCACTATCCGCAACTCCAGCAATCTTTGTGTCGTCCGCAAACTTACTAATCAGACCAGCTACATCTTCTTCCAAATCATTTATATATATCACTAACAGCAGAGGTCCCAGTACAGAGCCCTGCGGAACACCAATCAGACCTCCAATCAGAAAAAGACCCCTCCACTGCTACCCTCTGTCTTCTATGACCAAGCCAGTTCTGTCCCATCTAGCTAGTTCACCTTTGATCCCGTGAGATTTAACTTTTTGCACCAGCCTGCCATGAGGGACCTTGTCAAATGCTTACTAAAATCTATGTAGACGACGTCCACGGCCCTTCCCTCATCAATCATTTTTGTCACCTCCTCAAAAAACTCAACCAAATTTGTGAGGCATGACCTCCCTCGTACAAAACCATGTTGTCTATCGCTAATGAGACTATTCAGTTCTAAATGTGTATAGATCCTATCTCTAAGAATCTTCTCCAACAATTTCCCTACCACGGACGTCAAGCTCACTGGCCTATAATTACCCGGGTTATCCTTGCTACCCTTCTTAAACAACGGGACCACATTTGCTATCCTCCAATCCTCTGGGACCTCACCTGTGTCCAATGAAGAAACAAAGATTTCTGTTAGAGGCCCAGCAATTTCATCTCTTGTCTCACTCAGTAATCTAGGACAGATGCCATCTGGCCCTGGGGATTTGTCTACCTTAATGCTTCCTAAAACACCTAACACTTCCTCCCTTGTAATTGCGATTTGTTCTAACGGGTCTACACATCCCTCTGAGACACTACCAATCAATGTGTCCCTCTCCTTTGTGAATACTGATGCAAAGTATTCATTTAGGATCTCACCTACTTCCTTGGGTTCAAAACATAATTTCCCTCCTTTGTTCTTGAGAGGTCCAACTCTTTCTCTGACAACCCTCTTGTTCCTAACGTATGTATAAAATGCCTTGGGATTCTCCTTAATCCTGTCTGCCGAGGACATTTCGTGACCCCTTTTTGCCCTTCTAACTCCCTGTTTTTGAGTTCTTTTCTACTTTCTCTGTATTCCTCCAGTGCTTCATCTGTTTTTAGCTGCCTGGACTTTATGTATGCCTCTTTTTTCTTTTTGAAGGAGGACGGCCAGATCGTTCTCTGGGAGGGGGGGGAAGGAATGAGAAGGGCCAGATGGATCTCTGGTGGGGGCATGGGAGGCAATCAGTGGAGGGAAAGTGGGGCAGGGGGTCACAATCGTAGTGGAGGGGGGGGGGGGGTGGGTGGATAAGGGAGACAGTTATGTTGTGGGGGTGAGGCAATGTCTATGGGGGCCATTGCTCCCGGGCTGCTTTTTGCGGTCCGGGAGCGATGTGGCAGGGGAGAATTTTTCAAATTTTTTTTTTACTGCGCGTGCGCAGTTGAAGGTTCCAATCGGAGCAGAGCGGTTTGGGCGTGATAAATCCTGCCCACAGCACAATTCAGATTCGTGACTTTTATTTCGGGCAGAGTGCTTACGAGAGTGCCTGAGAACAGGGTTTACAAGTCGGATCTGAATCATGCCCAAATTCAGCACTTAGAATCAAAATGGTAAAATCGGGCCCTTTGTGTGATCCTAACAACTTGCTTTCCTACTTACCTTAGTATCACCAACAATACGCTCTGTCCCTTAATCCAACTCATTAACAGAAGTCATAAATTGTTGAGGGTCAAGCACAGATCCCTGTGGCACTCCAGTAGTTAGTTTCCCAACCTGAAAATGATCCATTTGTCTACGAGCTCTTACCTTGTCTAATAACCTTTTAGGTGGCACCTTATCAAGTGCTGTTTGGAAATCCACATGCACTATATCTACCGGTTCCTTTTTATCCATCCTGCTTGTTACATCCTCATAGAACTCTTAATAAGTTTGTCAAAAATAATTCCCCTTTTATAAAACCACATTGACTTCCTTGATTATTTTATGATTTTCTGAATGCCCTGTTATTACCTCCTGTTAGCAAACCAAAGGTAGTTTTAAGGGATTATTTTTTATGGGTAAACATTGGAAATAAGATAAACTTTTAGGTGGATTTAATTTAATATTCTGTGCCTGAAAGGGATCTGTAGTTAGATTCATGTTGGACAAACGTGTTTGGATGTGTGGGAGTTGGTTTCAATTCCAACAGGGATTCTATTGTGATAGAGAGAGCTAAGGCGTGAACAACTAATAGACGAACAGAGATATGCAGGCATTGTTAGCAACTAGAGGCACTTGTAAGGGAAAAATGCTTCCCTTTGTTCTTAGTTTAACTAGAAGCTAGGGCAGTTGCAGACAGACAGCCGGAGAGGGATCAGCTCCCACAGCTACGTTAAAGGGAGTTGGTGACAGGCAGCTAGAGAGGGAGCATCTAGAAGAAAAGCCATACAATAGAGTAATGTGCAAGACAGCAAGCTCCAAAGGAACTAAAGGACGGTTGGTTCTGGAAACCTGTAAATAGAACAGGATACTGTCCATGGGTATCCCAAAGCTGAGAAGCAATCCGTTGTGGAAAATTAGGAGAAAGGTTTCTAAACTAATCCTAAAATTTGGAATGTCTTACTACTGTCTGTGAAGCAAATTTTAAAGTAATTGGGAGGGTAGTATTGGTTGGATATCAGAATTTGTGTAACAGTGGAAATCAGTCAAGGCAAAGAAATCCTAAAAGGGGTTTGTGTAAAACCTAGAGTGGATTCACTGGTAGAAGTGGAGCGGAGATTCTGTTCAAAAGAGTCCTTACGTGAAGTGGATTTCAGAATGCCACCTGCTAATAGAAAGTGTTATAATGAGAGAAGATTTTAAAGCATGTTTTGGAAGTGGACTTTGGAATCTCTCATATGACAATCATCTGGGGGGAATCTGGGAAGAAAACAGCAAACACTCACTTGGGTTCAAAGTGGAGGGTGTATTTGACCACAGCCATCTAGTGTGTTTAAAAGGGACTTTTGTGTTATTGAGACCATTGTAGTTTCAAAGGTACTTTGTAATCCGTGTTAATCTTAAAATCTGTGTGTATTTGTTAAACTAATTGGGGAGTAAATATGATACATTTTTTCATGTTTACTAAATGTTTTTTTCTTGTTGTTAAAACGAATTGGTGGTCCTGTGATTCTGTTCCTCCACATTTCATGAAAGTAAGAGTTACAGCCTTATGAGCCAGTGTTCCATTCTGGGATCTTCCCGTCCAGTTACAACATCAACTGGGATTGGAACTAAAGTTGGAGCCTGTCCAGAATTTCAAAATGTGGAGAAAAGGTTATTGGTGCTTATTAGTAATAATTTGTTGGGATAATTTGAAACATGGAAAGGAAGTTACTGGATGCTGAACAGTAAAACCTGTTCTAAGATTTATTGTTAAATGGTGGGATCTGTGAATTCTTAAAAACAGTCAGTGGAGTGCTAAAGTACTGGACAAAAACATAATTGGAATTACTGTGAGGTATATTGCATAGGTTAGAATCCAAAATGGCATTGCAAATTGCTAAGACTTTTAAAAGATGCAAGATGTAACTTTAACTGGTTTACAGAAAGTAACCAAGAGTCAGTTAATTGAATTGGCAGATAAACTGGTATTAAGATTGCCTGCAGGGGTAAGGAAAGCTGAGATTATTGAAAGCATAGCGAAACATTTAAAATTACCAGGGTTGCCTGATAGACCAAGTTTTCCAAAAAGTGAGGAAATCAAATTAGCTAAAATTCAATTTCAAATAAACGATTAGAAAGAGAAAAAGAAATGAAAAAACTTGAACTGGAGATGCAAGAAAAAGAAGAAAGGGAAAGAGAAAGAGAAGAAAGAGAGAGCTTTTCAAAAGGAAATTGAAATGAGGAACTTGATGTGGACATGGAAGATTAGCAAGTGAAGACAAAGAAAAGGAGAGAGAGAGAGAATTCCAGCTTAAACTGTGGGAGAAAGAGACACAAGAGGAAGGAAGTAGTTCTAGACATGAACCTAGTGGTAAATATTTAAATTTACACAAGCTCTTCCAAAATTTGAGGGAAAGGATGTGGAAACATTCTTTATTTCTTTTGAAAAGGTAACTAAAAAGATGGAATAGCCAAAATAAATTTGGACTTTATTTTACAAAGTAAACTGGTAGGTAGAGCAGGTAAGGTGTATGCATCATTGTTGCAAGAGTTATCTGTAGACTATGATGTAGTGAAGAAAGTTATCCTTCGTGCAAATGAGTTGGTCCCTGAGACATACAGGCAGAGATTTCTCAATGCAAGAAAACAGCCAGGACAAACTCATATTGACTTTGAGGGAGTAATCCAAAATAATTTTGACCATTGGATACGGATATTAAAGATAAATTCAACGTTTATTTATTAATCACAGTAGGCTTACATTAACACTGCAATGAAGTCACTGTGAAAATCACTGTGATAGAGAGAAACTTGAATACAGGAATTGGGATGTCTTGTTGAAGTTGTACAAGACATTGGTAAGGCCACACTTGGAATACTGTGTGCAATTCTGGTCACCCTATTATAGAAAGGATATTATTAAACTAGAAAGAGTGCAGAAAAGATTTATTAGGATGCGACCAGGACTTGATGGATTGGGTTATAAGGAGAGGCTGGATAGACTGGGACTTTTTTCTCTGGAGCGTAGGAGGCTGAGGGGTGATCTTATAGAGGCCTATAAAATAATGAGGGGCACAGATCAGCTAGATAGTCAATATCTTTTCCCAAAGGTAGGGGAGTCTAAAACTAGAGGGCATAGGTTTAAGGTGAGAGGGGAGAGATATGAAAGTGTCCAGAGGGGCAATTTTTTCACACAGAGGGTGGTGAGTGTCTGGAACAACCTGCCAGAGGTAGCAGAAGTGGTGGGTACAATTTTGCCTTTTACAAAGCATTTAGATAGTTACATGGATACGATGGGTATAGAGGGATATGGGCCAAATGCAGGCAATTGGGATTAGCTTAGGAGTTTAAAAAAAAGAAAGGACGGCATGGACAAGTTGGGCCAAAGGGCCTGTTTCCATGCTGTAAACCTCTATGACTCAATGACTCAACTTAGAGACGTGATTCTTTTAGAATAATTTAAAGATTCGCTTCTTTTAGTTATTAGGACACATATTGAGGAACAAAAGATTAAAACTGCTAATTAGGCAGCAGAGTTAGCTGATGATTACGAACTGGTCCATTGAACTAAATCTTTTCTTTTAAGCATGGGAAGGATAGAAAGTGAGAAGAAAGAAAACAAATAGTCAAGAAGGAGATGGCACAGTTGGGAATGGTCAGGAAATTTTACCTCAGATCAAAAAGTAAGGTGCTAAGGGTGGAGGCATTCAGAGGTCTAAGTGTTTCCATTTGATTGTTGGAAATTAAATGGAAGAATAGTTGCATTAGTAGGAAAGGAAGCACCTGAAAAGAAATGGCTGTTAAAACTGTAGCAGTGGTGCAGGTGAAATGTGCTCTTTCAGAATCAATGAAAAAGGGGAATAGATCTCAAGGTAGCTCAGATAATTATTTGAGGACTAGTGAAAGAAGTCAAGGTATTAGAGATTATGGATGTTTTGTTTCAAAGGGAGAAATATTCCCTTATTTGCCTAACAAAATAAGTAAACAAATTAAAATTTTGAAAAATACAACAGATCAATCATTGATGATAGCTGATGATACAATTTGTACTCCAGGAAATTTTATGAAGGAAACAGTATCAGTAAGGTGTATTAATGGAAGAGATTAACCTTTTTTTTGTGTAAAGTTAATTTAAGAAGTATTTTTGTAAATGAAATTGTTACAGTGGGAATTATTCCTAAATTTCCTTTTGGAGGAATAGATTTCATCCTAGATAATGATTTGACTTGTGATGACAACTGTATTACAACAGGCTGTTGATCATGGTGGTCTTGACAAACCTTTCGAAACTACTGTGGAGAAAAATGAAACACTTATTGAACAAAACAGGCAATTGTAGGAAAACCTGATTAAATTCCACGCATGAAAGAGGAGTTTGTGAATGAGAAAAAGAGAACAATTGAGAATCAGTCAGGGAAAGTGGAACATTTGGCTGAGGATTTGAATTGCCTAATGGATAAACTTGAAAAAGCAAACTTGGCAAAGGTTGATTTTCAGTTAAAACTTGGCAAACTTCAAGAATCAGAAGTATTTGTGAAGTATCCTGGAAAATGCCTTGGACAAAATTTGATTTGATTTATTAATGTCACATGTAATAGTATACAGTGAAAAGTATTGTTTCTTGCGCTGTACAGGCAAAGCATACCATTCATAGAGAAGGAAAGGAGAGGGTGCAGAATATAGTGTTACAGTCATAGCTAAGGTGTAGAGTACAGTTTTAAAAGCATAGAACGAGAGTAAAAGATAGAATTAGAGGGTATGCTGGGCATTGCTAGCCAGAAATTGCCACATTCCGGTGCCATCTTGGCTAATATAAGGGTTCTGGTAAACCACAATAATTGGTTAAATGCAGAATTTTAAAAAAACTAATGAACTGTTAGAACTTTGTCATGAGAACAACAGTGAGGTTTTTGAACTTCAAAGTAAAATGGAGGAAATGAAGAAGAAGATGGATGGTATGGAGTGTCCATATTCAAAAGTTGTTCCTGTGACTAAAAATCTCATGTTGAACGGTGATTGAGTTGAACAAAGAAGTGATACAAGTAATAGTACTGATGTATCAAAGTCAGTAATGGACAATAAGAAAACAACTGAAGTACCTGCAGAATTGGAAATTACGAATTGTCAACCAGAATTACTGAAATTGCAAATTGATCTTTCTGAGTCACTGACCCTTCGTCAGAGCTGACGATGGGACACCCTGACTTGAAATGTTGGCTCTATTCTCTCTCACAAATGCTGTCAAACCTGCTGAGATTTTGCAGCATTTTCTGTTTTTGTTTGAAATGGGACTGGGAGAAACACAAAAAGTTCACAAAAGATTCAAAGAACAAACAAAGCAAGAATACAATATTATTTTGAGTGAATATAAGAAGGATTTAACAACATTCTTGAAACAACTAAAATAGATTTTGTCAAGAGAAGAAATTGTTAATGCACAAAAATTGTATTTTGATTGTGTTAAAGTAAAATGCAAATTTGTCACAAATTTGTGAACTTGGGAAGTGGACTTCAGAATGAAACTATGCCTAGAAATGGCAAAAAGGACAATTGCATTTTAGATTTAAATGAACCATTCTTTTCAGAGCTGACAACTGGAAATCAGAAGGAAAAGAAACACAAGACTTGAGTTATGATAATCTTACTATGTATAGATTCCGATAGTGCTGTTAAAGTTATTGCCTTTGGTTTGGTTAACTCATTGTAATTATATAATGTGACGTGTAATTATGAACGAAGAAAATTGTACTTGTATGATGTCATAAATGATGTGGTTGGATATTTATTGTGCTAAGTTTGTGTAAAGTGGATATAACGCCAGTGTAAAAAAATCTTCATAATTATGAAGATTTCTTTCTTTCAAAGGGGGAGGTGTTAGGAAACCAAGGGTAGTTTTAAGGGATTTTTATTTGTATGGGTAAACATTAGAAATAAAGTATAGATTTAGGGGGGGGGGGGGTTTAATTTAATGTTTCTGCGCCTGGAAGGGATATATAGTTAAATTCATGCTGGATCAAGTGTTTGTATCTGTGGGGTTGGTTTCAATTCCAACTGGAATTCTATTGTGATAGAGAGAGCTATGGCATGAAAGGTATTAGGGCATTAGACATATGCAGGCATTGTTAGCAACTAGAGGCCCTTGAAAGGGAAAAACACTTCCTTTTGTTCTCAGTTTAACTGGAAGCAGGGAAGTTGGAGATAGAAAGCCAAAGAGGGAACATCTCCCACAGTGCTGCTAAAGGCAGCTAGAGAGGGAACATCTCTCTCAGCTTTGCTAGAAGAAAAGCCATACAATGGAGTAATGTGCAAGAAAGCAAGCTTCAGAGGAACTAAAGGACGGTTGGTTCTGGTAAATAGAACAAGATTCTGTTCATGGGATCCCAGGCAAAGGTGTAAAGCAATTGGTTGGTGAGAGTGCTAGAGAAAAGTTTCTAAAGTTGGAATGTTTTACTGCCTTGAAGTACAAGCTCTGTTCAAAGGAATCTTTTGGAAAACGTGGAGTGGATTTTGGAATGCCACCAGCTATCAGAAAGCCTTATTATGAGGGAAGGTTTTAAAGTGTGCTTTGGGAGTGGAGTTTGGAAATTTTCATATGACAATCATCTGGGGGGAGAAAACCACAAACACTACTTGAGTTCAGCGTGTAGGGTATATTTGACCAAAGCCATCTAGTGTGTTTAAAAGGGATTTTTTGTGTTAGTGAGACCTTTGTGGTTTCAAAGGTACTTTGCAATCCATGTTAATCTTAAAATCTGTGTGTATTTGTTGAGCTAAGAGGGGAGTAAAGGAGTATTGTATTATAATCCATTTTTTCACTTTTGTTTTCTGGTCGTTAAAACAAATTAGTGGTCCTGTGACTCTGTTCCTCCATGATACGATCTTTTGAACCAAGGTTCCATTCTGGGATCTTCCTGTCCAGTTAAAAAATCAACTGGGACCGTAACATTCCTTAATAATGGATTCCAGTGACAGATGGTAAGCTACCATTCTTTATTGTTTCCTGTTCTGTCTCCCTCCTCCTTTGACTAGAGGTTACATTTTTGTGGTTTTCTGACCTGCTGGGACCTTTCTAGAATCGAGAGAATTTGGGAAAACTAAAACCAATGCATCCATTTGCAGTGACTTATTTTAAGACCATAGTGTGCAGGTCATCAGGTCCAGGGACTTGCCAGCTTTGGTTTTCCTCATTAACAAGGCTACAGGGAAAGGCAAGGAATGGAACCAGATGAATTTCTCTTGCAGAGCCGAGCACAAACACAATAGGCTGAATAGCCGCCTCCTATGCTCTAACCAACCTTTGATTTTACACATTAAATATGTCCAGATCTGTCTTTAATGTTACTCATTCATTCCTGTACTACTAAAAGTGGTACATGTAAAGTCTTACAGTAGGGACAATATATGAGCTATTCAAAGTACAATTAGATGCCATGGTGTGGCTGAGTTAATGTGATGGTAAGAAAGAATTATTTCTGTGGCCAGAATGAATGGTCTTCTCTCAGCATGGTAAACACATGACAAGGCTTGCATTTAGATGAAGAGGTCCAAATGGAACATGCATGCTACAATGGGCTAAATGATCTTTGCTTATATTAATTTATAGGATGTGGGTATCACTGGGAAAGCTGGTATTTAGCACCTATTGAGAAGCTGGATAAACTGAGTGAGACTTACCAGGATAGTTAAGAATCAACCATTTGTTGCGTGCCTGGAGTTACATGTAGAATGGAAGATTTCCTTCCCCAAAGAACATTTGTGAACTGCATGGATTTCATTGATAACCTAGTAGTTATGTAGTCATCTTTTTTATTCCAGATTCATCTAATTATCTGAATTTAAACTCTGCAGCTGCTATGGTGTTGTGATCATGGTGATTGTCCCTTAACAGTGCACAGCAGAAGAGGGTCACCTGGTTTGAGGGACCAACTGGGATAGAGAGTGCGTAATCACCCCAGGGGGTGGCTTCCTCTCTTGGGCAGAAGACTATTAGAAGACATGTAGAAAACATGTCGGGATTTGGGCAGCCAGTGGGTTGCTCAAGGGCTGTTGGTGAAGCTGCGGGCCTCTTCTCAGTTTTGCCTTGTGTTCCTACTGAAGTCTGTAGCGATGGGATTTGAACGTATACCTCGGGGTTACTGGTTTAATAACATAACCACTGCACTACCATTCCCACCATTATCAGTCTATGCTATGTGGATACTGTGCAACAGAGTACAGGAAAGATTTATGAAAATGTTTCCAGGAATTAGGCGCTTCAGTTACATGGATAAATAGGCTATTTTCTTTATAAAAGAGAAGGTTGAGAAGGGATTTGATAGACATGCTCAAATTCATAATGGTCTGGAAAGAGTAGATAGAACTGCTAATGTTGAAGTGATAATATGAGTTAAAAACAAGATGGATGACGCAAAGGTTGTCATTCCCCACCCCTGGAGCACTGGGAATGCATTGCAGGTTTCGACAAATGGCAGAATCTCTGAGCTCACACCAATGTCAGCAACAAAGATCTGGTGACTAATCCAACAGTAGGACCTCCAGGGTTCAGCCTCCTTTGAAAACGGTAAACAGTGCTCAACAGGATCCACATCTCTATGGAAGAACATTCTCCTCCTCTAAAGGAGTTTCAGGGACAGCCCAGCATAATCGAGATCATACTGTACACCACATTGCGAATAAAAGTGGCCTATGAAAATTAGATGCAGGATTCAAGGCAATCCACCTAACAAACACATAGTGCATGACTTGGTTGTCCAACCTGGACTTAGACTTGTAAAACTGCAAGATGTATGCACAAGAGCACATGGTGTAGGGGTAACATGTTAACATAGATAAAGGATTGGTTAGCTAACAGAAAGCAGACAGTAGGGATAAATGTCATTTTTTGTGTTGGCAAACTGTAACTAGTGGGGTGCAACCGGGATCAGTACTGGTGCCTCAACTATTTACAATTTATATCAACAACTTGGATGAAGCTAAATTTGCCAGTGACACTAAGATAGGTAGGAAAGTAAGTTGTCAAGACTCTGGTCAAGTATAGAGACTAGTTTGCAAAGGGATTTAGACAGGTTAAATGAGTGGGCAAAAATTTGGCAGATTGGGTATAATGTGGGAAAATGTGAACTTGTCCACTTTAGCAGGAAGAAATAGAAAAACAGTATACTATATAAATGGAGAGAGATTGCAGGACTCAGTGGTACAGGGAGACCTGGGTGTCCTGGTACACGAATCACAAAAAGTTAGTTTGCAGGTACAGCAAATGATTAGGAAGGCAAATGGAATGTTGGTATTTATTGCAAGTAGAACAGAATATAAAAGTAGGGAAGTTCTCCTGCAGCTGTACAGGATCTTGATGAGACCACATCTGATATATCGTGTAGTTTTGTTCTCCTTATTTGAAAAATAGATAATTGCATTAGAAGTAATACATAGAGGGTTCACTCGACTCATTCCTCAGATGAAGGGCTTATCTCATGAAGAAAGATTGAATAGGTTGGGCTTGTGTCCACTGGAGTTTAGAAGAATGAGAGGCAATCTTATTGAAACATATAAGATCTAGAGGGCACTTGATAAGGTAGATATCAGGAGAATGTTTTAACTTGTGGGAGTCTAGAACCAGGAGACACAGTATAATAATAAGAGTCTCCGTTCTAAGCCTGAGATTAGGAAAGTTTTCTTCTCTCAGAGGGCAGTGGAAACTGGATCATTGAATTAATTCAAGGAGAGTTTGACAGAAGTTTGATGGACAAGGGAGTCAAAAGTAATGGGGACAGATAGGAAAGTGGAGTTGAGGCCAGGGGCTAGGATTGTCATCTGTGATTAAATGTGTTCCTGGAGGTTTCATCACATGACTTGCCTGCACACTGCACCATCCAACCTTGTGGCGTACTGCCTTCCTACTCCAATTGGAAAGCAATGGATGATGGATGATGCTCGACTGTCAGCCAATCAGACTCCCCCTCCCTTTTCAATATTTTTATATCAGGTAGAGAAATGTTCAAAGAAAATGGAAATAAAAACACAATGTTTTAAAATGTCCTAGAATTGTACAATCTCTACAGCGCAGAATTGAATCTGCACTGACTCTCCAACATCGCATCCCACCCAGACCCTATCTCCAAAGCCCTACGTATTTACACCACTAATCCCACTAACCTACATATCTGTGGACACTAAGGGGAAATTTAGCACACTAAGGGGAAATTTAGCATGGCCAATGCACCTGGTGGTCCTGGTGATTTTTCTGCAGGTTGGTGCACAGCTGTGTCGTGGAGATTGATCTTCAATGCCGCTGCCTCAGAAAAGCAGCCAGGATAATCAAGGAACCCACGCATTCGAGACTAACTCTCTTCCACCTTCTGATTCATGCACGGAACTTGCATGTGATTGCGGTAATGGAGACTTGGTTAAAAGAGAGACAGGACTGACAGCTAAATCTTCCGGGATATAGGTGTTTTAGGTGAGACAGAGGGGAAGGCACAAGAGGTGGGGGAGTTGCATACTGGTTCGGGAACATATTACAGCTGTACTGAGGGAGGACATCTTAGAAGAATCATGTAACGAGACACTGTGGATAGAGCTCAGCAATAGGAAGGGGGCAGTCACTATGATGGGGGTGTACTACAGGCCTCCCAACAACCCACGGGAAGTTGAAGAATGGATATGTAAGCAGATTCTGGAGAGATGTAGAAATAATAGGGTTGTTGTAGTGGGAGACTTTAATTTTCCTCATATTGACTGGAAATCCCTTAGGGTTAGGGGTCCGGATGGTGAGGAATTTAAGTGTGTCCAGGGTTTTTGGACCAATATGTAGATAGTCTGGCTAGAGAGGGGGCTATACTGGACCTGGTACTAGTTAATCAGCCTGACCAGGTCATTAAAGTTGCAGTGGGAGAACATGTGGCGAACAGGGACCACAATTCTGTAAGTTTTCAGATACTCATGGAAAAGGACAAGTATTGTCCTAGGGTTGAGTGTAGTGAGGTACTGAGGAGGGTACCAAGGTTGCAGGAGTGTACCGGCAGACAGGAAGGTGGTTTGAAGTGTGTCTACTTCAATGCAAGGAGTATCCGGAATAAGGTAGGTGAACTTGGAGCGTGGATTGGTACTTGGGACTACGATGTTGTGGCCATTACGGAGACATGGTTAGAACAGGGACAGGAATGGTTGTTGGACGTTCCGGGGTATAGATGTTTCAGTAAGAGTAGGGAAGGTGGTAAAAGAGGTGGAGGAGTAGCATTGTTAATCAAGGATAGTTTAACGGCTGCATAAAGGCAGTTCGAGGGGGATCTGCCTACTGAGGTAATATGGGCTGAAGTTAGAAATAGGAAAGGAGCGGTCACGTTGTTAGGAGTTTTCTACAGGCCCCCAAATAGTAATAGAGATGTGGAGGTAGAAATTGCAAAGCAGATTATGGATAGGTGTGGAGGTCACAGGGTAGTTGTCATGGGGTGACTTTAACTTTCCAAATATTGATTGGAACATTTATAGGTCGAATAGTTTGGATGGGGCAGTTTTTGTACAGTGTGCGCAGGAGGGTTTCCTGACACAATATGTGGACAGGCCGACAAGAAGTGGGGCCACATTGGACTTGGTACTGGGTAATGAACTGGGCCAAGTGTTAGATTTGTTTGTGGGAGAGCACTTTGGAGATAGTGACCACAATTCGGTGTCTTTCATTATTGCAATGGAGAGGGATAGGGCCATACGGCAGGGCAAGGTTTATAATTGGGGGAGGGGTAATTATGATGCGATTAGGCAAGAATTAGGGAGCATAAGATGAGAACAGAAACTGTCAGGGAAAGGCACAAAAGAAAAGTGGAGCTTGTTCAAGGAACAAATACTGCATGTCCTTGATAGGTATGTCCCTGTCAGGCAGGGAGGAAATGACTGACCGAGGGAACCATGGTTCACAAAAGAGGTTGAATGTCATGTCAAGAGGAAAAAGGAAGCATATGTAAGGATGAAAAAACAAGGTTCAGTTGGGTCGCTTGAGGGTTACAAGGTAGCAAGGAATGAGCTACAAAAAGGGCTTAGGAGAGCTAGGAGGGGGCATGAGAAGTCCTTGGCGGGTCGGATCAAGGAAAACCCCAAGGCTTTTTACTCTTATGTGAGAAATAAAAGAATGACCAAGGTGAGGTTAGGGCTGGTCAAGGATAGTAGTGGGAACTTGTGCATGGAGTCAGAAGAGATAGGAGAGGCGATGAATGAATACTTTTCTTCAGTGTTCACCAAGGAGAGGGGCCATATTTTTGAGGATGAGAGTGTGATACAGGCTGATAGGCTGGAGGAGGTAGATGTTCTGAGGGAAGATGTATTAGCAATTTTGAAAAACCTGAGGGTCGATAAGTCCCCTGGGCCAGATGGGATATATCCTAGGATTCTTTGGGAGGCAAGGGATGAGATTGCAGAGCCTTTGGCTTTGATCTTTGGGTCCTCACTGTCCACGGGGATAGTGCCAGAGGACTGGAGAGTGGCGAATGTTGTTCCTCTGTTCAGGAAAGGAAATAGGAATGACCCTGGTAATTATAGGCCTGTTAGTCTTACTTGGGTGGTCGGTAAGTTAGTGGAAAAGGTCCTGAGGGATAGGATTTATGACCATTTGGAAAGGTGCAGCTTAATCCGGGATAGTCAACACGGATTCGTGAAGGATAAGTCTTGCCTCACAAATTTGATTGAATTCTTTGAGGAGGTAACTAAGTGTGTAGATGAAGGTAGAGCAGTTGATGTCGTATACATGGATTTTAGTAAGGCGTTTGATAAGGTTCCCCATGGTCAGCTCATGAAGAAAGTAAGGATGTGTGGGATAGAGGGAAATTTGGCCGATTGGTTAAGTAATTGGCTATCTCATAGAACAGTAAGAAGTCTCACAACACCAGGTTAAAGTCCAATAGGTTTATTTGGTAGCAAATACCATAAGCTTTCGGAGCAGAGCTCCTTCGTCAGATGGAGTGGATATCTGTTCTCAAACAGGGCACAGACACAGAAATCAAATTACAGAATACTGATTAGAATGCAAATCTCTACAGCCAGCCAGGTCTTAAATGTACAGACAATGTGGGTGGAGGGAGCATTCAACACAGGTTAAAGAGATGTGTATTGTCTCCAGACAGAACAGCTTGTGGAATTCTGCAAGTCCAGGAGGCAAGCTGTGGGGGTTACTGATAATGTGACATAAATCCAACATCCCGGTTTAGGCCGTCCTCATGTGTGCGGAACTTGGCTATCAGTTTCTGCTCAGCGACTCTGCGCTGTCGTGTGTCGTGAAGGCCGCCTTGGAGAACGCTTACCTGAAGATCCAAGGCTGAATGCCCGTGACTGCTGAAGTGCTCCCCCACAGGAAGAGAACAGTCTTGCCTGGTGATTGTTGAGCGGTGTTCATTCATCCGTTGTCGTAGCGTCTGCATGGTTTCCCCAATGTACCATGCCTCGGGACATCCTTTCTTGCAGCGTATCAGGTAGACAACGTTGGCCGAGTTGCAAGAGTAGGTACCGTGTACCTGGTCGATGGTGTTCTCACGTGAGATGATGGCATCCGTGTCGATGATCCGGCATGTCTTGCAGAGGCTGCTGTGGCAGGGTTCTGTGGTGTCGTGGTCACTGTTCTCCTGAAGGCTGGGTAGTTTGCTGCGGACAATGGTCTGTTTGAGGTTGCGTGGTTGTTTGAAGGCAAGAAGTGGGGGTGTGGGGATGGCCTTGGCGAGATGTTCGTCTTCATCAATGACATGTTGAAGGCTCCGGAGGAGATGCCGTAGCTTCTCCGCTCCGGGGAAGTACTGGACGACGAAGGGTACTCTGTCCACCGTGTCCCGTGTTTGTCTTCTGAGGAGGTCGGTGCGGTTTTTCGCTGTGGCGCGTCGGAACTGTTGATCGATGAGTCGAGCGCCATATCCTGTTCTTATGAGGGCATCTTTCAGCGTCTGGAGGTGTCTGTTGCGATCCTCCTCATCCGAGCAGATCCTGTGTATTCGGAGGGCTTGTCCGTAGGGGATGGCTTCTTTTACGTGTTTAGGGTGGAAGCTGGAGAAGTGGAGCATCATGAGGTTATCCGTGGGCTTGCGGCACAGTGAGGTGCTGAGGTGACCGCCCTTAATGGAGATACGTGTGTCCAAGAATGCAACCGATTCCGGAGAGTAGTCCATGGTGAGTCTGATGGTGGGATGCAACTTGTTGATGTCATCATATAGTTGTTTCAGTGATTGCTCACCATGACTCCAAAGGAAGAAAATGTCATCGATGTATCTATTGTATAGCATCGGTTGAAGGTCCTGTGCGGTGAAGAAGTCTTGTTCGAACCTGTGCATGAAGATGTTGGCATATTGAGGTGCGAATTTTGTCCCCATGGCTGTTCCATGTGTCTGGATGAAGAACTGGTTGTTGAAGGTGAAGATATTGTGGTCCAGGATGAAGCAGATGAGTTGTAAAATTGCATCTGGAAACTGGCAGTTGACGGCATTGAGTACTGAGGCCGTTGCAGCAATGCCATCATCGTGGGGGATGCTGGTGTAGAGTGCCGAGACATCCATTGTGACGAGGAGTGCTCCTGGTTCAACTGCTCCATGTGTGTTGCCCTCATAAGAACAGGATATGGCGCTCGACTCATCGATCAACAGTTCCGACGCACCACAGCGAAAAACCGCACCGACCTCCTCAGAAGACAAACACGGGACACGGTGGACAGAGTACCCTTCGTCGTCCAGTACTTCCCCGGAGCGGAGAAGCTACGGCATCTCCTCCGGAGCCTTCAACATGTCATTGATGAAGACGAACATCTCGCCAAGGCCATCCCCACACCCCCACTTCTTGCCTTCAAACAACCACGCAACCTCAAACAGACCATTGTCCGCAGCAAACTACCCAGCCTTCAGGAGAACAGTGACCACGACACCACAGAACCCTGCCACAGCAACCTCTGCAAGACATGCCGGATCATCGACACGGATGCCATCATCTCACGTGAGAACACCATCTACCAGGTACACGGTACCTACTCTTGCAACTCGGCCAACGTTGTCTACCTGATACGCTGCAAGAAAGGATGTCCCGAGGCATGGTACATTGGGGAAACCATGCAGACGCTACGACAACGGATGAATGAACACCGCTCAACAATCACCAGGCAAGACTGTTCTCTTCCTGTGGGGGAGCACTTCAGCAGTCACGGGCATTCAGCCTTGGATCTTCAGGTAAGCGTTCTCCAAGGCGGCCTTCACGACACACGACAGCGCAGAGTCGCTGAGCAGAAACTGATAGCCAAGTTCCGCACACATGAGGACGGCCTAAACCGGGATGTTGGATTTATGTCACATTATCAGTAACCCCCACAGCTTGCCTCCTGGACTTGCAGAATTCCACAAGCTGTTCTGTCTGGAGACAATACACATCTCTTTAACCTGTGTTGAATGCTCCCTCCACCCACATTGTCTGTACATTTAAGACCTGGCTGGCTGTAGAGATTTGCATTCTAATCAGTATTCTGTAATTTGATTTCTGTGTCTGTGCCCTGTTTGAGAACAGATATCCACTCCATCTGACGAAGGAGCTCTGCTCCGAAAGCTTATGGTATTTGCTACCAAATAAACCTGTTGGACTTTAACCTGGTGTTGTGAGACTTCTTACTGTGCTTACCCCAGTCCAACGTCGGCATCTCCACATCATATCTCATAGAAGACAGAGGGTGTTGGTGGATGGAAAATTTTCAGACTGGAGACCAGTTACCAGCAGTGTACTGCAGGGATCAGTGCTGGGTCCTCTGCTATTTGTGATTTGTATCAATGACTTGGAGGAGGGGGCTGAAGGGTGGGTCAGTAAATTTGCTGATGACACCAAGATTGGGGGAGTAGTGGATGAGGTGGAGGGCTGTTGTAGGCTGCAAAGAGACATTGATAGGATGCAGAGCTGGGCTGAAAAATGGCAGGTGGAGTTTAACCCTGATAAGTGCGAGGTGATTCATTCTGGTAGGACAAATTTGAATGCGGATTACAGGGTCAACGGCAGGGTTCTGAGGAATGTGGAGGAACAGAGAGATCTTGGGGTTCATATCCACAGATCTCTGAAGGTTGCCACTCAAGTGGATAGAGCCGTGAAGAAGGCCTATAGTGTGTTAGGTTTATTAACAGGGGGTTTGAGTTTAAGAGCTGTGGGGTTATGCTGCAATTGTACAGGACCTTGGTGAGACCACATTTGGAATATTGTGTGCAGTTCTGGTCACCTCACTATAAGAAGGATGTGGAAGCATTGGAGAGAGTGCAGAGGAGATTTACCAGGATGCTGCCTGGTTTGGAGGGTAGGTCTTATGAGGAAAGGTTGAGGGAGCTAGGGCTTTTCTCTTTAGAGCAGAGGAGGATGAGAGGCGACTTAATAGAGGTTTATAAGATGATGAGGGGGATAGATAGAGTGGACGTTCAGAGACTATTTCCTCAGGTGGATGTAGCTGTTACTAGGGGGCATAACTATAAGGTTCATGGTGGGAGATATAGGAGGGATGTCCGAGGTAGATTCTTTACTCAGAGAGTGGTTGGGGTGTGGAATGGACTGCCTTCTGTGATAGTGGAGTCGGACACTTTAGGAACTTTCAAGCGGTTATTGGATAGGCACATGGAGCACACCAGAATGATAGGGAGTGGGATAGCTTGATCTTGGTTTCGGACTAAGCTCGGCACAACATCGAGGGTCGAAGGGCCTGTACTGTGCTGTACTGTTCTATGTTAAGGTCTAAATTTGGGGGAAGGCTAACTACAACCAGATTAGGCAGGATTTGGAGGTTGTTGTTTGGGAGAGGCTGTTTGAGATTAAATCCACATCTGGCATGTGAGAGTCTTTAAGGAGCAGTTGATTGGAGTGCAGGATAGGCATGTGCCTGTGAAAAGAAAGGACAGGAAAGGCAGGATTCGGGAATCATGGATGACCAGGGAAATCGTGCGTCTAGTCAAAAAGAAATAGGATGCACACAAGGTCTAAGCAACAAAAAACCGATGAAGCACTTGAAAAATGCAGGGAAAGTAGAAAAGAACTAAAACAGGGAGTCAGGAGGGCAAAAAGGTGTCACGAAATGTCCTTGGCAGGCAGGATTAAGGAGAATCCCAAGGCATTTTATACATATATTAAGAACAAGAGGGTAGCTAAGGAAAGAGTTGATCCACTCAAGGACAAAAGAGGGAAATTATATGTGGAACCAAAGGAACTGGGTGAGATCCTTAATGAGTACTTTGCATCGATACTCACAGAGGAGAGGGACACGTTGATTGACGGTGTCTCGGAGGAATATGTAAACCCTCTAGAGCAAGTCATAATTACGAGGAAGTGTTAGGTGTATTAAAAAGCATTAAGGTAGACAAATCCCCAGGGCCAGATGACATCTATCCCAGATTACTGAGGGAGACAAAAGAGGAAATTGCTGGGCCTCTAACAGAAATCTTTGTTTCCTCGTTGGCCACAGGTGAGTCCCAGATGACTGGAGGATAGCCAATGTTGTCCCATTATTTAAGAAGGATGGCAAGGATAACCTGAGTAATTATAGACCAGTGAGCTTGACATCAGTGATAGTGAAATTGTTGGAGAAGATTCTTAGGGATAGGATCTATACACATTTGGAAATGAATGGTCTTATTAGCGACAGACAGCATTGTTTTGTCTCACTAATTTGATTGACTTTTTTGGGGAGGTGACAAAAATGATTGACGAGGGAAGGGCCAGGTCCCTCATGGCAGGCTAGTGTAAAAGGTTAAATCACATGGGATCAAGGGTGAACTAGCTAGGTGGATTCAACACTGGCTTTGGCCATAGAAGACAGAGGGTAGCAGTGGGAGAGTGTTTTTCTGAATGGAGGTCTGTAACTAGTGGTGTTCCGCAGGGATCAGTGCTGGAACTTCTGTCGTTTGTAATATATATAAATGACTTGGAAGAAAACGTAGCTGGTCTGATTAACAAGTTTGCGGATGATACTAAGATTGCTGCAGTTGCGGATAGTGATGAAGATTGTCAGAGAATACAGCAGGGTATAGATAGACTGGAAAACTGGGCGGAGAAATGGCAGATGGAATTTAATCCAGACAAATGCGGGGTGATGCATTTTGGTAGATCCAATTCAGGTGGGAGCTATAAAATAAATGGCAGAACCTTCAGGAGCATAGACACACAAGAGAGATCTGGGCGTACAGATCCACAGATCCTTACAAGTGGCAGCACTGGTGGAAAAGGTGGCAAAGAAAGCATATGGCATGCTTGCCTTCATCAGCCGGGACATCGAGTATAAAAGTTGCCAATTATGTTAGTTACATAAAACATTGGTTCGATCACATGTAGAATACTGTGTCCAATTCTGGTCACCACACTACCAGAA
Organism: Mustelus asterias; assembly: GCF_964213995.1. Taxonomy (NCBI): domain Eukaryota; kingdom Metazoa; phylum Chordata; class Chondrichthyes; order Carcharhiniformes; family Triakidae; genus Mustelus; species Mustelus asterias. The sequence goes on along the minus strand of NC_135810.1, from coordinate 104,355,942 downwards.
GGGAGTACAGAAAAGGTTTACCAGGATGTTGCCTGGTATGGACGGTATTAGCTATGAGGAGAGAATGAATAAACTGGGATTGTTCTCCCTGAAAGACAAAGGCTGAGGGGGCGACCTTACAGAAGTTTATAAAATTATGAGGGGCATAGATAAGGTGATGTGGAGATGCCGGCATTGGACTGGGGTAAACACAGTAAGAAGTTTAACAACACCAGGTTAAAGTCCAACAGGTTTATTTGGTAGCAAAAGCCACACCTTTGTGTGGCTTTTGCTACCAAATAAACCTGTTGGACTTTAACCTGGTGTTGTTAAACGTCTTACTATAGATAAGGTGAACAGTTGGAAGTTTTTTCCCAGGGCAGAACTGACAATTACAAGGGGGCATAAGTTCAAGGTAAGGGGGGGGGAAAGGTTCAGTAGAGATGTGCAGGGGAAGTTTTTTCCACAGAGGGTGGGGGGGCCTGGAATGCACTGCCAAGTGAGGTGGTTAAGTCAGACACGTTAGCGATGTTTAAGACTTATCTGGATAGACACATGAACAGGCGGGGATAGAGGGATACAGGAGGTTGGTCTAGATAAGACGCAATTGGCGCAGGGTTGGTGGGCCGAAGGATCTGTTCCTGTGCTATACTGTTCTGAGAATAAGTACCAACTGACTCAAGAACAGCTTCTTCCCTGCTCCCATTAGACTTCCTTATACTAAGTTGATCTTTCTATAACTGTAATACTATATTCTGCACCCTCTCCTTTCCTTCTCCCCTATGTACTCTATGAACGGTACATTTTGTCTGCATAGCGTGCAAGAAACAATAGTTTTCACTGTATCCCAGTACATGACAATAATAAATCAAATTAAAGAACCCCTACAGTGCAAAAGGAGACCATTTGGCCCATTGAGTCTGGACAACTCTCCAAAAGAGCATCCCACTCAAGCCCTATCCCCATAGCCCCAGATATTTAGTCCGGGAATTCCTCTAACCTACACATTTTGGGACACTAAGGGGCAATTTAGCCTGGCCAATTACCCTAACCTACACATCGTTGGACACTGAGGGGCAATTTACCATGACCAATCCACCTAACCTACACATCTTTGGACAATAAGGGGCAATTTAGCATGGCCAATCACATCTTTGGACACTAAGGGGCATTTTACCACGGCCAATCCCCCTTGCCTAAACACCTTTGAACACTAAGGGGGAACATAGGATGGTCAATCCACCTAATGTACACATCTTTGGACACCAAGGGGCAATTTAGCACGGTCAATCACATCTTTGGACACTAAGGGGCATTTTACCATGGCCGAACCCCCTCGCGTAAACACCTTTGGACACTAAGGGGGAACGTAGGATGGTCAATCCACCTAATGTACACATCTTTGGACACTAAGGGGCAATTTGGCATGGCCAACCCACCCAGTGATTTGTCTCCAGGTTGGCGCACAAGCAGCATCCTGGGGGACTGATCTTCAATCCCTGGGAGAGTGTGAGTAAGCACAGTAAGAAGTCTAACCACACCAGGTTAAATTCCAACAGGTTTATTTGGTAGCAAAAGCCACTAGTTTTCGGAACAGGCTGTTCCTTCGTCAGGTGGGTCAGACTCCTCATAATGCCCCTCATAATTTTAGAAACTTCTATAAAGTCGGCGCCTCAGCCTTCCCAGTTTATTCATTCTCTCCTCATAGCTAATACCCTCCATACCAGAGTAAGAGTGTGAGTAAGGCAATTCTTTGGAAGTGGGTCGTGGCATCCATCCCTAAGATGTCCTCCTCCTCACGCGCTCCAACCATTGCTCACCTTACCTTAGCCTCCAGAGCGTCCGCGTGGGCAACTGACAGTTGGAGCCGGGGGGAGGCGGGGCTGGTGGGCGAACGCCATGACGCGTAGGGCGGGGCGGGTCAGGATGTGACGTCATGACGTTCACCCCCCTCCCCCCACTTCCAGTTGGGTTCGGTTTGCGAAGGAGCGGACCGAAGAGAGAGAGTGAGAGGGCAATACACAGAACAGGCAGGCAGGGAGGGAAGGTGCTCGGTCCGGTACTTGCTGGTAAGCGGCACCTTTTATCCCCCTCCCCCCCCCCCTATATATATATATATATGCACACAAATTCCAGCCAAAACCCCATTAATTTCCAGGTTAATTCGAGGTGTGTTTTTGAAGGAAGGAGACATGGAGAGGGACAGAAATAAAAAGGGATTTCTCTTAAAATGGACGGTTTTTTTTGTGTGTGAGAGAGAGACTGCTGAGTGAAATCTGCGGCTGGGTTGCGGCAGGGCTGATCCCCCTCCCCTCCCCCCCCCCCTTTTCCAACTTGACTAATTAATTAATGGTTGAAGGGGGGAGAGAGAAGGGTTGCGGAGATTTATTTGTTTACTGGGATTGTTCCCGTGTGTGTGTGTGTTGGGGGAGAAAAATAACTATAATAAAATAAAATGGAGGTTTGCTGAGTTTGGCTGGCTGGCGCAGGAGCTTTACTTGGTCACTGACTCTCCATTCCCAGAGAGAAGATGAAGAGCTTTTTCTCCACCTCAGGAATGCAGTGAGGCGCGCAAATGCTCGCATTTTTTCCTTTTTTAAAACAAAAAGCAATGAATTTACACTTTTTTAAAAATTTCAACTAATTTTTCATTTTTAAAAAAATGTTAACTTTTTTAAAAAGAGAATTCAACTATTTAAAAAAATATTCTTTTCCACTCATTTAAGGCAGTAAGCTATTTCTTTCTCCACTATAGTACATGTTCTCTTCAACACCCCCCTTCCCTCTTCTCTCTGGCAAATGTTCTCTTCTCTTCCCCCTCATTCCTTATTCTGCCAAATGTTCTCCTGTTCCCCTCTTTCCTTTTCCCTCTGGCAAATGTTATCTTCTCTCTCCCTCCCCTCTGGCAAATGTTCTCTTCTCTTTCCCTCCCCCCTCTTTTTCCCTTTCTCTCTGTCTCCCTAGCAAGTCCAGCGAGAAGGGATAGTTGTATAATTTTTTTCTGTTTTATTTTAAAATGGACGTTGTTAGCTTACTTACAGACGCATGGTTGCATCTAATTAAAGTAAAAAGGCGATTCAACCAGTCCAGCGTCGATGAATGAATAGCTGCTGATCGGTCGGTCGGTTTGTTGGAATTGTTTTCTTTGTGATAGCTACAATATTTTTCTCCCCTCCTTCCCCCCCCCCCCCCCCCCCAATAAAAAAGCTACCTATGTGAAAATGGTCGGGATCCTTCTACTGAAACCCAGCTCTGCAGATGCATAACCATGTTTGGTTTTTTTTTAAAAGCTAAAATATATTGTCATTTTTAACATGAATGTTGTTGCATATAATCGTGTGGATTGATTGTAGAGGGGTGCCAGCACTTTCAAAATCCTCATTCCTGCTGTTTTGGCAGCATGATACGAATGCTCAAAATGGACGGGTTATGGCTGCTGCTTGTAAGAACTGAAAGACATTAAAATCTGATCGTTTTATGAACGATGTCAGTTATATTTTTGTGCCTCTGCCATTTGGTGCATTTAGTAGTTTCCCGCTAATTTGTCCCTTATTTAAGCATTGGGAATAGCTTTCCTAAACTCAAGAGACAGTTTGCATTGATCTTTCGATTCTCTTGGGTCTGAAAATTCCTTCAGTCCCCCCCCCCCCTTTCTCTGATGCAACTGCGTTAACTCGCACGTCAATCCGTTTTGTCTGAGTGTATATATACATGCATCGAAATGACACAAGTTTACCCCTAGTTTCTATTGTATAGATGCCTACTCGTTTCAAATGGAAGAAATTGACTTGGAATTTTTTTAGTCAGAGGAGGCTGCCGGAGAGGTTCTTTTGGCCTTGGTGTACTGTATATCCACTGTGTATGCAATGCCGCTGCCGGGCTTGGCACATTTACCATGCAATTTTTTTTTGCTTGGCCGTGGCTTTAATAAATGCGCTCACTTATTGATTCTGTATTTGAGTTGTCTGCCAAAATGATATTTTATTAAACAGATGTGAAGCTATTTGCTTCAATAAATTAATTTTTTGCTGCTGGTGATTTTCTTGCATCAATTAGATTTTTTTTAAGTGTACAAGAACGGCCTGTAGGGATTTTATGATTCTATTCCACAAGCTGCTGTATCTACCTTTGTATCCACACGGTTTGTTTTGGTCCGCTGGCCTCATTTTGTATACATCTGATTAAGAAGACAAATGGAATTTTGTCCTTCATTGCTAGAGGGATGGAGTTTAAAAACAGGGAGCTTTTGTTGCAGCTGTATAAGGTGCTGGTGAGGCCACACCTGGAGTACTGTACAGTTTTGGTCTCCTTACTTGAGAAAGGACATACCAGCACTGGAGGAGGTGCAGAGGAGATTCACTAGGTTGATTCCGGAGTTGAGAGGATTGGCTTATGAGGACAGACTGAGTAGACTGGGACTATACTCATTGGAATTTAGAAGAATGAGGGGATACCTTATAGAATCATATAAGATTATGAAGGGAATAGATAAGATAAGAGAAGCAGGGAGGTTGTTTACGCTGGCAAGTGAAACTAGAACTAGGGGGCATGGCCTCAAAATAAGGGGAAGCAGATTTAGGACTGAGTTGAGGAGGGACTTCATCATCCAAAGGGTTGTGAATCTGTGGAGTTCCAGTGAAGCAGTTGAGGCTCCCTCATTGAATCTTTTTAAGACAAGGGTAGATAAATTTTTGAACAGTAAAGGAATTAAGGGTTACGGTGAGTGGGCAGGTAAATGGAGCTGAGTCCACAAAGATCAGCAATGATGTTATTGAATGGCGGAACAGGCTTGAGGGGCCAGATGGCCTACTCCTAGTTCTTATGTTCTTAATATAGAACTTGCAGCATGAAAATGTAGATTGTCAGCTCTGTGGCTTGTCAGTTTTTTAAGATGGGGAGATGAGGCATGCACTATGACGATGGAACAGACTGATGCACTCAGATAGCACTTGCAGATACGACCAGCATTCTGAGAGATATTCATTGTTGCTCGAGTAAATGCTATCCATATTCTCTACCCTTCATCTAATTGTTGCAATTGGCCCATGCCTTAATCTGTAATTAATTGAATTTCGTGCATATTGCATTTCCCTTGAACATTTTTACACCATGGTAGTTAGAAGAGGGGAATGGTCAGTGTAACACTCATACAGATTTAAATTTGTTTATAGAATCAGAATTCTTTTTTGAACTAGTAGTTTTTAGTTTCACTGCAGGGTTCTCTGGGGTATGCTCTCGCTATCTGGGACAATTTAACATGTTGAAAACCTGACTTTTGAATCTAGCTCTTTAGTACCACAGATCAGACAGACATCAGCATGGTTGGTCTCTGACTAAAGGTCAGTATAATAAAAACAGTCGGATTTTGTTGCTTGGCTTGTCCTAGGCTTAGCTGGACACTCCTGTAGCTCTGAACTGAATGTTCCAACCTACATGGTTAATGTTCCATATCAAGAATGGGAGTGTTGGGTTGAATCTCAAGTTTTGACCGGAATAGAATCTGAACTACATTCGTTGAGAACTTAATATTATGAATGATATTTTTTGAAATTGGCAACATATAATAATGTACCCAGTTCTGTGTATACCTTTCCAATATTTGTATGCTCAGTTATCTGCATTATTTTAAAATTCCAATGTCACTCCTAACTGATCATAATATCCAAAGAATATTTAAGACCCCAACAGGCTACTTTAGGGTTAGAGAAGTTAGGATTATTGCCTTCATTGCATGTTTTCATAAGTAGAGCAGTGTAAGTGTAGATTGGTGAAGTTGAGTGTGTGTTATCTGCATCCGGAATTATGTAAGTAATTAAAATTGGGTGGGTACCACTACGGGTAACAGTAAAATCCATAATTAAATTAATTATTAAAATTGGGAGTCATATTGTAATTTGGTTAAATATTTATAACATTTTAACTGCTTGATCAGTAAATCCAGCTCCCGACATCAGATGTGCTGGCTTGCTTATTTTCAGTGCCATCCTCAGTACCACTTGCTATGGGCTGTGCAACAGAGTTACTAGAGCGACCTTTATCTCAAATTACCTGTTTAGTGGGGATTGGTTCGATATGGTTGTTCTTGCACAAGTGTGTAAATGCATGTGACTTGGTGTGCTGGCGAGCTTCCTTTTAAAATTTTATAAGAAGAATTTCATAAAAGTAGTTATGTTTACCTTTTAACTCCTAGAAACGTGTATTAAAGGGTCATGGTTTGATTGTAAGGCTTGACCTTTTAAATTTGTTCTCAAGACTGATGTGGTTGCTCAGGCGTGTTCTCAACTGAGATTTCATTATCTGGATGCTTTGGGTCTGCTTTAATCCAGTGCTCAAACTGGGGGGAAAAAATGAACACTGATTTGAGAAAATAGTTGTATTCTGTAGTTCAGGGAGTTCTAAATCAAATGAGATGAAATGAAGCTTTACTGATGTGTTGGATAAATAGCCTACCTGAGAACGTGTTTTAATGTTATCCATGTGGATCAAAGACACCTGAGGCTCAACATTAATGTTGAAGCTACAGATGCTGAACTAAACCCAGATAAGGGTACGGTCATGATTCTTGGTGTGTCCAGCTAGGGAAGCTATTGGAGCTCAGTCTCCAGGTCCCCCCCATGCATTTGGGAGCAAGGAGGAAATATTTATTGGACATTCCCAATTCTGATTTGTTGGAAAGCATATATACATTGGTGTCCACTGAGAAACGAATCTGGCATATAAAGAGGCATATTTAAGATATTTCCCAATGTATTTACATCTGCACAGACATGATGGACCAAATGGCCCATTATAAATATGCAGAACTTTTAGTTGTACAGCTGAGAATGTACCAATGGAGTCAGAGTTTTGATATTTAGAAATACTGAATGGTGGAACATTTAATTTTGAAAGAAAAACAGACTTGCTTAGCTTATCAAAAGGACTGATGATCAGGAGACAAATGTGTGATGATGTCATTTGAGGAAGATAAGTGAATTCTCAGGAACAAATCTCAAGGCATTGTGTGTTTGAATGACAAAAAGATACTTCTAAACCTTGGATGACCATGTCCCAGTTTCATGTTAGGCACATGTTGTCTCTTTCCCTCACTGCTAACAAACATCAGGAATCTACCTATCAGCTAAACCTCTCATTCCAGTCTCATTCAGCTGAATCTGAGGTGTGTCGTTTGAAGTTCAAACCAGTGAAATACCTCAACAGAGTGCTGTGAAACTTGAGGACCTGTAGTCCATTGGTACCAAAGTCCAGGACCACACTACTCCCCTTCATTTTTGGGTAAGTACCAAATGTTGAACTCCACTATTACACTGACCAAACTGATACATGATATCTGTGGTTATGTTTCTACTCCAGTACACCAAGAAATAATCCACTGCTATGACTTGGTGTACTATCTCTCCATCCTTTTAATTTCTCTGCAGCCTTTTATTGAGTTAAACACATCATCCTCCCAGCTTGGGACCTCCCCTGCTTCCTTCCACTTTTACTCATTCCTTTATAGCGATACTGTTGTGAGCAAAGATTCCTCTCCACATTCCTTCACTCTTCTCTGGTGTTCCCTAATGATCTGTTTTTGGCCCATTCCTCTTTCTCATTTACATGTTGCCTTCTGGCAAAATTACTCAGACATAAAGTCAGCATATGCTGGGTCTCTGCCTCCGCCACCAACTTGGACAGAGAATTCCAGTCACTCTGTACCCTCTAAAAAATATTCTTCCTCATGACCCCTCTACACCTTCTGCCACTTATCTTGAATTTGTATCCCCTGCTTCTAGAATTCTCCACCAAGGGAAACAATTTTATCCTGTCCACTCTAACTCTTCCCCTCATAATTTTGTACACCTCAATCAAGTCACCCCTCAGCTGCCTTTGTTCCAAAGAAAATAACCCCAACCTATTCAATATCTCCTCATAGCTACACTTTTCTAGTCCTGGCAACATTCTTGTATATCCCCTCTGCATTCTCGCCGAAGCAATTGCGTCCTTCTGTAATGTGGTGACCAGAACTGCACACACTACACCAGTGTTTTATACAATTCCGACATTATATCCTTACCTCTGTCAGTGAAAGAGAGCATTCCATATCCCTTCTTTACAACCTTGACTACTTAAACTGCTGCCTTTAGGGACCTGTGTACTTGTACGTCAAGATCTTTCACTTAATCTGTCCCTCTTAGTATATTTCCATTTATTGTGGATTTCCTGTACCTGTTTGACCTCCCTAAATGCATTGCCTCACACTTTGTTAAAATCCATCTGCCACTTTACGCCCACTCCACCAACCCATCTATATCATTTAGGAGATTAAAGCTATCCTCTGCACTCCACAACTCAGCAACCCTTTGTTTCCTGTTACTCAGCCAACTTTTTATCCAGTTTGCCACATTACTCTGTATCATCACCCCCCCCCCCCCCCCCCCGAAGCTTTTACTTTTTTGACCAATCTTTGTCAAATGCCTTGCTAAAATCCATGCACACAACATCAGCTCACTATCTTCATCAGTCCTTGTCACTTCAAAGAATTCAATAAAATATGAGGCAAGACCTTCCTTTAACAAATCCATGCTGACCATCCCTGACTGGTCCATGCCTTTCTACACAACAGTTAATCCTATCTCTCAGGATTGATTTTACTCATGCCCACTGATGTAAGACTAACTGATCTATAATTGTTTGGCATTTCTTTCGATCCCTTTTTAAACAATATAACTACATTTACATTTCTCCAGTCCTCCAGTACCTCCCCTGTATCTAGTGAGGATTGGAAAATCATCCTCAGAGCATCTATTATCTCCTTCCTGACCACCTTCAGCAGCCTCGGAAACAATCCATCTGACCCTGGCAACTTATCAACTTTCAATGATTCCAACTCTTCGAGTACTTCCTCTCTCTTTATGATTATCCCGTTCAATATCAGTATTCCTCCTGGACTGCTATATCTGCATCATTCTTTTCCTTTCTAAACATGGAGGCAAAATATTCATTTGAAACCCTTCTCACAGCATCTGCAGACAAGTTCCCTCCTTCAACTCTGATAGATCCCACTTTTTCCTTAACTTTTTACAATTAATATATTGGTAAAACATCTTTGGGCTTTCTTAACCTTGCTAATCTTTTTTCATGCCCTCTTTGATTTCCTTGTATCCATTTTTACTTCACACCTGCACCCCCCATATTCATCTGGGCTATCTGCAGTGCTTAGTTCTTTGTGCTCATTGCACGCTTTCTTTTTCTGTTTGTCCTTCCCCAGTATTCCTCCAGACAACCGCGAGGGGGTCTAGGTTTGACAGTACCACTCATTTTTAGAGGGGACATTTCTATTTTGTACATTAAGGATCTTGCTTTCCTAGTCCTTCCCACTGATTTTCCACTGATTTATCTTCTAGCAGTGCTGTGCTCCACCTTGCCAAGTCCCTTCTCATTCCTGAAAAAGTTCAAAACTCTTACTCCTGCTTTATCTCTGTCCTTTTCCATTGTAACGCTAAAGCTAACTGAATTGTGATCACTATCCCCAATATGCTCAGCAACTGTTACTTCACCCGCTTGCTCTTCTTTGTTCCCAAGATTAGAATTGCATTTCCTCTCGTTGGGTTTGTCACTAATTAGTTGAAAAAGTTTTCCTGGACACACTGCATTAATTTTTCAACCTCATATTGTTTGAATCCCAGTTAATAGTAGGACAGTTAAAGTCTCCTACTGTTGTCCTCTTGTTCTTACAGGCAAAAATTTGCCTCCATATACTTTTATCTCCCTTCCCCAATTTGGGGCCAGTAGTGTGATTGCCCCTTTCTTCTTTCTAAGCTCAACACAAAAAGCCTCGTTTGTTGATCTGTTTGGTATATCACCTCTTCTAACAACAGGAATTGATTCTTTAACCATTAGTGCTATTCCCCCTCCTTTTTTATCTCCCACTCTGTCGTGTCTGAAGATTGTATAACCGGGGATATTGAGCTGCCAATTTTGCTCCTACTTTAGCCAGGTTCTTGTTATAGCAATGTCATCCTGCTGCCATGTGTCTACCTGTGCCCTTAACTCATCTACCTTTTGTAATACTCCTTGCATTGAAGTATAAACAGCATTTAACCCTGTCCGTTTCTCTTGCTTGATACTTTTTAAACTTTGCTTCTATTGCTACATCTTCTCCATCACTAGCTAATGTTCTACCTCCATTTTCCTGATCTGAATCTGACCTCCTGATCCTACTCCTGGGTTCCCATTCCCCTGCCACACTAGTTTAAATACTCCCCAGTAGAACTTGCAAAAGCCCCTGCAAGGACATTGGTCCCAACTCCCTGTCTGGGTGTAGTCAGTCCGCTTTATACAGGTTCCACCTTCCCCAGAACTGGTCGCAGTTCCTCAAGAAAATGAATCCATCTTGGCTACACCATTTCTCCAGCCACATTCATTTGGTCTATCCTCTTATTCCTGCTCTCGCTGGCATGTAGAACTTAAAGTAATCCTGAATACTGTATTTGAGGTCCTGCATTTTAATTTATCTTCTAACTTCCTGTACTCAGCTTATAGATTCTCATCCATTAGTTAACCTATGTCATTAGTACCAATGTGTACCACGACCACTGTCTGTTCACCTTCCCTCCCCAGAGTGCCCTGCAGCTTGCCTCTTTGAGCAGCAGAGCCAACCACAGTGCTGCTTTCCCCTGAGCAGCCCCACCTCCCCCTGCCAACAGTATCCAATATCCTTTTGAGGGGGCGGTGACCACAGGGGACTCCAACACTACCTTCCTGTGTCTTTTACTGCCCCTGATGGTCACCTGTTTCCTTTCTGTCTGTGTAATCCTTACCTTCGGTGTGACCACCTCACTAAATGTGCTATCCACAACTTGCTCAGTATCGCAGGTGCTCCACAGTGAGTCCATCTGCAGCTCCAGCTCCAAAGTCCAGTCAGCTAACAGCTGCATTTGGACGGACTTTCTACACACATGGTCATCAGCATCCCTCATTTCCCACATTGTGCAGGAGGAGCATATCATGGATCTGATGTTTTCTGTCATGACATCCCTCTCGATTAAGCTAGTTATTCCCTTTTTAAAAACTTGTTAGCTAGGGGCCTTAATAATATTAATTAGGAACCTTGTTTCTTACCACTTAACACTTCAATTATAATTGTACAGCACTATAGTTTTTTTTAGATCCTATCTCCCCCTATTATGTATTAAGCAATGAATTGCTTTAGTGGATTGGAAATACCAGGACTTCCTTGCCAATCAGCTGCTTTGGTTGGTCCCACATTATTTTCTGGTGTTTGTTGACTGCTCTTCCTCCTATTGAGCACTAGGTCCTCTGCAATCTCCTCCTCGGTTATGGTGACCAAGCCGAATTTTTCCAGATACTTCTCAGTGACCTGGGATAAGAGGAGCATTTTCAGGATGGCAGCCTGTAACTAGTGGAATGCACAGCGCACAGATTTGGGGGTTCTTGTGCATAAATCACAAGGCTAGCAGGTAGATGGGAAGGCAAATGGGATGTTGGTCCACACTAGTTAGACCACACCTAGAATACTGTGAACAATTTTGGTCCCCTTTTCTCAGATATACTGGCATTGGGGGCAGTCCAGAGAAGGTTGACTCGGGTGTAGAGGGATTTTCTTAGGAGAGGTTGAGTAGGTTGGACCTATGCTCAGTGGGGCTTAGAATGAAAGGCGACCTTATTAAGACACACCGGATTCTCTGGGGCTTGGCAGGGTAATTGTTGAGAGTTGTTTCCCCTTGTGGGAAGACCTAGGACCAGAGGACATAATTTCAGGGTAAAGAGTGCTCATTTAAGACAGTGATGTGGAGAAATTTCTTCTCTCCAAGGGTAGTGAATCTGTGGAATTCATTACCGCCGAGGCTGGGTTGTTAAGTATGTTCAGCGCTGAGATGGACAAGATTTCTAACCAGTAAGGGAATCAAGGGTTATGGGGATAAGGTGGGGAAGTGGAGTTGAGGATGATTAGATCAGTCATGATCCCATTGAATGGGGAGCAGACTAGTTGGGCTGAATGGCCTACTTCTATGTCTTATGGTTTAGCCAAGATCTTCACTTTATTCTATAAATAATTGACTGTTTGCCTCCTGGCATGAAAGTATTGATTGTGTGCATAACACTCAGTAATCTGAATGGATTAAAATCTGTTGAATTCCTTATTCTAGTCCTAATACAATACCTTACCCCGAGCCCCAATAATGTAGGATTAGAACTAGTGTCTACAGGTGCTGGGCAAATACCCGGGAAGGGCATGAAAAAGCCCGTACTTCTGCAGTCTTGTAAAAATGTACTTACAAATCACTATTTCTTTTTTCAGACAAATTCTCACTTTATGGTTCTTACATTAAGGAACCAAGCACTAGAAATTCTTTCTAAACTAGCAGCAAGCAAATAAATCAAGGCTGTTGTCTTTAAATGTTTGCTCAGTTAATGTTGCTTGCTTCCAGTATTTTAGAAATGTGTAAAGTACTTTCATATATGTTCAGTAGAATGCATAGACTTTTTTCTCAAAGTAACAGGCTTTTAACTGTTGGCAATATAATTTTTTAACGTATGCTGTTTTGGTAAGTTGTAGTTTTTAATAACACAATACCGTATAAGGGCATGATCAGCTCTGTTTGGTGAAATTTTGCTGCTCATGACATTTTGGAGCAAGATTCTAATAAATACTCTTTTTTTGAGCAGCTTATGTGGCACTGAAGTTTTCCCAGTTGATATTAGAAAGGTACTGTTTTGCTTGATTAAGTTTAAGTTCAGGCAGATGGTGATTTTAAATCATTAAGGCTGGCTGTAATTTGCTAATCACTTTGTGGTTGAGTAATGCTAACCAATGAAGAGGAATAATTGTACGGTTTAGAAATCTGAAGTGAAAATATAAAATGGTAAATGAACAGGTCCAGCAGGTCAGTCAGCACATAAATGCTAGGTTATGTATGGCATTTGGTGAAGGGTACGTGTCCAAAATGCCACTATCTATTTAACTCGCCGTCCATAAAAATAATGAGAATTTCCAGCATTTTCTGGGCTCTTGTCCCAACACTGGTAGTTGTGCATTCAACCATCTCAGTCTGAAACATTAATCTTTTTCCTAAACCGTTGTCTTTCTGTTTTCTTCAAACCCTTCTCATTGATCATGTTGTACATTGCCCCCTTCCAATATCTCCTGCTTTTGATTTGTTAATTTTTACCTGATTATGCCAATGTGAGGCTTCTTGGAATGCTTTTCTACAAAGATATAATGCAAATACAACTTTATAAAATTTTTAGTTTATTGTAGTAACCTGGAAATAGACATTATATTCAGAACCAGTATTGTGAAATACTGATAAAAGCAAAATATGATGCTGGAATTTGAAACAAAAACAGAAATTGCTGGAAAATCTCAGCAGGTCTGACAGCATCTGTGGGGAGAGAATAGAGCCAACGTTTCGAGCTTAGATGATCCTTCATCAGGGCTCTGACAAAGGGTCACTGAGACTCGAAAAAATGGCTCTCCTCTCTCCCCACAGATGTTGTCAGACCTCCTGAGATTTTCCAGCATTTTCTGTTTTTGTTGTGAAATAGTGAATTGAGTGGCTGTTGCTGAGTAGCACTTTGGAAATTTGTTGTCAGTGTGGAAATTCAGTGTCATAGAAGGAAAGTTCTACCCAACATGTTTGTTCTTGAGCATCAAAGCATAGAACAGCAACAAGGTTGGGAAATGTTCATTTCAGATAGATTGATAAATAGTTGAAAGGCTATCGTTCACCTTTAAACTTTTTAAAGGTATCAACCTCTGCTTCAGTGGTAGCAATCTCACCTTGGAGGCAGATGGGTTTAAGATCATTTCTTACACTTAAATAGGTGATCTGACAGTGCAGAACCAACATTTATAGATTATTTGGTAATCGCTCATTTATTTTGTTGGGGCGTTGTGTAGATTGGTGTTGGTTAAGGGATAAATATTGGATGGGACACAGTTAACAGTTTGGACCTTGATCTAATGTATTACTTGTACGATAAACTCTCTAAATACTGTGCTGACCTATCAGCCTATTGTGGATTTGGGTCTGGAGTGGGGCTTGAATGAGTACGCCAGCGCGTGTAGATGTATTGATACTGAAATGTGATTTAAAAAAAATATATATAATTTTTTGCCAAAAAGATAGCTTGATTAAATTTGTTTTATAAGTTATCCAACTCTGTTAAATAAGTTTCGTTAGTGTCTGATTAATCTGATTATTAATCCATAAAATTGGGTATTTTAATAAACTAGCCATGAATGGGGGATATGGTATAGTCTTAGCATAATCTTACTGGGCTAGTAAAAATGTACCCTCTAATTTTCTTTTGGAATGTGGGGTAATTTATTTAGGGATGCGGCTAGATAAGTACTATTTAATAACTGAATTGAGTCCCATCTCTGTTATATGATGTATTTTAATCGGGGAAGACAATTGTGTTGAGGCACAGACGCCTTTTTCTGTGTCCTTATACTCAAGGTCAACAAACATCAAGTGAACTGGCAACCTGTTTTCATATTGTTACAACTTGGATGCATGCAAAAAGCAAACTGACAATCCCTCTGATTTTCCCAACTCTAATGATCTCTGTTCAATAATTGACCATGTGGTCAATTGCAGGTATCATCCTGCGCTTCCAGCTGTTATAAATGTTAAATTGATAGTTTTGTCATATGGACCTATTTCCTCTGCTGGGCGAATCAAGAACAAGGAAAAAATAATAACTGGAGCTAGGTTGGCTATTCAAAAGCACAATTGGGAAGCAGCCTTTCCGCACAAGCTAGTGTAAATCTGGGACTTGCTCCCAAAAGACTGAATGCTAGAACAATTGGAGTTTTCAGGCCAGTAATTTTAGGCGTACATATGAGTGGATATGGAACAATGGTGGTTGCATGGAGTTGAGGTGTCAATAAGGCCTGTTCCTAAATTATTGGCACTGTATTTGTGGTGTGTCACACTTGCCTATTGTGAATAAGATGTGGGTAGCAGTTTGTTAGATTGAGAAATGTAAGAATAATAGAAGATCAGTCTTGGGGAAAGATTTGGGGAAGGTGGAAGGGAGAAATGAGAGGGAGAGTTAGTAGGTATAGTAACTGAGATATGAATATGTTTTGAAGGAGGAATGGTGAGTATGGAAAATGATTGAGAATGCCTCTGCCCTCCTGCAGCAAAGGGAGGCTCATGCTGGGACAGTGAGCAAGCAACCACTCTTTACACTGTGTGGGGTATAATTTATGTAGCTTTGTATAGCTCATACACATTTTTGCCTCCATTTTAAAAGGTTACACAGTCTCAGGAGATGAAATTAGAGAATACACAGCTATATGCCTTTGATACAAGCTTCACACAGAGCATGTCTAACATATCTACCTTTATGAAGACCTAGCAGGATGATGGCATTTGAGTACTAATTCATTATTCAACATTTCCTTTTGCTGGTTAGTTGCCTAGGTGAATGCAGAAAGATTAAAGATCAGTCTTTTGTGTATAAAGGATCATTTCCTGAAATTAGAGGGTCAAGAGCTTGAACTGAACAATGGTATTTTGATGTACTGTACATTTTAAAAACATTGTTGTACATAGCTTAGAAAGAGGTGGGATGATGGTGATGAGAAAGCCACCCCAGGGTTTGAATACAAGGATGAAAAGAAAGAATTTATATTTATATATCCCCTTTTTGTGACATCAGGGTGTCCCAAAGCTCTTCATGACCAGTTAAATATTTTTGCAGTGTAGATGCCAAGTGAAGACTAGCAGCCAACTTGCACAATTAGGAATGAGAAAAACAACCAATAATCTGTTAATGTCGGTGGAGGGATAAATATTTGCCATGCTACTGGGAGAATTCTCCAGTTCTTCAGATAATGAGGTGGAATCTTTTGCATTTGCTCGAGAGGGCACACAAGGTTCTGGGCTTACTGTTTCATCCACAAGTTGACAACTCCACTGCCACATTCAACAATGATTTGTATAGCACCTTTAATGTAGTAAAACATTTAAAGCATTTTGTGGAGGCATTAAAAACAAAATATGATACCAAGCCACTAGGACAGATGACCAAAAACATGGTCATAGAGCTAGGTTTTGAGGAGCATCTTGAAGGAGGAAAGAGACTTGTATAAGGATGGAATTCCAGTGCTTAGGGCCTAGGCAGCTGAAGGCAAAACTGTTAATGGTGGAGCAATTAAATTCTAGGATGGTGGAGACAAGATTTCAAAGAGCACATGTATACCTGAATGTTGGAGGAGTTTAGATATAGGGTGGAGTGAGGCATGGAGGGCATTGAAAGCAAAAGTGAGAATTTTAACATTGAAGCGTTATTTTAACTGTGTGTAGGCCAACCAACGCAAGGATGATCAGTGAATGAGATTTAGTGAGAGTTAGTTCATGGGCAGTATAGTTTGGCTAACCAAGTTTACCAAGGGCAGAATGGAGGTGGCCCAGGAGTGCATTGGAATTGTAAGTCTATTTATTGATCACCGGGTATGGATTAGGGCTGCAATAGCAGATAAACTCATGCAGGGGGAGGAGTTGGGTGATATTGGAGGTGGAAACAGGCAGCCTTGGTGGCGTGGAAATGCGGTTGAAAGTTCATCTTGGGATTATATGTGGAAACCTAGATTGGACAGTCTGGTGGTTCAAGCTCAGACATTTGCCAGGGATAAAGATAGACCGGTGGCTATGGAGTAGAATTGTGTGATGGGGGCTGAAGGCAATGGTTGCAGTCTTCCCAGTATACGATTGGAGAAAATTTCTCATTCAGTGGTGGATAAGCAGTCAAACAATTTAGAGACAGTGAAGGGGTCAAAAGAGGTGGTGGTGTGGTGGTTTGGGTGTTGTCAGCACATGTTACTGTAGGACTGCACACATGTCTTATGTAGTACTGTATAGTGTCAGCCAGAATGGAGCTTTGAACTCACGACTTTCTGACTGAAGTGCTGTTGTGACCAGGTCGACCGAATACCTAATTCAAACCATAATTGTAATATTTCAGCTACACTTTGAGTATTGCATTCAGCTCTGGGCACCATAGCACAACATCCGGGCTCTAGAAGTGGTGCATAGCAGGACTGCGAGTTTGATCCCTTATGTCAGAACTAGATTAGGTGTTAGATAAATGAGGACTCCTTAGAATTATCTAGAATACATTAGTGGAATGGAAATCCAGAGCACTATTAAACTGAAACTGGAGCATAAGATGATATGAATAGAAAGTTTAAAAAAAATGAAGTTCAGGACTGATGTCAGAGAGCGGCTCTCTTGCTTGGAATGTTCTAATTCTGGAATCATTGAAATGAGTATTTGCTACTGTTACGATACTGTAAGGATGAGCTCAATTATAGTTTTGTTTATACTTGTTCTTTGGATAGCAATAAATGACAAATTTGCTAGACAATTAACAGGTCAGGACTGGCAAAGTGCACCTTGTTTCAGTAAGTTTGCGTTCATGAAGGAGAAGCACTGTTGCATTTAGGTTGCAGTCAGAAAACAGGAAACATCAAAAACAACACCCCAGTTCCTGGGTTAATCGAGCAGTGTTTTGTAATAAATTGTGTTGCAAGTAGCTCCCAACAGGTTTTTAAATATTTCATGGATTCACATTTTTGATTGACTTGACTTTTTCCTAATCAACAAAAAAAAACACTCTAAAGTTAAAGTTTATTTATTAGTCACAAGTAGGCTTACATTAACACTGCAATGTAGTTACTGTGAAAATCCCCTAATCGCCACAATCCAGCACCTGTTCGGGTACACTGAGGGAGAATCTACCGTGCTAATGCACCTAAGCACGTCTTTCGGACTGTGGGAGGAAACCGAAGCACCTGGAGGAAACCCACGCAGACACGGGGAGAACATGCAAACTCCGCACAGACAGTGGCCCAAGCTGGGAATCGAACTCTGGTCCCTGGTGCTGTGATGCAGCAGTTCTAGCTACTGTGCCATCATGCTGCCCTAGATCTGGTGTTTGGGACTGGGGTAGGCTTAGTGGACTAAGTGCCTATGAGGAACTCTTGAGTAAGAGTGATCATTGTGCCATAATGTTTAGATTAGTAATGGGGAGGAGCAAGGAACAATCTAAAGTAGAATTTCTAACTTGGAAAATAACCAACTTCATTGGATGTGAGGGGATCTTGCTGGGGTAAAATGGAACCAAAGACTGCCAGGAAAAATTGTGACACAACATTGGGTAATTAATGTTTCAGGTACAGGCTAGGTACATTTTAACAAGGTTGAAAGATAAGGGAACCAAAACCTGGGCTCTTTGGATGGCCAGGGAGGTAGAGAATACTGTATGATGAAACTAAAGGTGTATGATGCATGTCAGATATTCTAAGCAGGAATAAAAATATGAAAAGTTGCGAGGGGGAGTGAAGAGGAAGATAATGTAAAAGAAAGATCCTGAGAATAGAATGGCAGTTTGTGTAAAAGAAGCCAAAAATCTTTTACTGGCATGCAAATAATATGCGGCGAGGTGGTTTTGTTGGGGGCAAAGAGGGTAATATGTGTAGGGCAGGGCTAGAGTACTTAATGAGAAAGAAGATGTGGATAAAATATCAGTAGAGCAGAGATGGTGGAAGTAATAGATGGGGTGAAAATTTGCTAAGGATGCATTGGAAAGGCTTGGATATGCTTAGAGTAGATAAGTCACTTGGTCTGATGGCTGACGTCCAAGGTTGCTAAAGGAAGTGGGGAGGAGATAGCTTAAGGGCTTTCCATAATGTTTGAATCTTCCCTAGATATGGGGGAGGTGCCAGAAGATTGGAGAAAAGCAAATATAACACTGTTAAAGGGTGTAAGGATATTCCTAGTAGCAATAGGCTGGTCTGTTTAATATCTGTACTGAGTAAGATTTTGGGAACAATCAGGGAAAAAGGCACTTGGAGAGGATCAAGTTAATTTAGGATGGACGGATGAATTGCTTGATGAATCCAATTTAATTTTTGATGAAGCAACAGGGAAGGTTGGTGGATTTTAATGAAACCTTTTACAAAATACTGCATAAAAGTCTAGTTAACAAAACTGAGGGTAAGTATCAGGTTGGATTTTTAAAAACTGGCTAAGAGTGAGTTGTGATAAATGGTTATTTTTGAGACTGTAGGATAGGCAGTGGTGTTCCCCAAGGGTTCGTGTTAGGAACATCTTTTTGATGTATACAAATGACTTGAATATTGAAATAGGAGCATAATTTATTGATGAGGATGATACCGATGGACTGCAAAAGATTTGGGTTGGAAGAATGTGGCAGATGGTTTTTAATATGGAGAAGTGAAAGGTAATAAATACATTTTGGCAACAGGAATGGGAAGAGGCAATATAGACATAATGACAGTTCTGAAGAGTGTGCAGGTACAGAGGGACCTCAGATCTTTGAAGGTAGCAAGACTTTTATTGAGTAGTTAGCAAAGCATATGGGATTCTGGGCTATTCATAACTATAGTTTCTGAAAGCAAAATCAGGCAAGTTTTGCTGACCTTTTATAAAGCTTTGGCTGGCCCCATCTTGAGTATTGTGCCAGTTTTAATGACCACACTTTAGGATAAATAGAGGGTGCACTGAGAATTTGCCAGAATGATTCCAGGGATGGTGGATTTTAGCTACAAGGTTGGGTTAGAGAAGCTAGGTTTGTTCCCCTTGGAGACATGAGGTTTGAGGAGATTTTGATAGAGATGTATAAGCTATGAGTGAGCAAATCAATAGCAGATGCAGTGTAATTTGGATAAATGCAAGGTTATTCACTTTGTAAGCAAAAACAAGAAGGCAGATTACTACCTGAAAGGCTGTAAATTGGGAGAGGGGAGTGTGCAGCGGGACCTGGGTGTCCTTGTGCACCAGTTGCTGAAGGTATGCATGCAGGTGCAGCAGCCAGTAAAGAAGGTGAATGGCATGTTGGCCTTCATTGTGAGAGGTTTTGAGTACAAGAGCAGGGATGTGTTGTTACAATTATACAGGGCCTTCGTGAGGCCGCACCTAGAATGTTGTGTGCAGTTTTGGCCTCCTTTTCTGAGGAAGGATGTTCTTGCTCTTGAGGGAATGCAGCGAAGGTTTACCAGGCTGATTCCAGGGATGGCGGGACTGATGTATGAGGAGAGATTGACTAGGTTAGGATTGTTTTCGCTGGAATTCAGATGAATGAGGGGGGATCTCCCAGAGACTTATAAAATTCTGACTGGACAGGGTAGGTGCAGGGAGGATATTCCTGATGGTGAGTCTGTCCAGAACCAGGAGTCAGTCTGAGGATTCAGGGTAGCCCATTTAGGACGGAGGTGGGGAGACATTTCTTCACCCAAAGAGTGGTGAGCCTGTGGAATTCATTACCACAGGAAGTAGTTGATGCCAAAACATTGAATGTATTCAAGAGGCGGTTAGATATAGCACTTGAGGCAAATGGGATCAAAGGTTATTGGGAGAAAACAGGCTTAGGCTATTGAGTTGGATGATCAGCCATGATCGTGATGAATGGTGGAGCTGGCTCAAAGGGCCAAATGGCCTCCCCTTGCTCCTATCTTTCGATGATAGATTTAGGTAAGGTAGACAAAGAAAAGTTGTATTTGCTAGTTGATGGTAAAAGGAATAGGGGACACCGATTTGAGGTTTTGGGAAGAGATATTATGGGTGGATGTGGACATGAACCTTCCAACGCAGCGAGTGGCAATGACTTAACGGCAGATGGTTTACATGACTGATAACTGGGGTGATGGGATTGTTTTACGAGGAAACGTTGGATAGGCTGGGCCTGTATCCATAGATGATTGAGGGGCGATCTTATTGAAATATACAAGATCCCGTGGGGACTTGACAGGGTGGATGCTAAAAGGATGTTTCTTCTTGAGAGAGACAAGATTCTGGGGAGACTGTTTAACAATAACGGGTCTCCCCTTTAAAACAGTGAGGAGGAGAATTTTTTTGAGGATCTTTAGTGTGTGGAATTCCTTTTCCCAGAAGTGGAGCCTAGGTCATTGAATATATTCAGGGCAGAATTAGGTAGATTTTTAATTGACATGAGAGTCAAATGTTATGGGAGACAGACAGGAAAATGGAGTTGAGACCCGTTTTTTAAAAAGGGATCTCCCATTTAGGAGATGAGAAGAAATTATTTTTTCTGGTTGTGAATCTTTGGAACACTCTTCCCCAGAGACTGGTGGAGGCAGGGCCAATTAATATTTTTCAGGTAGAGGTAGTTAGATTCTTGATTAATGAGGATTATCACAAGTAGGGTGTGGAATGTGGAGTTGTGAAATCAGTCAGATGATCTTATTGAATGGTAGTGCAGGCTCAAGGGATCCTCCTAATTCATATGTTGGTATGCCTTGGAAATTGGATGGACACTTAAGGGAAATAGGTTTGCAGGATTATGGGACTAGGGCAGGGGAATTGGGCTGACTAGATTGCTCTATAGAGAGCATTGACTCAGTGGGCCAAAGAGTCTCTTACTGTGCTGTAATTACTCTTAACTCTAATGTCTCTTTGCCTTTCTTTCAAACTTATGGAAGAGCCACAGCTATTACAGGAAGGACTGCAGGACCTGTGAACAGGCAATGACTTGTGAAGAATTGTTTTTAAAGCTTCATTGGTATAAACTGTCAGGTGGAGGAGGAGAGACAAACATATTAGGGATGTCCAGAGTCAGGCTTAATGATGTAATGGGCAAAATTTGGATATGTAAAGGGATGGAATACAATGGGTGGAATAGCCTTGTACATTTGTGTTGACACAGTTGCTTTTGAAAGTTGCTCATGATTACAAATATAGATATTTAAAGATGAATGTGATATCAGATACCTACTTGTATTAAATGCATCTTGAGCATGTCATGCATATATTAAAATTCCCTTTGGGCCAGACTCCAATTTTATGCTATCTCTGGAGTTGTGAAAATTTGATCTGAGCTGTCTTCTCAAGTCTGTATTCCTGAAATTGTGGCCCTTTTAATTTTAGCTATAGTTTGATCTGGGACATGAAGCTGAGAGTTGCGTAAAACATGCTGAGCTGAACTCCAAATATCGTGGATCTTGATCTGTGCATTTCAATGTGTCAGGACCTTGCATAATGCAGATATGAACAGCTTGTAATTGCAGAATTGCAATTCAATATTCATTTTCCAGCAAGTTGAGGGTTAGCTTTCTTTTCGATCACTTTGTCCCAAGCCCGGTGTGGTAGTTAAGTGAAATAAAACTTAGTTTTAATTAGCTCCTTTTGGAAAAAGAGAAATATTTCTGAAAGAACAGGATTGTAGATTACAACAACTTGCATTTACATTGCACCTTGAACGTAGTAAAACCCCCACTACACTTTAAAGGAGCGGACATTGGGCCGCATAGTGAGATATGAAGGAAGATGACCAAAGGCTTGGCTAAAGTGCTAGATTTTAAGCAGTGTTTTAAAGGGAGGTAGAGAGTAAACAGGGAAGTATAGACCAGTGAGTCTAATGTCAGTGGTAGGGAAGTTGCTAGAGTCCATTATCAAGGATTTCATAGCACAGCACTTGGAAAGCAGTGGTATAATCAGACAAAGTCAGCATGGATTTACGAAAGGGAAATCATGCTTGTCAAATCTACTGGAATTCTTTGAGGACGTAACTTAGACTTAGGGAGAACCAGTGGATGTGGTTTATTTAGACTTTCAGAAGGCTTTTGACAAGGTCTCATGTAGCAGATTACTATGTAAAGTTGAAGTGCATGGGATTGTGCATAGTGTCTTGATGGATAGAAAACTGGTTAGCAGACAAGAAGCAGAGATTTGGAATAAATGGGTCTTTTTCTGATTGGTAGGCAGTGACAAGTGGGGTACCGCAGGAATCTGTTCAAATTATATATTAATGATTTGGACATGGGAGCTAAATATATTATCTCCAAATTTGCAGATACAAAGTTGGGTGGGAAGGTGAGCTGTGCGGAGGATGCAGAGATGCTTCTGTGTGATTTGGACAGGTTGAGTGAGTGGGTATATGCATGGCAGAGGCAGTGTAATGTGGATAAATGTGAGGTGATCCACTTTATTTGATGAAGCAGCATGTACTCCTAAAACTTGTGATTTCAAATAAACCTATTGAACTATAACCTGGTGTCGGGTGGCACCTCATCTTGTCCACCCCAGTCCAACATCGGCACCTGCACATCATGGTTATCCACTTCAGTAGCAGAAATAGGAACGCAGATTATTATTTGAATGGATGTAAATTGAGAGGTGGATACTCAGTGGGACCTTGGTGTTCTTGTGCATTAGTCACAGAAAGTAAGCATGCATGTAAAGAAGACAAATGGTATGTTGGCCTTCATAGCTAGAAGATTTGAGTATAGGAATAGGGATGTTTTGCTGCAATTGTGTAGGGTGTTGGTGAGGCCATACCTGGAGTATTGTGTACAGTTTTGGTGTCCTTATCTCAGGAAGGATGTCCTTGCTATAGGGGGAGTGAGCAAAGGTTTACCAGGCTGATTCCTAGGATGGTGGAACTGTCATATGAAGAGAGACTAAGTCGGTTAGGATTATATTCATTGGAGTTTAGAAGAGAGAGAGGGGATCTCATAGAAACATTCTAAACAGGATTAGACAGCGTAGATTCAGAAAGAATGTTCCAGATGATGGGGGAGTCCAGAACTCGGGGTCATAGTTTGAGGATAGGGGGTAAACCTTTTGGGACTGAGGTGAGGAGAAATTTCTTCATCAAGAATGTGAATCTGTGAACTGCACTACCACAAAGTATTTGAGGCCAAAATGTGTGATTTCAAGAAGGAATTGGATATAGCTCTTGGGGCTAAAGGAATATGGGGGAAGATGGGTTCAGAGTACTGAATTTTGATCAGCTATGATAATGAATGGAGGAGCAGGCCTGAAGGGCAGAATGGCACTCCTGCTTCTATTTTCTATGTATGTTTCCACGTACAAAAGGAAAGAGCTCGAGAGGCACAGGGAGGGAATTCCAGAGCCTGGAGGCATGGCTTCCAATGGGATGTATGTTTTTATTGCATGGGGAGACTCTAGAAGAGGCCAGAATCAATCTCACTGAAACATCTTTCTCACAAGGATTTCCAATCTCCACATTTGAAGTTCTTGCCTTGGAATTCTCCCCAAAATTTGCTCCCGTTTGTAAGGTTTCAACAACTGCTTACCTCGCAGTTCCAGATACTTTGCCCCACATTTCTTGACATTCAAGCTTCACCTTTCAAGCAGAATTTCAGTTCTTCACCTGTGCCAAACATAACACTGTTCTAAAAGGGGTACTTTTGCCCCAGTGGCCCGCAGCATGGTGTCACCGAACTTTGACTGCCGCCTTGGATCTTCAGGCTTCTCTCGCTCCCACATCACTCAAAGCCTGCTCCCTGTAGCTCTTTAATTCTCTGCTCCTTTCACCTTAACCGAAAGGGACATTTTACAACCTCTTGCTGTCCCCTTCCCTGATTTGGGACCTATACCTATCCCCCTTCTGTGTACTGCACCCTGGAACGGCTACACAGCAATGGCACTCCACACCAGGTCACCTGACCTGTTTTTGTTCACGCTGTCATTCTTCTGTGCAGCGGACAAGGCCGGTCATTGGCCTGAAGAATTTAAAACTAGTATTGCACATATATAGCCAGTTTCTAGCTGGTGTAGGTGGAAAAGATCTGAAGATTGGGATTTGGAGTTCCTGACCTCCAAACAGAAGGTGAGTTAGGTTTCATCATAACAGATCAAGTGTTAACAGAATTCACCAATTTCTGTGCTTCTGAGACAGTAGAAATGTGAACTGTGAAGTGCATTGTTGGGTGAGTACTTCTTGAGTTGTTCTTGTGACAATAGAGAATGTTTTAGTTTTGCTTCCTTTAGTTTGCCTGAAACCTGTTGGTCTTCCATTACAAAGTGTGGTCCCTGACTGTTGCAGACTGGCACATTACAAAGTCCAAGACCACATGCTGAGGGATGCACTTTAAGCTTGGGGCAGCCGCTGCAGAGATGCAATGGGGGAAGGTCATTGCCCAAGCCCTTTCAGCCATAATGAACTGAGGGGAGTGAAATTGTACAGAATTTACCCCTCCCGCGAAATACCTTTGCACCATTTTGAAATGTCTGTAATATTTCTTAGATTATATTGAAGCACCTCAGAGTGCAAGATGACCTACGTAGAAACCTGTATATTACTGTATTTTGTGTGAGGGTCATTTTAAAATGTTTGTAATGTTCTTTCAGATCCTTTATAAAGTATATTTTTGTCAAAACAAGTTCTTCCTTTTGATTACGTAGTATATAGTTCGTTGAAAGCAATGTCACAGGTAGACAGTGGCAAATAAGACATTTAGCACACTGGCCTTCATCAGTTAGGGCATTGAGTATAGGAGTTGGGACATTGTTACAGTTGTATAAGTCGTTGGTGAGGTCGCACTTGGAGTATTTATTGTGTACGGTTTTGGTCACCCTGTTATAGGAAAGACATTGATAAACTGGAAAGCGTGCAAAGATTTACGAGGATGTTGCCTGGGCTAGTGGGCCTGAGTTATAAGGAGTGATTGGCCAGGTTAGGGCTTTATTCCTTGGAACATAGGAGAATTATACACCTTTATTGAGGTGTATAAAATCATGAGGGGCATAGATAAGGTGAACAGTCTTTTTCCCAAGGCCGGGGAATTGAAAACTAGAAGGCATAGGTTTACGGTGAGGGGGAAAGATTTAAAAAGAACCTGAGGGGCAACTTCATGCAAAGAGTAGTGTGTATATGGAATGAGCTGCCAGAGAAAGTGGTTGAGACAGGTTCAATGGCAACATTTAAAAAGCATTTGGATAAGTACGTGGATGGGAAAGGATTAGAGGGATATGGGCCAAATGTGGGCAATTGGGACTAACTGGGAGGGCACCATGGTCGGCCTGGACTGGTTAGGCCGACAGGTCTGTTTCCGTGCTGTATTCTTCTATGACTATTAGTAAACTCTTTCAAAACAAAATTTGAGTCCATGTCCTAACTTGCAGTTGGTCTGAGTGATAGGAGCATGCTTGAGAGACTAAAAGGGCTTTTAATTTCCCAAGTTCCTTATCAGCATTTTATGGATGGAAAAGGAACTGTTTCCATATTTATAAACTATTGAAGTGGCTTTCTTTGCACTTCAGCGAACCTTCATCCAGGCATTGTTTTGATTTTCCAAATGAATATTTTCTATTAGTTATGCAGACCAATCTTAATTTTTATTGATGCAATTTTTCTCCCATCTCTATCGTAACTTAAAATGTTGCTAAAACAAAAATTCTAAGGGAAAGCAACCAGAATAGCATAAACTTTTAGACTATGATAGATTTCCTTTAATAGAGATGAAGGAACAGGAAGTCATTGTGCTAAACATGAACATTCCAATTGCTACTGAACTCCTGATAGTTGGCATTTCCTGTGGCTTATTATTGAAGTAACACAATTGGTTTTCATTATGGCCAGAGAATTTGTATGGCTGACACAGCTCAACATTTTATATATGTTAGGAAATTGACTGCTAAATAACACAGCAGTTTGTTTTGGCCATTAAGTACTGGAGTTAATACGCCCTCAAAAGCCCCTAAGAAATCCTGGAAAATTCAATCATGGGTACCTAATCACAGAAAAAGTTGCATCAGGTTGGAGGGTCAGGATGGGGTAAGCAAGTCTTCTTGGCTATGGGATTGGGAGCAGGTCTGCCGAGGGACGGGGTGGGACGGCTTGTCTGCCGAGGCTGGTGGGGAGGCAGAGGGAGAAAAGGAGGCTGCGAAAGGGGAAGAGGGGCTGTGAGAGAGAGATCAGTTTAAACTTGTGAAAAGGCAATCTCAGCTAACTAGGAGCTAGGAAACATGAAGTCACTGAGATAATGAATTCTTGGCAAATGAATGTGGAGTCTCTAGCTTTAAGGCTGCATAAGTTCAGGAGCTACTACATGGGGAAAAATGTGGTGGGTGCTTTAATACTAAACCATTTTATTTTGTAAGATGATTTGCACTTGTGTTATCACATCTCAATGTGAATTTCTTAAGGTGCAGTGACAGAGATAAATGCACAACTATTTTGCATATATACTTGGCATATGCAATGATTCGAAACAGTAATGAATAGCTTGCATTTTTACAGTGCTTTTTATGACCATGGGACATCCCAAAGTGCTTAAACTCAATGAAATACCTTGGAAATGTTGCAGAGAAGAATATGTAATGAGGTAAATTATCAAGTAATTTAGGGGAGTCTAGGACTAGGGACCTGAATACAGATGGTAATGGTACTATGTTCGCATTTAGTTCAAAGCGGAGATGTGTGGGTCGAAAAGATTAGTGTTATCATAAGGGTAAGAAGGTAGAGCCAGTTAAAGTGAACTCAGAAACTCGGTTAAAAGATAGGATAGTAAAGATGCAGTGGCAGAGATGCTTAACTTGTGGCAAAGGTGAGGGAAAAAAACTGAGAAGGATGCATTGACCGTGACCTTAAGGAAGTTAAGGGTGGCACCAAATTGAAAGAAACACTGTATAAATCTGCAACGGTTGATGGTCAGATGATTGGATTTTAAGAACCAGCAAAGAATGATTAAAAAATAGAGGAAGATAGAGCATGTAAAAACATAATAGCTTCTACAGGTATCAAAATAGGAAAAGATTAGCTAAAACTAGCTTAGCTTAACTAGAGAAAGCCTGGAAGAAAGGAAAAGATGTAGGTGTTGGAACAGGTATTTTATATCTGTCTTCTGCGGAAGACTTCAAAAACCTCCCAATCAAGAGGTGATCAAGTGGGAGAAACTTAAATCAACCACCATCACTAGGGAAAAGGTGCTGGAAAACCTATTAATCCTAAAGGCTAACCAGTCCCCAGGACCAGATGGCTGCATCCTAAAGTCTAAATAGAAGTGGCTGGAAAGGTAGTGCAGACATTGGTATAATCTTCCAAAATTCCCAAGATTCTGGAAGGGTCCCAGCAGCTTGTAAAATAGCTAATGTAACATCTTTATTCAAGAAAGGAGGGAGGCAGAAAACAGGGAACTATAGGCTGTTTGGCCCAGTCTCTGTCATAGTAATGGATTTTAGCAATTTCCCTAAAATGGTTATAGCAGGGTACTTAGAAAATCATCATGTGATCAGGCAGAATCAGCTTGACTTTGTGAAGGGGAAATCACACTTAATCCATTCGAGCTTTATAAGGAATTAACAAGCTTGGTGGATAAAAGGGAACCTGTAGATGCGGTGTTCTTGGATTTCCAAAAGGGATTTGAAAAGGTACCACATCAAAGGTTACATAAGAACTAAGAGCAGGAGTAGGCAATTCCACTCCAAGAACCAGCTCCGCTATTCAATACAATCATAGCTGATCACATCTTGGCCTCAGCTCCACCGTCCTACCCGTACCCCATAACCTTTCATCCCTCTACTAATTAAAAACTTTCTTTTCAAATTTGTGTAGTGTTCTGGTGTTCACTGCACTTTGGGGTAGAGAATTCCACAGATTCATGACCCTTTGACTGAAGTAATTCCTCCTCATTTCTGTTTTAAATCTCCCACCCCACAGCCTAAAACTATGATGCTATGTTCTAGAATGTCCAACAAGAGGAAACATCTGCTTTGTCTGTCCTGTCAATCCCTTTAGCATCTTGTATACCACCAACGCCTCTACTTTCTCAGAAGACTAAGGAAATTTGGCATGTCAGCTTCGACTCTCACCAACCTTTACAGATGCACCATAGAAAGCATTCTTTCTGGTTGTATCACAGCTTGGTATGGCTCTTGCTCTGCCCAAGACCACAAGGAACTACAAAAGGTCGTGAATGTAGCCCAATCCATCATGCAAACCAGCCTCCCATCCATTGACTTTGTCTACACTTCCCACTGTCTCGACAAAGCAGCCAGCATAATTAAGGACCCCACGCATCCCGGACATTCTCTCTTCTACCTCCTTCCGTCGGGAAAAAGTCTGAGGTCACATACCGACTCAAGAACCACTTCTTCCCTGCTGCCATCAGACTTTTGAATGGACTTACCTTGCATTAAGTTGATCTTTCTCTATACCCTAGCTATGACTAACACTACATTCTGCACTCTCTCGTTTCCTTTAAGAATGGTGTGCTTTGTCTGTATAGCGCGCAAGAAACAATATTTTTCACTGTTAATACATGTGACAATAATCAAATCAAATAGGTTACCAAATAAAATAAGGGCACATGGTATAGGGGAGTAACATATTAGCATGGTTAAAGGATTGGATAGCTAACCGGACATAGCGAAAAGGAATATAAAGGTTTTTTCCAGGTTGGCAAGCTGTAGCTAGTGGATGCCACAGGAATCCGTGCTGGGGCCTTGACTATTTACAGTCTATAATAATGATTTGGGATGAATGGACTGTTGCTAAACTTGCTAATGACTCCAAGATAGGTAGCAAAGTAAGTTGTCAAGCGGAGGTAGAGAGTCTAGACTATACAGTCTGCAACTGGATTTAGACAGGTTAAGTGAGCGGGCAAGTATAATGTGGGAAAATGCGAATTTGTCCGCTTTGGAAGGAAGAATAGAAAATCAATTTTCTTATTTAAATGGGGAGAGATTGTGGAACTCGTGGTAGAGAGGGATCCCAGTGCGCTGATACATGAACTGCAAAATGTTACTATGCAGGTACAGCAAGTGATTAGGACGGCAAATGAAATGCTGCTTATTGCAAGGGGAACCAATATGCAAGTAGGGAAATTTTACTCCTATAAGGGCCTTGGTGAAACCACTTCTGGAGAACTGTGTGCAGTTTTGGTCATCTTGTTTGAAAAAGGATATAAATGGTTAGAAGCAGTTCAGAGAAGGTTCACTCGATTTATCCCTGGGATGAGTGGTGTAGACTTTATTAGGAAAGGTTAAGCAGGTTGGGTCTACACCCATTAGAGTTTAGAAGAATGAGAGATGAGCTTATTGAAACATGCAATTCCTGAGTGGAATTGACAGGGTGGATGCTGAAAGGATGTTTCTCCTTTTGGGAGAGACTAGAATTAGGGGAGATATTTTTTAAAACTAAGGTTTAAGATGGTGATGAGGATAATTTTTTCCTGGCGATCTTTAGTGTGCGGAATTCCTTTTCCCAGAAGTGGAGCCTAGGTCATTGAATTTATTCATAAAGAAAAAGGCAACAGGTGGATGCAGAATCGATCAGTGGATTCAAGAAAGAGATAAATATTTGATCGAAAGTGGGGTAAAGGGTTATGGGGAAAAGGCAGGGAAGTGGAGTTAGAATGAATTGGAGATCAGCCATGATCATACAGAATAACGGAGTGGGCCTACACTCGCTCCTAATTCTGATTTTCCTATGGATAGCTGCACCAAGTGCTGGCACAGGCACGATGAGCTGAGTGGCCACTCCCTGTGCTGTATAATTCTACAAAAATCTAGTGGCAGCAGGATGAACTGCAGACAGATCTAGATGAGATTGGACATTGTTGTTTAAGGCGAAAAGGCTTGGTGAATAACTTGTTTAGAAAGATAGACTAGAATGTTCATCTGTTTCTAAAAGTTAGAGACACTAAACTGTTTGTTTTATTTAGTAATCACGTCTGACTTCATGGGCAAGCAAGTGGAGAAAGGTGGGGAATCTGAGTTTCATGTATCAGTGCATGTTTTAAATTATTTATGTTATGAAGGCAGATTGCATAAACTTGATTTGTATTGAGTTTAGACAGTTGAGGAGATTCCTAATAGAGATCTTTAACTGCTGGGTCACTCTCAAAAATAATGAATAGTTAGCATGGATCTCAAAAGGGAAAGTCTTGCTTGACCAACCTCATTTTATCTTTTGGAGAGTTAACAGAGAATAGACAAATAATGTGGTAGATGTGATTTACCTAGATTTGCAAAAGACCTATGATAAAGTACCATAAAGAATAAGGTCAGAGAATGGGGAGTCAGGAACAAGTAGCAGAATGGAATGCTAGCTGGCTTCAAGACAAACCATGTAATGGATAAAGGGTAGTTATTCAGAGCGACGAAAGGAAATGATGTTCCCACAAGGATCAGTGCTGGGAACACTGTTGCTCACTAATTTGTAAATTTGCTGATGCCTCCAAATTTGGGATGGGTTTTGGGGCAGTCTGTACTGAGGACTGCAACAGTAGATATTAAACTTGCCAAATGAGCGCATAAATGCAAATGATTTTCAACATGGATAAATGTTACTATATTTTGGCAAGAAAAATAAGATTGCATATTAGCTAGAAAATGAGGCTCCAGCTAGGATAGAGGAGCAAAGGGATCTGGGAGTACAAAAATACAGATCACCAAATTAACAAGGCCATTAAAAAAAGCAAAGCAAGAACTAGGATTTATTTAGAGGGATAGAATTGAAAAGTAACATTGTGCTAAACTTGTACTGAATCTTGGCTATATTATAGAAAGAGGCACTGGAACAGATGGGGAAAAAAAGATTTACAAGGATGATGCCAGAAATGTAGGGGTATAAGTAACAGAAGAAAATCATCAACCTGGGTTTCTTTTCTCTGGTGGCCTAATGAAAGATTTTGATGGAGTATACACAGAATATTACTATTAGTGGGGAGGAGAAATACTTAAGGCCATCGATGTGTGATAGTCGCCAAGAAACCCAATAGCGAATTCAAAATAAACTTTATCCAAACTACTGAGAAATTGGCACTTGATCCCATTGAGTGGTTTAAGCAAAGGGTATAGATGCATTTCAGGGGAATCATAAGAGGGCGAAAGAATGAAAGGGTTATTGTGCTGCTAGAATTACATGAGGTAAGATTCGAAGAGGCTTGATTGGAGCATCACCACTGCCATGGCTGGTTAGGCCAAATGGCCTGTTTCTGTGCTGAATGTGCCATGTAATTGACATTTTAAAGACTGACATTAATAAGAGATGTGGATAAAGGGTGTAAAAGTATATGGACCAAAGTGATTAAATGGAATTGGGCTAAAAAAAATCTGCATTTTGCAATCATGGGATTTATCAAAGCTCTTTGCAACCTGTAACATGTCTTTTTGAAGTGGTGTCACTGTTGTGCTGTTGGAAACAGCATCCACTTTATGCACAGTAAACACTCTCTAACAGCAATATGATGACCAGGTAATCTATATTTACAATGTTGATTGAGGGATAAATATTAGCCAGGATATTGGGGTGATTCCCCAGCTCTTCAAAATTGTGCCAGGCATCTTCCATCCAAGATATAGCAGATGGGGTCTTGTTTTAATTTCTCATCTGAAAGATGGCACTTATGATAGTACTGCAGTTGGAGTGTCAGCCTTTTTGTTTGGGGTCTTTGAGTGGGACTTGAACATTTGTTATAACCTATTCCTTTCTGAATCTTTGTCACATTTAAGATGCCTGTACACTTGTGTTTTCCTTTTGTTAGTGGTGATGCTGTAAATTTAGGGAACAACTCATATTCTCAAACTAACTTTGCTTCCCAAATTGCTGTATGATTTGCTGCTTAAATAATCAAGTATTGTATCAAAAGAGGACAATGTATAACCTTAAAATAGAGATTAAATATGCAGATATTAGTTTTGATGAAATAGTGAATTTTTATGTTCAGGTTCAATTATTATTCATCCTTGCCCACCTTCAACTGAAGGCTGTAATTGGTCTTCACTCCCTATGTGCAGTGCCAAAGGAAATTGAGTTATTAAATACATGCATATATAAATATACAATTAACCAAATATGATGAAAGAAATTACACAATTATGGTTTGAAATGCATTGCCTGAAAAGTGGCAGTAAACTTACCACAGCGAATTGAATAAATACACGTTGGGAGAAAATAAATTTGGGGAAAGAGCAGTCAGTAAGGATAGGCAACAACACCACCTCCATGATCATCCTCAACACCGCTGCTCCTCCAGGCTGTGTCCTCAGCCCCTTACTATACTCCTCCACCTTTGACTGTGGCCAAATTCCCCTCCAACTAAATTTTCAAGTTTGCTGATGACACCACCATTGTGGGTCAGATCTCAATGATGAGATAGAGTCCAGGAAAGAGATAGAGAATCTGGTGAATTGGTGCAATGACAATTTCTCCCTCAATGTCAACTAAATGAAGGAGATAGTCATCAACTTCAGGAAACGTAGTGAAGGGCATGCCCCTGTCTACATCAATGGGGACGAAGTAGAAATGGTGGAGAGCTTCAAGTTTTTAGGTGTCCAGATCACCACCAACCTGTCCTGGTCCCTCCATGTGCATGCTATAGTTAAGAAAGCCCACCAACGCTCCTCCTTCCTCAGAAGACTAAGGAAATTTGGCATGTCCGCGACAACTCCCAACTTTTACAAATGCACCATAGAAAGCATTCTTTCTGGTTGTATCACAGCTTGGTATGGCTCCTGCTTTATCAAAACGGCAAGAAAGTACAAAGGGTTGTGAACGAAGTCCAGTCCATCACTCAAACCAGCCTCCCATCCACTGATACTGTCTACACTTTCCGCTGCCTTGGAAAAGCAGCCAGCATAATCGAGGACTTCACGCAGCCTGGACATTCTCTCTTCTGTCGGGAAAAAGATACAGAAGTCTGAGATCACGTACCAGCCAGCTCAAGAACAGCTTCTTCCCTGCTGCCATCAGACTTTTGAATGGACTTACCTTGCATTAAATTGATCTTTCTCTACACCCTAGCTATGACTGTAACACTACATTCTGCACCTTCTCCTTTCCTTCCCTATGTAGGTATGTTCAGTCTGTATAGTGCACAAGAAACAATACTTTTCGCTGTCAGAGTGTGGAACTAATTGGATGGCTTTTCCCCAAAATGATCCCTCATGATGTTCTGATTGTATGATCAGCCCTGTCCTACTTTCATTTATTGTTTGAACTGCTGAACCAATGGTTGAAATCAGCCAAACTATTATGGTGCAACATTATTTTCATCAAGTTGCACCCAACTCAGTTCAAAGCCTCTTGAGCAAAAGCACAACCTTGCGTGAAATTAAGCTATACTGATCAGAGGAATCTAATTTAATCTCTTGTCTGAGTTAACTGGTTGAATGGGGTTGCAATTGGGTGATTCCAAATTGACCTCACTGCCCAGATTATGGCAAAGAAAATCAGCCTTGTTGCCTGTTCCTAACCATGCCCAGTCACTTGATGTTTGGACTGACTTGGGTGGTGGGGTGTCATCATAGCTAAGAGCTTGATATTTACTTGAGATTCATAGAGAAAAAGGCAGCAGGTGGAGAATGTACAGGGGTTGAGCTCATACCTTGTACTTCATCTCTCTGGAAGGTGGCAGAGGTATATTTCCAATTTGGGGTGGGTGGTGTTGTCAAGTTTCATCTGGACAAGGGACTGGAACAGGCAAGAGCTGTTCAGCACATGGATGAAAAATGTGTTTGAGGCATGTTGGCTTGAGTAAGGTCTTGCATCTATGGAACTCTATCCCAGCATTGGTGCCTTGAACAAAAGTTAGGTGGTGGGATGGGGGAGTTAAAATCTGTTGCTAGAAAGAAAGTAACCGAAGTCTGAAATGTGTTTGAGAAATATCTCCCGTTCTTTTGTTCTGGAAACACTAATGTGCATTAGAAGGAAAATTTTGGATTTTTTTCAAACAGGTGTATTTAAGCTTGTAGTGCATAGAAAACCTTTCTGTTTTACTCGCAAAGTGTGAAACGTCCCTTTAAAAATTTTTTACTCCGTATTATTGCATAATTTGCTGATGACACCAAGATTGGTGGAGTAGTGGATGAGGTGGAGGGCTGTTGTAGGCTGCAAAGAGACATAGATAGGATGCAAAGCTGGGCTGAAAAATGGCAAATGGAGTTTAACCCTGATAAATGTGAGGTGATTCATTTTGGTAGGACAAATTTAAATGTGGATTACAGGGTCAAAGGTAGGGTTCTGAAGACTGTGGAGGAACAGAGAGATCTTGGGGTCCATATCCACAGATCTCTAAAGGTTGCCACTCAAGTGGATAGAGCTGTGAAGAAGGCCTGTAGTGTGTTAGCTTTTATTAACAGGGGGTTGGAGTTTAAGAGCCGTGGGGTTATGCTGCAACTGTACAGGACCTTGGTGAGACCACATTTGGAATATTGTGTGCAGTTCTGGTCACCTCACTATAGGAAGGATGTGGAAGCGCTGGAAGGAGTGCAGAGGAGATTTACCAGGATGCTGCCTGGTTTGGAGGGTAGGTCATATGAGGAAAGGTTGAGGGAGCTAGGGCTATTCTCTCTGGAGCGGAGGAGGCTGAGGGGAGACTTAATAGAGGTGTATAAAATGATGAAGGGGATAGATAGAGTGAACGTTCAAAGACTATTTCCTCGGGTGGATGGAGCTATTACAAGGGGGCATAACTATAGGGTTCGTGGTGGGAGATACAGGACGGATATCAGAGGTAGGTTCTTTATGCAGAGAGTGGTTGGGGTGTGGAATGGACTGCCTGCAGTGATGATGGAGTCAGACACTTTAGGAACATTTAAGCGGTTATTGGATAGGCACATGGAGCACACCAGGATGATAGGGAGTGGGATAGCTTGATCTTGGTTTCAGATAAAGCTCGGCACAACATCGTGGGCCGAAGGGCCTGTTCTGTGCTGTACTGTTCTATGTTCTATAATTAGTCAATATGCATTTCTGCAGGACCTCAAAATCCTTGTTGCTTTTAAGCATTATATGCATTTTGCAAAGAATCAAAGCATTGCTTTATTCTATAGACTGCAGCTCCTAGCCCTTTTGGATTTCATTCCCAAGTCTTCACTCCTT
Organism: Mustelus asterias; assembly: GCF_964213995.1. Taxonomy (NCBI): domain Eukaryota; kingdom Metazoa; phylum Chordata; class Chondrichthyes; order Carcharhiniformes; family Triakidae; genus Mustelus; species Mustelus asterias. Next base: position 104,320,332 of record NC_135810.1, on the reverse strand, counting down.
CAAGCACATCACACACAAGCTATGTTTTCTTTTATTGTTGCTGGCTGTCTTTTTGCATATTCCTGGTCCCTGTGTGCAGCAATTTGCCCTTGCCCTCAAACACATTTTTCATCCATGTGCTGAACAACAGCTCTTGCCTGTTCCAGTCCCTTGTCCAGATGAAACTTGAAAACACCACCCATCCCAAATTGGAAATATACTTCTGCCACCTTCCAGAGAGATGAAGTATGAGCTCAACCCCTGTACATTCTCCACCTGCTGCCTTTTTCTCTTCTCTTGCCCCTTCCCCTTTCCTGCCTGATTCCAATGATTGCACCCTGAATGTGGACTTGCAGGGTGATTGGCTATGATCTTGGAAAGCATGTTTTGTCCTGACTCTTTTTCAAGTATACTCCAACAAAGGGGACATTATCTCTAAGCAGCCCTGTTCAAAGCTGTGACATCCCTATTATAGCAGCTCCACTTCTGTAGCTGGAACAATTCAGCACTTCAGTGCATTTTGATTTTGCTGGAATGTCACCACAGGGTGCCTACCAATAACTGCTTGACAGTTCTGGTGTAATACAATTGTGAATTATTGTTCAATTTCTTGCACTGAGCTTGGATGAATCATCTAAAGTGCTTTTATTTGCTTGTAATCTGGAGTGGTATGCCAACTGTTCAGTGCTGTCAAATCTGGCAGTAGTGTGGCAGACTTGATGATAAAATAAGGTTCTGGAGCGAATTCCTGTGGTCCAGGAAAATCATAGCCTTGCAATCAGATAACAAATGTCATCCTACAGTGAAAAGAATGATGGGTTTTGCTTTGCAGCCTTAATTTTAAAGGAATATTTGCAACAAAATTGCCTAACCAGTTTGTTTTCAATCTGTCCCATCTACTGCACTCGGGACGGCTAGTCTACATGGTTACTATTGAACTGAGTTTTGTACGGTAGTGATGTCACTGGACTAGTAATCCCAAAACTAGGATTAATGATTTAAAGGCAAAAATCCCACAAAGTTAGCTACATAAATTTGGAATAACAAGCTCATAATCAGAATAATAGCGACCATGAAACCAACCATTTATTGTAAAAGCCCACCTGGTTTATTGGTGTGCTTTAGAGAAAGAAATCTGCTGTCCTTGCCTGGCCTGTATGTGACTCCAGAGTAAGAAGTCTCACAACACCAGGTTAAAGTCCAACAGGTTTATTTGGTAGCAAAATCCTAATTGGATTTTGCTACCAAATAAACCTGTTGGACTTTAACCTGGTGTTGTGAGACTTACTGTGTTTACCCCAGTCCAACGCCGGCATCTCCACATTGTGACTCCAGAACCATAGCAAAGTACTTAACCCTTAATTGCTCTATGAAATCAAGCAAGCTACTCGAGTGTGTCAAACCAAGAAAAAAGTTGAATAAGAATAAAAGAGGGCACGCCATCAAGCATCGACCTAGGCATCAGGCAAGATGAAAGCACATCCAATGCAGTTGACCCTGCAACATTGTCCTGTCTGACATCTAAGAAATAGTGTCAAAATTGGGAAAGTTATCCCACACTGTCTAGCAACAACTGAAATAGGCCTACTCATCAAATCGCACCTCAGTCAAAGTCCCAGACTGCTTCACTACTATCCCTGGGTGTATCCCATCCCACTGGAAGGAAAGGCAAACCAGAGGTGGTGGCACAGAGATGTATAGTGGGAGGGAGTTGTCCTGGAAGTCCTCAACTTTGACATTGTACACCCGAGAAGCCTCATCGTATCAGGTCAGATACTAGGCAAGAAACCCTCCTCCTGAATGCCACTACTGCCTTCTCAGCTTTATTTCTCCATGTTGAGCACCACTGGAAGAAACATTAAGGGACAACATTGACGCAGAATGTACTCATCAATATCTGTCACTAGGAGTTACTCGGCAGTGCCACTCTTAACAGAGCCAGCTGAGTCCTGAAGGATGCACCTGTCAAACATGGGAGTCACCATTGGCCATAAACTTAAACTAGGCCAACCAAACATGTAACTCACCTAACTCCTCAAAGCCTTTCTACCATCTACAAGGTCAGAATCATTGATGTACAAGATCACTCTGGCCTCTTTGTACATCAATTTCCCAAGCTATCACTATTGCTTTTCCTCCTGAGGTTGATAACTTCGCACTTTTCCACGTTATACTGCATCTGTCATGTATTTGCCTACCTGCTCAGCTTGTCTAAATTGCCATGAAGCCCCTTTACTGCCTCCTCACCACTCAAGTCCAGACTGTTGTCAGCGGAGTTGAGGAGTTTTTGCAGACACATCATTTTTGGTGAAGGCCATGCCTGTGGAACTGTAGTTGGTTGTGCATTGTTGTCATTTGTGGATCAGGCTAAATCCTAGAAGAGGACCTGAAATTCTTTGAAGAAAACAGTTTTGAAGGAGTCTGATATTGAAGACATACATGCCGAGTGGATTGCTGAACTAATTTGTAAAATCTTTTAGTTATATTTGTCACTTAATGTGTAATAGTTATAATCAATCACAATGTTGATTTTGAGTATAGATGATTACCCAAGGCAGTATTTAGATTGTTTCATTTGGCTCTTGAATAGTAAAACATTGTTTTCAACCGTGGAGTCTTGAGGCTTCATTCTTTCAGTAAATAACTGACATTTTGGATTTTTATACTAAAAAATTATTGATCTCGACCGAGTGAAGATGTCTGGGATACACTGAGTGGGATGTTTTAGTGTTGAACGTGCCATTGAAAAATAAGTTGTTGTGGTGCTATATAAATGCAAGTTTTTCCCTCCTTTTGAGGTAATTGAATAGTTACAAATTTCATTTAGATAGTACTCTTCTCAGACATCTGATACTTTAACATGTAGAAAGCAGCAGGTAACAAACAAGAACAAAAAAAAGGTTAGGGAGGAGTGAATTCCTGGTTGGAGATCATTTTTAAAGAGGGCTGTTGAAAGAAAGAAGGGAAGTGGAAGGGCATGATTATTGGATGGGAACGTGGTGCTAGGTTGACCTTCTGGTATCTTGAATATCCCAAAAAGGCCTTTCCCCTATATAGCATTAACCAAATCGGGGCAATAAATCTTTATTCTTGAAATCTGCCTTTGATCAAGTGCATGTGGGGGAAAAAAAGTAGTCTCCAGGGTAATACTTGGTAAAATAATCATGAATTCCTTTTGATACGGTTGAACAGGTTGTTTTAATGAGATTTTTTAAAAATCCATAACACTTTTCTGTTGAACGGTTAGAAATTCAGTAAGATTCCCAGTCAGTTGTGCAGTGCAAAAGAACTTGTGATCACTGGTGTTTATAAGATTTAAAATAGCAAATGGATTTGCAGGTAAATGATAACTAATTGTGCTGTTGCATTTGTCAAAGCAGCTTGACAATGCCTGGCATACCTGAACCAAGAAGTACTTGCACTTCGATAGCTCCTTCAACATAGGTAGAGTTGCAGTACTCTTCACAGAAGCATATCAGAGAAGTATTGAAACCAAGCCATGTAGAGATATTGAGAGGGATGATCAACTTTGTTAAAGAAATAAAAGAGGAGAAAGGCAAAATTCAAGCTTCAGGCCTTAGATGGCTGAAAGCAGCTGTGCCAGAGTTGCCATGTAGACTTTCTTTAGCTGGTTCATGTTCACAGTTGCTTCCATCAAATTAATGCACAAATCCTGGCATTCCTTTGGTCAGAGAAATGGGTTGCTTGGCCACTATACATTAAAAAATGTATAATTACGGTTACAGTTCTGATTAAAATTTCAATTTACTATGGTCAGCCTCGGTTTCTCATACATTTATTGAGTGAGCCTTTTTTCTAACGGTGTTGATATCTATAACATTTTATCTAATTGTATATTGAACAGAACATTAATATTCAAATTGATTTTTCCTTTCTCAATTTGAATTTTTGTTTCCTAAAATATTTAAAGTTCTGGTGACCAGCATTTTGGTGCATTAAATTCTCAACATTCCGGATTAGATCAGATGAATGAAAAGGAGTTAAAGGGGTACAGGAACAGGTAGCTTGTGATTCCAACCATTCGCTTACATGTAGATTGTGTTGAAGGATTTGCTGGGGAACACACTAAAATTTGGAGCAGCCATCGCAAAGGTTTGGTGGGGAAAGCACACTAAGGTCCACCTGCCATAGTATACCAAGGGCTGAAACTGTAAACCCCTCAGCTTGTGCCTTTGTCATGGAATTTTTCACGTTTGTCATAGAATTTGTTGTATATCTCTGCAGTTGTATTGAGCCACTTCAAATGCTACATGCTATATGACAAGAACTTGAATTGTATTGCACTTTTGGTAATGTCCCAACATGAACTGTTTAATTTCAAATTTCTATGAATAAAATATATTATTGGAAAAAAGACTGAGTCAAATGGCCTTATTCTGTAATAAAAACAAAGTACTACAACAATGCTGGAGATCTGAAATAAATAAAGAAAATGCTGGAAAAATTAAGATCTGGCAGCATCTGTGAAGAAACAGTGAACATTGAGTCCAATCTGACTCATTCGAACTAGTAACCTTATACGGAGCATTATTCTGTGTTGTTCCTTCATATATTTTTAATTGAGGTAAACTTTTGCTATTTAAAATATTTTTAAATGTCAGAGCTGTTTGCTATATGAAGAGATACAATTTATAAATGACCGCTCTTTAAACGTTTAGATTAGACTCTGCATTGGAGACGGTGGCTAATTCGTGACTTGATCCCTAATGTATTTCACACCTTGTAGACTTCAGCTGTTAGATCAACACCAAATTATCTAACCTCACTGATCGTAACCTTTAATCAGCTAGCTTTGCTGAAGGTTAGGGGCCAAATAACTTCTGCAGAGCCATCTGATTAAGGAGTAATATAGGAAAAAATGAGTTGATCTGAAATAAAAACAAAAATGTGCATGCATGATCGGATGGTCACTATCTGTTTGTAGAAAAGGTCGATGCTCTTATTCTGCTGGGGGGGCGGGGGCGGATTTGCCTACGTTATTGAGCACCAGAGCTCTGTTTATAATAATTTCATTCCCACTCAGATAATAAAGGTGGGAATAATACAATTGCTAAGAAGAGAATCTATTTCATATATGTACCATTCTTGGCCACGTTGTGGGAGGGGGGGGGGGGGGTGGTGGGAATAAAATCATCCCAAGTATTGAGATTAATTAACAAGCTTGTGTACCAGCCTGTTTGTATCTCTAAGCATCCCTCTGTCCTTTTGAGAGTATGTAGAGTAGGGTGGCACAGTAGTTAGCATTGCTGCCCCACAGCACCAGGGACCTGGGTTCGATTCCCGGCTTGGGTCACTGTCTGTGGAATTTGTACATTCTCCCTGTGTCTGCATGGGTTTTCTCCGGGTGCTCTGGTTTCCTCCCGTCGTCCAAAGACATGCTGGTTAGGTGCATTGGCCATGCTAAATTCTTCCTCAGTGTACCCGATTTTCACAGTAACTTCATTGCGGTATTAATGTAAGCCTACTTGTGACTAATAAATAAACTTTAACTTTATCTTAGTTCTCCAAAAAATGATGGAAAACGGTGAGAAAGGGGAGGGTTTCTTGTGATCTATTCAAGACATTTTTCTTAGTTCAGGGATTGGGTTTTCAATTTATTGTCCAAGTATAACACTGATTTAGTATGACGGTAATATATTCCTGTCATAACCATTCAAATAAATTCAATTATATTTGCACCAGAATCAAATTAGACTATATGTAAGGTGGAACGTGCTACACTGTTGACCTGTGCCCTAATTAGATTGTATGCATATTGTGATATTTAATGTGATAACACTGAAACTTGGCTTAATGCGGTGTTATAGTTGAACCAGAAAATGTGTGCATATCTGTTTGATTCAAGTTGGGTTTTTTGCCAACTCTTTCATACAAAAATTTAACTAGGCAGCAGGCATTTTTCCTGCATTACCCATTGGGTCGCATGGAAAGGTGTTCATGGTCATTCCTGCTGACAGTATTAAATTAATTGCATTGGACAGGTATGGAGAAATAGGGATCCAAGTTAAGTTAGAATCATAGAATCATAGAATCTCGACAGTGCAGAAGGCCATTCGGCCCATCAAGTCTGCACCAATTCTCTGACAAAGCATTTTATCCACGCCCTATCCCTGTAACCCCACATATTTACCCCACTAATCCTCCTAACCACACATCTTGGGACACGAAGGGGCAATATAGCATGGCCAATCCCCTAATCTGCACATCTTTGGACTGTGGGAGGAAACCAGAGCACCCAGAGGTAACCCACGCAGAAGAACATGCAAACTCCACACAGTCACCCGAGGCTGGAATTGAAACCGGGTCCCTGTACACTGAGAGGCAGCAGTACTAACCACCGTGCCACCCATTGTTCTGGTTTTGCTCATTGGCACAATGGAGTCTTTATATCTGCTCTTGTAATTGAGTTGCAATGCTGGAGATAACTTGAAATATGTTCTGTACTTAAAAACATGAACTAAACATTTTTGAATGGTTTGTCCACCTACTAGTCATTGCTTTTCTTTTTATAAAGATTTCTGTTTTTCCTGTGTTAATAGCCAGAATGTGGCTGCTTGCTTCATAAGTAAACAAATCGAAAACAATTTTTGCAGCACTTAAATGATTACAGCAGAGAATCTAGTATATAGACAGTTTTCAGTTTATCTAAAGCTGCATCTTCTTTCCTCAGAGTTCCTAGTCTTCCAACATGAACCCTGTTTACAGCCCCGTTCAACCTGGGACTCCTTATGGAAATCCTAAGAACATGGCTTACACAGGTAAGTTTGCTTTATTTTAACTGCATCGCAGTTCACGCTCCCCTTGGTTTAAGGAGGCATCAGTCTTGGGATCATCGTGTTCTGAAAACACAACTGTTTAAATGAAATAACTTTGCATTTATTAGTTTGTGATTATACCCTTAACAGTGGAAATATATGCATTTTCCTGTAGATGAGTAACATCAATGAGTTTTATTGTAGTTCCGATGGCTCAGTTCATTAGAAGCTACTTTATATGTACTTTACCAAGTGAATGACATTGTATTACTTTATCAAACAATCAACAAATGCTAACCTTGACATCATACTATAATTGCTTCCTTAGCTATAAGAATAAAAATACTTAGCTAAAGATAGTTTTTTTTACTTTTTGCGGAGCCAGCCCATGTTGTAAGATTTTGTATTTGGCTATTGGATTCCTCTTGTTTTGAACAATTGCTGTATGGGCCAAGATGGTCTTGAATTTTATTTAAGACAATAACACAAGAAATGTGACCATTCAGCCCCTTGGGCCTCTACTATTCAATACATGGTTGATCTGGCTCGATCATAACTTTCTGCCCAATCCCCATATTCCTCGATTCCCTGAGAAATCAAAAATCTATCCCAGTCTTAATGTATAGAACAACTTGAAATGGCTAAATATGGTCACGGTTAATGTGGTCAGAGCAAAATGTTTAAGAAAGTTTGAGGGGATGTTTCAGGCCCCATCCTTCATTAAAATTGACATTTTGATGTAATGTGTGTTAAGTGAAGAAAAAAGACTTGTGCATTGTGAGGGGACTAAGACCTTGCCTTGTATATTCTGATAAAGTATATATATCCTCATGGCTATTTCTAAAATTTTAAACACTGGACAAAGACCTTTTAAAATGGCTGAATCTGTGTTTGCCTTTGACCGTCGCACTAAAGAAGCTGCCTGGCAGTATTGTGGAAACTTGCAACTTGTTATCCCCGAAGAGATACCAACAACCATCTGTGGGCTGCACAGACCAAATTCAGAGTTATACAAAGGCCATCTGAACAAAAAACAAAGAAAATTGCAGCACAGGAACAGGCCCTTCGGCCCTCCAAGCCTGCACCGACCATGCTGCCCGACTGAACTAAAATCTGCATTTCATAATTAAGGTTGGCCAACCATAGTCTACTTGTCTGATGGGACAAAGGGCCCTGAAACCTTCCTTTTAAGTCTTAATGGTTGAGACATTTAACCATTTTGGAGACTCAGATGATGGGCACGCATCCCTTGTCAAAGACAATGTGGAGTTATGACGGGCCTCTAGCTTGTGGAACCAGTTATATTGCCTTGTTCTACTGTAGACTCAGTCTGCCATTTTAACATATAACTAGCAGCATCACAGAAAAGCATCCCTGCCAAGGTTGAATATCTGACCTCATGTATACTGTTTCTGTTGGAACTTCTGTACCATTGCCTACTGATTCATTTTTGTACATCTATCTTCATTAGGTGTACAAAATGTACACCTAATGTACTCCATCAGAAAAGTGATGTAGACAGCCTGAATATCTCTTTGGACTTTGACCCTGGACGTGGAACCTATGCGAAACTTTTTGTGGTCTCTGCACTATAAACCTTTCTATTCTCTATCCCTCTTTACTGTATGAATCCAGGGGAGGCAGAGGCAATGTTGCAACCCTCCTCCCATGTTTTGTGTGTGTGCAAATAAACTGAGTTCATTCTTGAGTTTGCTGTGGGATTATTAATAAAACATTGGACTGCGGTTGTGAAAACACCTTTCTGTTTATGGATGTGTGGTGAGAAGAGAAATTTGTGCTGTTTAAATTAAATCACCACCTGTCCGTAACAGGATAATATGTGGGCCCTTTGATGGATATCTTTGGGTCTTTGCAAAGCATTTTACAGCTCATGAAATTCCTTTGAAGTAGTTATTGTAATATTGGGAAGCATGGCACCTAACCGTTGCACAGTTAGGCCCCATAGTCCCATAAAAATAAATGTTTGAGGAATAAATATTGGTTCAGAAATGGGAGAGAACTCCCCTGCTCTTCAAAATGGCACTTTGGCATTTTTTAGAAGCACTTGAGAGCAGACAGAGCCTTAACTTCATGTTTCTTCCAAAACAAATGGTACCTCCAATTTTGCAGCACTGCACTGGAGTATCAACCTAGATTTTTGTGCTCAAGACTATGAAGTGAACTTGAACCACAATCTTCGGACTCAGATGAATGCTACCAACTGAGCCATGGCTGAAACAGGCAGCAGCTATAGTCTTAAAAATTAGACCTTATCTTGTGTATTACATTTGGTGTGGCACCTTGTTGATTACTTTTTGGTAATCTAAGTGACCACATCTAGTGGTTCCCCTTTACCTTAAGTATGTCCTTGAAAATCTTGATTACATTTGTCAAACACCATTTCCTTTTTGTCCATGTTCTTATTTCCTTGGTAACCTTGGATAATTTGGGAAATTAAGTAATAGTTTCTGTTACTATCAGTACATGAATTAATGTTTCTTATTTTTCTTGTATTGACCGAGAACCTATGAAATAGGAGCTGGAGAAAACCACATGACTCATCAAGCCTGCTCTGCCATTCCGTATAATAACTGATCTTGGGCTTGAGGTCCCCTTTCCCATACATTCCCATATCCATAAATTTCCTGAGAGCCGAAATCTCAGCCTTAAGTATATTCAGTGGTGCATTGCAACCTTTTTGGGTAGAAATTTCCAAAGATTCTCAACAGATTGAAGACATTTCTTCCTGTCTTGATCCTAAATGATCAGTTCTTTATCGTGAACCTGTGCCTCCTTGTTGTAGACAACACCTTAGTATTTACCCTGTCAAGTCCCTTCATAATCTTGAATGTTTCAAGGCAATCACCTCTCATTCTTCTAAACCATTTACTGAGTCGTCCTCATAAGGCAACCCTCTCATTCCAGGGACCAATCTAGTGAACTTCTACTGTACTGTCTTCCATTCAAGTATAGTATGTCAAGTCATGTGTGCTGCCCAGAGACAGGTAGTTGGCTCATTGTCTGATGTTGCTTCATCCTAAGCCTGGCAAGTTATTTTGTTAGTAGCGTTTTGTCACTGCCTCCCACTCTCAAAGGCAGTGCAAGTAAGCAGGCTCCAAGTTTACCTCTGCTGGAATGGGAATCAAACTTGTGCCATTGGCATTATTCTCAACTACAGACGAGCCATCTAGCCACGGAACCAACTGTTCACCAGTGCAAGAATGTCCTTCCTTAATATGGTGACTAAAATTGCCATGGTATTCCAGATGTGGTCTCCGCAAAGCCCCATACAATTGTAGCAAAACTTATTTATTGTACAACATGCACTAAAGGCCAACGTGCCATTTCCCTCAATTGCTTGCTGTACTTGCATGCTAACATTTTGTGTTCCTTGTGCAAGTATACCTAAGTATCCTAGAACATTAACATTTACAAGTTTCATGTCTTTTGAAAAATATTCTACTTTTCTATTATGACCAAAGTGAATAACCTTGCACTTACTTGCCCATGTTATACTGCCACCTTGTTGACCACTCACTTAACCTATATCACTTTGCAGCCTCTTTCTGTTCCCTTCACAGTGTTCCCACCTTGCTTTGTACTGTCAGCAAACTTGGATACATTACTGTAATAAAAGTAAAATATTTGCGGATGATGGAATAAAAAGCAGTGATTTTGATTTGATTTATTATTGTCACATTTATTAGTATATAGTGAAAAGTATTATTTCTTGCATGTTATACTATACATAGAGAAGGAAAAGAGTGCAAAATGTAGTGTTCCAGTCAGTTCGGATGTAGAGAAAGATCAACTTAATACGAAATAGGTCCATTCAAAAGTCTGATGGCAGCAGGGAAGAAGCTGTTCTTGAGTTGGGAAAAACTCAGCAGATCTGAGACAGTTCTGCAGAGGAGCCATGTTGGACTCCAAACATTAACTCTTTCTCTCTCGATAGATGTTGCCAGACCTGCTGAGTGTTTCCAGCACTTGCTTTATCTTAAGTCAATTATATAGATTGTAAATACCTGGGCCCCAGCACTGATCCTTGCAGTATTCCAAAGCCTGCAACTTGAAAAATGCCCCATTTACCTCCTATCTGTTAAGCAATTCTCTTGGTCATTCCTTGTTTGTACAATGCTTGAATGTGATAAAGAAATCCTTGGTCTAGCATGTCTGACTTTCCTGCAGCTACATAGAAAAATCAGATTGACCAGCTGAAATGTTGGGGTGCATCAGTAAAAATGTTTATTATTCTTGTGCTGTATTGTTACCAGTTTATTGGAAGGTGATGAAAGTCATGCAGTTCTAAATATCCTTAAACCATTGAAGCACAGCTAGGATTTTCTATGTCTTCCTAGTGTTTCTTTCCCAATATCACTATGTTACAATACTCAATTAAAGTTGCTGGAAAAATACTGTAGCTGCCTGTGGAATATTGTTCCTTTTACCCTTGATAAAATGACCCTAATTTGGAGCAGGTTCTTATCCCCATTTGTTGATGCTCAGCACTATTTCATCTGAGAAGTATGGCTTGGAATTTTAATGTTGCTGTGGCCAGCTATGATTTCAGAATTCAGCCTTTGCTCAAAGTGCAGGAAGAAAATGTTGCCACAGTGGGATTTTTTGGTAGTGCTAGATTAAATTAATGCTGAAAGCATACTCGGTGTTGATTCTCTTCGACCTGTTTCGCACAGAATGGACAGTCTTTTTAAAATGGAATATAAACTGCTTGGTAATTTCCCCCCTCCAGATTATTATACTTATCAATCAGTCAAATATTTTTCTGAAAGAAACCTGGAATAAAAGTGTTTATTTCATACTTAACAGGATCTGAAGTCATGAAAAATCACTCATTTTTAAAGAAAAAGTTCCAATTATCATAGCTTTTTATGTACATTTTGAGCTGAACCACAGTTCTTCCACAGTTTCTGAAGTAGAGAACCTCATGAGTTTGCCGTTGCGAATTATTATGGACAACATATTGGAGGAATGGAGATATTTGGAAGTTGTAGGGCAATGGAACAGCTAGGATGATCGGAAGGGACCGGAATTGTGGAAGAAAAGCCAGCAACAGCAAAGCAAGCGCACATGAAGGAGGTGAGGAGGAGAGTACAAATTACTAAATGGAAACTGAAAATGAAATTTCTTGCCACTATAGAGACTCCCAAAAAGGGTTTATCTTCCTGTGTCATGAGCAAATGAGTCTCAGAACTGCCCTGGAAACCCTACTGCATTTCTAGAAGCTGGTTCAGTGTGTCTCCTACTTGAAGTCTCAACATTGGAGAACAAGGCAAAAATTACTGAGCTAAAACAAAATGTACTTTCCGAACACTAATCTGAATAAAAAGTAAACTTTCAGTTTTTTGAATTTATTTTGAAGCCTTTTCCGTTAATAAATTGAGGACCAAATCAGTCAGGCCAGGTTGTTCCTTCATTCTATATAGACAAGTTTCCCAGCTGAAGTGTAGGTGTGAAATGCAAACGCAGCACTTTTTGTTTCACTTGAACCAGTGGAACACCATTTTTTTGTCTTCCCAATCGCTCACCTTAATCAAGCATTTTTGCCCTTTTATCATAAAAGCAAAATTCTGCAGAAGCTGGAAACCTGAAATTAAAAACAAAATGCTGTAAATACTCAAGTTTGGCCACATCTGTAGAGATTAACAGTTAAGCAGAGTTCTGAAGAACAGTCATCATAGAACAGTCATATTTAACTGGGAACATTACCACACTTTCTCTCACCATAGATGCTGCCAGCTTTGCCTTACTGGTTGAAATCTTTGCAAATTTTAAGGGTTACAAAATTGATTTCCATTAAAAATGAGAGCATTTGAAATTAACTGGGTAACTTTGTGCTCTGCAAGCTGAGAAGCTTCTGGCTATTTATAAGCAGAAAGTACCAGATCAAGCTAGAGTCCTAGGCTAGCCATACGGACACTCACCAATTATGTTCTGCACAGCATAACAGGCTACAAGATAAAAACATACAGAATCGCCAGCAACAATGCACTCCTCCCCGATGAGCTCAACTCATTCTATGGCCTTTTGAGCAAGAGGATGTCTTCTGCTCCGGAGGTCACCGTCGCAGGCCTCAGATCAGCTGCCTTGAAGTTAACCCACAGAAAGCGACTGGCCTTGATGCAGTACCTGGACAATCAATCAGATCCTACATGGACCAGCTGATGGGGTTATTCGCAGACATCTATGACTCTCTTACACCAATCTAAGGTCTCCACCTGCTTCAAGAAGATGGCCATCATCTTCGTATCAAAGAAAAGCCAGGCAGCATGCCTTAATGACTGTCGCCCGGTGGCTCTCACATCCATGGTTATGAAGTGCTTTGAAAAGTTAGTCATGGCATGGATCAACTGCAGCCTCCCAGATTGCCTGGATCCACTACAGTTTGTCTATTGCCATAACAGGTCCACAGCAGATGCCATTTCCCTGGGCGTACACTCAACCCTGGAACACCTGGATTACAAAGACATCTATGTCAGAATCCTGCTTATTGATTACAGCTCAATCTTCAAAGCCATTATTTCTTCAAAACTCATCTCCAAACTCCATAGCCTGGGGCTCAGCTCTTCCCTCTCTGACTGGATCCTAACCATGATGTGGAGATGCCGGCGTTGGACTGGGGTAAACACAGTAAGAAGTTTAACAACACCAGGTTAAAGTCCAACAGGTTTATTTGGTAGCAAAAGCCACAAGCTTTGGGAGCTCCAAGCCCCTTCAGGTGAGTGACTCACTCACCACTCACCTGAAGAAGGGGCTTGGAGCTCCGAAAGCTTGTGTGGCTTTTGCTACCAAATAAACCTGTTGGACTTTAACCTGGTGTTAAACTTCTTACTGTGGATCCTAACCCACAGACCACAATCAATAAAGATAGGTAATGGCACCTCCTCCACAATTATGCTCAACATTGGTGCCCTGCAAGTCTGTGTCCTTAGCCCTTTACTCCTTGACTGTGGCCAAATTCTTCTCCAATTCCATTTTCAAGTTTGCTGATATCATCATCAGTGGGTCGGATTTCAAACAATGAAGAGATGGAGTACAGGAAAGAGTGAGAGAATCTGCTGAAATGGGGCGATGACAATAATCGATCCTCTGTCAGTAAAACGAAGGAGATAGTTATCGACTTCAGGAAGCGTAGTGGAGGACTTGCCCCTGTTTATATCATCAGGGATGAAGAGGAAATGGTCGAGAGCTTTAAGTTCCTAGGTGTCCAGATCACCAACAACCTGTCCTGGTCCCTCCACATGATGCTATAGTTAAGAATGCCCACCAACGCCTCTACTTTCTCAGGAGGCTCAGGAAAATTAGCATGTCCGCTATGACTCTCTCCAATTTTTACAGTTGCACCATAGAAAGCATCCTTTCCGAATGTATCGCAGCTTGGTATGGCTCTTGCTCTGACCAAGACCGCAAGAAACTACAAAAGGTTATGAACGTAGCCCAGTCCATCGTGCAAACCAGTCTCCCACTCATTGACTCTGTCTACACTATCCGTTCCCTCAACAAAGCAGCCAGCATAATCAAGGACCCCGAATTTACTCTCTTCCATCTTCTTCCATCGGGAAAAAGATATAAAAGTCTGAGGTCACATACCAACCAACTCAAGAACAGTTTCTTGCCTGCTGCCGTCAGGCTTTTGAATGGATCTACCTTATATTAAGCTGATCTTTCTCTACACCCTACAGTAACACTATATTCTGTGCCCTATCCTTTTTCTCCCCTATATACCCTATGAACGGTATATTTTGTCTGTATAACCCGCAAGAAACAATACTTCACTGTATCCCAATACACGTGACAATAATAAATCAAATCAGTGGTAGCTCAAATTGGGTGCAAATTGAAACTCCCTTGATCCTGACTTTCAGTAATGTATTATAACCTCAATTTCGCTGTTTTTTTTCACATCCCGCCTTTCACCTTTTGGTGTGAAGTTGCAAAATCTACATTGTTCAGCAACATAATGGCACCTTTTAATATAATATAATGCCTCGAGCCATTTCACAATAAAGGAAATGTGACTCAGATATTAGGGCTGGTGACCAAACTTGGCTAAGGACGCAAGTTTTTAATGAGCTTCTTAAAGGAGGAAAGTGGCGTTGAGGGGTGAAAATGTTCAGGAAGGAAATTCCAGGGCTAGGGTGGAAGCAGCTTGTGGCACGGCTGCCCTTGATAGAGTTATAAATAATCGAGACTAGAATTATAGGCGTCAGGTATGAGTGTTATGGGTTTAAAAAAACGTTAGATGGGGAAGGGCGAGACCAAGGAGGGATTGGAGAACAATTAAAATGTTCAAATTGTGTTGTTGAATTGGAGGCCATGGTAGGCCAGTGACCACAGGGGTGATGGTTGATTGGGATGTGGTACATTAGGACATAGGCAGCAGAACTTTGGGTGACCTCAAGCTTACAGAAGATAGAATGTAGGAGACTGGCCAGGAGTGCATTCGAGTGGTCAAGTCTAGAGGTAACAGGCATGGTGCGAGGGTTTCAGTAGCAGCTGAGCTGAAGCAGGGTTGGAGTAGGGCAATGTTAGATGGAAATATGCAGTTTTAGTGGTGACACGGCCACGTGGTTGAAAGCTCATCTTGGGTCAAACACAACACCCAAGCGGGAGCAATCTGTGACAGCCTTGGACAGTTGCCTAGGAGTTGGGCGGAGTTTGTAGTGGGGACCGAAGTCTATGGCTTTAGTGTTCCCAACCCAAACTTGGAACTCTTTCCTGCATCAAACTTGAGACAAGATTTAACCCCCCCAAAAAAAATTTCTGTATGATTGCATAGTATACAGCTTTAAGTGGTACTCATTGGAAAAGTTGTCACTGTCTTTAGGAAAAAAGATGGCGAGGCAAATTTGGTATATATTCAATCTAACACCTCCAACTGCATTGGGTTCTTAACACCAGTCACTATGACCAGGCAGCTGCATTGCTTTCAGGCCCTTATTATGGTTTGTACGTGGTTACTAAGTGAGCTAGCCTTCAACTTCTACTCTGGGATCTAACAAATGGGATTCCAAAGCTACTTTGTGCCATAATACTTTGGAATATGCTATCAATTTAAAAAAGTCTCATATCTTTCACATAATTACACAAGATTTTTAATCAAAATCTCTTGTGTGCAGTATATGAGAGGCTCTTTATTATACCCACTGATGCACAGCTTAATCTCTTTGGGTTTGATTGACCCAATTGTTTTGCTAATTTTGTTTTCGTTAATTCAGTGTGGATTTTATACGGTCACTTGCTGAATTAGATTTTCTCTTAAATGCAGAACTATCCAGCAACTACAGGCCAGCCAGTTTAACCTCTGCTGAGAAAACTTTCCGTAATGATAAATGGGGACAAAATTAACAGTCACTTAGCCAAGTGAGGATTGATTAAGGAAAACCCAGCACAAATTTGTTAAGGAAATTATGTTTGATTAATTTGCTTGAGTTTTTGATGGCATAACTGAGAAGGTAGGTGAGGGTAATGCACTGGATGTGATGTACATGGACTTACAAAAGGCATTTTGTAAAGTGCCATGCAACAGACTTGAGATCAAATTGGTAGCTCATCGAATGAAGGGACAGTAGCAACATGGATGTGAAATTGGCTGATAGGAAATGGAGAGTAACGGTGAACAGTTGTTTTCCCAGTTGGAAGAAGGTTACATAGTGGAGTTCCCCAGGAGTTGGTATTAGGACCCCTGCTATTTCTGATTTGTACCAATGATGTCGACTTTGGTAGAAGCGACAGTAATTTCAAAATTTGCAAATGACCCAAAACTCTTTTGTGAATTGATTGGAAGATGGTGTTAAATTTTTAAAACACAGGCTGGTGGAATAGACAGACTAATAGATGAAACAATGCATAAAAGTGTCAAGTGATTCATTTTGGTACGCAAAATGGGGAGAGGCAAAAGTACAATTGTAAAGGGGATGGGGGAAGCAGAGACCTGGGCGTATGTATGTACAAATCATTGAAGGTGACAGGTTAGGTTGCAAGAGCCATTAGAAAAAGCATATGGAATGAAGAGACTTAAGTAGGGGCATAGAGTATAAAAGCAAGAAAATATGATAAACCTGCAGAAAACGACTGGAGTATTGTGTTCAGTTCTGGGCATCACACTTTATGAAGAATGTGGAAGTATTAGAGCGAGTGTAGAAAAGATTCAGGAAAATGGTTTCAGTTATGAGGGACTTCAGATTGGAGAAGCTGGGCCTGTTTGCCTTGGGGAAGAGAAAGTTGAGAGGTAATTTGACAGGAGAGGTGTTCTAAATCATGAGGTGTTGAAACAGAGTCGATAAGGGGAAACCATCCCCATTGGTGGCAGGTTGAGAATCTAAGAACACCAGCAAATTGGCAAAAGAAGCAATGAGGACAACATGAGAAAAATGTTTTCTATGCAGTGAGTGGTTAGGATCTGGAATGCACTGTCTGGTGGAGGCAGATTCAATTATTGCTTTCAAAAGAGAATTAGATCATTATTGGAAATGAAAGTATTTGCAGTGCTACGGGACAAAGGTTGGGTGTTTGTGCAAAGAGCTGGCACAGGCAACAGGCTCAATGACTTCTTTCTGGGCTGTAACTGTTCTATGATTCCATGATTACATATTAAATGTTGAATCCAGAATATAGAATCGGATCATAGAAATCTACAGCACAGAAGAAGAGCATTCGAACAATGTGTTGGTGCCAACTAAAAAGAACGCCTAATCCCACTTTCCAGCTCTTGGCCCATTGTCTTGTAGGTTACGACATTTCAAGTGCATATCTAAACATTTTTTAAATGCACTGTTTCTGTCGCCTTTTGGGCAGTGAGCGTTAAGCCTTGAACACCCTCTGTGTTGTCTGTTTTATATCTCAGATCTTTGCAGAGGTGATATTAATTAATGTGCATAACAGGTTTAATTCACAGTTCTTTAAAATGGCTACTCCAAGCTGGCTTCCAGCTCTTTCTACAGTTTGTTCACATTGTTTGAGTCCACATCCAGGCTTAACCAATCAAGCATCATGAACATCAATAGTAAACAGACTCTCAAAATCAAACACAAAACATTACACTCTGAAAATAATTCTTCTCATCTCAGTAATATTTCTACAAATTATTTAAAGCCTAATTAATTTAAAAGGACTTGCATTTATATAGTGCCTTTCACAAATTCAGGACATCCCAAAGCACCTATAGGGTACTTAAATTAAGGTGTAGCCGCTTTTATAATGTAGAACATTGGTTCCCAACTGTTGTACATGGCACACTGGTGTGTCTGTGCCGTGAGAAGCATGCAAGTGTGCCATGACTGGGGCAGATTCCAAGCTCTGGCTGAGGAAATTCATGATGTGGAGATGCTGGCGTTGGACTGGGGTGAACACAGTAAGAGTTTTAACAACACCAGGTTAAAGTCCAACAGGTTTATTTGGTAGCAAATACCATTAGCTGAGGAAATTCAGCCATAGCAATGCCTCAGTGTATACCTCAAGTCTGCACTGTTCCCATGCTTGTTGTTTTCCATGGTTGTTCCTACTGTCTTTTGTTTAAAGTGCCGATTCCCAGCAACTAGGACCAAATCAGGGCGAGGTAACAAAACCAGCAGAGAGATTACAGGACAGAGTGCTCAATATTGTGAGTTCAGAGGAGGGAATCAGACGCTCAGGCCAGAATTTGCTTGGGGATCCAAACATTTTGAGGATATCAATAGTTCAATTGATACGATCATTGAGACCAAAACGTTGCCTGGATTGAGGCTAAAATGTTGTCTGATTTCAAGAAGAAATACATAGAAACACGACAGTGCAGAAGGAGGCCATTTGGTCCATCGAGTTTGCACCGACAACAATCCCACCTAGACCCTATCCCTGTAACCCTACATATTTACC
Source organism: Mustelus asterias (assembly GCF_964213995.1). Taxonomy (NCBI): domain Eukaryota; kingdom Metazoa; phylum Chordata; class Chondrichthyes; order Carcharhiniformes; family Triakidae; genus Mustelus; species Mustelus asterias. The sequence goes on along the minus strand of NC_135810.1, from coordinate 104,301,703 downwards.
CTGTTAATCCCTTTAACCTACGCTTCCCGGGACACTAAGGGGCAATTTAGCATGGCCAATGCACCTAACCCGCACATCTTTAGACTGTGGGAGGAAACCGGAGCACCTGGAGGAAACCCACGCAGCCACGGGGAGAACGTGCAAACTCCACACAGTGACCCAGGTCCCTAGAGCTGAGACACAGCAGTGCTAACCATTGTGCCACCATGCCGTCCAATAAGATATAGCTCTTGGGGCTAAAGGGATCAAAGGATATGGAGGAAAGGGAGGGGGGGGGGGGTTGGTTGGTGGGGGAGAGATCAGAATATTGAATTTAATCAGCCATGATCAAAATGAATGGTCGAACAAGCTCATACGGCCGAATGGCCTACTCCTGCTTCTAGTTTCTATTGCAGTTTCTCAGCCATAGTTTAGTTTGTATTCCTTTTCAATTGTTGGGTGTGGAAAGTCTTCGTCTTTACATCAGTGACCCCAAAAAGTCATCTGTTGTTGTGCCGCGCTGTTGTTGTGTACGCTAACCGATCCAACAATTAGTCGAGAGGTCAATGAACCAAAACACAGTAAAGCACGTCAGAGGAACGCTGGGGAAAAAAGCGAAAATAATGCTCAAACCCAGTGGTCTGGGCACAGGAGTCTAGTACAGCTGACTTTATTCGACTTCACTGTTCTCAAGTTGAATTGGCTGTGTGAAGGTTTTTCTGACTAGTTGTGAGCTGCAGTTAGAATTCCTCTCTCCTTTCAGGCTGAGGCATCGATCATCTTGTACTTTGGGGTTCTGCAATGTCTTGATGCTAGGTGGATGTTCATCACCGATCGGACAAGTCAATCTATCAAGGCATCAGTCCCCCACATGGGCCGAGAGATATAAACATCACTTAGATCTTGAGTTGAACAGTGACATAATTGAGGAGGTGCCAATACTTTGGTCAAGAATGCTTCTATGGTGGATTTATATTTCTCCTACCGACATGTTTTTTTAACTCAAAGGTGCAAAGCCCGTGCTCAGAGTGGACTGGGTAAATCCATTCCTTGCTCCAAAAATCAAATTCGAGTTTAATCCAATTCAGGGTCCCCACAAGAGAGAAAAACAAGATAAGGCATTGCACCCCATCTTGGGCTTGATCTGATGCTTAATCTTGGGCAGAAGGCCGAGAGGGTGTTTATTATAAGGAGGCCATGCTGAGCACATTGCGTCAACAGAAGTACATAATTTACATTGACTTTATCCACCCCGCTTTTCATAATGGTTCCCCTCCAGACATAAAAACATAAAAAATAGGAGCAGCAGGAGACCACTTGGCCCTTTGAGCTTTCTCTGCCATCCAATATGATCATAACTGATCATCCAACTCAGTAGCCAGATCCCGCCTTCCCCATATCCTTTAATCCCCTACACCTCAAGTGCTATTTTGAGCTGCTTCTTGAAAACATTCAATGTTTTGGCCTCAACTACTTTTTGTGGTAGCGAATTCCATAGGCTGACTCTCTGGGTGAAGAAATTTCTCCTTCTCTCTGTCCTGAACTATCTACTCTGTATCCTCAGACTGTGACCCCTGGTTCTGGACACCCCAACCATCATTCTCCTAAACTCCAGCGAATACAATCCTAATTGGAATTATATCCAGCCCTGTCATTCAGATTTCCCCCAGAAAGATGATTTCCTTTTGTATGACAGTGAGGACTTCCAGGGTCGAATAGATCTTTTTCCTAACATCGTCATCTCAGTTATGGGTCGGGGCATAAGTGCTGTTAATGGTAGCATATTGATTAGAGCTGAACTGTAGGTGAAGCATAACAAGCCTTTCATTTTAACAATTTGTATAAATACAAGGATTAGTACCTAGGCCTCAGCTATTTACAATCTCACTGGCTTGGATGAAGGGGTGGAGTGTAACATGACAATACAAAGTTAGCTGGGAAAGTAAGCAGTGAGAAGGATGCAATTAGGCTTCAGAGGATATAGACAGATTGGGTGTGTGGGTAAGAACACAGCAGATGGATTACAGTGCAGCAGAGTGTGCAGTCATATACTTTGGTTAGGAAAAAAAACTTTTTGCATGGTGAGAGACTGAGCAATGTTTTCATTCAGAGGGACCTGTGTTCTTGCATGTGAACCACAGTATTCATTAGATTGGTTCTTGGGATGAGGTGGTTATTCTATGGGAAGAGATTGAATAAAGAAGGCTTATATTTCCTGGAGTTTAGAAGAATGGCAGGTGATCTAATGGAGACGTGGGGGATTTGACCAACCAGATGTTGAGAGAATGTTTTCCTTGGCTGGGGAATCTAGAACCTGGGGGTCACAGTCTCGTAATATGGGTCAGGACTGAGCTTGAGAAATTTTTTTACTTAATTGGTTTTAAGACCATAAGACACAAGACATAGGAGCAGAATTAGGCCACTTGGCCCATTGAGTCTGCTCCGCCATTCAGTTTTGAATCCTTTGAATTTTTTGTTGAATTGATAACTCTGGAATCTGATCATTTCTTAATTCAGCATTCTCAAAACAAACTGAGCATTTTAAAATTCAAAGTTTTGTTAAATTTAAGTGGGTTAAGTTGAATTTTTAAATTTCTGTTCCAGTGCACAGAAGGAGAAGAGTGTTCTGAATGTAGAACCTTCAGTTTGAGAGAATTTTCTATGCTGATGTATTTAATTTATCTGATGGCATTCATTCAGCTGTGGGCACTTGGAATGTGTGGTTGAAGCAGATCTGTTTCAACTATTTCAAAAGTTATTTGTAGCTTGCTGTTAATGTGCTGAGAATGTAAAAACAGTTTTTTAAAAAAAGGATTTATGTGGATCTAATTGACTTGTTTCTGGGGATCGCGTAATTAGCATGCCAGTGGAGAAGTGGTTACTATGGCAGTAGATATCAGTGCAATATAGTTGATGCAAGCAAGTTCATTTGAAGTTGCCTAAGGCAGGGGCAACATGTTAACCTGTCTTAGTTCCATTGAATTTTGATCATTCCCACCTGAGCAAAGTGTGCTGGGTTTTAATTTCGTATGAGCTGTATGTGTGCATTTTACAATGGGTGAATTTAACAACAAAAATTGCATTTGTCTTGAAATATAATTGAGAGGAGCGCATAAATTTGAATGTCAGTACACCATTGATGACTAGAACCATCTTCTGTACAATACAAATGAACTTCACATGCCCAAAACAGCTGAGAAACTACAATACTGTACCAGTGACTGTTAACTACAGGAATCCATAGTCTGTGAAGGCAAGGTCAGATATAGGAGCTGGTGATAGAGCATGTTGCTGCAAACAACTTTGAACGCTGCTAACATAACTCTATGCTTAAGAAATTCAATTTGAAAGTCAGACTTCTGTGCAAGGAGCTCTATGGATAACAGTCTCGAGGAGGAACCCTGAACATAGCAAGGATAAACAAAAGAAATTCAGATTTGAAGAGTTTGTATTTTAGGAAGGAGTAGATGGAAATAGAAATAGTGCATTAATTGAGTAGAACTTTTTATTTTTGCTTCCAGAATGAGAACGGGAGCTGTACAGGTGATTGAAAAGGGTCTAGAACAGGATGGGTGCAACTGTCAGTGAATGACGCAAGATTATTTCGTTTAGAGGAGCTTCAAGTTTTTTTTTAATATGACCTGAGAAAATGGAAGATGCTTTTTTTAAAAAAAGCTTGCAGTTACTGATGCTGTCACATTCTCAACAGTCTCACAATGAATTGGATAATTTTGCAGCACAGCCACTCTTGTACAGAAATGATGGCCCCACAAACAGCAGAGACAAACTGGCTCTGTTTTGTTAAGGCATTGATTGAGGAAGGAATGTTGACCAAAACACCGAAAGATCTCCTTGTTCTCGAAATAGTGCCTTTGAATCTTTTAATACCCATTTGAATAGACAGAGCCTTGCTCATAGAAACATAGATGATAGGAGCAGAAGGAGGTCATTTGACCCTTCGAGCCTGCTCTACCATTCATTACGATCATGGCTGATCGTCCAACTCAATAGCCTAATCCTACTTTTTCCCCATGATCTTGATCCTGTTCGCCCCAAGTGCTATATCTAGCTGCCTCTTGAATACATTCAATGTTTTGGCATCAACTACTTCCTGTGGTAATGAATTCCACAGGCTCAATACTCTTTGGGTGAAGAAATGTCATCTCACCTCTGTCCTAAATGGTCTACCCTGAATCCTCAGACTGTGACCCCTGGTTCTGGACTCCCTCACCATTGGGAACATCCTCCCTGCATCTACCAATTAATGCTCCCTTAATACTCAGCTGAGAATCAACTTTGCTAACATTTTTAAAATTCGAAGGTGAGTTCTTAAAAAGTAGCCTAGCTGACAAGCTTAAGATGGATGCTTGATGACAGGAGGATAACTGGGCATGTAGTCCTCTATTAATGAAGGTGGAACTAGCTGATCTAAAAAATAATACTTTAGAAAATGTAAAAGATTGTGTTAATCAAGAAAACAGACCAATTCAGTGAATTGCAGCCAACTATTTACTTGTAATTTAACATTGTAAACTCTTCGCTGTTAGGTTCATTTTTAGGGACTAAGTTTCAGAGCTTTCAGTTGAGTACTATCTTTCGGCAGTGAGCCAAACCTAAGGACATTTAAATTAACATGCTGTGTAGATTATACATTTAGAAAGTCAAGATTTCTGATCTATCAGAGAATTGAGGGATATGAGGAGCAGGTGGAAAAGTGGAATTGAGGCCGAAGACCAACTGTGATTGTCTTGAATGGCAGTGCAGGTTAAAGGGACATTGATCCATTATGGCCCTCTGTATCATTCTGCTTTACATTTATCAGCAAGAATTGCAATTCAAGACATTTGAGATCCAAAGAAATGACAGAAGATAATTAAACAGTTGAACACTAATTCAAAATCTCACCAACTTTTTATAATCTGCTTCCCATCCCCTTCACCCCATCTTTGAACCCTGAATGGAATAATGTCTGTTCCACCTTAATACTTAAGTTGAACTGTGGCCAACTGTGAGTTGATGGTTTTTGAGCCTTTTTCTAAGGCTCTAGACTTCTGTGATTGACCCCTGAACAATATCAGTTCCCTCTAAATGGATGGAATTGAAAAGCAAGGAAGTTGTGTTCAACTTGTATAGAACTTAGACCGTACTTGGAATACAGTTCTTATGGTCTTACTGTAAAAAGGATATGCAGTCACTGGAGGTGGTGCAAAAAGTGCCAGAACTGAGAGGTTGCAGACGAGAGGGGAGCGGGTTTATTGAAAAGTTCAATGAGGTAAATGAAGAGAAGGTCTTTCCACCAGTGGGTGAGACCAAAATGGCCTTCAGGGAATTGAGGGTAAACTACTTTCTGTATTCTAACCACTTTTTCTGTGTAAAATGCTTATACAAAGAGTAATTGAGGTGAATTGCATAGATGCATTCAAGGAGAAGCTAGATAAACACAAGGCAGGAAGGATATGCTGATAGTGTTAGATGAAGGGTGGAAGCAGGCATGTGTGGAACATAAAAGACCAGTATTGACTTGAATGATCTGCTTCTGTGCAAGTGTAATACTTTGTCATAGTCTATTTAGTATAGTCGCTACAACTGAGTAACAGAGCAAAGATATGACTTGCATTCGTCACTCATCGTTTATCTTTTGCAATGTGCCATTAACACTAATTTGAACAAACAAAGAAAATTACAGCACAGGAACAGGCCCTTCGGCCCTCCAAGCCTGCACCAATCATGCTGCCTGACTGAACTAAAACCCCCTACCCTTCTGGGGACCATATCCCTCTATTCCCATCCTATTCATCTATTTGTCAAGGCGCCTCTTTAAAAAAAAGTCACTTTCGTATCTGCTTCCACGACCTCCCCGGCAGCGAATTCCAGGCACCCACCACCCTCTGTAAAAAATAAACTTGCCTCGTACATCTAAAGAACAAGATGGGCGAATAGCAGGAGGTATGCATGTTCTACTAGCCTTCCTGGCAAAATTAGGGATCCAAGAAAATTATGGCACTCTAGGATCTGGAATTTCCTCCCATTTATATTGGCTGCTGTAAGCAGATATACAGCATGCACATTGTCAAAATATTCATGTAAAGCTGATGAAATAGAATGGGAGAACTCTGGAAGTTTTTCTTTAATTTTCTGGTCGTAGGTAACTTAATGTGTGCTTCAGTGCTAGTTAGTATTTGATTTTTAAAGTGTTCCTCTTCTGTCATTGAGTTCACTGTTATTTGGCATTCATCCATTCTGTCTTCTAATTCCTTTCCAGGTTATCCCGCAGGTTACCCGACAACTGCTCCTGCCTATACTGCTAATATGTATGCTAGTGGCAGTCCTGGATATCCTCCTGGTAAGCTTTCTATTTTGTTTTTAATCCACAAAATTTAAAAAATATTTCACCGTAATGGTTCATTTGTTATGGCATCATGGCAAATAGAGAATTCTAACCATAGTCGGCTATAGATGAAATTCAAATCTTAATCTCCATAAGGATTATAGCATATCAGAATTTTCTGGGTATCTGGGAATTTGAGATGGAATCTCCTGCAGTAAAAGATGGTTGTGTCTAGGATAACTGGCATCAAGGATATGCTCTGGTTTTAAGGGATCTCTGGGTGGGGAGGGAGGCTTGTATTTATTAAGCACTTTAATTCAGAATATTACTCGGTTCTAACCGAAGATTCCTACAAATTAGGAATAGGTCTAATCCATTTGGTCCCACAAGCCCACTCCACCATTTGATAGGATCATGGCTGATCTGATTGTGGCCTCATCTCTACATTCCTGTCCACCTTTGATTCTTGACAAAAAAGTCAATCTCACAACCTTGAGACATATTAACTGACCCTGCTTCCACTGCTCTCTGGGGAAGAGAATTGTACAGACCAAGGACCCTCCAAAAATATATTTCTTATCTCTCAAAAGGGAGACCCCTTATTTTTTAAATGTATCACATAGTTCTAGTCTCTCCCACAGGGGAAAACATCCTCTTAGCATCTATCCTATGATAACCGAGGTGACCTGTTTGTGTTCTCTCTGCATTGATTTCCATATAGGAATAAAAATACTTGTGTCAAGAGATGCAAAAACATTGCATTTAAATGGTGTGTGTCTCAAATGCCTGTGCTTCATGTACAGCCACTCTTTGAAGTGCAGTGACTATTGTATGCAAGCACAATTGTCCTTTTGTGTGCAAGAAGGTTCCACACATATCGAGATGAATAATGGGTTGATCTTTCTTGACACCAGTTGAAGGAGGAATATTGGATAGGAAGCCAAGAAGCACTCCCTTGAATAGTTCCAAGCACACTAACAAGATGGCCACTGTTCAATGACTTGTCTACAGAAAGGTAGTGGTGACAAGTATCGCACCTCCATTTGTTATGACAGAGCTAAGGACTCTGTTCTGAGCCTTTGTTGACGGAGAATTATTTTTTTTAACTTAAGTGACGTTCAGCATAAACGTCACTTTCAATCTCATGGTTTTATGATCAGTAAAGCTTTTGAAAATTAATTTGGAAGGTATAGATCTGCAAACCTGGATCAAAATTAGCAGTAGAGCTACGATATACTCAGTGTTCATGCAATCCAGTTTGGCCGTTACTTCTCTAGTCTGAGAAAGATGTTTTTAAAACAATCATCAATTAATGATTAATTTGCCCCAAATAGGTAAGCTAAATAAATGCAAATTTAAATGGTTTATAAACTCTTTTGGAACATAAGCTCCATTTGGTCAACATTCGAACCTATGGCTTTAACCTGTTTCTCAAAACCACTGTACTAGCAGCTGACCGGAAAATAAAATGCATAAAACAAAGAACAGAATAAATCTTTATTTGGGATGGTTTCAGAGAATTGAAACACAATTAAAATGTAATTTGCTGTCAGGCTTGTGTGCATGTGGTACTATTCATTTTGTTGAACTTCATGGTGACTCGAGGAAATGCTGATTGTACCCAGGCCATTGATGTTATGGCTTTAAGAAATGCACTATTGCACATAGTTCCGTTTCTTGGTTTCTCCCATGGTCCTGACTATTTAGAAAGCAAAGCTTTTTTCCTCAACTGTGTTGCTCAAATGCAACACAGTATGCAATTTCTGCCCAAGTTATTGCCTTTAAATGTTTTTTGATGATTTAAAATGTTAGTGTAAATCTGCCTCCTAACTTCATGCTTCTAAATAGAGCCTGTGATTATTGACATTGTCAAACCCATCTATTGTGTTGATTTCCCCCATCGTAATATGTAAATTCCTGGTAGCACGTACACGCACAGAAGTATGCTCTACTTCATAAATATCTACCAGTAATTCGAACACTCTTCTCAGATATTCTGGCTGTTTATCTTTTCTAAAGAAAGATCGTTGTGTCATTGTATGATAGTGTTCCCTCAGTGTTATATATCTTCCTGCAGAATAGATATGTAGTAATTGGGCTTCATGTACAGGCGCAGTATTAATGATGCGTTGTGAGCATCGCTGTATCTGTCATGCTGTATGCATTTTCTTGTGGCTTCTAAAGATAGATCTTGTTGCAAACTCGGGTGCATGATTTCTGGTATTCTGAGAAGCTGCACCAAATCTAAGCATATTCCGTGTCCGTGTGGGCTTGCTTCAGTTTCTTTAAATTGTTAATGTTCTCTCTCGTGCTTTTGTAAACTGCACTATGCAGTCGCAGTGTAAATTGTGAAATTAAACTGAATTGTTGGTGGAAAGATGATGCAGTACCTATCATTGTCTGACTTTGCTTTCATTTGATAATATAAAAAGGTGAGTTTATCTAGGTTATTTCAGTGAAAGAAACAAATATGACAAAATTATGCTAATATTAAATCAGAGGCTACCTAACATCCAATCACTTCCAGGTCTGACAACAGATCAAAGCGACAAAAGGATTACACCATCAAAATTGTATTGGCATCCAAATAGTTTTTTAAAAAATATGAACAAAGAACAATACAGCACAGGAACAGGCCCTTCGGCCCTCCAAGCCCGTGCCGCTCCCTGGTCCAAACTAGACCATTCTTTTGTATCCCTCCATTCCCACTCTGTTCATATGGCTATCTAGATAAGTCTTAACGTTCCCAGTGTGTCCGCCTCCACCACCTTGCCTGGCAGCGCATTCCAGGCCCCCACCACCCTCTGTGTAAAATATGTCCTTCTGATATCTGTGTTAAACCTCCCCCCCTTCACCTTGAACCTATGACCCCTCGTGAACGTCACCACCGACCTGGGGAAATGATGCTTGAAGAAACCATTCCTTTTGTTCTAATGGTGCAGTAAACTTAGCCCTCCCACCTCTGGGTCTGAATACAACCCAGGTTAATAGGATAGAATCATATCCAGCTGTATGGCCTATAAGAATTTGGACAATCATAACCAAATATGCTTCACTAATGCGCTGTCTCTAATCAGTTGGATACGTGACTCTTGGAGTTTAATGCTGACATTGAGTGTCCAGCATTGATACTTTTTTGGACTGGACACGTTTTTCAAAAGAAATCTTGCAGAAAAAGATTCTACTTTAAGCTTAGTTGCCCATCTATTACTGTACCAGAGTATGGTAGGGTTCCCATTCTGTATTGTGCAAATCCATGTAATGAATTGATCACATTAGCTTTGACTATTTGCACCTCCCCTTCTCTGTAGAAAGGGAAAGTATGAACAGCACTTTATCATTATGTACTTCTGGTAGGATTGGCATGAATCTGAAATGGATTGCTTCACAATGTTCAGTTTAAAAAGGAAAAGCTTACACTCGTGTAGTGCCTTTACAACCTCTGGGTTAAAGTGCTTTACAGCAAACAAAGTACTTCAAAGTGCACTCACTGTTGTAATGTAGGAAGCTTTAGTTGGAGAATGAAGTATTCCATTGAAAGACCAGTTGCCTGCATGTCTTTAAAGTATAGCATCCAGTGCATCACTTGCAATAGCTTCTCTTCATGATTCTGCACTATTACCTCTGGTGTCCTCTATAGGATCTATTGTTGGCCACCTCCTATTTCTCCTGTGTATGTTGCAGTCTTTCGGTAGTTTTGACTGACTTCACTGAATAGTTACCAAGGAAATGTCTCCTGGGCAGCTACAGAACTGTCAATCACTCTCATTTGCAAGGCATCCCATAATGCATCCTCCAGGGTGCATCAGTGTCTGCCTGTCCAGTGACCAGAATATCTAGGACATAAAACCAGGAATGTGCAGGTGCTAACTAGCCAGTCTAGCTGACCCAGTGCTTCTGAATCCACGTGCAGAACATGATCGCTTTCCCTGGTGCAAAGCTATATTTTACTGTGTTTTAAATATTACCTTCCAGTGAGTGCTTGAAGAAATTAGGACTGCTCTCTCAAGACAACTGAACAATGTCTTTAACACATTGTGCAAATCTAAAGAACGATTAGATACAAATTTCTCCTAGCTATCAGACTTCAGCTTTTTCATTTGAACAAGAACAAAGAACAATACCGCACAGGAACAGGCCCTTCGGCCCTCCAAGCCCGCGCCGCTCCCCGGTCCAGGATTGAATCCTGAATCCAGGATCCCCGCCCAATTTTCCAGCCTATCTACATCCTAATATCCTATCCACTGAGCTATCCCTCACAGCTACGATGCTTTGTTCATCACAACCTATTAACTCACCCCCACCCCCCCATTCCAGACCATGTGATCTCCAGGGAGAGGCGAAAACCCAGAGTGAAAACCCCAGGGCCAATATGGGGGGGAAAAAATCTGGGAAATTCCTCTCCGACCCCCTGAGGCGATCGAAACGAGTCCAGGAGATCACACTGGCCCTGATCAGAAAATTTGCTTGCCTGATTGACTAACAAAACTAAGCTGCTTCACTGATACCAGGAGATAATTTGGATACATTCAAATGCTATGTTTTTGTATTAGGAGAAATATAGAAATTACCAATGGGAAGTCCTCTTTTTCCTCCATGACTGTGTACTTGTACTATACCTTTCAATGGGACAGTTTTATTGAGAGCCTTTGGAAAACAGTAATAGGGATGACTTCATGACAAAGGGCTATAAGAAAAAAGTAACAGCATTGATGAGCTCTTACTGACCAGAATCAATTTCTGGGGCAGGTAATCTAAGCTTTCAAAATGCTGATGGGTCATGACTCATTGCACTGTTTAAAAATGTTGAGACTAGTTTTGTTTTGTAACACAATTTTCTGTCTCTGTGCAAGCTTTATTCATGATGAGGCAGAGCTGGCCACAGACATCAACTTCTGGTGCCTCTGAGGGTACTTATGACCTCCCAGTCGATGCTGGTACTGAGAGCAGAACTTTCCAAGCTTCTTCTGCATCATTCAGTAAATAAAACTCATTTTTCTCTTTTATACTTTAGAACTTGATAAAACTGATTTATTTTTATATGATGTGTAATGTGCAGAAGAGTCTTGGGGAATAATGAAGCATCCTCTGAACACTCAGTCTTAAATTTGGGTTCGGAAAAGCAGGCTGTGGGTATCAGCTTATTTTAAGATAGAAAGCAGTTTACTGTGTGTTGTAAGTATTAAGTTAGAGTGCACAAGTGATGAATTGGATGCTGAAATAATAGATCATTGTCGAATTCATAGTAATTTTGCCACTTATTTTTCTATATATCCAAATATATTAAACTTGATCATTAGAAAATAGAGGCTAGAACAAAATCCATTTTATATTCACAAGCTGATTCAAATGCTTATGTTTAGTTTGTACAGTACTTAAGGAGATGAGAGAGAAGGCAACTTAAAAAATGTTAGTAAGATCCATGGATGATAAATAATTCTGCCTGCCTACAAACTATCTAAAATTAAAGTGAAAACCTTGCCCAACCTTATTTAGGCCATGTCTCTTCTGCACATATTAGAGATAGAAACGCATGTATAAATAAACTCTTGAGAACAGAAATGACTAAGAATCTCAAACTACTTTCTGTGCTGCTATCTGCCTAACTGCAAATACAATCCTTGCTTTCTGAAGTAAACTTGGGATAGAATAAATGCAAAATCTGTTGCATAAGTCATACTTTGCCAAACTGAATTTTTGAATTCTGCAGTAAATGTTTATGTCCTGTATACTGGCGATGTATTAAGTAAAATAAAATCACTAATATTACATTAATTATTGAGAAGCCTTATTCATATGGGGATTTGAATTGAGATGAATCCAGAAAAATACTGCAGCTCTGGCAGAGTATGTAGCATCAAAGTCCACAATTTAAAAATAATCTCATACTGTTCTACAGATGTAGACCGTTACCTGACATGAAGATTTACTCTGTTAACTTTCAGAATTGTAGCTCAGTTTTATCTGACCAAAAAAGCACCTTGTTCTATCTAAACTGGTGCAGTATTTGTTTGCTGTTGTGCTCTAATATACTGGCGAGTCCGCAACAAAGTTTGACCTTAGAACCTAATTTTCTATTCGCCTGCAATCTCGTACCTTGGTGAAAAGAATGAATTCTGAGAGAGAAGCACCAGTGAAAGGGAATTGTTGTGCAGTGCCAACACAGTTGTGAATTCAAAAGAAAATTACAAATCAGTTCGCATCTTGGAGCCCTTAATAAAGGTCCAATGCAGCATTTGTAAATTTATACAATTTTCACTTAAATGTGCTATTTGTGAAATAAAAATTCAACCCCAAAATAAAGTGCAAGAAATTAAACCTGATTTTCTATTTTGGCAATATTAGTAACTGGTGACTGGAAATGGGACTGCATATCTTCCAAAGTAAGGATTATAGTAGTATTTTTATGTCTTTCCTCTACTTAGATATTAAATTCTTGCCTGGTAGGAAATATTTGTATTAATCTGCTTTTTCCCTGTATGTCTCCCCTTTCCCATCCCTGTCCACCCTACCTCAACAGACTCCTCCTAATTTCACGTTGAAACAATGTACTGATCCACTGAACTAGTTGGTGCACAGTCCACAGGAACTCCTCAATGTCAGGACACATCAGAGCTGCCATTGAAGGAGCCCTCTCCCTATTACTTGTGGAGAGTCTTTACAGAGAAAAAACATTGGAAATATTCATAGCATCCAGATTGAAGGGTCTCTATTTTTCTAATTACTTTCAGAATACCTAGCTGGCGAAAGCAATTTATATTGTGTCTGACCTAAATTCCATTTTCCCTAATATAGTGAAAATTGGGCAGGGCCAAATATTTTAAAATGATTGTAGATTATATTTGTGGACAGGTTGTACTGTACGCATGACTTTTTCCAAAAGGCTGGCCACGTCCAATTTCTCTACATGAAGCAGGTAAGTCCTTTTTAAGAGGCAAGGTGATTTGCATTACCTAGTTAGTTGGGGTGTGAATGTATGTATGCATGCGAGAGAGATTGGATATTTTAAATGTAAAGTAGCAGATAGACTAGATGTTGAATTATATTCGGCCTAGGGGAGTATAATAACATTGAGCCTGGCATATAAATTATGTACTGGGTGCAATACTCTAAGTCTCATCCCAAGACCAAAAGGCTGTATTCAAGCAGATTACTTGCAGGAAATATGAACTGAAATATAGGATTATGTAAAATATATTTTAAAATGTATAAATGCATATTGCAGTCAGTTGCAAGTTCCAGTGTACTTACAGAAGATTAAGATGAGGCTTGGACCTAGTAATTTTTAGCCAGTAGAAATTAGGAGAATTCCCATGCATCTGATCTAGCACTCTTATTGCTGACATGCAACAATAGGGAAAAGCTTAAAACTGTAGTAACCTGGTTTGAGATTGGGATCAAAAAATTCAAGTGAGTACAGTTTTCCCAGTCACCTGTAATGTCATGGTAATTTGTAATGCAGGATTTCACCACCAGAGAGAATCATGCTCAGATAACTTGGATTTGTTCCCAGTCTCCAGTTAATTGTTGGATTGAACTGTAATTAACAACCTTCCTAATGCTGGATGCCTATTTTAAGTTTTTTGAAGGACTTTGTTCAGCCTTGGAGCACTGCGAAACAGTGGGTCTAGGTGCCAAAATCACCTGTCTCAGCCAAAATGGGATCAACACTTATTGAATGTAATGATAATCAGCCAGAATTAGAACTACTATATGAATCATTTTTTGTGGGTTTTAATGGTTGATTGATCCAACAACTCATCTACAGAAGGACAATCTTTCCTTATTTTGTTTCCCCTGTTATTGCTTGGACATGGTGAAAAGACCTTGAATTTAAATTGCCACGTCCCTAGAGCGATATTTCATTTAGAGACGTGCATGTAATCAAGGGTCTCTATTTGTCCCTGCTGTTGTTCTCCACTATCATTTTCTCTTCAGGTTTCCTCAGGTCACAATTCTTAGCAGTGGTAGTCAGTTGATCTGCTTTCAGGCATCTATTAATATTGCTTTGTAAACATTCACTGATTAATGCAGTTTTCCCTTTATTCTGGGGGGGGTGGGGTGAAATGTGATCTCTATTCATTGCCACGTATGACAGATGCATAACTCAGTCTGCATCCTGTTGCTTTTTGAAATGTAGATGTTCTGTATAATTTTTTGTCAAGTTTTTTGAACATTTTCTTTTGCAACACAGTAAGTAGTTTGAGATGTTTGTCATTAAAAGATATTGCAGACCTTTATCACGAAGATATACTATAGATTGAAAACAATGGCTATATAATTAAATGTAGAGTTATCTTGCGTAAAGTACACGTACAAGTTTATCCAGTATGTAGGATTCATTGTAAAACACAAGTTGTAATGCAAAATATCCTATGTTAAAATTATTTCAACTGTAAAATGTTCAGAAACATAGAATAAAACTGGAATGAATGTGGAATAAAGTAGTAATCCAAACTTCTAAAAAATCTATATTTTGAATAATTTTCTATAGGGACAAATAGAATTAGAGGCTATGCGGGGCACAGCTCGCAAGAAGTCGGCATACTCTGGCGCCGTCTTGAATCATAGCTCATTCTCATCTTATGACAAATGAACTTTACTAAATTCTAGATTCTATTTTAAGCAAGCAATTCTTATAACAAAAACCTCTTTAGTCATAACTCACTTGTATCTTGGTAATGTAATCTGATGAGATTCTGAACTTGGGTTCCCATATTGACCCAGAATTTGTTGGGATAATGAAGGCCAGGTTTTCATGCATATGCATTATTGGTGTATAAATAACCCTGCAACCTATAGTAAGGTATGGATACCCTGTGAGTTGAAAAAGCCATAAATTACTGGGTGATTTGTGTTGGCCTCAAAAAATACAAGTGCTTGTCATCAACCTCCATGATTTTCAAGAATTTGCAGCATTTGCACTGTTGAAGTAAATTAAACTCTACAGAAAGTTAGGGATGGTACTTGTGACATGGGGACCCATTATATACATGCAATGCCACTCAATTCCCCCTAACCCAGAATACAAACTTTTGAAACTATAGTAAATTGTTCCGAGCGATTCTTTAAATACTTTTTTCCCTTTATTTTCCCCTTGTCTCTTTTTCTCTCTCAATCCAAACTTCATTTCTTCTGTATTTCTCACCTGTATCTAAATTGACTGACTCACTGCTCCTTGTCATTCCTATTTCTTTATTATTGGCTAAGGAAAAACACTGTTGATCTTTCATTTCACCAAGAACCCAGTTGCCCTGTTATCAACTTACACTTCCAGTTACCTACAGTACGGACATTTTTCAGGCTGGGAGGGTTGGGGAGTGAAATCTAAAACCTGTTGTCCTGGAAGATGTCCTGTTACCTGTTCCCTCCCTCTCTATTCCCCCAGCCCCCACCAGCGAATTCTGGGCCAGTATCTTTCCTAACCAAATTGTGTCTCAGCAGGTATCTTAAAGTATGCTAAAATTGTGTGTGGCAGCATCCTTTGGGATGAGTAGAAATTTTACTGCATGCTCTCCATAAGTTAATTATTAAAGCTTTCGCTATTCCAGTTATGTTTCATTATTTTCAGTTTAGTGTTGCTTTTTAAATATTGACCATTTAGCTTTTGATTTCTGAATTCGTGCAAATTGAGGGTCTGATGCTATTATTTACTAGATTCTAAAGATTTTTAACAGAGGAATCCTGTTATTTGAATTGAACAGTGGTAATGGTAGTTGAGAAACTGTGACCTGAATTAATGCTTTGGAAACCTATCAAATTTAACTTCAAAACCATCCCAGTAAGAGTTTGTTACAAATAAATCTTGTATTGAAAGCTTGCTAGTCATTTTAATTATGTTTTTATCTTTTTAGGGTACACTGGAGGAACCCCTTACAAGGTAGCACCTACTCAGAGTAATGGTGCACCTCCCCCATATTCTCCATCTCCAAACCCTTACCAGACCGCCATGTATCCCATTCGAAGTGCCTATCCACAGCAGAATCTGTATGCCCAGGTAAATACTGTAACAAATAGTGAAAATGTGCCACATTTGGTATAGATGTAGTAATGTATTGTGGTAAGATTGATGCAAATAATGTGCTTATGCTGTAAACTAATGGTATTAGTTACTGTGCTGAAAGATGTATGTAATAGCCAGGATTGTTCATAGAAATCATAGAAACCCTACAGTGCAGAAGGAGGCCATTCGGCCCATCGAGTCTGCACCGACCACAATCCCACCCAGGCCCTACCCCCACATATTTACCCACTAATCCCACTAACCTACGCATCTCAGGACTCTAAGGGGCAATTTTTTTTTTTTAACCTGGCCAATCAACTTAACCCGCACATCTTTGGACTGTGGGAGGAAACCGGAGCACCCGGAGGAAACCCACGCAGACACGAGGAGAATGTGCAAACTCCACACAGACAGTGACCCGAGCCGGGAATCGAACCCAGGACCCTGGAGCTGTGAAGCAGCAGTGCTAACCACTGTGCTACCGTGCCGCTGTTGGGAGCTAAATTATCCACTCTCCCTTTTGTTCTCTCTCCTCTCTTGTTTACTTTCCTTTAATTAGTTCTTCTGTTCTCTGTCTGTAGCCTTCAACATGAAAAGCTGCTCCTGAGGGTTGTTTCTCTGGATATGGCATATTATGCACTCTGGTCTCCTTTTGTCCTGTACTTTCTTGAAAACCATCTTGACATTCCCAGATCCAACCTAAACAAAAACCTTGAATGTAAATTTTTACTGACTTTTTTATTGTTCACATTCTCCCTTTCCAGTTCTTTTAGAGCCAAAAGGACTCGATGTTAACTCTACATTCTTTTCTTACAGTCATTGCCAGACCTGCTGAGTTTTTCCAGCATCCTCTGTTCTTATTTCAGATTCCAGCATCTGCAGTATTTTGCTTATTTCGGTGTCCTATCTTGTGTTCAGTTTAGTTACAAATAGAATCATAGGATCTCTACAGTGCAGAAGGAGGCCATCGAACCTGCACCGACAGCAATCCCAGTCAGGCCCTATTCCCGTAACCCAACGTATTTACCCTGCTAATCCCCCTGACACTAAGCAATTTTTAGCAGGGCCAATCAACACAACCCACACATCTTGGGAGTGTGGGAGGAAACCAGAGCACCCGGAGGCAACCCATACACTGGGAGAATGTGTAAACTCCACACAGACAGTGACCCGAGGCCGGAATTGAACCCGGGTCCCTGGTGCTTTGAGGCAGCAATGCTAACCACTGTGCCACCATATCGCCCTTGAATTTTATCTATCACCAGCATTCCAGCAGAGAGTTCCATGTAGCACATACGTTGAAGTCAATCATTTTGTTTCTGTAATTGTAGTATTTGTGTAATTACTACAGAACTCCATTCAAAACTGTTTCAAAAATTAATTTGGATATAAAGTTAAAGTTTATTTATTACATTAACACTGCAATAAAGTTTCGGTGAAAATCCCCTAGTCGCCACACTCCGGCACCTGTTCTGGTACACTGAGGGAGAATTTAGCATGACCAATGCACCTATCCAGCACATCTTTTGGACTGTGGGAGGAAACCGGAGCACCCGGAGGAAACCCACGCAGACACGGGGAGGAGGTGCAGATTCCACACAGTCACCCAAGCTGTGAATTGAACCCAGGTCTCTAGCGCTGAGAGGCAGCAGTGTTAACCACTGTGCCCCCATGCGGCCTATATAGAAGCTCATAACATTTAATTTGATTATTTCAAACCCCGGGCACTTTAAATATCAGACTTCAGATATTAAGAATTGCGCAGTTACCGGTACTACTTTTTGGGCAGGGAGTGTTTATTAAATCATTAAAATCAACTTTGGCCCATGTCATTAGTTTTGTATCTAGAATAATGATGAAGCAAGGAGATAATGTTCAGCTTCTAATGTTTGCATTTGTATAGAACCATTTATATAATTGCCCCAAAGGGTTTCACAAAAAGGTGCAAGGAAAACTGACCACCTGGATGGACAGAAAATTTGTTTAAACTCAGATATTGTGACTTGGAATTTATTAATAGTAGGACGAGTCAGGTTAAGCAAGATGTACTGAAGTTCAGCCAAAGGGAGTATTCAGAACAGTAATAGTGGATGAGATTGCAGAGATAATGGAAAGAGAGGTGCATTTTTCACAACTTCGAGGTGTTAAAAGACACTTTAAGCCAATTATGTATTTTTGAAGTGTGGTCACTTTTCTCTAAGAATTGTAGCAACAAATTTGCAAGTCTTCTCAAACAGCAATGTGATAATGACCACTTTGGTAGGAATAACAGATGTGTTGAGTATAGGGCTAACGGGAGGACTTTGAATAGTGTGGAGGAGCAGAGGGATCTAGGTGTATGTGTGCATAGATCCCTGAAAGTTGGGAATCAAGTAGATAAGGTTGTTAAGAAGGCATATGGTGTCTTGGCGTTTATTGGTAGGGGGATTGAATTTAGGAGTCGTAGCGTTATGTTGCAACTGTACACAACTCTGGTGCGGCCGCACTTGGAGTACTGTGTGCAGTTCTGGTCCCCACATTACAGGAAGGATGTGGAGGCTTTGGAGAGGGTGCAGAGGAGGTTTACCAGGATGTTGCCTGGTATGGAGGGGAGATCCTATGAGGAGAGGCTGAGGGATTTGGGATTGTTTTCGCTGGAAAGGCGGCGGCTAAGAGGGGATCTTATTGAAACATATAAGATGATTAGAGGTTTAGATAGGGTGGATAGTGATAGCCTTTTTCCTCTGATGGAGAAATCCAGCACGAGGGGGCATGGCTTTAAATTGAGGGGGGGTAGTTATAGAACCGATGTCAGGGGTAGGTTCTTTACCCAGAGGGTGGTGAGGGATTGGAATGCCCTGCCAGCATCAGTAGTAAATGCGCCTAGTTTGGGGGCGTTTAAGAGATCCGTAGATAGGTTCATGGACGAAAAGAAATTGGTTTAGGTTGGAGGGTCACAGTTTTTTTTTAACTGGTCGGTGCAACATCGTGGGCCGAAGGGCCTGTTCTGCGCTGTAATGTTCTATGTTCTATGTTCTAAATCATCAGTTTTTAGCTACTGAGGGATAAATATTGGCCTGGGCGCTAAATGGTGGGATTGATCTCGCCTGATCTCTTCAATACAGTTCCATGGGATCTTTTATGTTCATGTGAAAGGACAGGCAGGTCCTCAGTTTAACATCTAATCCAAAAGACAGTGCTTACTGCGCTGTAGATGCATCGTCTAGATTTGTGCTCAAAACCCTGGTGTAGGATTTAAACCCTGCGACCTTCTGATGCACTGGCGAAACTGCTACCAACTGAGCCACAGCTAATAGACTGGGAGAAATTGAGAGTTGGAGGGAATGACAGACACACAGATTTAAAAATTAGAGGATTGTACGCATATGTTACCCTCTTATTCAAAAGAGGGCATAAGAATTAGCCCAATATCTACAGGCCAGTCAGTTCAACCTCAATGGTGGAAAAGCTTTTATAAACAGTAATTCAAGGCAAAATTAACTGTCACTTGGAATATGGATTAATTAAGGAAAGCCTGCACAGACTTGTTATGAGCAAATTGTGTTTAATTGGATTGAGTTTTTAAAATATTTTTGTTGAAAGCTTTTACATTTACAAATAATGCAACAACCTCTGAGATTGGTACAGCACAGCAATCTATGTATACAGAAAAGATGAGCAAATATTCATAAAATTATTATTGTAGTCAGCCCCTCCTTGCGTATGGATAATGAAAGGTGACCAGAAGAGTGGGGATCTCGGTAACAGGATAAAGCCATGAACATTGGTACCATGGTGCATGCCCTCCCCTACAGGATAACAAGGACAGAGTTTCGCAATCTAAAGGATTTCTAATGGGGTAATTACAACTAATTGGGGCCTAACCAGACATCCCAGGGCATCCAGGCAATAAAACAATATCCTAGAGAGAGGAGCAGCAGGATACTCCCATCAATACAAAACATGGTGTGACAGCATACATTCACACACTGGAGACCAAAGATTCTTACCCAAAGTGATCTCAATCTAAGGCAACGCTCTGGCCTTGGCATCATGTAGAAATCCTGAGCCATTTTCCAGCAAGGAAACCCCACCAACAAGTCGAAAAAAACCTGTCAAGGCACCCATCAACTGGATATCTCGGGGAGAGATACAACTCTCCTCCGACAAGATAGGGAAGCCCTCCTTGTTAAACATAACAAATCAGAGCAAGGAAGCCCCAGAGAAGAACATCAGGGTCAGTCAATGGATGCAAAGTATGGTCTTAGTGATGTCTACTTTCACAAAAAAGACATCAGGAAGAGTAGCAAAACCTCATAATAAACAGGATATACCCACACCCCCAGGGGAGTCCACACTTCAAGAAGGAGAACAGTTCAGATGTCTACATATAAAACCACCTGGAGGAGGGTATCCTACTTCCAGCCCTTTCTCCAACTGAAGAACAACTCCAATCCCCAGGGGAACCAAGTCACCGAAGGAGAACAGACCAGAAGCCCCCCAAAAGGGGGACATCTTGGGGAGGGTGAATTTGGTGTTTTTATGTTTTCAGTGGGGAAAAATGCCATGTTCAGTATTTTGATCTTCACTTGAAGGTGGTTGTGACTCATTCACAGGAATGTTAGACAGGTAATCTGACAGAATGGAGGCAATCGAGAGAAGGGCAACAGCATACATATGGAAGCAGCTTCTATCCCTGGGGGAATGGTGGTTTTGAATGGGAGTGAGAACTACGGGCACACTATCAGCCAACGTGGGAGCTAGCTGTTGGAGTATTGCATCCATTGTAGGAATGTTGTAAAAAGCACTGGTTCAAGATGTTGCTAGGACCAAAATATTACAGTTGTGGAAAGAGATTAAAGGAGATTGTGCTTTTGCTTTTCCCTCCACTGGAGCTGGGACAGTTGAGGAAAAATAGGTTAGGATTGGTTCAAAGATTGCCTTGCTGAACCGTAGAAGCAATAATGTAAGGTCATGAATTTAAGATCTTGCACAGCTTCAGGGAAGCTGAGAACAAAAACACAATGTGTAGTTAGTCTGCAGTTCTCTCATGTAAATGGTTACTGTTAATAAATAGTCGAGTTAATGTAGAATAAATAAACAATTGTTTTAAAATGGAATTATTTACTTGGATGAATAGGAATAATAAACAATATGGAGAGCCAACAGGACTAGGATTAAACTGTGACTAGGGGGAAATACCAGCACGTTTTCTGTTCAGATAAGTGGCTATTTTTGTGTTCAACGGTGTCCATTTTCAGGAAAGATTATGGACAGCGATTGCTTTAATGGAGACTAGTCTGCTGCCCTCCCTTTGCTCGCCCCTCATCAGGAAGGTGGTTCTGTGGGTGCCATTAGCTTTTAAAGTGTCTCCCAAAATGATCAGTTGTATAAATTTGGGCAGAGTGCTCAGTGAAGAGGTCATCATCTGGATTTTGTGCTTACCATTGGTCACATAGAATATAGAATCCCTACAGTCCAATAGGAGACCATTTGGCCCATCGAGTCTGCACCGACCACAATTTCACCCAGGTCCATAAATACCCCACGTATTTATCCTGCTAATCCCCTGACTCAGGAGCAATTTAGCATGGCCAATCAACCTAACCCGCACATCTTTGGATTATGGGAAGAAACTGGAGCACCTGGAGGAAACCCACGCAGACACTGGGAGAACATGCAAACTCCAGAGAGTCATCCAAGCTGGGAATCGAACTCTGATCTCTGGCACTGAGGGTGCCACCCTTTGGTCTTTTCAGCTGCATCAAAGCACAGAGTGGGAAATGAAATCAGTACATTTGAAGTGCTTCACTTGATGTCAGTCTACTTGGCTTTGAACCCATTGGTGCTGCGATCTAAAAATAAGACATGGAAACTGTAAAGCAGGGCACTCCGTATCTGTATAGGGAAAAGACCAATGAGGACTCGGCCTGGTTTCTGTCACTCGGATTCAAACGAGCTTTCTTAAGTAAGTGTCCAACAAGGGAAGCAAGTGTTTAGAATTAATATAGAATCATAGAATCCCTATAGTGCAGGAGGCGGCCATTGGGCTCATTGAGTCTACACTGACCATCTTATCCAGAGCCACTCCACGCCCTATTCCTGCAACCCCACAGATTTACCCAGCTAATCTCCCTAACCTACCAATCTTTGGACACTAGTTGACAATTTAGCATGGACAATCCACCTAGCCTGCACAGCTTTGGACTGTGGGAGGAAACCGGAGCACCCGGAGGAAACCCATGCAGGCACGGGGAGAACGTGCTACCTCCAAGAGACAATCACCCAAGGCTGGAAATGAACCCAGGTGTCAGGTGCTGAGAGGCAGCAGTGCTAACCACTGTGCCACCATGCCATAAACCAGCATAACTGCAAAAGCTGCTTAATTTTCCCCTGATTCTGTGTTCATTGCCACTAGAGATCTATATTTTTTAGCATGCTTGGATTCTGGCCATCACTGTCAAGAGCAGCATTTCTTGCATGTCACTAATTGCCTTAGTGATGGTGGACCACCTTCTCGAATGCTATCATCTGTGTGGGGAAAGTGTTATTGTTGAACACTTGAAGCTTCTGTTCTCGGCCTATCATTGGTTTTTGAAGTATGACATACTCCAATATTGTCTAGGATTTTAGCTGATCTCTGCTTTGTTTTTCAAGCAGGGGGCCTATTACACACAGCCCGTGTATGCAGCACAGCCTCATGTCATCCACCATACCACAGTGGTGCAACCCAATAGCATTCAACCTGCTATTTACCCAACTTCTGTCCCTGCTCCACGCACCAATGGGATGGCTATGGGAATGGTTGCTGGGACTACCATGGCGATGACAGCAGGTAAGGTGTACAGTACTTAATTAGCTACTATTGTAAATGTAAGCATCACTGTAATCACTCTTTGATATGTCACCCAAGGTGCAAAACTTAGCCCATATCTCCTCTCAGAAGATATGAATCATGAGGAATTCCGTTCCCCAAGGTGGACTGCAGTACTTGGTTACCTGGCTGAGAATTGAACCTCTTTGAGATGGGTCTAATTAGAGATTGTAAAACTAATGGCATGAGAAAGGCCTCTTTGACCCAAACATACTCTTCCATTCTGTTGGAAGGTCATAGGCCAAAAATGTTAGCACATTCTATTAACATAAATGCTGCCAGATCTGCTGAGTATTTCCAGCATTTTCTGTTTTTATTTCATAATGTAATGGCTTCTAGTATATTTAACCACCTAAGGGAGTTTTAACTATTCCAAAAGCTGGTATTGTTAAATCTGCTGGATTTCAGTCTAATCTGAATTACCTCAGCTAGTTTACTGCATCTATAACTCCAGCAGAGAAGCTGTTACATTAGAGGTTTGTTTCTAAACTACTCGTAGTAACGGAAACTCCGGGTAACCATCAAATAAGGCAATAAATTATTTATTTATAAACAGCGAAACTATTTTTACAGGATACAGCAATCCATGCGCCAACTGTGCACATAGTCCAGACTGGGTTTAAAGCCCCCCACCCTCCTATAGGCTGCGAGCACTCCCATTTTATTGGATGAGAAGTCATGTGGTCTCTGAGATTTGCCGCGAAACCATCCAAAGATCATCCTGAGCCATAATCACAGAATGCTCACAGCACAGGACATGGTCCACTGAAGAAGCAATTCACCTAGTGCTACTCTCCTGCCTTTTTCTCATACTGTAACATTTTCCTTTTCACAGTTATCCAATTTATTTCTGAAAGCCTGAATTGACTCTTCCTCCACCATATTCTTAGGCAGCACATTCTAGATCTTAACCACTTGCTACGTGAAAAGGCTTTTCCTCACGTTGCCATTGCTTATTTTGCCAACTGAATCTGTGTCCTCTGGTTCTTGAGTCTTCCACCAGTGGGAACAGTGTCTCCCTATCTACACTGTCTAGACCCCCTCATGATTTTGAATACTTCTATCATATCTCCTTTCAACCTTCTCTTCACCTAAGAACACAATCCCAACATCTCCAATCTATCTGCATAACTGAAGTTCCTCCTCCCCAGAATCTTTTCTGCAATCTCTAGAATGCCTTTGCATCTTTCCTGAAACATGGCACCGGAGTTGGATGCAATGCTTTAGTTGAGGTCCAACCAGTGTTCTATACAAGTTTAACAACTGTTTTTCCATTCCACCAATGAATATATTGGTGCCATTTCATGCTCTTGTCTGGACTTGGAAAAATTTATTGATTTTTGTTTACAATTTCCACCCCTTTCTCATGGTCAATCTCCGACACTTCCCTTCCTTTTCCTCTCTGGTGATAGATCACCAATAATCATTACATGCCTACTGACTCCCATAGCTACCTCAACTGCAACTCCTCACACCCTGCTTCCTATAAGGACTCCATCCCATTCTCCCAGTTTCTCATCTGTTCTAATGATGCTGCTTTCGAAAACGGCGCTTCTGTCATTTCTGGCTCTTTCCTTAACCAAGGTTTCTTCCCTTGGTTGACAGTTCACTCAACCAGATCCGACCCATTTCCCACACCTCTGCCCTCACTCCCTCCTCCAGCTTCTGCATTCAAAGAATCATCCTCCGCCAACTCCAGCATGATGCCCATGTGAAACACATCTTCCCCTTGCCCATTCCATAGGGACTGCTCCATCCCTGATAGCCTGGTCCACTCCTCCATCACCCCCAACTCCTCATTCCCTTCCCACAGCACCGTCCCTTGCAATCACAGAAGGGGTAACACCTGCCCCCTTTAGCTCCTCTTTGCTTGCCATTCAATGCCCCAAACACTTTCAGTTAAAACAACATTGCACTTGCACCTTCAATTTAGTCTTCTGTATTTGCTGCTCCCACTGTGGTCTCTTCTACATTAGGGAGATTAAATGTAGAGTGGGTGACAGCTTTGTGGAACACCTTGGCTTAGTCTGCAAGCATAACCCTAACTTTCCTGTTGCTTACAATTTTAGCTCAGCACCTTGCTCTCATGCTCACATGTCCATCGTTGACCTGCTGCCATGTTCCAATGAAGCCCAACGCAAGCTAGAGGAGCAGCAACTCTTCCGATTTGGCACCTTACAACCCCCAGGCCTCAGCACTAATTTCAAAAACTTTAGACTGACCTTTCTGCTCCACCTTAACACAAACCCCCACCCAACTCTCCCCCAATAGGCCATCTGTCACTTGTTCTAAGTTTTGTTTTCCCCACTGAGCACTGACCTTGGTTCTCCTATTAACACATTCTGCTATTTTACCTTTATGCAACCATCAGCACCTTCCATAGTCCTTCACATTCATTAACACTTCCTCTGCCTTGTGCCCTCTGCTTTGTTGCAATCTCTCCTAGCTCCTATCTATCATTGACCACCTTCTTGCTCCACCCCCTCTTAAACAGTATATAATCCATCAAATTTCTCCCTCTTTAACTCTGAAGAAAAGTCATATGGATTTGAATCATTAACTGTTTCTTTCTCCCCAGATGCTGCCAGACCTGCTGAGCTTTCCAGCATTTTCTGTTTTTATTTCAAATTTCCAGCATCCGCAGTATTTGTTTTTATTTAACCTGACTTCCTTGCTCATGTATTCTAGGCACCTATTAATAAAGCCTATAATGCCATATGCCTTATTAATCTCACACACAAACTGTCCTGCCACCTTCAGTGATGTGTACACATTTACACCCAGGTTCCTGTGCTCCCACACACCATATATTGTCCTTCTGCATTCTTCCTACCAAAATTAATTGCTTCACACTTCTCTACATTAATTTTCATAATCATCCATGTGTCTTTAAACTGCCCCGTACACCAGGGTCTAAGTAAAGTGTGGAGTTTGCCCATTCTCCCCGTGTCTGTGGGTTTCTTCCGGGTGCTCCGCTTTCCTCCCACTGTCTAAAGATGTGCGAGTTAGGTTGATTTGCCATGCTAAATTGCCCCTTTAGTGTCAGGGGGATTAGCAGGCTAAAACGTGGGGCTAAGGGGATTGTTGGTGCAGGCTCGATGGGCCGAATGACTGTCTTCTGTACTGTAGGAATTCTATATCAAAGAATAAGAACCTGAACACCGACATCTGGGGGACTCCATTATAAACCTCTCCAATCTTTAAAAAAAAAACAACTGCTCACCTCTACTCTTAATATATCTGCCTTTTATTTGATGAGCTCTAACTTTGACTTGAAGACCATGTGCAGCACATCAACTGCATTACCCTTATTATTCTATTACCTCATCAACAAGTTGGTTAAACACAATTTGCCCTTAAACCCATGCTAGCTTTCTATAACCCAAATTTGTCAAGTAATTTTGGCCCAAATTATTGTCAGAAGCTTCCCCACCACTGAGGTTAAACTAACCTGTAGTTGCAGTCTTTTACACCCTTGTTCAAAAAATGGTGTATTGTTTGCAGTTCTCCAGTACCCTGGCATCATCCTCGAGTCTGACAAGAATTGGAAAATTATGGCCAGTGCCTCTGTAATTTCCACACTCGAGTCCCTCTGCATCCTTGGATGCATCTCATTCGCCCCTTCTCCATTGTTAACTTCTAAGTACAAACAGCCTTTCCAATACCTTGATCAACTTTAAACCCCTCAAGTGTGTGAACTGTCTCCCGTCTCACCATGATCTGGGCAGTATCTCCTTTGGTAAAGACAGACGTAAAGTATTAATTTAGTTCCTCAGCCATGCCTCCTACCTCCAGTTGATCCCCTTTTTGGTCCCTAATCAGTCCCACTCCTTTCCACCTTTTAATTTATGTCTATAGAAAATATTTGGATTTTCTTTTGTGTTACCTGTAATCTTGATGAATTATCTTGTTAATATGCTGTGTCTAAGCTTGCACATGAATGGCCAGTCTCTTGCTTGAGATACCACCAGCTATTCGTTGTAATGATTTGACATATCCCGTTTGTGTTCTTAAACCCCAAGCATTATAGCGTCATTGCTGATCAAGTGAAAGAAAAAAGAATGGCTTGTATTTTAAATGCGGTTTCATCACACCCCTCAAGTATCCCAAATTGTTTTATGTGCAATTCATTACTTTAAAATGAACTGCACAGTGACTATTACAGTGAAGCCAGCTTTGGAGATGACTCTTCTCACTCGGACAAGAGCGCAACCAAGGCAGTCGACCTATGTGAGGAATGCGATGGTAACTTAGCACAGTAGTAGGAACTTTAACTTTTGAAATAGGTGGTATGTTGAATTCCTTCGCTACCTACATCTTCGGTACATTGTGGCAAAAGAATGCCAACATGGCACAAAAGTGGGAAGGCTAAGAATTTGAGATCTAAAAATGGTAAGTCTGATGCATCAAAAAGCCTATTCCTTTCTAGTCATAGAATAGGCATAGAATCCCTACAGTGCAGAGGAGGCCATTCGGCCCATCGAGTCTGCACCGACAACAATCCCACCCAGACCCTATTCCTCTAACCCCACATATTTACCCCGCTAGTCCCCCTGACGCAAGAGGCAATTTATCATGGCCAATCAACCTAACCCGCACACCTTTAGACTGAGAGGAAACCGGAGCACCTGGAGGAAACCCACGCAGACATGGGGAGAATGTGCAAACTCCACACCAGACAGTCACCTGAGGCCGGAATGGAACCTGGGTACCTGGCGCTGTGAGGCAACAGTGCCACCGTGCTGCCCTCCTAATCACTCATCTACATTTAAAAAAAAAAAAATCTGAACAAGTTTGAAAGCCATTAGAATAAATGCTCAAGGGAAATCAGTTGAAACTTGACTCGATTTGTGAAAATAACTTCCCATGTGGTTTAAAATTTGAAATAAAGAATTGTTGAATATCCTTATTACCTGCTGTGCCAATTCCATTGTGTACGTCTTAATGTAGTGCAGCATATTTATTACAAGGTTCATAGAATAATTTTTTCTGTCTGAAAGAGTTGAGACAAATTTCTGTACTAAACTGAAGTTTTGATTTCCCCTGCCTCAAAAGGGACTCTGCTGACTACGCCACAACACACCCAACTAGGACCACATCAAGTTTCTGTGCCAACGTACAGGACTCAAGGAACACCTGCGTATAGCTATGTACCTCCACATTGGTAAATTCACAACCAATTCATGTAAGTTAACATGCAATATTAGTAAAGATTTGGTGTGTATATGTAAACTAATGTTTAGTGATGACTTGCCTTGATTGGTTCCAAAATGTAATTTGTAAGACTTTTTATCATGTTAACAATCTCTCAACACTTGGCTTCAGGTTTGAACGTAGGATCTTCAGCTACTCATCGTACTTCACACAATTACCTGAGAATATAAAAGAACAATTTCTGCCATCCCAATATTTTTGTTGCAACATCACATGTATTGTTTCTTTTTCATGTAATCAGTATAAAATCTGGAAAAGCAAAACTCTGTGCTTTCCAAGTGCTGAAAATTTTTAACATTTGCTTCAACATTTGGGAATAGGAAAAATTATTTGGGCTAATCGCAATGTCTAAATTGTCTGATTTTTTTTTTTAAAGTCTTTGCCTGTGTGAACAATGTGTACAGGTTATCCACCCATTTGATATAATGTTGAAAATTTCTATTCACAAATAAAATCCCCTTTCCAATGAGAACATAAATTTACACAGAGGCTGCAACACCGAAATGGCCAAATGCGCAACAGTCCACCTTCCATGTGGGTAAATATTTCTAATCATAAAATTGATGGGAGTTTATTTCCTGTTTGGCTCTGAACTCATTTCTTAAGTATCCTGTAAAAGAATACGGTATGTTTTATGTTGTGGAGCAGTGCTGTATACAGTATTACAGTTGGAAGCATAACCATTGTCTTATGTATGTCTCAATTAATATTCTACCCCTCTGCTGATGCGTGACATATTACTTGCGCCACTTCTTTGCAGCTTAGTACTAGACTGGTTTAAATGATTTTCAACAACAGCATCCAAGTCCCTGCCTGATCTGTACATCCTGTAACACCATTAAATCCATGCACTGACTCCCTGCTCCCCTTAACATGTGCCTACATTGAGCTCCATTTGTTACCTAATGGAACAACTTACTAAAAGATTCAAATCTTAATCTGGATGCATTCTTTCTTCGTTCTGTCTCCAACATAATATTTGCAAAATTGGATATCTATGCATGCGTTTCTAAATGAGGAGAAGCTGCTTCCCAGTTTTAGAAAACTGGGATGTGAGTAATCTGAATGTGCTGTCTTCATGATGCTGCTTCTGATTCTTCGGTTCAAACCAGTTTCTTACCCTCTGAATTGCTGTTCACACTAAATTTAAATTTAAGATCTTTATAGATCTAATTAATTACACCAATATTTTATCCAGTAGACCAATGTTTCTCATTTACAATTTTAAAATAATATAAATATTGCCAATTTTAATTCAGGTCACCTTGTTGCACAACTGGCGAATCTGCACTATAACTGCAGCTACATGATGAAAGCACAGTTGCACCCCCCCACCACCTCCTTCATGACTGCCTGAGGCTGAAGCAGATACTTCACAGCTTTGGGGTTCTATTTGACTCTCAACTAAACCCCTATCCTCACCATCACGGAAAATGCCTACAGTCACGTCATTAACATTGCCAGGCTCCACCTTGCCTCCACTTATCTGCTGCTGAAGCTTTCATCCATACTTACGAGCACCTCCAGACAGGATTTTTTGAATAGTGTCCCGGCTGGCCTCATCATCCACTTGGCAAAAAGAGTTTGTTCAGGGCTGTCTTAGTTTGGTTTCATTTATAAATATCCAAGTTTCTAGATTGAGACCTTCAGCTTAGAATTTAAGATTTAACATTTATGTACAAAAATGCAAATAAAGCTTTACAAAATCATTGCTTATCATGTATATATTTTCAGTAGAGCTAAGTTAGTTACACACAGATGGTTTTCCTCATATTCAAATTAACAGTTTTTCAGATGCGGCATAGCATGATTTAAAGTTATGGTTCATTTTTATCTTTCTGCAGATCTGGAGTCAGACATTGTATGCAACTACTCAAGTCTTACGTTGGTGCTTGTGCATTGAAGCCACATGGCACCGAATCTGTTTGCAAGAACAAAGTGCAAAGGTCACTTTATGCATCATTTAGTGTTTTTTTTTGTAAAAGCTGCTTTTCTCCAAACTTCTGCCTCATTTAAGTTCTTTTCCATCATAGCTACTCAAAATTGTTACAGACCAATGTTTGTTATCACAAGCGAGGCTGTGGCCAAAGAGGCCTATTCAATGGTGAGAATACATGTCATTCTTTTAAAAATGCATGTTTCACCATTTCCATTACTGAGATCCTATAAGGAGATTTATATTGAGATTTAAATAAATGAGTCCAACCTGAATATGATGCATCATCTCCAAGAAAGGCAAATACGTTCTTTCAGTTTAAAGAGAACAATGGTTATGTCTCTTTAATCTGATCTGTTGGTGTTCTTGATCTTGCACATTCTGATCTTACATATTAACCATAAAATCTTAGACATTCAGTTTGGACATTAGCCTTGCTAGTTGCATTTAAAAGGCATTATCAAAATTAGCACTCACCACTGAAACGGCCTTTAATCTTTTTTTAAAATTTTTGACAGTAGAATTCAGGAAAGCTTTGAGGGTTTAAAGGGATAAAGAATTAATGGAGCACTCCATTCATTGCTACAGTGCAGTGAATTCTTCCGATGACTTAAGTAATTCAGCATCATTTGTTTGAGTTGGTTGGCCGGACACTTTGTTCAAGATAAAGTGAGTGGTTGAGCACCGTTTCTCCCCGCCCACCAATCCATTACAGCTATTTAATCAGCATTGTGTTCTTTAAGTTCTAAATACAGGTTGCACTGTATCAGAAATTGGGAATTCTATGGCATTGGCTTTCTTTGTCAGGAATGTTACGAAATCTGGATTCACTCTACAAGACAAGTACATCTCCTTGAACCTGAGAAGTCCTGCGCATTATGATACTGTTGAGCTCCTTGGAATTATTTTGGATTTTATTATGCAGTATCCCTTTATCAAATTAATCCGGTTGTCAGTTTGTTAAAGTCATCAGCTGACAGTATTGCAATTTTTTGAAAGAGGTGAAAGTACATCATTTAAATATTGTATAACTTTAAGTGAAGTGATAAGGTTTCGAAAGTGAAGGCAGAGTTTTCTTATCCTTGTCTTGATGAAAGGACCTGGGTAGAAGAATGCTGCAGCTCTAAAGCTCTTGAAGGTCTTAGTTGACAGGAATTTGTGGGACAATACCATCCACGTAGAATGGGGACAGTTTGTTTAAAGTCATGGAAGTGAGGTGAATATTCGTGTCTAGCAAGTGAGTTCTTTCTGCCCTGTATGGTAAAGTTTTTGGAAATGAATGTATATGACTGGAGAGCACTGACAAGGATATGAGATAAAGCAAATTGAGATTTAGGGAGCGTATATTTTCCTTCAACTTAGAAACGGCCACATATCAGAATTCTGTCAAAATACAGAAGCTAGGTTATGTTGCACAATACATATATAAAAATAATCTATGCTACTAAACAGGTACAAGACTTTATACATGAGTATATATATATATATATATGTAACACACCCATATTGTGTTTGTGGTTATAGCTTAATAGACTGATTCCTGAAAAAAAACTGTATGAGACCTAGATTTTAAATAGAAATGTAATCAAATATATTAAACTCCGTCTGCTGATGCAGAAATTTTTACGTTCAGATCACAATAGAAAGAGGGACTTAAGTGGTTAATTTCCAAAAATACTGGTGGGTGCATTATATGCACCCTCTGCAATCTCAGCCGAACAGATCTTAGTTGCATGGAGCAGCATTCTGCTAAATGTAACCTTGTTTAGTCAAGGTGGGAAAGAGGGTATATTCTGCAATATCAAATGCCTTTCCAGTGCTGAAGTTTTAAGATGGTCACATGCAAATATAATTGTTCAGATTTGTGGGCAGTCAGGAATACCTGCTGCATTCTCAAAAATGAGATATGCCTCTTCAAAACAACATTGCTGCAAAGATGTGATTTAAAATCTTGGTGCTTCTATTTAGCAGTTTTAAAACTAGTTTAAGGTATGCACTTGCATCAGATCCATTTACTTTATATGTAATTGTGACATTTTTGAACAACATTCCATTTGAAAACTTGAGCTCTCTAAAAGTTACATTGGCTTTTTAATCCAGGTTATTTTTCCAGAACAAATATTTGGTCCACTATTTAAAATTGCTGGATTGCCTGAATTTTAGGAATGGATCTCTTATTATGCCATAGATTTAATTAAATAGCTAATTTCTCAGTGAATTTTTTGACTAAGCTTTACTGACCCATTTACATGAGAAAATGCAACTCGGGCTGACTGTTCGGAATGCATTGGTTTTCCATCACTATATTGTTAGAAACATCACGGTGGTTATTTAAATGTTGTCCTTCACTTAAAAGATTGAAGTACAAATTGATAGAGAACAACTTGAGTCCCAGCAAAATGGGAAGGGGGAAGTTATGGTTCTTAATTTAGACACTCTAGAACTGTTGAAAAACTGTCTAATTCCGATATAGAGATCACAAACATCAGGTATGCAGAAATTTTACATTAATACAGATTGATAATAAATAGAAACGTGACTGTCTTAAATTGAAACTGGCGAGCTATAAAACTGAGAATTGGCAAGTACGGATTTTCAAATATTTCAAATGTTTATTATTCAACCTGGAAACTAGAGGGAATATTACTGCAGAATACCAATATTTCAGCAATTAGTCGGAGGAACGCAATTCTGAACAGAGCCACTAATGATGCAAGTGATTATCTTGAAGTTGTTTTCAGTGAAATTTTATTTCATCTCACTGAGAAATCATGATAACATCATCACAACCTTAATAAGATTTTGATATAACTGCACTTAAGATCAGCAGAGCATTAGTAATAGGGCAAAAACTTCAGCATCAGGTTTGGTACAAAGTACAGTGTGCAAAGAGGTAGTGGTATTGTAGTAATTGTCTTCAGGTTGAATCTCCCACTATTAGTTTTGTATGAATTGAACTGGCAAATGGGAACTATTTAGTGTGACATTAGCTGGTTTAGGTCCTTTTGACTCATCTGGTTTTAAGGGTCTGTGAAGTTGTAGTTCTTCAAAGAAGTTCTGTTTGTGTCTAGAATCACGAAGTAAAATCTCCCAGCTGATTGCAATTGTCTGAGTTCTGACTGCCCTTTATGTTGCTGATGTCTTTGTAAATGAAGTTGCTTTAATTAAACTGATCCATTAATTGGGGACAAATATTTCAGCCACATTTGATTAGGTCAGGTTCAGATTAGCAACATTTACTATACTAAAAATGTAAAGAAAATGAATACATAAGGGAACACTTGCAAAACATTCTGATACAATTTGATTTGTACCTGATGGAAATTTACCCTGCAGTCTTTTATTGCTAGATAGTCTAGTTGACTTTTGGCCTTTAGGTATGCATCACTAGATATTCAACTTTCCCAATTTTCTCCTGTTTGTAAATCTCTTATTTGATCTTTGTGTGTGAAGAGAGAGGTTCAATTTGGAACAAAATCAGAGTACAAAGCTTTCTTAACTTTCGCACTAATTTGTACTGAATGAATGATTTATCCCTGGTCAAAATAGCTGCTACGCTTGTACCGTCGGGAGTGCTGGTCTAAATTTAGGACAAAGTTGAGTGCTTTATTCTCCATCAAAACTACTTTTTTTAGCTGACCTGGTAATGATTAATGCATTGACTGGATATTAGAATTCAAATGTTGTCTATTTCCCCAGCACTATTGACCTTGATGGTGAAAAAAATTCACATTTCTTCGTTTTAAAAAATTGCTACTGCTGATATGCTTTATATGGGCATTTTTGAAATTAATTCCCAGTCTTTCACACTTGCTATACATAAATATAGCTGATTGATCTTGGGCAACATTATTGCTGATCACCAGAATACTTCACTCATATGTCAGATCAGTATTTTACCAGCAGCTGTCAAGATGTTTGTGCGGAGTCTGCAAGTTCTCCCCGTGTCTGCGTGGGTTTCCTCGGGGTGCTCTGGTTTCCTCCCACAAGTCCAAAAAATGTGCTGGTTAGGTGCATTGGCCATGCTAAATTGACCCTGAGTGTACCCGAACAGGCGCTGGAGTGTGGCGACTAGAGGATTTTCATAGTAACTTCATTGCAGTGTTAATGTAAGCCTAATAGTGATACAAACTTCTTTAAGGTATTTTGATATCACCCACAGTTGAGCTGATCATCTCACCACAGACCACAAAGACTTTGATGCCTATTTTGATTTTTAAACATCTGTGCACTCATTGCTATTCCCCCTGTAACTTAAATCAGGCAAATGTAATTTTCTTGAATATAAAAAACTTAGTTAGCTGCCACTAATGTTTGTAAGGTAGCCACTATACCATAAAAGTTTATATTGATGTGTGCAGAGAAATATTGCAAACGTTATGTTTGGCCTGTCAATGAAACACAGTGACGGATCACCATAATTATTTTCAAGCTGTGGTAGGTGGTAGCAATGATGTTCTGTCTATAACTCCTTTATCACACCTTCATAGTTTGTTCTTTAAAAATTTGGATTTCCTTTGACTTTGCAAAACCAATAGATTATCTTATTTGTCTGTTAAGTCACAGTAACAAAAATGTATTGGAAGTGTTCCCAGCAGCTCTCCTGATGATCTGTTTTTATAGTACAGGCTTGCGATACAAATACATGATGTGCTGCATAGTACATTGACCTGAACCTGCACCAACGTTGCCATTCATGTATATTTACCTTTTTTTGTTCCTGCTTACCAGCTTATGAGCTAAATCAGATTTCTAATTTTAACTTTTTGCCACATTTTTGAAAAGAAAAATTGTTGCCCAAATTTCAACATGTTTGCATTTTAATTGGACTGAGACTTTTCTTACTCAATAATCAAGCAAATTTTTAAAATTCACATTTCAAAATATTGCAGAATTAACATTGGAAACTTGCAGAATTAACATTGGAAACTTAATTTCAAATCGAACTGAGGTATTTATAGACTGTTCTTTGAATGTTGAATGGCTGATTGGATACTGCCAGATGACTAATATAGTTAAGACAACTATATTATTCTTGACTGTTTAGCTCATAACCAGTGTGTAACTGTATGCAACAAGAGAAAGCATACCAATTAAAACAGGGCGTCTGTTCAACATAATAACCAGGTTTACCAGTTCAGTTGTGATTATACAAGACCTTTTAACAGATTTTTTGTACATCTTTGCTAAATTAAAAAGTACTGTAATGCAAGACTTGAACAATGCATATTAACAGTTGTACTGGCCCAATTCAATGTCATAAGTACTTCAGAATATCAGACTTAAATAGGAGAGATTAAACGGTGTGTACGAGTGTTGCTCCTGTATTTTAAAGAAAGATAACCTAGGAAACCTTTGCAGTTCAGATATGTAATTTAAGCGCTTTTTACCATAAGTGTTATTTAAGTTGTTTAATGATTGATGTTTATTATTCTTAATAGAAAAAACTTTATGGTTTAACTGAAGTTGGATGCTTCTTTGAGCTACAGGGAGCATTTCAGAACACAAGTCTGTGGGCTTTCCTTTTACTGTATTTCAATTGCAGTTTTGGACTTCCTTATTTTGAATTCTATTGGAACACTAATAAAGCAAGAAGAGAATTATGGAAATGTCATTGTCTTCCAAGCGTAGTTCATAGAACGCAAGTGTTTTAATAACGCAGATTAGAAGTTACTTATGGAACCTGAAAGACCCACAGTTTACACTTGTGACTATGAAGTGTAATTCTGTTTTTTTATTTTGTTTTTTGGAAAAGATCAGTTAGTGATCTAAGTGACAGAATTAAGCCAAGAGTTTGTAATTGTATATTTACTGTAAGATGTAGAACATTCAATAACAATTAAAATGTTTACAAAAAAAACACTTGGCAATTTTCTTTTGGTGTTTAATTACTTGGATAAAGTGTCAGAAAATTAGATATAATTCAAAACTAAAGAAAATTTAAACTTTTGAGGGTTGTTGCATGAGTTTTTCTTGGAATCCTGACTTCAGTTTCAGATCTTGACAATGGTTCAGAATTTTTTGAACAGTGAGAATGGAATTTGTGTGTGAAAGTCTGTTGGAATGAACTGCTCCCAACACCACAAAATTTAATACGAAAACCAGGAAGCAAAGTCCATTGAAAAGAAACACCACTTAATTCCTTGTGCAAAAGAGCACTGGTATTCACGTCATGCCAGCAGCAAGCTAACACGATCTACTTGAATATCGCAGTATTTATTTTAATGCTTGCCCCTCAAAATTTGCCCAAATGAAATGTACAATACTTAATCTTACATGTGCTTTAAATTTGTTTGCCTGAGGGGACCAGATATTCTCTCTGCTTCAACATACTTGAATTATAGAATGAAAGAAGAGAAGCGGGCTATTCAGCAGATTGTGCACTTTGTAGTACTTCGGAAGAGTTCTCCAATTTATCTCTCATTCCTGCTCTTTCCCCAGAGCCCTGTAATCATGTATTCAGTTCTGTTTTGAACGTTACGATCCAGTTTGTTTTCACCATCTTTTCAAAGAATGCATCCCAGATGGCAATCATTTGCTGTGCAAAAAAAAACTTGCCTTGGGTAAATCACCTTAAATCAGCTTCATCTTGACCTTTCTGCCACTGGAAGTCGGTTATTTTCTCTTGCAAAACAATTCATGACTTTGAACATCTCTGTCTAATCTCCTGTTAACCTCTGCTCTAAAGCAAATAACCCCAGTCTCTTCACATAACTAAACACACTCATCCCTGGTACCTTTCTCGAAAATCTCTTCTGCATCCTGTCCAAGGTCTTGACCCCTAAAGTGCAGTTCCTAGAATTGAAAGCAATTCTCCAGCTGAGGCCTAACCAAGTGTTTTGTAAAAAATTATGATAACTTTGCTGTACTCAGTTCCATTGTTAAAGCCAGGGACCTCGTGTGCTTTAACATCTCAATTTATTCTGCCACCTTCAAAGATTATTGTACATCTCAATTTCTGTTCCTGTAAACCCATCCATTTAGTTTGTGTTGCCCTTCATTCTTGATGCCAAAATGTATCATTTCACCATCCCCCGTGTTACATGTCTGTGCATTTCACTAGTCTGACTGTCCTTCTGAAGGATATACTTGCACTGGAGATGGTACAGCAAAGGTTCACTTAAATTGGTCCCTGGGATGAGGGAGCAGTTCTATGATGAAAGGTTGGGTAAATTGGGCTTGTATTCCCTGGAGTTCATGATCTCAATGAAACTTACAAAATTCTGAAGGGGCTTGATAGGGTTGATGTTGAAGTTTTTTCTTACTGAGGAAGCCAAAACATGGGGCACCATCTCATTTAAGGGGCTGATCATTTCTGACTGAGTTGGGGAGAAATTGGTTTAATCAAAGGGTGGTGTATCTTTGGGATTCTCTACCCCCAATGGGTGCAGATGCTCCATAGTTGAATACTTTTAAGGCTAGGATAGACAGATTTTTGGTGTATCGTAGAATCAAGGGATATGGGAAGTGGATAGGTAATGGGAGTTGAAGCTGAAGGTCGTATTGAATGGTAGAGCAGGCTTGGCAGGCCATACTCCTATTGTATTTTGAACAAAGAATAAAGAAAATTACAGCACAGGAACAGGCCCTTTGGCCCTCCAAGCCTGCACCAACCATGCTGCCCGACTGAACTAAAGCCCGCTACCCTTCCAGGGACCACATCCCTCTATTCCCATCCTATTCATGTATTTATCAAGATGCCCCTTAAAAGTCACTCGTATCTGCTTCCACTACCTCCCCCGGCAGCGAGTTCCAGGCACCCACCACCCTCTGTGTAAAAAAAAAACTTGCCTCGTACATCTTTAAACCTTACTCCTCGCACCTTAAACCTATGACCCTGAGTAATTGACACTTCCACCCTGGGAAAAAGCTTCTGACTATCCACTCTGTCCATGCCACTCATAATCTTGTAGAACAAACAAAGAACAAACAAAGAACAATACAGCACAGGAACAGGCCCTTCGGCCCTCCAAGCCCGCGCCGCTCCCCAGTCCAGGATTGAATCCTGAATCCAGGATCCCCACCCAATTTTCCAGCCTATCTACATACCAATATCCTATCCACCGAGCTGTCCCTCACAGCTACGATGCTTTGTTCATTACAACCTATTAACTTACCCCCACCCCCCCATTCCAGACCATGTGATCTCCAGGGAGAGGCGAAAACCCAGAGTGAAAAACCCCAGGGCCAATATGGGGAAAAAAAAATCTGGGAAATTCCTCTCCGACCCCCTGAGGCGATCGAAACGAGTCCAGGAGATCACAATGGCCCCGATCGGAAAATGCTTCCCAACCCTAGTCATTTCCACTTCCACGAACACCATATGAATCCCCTGCCCCCGAGACAGGTTCCCAACTATCCGCAGTATCACTCTGTACTGGCACCAGTAGACTTCTATCAGGTCACTCCTCAACCTCTGTCGTTCCAATGAGAACAAACCAAGTTTCTCCAACCTCTCCTCGTAGCTAATGCCTCCGTGCCAGACAACATCCTGGTAAATCTTTTCTGTACCCTCTCCAAAGCCTCCACATCCTTCAGGTAATGTGGTGACCAGAATTGAACACTATATTCCAAGTGGGGCCTAACTAAGGTTCTATAAAGCTGCAACATGACTTGCCTATTTTTAAATTCAATGCCCTGGCAGTTGAAGGCAAGCATGCTGTTTGCTGCCTTGACTACCTTCTCCACCTCCATTGCCACTTTGTGACCTGTGTACCTGTACATCCAGATCTCTGACTATCAATACTCTTAAGGGTTCTGCCATTTACTGTATGTTTCCTATCTGGATTAGACTTTCCAAAATGCATTACCTCACATTTGTCCAAATTAAGACCATAAGACATAGAAGCAGAATTAGACCACTCGGCCCATCGAGTCTGCTCTGCCATTCAATCATGGCTAATATTTTTCTCATCCCCATTCTCCTGCCTTTTCCCCATAACCCCTGATCCCCTTATTAATCAAGAACCTGGATTAAACTCCATCTGCCATTTTTCCACCTAAGTCTCCAACAGCTCTCTAACCTCCTGTATCCTTTGACTGTCCTCATTGCTAGTGCTTGTCGATCAGAAAGTTTTGGATTGAAGTTCTAATCAAGGGACCTGTGCACATAATTCTGGTTGACACTCCAAATTGAGGAAGTGATGCACTGTCAAGTCTAGTTTTGTTAAATGAGATGTTAAACCAATGTTTGAATATCCCTCTCTGGTGGACAGTGCAGGTATCCCATAAACACACTTTGAAGAAGTGCGGTGGAAGTTATGCCCAGTGTCCTGGCCAGTATTTATCCATCAACCAATAACATTTTCTTTAAAAAAAACTTAGTTTTTGTCGCTTTTCTTATCAGAGCCCGTCACCACCTCTTATATACAAGAGCAATGATTATACTTCAAGTGCTCATTTCCTGGAAAACATTTTGAGACATCCTGAACTTGTGAAAGATGTTATATAAATGCAAGTCTTTATTACCATGTGCTCAGTGTTGAATTTTCTAAAAATTGCTTGCCCATTTTTGTGCAATAATTCGCACATCTGGTGATATCCCACAATAAAATTGCCTTCAATGTGAATGAAGCAAACTTGAAAAACAGTCAAATGAAGTTATATGTGGCGGAATACCATTGACGTTGATTAACAGGAAATGCAGCCCTCACGGCTTCCAGTTTGTAGAGCGTAATACCTAAATAGTAAAGGGTATTTCATGAAACCAATAACCATTTTGCATCCATTTTAGCAATGCACTTTTTCATCTTTCACTTTGAGTAAGCATGAGGGTGTTATTTACCAACTGTCTACCATTACACAAAATACAATGGCAACATTCATGATGAACCGCTACACCATATGACTGCAGCAGGTCAACTTGGTCGTCTAGATCTCCATCTATTTGATCACTTTGCTGCGCAACACTTACCACTTGCATTTATGCTCTTCCTATACTGTAGAAAAATGTTATGATTCTAGTTGATGCTTCTGGACGGAAGATCCCAGAATGGAACCCTGACTCAAAAGATAGGCACTTGTACCATTTTTACAAAACAAAAAGAGTCACCGGACTGCCAAGTAACTTTTAACAAAAAAAACATACTATACGGTCAGTATTCCTTCACTCCCACTTCATGTATGCAGATTTTAAGGATGACGCATATTACAAAATACATCTTGTGCTACAAGGTTTTCAGTAAGCACACAGTCCCTTTGGATCTACGGGCTGACTGATCAGGCAGCACCAAATGGCAGATGCCACTCAATTGATCTGTGAATTTCTCCTCAAATTTCCCCCAGCTGATTGTTATACAAGTTTTTCCAAATTCCACTGTAAAGTGCCCAGCCTAGCTGCTGCCATGCCCACATGTCTGTCCTTGGCCTGCAGCAATGTTCCAGTGAAGCTCAACGCAAACTGGAGGAACAGCATCTTATCTTCCAGCTAGGCACATTACAGCCTTCCGGTCTCAACATTGAACCATAGAAAGAAACCATAGAAACCCTACAGTGCAGAAGGAGGCCATTCGGCCCATCGAGTCTGCACCGACCACGATCCCACCCAGGCCCTACCCCCACATATTTACCTGCTAATCTACACATCCCAGGACTCTAAGGGATAATTTTTAACCTGGCCAATCAACCTAACCCGCACATCTTTGGACTGTGGGAGGAAACCGGAGCACCCGGAGGAAACCCACGCAGACACGAGGAGAATGTACAAACTCCACACAGACAGTGACCCGAGCCGGGAATCGAACCCGGGACCCTGGAGCTGTGAAGCAGCAGTGCTAACCACTGTGCTACCGTGCCGCCCCGTTGAATTCAACAACTTCAGATGGTTTGCTCTACCCCACCTTGTTGAAGTGGAAACTTTCCTGCTTCTTGACTGTGAAAGATAGACTCTACAAAATTCGTTCCTTCAATATGACAAGCATTTATTTACGAATAACTGCATGCAGTATATGGCTGAAACTTGGGGTCAGAGAGCAGTTGATACAGCTGCTGATTCTTCCACAAGTCCGCAATTACACAGAGAAACAGTTCAGTATTTATACATAATCATTATCAGTTTTCGTGACCAGAGCATATTCAGGAATTCGATTAGTAATAGAATCATAAGCAATATCATTAATCATGTTTTAACTTGCTGACCTCCCAGAACTCGTCCCATTATTCATGCCCTTATCATGTCCTTTGATGGAACAGAAAAAGGTTGGTGACTCCTTCCTCCCTGACCTTATGTTGTTTTATTTACTCATACAGCCTTATTAACTCTTACAGGGGTCTGGCATTTTGAAATAGCTTTGGTCAGCCATTCTTTATATTGTAACAAATTGTTGACCAATTTTCCCATCATGCCCTTAGTTCGTACAACTTCACAACCTTGGCCCCCTTTGTTTTCATTCCATTTTTATTTAATTTTCCACTGTTTTCTTTCTTTATTGTCTTCATTTTCTTCCCCCCCCCTCTTTCCCCAACTCCATCCCCCTCCCCATACCTTTTCTAGCCCCCTACCGCTTCCCCTTTTCTACCTCTGTCCCATTCCCTCCCTCCCCCAACATCTCCATCTGTCACAGCTTGCAGCTTCTCTGCCGTTTGGCCATTCACACCCTTTATTCTCTCTGGGGACAGCTATTAGCTGTCTTTTCCCCTGGTTTCTGTGGCTATGACTCATCTTTCATTCCCTTCCCCTGCAGTATAAATATCTCCCACTTTCTATGCCTTTTAACTTTGACAACGGGTCGTCTGGATTTGAAACGTCAGTTCTTTTCTCTCCTTACAGATAGTCATAGAGGTTTACAGCATGGAAACAGACCCTTCGGCCCAACTTGTCCATGCTGCCCTTTTTTTTAAAAAACCCCTAAGATAATCCCAATTGCCCGCATTTGACCCATTTCCCTCTATACCCATCGTACCCATGTAACTAAATGCTTTTTAAAAGACAAAATTGTACCCGCCTCTACTACCACCTCTGGCAGCTTGTTCCAGATACTGTGAAAAAATGG
This sequence comes from Mustelus asterias, assembly GCF_964213995.1. NCBI lineage: Eukaryota > Metazoa > Chordata > Chondrichthyes > Carcharhiniformes > Triakidae > Mustelus > Mustelus asterias. Next base: position 104,259,400 of record NC_135810.1, on the reverse strand, counting down.
CCCCTCTGGACACTTTTGAATCTCTCCCCTTTCGCCCAAACCTATGCCCTCTAGTTTTAGACTCCCGTACCTTTGGGAAAAGATATTGACTATCTAGCTGGTCTGTGCCCCTCATTATTTTATAGAGCTCTATAAGATCACCCCTCAGCCTCCTACGCTCCAGAGAAAAAAGTCCCACTCTATCCAGCCTCTCCTAACTCAATCCATTAAGTCCCAGTAGCATCCTAGTAAATATTTTCTGCACTCTTTCTAGTTTAATAATATCCTTTCTATAATAGGGTGACCAGAATTACACACAGTATTCCAAGTGTGGCCTTACCAATGTCTTGTACAACTTCAACAAGACATTCCAACTCCTGTATTCAATGTTCTGACCGATGAAACCAAGCATGCCGAATGCCTTCACCAGTCTGTCCACCTGTGACTCCGCTTTCAAGGAGCTATGAACATGTACCCCTAGATCTCTTTGTTCTGTAACTCTCCCCAACACCCTACCATTAACTGAATAAGTCCTGCCCTGGTTCAATTGTCTAAATTAAACTCCATCTGCCATTCGTCAGCCCACTGGCCCAATTGATCAAGATCCTGTTGCAATTGGAGATAACTTGCTTCACTATGCCACCAATCTTAGATGCTGCCAGACCTGCTGAGATTTTTCCAGTGTTTTCTCTTCTGGTTTGAATTCAGCTAAACTAAAAAAAGGCTTCCTACCCTAATGGTGCCCCTGGTTGCTAAGTAACCACTCGTTCCTTCTCCAAGCTTTTATTTACTTTCACGCTGTAAACCCTCTCAGCACAATAGAAACAGTTTGAACTGGAACAAAAATCCCCGAAGATGCAAACACTTTTGACGTGAATCTAACTATAGGTTTATCCTTCCTTACACACAAACACTAAATTAAACCCACTTAAATCTATACCTTAATATTTAACAATACACATATAGATTGCATAAAATTGCCTCTTTTCCTGACAATTCATGCCACCTTATGTCATTCAAGGAAAGCGATGTTAAATTTGAATCAATGTGCACCTTGCTGAAAGTTGCTTGGTGTAGCATTGGGCTTTGTTTAACTGGCTGCATTATATACTGCTGAACAAAACTGTAAATCAAATCCTTGCACTATACTGCATCACCAGCAGTGTTGCACTGAAACTGCATCAAATTGAAGATGATTGTGTAAGGTTCCTTTTCAATTCCTTAGCTAATGATTATCAAGAGAGTCAAAAGTTATTGGGAGCAGGCAGAATGCGGAGCTGAGGCCACCATCAGATCAGCCATGCTCTTACTGAATAGCAAAACAGGTTCAAGGGACTGAATGGCCTACTCCTAGTTTGCATGATTCAGTCTACGCATTTGTTGCAAGACCTGGACAATATTTAGGCATAGGCTTTTAGATGGTAAGTAATATTGAGGCCAAGTCCTAACCATCTCCAGTGCAAGTAAACACATCCCCATGTCTTTCAATGGCTTTGCCAGCATCCGTTTTGACACCATTGACTTATAAATCAATTGGAAGTTCCGTGGCTACGAAACAGCAGGTCAGAAGCTGCATTCTAGGATGAGCAACCACCTGATTCCACAAGCTTCTTGACTACCTCTAAAGCAGGGGTCTGATGGGTGCAACACTGACAGCATTCAAGAAGCCTGATAACATTCAGGACAAAACAGTCCACTTCAGTGCTAACACCTCAAGCCTCCACGCCATTGCTGGCACACCCTAGCTGTATTGTATACTATCTACATCATGCATTGCAGCAATGTGCCAAGGCTCGTGTGAGCACTTCGCACACCTCTTCTTGCCAAAAGGACAAGTAGTAGGTGCCAACCACCCAAATTCCTCTTCCAAGTCTCAAACTATGATGACTTGGGATATAGCATCATTCATCATGCATCGGCGTGGTGGAACCGCCTACCTAACAGCACTATGGAAGCATCTTCCCTACACGTCAGTGGTTCAAGAACTGACAGTAGCAGTTAGCACGGTAGCACAGTGGTTAGCACTGCTGCTTCACAGCTCCAGGGTCCCGGGTTCGATTCCCGGCTCGGGTCACTGTCTGTGTGGAGTTTGCACATTCTCCTCGTGTCTGCGTGGGTTTCCTCCGGGTGCTCCGGTTTCCTCCCACAGTCCAAAGATGTGCAGGTTAGGTTGATTGGCCAGGTTAAAAATTGCCCCTTAGAGTCCTGAGATGCGTAGGTTAGAGGGATTAGCAGGTAAAATATGTGGGGGTAGGGCCTGGGTGGGATTGTGGTCGCTGCAGACTCGATGGGCCGAATGGCCTCCCTCTGCACTGTAGGGATTCTATGATTCTATAAGAAGGTAGTTCACTTTTATCAACTCTTGCCTTGCCAGAACCCAAGAATGAATAGTTTAGAAATAGATCTACCAGTTTGTTCCTCAATGGTAACCTGCTAGAAACTGGAATAATAAAAAGCTGCCTTTTGTCCTGTGCTGAAGTGGGTATGAAGCAGTTTGAAATGACACTGCATGGAAAGAAGCCACCCCTGTACTCATTGTCCTTCCCAGTGACTTATCAGAAGTACAGCATCTTGGTCTAGTGGTGAGAACCGCAGTGAAGATATTGTTATCACCATTAACTAGCTAGATATAATCAGGCATACAGGATGTTTGCAAATCTACATTTTTAAATCTGTGGTTAGAAAAAAAGATGGCATTCAGAACTCTTTGACCTCCCAACCCTGGTCAAATTGCCTACATAAGGCCTACTCAACAAAATATCTGAATCCCCTTTAGATAATTATCTAATATATTATTGAAGGAATGTAAATCATAGAAACCCTACAGTGCAGAAGGAGGCCATTTGGCCCATCGAGCCTGCACCAACCATAATTCCACCCAGGCCCTACCCCCATATCCCTACATATTTACCCGCTAATCCCTCTAACCTATGCATCTCAGGACTCTATAAGAGGCAATTTTTAGCATGGCCAATCAACCTGACCCACACATCTTTGGACTGTGGAAGGAAACCGGAGCACCCGGAGGAAACCCATGCAGACACGAGGAGACTGTGCAAACTCCACACAAACAGTGACCCGAGCCGGGAATCGAACCCAGGTCCCTGGAGCTGTGAAGCAGCAGTGCTAACCCACTGTGCTACTGTGCTGCCCTATGTGTATGTAAATATGTGTTTGGAGAACAGGTAGTTTTAGGGAATTTGCATTAGAAATCAGGTATAGTTTTAAGTGTGTTCAATGTTTTTGTGCCTGGAGGCTTTAACTTGTAGTTATATTCATCTGGGCGAAGGTGTTTGTGTGAGGGTTGGTTAAGTTCCAACTGTGTTTCTGTTGTGCTTAGAGAAGGCAACAGTGGGAAGAATAAACAGACCAGCAGAGGAATGTGGGCATTACTTAACAACTGGAGGCCCTTGTAAGAGTAGCAAAGCTTTTAAATTTAAATTTTAATTGGTTATATTGCAGTTGGAGACAGGACACTGGGGAGTGAACCTCTCTCAACTCTGCCGGGAGAAGCTGGATAGGGCAAGGGAGTTGCAAAGATGCAAGCTTCCGAAGGAACAAATTACAGTCCAGATAACCAGGGAATTGGAACAGAAAGAACCTATTGAGACAACTGAAGTGAGAGAACAGGGACCAAGGTCTTGTTCAGCAAGGCCTTTGACAAGGTCCCTCATGGGAGGTTAGTTAGGAAGGTTCAGTCGCTAGGTATACATGGGGAGGTAGTAAATTGGATAAGACACTGGCTCAATGGAAGAAGCCAGAGAGTGGTTGTGGAGGATTGCTTCTCTGAGTGGAGGCCTGTGACTAGTGGTGTGCCACAGGGATCGGTGTTGGGTCCATTGTTGTTTGTCATCTATATCAATGATCTGGATGACAATGTGGTAAATTGGATCAGCAAGTTTGCTGATGATACAAGGATTGGAGGTGTAGTGGACAGTGAGGAAGGTTTTCAAAGCTTGCAGAGGGATTTGGACCAACTAGAAAAATGGGCTGAAAAATGGCAAATGGAGTTTAACGCGGACAAGTGTGAGATATTGCACTTTGGAGGGACAAACCAAAGAAGAACGTACAGGGTAAATGGTAGGACTCTGAAGAGTGCAGTTGAACAGAGGGATCTGGGAATACAGGTACAGAATTCCCTAAAAGTGACGTCACAGGTGGATAGGGTCGTAAAGAGTGCCTTTGGTACATTGGCCTTTATAAATCGGAGTATCGAGTATAAAAGTTGGAGTGTTATGGTAAGGTTATATAAGGCATTGGTGAGGCCGAATTTGGAGTATTGTGTACAGTTTTGGTCACCTAGTTACAGGAAGGATGTAAATAAGATTGAAAGAGTGCAGAGAAAGTTCACAAGGATGTTGCCGGGACTTGAGAAGCTGAGTTACAGAGAGAGATTGAATAGGTTGGGACTTTATTCCCTGGAGCGTAGAAGATTGAGGGGAGATTAGATAGAGGTGTATAAGATTTTGATGGGTATAGATAGAGTGAATGCAAGCAGGCTTTTTCCGCTGAGGCTAGGGGAGAAAAAAACCAGAGGGCATGGGTTAAGGGTGAAAGGAGAAAAGTTTAAAGGGAATATTAGGGGGGGCTTCTTCACGCAGAGAGTGGTGGGAGTGTGGAATGAGCTGCCGGATAAAGTGGTAAATGCGGGGTCACTTTTAACATTTAAGAAAAACTTGGACGGGTTCATGGATGAGAGGGGTGTGGAGGGATATGGTCCAAGTGCAGGTCAGTGGGACTAGGCATAAAATGGTTCGGCACAGACAAGAAGGGCCATAAGGCCTGTTTCTGAGCTGTAATTTTCTATGGTTTCTATGGTTTCAGAGGAATTCAAGGAAGAATAAACAAAGGGCTCAGAGTTAGAGATGCTTGCAGTACCAGATATAAAGTGGGACAGCAGACTTAAGAGGTAAATTAAACGTTTAATGCCATTTTAATAGAGTCTGGGAATCAAGAGTTGAAGCAATTATGAACAGTCTGTATAGCAGTCAAGACAGAGAAATCCTAAAAGGTTGGTGTAAAACCCTGGACTGGATTCACTGTTAAAAGTGGAATGGAATATTTGTTTAACAGTGTAATTTGGAAAACCTGATCTGGATTTTGGAATTCAAACTGTGAAGGAAAAGCAATACTTGGTGAGATTTTAAAGCACATTCTTTTGGGAGTGGAATTTGGGAATTCTCATGTGACAATCATCTGGCGGGATTCTGAGAAAACCACAGACACTAACTTGCGTTCAGAGCGGAGTGTGTGTATCTGACCACAGCCAATCCGTGTACTTAAAACGGGACTTTGTGTTAATGGTACCATTGTAGCTTACGATGTACTTTGTAATCTGCACTAATCTTAAAATCTGTGCCTGTTTGTTAAACTAAGGGGAGAGTAAAAGAGTATTGTACAATAATCTAACTTTTCATGTTTAATAATTTTTTTTCTTGTTAAAACTAATTAGTGTTCCTGTGACTCGGTTCCTCTGTATTTTATGCAAGAAAAGTAAAAATTACTATCTTTTGAGCCAGGGTTCCATTCTGGGATCTTCCCGCCCAGTTATAACATCAACTGGGATTGTAACAAATGTAATGATGGAGTAAGTTCAAAATAAAACATACACTGGTGCATCTGATATTTTTGCTTCTGTTACTGTCTAGGGACATGTAAAGAATGAGCAGAATAATTGACTTTCATGAGTTATTAAAATAAGTATGAAAAAGAAGGAATTGATTGTAGATGATTGTGAAGATTTCTCATATAGAGCATACATTTAATATGTCAATAGGTGAACAGCTAGATTATTAGGACCATGTAAAGGCAAAATAGGATTTGACACAAAAATATGCACAGAATATTGTGCATATAAATCAAATAAATGGATTAGATATAGGCAGATAAACATGATAGCAGAATGGGTCTATGTGAGGCAGATAAAATGTGGATGTTTCTTTTTCCTTTTATAGGAGATGGGTTTTGCCGGCTAGGCCTACATTTATTGCCCATCCCTAGTTGACCTTGAGAAGGTGGTGCCTTCATAGAAATCATAGAAACCCTACAGTACAGAAAGAGGCCATTCGGCCCATCGAGTCTGCACCGACCACAATCCCACCCAGGCCCTACCACCATATCCCTACTTATTTTACCCACTAATCCCTCTAACCTATGCATCTCAGGACAATAAGGGCAATTTTAGCATGGCCAATCAACCTAACCCGCACATCTTTGGACTGTGGGAGGAAACCGGAGCACCCGGAGGAAACCCACGCGGACACGAGGAGAATGTGCAAACTCCACACAGACAGTGACCCAAGCCGGGAATCGAACCCAGGTCCCTGGAGCTGTGAAGCAGCAGTGCTAACCACTGTGCTACCGTGCCGCCCTTCTTGAAGCGCTGCAGCCCATGTGGTGTAGGTACATCCACAGCGCTGTTAGTGAGGGTGTTCCAGGTTTTGATCCAGCAACTGTGAAGGAACGACCATATATTTCAAAGTCAGGATGGTGAGTGACTTGGAGGGGAACCTCCAAGTGATAGTGTTCCCATGTAGCTGCTGGCTTCATCCTTCTAGACGATAGCAGTTGCAAGTTTGGAAGGTGCTGCCTTGATGAGTTCCTGCAGTGCGTCTTGTAGATGGCATGTACTGCTGCCACTGTTTGTTGGTGATGGAGAGAGTGAATATTTGTGGATGGGGTGCCAATCAAGCAGGCCGCTTTGTCCTGGATGGTGTTGAGCTTTTTGAGTGTTGTTGGAACTGCACTCACCCAGGCGATTTTCACACTAACTTCATTGCAGTATTAATGTAAGCCTACTTGTGACACTAATAAATAAATAAATTGGAGAGTATTCTATCACACTCCTGACTTGTGCCTTGGAGAAAGTGAACAGGCTTTGGAAAGTCTAGAGGTGAGTTACTTACCGCAGGAATCCCAGCCTCTGACCTACTCTTTTAGCCATTGCATTTATATAATAGAAACCCTACAGTGCAGAAAGAGGCCCATCGAGTCTGCACCGACCACAATCCCACCCAGGCCCTATCCCCATATCCCTACATATTTTACCCACTAATCCCTCTAACCTACACATCTCAGGACACTAATGGGCAATTTTAGTGTGGCCAATCAACCTAACCCGCACATCTTTGGACTGTGGGAGGAAACCGGAGCACCCGGAGGAAACCCACGCAGACACGAGGAGAATGTGCAAACTCCACACAGACAGTGACCCAAGCCGGGAATCGAACCCAGGTCCCTGGAGCTGTGAAGCAGCAGTGCTAACCACTGTGCTACCGTGCCACCCAATATGGCTAGTCCAGTTCAGTTTCTGGTCAATGGTAACCCCCCAGGATGTTGCTTTTGGGGGACTCAGCAATGGCATTGAATGTCAAGGCAAAAATGTTATTTGCCATGTTTTGGCCTGATATCTAGCCTGAATAATGCCCGGGTCTTGTTGCATTTGGACATGGACCACTTCAGTATCTGAGTCGTTGAGAATGGTGCTGAACATTGAAAACATCAGCAAATGTCCCTACTTATGACCTTATGATGGAAGGGAGTTTGAAGATGAAGCAGTTGAAGATGGTTGTGCCCAGGACACTACCCTGAGGAATTCCAGCTGAGATATCCTGGAACTGAGGTGATTGACTTACAACCATCACAGACATCTTTGTGCAGATAAGACTCCAACTAGCGGAGCGGTTTTCCCCGATTCCCATTGTCTCCAGTTTTGGTAGGGTTGCTTGATGTCACACAGTCAAATGCTACCTTGGTGTCAAGGGCAGTCACTCTCACCTCTGGATTTAAGCTCTTCTGTCCATCTTTAAACCAAGGTTCTAATGAGGTCAGGAGTTGCGCGATCCTGGTGGAACCCAAACTGGGAATCCGTGAGCAAGTTATTGCAAAGCAAGTGCCGCTTGATAGCGCTGTTGCTGACTCCTTCCATCACTTTGTTGATGATCAAGAGTAGACTGATAGAGTGGGAATTTTTTTTTGTGGTCAGGACATACCAGGACAATTTGCCGGGGAGATGCCATTGTAGCTGTACTGGGACAGCTTAGCTAGAGGCTCGGCAAGATTTGGAGTACTAGTCTTCAGTAGTATTGCTGAAATTTTGTCAGGGCCCATATCCTTTGCAATGTCCAGTGCCTTTGGATAAATACGGTGATAGTTTCTGAGAGCTTCCAGATATCTATACAAGGAGTATCCAGCTAAAGATTGCAGAGCAAGAGATGGACGTGGGTTGGGAGTGACATTGGTCACTGCAGGCGTTTGATAAAATGTTTGAAATTTCAGTTGATTACTTGGAGTGCTGAAATAAATCAGGTGATAATTTTCTGATCTGTCCACAACAAAGCCAAGCATTAAACATTAAAGTTTTGTCTTAGAAACAGAAGAGGCCATTTGGCTCATCGAGTCAATTTCATGAAAAAGCATCTTGCCCAGGCCCAGCCCAATCTCCATTACCCCGCACATTTACCGTGGCTAATTCCCCTAACCTTTGGACACAAACGAGCACATAACCTACACATTTTTGGACTGTGGGAGGAAACCGGAGCACCCAGAGGAAACCCACGCAGACAGTGAGGAAACGAGCAAACTCCACACAGTCACCCAAGGCGGAAATCGAACGTGGGCCCTGGCACTCTGAGACAGCAGTGCTAACCACTGCACCACCGAGCTGCATCTCCAGTTTCCGTTGGGCCTCACTGGAACATTGTAACAGGCCGTGGAAAATAATGTGAGCATGAGAGTAATATGGTGGATTTAACTGACAAGTGACAGGAAGGTTGGTGTCCTTTTGCGAACTGGGCGAAGGTGTTCCACAAAGCGGTCACTCAGTCTGCGTTTAGTCTCCCTCGTGTAGAAGAAACCACATTGTGGGCAGTGAATATAGTGGACAAAATTGAAAGACGCACCAGTAAACCGCTGCTTCACCCGGAAGGAGTATTTGGGGCCTTAGACAGAGAGGAGGGAGGAAGTGAAGGGACAAATATTGCACCTCCTGTGATGGCATGGAAACAATGCCCAAGGAATGAGATGTTGGGGGTGAAAGAGAACTGGACCAGGTTGTTACAGAGGATACAGTTCTATCAGAATGCTGATAGGGGAGATGAGAGAAAGATGTCTTTGCTGGTGGCATGATGCTGGAGTTGGTGGAAATGGTGGAGGATGATCCTTTGAATGTGGAAGCTGGTGGATAGCAAGTGAGGACAAGAGGAAACCTATCCTGGCTCTGGGAGGGAGGGGTAGGGGTGAGGGCAGAAGTACAGGAAACGGTTAGACACAGTTGAGGACCTGTCAACCTGAGTGGGTGGAATGGGGGAGTGGGGGAGCCTTGGCTAAGGAGAAAGGAATACGTGTCAGAAATGCTGCCATGGGAGGTAGCATCATCAGAACAGGTGCAACGGAGATGGAAAAACCGGAAGAATGGAATGGTGTATTTGCAGGGAGCAGGGTTTGAGGAGATTTAGTCGAGGTAACTGTGCGAATCGATGGGCTTGTAATGACTATTGATGGAAAGTCGATCACCAGAAATGGAGACAGGGAAGCCAAGGGAGGGAAGTTTTGGAGGTAGACCATGTGAAGGCGAGAGAGGGTTGGAAATTGGAAGCAAAATTGATTAATTCTCCCAGTTCCAGGCCTGAGCACGAAGCAGTGTCGATGCAGTCATCAAGGTAACTGAAAAAGGGCCTGAATATGATCGGAACTAGAAATGTTCCACATAACCCACAAAAAGGCAGATATAACCAGGGCCCAAACAAGTAGCCATAGCCACACCATTTATTTCGAAGAGGTGAGACAAGTTAAAGGAGAAATTCTTCGGTGCAAAAATAAGTTCATCCAGGTGAGGGAAGATGGTGGTGGATAGAGAGGAAGAAGGAGCTCTCAGTCTGTCCCGGTGGAGATGGAGATGTCGAGGGATTGGACATCCTCAGTGAAGAGGGGATGGTCAGGACCAGGAAAGTGAAAATAGTTGAAATGATGTTGGGTGTCAGAAGAATCGAGAATGTAGTGGGAATGAACTAGGTAAGGGGAGAATAGAGTCAAGTCAGGAAGAAATATGTTAAGTGGGGCAGGAACAGGCTAAAATTATGGATCGAGTAGGACAGTGCTCTTTGTGGATAGATATTGACCAGGACATCAGAAACATTCTCCTGCTCTTTTTCAAATTGTGCCACAGGATATTTTACGTCCGTCTGAGATGGTGGGGTTTCCATTTTGTGTATTTGAAAGATTTCAGCACTGCCTTGGTGCTGCACCAAAATTGTGCATTCAAAATCTTGATGGGACTAAGGAACGTAGGAGCAAAAGTAGGCCATTCAGCCCATTGAGCCTGCTCTGCCATTCAATGCGATCAAGGCTGATCAGCCACTTCAATGCCTTTTCCCCCACATTATCCCCATGTAGGAACATAGAAAAACATAGAACATAGTAAAATAGGAACAGGAGGTGGCCATTTGGCCCTTTGAGCCTTTACATTGAGCCTTTAATATCCCTGTATGTCATTGGCATTTAGAAATCTATAAATCTCTGCTTTACTCAGCGACTGAGCTTCCATAGCCCTCAGGGGTAGAAAATTCCAAAAATTTACAACCCTCAGAGTAAAAAAGATTTTCCTCATCTTGATCCTAAGTGACTTGACCCTTATCTTGAAATTGTGCCCCCTGGTTCCAGACTCCCCGCCCAGGGAAAACATCCTTCCTGCATCTACCCTGTCCATCCCTCTAAAAGTATTCTGTAGGTTTCAATGAGATCACCTCTCATTCTTCAAAACCCTGGAGAATACTAGCCCAGTTTCTCCAATCTCCCTTCATAGGACAGCTCCAAATCCTGGGAACAAGTCTGCTGAACCTTTGTTGCACTCCCTCCATGGCAATAATACCCTTCCTAAGGTAAAGGAATCAAAACTGCACCCAATACTCCAAGTGCAGTCTAACCAAGGGCCTGTACGATTGAAGTAAAACTGCTGTACTGAACCCACATTCTTCTGTATCCAAACACTTGCCTTAATGTAACAATTTGAATTTGGTATAACATCCTAGTATGCTGTACAAAACGATATCAAACTAAATTTGACACCGTACCACACAAGGAGATATTCCTCATTTGCTAATGCTTTGTCTCTTTGTTTTATTTCAAATGTTCAGCGTTTTAAGGGTTTTATTTGATTTTGAGAGCCCTGGTGCTCCTGCAGTACTGAAGTTCCATCTACAGGTGGTGCTATTTGTCACGACTTTGATCTTCAAAAAAATGCAAGTAGCAATGTGGCATTTTGAGTCAAGACACCGGTAGTTAAACAAACGACTGGAGTAAACTTACCCCCCTTTTGATCCTTAAATTCCTATTTCCAATCTAAGGGTACAAGTTAGTTTTTGGACAAGTAGGGGTGGCACAGTGGTTAGCACTGCTGCCTCACAGCTCCAGGGACCCAGTTTCGATTCACGGCTTGGGTGACTGTCTGTGTGGAGTTTTCACGTTCTCCCCCGTGTTTGTGTAGGTTTCCCACGGGTGCTCCGGCTTCCTCCCACAGTCCAAAGATATGAGGGTTAGGTTGATTGGCCATGCTGAATTGCCTCGTAGTGTCCTGGGATGCGTAGGTTAGAGGGATTAGCGCAGTAAATATGTGGGGTTACGGGGATAGGGCCTGGGTGGGATTGTGGTCGGTGCAGACTCGATGGGCCGAATGGCCTCCTTCTGCACTGTAGTGATTCTATAAGTTTTTGTCAGTAATTGTGCTGCCAGTTTAAACCAATTTTTGAAAAATGGAGATTGTGTTTGGTTTTGTGACTTCTTTCTTGTGCATCCGTGTGTAGGAGATGCCCATTGGCTGCTGTAAGCCACCAGGCAGACAAGGTTGTTAAGAAGGCATATGGGGTACTTGCCTTTATTAATAGAGACACAGAATACAAAAGCAGGGAGGTTATGATGGAGCTATATAAAACATTCGTTAGGCCACAGCTAGAGTACTGTGTGCAGTGCTGGTCGCCACACTATAGAAAGGATGTGACTGCATTAGAAAAGGTGCAGAGGAGATTCAGCAGGATGTTGCCTGGACTGGATCATTTCAGCCATGGAGAGGCTGGTTAGGCTGGGGTTGTTTTCCTTGGAGCAGGGAAGGCTGAGGTGGGGGGGGCACCTGATTGAGGTGTACAGAATTATAAGGGACATGGGATAGGTAGATAGGAAGAAACCTTTTCCTCTTGGTGGAGAGGACCAAGCTAGAGTCCCAGGCTAGCCACACAGACTCCCACTGACTGTGGCAAGATCTGCAAGATATAACAGGCTACAAGATGAAAGCATGTAAAATCGCCGGCTCCAACGCACTCCTGCCCGATGAGCTCAATGCATTCTGTACCTGTTTTGAGCAAGAGATCAGCGAGAGAATGCCCTCCACTGCGGAAGCCTCGGCAGAACCCGTATCCGAGGTCACCATCGCAAAGAACAAAGAAAATTACAGCACAGGTACAGGCCCTTCGGCCCTCCAAGCCTGCACCGACTATGCTGCCTGACTGAATTAAAACCCTCTACCCTTCCGGGCACCATATCCCTCTATTCCCATCCTATTCATATATTTGTCAAGACGCCTCTTAAAAGTCACTATCGTATCTGCTTCCACTACCTCCCCCGGCAGCGAGTTCCAGGCACCCACTACTCTCTGTGTAAAAAATCTGCCTCGTACATCTGCTTTAAACCTTGCCCCTCGCACCTTAAACGCCCCCTAGTAATTGACTCTTCCAACCTGGGAAAAAGCTTCTGACTATCCACTCTGTCCATGCCCCTCATAATCTTGTAGACTTCTATCAGGTCGCCCCTCAACCTCCGTCGTTCCAGTGAGAACAAACCAAGTTTCTTCAACCTCTCCTCATAGCTAATGCCCTCCATACCAGGCAACATCCTGTAAATCTTTTCTGTACCCTCTCCAAAGCCTCCACATCCTTCTGGTAGTGTGGCGACCAGAATTGAACACTATATTCCAAGTGCGGCCTAACTAAGGTTCGAAAAGCTGCAACATGACTTGCCAATTTTTAAACTCAACACCCTGGCCGATGAAGGCAAGCATGCCGTATGCCTTCTTGAGTACCTTCTCCACCCGTGTTGCCACTTTCAGTGACCTGTGTACCTGTACACACAGATCCCTTTGCCTATCAATACTCTTAAGGGTTCTGCCATTTACTGTATATTTCCTATCTGTATTAAAGCTTCCAAAATGCATTACCCCACATTTGTCCGGATAAATGCAGCCTTTTCGAAAGTCAACCCACAGAAAGCAACTGGCCTGGATGGGGTACCTGGATGAGCACTCAGATCTCGCACAGATCAGCTGGCCGGGGGTATTCGCAGACTTCTTTAACCTCTCTTTACAACAATCTGAGGTCCCTATCTGCTTCAAGAAGATGACCATCATCCCGGTACCGAAGAAACTCCAAGCAGCGTGCCTTAATGACTATCGTCCCATGGTTCTGACATCTATTATTACTGCAAAACTTTGGGTGACACGGTGGCACAGTGGTTAGCACTGCTGCCTCACAGTGCCAGGGACGCGGGTTCAATTCTGGCCTCAAGTCACTGTCTGTGTGGAGTTTGCACAGTCTCCCTGTGCCTGCAAGTTTCCTCTGGATGCTCCAGTGCGGGTTAGGTTGATGGGCCATGATAAATTGTCCCTTAATGTCAAGGGGATTAGGAGAATAAATATGTGGGGTTACGGGGATAGGACAGGACCTGGGTGGGATTGTTGTTGGCCATGATAAATTGTCCCTTAATGTCAAGGGGATTAGGAGAATAAATATGTGGGGTTACGGGGATAGGACAGGACCTGGGTGGGATTGTTGTTGGTGCAAGCTTGATGGGCCAAATGGCCTCCTTCTGCACTGTAGATTCTATGATTATGAAGTGCCTCGAAAGGTTAGTCATGGCACAAATCAATTCTGGCCTCCCAGATTGCCTCGATCCACTACGGTTCGCCTATCACTGTAACAGGTCCACAGCAGACACCATCTCCCTGGCCCTGCCCTCAACCCTGGAGCACCTGGATAACAAAGCCACCTATTTCAGACTCCTGTTTGTTGACTACAGCTCAGCCTTCAACACCATTATTCCTACAAAGCTCATCTCCAAACTCCCTAGCCTGGGCCTCGGCTCCTCCGTCTGTGACTGGATCCTGAACTTCCTAACCCAAAGACCATAATAAGAACATAAGAACTAGGAGCAGGAGTAGGCCATCTGGCCCCTCGAGCCTGCTCCGCCATTTAATAAGATCTTGGCTGATCTTTTTGTGGACTCAGCTCCACTTACCTGCCTGCTCGTCATAACCTTTAATTCCTTTACTGTTCAAAAATTTATCTATCTTTGCCTTAAAAATATTCAATGAGGTAGCCTCAACTGCTTCACTGGGCAGGGAATTCCACAGATTCACAACCCTTTGTGTGAAGAAGTTCCTCCTCAACTCAGTCCTAAATCTGCTCTCTGCTCCCCCTTATTTTGAGGCTATGCCCCCTAGTTCTAGTTTCACCTGCCAGTGGAAACAACTTCCCTGCTTCTATCTTAACTATTCCCTTCATAAGCTTATATGTTTCTATAAGATCTCCCCTCATTCTTCTGAATTCCAATGAGTATAGCCCCAGTCTACTCAGTCTCTCCTCATAAGCCAACCCTCTCAACTCCGGAATCAACCTAGTGAATCTCCTCTGCACCCCCTCCAGTGCCAGTATATCCTTTCTCAAGTAAGGAGACCAAAACTGTACACAGTACTCCAGGTGTGGCCTCACCAGCACCTTATACAGCTGCAACATAATCTCACTGCTTTTAAACTCCATCCCTCTAGCAATGAAGGACAAAATTCCAGTTGCCTTCTTAATTACCTGCTGCACCTGCAAATCAACTCCTTGAAATTCCTGCACAAGGACACCCAGGTCCCTCTGCACAGCAGCATGCTGCAATTTTTTACCATTTAAATAATAGTCCATTTTGCTGTTATTCCTACCAAAATGGATGACCTCACATTTACCAACATTGTACTCCATCTGCCAGACCCTCGCCCACTCACTTAGATTATCTATATCCCTTTGCAGACTTTCAGCGTTCTCTGCACACTTTGCTCTTCCACCCATCTTAGTGTCATCTGCGAATTTTGACACGCTACACTTGGTCCCCAACTCCAAATCATCTATGTAAATCGTAAACAATTGCGGTCCCAACACTGATCCCTGAGGCACACCACTAGTCACTGATTGCCAACCAGAAAAATACCCATTTACCCCCACTCTTTGCTTTCTGTTAGTTAACCAATCCTCTATCCATGCTAATACATTACCCGTAAGACTGTGCACCTTTACCTTAGGTAGCAGTCTTTGGTGCGGCACCTTGTCAAATGCCTTCAGGAAATCCAGAGATACCACATCTACAGGTTCCCCATTGTCCACTGCACATGTAATGTTCTCAAAGAATTCCACCAAATTAGTCAAACATGACCTGCCATTCATGAACCCATGCTGCGTCTTACCAATGGGACAATTTATATCCAGATGTCTCGCTATTTCTTCCTTGATGATAGATTCAAGCATTTTCCCTACTACAGAGGTTAAGCTAACCGGCCTATAGTTACTTGCCTTTTGTCTATCTCCTGTTTTAAACAGTGGTGTCACATTTGCTGTTTTCCAATCTGCGGGAACCACCCCAGAGTCCAGCAAATTTTGGTAAATTACCACGAGTGCATTTGCTATTTCTCCCGCCATCTCTTTTAGTACCCTGGGATGCATTCCATCAGGACCAGGAGACTTGTCTACCTTTAGCCCCATTAACTTGCCCAACACTACCTCTTTCGCGATAATGATAGTTTCTAGGTTCTCACCTGCCATAGCCTTCCTGGCATCAATAATCAGTAAGGATAGGCAACAACACTCCACGATCATCCTCAACACCCCACAAGGCTGTGTCCTCAGTCCCTTACTCTACTCCTTATACGCCTATGACTGTGTGGCAAAATTCCCCTCCAACTCCATTTTCAAGTTTGCTGATGACACCACCATGGGGGGTTGGATTTCAAACAATGATGAGACAGAGTACAGGAATGAGATAGAGAATCTGGTGAACTGGTGCGGCAACAATAATCTCTCCCTCAATGTCAACAAAACGAAGGAGATAGTCATCGACTTCAGGAAGCATAAAGGAGAACATGCCCCTGTCTACATCACCGGGGACGAAGTGGAAATGGTCGAGAGCTTCAAGTTTCTAGATTCCCGCTCACCAACAACCTGTCCTGGTTCCCCCCATGCCGACACTATAGTTCAGAAAGACCACCAATGCCTTTACTTTCTCAGGAGGCTAAGGAAACTTGGCATGTCCACTATGATTCTCACCAACCTTTACAGATGCACTATAGAAAGTATTCTTTCTGGTTGTATCACAGTTTGGTATGGCTCCTGCTCTGTCCAAGACCGCAAGAAACTACAAAGGGCCATGAATGAAGCCCAGTCCATCACGCAAACCAGCCCCCCATCCATTGACTTGAAAAAGCAGCCAGCATAATCAAGGACCTCACGCACCCAGGACATATTCTCTTCCACCTTCTTCCGTCAGACGTTCAGAAGTCTGAGATCATGTACCTACCGACTCAAGAACAGCTTCTTCCCTGCTGCTGTCAGTCTTTTGAATGGACCTACCTTGCATTAAGTTGATCTTTCTCTACACCCCAGTTATGACTGTAACATTATATTCTGCACTCTCTCCTTTCCTTCTCTATGTACGGTATGCTTTGCCTGTATAGCGCGCAAGAAACAATACTTTTCACTGTATGTTAATACATGTGACAATAATAAATCAAATCAAAAACCAGGAGACATAGATTTAAGGTTAGGAGCAGGCGCTTTAGAGGGAATTTGAAGAAACACTTTTCCACCCAGAGGGTGTCGGGAGCCCTCACAACATTTAAGAAGCATTTAGATGAGCGTTTGAAACGTCACAGCATACAAGACCACGGACCAATTGCTAGAAAATGGGATCAGGACAGATTGGTGCTTCATGGCTGGCGTGGGCATGAACGGCTGAAGAGCCTCTCTCTGTGGTGTGAAAGTCTATGAGTATGAGAAGGCTGGGTTGTCACTCAGTGTGCTGCTAAATGATGTTGTTTTCACGGGTCAACACTCAGGCCACAATATGGAGCTCCTACATGGTGGATCGACATCCGACCGCCAGTGCCACCTTGGCATCTGCTGCTCCCGTTTCTATCACTGCAGGATTGTTCTTCCTGCCTGCGCTAGATCTATTTAAAGTGGAAATCAGCGCACACAGACTAAGCCCACTCTTTAGGCTAGGCCTTTCTTCAAGCTGAGGCAGCTGCAGCAACTGCAAAGCTCGTGGGTGTTACTTATGTCGGAGTGTCCTTCTTTTAGCCTTTGGCTCAAGAGGTCAGGGTGCAGGGGTTATTTACCCAGCTGTGATGTTTCCCTTTACGTGTCAGCCAACCCCCTCAAGGTGTGGAAATGTTGACCAATAGGAGACAACCAAAGGACATCAATCAAGCTGACTCTTTCCAAATTTTGAAATTATTTATATGGCAAATTCTAACGAGGCTTTAATAACAATATCAAGCCAATTAATTTCAGCCATTTTAATTATTTTTAAAAACGTATAAGAAACTCCATCATCACATTACAATTAAATAACACAAATTATTTCCTATATTTCATGCGCTAGCATGTGTAACAAGCTGTCAGCTTGTCTTGAATAAATGCTTTGAACGGTTTGCTACAGCAATATTTTTTGTGGATTAGCTCCTTGTGATTCAGTTGGTAAAGCTAAGACAGTTTGTACCTGCAGGCATTACTGGCATCGGGCCCCTTGGAGATGGGGAGGCAACATCTTCCGCAGGAAGGATAGAACCCCAGGCATCAGGAAAGCATGGGAGAAGGAAAGGGGGCAAGACGGACACAGAAGCCAAATCTCAGCACGGGATTTACCACCAAGACACAGCTACCCGGAGATAGGCAAGAATGAATGCTGTAGAAACAACCACTCTCCAGGCAGATGGCCAGATATTTTTGCCCTTGCTACTGAAGACCTCACACTCCACAGCAGTAATCACCATGCTCCTACAACCTATTACCTACAACACCTGTAAGTAGTCTCACAACACCAGGTTAAAGTCCAACAGGTTTATTTGGTAGCACGAGCTTTTGGAGCGCTGCCCTTTTATCAGGTGATGAAGGAACAGCGCTCCGAAAGCTTGTGCTACCAAATAAACCTGTTGGACTTTAACCTGGTGTTGTGAGACTACTTACTGTGCCCACCCCAGTCCAACGCCGGCATCTCCACATCATGGCTACAACACGTGGACTGCAGCACTACAAGAAGGGGGTTCGCCACCATCTTCCCAAGGGCAATTAGGGTTGGGAAATAAATGCTGGCATAGCCAGCGTCACCCACATCCCTAATCAGAATAATTTTTAAAAATCAAGAGCTTCTTCTATGTGTGTGCTCACTTTCCTAGCAGCTGATATGGCTTCATTTTCCACTAGTCCAGGCTGTCTCAGATCTTCACTGCAATCTCCAAAGGATCTGAGGGGACAGGGAATCCCTTCAAGGGATGACAACTGGGCCCTTTGGGGCCCCAGCCAGTGGGACAGAGGTTACACAATACTAGCTGCTTGGGAGGCCAACCACTGAGAAGGCCACCAGGCTTCTGAAGATACAATTCCAGTGCCTGGGCTGATTGAGTCGTGGGCTCAAATTCCCTCCTGCAAGGGTCTCGCTCACTGTGGTGGTCCGCTCCATTCTCCATTACATGGAGCTCTGGAGGGGTGTGGAGATTAAGGGTGGTGCGACCCAGGAAGTAGACAGCTCACTGGGAGAGGAGCAGGAAGCAAAAGATGAGGGGGAAGAGGGGACAAAGGGAGATGACACTGATGCATGCTGGGGACCTCGCTCCTCTCCTTCACCATTAGATTGGGGTTGGATGAAGTGTGGATTTGCCTTGCCAGGTGCCAGGCCTCCAGGTCCCCTGCGACATAGAACATAGAACATAGAACATAGAACATTACAGCGCAGAACAGGCCCTTCGGCCCACGATGTTGCACCGACCAGTTAAAAAAAAACTGTGACCCTCCAACCTAAACCAATTTCTTTTCGTCCATGAACCTATCTACGGATCTCTTAAACGCCCCCAAACTAGGCGCATTTACTACTGATGCTGGCAGGGCATTCCAATCCCTCACCACCCTCTGGGTAAAGAACCTACCCCTGACATCGGTTCTATAACTACCCCCCCTCAATTTAAAGCCATGCCCCCTCGTGCTGGATTTCTCCATCAGAGGAAAAAGGCTATCACTATCCACCCTATCTAAACCTCTAATCATCTTATATGTTTCAATAAGATCCCCTCTTAGCCGCCGCCTTTCCAGCGAAAACAATCCCAAATCCCTCAGCCTCTCCTCATAGGATCTCCCCTCCATACCAGGCAACATCCTGGTAAACCTCCTCTGCACCCTCTCCAAAGCCTCCACATCCTTCCTGTAATGTGGGGACCAGAACTGCACACAGTACTCCCAAGTGCGGCCGCACCAGAGTTGTGTACAGTTGCAACATAACGCTACGACTCCTAAATTCAATCCCCCTACCAATAAACGCCAAGACACCATATGCCTTCTTAACAACCTTATCTACTTGATTCCCAACTTTCAGGGATCTATGCACACATACACCTAGATCCCTCTGCTCCTCCACACTATTCAAAGTCCTCCCGTTAGCCCTATACTCAACACATCTGTTATTCCTACCAAAGTGAATTACCTCACACTTCTCCGCATTAAACTCCATCCGCCACCTCTCGGCCCAACTTTGCAACCTGTCTAAGTCTTCCTGCAAACTACGACACCCTTCCTCACTGTCTACCACACCACCGACTTTGGTGTCATCAGCAAATTTGCTAATCCACCCAACTATACCCTCATCCAGATCATTAATAAATATTACAAACAGCAGTGGCCCCAAAACAGATCCCTGAGGTACACCACTTGTAACCGCACTCCATGATGAATATTTACTATCAACCACCACCCTCTGTTTCCTATCCGCTAGCCAATTCCTGATCCAATTTCCTAGATCACCCCCAATCCCATACATCTGCATTTTCTGCAGAAGCCTACCATGGTGAACCTTATCAAACGCCTTACTAAAATCCATATATACCACGTCCACTGCCTTGCCCCCATCCACCTCCTTGGTCACTTTCTCAAAAAACTCAATAAGGTTAGTAAGGCACGACCTACCTGCCACAAAACCATGCTGACTATCACCTATCAATTCATTACTCTCCAAATAACTATAAATCCTATCCCTTATAATTTTTTCCAACATCTTGCCGACAACAGAAGTGAGACTCACCGGTCTATAATTCCCGGGGAAGTCTCTGTTCCCCTTCTTAAACAATGGGACAACATTCGCTAACCTCCAATCTTCTGGTACTATACCAGAGGCCAACGACGACCTGAAGATCAGAGCCAGAGGCTCTGCAATCACTTCTCTTGCCTCCCAGAGAATCCTTGGATAAATCCCATCCGGACCAGGGGATTTATCTATTTTCAGACCCTCCAGAATATCCTGCACATCCTCCTTATCAACTGTAATACTGTCTATTCTACTCCCCTGCAACCCAGTGTCCTCCTCAGCTATATTCATGTCCCCTTGCGTGAACACCGAAGAGAAATATTGGTTCAATGCTTCACCAATCTCCTCCGGTTCCACACATAACTTCCCTCTGCCATCTATAACTGGCCCTAAACTTGCCCTAACCAACCTTCTGTACTTGACATACCTATAGAACGCCTTAGGATTCTCTTTAACCCTATCCGCCAAAGTCTTCTCATGTCCCCTTTTAGCCCTTCTAAGCTCGCTCTTCAACTCCCTCTTAGCCAATCTAAAGCTTTCTAGTGCACTACCCGAGTGCTCACGTCTCATCCGAACATAAGCCTCCTTTTTCTTTTTAACCAACAAAGAAACTTTTTTGGTGCACCACGGTTCCCTAGCCCTACCAATTCCTCCTTGCCTGACAGGGACATACCTATCACAGACTCGCAGTAGCTGCTCCTTGAAAAAACTCCACATGTCGGACGTTCCCAGTCCCTGTAATCTCCTAGTCCAACCTATGTTTCCTAATTCTCTCCTAATAGCCTCATAATTACCCTTCCCCCAGCTAAAACCACTGGCCCGAGGTTCATGCCTATCCCTTTCCATCACTAAGGTGAACGTAACCGAATTGTGGTCACTATCACCAAAATGCACACCAACTTCCAAGTCTAGCACCTGGTCTGGCTCATTTCCCAGCACCAGATCCAATATAGCCTCACCTCTAGTTGGCCTGTCTACATACTGAGTCAAAAAACCTTCCTGCACGCTTTGAACAAAAACTGACCCCTCTAACGAGCTAGAGCTATAACAATTCCAGTCAATATTAGTCAAGTTAAAATCCCCCATAACAATTGCCCTATTACTTTCACTCCTAAGCAGGATTGACTCCGCAATCCTTTCCTCAACCTCTCTAGAACTTTTAGGAGGTCTATAAAAGACTCCCAACAGGGTGACCTCTCCTCTCCTATTTCTAATCTCCGCCCATACTACCTCAACAGATAAGTCCTCATCAAACCTCCTCTCTGACACTGTGATACAATCTCTGACCAATAATGCTACCCCTCCCCCTCTTCTACCTCCTTCCCTACTTCGACTAAAACATTTGAACCCCGGGACCTGCAGCATCCATTCCTGCCCCTGCTCTATCCATGTCTCTGAAATAGCCACAACATCGAAGTCCCAGGTACTGATCCACGCTGCAAGTTCACCCACTTTATTGCGAATACTCCTGGCATTGAAGTATACACATTTCAAACCCTGCTCCACCCCACCTCTGCAATGCCGTGCATTGCAGTCCCCATCCATGCATCCCTCACTTTCAGCCCCACTACTCAGGATCCCTCCCCCCCCCCCGAATCAGTTTAAACCTCCCTGCATGGCCTTAGCAAATTTACCCCCCAGGATATTGGTCCCCTTCTGATTAAGGTGTAGACCATCCTTCTCATAGAGGTCACACCTTCCCCAGTACGAGCCCCAATTGCTTAAGTACCTGAACCCCTCCCTCCTGCACCATCCCCTCAGCCATGAATTCAAACCTTCCCTCTCCCTATTCCTCTCTAAACTATCCCATGGTACAGGCAAGAGTCCAGAGATAACCACTCTGTCAGTCTTGGCCTTTAGTTTCCACCCCAACTCCATAAATCCCTGCCTAATATCCCCTTCCCCTATCCTCCCTATGTCGTGTGTCCCCACATGTACAATAACTTGTGGTTTATCTCCCTCCCCCCTAAGAGTCCTGAATACCCTGTCAGACACATCCCGGACCCCAGCCCCTGGTAGGCAACACACCAACCCTGAGTCCCTACCTTTAGTTCCGACCCTCCTATCTGTCCCCTTAATTGTGGAGTCCCCAATCACAAGGCCCAGTCTTTTACAGTCCCTAACCACCTGAGCTTTCTCACTCGGCTCACCCCCAGAGATCTGCTCTCTATGCTCAGTTGATTCCTCCTCAACTGTAGCCTCCAGCACCGAAAACCTATTATGGAGGGGAACCGCCCCAGGGGATTGTCTTCCCGATTGCTTCTTACCCCTCCTCCTGGCATTGACCCAAGCCTCATTTCTAGGAGTTACTATTTCTCTATAACTCCTATCAACTTCCACCTCCGCCTCCCGAATTATGCGGAGTTCCTCTAACTCCCCCTCCATCTCCTTTACACGCTCCTCCAGAAGCTGCAATCTAATGCACTTCTTACAACTAAAATCTCCTGAAACACTACTGGATTTCCTCACCACATACATCCCACAGGAGATGCAGCATACTGCCTGAACTGCCATCCCTGAAGCCATTACCAGCAAGAAAAAAAGAAAACAAAAAACTTCCCCACACTTATAATTAGGTTAGAGGAGGATGGAAGGGTGGGATCCTCTACCAGTGTAGAGGATCGGGTATCTCCTCTGCACCAATTTATAGGGCTAGGGGCCCGAGAGAAAAAAAAACTACAGCTACCGGCAGGCTTCGCGATGCGGCCTTCCGGTTTCCGTTAATTACAAAAAACCTCCCGAAAATTAGACAAAAAAAACCCCAGAATTTACTCACAGTCCGCGCTCTCTCTCTCACCGCTCACAGTCTCCACCCCGCAGGTCCGCTCCCAGAGGAACACTCTCTTCCCTGTGGTGAAGTGGAAATCTTTGGCATCGACCACATTTCCCACTGGACAGCCAGCAGCCCCAGGGATGGCTGCCGTGGGGAGTCTAAAGGAGTGCCACATTTGATCTGACCCACCTCCATTCCCATCTCCACCGGCATTGGGGGTAGGAATCCCATGTGGGTTCCCCACACTAAGATCATAACTGGAATGGGTTTCCTACCAGGGCTGAGATTCTGACTCAAAGGACAAACCTGGCTCCCGCTTCCTACCTCCGTGGTAAACGCTTACCCGAAGATCAGAGGCTGAATGCCCGTGACCGCTGAAGTGCTCCCCCACAGGAAGAGAACAGTCTTGCCTGGTGATTGTCGAGTGGTGTTCATTCATCCGTTGTCGTGGCGTCTGCATGGTTTCCCCAACGTACCATGCATGATCAGCCTCTGATCTTCGGGTAAGCGTTCTCCAAGGCGGCCTTCATGACACACAACAGCGCAGAGTCGCTGAGCAGAGACGGATAGCCAAGTTCCGCACACATGAGGACGGCCTAAACCGGGATCTTGGGTTCATGTCACACTATCGGTAACCCCCACAGCTTGCCTCCTGGACTTGCAGAATCTCACTGGCGGTCCTGTCTGGAGACAATACACATTTCTTTAACCTGTGCCTAATGCTCCCTCCACTCACATTGTCTGTATCTTTAAGACCTGATTAGCTGTAAAGATTCGCATTCTAATCAGTATTCTGTAACTTGATTTTGTGTCTCTGTGCCCTGTTTGAGAGCAGATATCCACTCCATCTGACGAAGGAGCAGCGCTCCGAAAGCTAATGGCATTTGCTACCAAATAAACCTGTTAGACTTTAACCTGGTGTTGTTAAAACTCTTACTGTGCGTATCAGGTAGACAACGTTGACCGAGTTGCAAGAGTAGGTACCGTGTACCTGGTGGATGGTGTTCTCACATGAGATGATGGTATCCGTGTCGATGATCCGGCATGTCTTGCAGAGGTTTCTGTGGCAGGGTTGTGTGGTGTCGTGGTCACTGTTCTCCTGAAGGCTGGGTAGTTTGCTGCGGACAATGGTCTGTTTGAGGGCAAGAAGTGGGGGTGTGGGGAGTCTGTCGTTTGTTACTTAATTTCTTTAATATTGTTTAATAATGTGGAATTCTATGAAAAAATAAAATAATTATTAATAATTCAATCCTAATAGTATGGAGGTGTTTTAAGCTAATTTTATACACCAGCTGCTGGCATAAAAAGTTAAACCATCATTGTTTCATATCGATAAAAGCAAAATATTGCGGATGCTGGAATCTAAAACAAAAACAACTCTGACGAAGGGCCATCCTGGCTTGTAACGTTGGCTCTATTCTCTCGCCACAGTTGCTGTCTGCCTGCTGGGATTTTCCAGCATTTTGTGTTATTGTTTCATGTTGTCCAGCTTTTCTTGATGTCAAACAGTTTGCTCGCAAGCACTGAGCTGAGTGTGAGACAAACAAATATCCACTGAGACTGGTTGGCCGGACTGACTGCTAAACTAACTTCAGATTGTATTAGAGTTCAGAAGTGCAGCATGGTGGCACAGTGGTTAGCACTGCTGACTCTCAACACCTGGAACCCGGGTTCAATTCCGGTCTCGGGTCACTGTCTGTGTGGAGTTTGCACTTTCTCCCCCTGTCTGTGTGGGTGTGCTCCGGTTTCTTCCCACAGACCAAAGATGTGCGGGTTAGGTGGATTGGCTATGTTAAATTGCCCCTTAGTGTCAGGGGGATTGGCAGGGTTAATATGTGGGTTTACTAAGGTAGGGCCTGGATGGGATTGTTGTCAGTGCAGGCTCGATGGGCTGAACAGCCTCCTTCTCCGCTAAAGTGCAAAGGGACTTGGGAGTCCTAGTCCAGGATTCTCTAAAGGTAAACTTGCAGGTTGAGTCCGTAATTAAGAAAGCAAATGTAATGTTGTCATTTATCTCAAGAGGCTTGGAATACAAAAGCAGGGATGTACTTCTGAGGCTTTATAAAGCACTGGTTAGGCCCCATTTGGAGTACTGTGAGCAATTTTGGGCCCCACACCTCAGGAAGGACATACTGGCACTGGAGCGGGTCCAGCGGAGATTCACACGGATGATCCCAGGAATGGTAGGCCTGACATACGATGAACGTCTGAGGATCGTGGGATTATATTCATTGGAGTTTAGGAGGTTGAGGGGAGATCTGATAGAAACTTACAAGATAATGAACGGCTTAGATAGGATGGACGTAGGGAAGTTGTTTCCATTAACAGGGGAGACTAGGACGCGGGGGCACAGCCTTAGAATAAAAGGGAGTCACTTTAGAACAGAGATGAGGAGAAATTTCTTCAGCCAGAGAGTGGTGGGTCTGTGGAATTCATTGCCACAGAGGGCTGTGGAGGCCGAGACGTTGAGCGTCTTCAAGACAGAAATTGATAAATTCTTGATTTCTCGAGGAATTAAGGGCTATGGGGAGAGAGCGGGTAAATGGAGTTGAAATCAACCATGATTGAATGGTGGAGTGGACTCGATGGGCCGAATGGCCTTACTTCCGCTCCTATGTCTTATGGTCTTATGGGATTCTACTCCATTGCTGCAAGAATTTCACTCCTGTGACAATTAAAGAGTTGACTTTTTGGAAATGTGGAACCTTCATTCAACAGAAATGACAGGTGATTGTGTTTTATCCATTCATGAGATGCGGGCTTCACTGTCAGGGCCAGCATTTATTTATTGCCCATCCCTAATTGCCCTTGAACTGAGTGGCTGGCTAGGCCATCTCTAGAGGGCAGTTGAGAGTCAACCACATTGCTGTGGATCTAGAGTCACATGTAGGCCAGACCAAGTAAGGACAGGAGATTTCCTTCCCTAAAGGGCATGAGTGAACCAGTGGGTTTTTAATGACAATCATGAAACTTGATTTTTATTGAATTTGGATTTCACAATGGTGGGATTTATGGCGTTGGAGCGTGGCGACTTCTTGCAAGCTGTGTCCAGCATAGCGTCTAATTCTATCTTATATTCTTGCTCTATGCTTTTAAAACACTGTTCTAACTTTTTTCTCTACACCCAAACTATGACTGTAACACTATATTCTGCACCCTCTCCTTTCCTTCTCTATGAACGGTATGCTTTGTCTGTATAGCATTCAAGAAAAAATACTTTTCACTGTATACCAATACATGTGACAATAATAAATCAAATCAAATCAAATGAACCCCGGCTCCCCAGAGCATGACCCTGGATCTCTGGATTCCCACTATGCCATCACCTCCCTTATCCACCAGCAACGAGCAAGAAAAGAAAGAAGTTATTGATGTTAGTGGCTTTAAGACTCAGAAATGGATGTCTTTCACCCAGCAGCGTATCAGCCACAATGAGTTACTCTTCTGCTGCTCTTTCAAAGATACGTCACAAGCCACAGTTACTGAGCACAGCTGAATAACGCAGCCAAGTCAGGAGGCACTTGCAAATTTACGTTGAAGAAAAAAAAGAAAACAAAACAATGACTCATTTGGAAGAGTGCCAGATTTCACAACCAGTTTAAAAATTTAATTATTAGTGTCACAAGCAGGCTTACATTAACACTGAAATGAAGTTACTGTGAAAATCCCACAGTCGCCACACTCCGGCGCCGGTTCGGGTACACTGAGGGAGAATTTAGCATGGCCAATGTACCTAACCTGCACATCTTTCAGAATGTGGGAGGAAACCGGACCACCTGGAGGAAACCCACGCAGACACGGGGAGGACATGCAGACTCCGCACAAACAGTGACCCGAGCTGGAGAATCAAACCCAGGTCTCTGGCGCTGTGAGGCAGCAGTGCTAACCACTGTGCCACCAAGCTGCCCCAGTCTTTAACTGTTATGTACCATCCATAGTTTAACTGTTGGCTTTACATCAATCAACCTCCCATATTTTGAAAAGTTGTAATGTAAAAGTATCAATCAAATATAGTTTTAAAGAATATTGAGCACTAATTGTGACAGAATCAAAGAAACATAACATCTTCATGATGATATGACATTATAGAGATCTTTCCAGCTTAATAGTAAAAGACTGTTCATAATGGAACAGGAAGTGGCAAAATGTCTTTCAAATTTGTTTCTCTTCTGACCCTCAGAGGTTACTCCAGTTTTCTATTTTAAATAATGTGCAAAGGGTACCGGGGTTGGCGGGGGGGGGGGGGGGGGGGGGGGGGGTGGGGTGGGTGGGGGGGGGGGTGGGGGGTGGGTGGGTGGGGGGGGGGGTGGGGGGTGGGTGGGCGGCTTCCCCACAGCCGCAGATTTACATCAGGATGCCTGCAGCGTTAAGTTTGCTTTGGGTACAGTATGTTTGAATCAAGTTGTTCTCAGTGTTTGGGCACACCAGTTTGGTTTCATCCAATCACACCTCTCGGTATTACCAGTTTACATCTCCCTAAGTGCCAGGAATGTTTACTTTCCCAGCCGTTCTGATGGTAATCTCTAGAACTTCCCTGCAGTACAAATTGAGAACAAAATTCAGTGATTGAACTACTGCCAAACCCTTTGATGTCTGTTGGAGCCAATTCATAGGATTTTGTAAGTTTTAAACAGTGAACCAGTTCTACACTGCCACAGACTATAACTCTCTAATCTCTTAATCATTTCTGCTGTTGGGACTAATGTTGAATGCCCCTCTAAATAACTGGCTGGGCAATTTACTGAAGGTAGCTTGGACAGGGCTCTGGCTTGAATAATGATCCTCAGGAGCTTTAACCCAACCGCTTCCATCCGACTCTTGTAGTGACTATCCAAGCACCCACCATCATGCAGTTGTTGACCTGGTAGCACTGTCGCAATGGGTCAAACTTGTGGAACATGATGTTGGTGTGGAACGGTCCACTATCATCACCAACAAACATCAAAGTTCACTAGTGGATCAGGTGACCGTGGGGTAAAGAGTAGGGAGGGAGGGTCAGCATTAATCCAACATTTCAATCAAACTATCGCTTAGTTTAGGGTAGATCTACAGATCTTAGTTTAGGGTGGATCTCCTCTGTCCAGAAAGTCAATTGTTTGACTTAAAACAGAGTTACACATGACTGCTGAGTTCCTGAATGACTCTCTTTTTAAATTCATTTGCAGGATGTGAGTGTCACTGGCTCACCCAGGTTTTATTGCCCATCTCTAATTGCCCTTCAGAAGGTGGTGGTGAGCTGCCTTCTTGAACCGCTGTCGTCGCTGTGGTGTAGGTACACCCACAGTGCTGTTAGAAAAGGAGTTCCGGGATTTTGACCCAGTAACGGTGAAGCAACGGCAATATATTTCCAAGTCAGGACGGTGAGTGGCTTGGAGGGAATCTTCCAGGTGGTGGTTCCATATGTCTGCTGCCCTTGTCCTCCTAGATGGTAGTGGTCGTGAGTTTGGAATCTGCTGCCTACGAAGCCTTGGAGTTCCTGCTGTGCACTTGTAGATGTGATGTGGAGATGTCGGCGTTGGATTGGGGTGGGCACAGTAAGAAGCCTCACAACACCAGGTTAAAGTCCAACAGGTTTCCTAATAAACCTGTTGGACTTTAACCTGGCGTTGTGAGACTTCTCACTTGTGGATGGTACACACTGCTGCCACTGTGTGTTGGTGGTGGAGGGAGTGAATGTTTGCGGAAGGGGTACCAAAACTAACTAACAGAAAGCAAAGAGTGGGGGTAAATGGGTGTTTTTCTGGTTGGCGATCAGTGACTAGTGGTGTGCCTCAGGGATCAGTGTTGGGACTGCAATTGTTTACGATTTACATAGGTGATTTGGAGTTGGGGACCAAGTGTACTGTGGCAACGTTCGCAGATGACACTAAGATGAGTGGTAAAACAAAGTATGCAGAGGACACTGAACATCTGCAAAGGGATATAGATAGTTTAAATGAGTGGCCAAGGGTCTGGCAGATGGAGTACAATGTTGGTAAATGTGAAGTTATCCATTTTGGCAGGAATAACAGCAAAATGGGCTATTATTTAAATGGTAACAAATTGCAGCATGCTGCTGTGCAGAGGGACCTGGGTGTCCTTGTGTATGAACCACAAAAAGTTGGTTGCAGGTGCAGCAGGTAATTAAGAAGGCAAATGGAATTTTGTCCTTCATTGCTAGAGGGATGGAGTTTAAAAACGGAGATTATGTTGCAGTTGTATAAGGTGCTGGTGAGGCCACACCTGGAGTACTGTGCACAGATTTGGCCTCCTCATTTGAGAAAGGATATACTGGCACTGGAGGGGGTGCAGAGGAAATTCACTAGGTTGTTTCTGGAGTCTAGAGGGTTGGCTTATGAGGAGAAACTGAGTAGACTGGGGCTATACTCATTGGAACTTGGAAGAATGAGGGGGGATTTTATAGAAACATATAAGATTATGAAGGGAATAGATAAGATAGGAGCAGGGAGGTTGTTTCCACTGGCGGGTGAAACCAGAACTAGGGGACATAGCCTCAAAATAAGGGGGAGCACTTTTAGGACTGAGTTGAGGAGGAACTTCTTGACCCAAAGGGTTGTGAATCTGTGGAATTCCCTGCCCAGTGAAGCAGTTGAGGATACCTCGTTGAATATTTTCAAGGTAACGATAGGTAGATTAAATGGAGCTGAGTCCACGAAAAGATCAGCCATGATCTTATTGAATGGCGGAGCAGGCTCGAGGGGCCAAATGGCCTACTCCTGCTCCTAGTCCTTTTGTTCTTAAAAAAGCGGGCTGCTTTGTCCTGGATGATGTCAAGTTTCTTGAGTGTTGTTGGAGCTGCACTCCTCCAGGCAGGTGGAGAATATTCCAATGCACTCCTGACCTGTACCTTGTAGATGGTGGACAGGCTTTGGGGAGTCAGAAGGTGAGTTACTCACTGCAGGATTCCTAGCCTCTGTCTTGCTCATGTAGCTATAGTATTTATATGGCTAGTCTAGTTTAGTTTCTGGTCAATGGTAACCCCCAGGATGTTGATAGTGGGGGATTCAGTGATGTAGTGCCATTGAGTGTCAAGGGGCAATGGATTCTCTCTTGTTGGAGATGGTCATTGGCTGACACTTGTGACACTTGCATGAATCTGTTTGCAACTGATGACCGTACGTTAGTGCTGTAATGTTGAATGTCAGAGAAGTTCTGATGTGTTTTTGTCTCCTTCAATAAAATGTGTCCCAGATTAGACAGATTAAATCCAGTACTGATCAAATAAATGTTTAAAGTTTACTTATTGGTGTCACAAGTGGTCTTACATTAACGCTGCAATGAAGTTACTGTGAAAATCCCCTAGTCGCCACACTCCGGCACCTGTTCGGGTACACTGAGGGAGAATTTAGCATGACCAATGCACCTAACCAGCACGTCTTTCGGACTGTGGGAGGAAACCGGATCACCCGGAGGAAACCCACGCAGACACGGGGAGAACATGCAGACTCCACACAGACAGTGAACTAAGCTGGGAATCGAACCCAGGTCCCTGACAATGTGAGGCAGCAGTGCTAACCACTGTGCCACCGTGCCGTCCCGACATAAATGGGAGTTAAATGGGAAGTTAAATCCGAATAATTGGGAGTTAAAAAAATGTATTCAGTTGTTAAAATTTTAACTCAGACAAAACAAATCACTTCAAACAAGCCCACATGGAGAAATGATGCCGAATTTGGACTGGGGTGGGCACAGAAAGAAGTCTCACAACACCAGGTTAAAGTCCAACAGGTTTATTTGGAGTCACGAGCTTTCGGAGCGCTGCTCCTTCGTCAGGTGAGTGATGAAGGAGCGGCGCTCTGAAAGCTCGTGATTCCAAATAAACCTGTTGGACTTTAACCTGGTGTTGTGAGACTTCTTACTGTGCCCACATGGAGAAAGGGTATCTTAATCAAAGAAAGTTAAGTGCAAACTTAAAATGAATCACCGTGTAATAAGTATTAGACATACTTAGTAGGACTGGCATCATTTGTGAAGAGAGAGAAACAGATGAAAACTGACGATGAATCACATTCGAGTCCAAATGTTGCCCTCGCCACAGATGCTGCCAGTCCTGCTGACTATTTCTAGCATCTTTTGTTGCCATCCCAGATTTCCAGCAGCTGCAGTATTTTGTTGTCGTATAAATCACCACGTGACTGAGTGACAAACTTTAGTTTATTGAAAGAGCCATACAATAAAAATCCTGAAACATAACCAACCACAAATAAACAAAGCACGTGACACAAGGATGGCTTTGTAATCAGTGCATTCACTTATACTTGTCAATACTTTACAGAAAGTCCAAATAAAAGTACACGATGAGGAATAAATTAAGTAAAGAGTAAAATAATTATCAAAATCATTGTAAAAAGCAGCAATATGTAAACTAATTTTCACCCAGAATTAAAATGCTGTAAACAGGTTTTGCAAAGGGGGATGGAATCAGGAGTTGCACTCTGGTGTCACACCTGATAGATTCCCTCTTTAAATGCTCAGATAAACATATTAATGATGATCTTATGATCTGACTCGAATGGATTTTTAAAACTGGATTTGTCTAATGCCTGTCCGCACTTGGAAAGAAGAAATGCTTGGTTCAGTCTTTTAAGTTTGCCCGGGACCAGGCTAGTTACTTCGAATGAAGTATGACCAGTGGTCTTTGTAGTATCTCCGATGGAGGAGACATGGCTTTGAATCCCACCCTTACTGGGTAAAGGACCAAGTCTATAATACGCTGGGGGCTTGCTGCTCCAGAAGCCAATCCGACTAGGTTGCAGGGCAATATCCATAACATCGATGGTGACAGAGAAGCAACTTTAAAAACTATGGCTAGTACAAATTAGCTGAGGGCTTGCCTATCCTGTGTCTCGGGACAACAGTGGCTGGCACTGGAGGGTCAGAAATCCAACCCCCTGCCCTCCTCTCCAAGGTTGCTCTCCACAGCTTTGGTAGTGGAAGTCATATTAGAAGATCATGCCAGTGGAACCTAGGTTGCTATGAATGGTTGTGCTGGGATATGGTATAACACATCTTCCAGTCACACTTCAGTTGTCTAACCGATTATTCAGCCAACTGAATTTATTACATAATGAAAAAAAAGTTTAATTCTTGAAACGTCTGCACTTCCTCCAAACCTCGGACCTATTTATAAATCTAAAGATGGTTAGAAAATGCTATTAGAAAATGCAAGTCAAATGCAACCATCCTTACTGGACACTGGATCAATGTTTATTGTTCTCAAGTTTGAAAAGGACAATTAGTCAGCATTTCGCTCATAGTTACCGCTATAATAAAAACGGAAGTGAGAATTGTTATGTTTGCGTGCGCCGACACATGGCCCATGTGTTGCCCAGAATCAGTGGAACCAGTCCCGTTTATGTGGTGTGAGATCCACCCAATTCCAAATCAGGGTTATAATATTGTACAATTCCACTTTTAATCGCTGGTTTGTGTCATAATTTCTGTTTTGAGCTGGTGATGTAGCCATCACAATTATCTCTTCACGGCTCGCAGCAGGCGGGTAATATTTACATTTCTGGCTGGAACCTCCTCGGTGTGAGACGTGGAACCACAAGCTAATGAAACAACACACCTAGACCGTGCCAACTCTGGGTGTCACCTCACGCACTGGTGCATAAGGCCAGTGAATGAACCCTCCGGCTGAGGGATCTCCACAATACCTACGACGCACGCAACCTCATTGCAGCAAGGTTTTGTTCTGTCTGGTTAATAGCTTCAATGTACGCAATGACACTGATAGTACACAGGGGATAAACCAAATCATCATAACTGCCACTGTAGGCAATGAACATACATGCTCCTCTCCCAGTTTAGAAAAGCCACACTGCCTTCTATCCCCTTCCCAGAAGCTGACATTTGCAGTGAAGTCACATTGAATTCAACGCCAATTCATTCTGCCATGTTTAAACAGATTGCGAATCCACACTTCCTCAAATGCCAGGTCCTGGCTGAGGCAACACAGCTGTTGTCAACAGAAGTCACACTCTAACAACGAGAAGTGAATTAGTGAAGGAAAAGTGTGTGTTGTTAATACACAAACTCCAAGTTGAAAATCATTAAACAACTCCCCCCCACCATCCTCCATTTTAAAAAGAGGGACAAATGACATCTCAAGAATGGCTACATAGCAACAATCTACTTGCATTTTTACATTATACCTTTAAAAAGGTACATTACTGCTTTTGACATATTAAAACACTTTCCAATAATAAAACACTTCAGCAGTGGGACATGGGCATCGTTGGCAAGGCCAGAATTTATTGTCCATCCCTAGTTGCCCTTGAGAAGATGGTGGTGAACTGAATGGCTTGCTAGGACATTTCAGAGGACAGTTGAGGGTCAACCACATTGCTGTGGCTCTGGAGTCACATGTAGGCCAGACTGGGTAAGGACAGCAGATTTCCTTCCCTAAAGGACTTTAGCGAAGCAGATGGGTTTTTTTGACAATGGTTTCATGGTCATCTGTAGATTCTTATTTCCAGACAGTTTTAAAAATTGAATTCAAATTCCACCACCTGCCCTGGCAGGATTTGAACCCACGTCCCCAGAACATCAGTTGAGTTTCTGGATTAATAGTCTAGCGATAATAGGGAAGTAGAGAAAGCTGTAGTATCCATTTTGACCACTTTAGAACTTCTCCTTTTTGTTTACCTAATGGGTGCTGGCATTGCCTTTAAAACGTTCAAACCCTTCAGGTTAACCTGATCACCATATCAAAGAGAAGTTCAGCTTTTGGAGGGACAATATCCAGGGTTACTTGTAACATGGATTAGGTCAAACTTTGAGACAGTTTCAAAAGTTACTATTTTTTTAAGAAACAGATCTACAGCGATTAGTCAACTTTCCTGTGAATCACTGGTTGAATATTTAGTGTGAAAGTTCAGAACTGTCTGCCTGTCACCTGCACTTGTTACCTAATTAAAATACATTTTTAAAAAACAGAAGTGATCACAGTTCATGTAGTTCCTCGTTACTGTCATTAGCGTGCACCAGTCATAAATATAGCAAGCCCAGTCTTTATTCACTTTGTATGGCTCAATAATAGTCGGGCTCCAAGACAGGAGGTTTCTAACTCAGTTCCACAACAGGGATCTAGTTGTCCTCAAGATACAATTTAAAAAATAGACAACATGTGACTTTGTCAAGACATCTTCCATGTTAAGTAAAAAAAAATCTGTCTCTAAGGGACAGTAAGCTGATAAACCACCAATTTTTGGTACAGCTTTCAGGTTGTAACTTTTTTTTTCTCTCAAAGAGTTTAAAACAACATACAAAGGAATGTAAAGTAACTGGGGTTGTGTGTAGTGTTTCAAATGATGCATATTTCAGCTGTCAACAGAGCTCGTTCTTTGAGACTCAACTTTAAAGATAAATTTTGCCCATCTTTCACACTGGGCTTTTATGCAATTTGCCAGCCCGCATTCGGGTAGACCCTGCTTCTTAATTTGTCGCAGATAATCTAGAATATTTGGGAGAGGGATTTTTTTCCTTAAATGTTCTTCGAACTGGACTTGTTCTCCTCAACCTTTGCTTTAACTCACGCTGTGAGTCCCTTGTGGATCTTCTTCACGATCTTCAGCAAACTCAGTCGCCAACCTATTTAAAAGAAAAACAAAGGCATTTTGAGATGTGATACACGGCGTCATCTCTTTTAGACTGGGATGTGTATCTAAGTGGTTAATTATCTGTTTTTTGGGATCAGATCCCCTTTAAATTGGCTGCATGGCCTACTTCTGCTCCTATGTCTTGTGGTCGTCTTATGGTCTGCCATTCTGATGTGAGGTTTAGACCGGTTGTCTGTTGAAGCTGTGGAGGCCGCTATTTCTGTCTTGTATTAAACCCAGATAGCTTCCTGCCATAGCTGGTTGATAGAAATGCCACAACACAATGTTGAGTCACAACTATTTGTGTAAAAATCCATCAATATATTCCAGTTCCATCACTCAGCTCATTGCCCTTCCCCCTCGGTACTCTCTGCCTTTGGGTAACATGCCGTAAGAGGGCGTTGCCAACCATCGACTTCTGTTGGATTGGTGTGTAATTATGCTTGACTAAGTACTGCGGTGGTTTCTTGCTGCCTTCTACAATATGGTATGATTTTTAGAGGGAAACTCTCTGACTCACCAGGCATACTGGAAGGATGTGGGCGTCGCTGGCTGGGCCATCATTTATTGCCCATCCCTAATTACCCTTGAACTGAGTGGTTTGCTCCATCATTTCAGTGTCAACAACATTGTCTGGAGTCACACGGAGGCCAGACCAGGTAAGGACAGCAGATTTCCTTCCCTAAAGGACATTGGTGAATCAGATGGGTATTTACAACAATATTTCGCAGTTGTCATCAGACTTTTTAATTCCATTTTTTTATTGAATTCAAATTTCACCATCTGGGTGTGGTAGGATTTGAACCTGGGTTCCCAGAACATTACCCTACGTCTCTAGATTACTGGTCCAGTGACAAGACCACTGCGCCACCACCTTCCCCAGACAAGCAATCTGCCATATTATGAACACACCTTCCATGGCCATCAAGTCCTAAAGTGGGACTTGAACCAGGAGCTACTGGTCCAGAGGTAGGGACGCTGCCACTGTGCCTCAAGACCTCCCCTAGATACTCTACCTAAATGCAATGGCAAACAGAAATTACTAATAACTTGTCAATTGATCTCTTTGAATATTTGAACATCCATTACTTTCGAGATATCAATAACTTAATTTGGGGTTAAAGTTACTGCAGGTTGGGATTTGCAGGTTCAAAGGAGAATTCCTAGACTCTCAGTCTATTTTCAGTTACCGCTTACACTTTGGATAATTATTATGAGAGAGAACATCTTACAGTCAACTGCCTGTTTTAATTCCTCAGACTGTAATGAAAGGTCCCAGGTTGGAACAAAGACAGGATTTGTGGCAATAGATTTTTAAAAATAAGTAAAACAATGTAGCAAGGATTAAGTAATCTTTAGTCATGCTTTCTCATTTCAAAAGGGTAGCTTAAACATCCTTAAAGAGTTCCAGGTTTGGAAAAAAGCCCCTCCCTTAACAGAAAACAATGCGAGACAGAAAGCAAGTGGATCTTTGCTTTAAGTAACAAATTACTTTTTCAGTGGAAGAATTCTGTGTGAAAACAATTATTCAGGAAACAACATTTAACTAAACCTTCAGACTAAGAGTAGTCATCCATCTGTAACTCGGTTAATGGTAGGGCGTTGGGAAGAGTTATAGAACAAAGAGATCTAGGGGTACAGGTTCATAGCTCCTTGAAAGTCCAAAGATGTGCGGGTTAGGTTGATTGGCCAGGTTAAAAAAAAAATTGTCCCTGAGATGTGTACTTAGCGGATAAATATGTGGGGGTAGGGCCTGGGTGGGGTTGTGGTCGGTGCAGACTCGATGGGCTGAATGGCCTCCTTCTGCACTGTAGGGTTTCTATGTTTCTATGAAAGTGGAGTCACAGGTGGACAAAGTGGTGAAGAAGCCATTCGGCATGCTGGATTTCATTGGACATTGAATACAGGAGTTGGGACTTCTTGTTGAAGTTGTACAAGACATTGGTAGGCCACACTTGGAATACTGTATACAGTTCTGGTCACCCTATTATAGAAAGAATATTATTAAACTAGAAAAAGAGTGCAAAAAAGAATTACTAGGATGCTTCTGGAACTTAATGGTTTGAGTTATAAGGAGAAGCTGGATAGACTGGGACTCTTTTCCATGGAGCGTAGGAGGCTTAGGGGTGACCTTATAGACATCTATAAAATAATGAGGGGCATAGATAAAGTAGATAGTCAACATCTTTTCCCAAAGGCAGGGGTGTCTAAAACTAGAGGGCATAGGTTTAAGGTGAGAGGGGAGAGATACAAAAGAGTCCAGAGGGGCACAGAGGGTGGTGAGTGTCTGGAATGAGCTGCAGAGGCAGTAGTAGAGGCGGGTACAATTTTGTCTTTTACAAAGTATTTAGACAGTTACATGGGTAAGATGGGTATAGAGGGATAGGGGCCAAATGCAAGCAATTGGAACTGGCTTAATAGTAAAAACTGGGCAGCATGGACACGTTGGGCCGAAGGGCCTGTTTCCATGTCGTAAGCCTCTATGACTATGACCTGCAATGTCCTGAAGTCATTATGCTGCACATCTACAAAAAAATATTCAGGCATTTGCACTTTTCATTTGAAGACCTAAGCAGTTTTGAAAATGCGACAATGCACCCTAGCTTCCTCATTAGTAATCAAAGAAAGCTGTAGCTTCACATCACTTTCCCTCGGGAGTAAGTAATTCCCCAGGAAGGGTTTTTGTTTTGGGGTCAGGGTGCTGAGGCCAGTGTTAAATGCGGATTCCGATTGCGCACTGCGTTGGAAACAGTCACCCGACTGACAGCCAACTAATGGTCAAAGGCCACACTCGCCCTTCAATTAATGATGGTGGCCGGGCTGTCAATATGAGGCCTTCCGACATGAAGAGCTCGGGGAGAGAGTGGCGGACGCCTCAAGACAGAGGCAGCCTCTGCGCACTTTTAGAAGTGTTGTAAATAAAAATGTCTGCAGCTGCCAGCTTGCTAAAATGTCCCTTCACAGGGTGGCGTGTGGTCACAATGGCAGCCATATTTCCACGCAGGCAACAGAATGGCGGGTGGGGAGATGACTTTAAAATATTCTGGAGTGCTGGGTCTGAGGCTGGAGGATGCCTCCTTTCACCGGCCATGTTTTGGTCAAATTGGGTGGCCTATCTGCCAACTGGAAAATTTCAGCCGCTGTGGACGAGGGGCCTGTTCTGTTTCAGTTAGCTACCTGCGCGGGCAGGTAGCCACTGCCCTTTGACCCAGCCTCCTTGAAAAGGGCTTGGAGATGGGAGAAGGCCGGAAAGCTGACACACCGCTCTCCAGCGGGATTTTCCTGGCCCCGCCTCCAAGACCATTGGAAATCTGGTCCCTCGTTTCTCAATTTAAATACTCGCCTGAACCCATCAACTACAATTAGATGAAAGTGGAAGGATAGACTTGTTTAAGTAGGTGAAAGAGGCCCATGTGCCTGGAATGTGTATGAATAATAAATAATACAATGTTCAGCAAAACAGAGTCTAAGCTCCAGAACTGACGTTATTCAGTTCACCATTACCGCCTTTCCATCTATTTAAATTGTGCTATTTTATGGTGACAAAACTCATCAAATTCTGCTTTTTAAAAAAATCTCCTAGTATTTCAGGATGTTTAGGCAATTTGAGGACTGCATTCCACGACTGATCAGTACTTCGGTGGCACAATAGTTAGCACTACTGCCTCACAGCGCCAGGGACCAGGGTTCGATTCCCAGCTTGGGTCACTGTCTGTGCGGAGTCTGCACATTCTCCCTGTTCTCTGGTGGGTTTCCTCCGACTGCTCTGGTTTCCTCCCAGAGCCCAAAAGACATGTTGGTTAGGAGCATTGGCCGTGCTAAATTCTCCCTCAGTGTACCCGAACAGGCGCAGAGGTGTGGCGACTAGGGGATTTTCACGGTAACTTCATTGCAGTGTTAATGTCAGCCTAGTTGTGACGCTAATAAATAAACTTAACTTCCGCCAAACTCAATCGAGATTTGTCCCCTTCCCTCATCTGATTTTGGCCATTTGGATTTCCGTGACATCTTTTGTTTATTTCCCAGAACTGCAAACTAACAGCAATTCCCGGTACGAACATTCCATTTGACATCAGCTTCATTTAAAATAATGGAGCGTGCGGGGGGAGCGGACGAGACAGCAATCATTGGATACCTCGAGGATTATACAATCTGCTCAAATAAGACATCATAGGAGTGCACAAGGGCTAAAAATTGAACACAGAATTCTTTGCTCAGAGGAATAGGCAAATGACGGCAACAGTACTGGAAATTAAATGGAAAGACACGCAAGCTTTAGAACAAAAATAATGACTTAAGCACTGACTTGCTGCTTTCTTTAAGAGAACCTGCCTTCATCAAAAGACTACAAAGATTCAGCATCCGTGCAATGAATGTTTAGTTTAGAAAATTATCATCATATCCCACTGGACATAAATAATAGATTTCTCTGTGTTTTTCTTTCTGTGCTCCCGTCTCTAGATTAAGGCTGGCACTGGCTGAATAGTTGAAGCAGCATTTGCAAAAATATACTCAGCTTGGAAAAGCTTCCTGTCAGTTTGGGTATGATGATGCCGTGATTAAGTTACGACACTCGACATCCAGACATGGACTGAAGTCTCCCGTGGAGACGGGGTTGGGAACAGGATAGCTGAGGAGATAGGGCGGAGTCATGGAATCATAGAATCCCTACAGTGCAGAAGGAGGCCATTCAGCCCATCAAGTCTGCACCGACCACAATCGCACCCAGGCCCTATCCCCATCATCCCATGTATTTGCCCTAGCTAGTCCCCCTGACACTAAGGGGCAATTTAGCATGACCAATGTGCCTAACCTGCACATCTTTGGACTGTGGGAGGAAACCGGAGCACCCGAAGGAAACCCAGTCACATCAGGATGGCTCCCTAATACATTTCTGCCTCAGGGGGAGCTTCCCGAATTGGGAAGGAGAGAAATTTGGATTTTTAAAATTCATTCATGGGTATTGGCATGGGCGTCACTGGCTGGCCAGCATTTATTATCCATCCCTAGTTGCCCTTGAGGGGCAGTTGAGCGTTAAACACACTGTCGTGGCTCTGGAGTCACATGTAGGCCAGACCAGGTAAGGACAGCAGATTTCCTTCCCTAAAAGGACATTAGTGAACCAGATGGGTTTTTCCGACAATCGACAATGGTTTCATGGTCATCAGTAGATTATTAATTCCAGACAGTTTTTTTATTAAATTAAAATTCCACCATCTGGCGAGATTTGAGCTCGGGTCCCCAGAACATTAGCTGAGTTTCTGGATTAATAGTCTAGCGATAATACCACTAAGCCATCGCCTCCCCACACTATATAGCATGTATCACCACCATTGGCCACCAGAACTGAGTAGATTGCAACATTTTTAAGAGGTCAAAACATAGAATCATAGAAATCATAGAAACCCTACAGTACAGAAAGAGGCCATTCGACCCATCGAGTCTGCACCGACCACAATCCCACCCAGGCCCTATCCCCATATCCCTACATATTTTACCCATTAATCCCTCTAACCTACACATCTCAGGACACTAATGGGCAATTTTAGCATGGCCAATCAACCTAACCTGCACATCTTTGGACTGTGGGAGGAAACTGGAGCACCCGGAGGAAACCCACGCAGACACGAGGAGAATGTGCAAACTCTACACAGACGGTGACCCAAGCCAGGAATCGAACCCAGGTCCCTGGAGCTGTGAAGCAGCAGTGCTAACCACTGTGCTACCGTGCCGCCCATACTGAAGAGGAAACCACCGTGCTACCGTGCCGCACACACTGAAGAGGAAACCACCGTGCTACCGTGCCGCCCATACTGAAGAGGAAACCACCGTGCTACCGTGCCGCCCATACTGAAGAGGAAACCACCGTGCTACCGTGCCGCACACACTGAAGAGGAAACCACCGTGCTACCGTGCCGCACACACTGAAGAGGAAACCACCGTGCTACCGTGCCGCCCATACTGAAGAGGAAACCACCGTGCTACCGTGCCGCCCATACTGAAGAGGAAACCACCGTGCTACCGTGCCGCACACACTGAAGAGGAAACCACCGTGCTACCGTGCCGCACACACTGAAGAGGAAACCACCGTGCTACCGTGCCGCACACACTGAAGAGGAAACCACCGTGCTACCGTGCCGCACACACTGAAGAGGAAACCACCGTGCTACCGTGCCGCCCATACTGAAGAGGAAACCACCGTGCTACCGTGCCGCCCATACTGAAGAGGAAACCACCGTGCTACCGTGCCGCACACACTGAAGAGGAAACCACCGTGCTACCGTGCCGCACATACTGAAGAGGAAACATATTGAAAGGAATGTGAAAGAGCAGGAAATGAGATCTGATGTGTCACCAGCATTGACAAAGGCACACAACATGAATC
Source organism: Mustelus asterias (assembly GCF_964213995.1). Lineage (NCBI taxonomy): Eukaryota > Metazoa > Chordata > Chondrichthyes > Carcharhiniformes > Triakidae > Mustelus > Mustelus asterias. The sequence goes on along the minus strand of NC_135810.1, from coordinate 104,218,296 downwards.
ACTTCCTAATGTGTTAACACTTGCATAATTCCCAATCTATTGTAAATTACAATGTAAGATAAGGCAGATAAGTATTGTCAACAGCTTAAAGCTTTAGCGTTTCCACAGTATAGCAAGGCAACTTTCAAGAAAACACTTCCTTCATGAAGTAATGAATTTAGAATCTTAGAACCCATACAGTGCAGATAAGACCCATAAGACAGTTACATGAGTAAAATGGGTATAGAGGGATATGGGCCAAATGCGGGTAATTGGGATTAGTTTAGGGGTTTAAAAAAAAAGGGCGGCATGGACAAGTTGGGCCGAAGGGCCTGTTTCCATGCTGTAAACCTCTATGACTCTATCTGCCATGGCGGGATTCATATCTGGGTCTCCAGAATAGTAGCTGAGTTTTTGGCATTAATAGTCTAGTGATAATACCACTAGGCCATCGCTTCCCCACCTTGGTTTAATAATCTTTATTATTCTTGTCTAACTATAAACTATCAATCTGAGATTTGAACTTTTCAGTTGGCCTGTTCTCAACTTTTTTTTTCCCGGATATTTTTTGCCCATCCCTAATTGCCCTTGAACTGAGTGGTTTGCTGGACCATTTCAGAGCACAGTTGAGAATCAAGCACATTGCTGTGGCTCTGGAGTTTCATGTAGGCCAGACCAGGTAAGAAAAACAGATTTCTTTCCCAAAAGGACATGAGTGAACCAGATAGTTGTCATGGTCACCATTATTAGAACATAGAACAGTACAGCACAGAACAGGCCCTTTGGCCCACGATGCTGTGCCGAGCTTTATCTGAAACCAAGATCAAGCTATCCCACTCCCTATCATCCTGGTGTGCTCCATGTGCCTATCCAACAACCGCTTAAATGTTCCTAAAGTGTCTGACTCCACTATCACTGCAGGCACACCCCAACCACTCTCTGCGTAAAGAACCTACCTCTGATATCCTTCCTGTATGTCCCACCACGAACCCTATAGTTATGCCCCCTTGTACTAGCTCCATCCACTCGAGGAAAATTCAGACTCACTTTGTATTCCAGCTGCTAGGATGGGATTTGAACACATGTGCCCCAGATCATTAGCTGGCCTCTGGATTACTAGTCCACCGACATCACCACCAGTTAAATCACCACCCCCATGAGGGGCTGTGGTTCGCCCCTGCTCCTACATCCCTATTCCTTCTCTTTGTCTATTTACAACTGATGGACAACAAAGAACAAAGAACATTACAGCACAGGAACAGGCCCTTCGGCCCTCCAAGCCTGCACTGACCATGCTGCCCGACTTAATTAAAACCCCCTACCCTTCCGGGGACCATATCCCTCTATTCCCATCTCATTCATGTACTTGTCAAGATGGCCCTTAAAAGTCGCTTCCACTACCTCCCCCGGCAACGGGTTCCAGGCACCCACAACCCTCTGTGTAAAAGATCTGCCTCGTACATCTCTTTTAAACCTTGCCCCTCGCACCTTAAACCTATGCCCCCTAATAATTGACTCTTCCATCCTGGGAAAAAGCTTCTGATTATCCACTCTGTCCATGCCTCTCATAATCTTGTAGACTTCTATCAGGTCTCCCCTCAACCTCCGTCGCTCCAGTGAGAACAAACCAAGTTTCTCCAACGTCTCCTCATAGCTAATGCCCTCCATACCAGGCAACATCCTGGTAAATCTTTTCTGTATTCTCTCCAAAGCCTCCACATCCTCCTGGTAGTGTGGCGACCAGAATTGAACACTATATTCCAAGTGCGGCCTCCCTAAGGTTCTATAAAGCGTCAACATGACTTGCCAATTTTTAAATTCAGTACCCCGGCCGATGAAGGTAAGCATGCCGTATGCCTTCTTGACTACCTTCTCCAGCTGCATTGCCACTTTCAGTGACTTGTGTACCTGTACACCCAGATCCCTTTGCCTATCAATACTCTTAAACGTTCTGCCATTTACTGTATATTTCCTATCTGTATTAGACCTTCCAAAATGCATTACCTCACATTTGTCTGGATTAAACTCCATCTGCCATCTCTCCACCCAGGTCTCCAACTGATCTGTATCCTGCTGTATCCTCTGATGGTCCTCATCGCTATCCGCAATCCACCAACCATTGTGTCGTCCGCAAACTTACTAATCAAACCAGTTACATTTTCCTCCAAATCATTTATATATATTACAAACAGCAAGGGTTCCAGCACTGATCCCTGAGGAACACCACTTGTCACAGCCCTCCATTCAGAAATGCACCCTTCCACTGCTACCCTCTGACTTCTTTGACCGAGGCAGTTTTGTATCCACTTTGCCAGCTCGGCAAGGTGGTTACCTTGACAACGAACGGAGCAAGAAGATCCCTCAAAGAACAAGTGGGTGAAGAGTGTACTAAGCCGAGAATTGAAATGACAGAAATGGACCTGGACATGATGGGGTTGTACATTCAGTGCGTCTGCGGACATCAAACACGCCGGTGCATCTCTCTTCTTACCTCCTGCTGACTGGCTGAGTATTTTGGGCATTTTATTGAGACACTGCCCAGTAGGGATTTACAATCCACCTGTTCATCGCAGGTAGTTTCCATTGAATCAGTGTCCTTTGACGCAGGCAGAATGATCTCATCAATTAAATTCTGTTTCTGTTCAGGAATTTGAGCAACTCGAAACCTGGAACAATTTTAAAAAAAGATTGAGGACTTGGAAACTCTTCTCTTGAATCATGAACTGATTTCAGAAGTACCACTTAGAATTCATGTTATTTAATTATGATTCTATTCGTCAGAACTTCAAATGATCTAGACAAATGCACTGTTACGATTTATATACCACGCAAAAAAAATCTTCCAAGCTTGTTTTACTGAAAATATATAAATAAAATTTCCTGTAAACAGAAAATGACCTAATTCCAATCAGTAGCTGAAAGGTCTTATTACCTTCTAGGGGACAAAAAAACCCAGTGTGTCCAGTCAGCATAATTCTGGCATTTAATGTATTGTCCTCAGGAATGAGGGGGTTCCTGATGATGATTTAATGTAATTAGTCCAAAGTGGAACGCTTGGGACAAAGGAGTTTGGAAAGTAAATGCTGCCCTCGGTTATAGGACAAATGGACTCCATCCTGTCACTCACACTCTGAGAGACATGGGCTGAACTATACAGGGCACCTTGGCCCCTCTGCCCATCCCTCCCACCCCCATCCAGGGGGAAGTCCTGGCTCAGAGAGTGGTCAGTACATCGATGGACTGCTAGCAGCAGCAGGAGCGGTGACCCTGCTGTGCGGGTTAGGTGGATTGGGCCTTGATAAATTTCCCCTTCGTGTCAGGGTGATTAGCTAGGGTAAATACTTGGGGTTACGGGGATAGGGCCTGGGTGGGATTGTTGTCAGTGCAGGCTCGATTGGCCGAATAATCTCGTTCTGCACTACAGGGATTCTATGATTGTTTGAAACTTGTGCGGAGCACGGGCCAGTTTGGCTGCAAAATGTGATGTAAAATTGAAATCAACATGGTGAACATTTATTGGATGAATTGAATCTCTACTGTGGCTAAATGTGAATAACAGTCATGCGGTGAAGAATTCATGGATATTCTCTGGAACAGTGCTCGCTGCAGCTCTTTACCTGCCGATGGATAAGATGGTGATCTCACTATTCCGACTATTCCGTGTTCCCGCTTTCACAGCTTTCGTGGAGTTCCGGGCGCTCGGATTCAGCAGAAGCTCCGGCCACTTCTTCTGACTGCATCGCGTACAGCTGGATCCTAGCAGGGTCGCTGAGGTCTGCACGGTGTGGACATGATGGTGTTTGCATAGCTTGGGAATGGTTAACAATGGACCAAACCTGTAGACAAGGTGAGGGAGAGGAGAAATCTATTAGCATCATCAGTAAAGTAAATTCCAATAGCCTTGGTTCCGAGCATGAGGGAAATGTAGACAGGGATCTTGCTGAGGGGAAGAGGCTTCTTGAATAGAACTTGACATTGATACGACCATTGTGCAACTGAACATCAATTTTATTATATTCCAACTCATATACATTATATATACATAGATATAGGCTAACTACTCCGAGACCCTTTGACCAATCTCAACCGAACTTGTTGGGATGGTAGCTTGGAACAAGGTTTGTTATAGGGCAGTTGACATTTAACCATATTCATCAAGAGGGGCGGTGGGGTGGGGTTGGTTGCTTTGGCCTCCTTGTAGGAGTTTCCTTGGTCCTGACTACTCTGGGTTCCCACTGGCACTGTAACTCAGATTTGTTTTAACCAACCTTATCTATACATTCCAAGGAAGAATGCAACAAACCTACATCATAAATCCGCAACTTCCTTTCACATTTTTCCTCATATTTACATGACGCATTATCATTTGGTGAGGGAAAACAATAGGAGGGGCACAGAGCCAGGGAAACTGTACTGACTAAAAGTTGATAGGTCATCAAAGATTCTCTTTACTTTGACTCAAGAAGGAAGCGCATCTAACGTGATCAATCATAAAACACTTCGGCCAGAATCATATCACCGTTCACGCCGGCGGGATTTTCCCATCCAGCTGCAGTGAACGGAGATTCGGCTGGCCGCCAAATTCTCCGACCTCGCTGCAGCGGGAACGTGGCTTGATCGGCCGGTAAGATGGCGCCCTTACTGTTCCAACAAACGGTGAAAGTGCAGAGAGCAACGCACTGTAGAGAATGAGAACGTTTCTTTTCACACTGATGATAAAATATTCAGGGTGTAAACGAACATTGAGGGAATATATGTAGATGTAGGGAGGGACTTCACCGCCATTCTCACTGGTGGGATCTTCCGGTCCCGCCAACGGTGCACCACCACCAACCCCCCCCCGCCCCGCGGGGTGGATTCAATGGGAAACCCCATTGACAACGGCAGGAGTGTAAGATTCCGGCGGCCATTTGCAGGCTGCCTTCCACCGCCAAGAAACACACTGCAGGGGAGGCCATGAATCCCACCCGGTAGACTTTGATCCTGAAAATATTTTGAGAGTGACACTCAGAATGTGGAGAATGATTAGTAGAAACTGTCTGTGTTTCTATTATAGCTAAAGTTTTAAAGTTAAAAGTTTATTTATTGATCACAAATAGGCTCACATTAACACTGCGATGAAGTTACTGTGAAAATCCCCTAGTTGCCACACTCCGGCGCCTGTTCGGGTACACTGAGGGAGAATTTAGCACGGCCAATGCACCTAATTAGCACATCTTTCGGACTGCGAGAGGAAACCGGAGCACCCGGAGGAAACCCACGTAGACACAGGGAGAACGTGCAAACTCCACACAGACAGTGACCCAAGCCAGGAATCGAACCCTGGTCCCTGGTACTGTAAGAGAGCAGTGCTAACCACTGCGCCACTGTGCCGCCCTCTTGGGGCTAAAGGGTTTAAGGAATATGGGGGGGTGGGTGCGGGAGAGACGTGATCAGAATATTGAATTTGATGATAAGTCATGAATGGTGGAGCAAGCTCGAAGGGCCGAATAGCCTCCTCCTGCTTCTAGTTTCTATATAGCAGAAATTGTAAATCTAATTAAACTAGAGTAAAACAAAGTAAAGCAAGGGAAAGTCAATTCATCGTGAAAGTATTTTTTTTGTCAAATAATGCTGGAGTTTAATTTGTGGGAATTTAGCTCTTTGGGTACGATTTTCCCCTCCCCTCGCCGTGCCGTGTTTCGCAGTGGCAGAGGTGACCCGCCATTGGCCAGCAGTGGGATCTTTCAGTCCCGCCGCTGCCAATGGGTTTCCCAATGTTTGCACCCTCTGCTGCCGGGGATCCCACGGCGGGGCAGGGGGGCAGGTTGGGGGAGTTGCCATCGGTGGGACCAGAACATCCCGCCAGCGGGAATGACGGTAAAATCCTGCCCTTGGTGATTCATGACTGTGGGATCAAAATTGCTAATTAAAACAATTGTGTGAAAAGCGCGTGAAGGAATGAATTGCTGAACGAAATCTGTTGGATGTAAGAAATGCTTCTAATAAATTACTTCACTGAAATATTTTTGTGGTCTGATTTTCAGAACTATTTCATTCGGTCCAACAGGGTGAATATTCCAGTTTATTATTCCATAAAAACATATTCCTTATCTTATTTCTTAAATCTTGTTTTAAACATTCTTCCCTTCATTTCCCAGATGTAGAACGGGTAGCCCAGGTTATCAAATCAATAATGAACCAAATTAATTTTCCAGTGAATGAGTATTTCCGTATTCTGGACAGTCAATGATCAAAAAGGGGTGGCTATCGAAAAAATACGACGGACGTGAGTGAAACTATGAATAAGGCAAGTTGCTGAGGTTTGAATGGTGAAAAGACATGGCATTATTTGTTTCAGTGACTCAGTATAAAAGGACCAGCCAGGAACAGGACAGTAACCTGCAGACCACTGAGGCAGCATCAGTCAAAGATTTCACTAAATAAATAAGGAGGACACGTCACCAGCTAGAGCCACTTTAAAATGGAATAGTCACAAAGAAACATGAGAAACATTTGCTTTGCTTTACGTAGCCAGGAAATGACTAAATGATAACAAGCTTCTACTAAAGTAAATAGGAAAATAACTTGATATGAGTGCGGTAAGCAGGATAGGGTCATAGAATTGAATCCGTAGAATCCCCACAATGTAGAAGGAGGCCATTCGGCCCATAGAGCCTGGACCGAAAACAATCCCGCCCAGGTCCTTTCCAAGTAACCTCACGTATTTACCCTGCTACTCCCCCTGGCTCTAAGGGGCTATTTAGCATGGCCAATCCACTTAACCAGCACATCTTTGGACTGATCCTAGGTCATTCATCGGCCCTTCGGCCCACAACATCGAGGGCCGAAGGGCCTGTTCTGTGCTGTACTGTTCTATGTTCTATTTTTTTTCAATGTTGATAAAGCAATGAGTGCTGAAGGCATCATTGGGCCAGGAGTTAAAAGGCTTCCTAAAATCAACTGCCTATCCATTTTGTTTTGATTTTGAAGTCAACTTTCAGAATGGGTAGGAATTATAGAATCCCTACAGTACAGAAGGAGGCCAATCAGCCCATTGAGTCTGCACCAACAACAATCCCATCTAGACCCTATCCCCATAACCCCACGTATTTACCCTGCTAGTCTCCCTGACACCAAGGGGCAATTTAGCACGGCCAATCAACCTAACCAGCACGTCTTTCAGACTGTGGGAGGAAACCGGAGCACCCGGAGGAAACCCACGCAGACACGGGGAGAACGTTCAGACTCCACACAGACAGCCACCCAAGGCCAGAATTGGACCCAAGTCCCTGCCGCTGTGAGGCAGGCGTGCTGACCACTGTGCCAATTCTAAGCAACTAGACGGTGAACAACATGCTGTTATAAAGGATATCAGCAGCTGGTGATCCAACCACTGAGGGCTTTAAATGAATAGGACACTGAGTTTAGTGCACCACTTGCTGCGATACACACAAAGTCCTTCATTGTATTATTTAGAAAGGCTCAGTAACTAATCGCAATGAACGGAAATGAGATCTATTAGTGTTGCATATTCTGACTGCTCCACCTAAGTGCGTGTGCATCTAGTAATCTATACAAGGGAATTACTGACAGCCACTTGGTACAAATTTCCATTCTGTTCAAGTAACCCACACGCCTGCACCCAGCACCAAGGTCACTTGTGACACTTGGACAGGAAGCCATCCATCTAGTTTTCAGGCACCATGCTTGTGGTGGGCGATTGGTGACGTGTCCAATGATTAATGGCGCTAAAAATACTGCTGCTGACATCCTGGGTCAAGATCCCGCTCGAAGATATTCCTTCAGAAAATAGGCACGTTGGCGTTAAAGAGAAAAAGAATGAACCAATCCATGAAGGAAAAGTTAACGAGTCCCTCATCGCTGGGCTGTTTGTAAGATGTCGCAAATTTACGTGAGCTGATGGAGGGAGCTGGCCAGCTCACCGTCATTCTGTCAGATTGAGCTAAAGTTCCAACGTTGCCTAACAGATGTTTTCTTGTCTGTTTACATTGACTCTTCAGGCTTCCCACTGAGTGTGTGACAGGATGGAATTACTCAGCTCACATGCAGGGCGTGTGCCGGGGAAAGGAACTGGGGAGCGGGGAAGGGTCAAGGGCATCATAGTTTTACAGATGCCCAACTAGCCAGCGAGGGTCCTCACTTCTTGCAAAGTGATTGAGGGGTCACTTAGAGGTGAAAATGCAGCTTTCCCTTCTGCGATTTAAGTTTTAAACAGTAGCACTGCTAGTGCATTCATAGCAACCTCCGACTGTCCCAATGATCATTTGACATCCAAACCCTATACTCCATTTACACCTTGGATTTAAAAAGAGCAGGATTTGAAACTCTGGGAAATTCTGAGCTCAAAAGTGGGCAGCGTAAGAGTTAGGCCACAGATCAGCCATGATTTTATTGAATGGCGAAGTGAGCTTGAGGGGTTGAATGGCCTACTCCTGTTCCAATGTTTCTAAATAGAAAGGAAAATCACTTTATTATAAATGCTGCTTCTCAGGGAAGGAAGAGATCCTAGATAGGTTTAGTTTAGTTTATCAAGGCATCTGAGCCTTATGATTATTTAGACAAAGACTTGAGGTACTTGGAGGACATTTCTCTTTCCATTATTTTGAGATAGGCACTGAGGTTTTATTTACAACGGTTCATTTTGTTCGAACATGGTGGCACAGTGGTTCGCACTGCTGCCTCTCAGCGCCAGGGTCTCGGGTTCAATTCCAGCCTTGGGTCACTGTCTGTGTGGTGTTTGCGCGTTCTCCCCGTGTCTGCGTGGGTTTCCTCCGGGTGCTCCGATTTCCTCCCACAGTCCAAAGATGTGCAGGTTAGGTTAATTGGCCATGCTAAATTGCCCCTAGTGTCAGGGGATTAGCAGAGTAAACGTGTGGGGTTACAGGAATAGGGCCTGGTGGGACTGTGGTCGGTACAGACTCAATGGGCCGAATGGCCTCCTTCTGTACTGTAGGGATTCTATGGTCAGAGTCTGTTCACTTATATGACTAACAAAGGGTTTGTCGGCTACAATGTTTATTTTGCTGGAAATGCTCTTGATTGCTTCTGTTAACCCAAACACAACGGGTGAAAACGTTCTGAGATCAGTAGAGCGCAACAAATACCACAAACCCAAATTGATCCGCCTCTGTAAAGTAAGTATGGTCGCCAACCCTCCAGGATTGGCCTGGAGTCTCCAGGAATCGAAGATCAATCTCCAGGAGTGTGCGAGCCTGGAGAAAAAACATCGGGACAAGATTGGGGGTTTGTTTTTGTCATTTACGTTGAAAATTTCTTTGAACCAGGTATAAAAATGTTGAAAATGGGAGCAAAAGGCTGTTTGGCGGACAGTCAAACGTCATCCATTCGGGTAACAGTCGTTGCGTTTGCCTTTTGGCGTAGGGATGCAGAGCGTCACATGGATGGATGTGTTGACCGACCAATGGCTGGATACTAGGGGAAAGTCGTGTGATGAAACCTCCAGGAGTACATTTAATCACAGTCGGAGGCCCCAAATGGACTCCGCCTAGACGCTTCTGTCCCTGGGTAATGCAGACCGAGGGCAAATCTCCCCTAACTGCGCAGTTCAGTGAGGCAGTCGGGCCATCGGATATTATGTGAAGGATCTTCCATAACAGGGAACTTGAGAAGAGTGGTTTCTTTTCCATTTCCATCTGATGTTTTGCAGAACAGCTTGTCAAGCAGCAGAATCACCACGGCAACACAGGGCATGGAGCTTACACACATCAGTGTTGAGGGACGACACTGATCCCTTCCAATAAAAGAGATTTCAATTCGCATTCTGGGGAGTACAGCAGCATCTTTCGCATTAGTTGATGTCGGTGCACTAGAGCTTGTGCAAAAGCAAAACACTGTGGATGCTGGAATCGGAAACAAAAACAGAAAATTCTGGAAAATCTCGGCCAGGTCTTACAGCATCTGTGGAGAGAAAATGGAGCCAACGTTTCGAGTCTGGATGGCCCTTTGTCAGAGCTGGGATTTTCCAGCATTTTCTGTTTTGGTATCACAAAAATAAACTGTGCTCAGGCGATGGTTATTAATGGCGACAAATCAAAAAATTGGTCCAATTTGAGGCCGCCATTTTAAAGGTTTTAAAGTTTATTTATTAGTCACAAGTAGGCTTACATTAACACTGCAAATAAGTTACTGTGAAAATCCCTGAGCCACCACACTCTGGTGCCTGTTCAGGTACACTGAGAGAGAATTTAGCATGGCCAATGCACCTAACTAACACGTCTTTCGGACTGTGGGAGGAACTGGAGCACCCGGAGGAAACCCGTGCAGACATGGGGAGAACGTGCAGACTCCGCACAGACAGTGACCCAAGCCGGGGATTGAACCCAGGTCCCTGGAGTTGTGAGGCAGCAGTGCTAACCACTATGCCACCGTGCCACCCGGTGCCGCAACTTCATTGCAGTGTTAATGCAAGCTTACTCGTGACACTAATAAATAAACTTTAAATTCAGCAAGCACAACTGGGTCTGGTATAAGACACTCTGCAGAAAGATGGTACGATTTCCACTGTGTTAAGACCATAAGACCATAAGACATAGGAGCGGAAGTAAGGCCATTCGGCCCATTGAGTCCACTCCACCATTCAATCATGGTTGATTTCAACTCCATTTACCCGCTCTCTCCCCATAGCCCTTAATTCCTCGAGAAATCAAGAATTTATCAATTTCTGTCTTGAAGACGCTCAACGTCTCGGCCTCCACAGCCCTCTGTAGCAATGAATTCCACAGACCCACCACTCTCTGGCTGAAGAAATTTCTCCTCATCTCTGTTCTAAAGTGACTCCCTTTTATTCTAAGGCTGTGCCCCCGCGTCCTAGTCTCTCCTGTTAATGGAAACAACTTCCCTACGTCCATCCTATCTAAGCCGTTCATTATCTTGTAAGTTTCTATCAGATCTCCCCTCAACCTCCGAAACTCCAATGAATATAATCCCACGATCCTCAGACGTTCATTGTATGTCAGGCCTACCATTCCTGGGATCATCCGTGTGAATCTCCGCTGGACCCGCTCCAGTGCCAGTATGTCCTTCCTGAGGTGTGGGGCCCAAAATTGCTCACAGTGTTATTCACGGTAAGATTGTAAACCTATGCATAGAGAACCCAGTGATGGTTTTGGGAATAAGTAGTTGAAAGACTGGAATTCCTCTCTTGAGGAGCCCTCATCCCAAGAACATTCCTGAATGCATTGACATCACATGTTCTCAGATGAGCCATCCTTCAGGTCTCTCGGGGTCGTTTTGTTATAGGTTTCTGCTCATCAACTCACTTTTGATTTGATTTATTATTGTCACATGTATTAACATACAATGAAAAGTATTGTTTCTTGTGCGCTATACAGACAAAGCATACCGTACATAGAGAAGGAAAGGAGAGAGTGCAGAATGTAGTGTTACAGTCACAGCTGGGGTGTAGAGAAAGATCAACTTAATATGAGGTAGGCACCGAACATTCTCTCTTCCACCTTCTTCCCACTGGAAAAAGATACAAAAGTTTGAGGTCACGTACCAACTGACTCAAGAACAGCTTCTTCTCTGCTGCCGTCAGACTTTTGAATGGATCTACCTCACATTCAGTTGATCTTTCTCTACACCCTATGACTAACACTACATTTTGCACTCTTTCGTTTCCTTCTCTATGAACGGTATGTTTTGTCTGTATAGCGCGCAAGAAACAATACTTTTCACTGTATGTTAATACATGTGACAATAATAAATCAAATCAAATTAAATTAAATCAAATGATTCAAAAGTCTGATGGCGGCAGGGAAGAAGCTGTCCTTGAGTCGGTTGGTTCTTCTCCTCAGACTTTTGTATCTTTTTCCCGACGGAAGAAGGTGGAAGAGAGAATGTGTATCAGGCAGCAGAATGATGCGACCTTCATCCCATCAGACTGGGCTGGATTTGAACCCAGAGGCAAACAGACATTGTGTTAATCCACAATAGGACCAAAGCACACGCAACCACAGAAATAATCTCGGACTGATTTGGAACGACGACATAAGTGGGGCAATCCCAATGAAGTTCTATGGCAGGAATTCTCCGATCTCGCCCGCAGCTGGGATTCTCCGGTCCCGCTGCAGTGAATGGAGTTCTGGCTGAGCACAAGGTTCTCCATTCTCACTGGCAGCAGCAGTAGGTCGTGCGAGACTGGAGAATTCCGGCCCATTGTTACTCCAAAACACAGTTCTCGATGACTTGCAGACTTACCGAAAGAACAAAAGAAAGAATTTGTTTGAAGCAGAAGTTTGTTTGGACAAGAGGAGTGAATCCCACAGTGGGGGGAGGGTGGAGAGGAGAGAATCCGTCTCGGAATGTCTCATCAGATTTGATTTGATTTATTATTGTCACATGTATAAACATACAGTGAAAAGTATTGTTTCTTGCGTGCTACACAGACAAAGCATACTGTTCATAGGGAAGGAAAGGAGAGAGTGCAGAATGTAGTGTTACAGTCACAGCTAGGGTATGGAGAAAGATCAACTTAATGCGAGGTAGGTCCATTCAAAAGTCTGATGGCAGCAGTTGGTACATGTCCTCAGACTTTTGTATAATAATAGTGGAAGCAAAGTCCATAGTAGCCATTTGACAGGAAATGGATGAATATTAGAAAAATAGTTTAAAGGGGTAGGAAAGAAGGGCGTGGCAATTGGGATGAAGTGGATAGCTCACGCCGACAGCTTGTATTTAGGTGATGGGGTGAATGGTCTTTTGCTGTGCTATAAAATTCAACAGCCCCCATTTTAATCTGGTCCACCTGATAGGAATGGGGTGGGTTCAGGTCAGACACCCATTGTAAATGCATAATTATCACCCATCGCTGATTTCGACAGAGTAAAATCAAATGGGGCACAGAATGGGCATCCCACTCAGTGTCTCCAGATCCCAAGGTGGTTGAGGTTAAAATCAGGCCGCGACCCTCGATTTGAGCGAACGTGTGTGAAAGGGAACTTACCTTTCTGCCACATTCTTGCTGTTGATTTCTGCCATGTTCTTCTTGGTGATCCCTTCCTTCTGCTCATGCTCCTTTAACATCTCATCCAAGGCTGCAGCATTTTCTGTGGCAAAGGAGAGAACGTAACACTGGTTTGCATATGAAGTGTCTTCATACATTGACTATGGAAGAAGACCTCCAATGTGTTACTTCTAAACTACAAAGCCGGATGGTTAGATCCACAACAGGAAGAGATCTGCTGCACTATTTTACGCTGCATTTAAAAATCACTGACCAAAATGAATGGAAACGCGACCACAATTGTTGGAAGTTGACATTTCACAAATTAATCGGGAACCAGTTTGGGCTTTAAGTTCTCGTACACAATTGACAAAACCAATCTACACCCAGTACTATTGGGAGTTCAATTCTACAATTTAAGACGGATCTTCCTCTGGCTGCAATATCACAGATGGGATTTTCCAGTTGCGTCCACTCCAAGACTGGAAATTCCCACCCGATTCAAGAAAGAGACAGATAAATATTTGATCAAAAGCAGGATAAAGGGCGATGGGGAAAAGGCAGGGAAGTGGAGTTAGGATGAGTTGGAGATCAGCCATGATCGAATAGAATGGTGGAGCGGGCTCGAAGAGCTGATTTGGCTACTCTTGCTCCTAATTCCTATGTTCCTATGATATTTGTCCTACAAATGCTGGCCAACTCCAGGCGCAGCTCTGCCGTGGCCAGAAGAGGTACTGCAGCGCTGTGCCAGCTCTTTAGGTAATTCCTATGCTCCTATGTTCCTATGAGGCCAATGGATCTTTTAATGGTCTGTCGAATTTACCCCCATGAAAGGCGATCTGAAAATTTCCTTTGTCCTGTATCTCAAAAACATTCTTTTAGAAACAGTTTGTGATACTGAACAGGTGTAATATTCACACACACATCAAAGATGTTACCACACACAACTGATGGAAATTCTTCCTACACAGGTTACACATCTTTATTTACTGGATAAACAGGCAACTTTTTCATCTCCTCTCACCCATGTCCTTTACTCTGTGAGAATCAGCACCCAGGTGGCTGTCAGAGTCAGAACTACATTTTACTATCGCCTTTAGGATCCTGACATTGTGACTAAACTGCGGCCCTGATCTTGCACTTGCTGGAAGCCTGACCGAAGGAGCTATTCTTCTAAAGGCGGTCTCCTAATCGGGTGCCTCCACGCTCGCCGTCCAATCTCAGGGCTGGTCACCCTGGAACTTCAGTGTCCCCACAGGAGAGAAAGGCACAGCTCGGATGGGTAGTTTTAAGTTTATTTATTCATTAGTGTCAGAAGTAGGCTTATATTAACACTGCAATGAAGTTACTGTGAAAATCTCCGAGATCTTAAGAGTGCTTCAAAATGGAGGTGTCCTCGGCACAAAATTACATTAATTATGCAGCGTGAGGAAGGCCATGAAGGCCAATATGAAAGGGCAAGCCAGCTTGGTGGCAGGGGGCAGGGTGATAATCGCACGACCTTGGGTCAGCCATTCCTTCCTTGGACCCATGTCAGTGGGGCATGGAGTCTCTGGTCCAATGGTCTTCCCTCCAGCTACTGAGAGGCCGTCTCCAGCAAGGCCGTCTCCAGCAAGGCCGTCTCCCTGGGGAATGGGCAAGCTGCTGGTGTGTGACATTTAAAAGTTGTCAGAGAAACGGTGTCATTTTCCTCTTTCCCTGAGCACTGGGCTCCAGGATAGCACACGGAAAAATAGATAACAACAACTTGTATTTATGCAGTGGCTCTAACATAATGAAACGTCCCAAGGAGTTTCACCAGAGCATTACAGAGCAAAATATAATAACCAGCCACATAAAGAGATGGTAGGTCAGATGACCAAAAACCTGGTCAAAGAGATGGGTTTTACCAAGTGTCTCAAAGGAGGAAAGTGAGGTAGAGAGGTGTAAGGAGGGAATTCCAGAGCTTGGGCCTAGGAAACTGAACGCACAGCCACCAATGGTGGTGCAATTATGATTGGAAAGGCACAATTTTGGCCAGAATTAGAGGAGTGCAGATATTTTGGAGGGTTTTGGGATTGGAGGAGATAAAAGAGGTCGGGAGAAAAGAGAAAGAGATAGCACTGCAATCCTCCCAATCCGATTTCAGGCCTTGGCAAGGCAATAATGCTGCATCCAGTAGGTTTGTAGAAAGGCATTTACTTCCTGGATCCAAAAGTCCTTGCTTTCCTTTAGCTGTCGGACATCCCAAGCTTTGGTGAGGTAGAATTAACATAGAAGATCAGCAGTGACCTGACTGAATAGCAGAGCAGTTTAGAATAACCAACCCAGATTTCTTGCATTAATACTTCAGAAATGTCATGTGCCTACCATGGTACCTAGAATTGATAAGAATGAAAGAATTGCATGCCTACCTTTCTTCTCTGTGATCAGCCGTACCAGGACACCGATGGTGTCTTCATTGGATTCGTCTGGTTTGAAGGCATCTTCATTAATAGCAGCTGTAAAAGAGAGGAAGAAAATGAAGAGATTTGCTGCAGAATTGAACTGCTTTTAGCAGCAGCGAACCTGTAGGGTCTTTCTAATTGTCTGACTTCCTAGGGATGATTCTCAGATGCGCTGCATCAGGTAACTATAGTTACATGCCTGTGATTTCCCAATACAATATCTTAAGAGTGTGGTGGGAGCCCGAAAATCACAGATTCATCCCTCCTAACATTTTACTTTCTCAAGGTGAAATACTCATTCATACTTTCCCGCGGCTGGGAAGGTGGAGAGAGCAATGATGGGGCAGCACGGTGGCACAGTGGTTAGCACTGCTGCCTCACAGTGCCAGAGACCTGGGTTCAATTCCGGCCTTGGGTCACTGTCTGTGCAGAGTCAGCATGTTACATAGAAACATAGAATCCCTACAGTGCAGAAGGAGGCCATTCGGCCCATTGAGTCTGCACCGACCACAATTCCACCCAGGCCCTACCCCCACATATTTTACCCGCTAATCCCTCTAACCTACGCATCCCAGGACTTTAAGGGACAATTCTTAACCTGGCCAATCAACCTAACCCGCACATCTTTGGACATGTTCTCCCCATGTCTGCGTGGGTTTCCTCCGGGTGCTCCGGTTTCCTCCCACACTCCAAAGATGTGCGGGTTAGGCGAATTGGCCTTGCTAAATTGCCCCTTAGTATCCAAAGGTGTCTAGGTTAGAGGGATTAGTGGAATAAATATGTGGGGTTGGGGGGATAGGGCGGGGGAGAGGGCCTGGATAAGATACTCGTCAGAGAGTCAATGCAAACCTGATGGGTTGAATGGCCTCCTTCTGCACTGTAGGGATTCTATGCTCATGACAGACCCCAGGACCCATTTACAAAGAATTTCACTTCACCTGTGGTGTTCAACAGAATTAAGTCTCACAACACCAGGTTAAAGTCCAGTAGGTTTATTTGGAATCACGAGCTTTCGGAGCGCCACTCCTTCAGCAGGTGAGTGATTCCAAATAAACCAGTTGGACTTTTACCTGGTGCTGTGAGACTTCTTACTGAGCCCACCCCAGTCTGATGTCAGCATCTCCACATCATTTCAGCAGCATTGTCATTCCTTGTGTTTCTGGACCTGTTTTCAAAGCCTGACAACAGCTAATACAAATTTGAAAACAAAGCTACTTTACGGGTTGTAAAGTCTGCGGTCGTGAAAGACGCTATATTAACGTATGTCCTTTCTTAAATAAGACATCTCCTGTGACTATTGCAAAGTGGAGAGCGTGTGCACTTGTCAATAGCAATCCATTGTTAAAATATTTGATGGACGCATAGTGATTGGCGAGGACCCCTCATTCAGGGAATTGTCGGAAGCAATAAGTCAATACATTTTGATTTCAATATGTTTGAATGTGTTAACATGTTATTAAAGAACACCTCCATCTAAAGGTGTGCGGGTTAAGTTGATTGGCCATGCTATTGCAGAAGATACAGAGGCATGGGATTGAGGGTGATTTAGCGGTTTGGATCAGGAATTGGCTAGCTGTAAGAAGGCAGAAGGTGGTGGTTGATGGGAAATGTTCATCCTGGAGTTCAGTTACTAGTGGTGTACCGCAAGGATCTGTTTTGGGGCCCCTGCTGTTTGTCATTTTTATAAATGACCTGGATGAGGGCGTAGAAGGATGGGTTAGTAAATTTGCGGATGACACTAAGGTCGGTGGAGTTGTGGACAGTGCGGAAGGTTGTTGCAGGTTACAGAGGGACATAGATAAGCTGCAGTGTTGGGCTGAGAGGTGGCAAATGGAGTTCAATGCGGAAAAGTGTGAGGTGATTCACTTTGGAAGGAGTAACAGGATTACAGAGTACTGGGCTAACGGTAAGATACTTGGTAGTGTGGCTGAACAGAGAGATCTCGGTGTCTATGTGCATAGATCCCTGAAAGTTGGCACCCAGGTTGATAGGGTTGTTAAGAAGGCGTATGGTGTGTTAGCTTTTATTGGTGGAGGGATTGAGTTTCGGAGCCAGGAGGTCATGTTGCAGCTGTACAAAACTCTGGTGCGGCCGCACTTGGAATATTGCGTACAGTTCTGGTCACCGCATTACAGGAAGGATGTGGAAGCATTGGAAAGGGTGCAGAGGAGATTTACTAGGATGTTGCCTGGTATGGTGGGAAGGCCTTATGAGGAAAGGCTGAGGGACTTGAGGTTGTTTTTGTCAGAGAGAAGGTCAAGAGGTGACTTAATAGAGGCATACAAGATGATCAGAGGATTAGATAGGGTGGATAGTGAGAGCCTTTTTCCTCGGATGGTGATAGCTAGCACGAGGGGACATAGCTTTAAATTGAGGGGTGATAGATATAGGACAGATGTCAGAGGTAGGTTCTTCACTCAGTGAGTGGTAAGGATGTGGAATGCCCTGCCTGCAACAGTAGTAGACTCGCCAACATTAAGGGCATTTAAATGGTCATTGGATAATCATATGGATGATATTGGAATAGTGTAGGTTAGATGGGCTTTAGATTGGTTTCACAGGTCGGCGCAACATCGAGGGCCGAAGGGCCTGTACTGCGCTGTAATGTTCTATGTTCTATGCTAATTTGATCCTCGTGTCAGGGGGATTAGCATGGTAGATATGTGGGGTTACGGGTATAGGGCCTGGGTGGGATTGTAGTCGGTGCAGTCTCGATGGGCTGAATGGCCTCCTTCTGTACTGTAGGGATTCTATGATACCCCCGTTACATATTGAGCCTGAGGCGTACTTTGAAACTCGTCAACATCACATCACGTCAGCGTGGTTTACAACAAACTCACCCAGACGTGAACCTGTCATAGGGATCAAGCATAAAAAGTGGGTATAGTCCCCAGGGAAGAGGGATATGGCCAGGCAGTGTCCTGGCAATGCCCCCTGCCACAGTTTGGCACTGCCAGGTTGGTGCTATGACTGTTTGGGTAGGGGTGGTGAATACTGGCTGTGATCACAAGGGGTGGGGGGGGGGGGGGGGGGGAGTAATCTTTTGGTGTGATTGGACGCCTTTAAACGTGGTGCCCCAATCTCAGTGCAGCCAGGCTCTCCCGGTGTGTTAAGGCCCTGCCGCTCTACATGACAGCGTGAAACACGCCCACCCGGTTTTCTTGACAGCGTCATAAGATCTGGAGAGAAACACACCGTTTTTCTCACCAGAACCAACACTCTGCCATTTTCTGATAAGAGTTTGTCCATTGTCTTCACCATGGAATCATCTATCAACATTTACAGTCAACGTACACATCTGAAGAATAGTCCTTGTAGCAAAATAAGTTACTGGTGTCCATGGAACCATACCTCAGTGAGAGTCAGTTCCTTAAGGCAAGGACAGAAGAGAAAGCACCAAATATATGGGCACTAAATAGATCACATTCAAGGTTGCTGCTGAGGATCAGAGCTGGTGCCATAGTAGATTAGAGGCTGTATTAATGCTGTTCTCTATGGTCCGTCACTGAGAGGTTCAGTGACATGACTAATTCTTGGCTTCCATTTTCTATTTGATCTTATGGTTAAGGCAAAACTGACAAGTCACTAGTTATTGCCCATCCCTAGTTTCCTGAGGGCAATGTAACAACTATGTAGGGTGGAACTGACCAGACCAGGGTGGCAGGTTCTGAAGGGTATGAGTGAAACAGTTGGGTTCTTACAGCAGCCTGGCACCTTTCATGATCCTTTTTCTGGTGCCGGACCATAACTTAGCTATGTTATTGAATCCACATTTTACCTTGGTGGGATTTCACCTCTGGGTCACTCACCCAGCAGAATAACCACCAGACCTCCTGAGATTAGCAACTCACCATGTGAACAGTACACATCATATCTAAAACACACTGTCGTCTTGCCTCTCTGAACAAAGAATAGCTTTGAAATACACCCAGGCTCAAACCTAAAAGTGAAATATTTCCCAATTGTTTCAGAAGAGGAAATAATCTTTTTCGTACGACAGCCTCAGACTGTTAACAAAATTCTTTGTTGACTATGTTCCTACGTTGCACTCCATTATCATTGGATCCTGCAGTTTCACACCACTTTCATACTCAGGCGACCTCAGGTCAATGTATTTGGCAAGGACATCACACCATACTTCCCCATTAAGCTGAGGCTGCAATGCCATAATAGCCCAGGGGTTCCAAATTCTATTTGCTCCATTGTAACCCGGGAAGAGCTGGTTTTTGACCTCCTCAGCCCTTGGGGGTGGGGGGGTGGATCAAGTCATCACTGCTCCACTCGCCGCCTGACGGCTGCTCCGAATGCCAACTGACTCGCTCACCACCTCATGGCTTTTTTCATCCGGACCCCTTTGCACCTCACACCTCACCTCGCCTCGCCTCGCCTCGCCATTTCTGGTTGCTTGGTTGGTCTGAGCTCCCCCCCCCCCCCCCCCACCCCCTTTCCCCACCCCTCCCCCAGCCTTGGATCGAGGTCAAGAAACCTACTGGCTGTGTTTGTCGCCAATGTAAAGTTAAGTAAAACACAGGATCTTTGCCTCTGCTGCCTCTCTACCTCCCAGTCACCTCAAACAACATTCAGACCAGTGTTTTCTTGCTCTAGGGTGACTCTATGGGTGGCACGGTGGCACAATGTTTAGCAATGCTGCCTCACAGCGCCAGGGACCCGGGTTTGATTCCCGGCTTGGGTCACCGTCTGTGCGGAGTTTGCACATTCTCCCCGTGTCTGCGTGGGTTTCCTCCGGGTGCTCCGGTTTCCTCCCACAGTCCGAAAGACGTGCAGGTTAGGTGCATTGGCCATGGTAAATTCTCTCTCAGTGTACCCGAACAGGCGACGGAGTGTGGCGACTAGGGGATTTTCACAGTGACTTCATTGCAGTGTTAATGTAAGCCTACTTGTGACACTAATAAATAAAACTTAAAGCTGGGCCAATCAGAGTCTGATGTCGCATTTGAGCCTATCAGCAAATGCAGAATTCTCAGGTTCGGATTGGTGCCCACCGACAGTACGTGGCATGAGACACCCCCATTGGTCAGGGCCCTATGCCAAGGCACGGTGTGTTTTGTTGCAAACCTGCCTCTGCCTTCACCCTCCGAGTTGTCAGGGGGTGGGCAAGGTGTCAGCCAGCCTGCCTGGCCTCAGGGCTATTCAGACCCTCAAGGTTCCAAGTAAAGGCCACTTTAGGGCATCTTTCTATCTCCTTATTAATGTGTGTGGGAGAAGGCAAAAGGAAAATACCATCCCACCATTTTCCAAACTCAGGGTAAAGGGCAGGAAATAAGAGGTACCCCACTTTGTGCCTCTCCCCCAATGGCCTCTCAAACCCTCACCACCACCCCCCACCCCCACTCCCCCTCATTTGGGTCTCAAATCCCTTTTCGAATGAAAATGCCCGACCAAACTTAGCTTCAAGTCTAGCATTCCTGATCTTCTTTCTTGAGACTCCTTGTAGTCTCAGCAATGGCCACTAAATGCATTCTGGCGCTGCTGGGACTACTCAGCTGTCAGCCAATAAGATTGGCCTGTAGCCCTCGAGGGTGGGACTACCTGTCTCTGAGGGGCAGAAGCCCCACTGTCAGCTTGTTCAGCCTGTTCCCAGACCCCCATCAAGTTATTGCTGCAGAACAGCCTGTATTAAAGTCAGCAGATACAAGACCAATTTGTCAACCAGGGCGCAGGATGCAATACCACCCACGTGTCCCCCCCCCCACGCCCCCCCACCCCCCCCCCCACCCCGAATAATATTCACTCTGTATAGATTGTACGACTTGTCAACCTCTCCTTAACCGTCAATCAACCCCCCTCCACTCTTCCACTCTGCCCCCTTCCCCTTCCCACCTTCCCAACTAATTGCAATCATCGCCCTGTCCAAGATCTGTACAGACCAGGGATTGAGTGAAAGAATTCCCTGGTTGGCATGTGTGATACTGCACTCGATGCTGCCTCTGCAGACTTAACCAATGCTGAAGCTTCTGCAGATTTGATCAGACTAAAAAAAAAAATTTTCAAATTAATGTGCTGAGAAGATTCTCAAAGTAGTCTGCAGCCGGGTGGCAAAAGAAAAGTTCTGTTATAGAATCATCGAATCCCTACAGTGCAGAAGAAGCCCATCGAGTCTGCACCCACCACAATCCCACCCAGGCCCCATTCCCATAACTCCACATATTTACCCTGCTAATCCCCCTGACACTAGGGTCAATTTAGTTCTCAAACTGTTTGCGACCCCATGCTTTGCAATGTTTACTCCATGAAAGTTGTGGGCAGAATCCTCCCGTTCTGGGACTAATCCACCCCTTCCCCCCCACCCCCCGACCTTGCCATTGAACTTGCTGGAGGCACCATGGGAGAATTCACGGTAGACACCAGCAGAAGATTCAGGACGGTGTAAAACTGAATTCTTATTTTTATACAATCTCAAATTGAACCGAGAATTATAGAATTCCTACAGTGCAGAAAGAGGCCATTTGGCCCATCTAGTCAGCACCAATCACAATCCCTCCCAGCCAATCAACCTCATCTGCACGTCTTTACATTGTGGGAGGAAACCGGAGCACCCGGAGGAAACCCACGCAGACACGGGGACAATGTACAAACTCCACACAGGCTGTCATCCAAGCCAAGAATCGAACCCAGGTCTCTGGCGCTGTAAGGCAGCAGTGCTAACCACTGTGCCACCGCGCCGATTTCAGTTCTGAAGATCTGTACTGGTTAAATCATTTAAAATCAGTAAAGCATAACCTTTTTAGAAGTTAAACAAAAACTAGGCACCCATTTCCAGATCTTTATTAGCCCTCCTCTTTTCCTTAAATTTTCCCCGATAATCAAGTCAGGTTGCTTTCCTGAACAAAGAACAAAGAACAGTACAGCACAGGAAACAGGCCCTTCGGCCCTCCAAGCCTGTGCCGCGCATTGGTCCAACTAGACCATTCGTTTGTATGCCTCCATTCCCAGACGGCTCATGCGACTATCCAGGTAAGTCTTAAATGATGCCAGCGTGTCTGCTTCCACCACCCTACTTGGCAGCGCATTCCAGGCCCCCACCACTCTCTGTAAAAAACATCCCTCTGATATGTGAGTTATACCTCGCCCCTCTCACCTTGAGCCCATGACCCCTCATGATCGTCACCTCCGACCTGGGAAAAAGCTTCCCACTGTTCACCCTATCTATACCCTTCATAATTTCGTACACCTCTATTAGGTCTCCCCTTATTCTCCGTCTTTCCAAGGAGAACAAGCCCAGTTTACCCAATCTCTCCTCATAGCTAAGACCCTCCATACCAGGCAACATCCTGGTAAACCTTCTCTGCACTCTCTTTAAAGCCTCCACGTCCTTCTGGTAGTGCGGCGACCAGAACTGGATGCAGTACTCCAAATGTGGTCTAACCAGTGTTCTATACAGCTGCAACATCAGACTCCAGCTTTTATACTCTATACCCCGTCCTATAAAGGCAAGCATACCATATGCCTTCTTCACCACCTTCTCCACCTGTGCTGCCACCTTCAAGGATTTTGGACTTGCACAGCTAGGTCCCTCTGTGTTTCTATACTCTTGATGGCTCTGCCATTTATTGTATAACTCCCCCCTACATTAGTTCTTCCAAAATGCATCACTTCGCATTTATCTGGATTAAATTCCATCTGCCATTTCTCCGCTCAATTTTCCAGCTTATCTATATCCTGCTGTATTGTCTGACAATGTTCATCGCTATCCGCAAGTCCAGCCATCTTCGTGTCATCCGCAAACTTGCTGATAACACCAGTTACACCTTCTTCCAAATCATTTATAAATATCACAAATAGCAGAGGTCCAGTACAGAGCCCTGCGGAACACCACTCGTCACAGACCTCCAGCTGGAAAAACACCCTTCGACTGCTACCCTCTGTCTCCTGTGGCCAAGCCAGTTCTCCACCCATCTAGCCACCTCTCCTTGTATCCCATGAGCCTTAACCTTCTTAACCAACCTGCCATGAGGCACTTTGTCAAATGCCTTACTGAAATCCATACAGATGACATCCACGGCCCTTCCTTCGTCAACCGTTTTTGTCACTTCCTCAAAAAACTCCACCAAATTTGTAAGGCACGACCTCCCTCTCACAAAACCAACAATCTCGTGTGACAAGTTGAACTTTCCCAGAATCCTACAGTGCAGAAGAAGCCCATTCGGTCTTTTGAGTCTGGGCTGACACTCCAACAGAGCATCCCATCCAGGCCCCATCTCCACAACACCCTGCATTTACCCCACTAATCCCCCCAACCACCTACACATCCTGAGACATTCCCCTCCAATTCAATTTTCAAGTTTGCTGACGACACCACCGTAGTGAGTCGGATCTCAGACAATGATGAGACAGAGTACAGGGATGAGATAGAGAATCTGGTGAACTGGTGCGGCAACAATAATCTCTCCCTCAATGTCAACGAAATGAAGGAGATTGTCATCGACTTCAGGAAGCATAAAGGAGAACATGTCTCTGTCTACATCAACGGGGATGAAATAGAAAGGGTCGAGAGCTCCAAGGTTTTAGATATCCAGATTGCCAACAACCTGTCCTGGTCCCCCCATGCCGATACTATAGCTAAGAAAGCCGACCAACGTCTCTACTTTCTCAGAAGACTAAGGAAATTTGGCATGTCCGCTACAACTCTCACCAACTTTTACAGATGCACCATAGAAAGCATTCTTTCTGGTTGTATCACAGCTTGGTATGGCTCCTGCTCTGCCCAAGACCGCAAAGAACTACAAAAGGTCATGAATGTAGCCCAATCCATCACGCAAACCAGCCTCCCATCCATTGACTCTGTCTACACTTCCCGCTGCCTCGGCAAAGCAGCCAACATAATTAAGGACCCCACGCACCCCGAACATTCTCTCTTCCACCTTCAGGAAAAAGATACAAAAGTCTGAGGTCACGTACCAACTGACTCAAGAACAGCTTCTTCCCTGCTGCTGTCAGACTTTTAAATGGACCTACCTTCCATTAAGTTGATCTTTCTCTACACCCTAGCTATGACTGTAACACTACATTCTACACTCTCTCGCTTCCTTCTCTATGAACGTAATGTTTTGTCTGTATAGTGCGCAAGAAACAACACTTTTCATTGTGTTAATACATGTGACAATAATAAATCAAATCAAATCAAACGAAGGGGAAATTTAGCATGGCCAATCCAACTCACACTCCATTTTTGGACTGTGGGAGAAAACTGGAGCACTTGGAGGAGATCCAGGCAGTCACGGGGAGAACTTACAAACTCCACACTGACAGTGACCCGTGCTGGAATTGAACCCAGGCCCCTGGTGCTGTGAGGCAGCTGTGCTAACCACCGTGCCAAGTTGCTTTATAAACAACATCCTATCTATATCGGCACTGGGAGCTGACTCTCAGCGAACAACAAAACGGTGAATAATCTATGACAAGCAGACACAAAGGATTACCAAAGGCAAATATGTTAAAGTAGGAATTTTGTTTATATTAAGAGTGCAATAGTTTCCATATTGCGTCAGTGTGAAGCCTGGATTTTATTTTTAAATACCGAACTAGTCGTAACTCTTTCAAATGAAAAGTTCTCTGCAGAAGGATTTTGGGGAATTGGTGTATTTAGATTTTGCCTTGTGCAGTGTTATCTGGATGAAGACTGCCAGAATTTAAACACTAAATCCTCAACATTAGAGAGGCTCCTAAACCCCAACTGGCACCAACACATCAGAGACGAAACTTTGGGTTTCAAACAAATTTGGAAACAATGCTGTATTGAAAGGGGAAGCAATGCAACATCAAACCCTTTAAATGGAGCCTGGGTCAAAATTCCTGGTAAATTCCAATGTTGCCCACGTAACATTTACAAATACTGTGGCTCGGTTAACTGGGCAAATGTTAGCTTTGAAACAAAACGTAGTAAGTCTTCATACTAAATGTCATTAAACAAAAAAAACGTTTACCAGAACAACCCTCCAAAAATGTACTACTTTGTCAATTAATTGTTTTTTTGTTCGGGTAGGGTAGATTTTAACAAGTCTTTCTCCAGATGTCTGTCACTGAGGTACAGACTACTCTCCAAACACTGATGACAGGACATTGTTGTCTATATAATATATACATATAGATTAACCAAGGCAAATCAGATTCTGTGACACATCAAGTGAGTACTTTCAGACTGCCAAAGGTGTTGGTAGCATAGTGGTGTTGTTGCTGGATTAGTTATAGAACAAAGAAAATTACAGCACAGGAACAGGCCCTTTGGCCCTCCAAGCTTGCACCGATCATGCTGCCCGACTGAGCTAAAACCCCCTACCCTTCCAGGGACCGTATCCCTCTATTCCCATCCTATTCATGTATTTGTCCAGACGCCCCTTAAATGTCACTATTGTATCTGCTTCCATTACCTTCCCCGGCAGCGAGTTCCAAGCGCCCACCACCCTCTGTGTAAACCACTTGCCTCGTACATCTCCTTTAAACCTTGCCCCTCGCACCTTAAACCTATGCCCCCTAGTAATTGACTCTTCCACCCTGGGAAAAAATGTCTGACTATCCACTCTGTCCACGCCCCTCATAATCATGTAGACTTCTATCAAGTCACCCCTCAACCTCCGTCGTTCCAGTGAGAACAAACCAAGTTTCTCCAACCTCTCCTCATAGCTAATGGCCTCCATGCCAGGCAACATCCTAGTAAATCTTTTCTGTACCCTCTCCAAAGCCTCCTGGTAATGTAGTGACCAGAATTGAACACTATATTCCAAGTGCAGCCTAATTAAGGTTCTATAAAGCTGCAATGTGACTTACCAATTTTGAAACTCAATGCCCCAGCCGATGAAGGCAAGCATGCCGTATGCCTTCTTGACTACCTTCTCCACCTGCGTTGCTACTTTCAGTGATCTGTGTACCTGTACACCCAGGTCCCTCTGCCTATCAATATTCTTAAGGGTTTATCTACAGACCTTCCGCCACAGAGGCTGAGGGAATTTAAGTTCAATTAATAAAGTCTGGAATTAAAATGCTAGTACCATTAAGAATGATCAAGCAACTACTGGATTGTTCTAAACACCCATCTGGTTCATTGGGACTGGAAATGTACTGTCCCCCACCTCGGTGTAACTCCAGATCCGTCCGTCGCTTCTTTAGATAGCTGAGCAAGCTGCTATATTTTCAAAAGTCAAACAGCACTGTGGATGTACCTACTTGAGCTGCAATGTTTTAAGAAGGCGGCTCACCACCACCTTGTCAAGGGCAATTAGGAGAACTCCATAAATGCTGGTCGTCTCAGCAATGCTCACATCCCAGTAATGTTATTTTTAGAAAACCACTATCCTTCACTGGGTCCTGCTCCCTCATCAACCTGTTCCTGGTCAGCTCAATTGTTCCTCAGTATCTCAAGATAAAACTCTCTTCCTTGTCTTTATGTATCTCCATGCCCTCACCTCCCTACCCGTGAGCCCCTCCACGAATCTTCAAACATCTCCATTCCATTGGTAAGCTCGAAGGGCCAAATACCCTACTCCTGCCTAATATGTATGTATTTTAAGTCCCATTACTTTGGCCTCACCTTTTGCTCCACTATTGGCAACTGTGCCTTTAGCTTGCTAGACCCTGTGCTTTGGAAATCTACCCTAAACCCTCTTTGCCTTGGTACCTACCTCAAATCTTTTAAGACCTTTGTTGAAATATACCCTATTGACCGAGCCTTTGGTGACTCCACACCATAGATCCTGCTTTGGTCCAATATTCGTTAATTCCTTACACATGGTTGAAGAGCCCTGGCGATGCTATCTAAATACAAGTTGTTTTTATTGGGTGTTCCTGGGATTGCTATGTCATTGGGCCAGGGCATAGAGCTGAACTTCCTCACATTCAAAAAGCCACCGCAATCAGAAGACCATAAGATACAGGAGCAGAATTAGGCCAATCGGTCCATCAGGGCTCCGCCATTCAATCATGGTCCAAATTAGCAAAGGATATTATTAAACTAGAAAGAGTGCAGAAAAGATTTACTAGGATGCTACCGGGACTTGATGGATTGAGTTATAAGGAGAGGCTGGATAGACTGGGACTTTTTTCTCTGGAGCGTAGGAGGCTGAGGGGTGATCTTATAGAGGTCTATAAAATAATGAGGGGCACAGATCAGGTAGATAGTCAATATCTTTTCCTAAAGGTAGGGGAGTCTAAAACTAGAGGGCATAGGTTTAAGGAGAGAGGGGAGAGATACAAAAGTGTCCAGAGGGGCAATTTTTTCACACAGAGGGTGGTGAGTGTCTGGAACAAGCTGCCAGAGGTAGTAGTAGAGGCAGGTACAATTTTGTCTTTTAAAAAGCATTTAGACAGTTACATGGGTACGATGGGTATTGAGGGATATGGGCCAAATGCGGGCAATTGGGATTAGCTTAGGGGTTTAAAAAGAAAAGGGCGGCATGGACAAGGTGGGCCGAAGGGCCTGTTTCCATGCTGTAAACCACTATGACTCTATGTCTCTAATCATTTACATTCGCTGGGGAGACATTTTAATTATAAAGGCACCCAATGACAATTGGGTTTGAATTTCATATTTGCCATGAATAAATCATACATTCATTATCCTCCCTCTCGGCACTTTTAACTGTTCAACCAATGGGCATCTTTTTCCCAGGGGCTGCCTGACTCTCGCATTGGGACCCAAAGGGGGTCCAGAGTCCACGCCTGTCAGCAGGCAGACTGGGGGAGGGGGAGGGGGAAAAGGGGGGGGGGGTGTGGTGGGTGAGGTATATTCTCGGAAGCAGTCTCCTGATTGGCCGCTTCACAGTTCGCTGTCTAATTAGGGCTGCAGCTGAGCTCCCAATGACACTGGCCCAATCACAGGGCTAGCAATTCCATCGGCAGCCCAACCTAAGGAAGTGGGTGCTGCTCAGACAGGTAGGGGGACATGAGGGTGCCTCAACATGAAGCCAAGTTTGCAGGCCACACAAAAATAGCTGGAAAGGCAAGTTATGAGGGGGATACAAAGATATTGATAGATTAAGTAAGTGGGTAAAATGTTGGCAAGCGGGGTACAATGTGGGAAAAGGCAAAGTTGTTCATTTTGGATGGGAGGTCAAAAGAATAGAATATTAGTCAAATGGAGAAAAACCTCAGGAAGCTGCAACAGAAAGGGGCTTCAGGGTACTTATGCACGAAACACAGAAAGCTAGCACACAGGTGCAGCAGGTAATCAGGAAGGCTAATGGAATGTTGGCCCTTATTTCAAAGGGGTTGGAGTATAAGAGTGGGGAAGTCTTGCTGCAACATGTATAAGGTATTGGTGAGACCACATCTGGAGTACTGTGAGCAGTTTTGGTCCCCTTATTTAAGTAAAGATATTATTTCATTGGGCGCAGTTCGGAGAAAGTACACTAGGATGATTCCCGCTATGGAGGGATTGTCTTATGAAGGAAGGTTGAATAGGTTGGGGCTCTACTCATTGGTATTTAGAAGAATGAGAAGTGATCTCATTGAAATACAAAGGATTCTTAAAGGGCTTGACAGGGTAAATGCTGAGAGGATGTTTCCCCTCATGGGGGAATCTAGGGGGCATAGTCTCAGAATAAAGGGGCACCAATTTAAGACTGAGATGAGGAGGAATTTCTTCTCTCAGAGAGTTGTATGTCTTTAGAACTCCTTGCCACAAAGAGCTGTGGGGTGGCGGAGTCTTTGTGTTAGATAGACAGACTTTTAATTAGTAAGGGAATCAAGGGTTACAGAGAAAGAGCAGGAAAGTGAACATGGGGAATGTAGAATCAGCATGATCCCATTGAATGGTGCAGCTCGAGGGGCTGAATGGCCTATTACGCTTCCTATTTCTTCCGGCCTTATGGATCACGATATTTTTTGGCAGGGCTTTTCCTGGAATGACAGCCACTGCAGTGCAGGCCTCAAATAGGGGCCACGGATAAATCACAGGCTTGCCATCCAGGTGACAACTAAGTTGTCCCATCATAGCTGCCTAACAGTGTTCACCAGGTGTGGGACAGTGTATGTACACCTCATGAAGGCTCAATAGCAGTTCCCTAAAGAAATGTTTGGCATTGAGAATGGCTGTTGGGAGTTCAAACAGTTTTAACTTAACATTGCTATCCCCACTCTTCTCTTCACTCCTAGGGGTGCTGCCTCATGCTGGCAATGTTCCGTCTGAACAGACAACCATGACGTAACAAAATAACATTCTGAATTTTGACAGATCTCTCCCCTTGTCCCTTTTGTTGATTATAAAATCGTGGAAGTTGGCAGCACAGACAAGGCCTTTGGACTCTATGGTGGCTCTTTGTTGAAGCACGTTCCACTACCCCGATCCTTCGCATCATCTTTTTTATCTTCCTTTGCTTCAAACATCAAGCCCATTTTACCCTGGCATTCTCTTCCTGAACTGCTCCCTCTGACAAAAGCATTCAAACAGCCTTCTGTCTAAAGAACTCTTTAAAAACCTCTCTGTCATTTTTTAAAAAATGCTTGTTTACCTTACAGTTTGCAGTTCTGATGAAAGGTTTACACCCAAAACATTAACTTGTCTATTTCTCTATACAGATGCTAACTGACAGACTATGCGGTCCCAATATCCTATGTTTGGAATTCAATAGTGATTTATTTCAACGAATCCCTCCAATGCAGAAGAGGCCATTCGGCCCATCGATTCTGCACCAACTCTCTGACAGAACATCTTACCCAGGCCCTCTCTCCCCCCTTATCCCAGTAACACCACACATTTACCATGGCTAATCCATCTAACCTACACATTTAGGGACACTAAGGGGCAATTTAGTATGGCCAATCCACCTAATCTGCACATCTTTGAACTGTGGGAGGAAACCGGAGCAACCCCACGCAGACACGGGGAGAACATGCAAACTCCACACAGTCACCCAAGGCCAGAATTGAACTGGGGTCCCTGGAGCTGTGAGGCAGCAGTGCTAACCACTGTGCCACCGTTCCATTTTTTATAGGTACTACTCACCAATGTTTCCTTAACTGTAAGGTCAGTTTTGTGTAATTTTCAAGCACATTGCACTAAATTTCTGTCAACACATTTTCATGTAGCTATTAACCCCTTTGAAAGAAGTAGGTTAATACAGTAACAGCATTAAAACCAGGCAGGGGTAGGAAGTTATCTGAATGCAAACCATAGACTAAGACAAGTGCACAGATACAATTCTACCCACAGGAGAGTAAAACCTGTAGTGACCCAAAGGTATTGAACAATAAGCTGAAAGCATACCGGAGAAAAGTCTTCCTCTGCTTTGAACACAATGCAGAGGTGACAGTAAATGACAAGGGAGAAATGAAAGATTCTGTGATCACAGGTCAGTTTCCCAAGGAACGTTCAGATCTGCGGCCCAGAATTGCTTCCAATGCTGAGAGCATTGTATAACTGGTTAGCTCCTCTGCCTCAAGGCTCCAGGGACCCGGGTTCAATCCCCAGCTTGGGTCATTGTCCGTGTGGAATCTGCACATTCTCCCCGTGTCTGCGTGGGTTTCCTCCGGGGGCTACGGTTTCCTCCCACAGTCCAAAAGAAGTGCTGGTTGGGTGCATTGGCCATGCTAAATTCTCCCTCAGTGTACCCGAACAGGTGCCGAAGTGTGGCGACTAGGGGATTTTCATAGTAACTTCATTGCAGTGTTAATGTAAACCTACTTGTGACACTAATAAATAAACTTTAAAAACAATTATTAAAAAGTTTCCTGAAAAAATATCTGTGCGATTCAATAAGTATTTTTTACTCTGGGAGAAAGAAATCTGTAATTGTCCATAGCTTGTAAACCAGACGACAAAGAGAATCCCATGATTGGAAAATGCACTGAAGTGGACATATTTATTCTGTGCATGCATCAGAAAGAGCCTCACTAAAGGCTTCCTGACGACGGTGGGTAAACAAACCACTTGTTGCGCTTCTAAGTTGACAGAACGGCAAAGTGCTGAGATCAATAATTGGCCCCTAGTGGCTTAGCTGATCTTAGTCATTCCTGTATAATTGGTCTCAGAGCGAATGGTGGCTTCAATCGAGGGGAAGAAACTGCCACAATTAAGTTTGCTCTAACTCAGCAGTTATGAAGTTTGATCGGTCAAACAGCAGAAAGAAAGCAAAGCAGAGAGAAGAAAAGGGAAACAAAACAGCAAAGTGAAAAGCAGGAGGCGGAGGAGAATCGGTAGAGAAAGGTAGAACAGCAAAAAAAGAGAAAATTAGAAAACAAGGCAGTAACCAGAAATTAAATATTCCTGTGTAAACTCTGGAGAGAGTCTGACTGCTCACACTGGCTGGTTCCCACCTTGCTCACCAACTGCAGTGTCAAAGTTTTCATAGAATCCCCACAGTACAGACAGAGGCCATTCGACCCATCGAGTCTGTACCGACCACAATCCCACCTATTCCTGCAACCATCCTCCTAATCCCCCTGATGCTAAGGGGCAATTTGGCATGGCCAACCAACCTAACCTGCACATCTTTGGACTGTGGGAGAAAACCCACACAGACACGGGGAGAACGTGCAAACTCCACACAGACAGTGACCTGAGGCTGGGAATCGAACCTGGGTCCCTGGCACTGGGAGGAGCAGTGCTAACCACTGTGCCACCGTGCCCCTGGGAATCGAACCTGGGTCCCTGGCACTGGGAGGAGCAGTGCTAACCACTGTGCCACCGTGCCCCTGGGAATCGAACCCGGGTCCCTGGCACTGGGAGGAGCAGTGCTAACCACTGTGCCACCGTGCTGCCCTTCTTCAATATTTGTTTAAAAGTAGGCAGTTATTATCATGACGAACCCAGAAATGTTGAAACTGCGTTGGATTTGACAGGCTACCAGCAGGTGGAAAGCAGTAAAACAGAACGCATACCATCAACAGCAAACCAACCCACCCCAATTTTATGACGGGGGGCATTGGGGGTGGGACATTGGGTAGGGTGACCACCCATGGCCAAATTGAGGCCCTTAAATGAGAAATTAATGCCAATGAGAGATCCGCACTCAACACAGAGCCCAGCAGGTTTGACCCTGTGGGCCGCTGTCCAATGGTGGGACACTTTCTTTCCAGTCCGCAGTGCCAATTGGAGGCCCTCCCCCTCAATTTTCCTTCATAGTGTCTACTTTCCCCTCTGTCCTATCGAACATGTCACCTCCCCTGCTCCTACATACTTCACCGGGGTTTGCCAACCCAGACCCGGCAAGATCCTGGACTTACCTGGAGATCCGGGTCCATCACTAAACATATCCTGCTTGGCCTAGCTGCAGTACTAGCAAAGGCCAGTGCTGCCAGTGACACTGCAACATAGGTGCAACCTTTGCAAATCTCTTTGCCCAAGTTACTGCCACAGTCAATGTGAAACCAAGCGAAATGGCGTACAAACAAAAGCTCACTCCAGATTTTATCTTTACCAGTGGAACTCTCTTCATCCGCCTCTTTTTCCGACGTGCAGCGGTATCCCTTCTTCTTCAGAAAGTTGCAGACAAGAATTCCAAGCAATCCAACAATGCAGAAGACAGGCACCAATGCGAGTACAGCGTACTCAGTGTGTTTCTCCTCTGGTGTCCCCTTCTTGCTTTTGTTGGAAGACTTTGACAGGTCCTCTTGGTCTGTCGTCTGGATGTCTCTTGCCACACGCAAAAGTCGGGAATAAACACCTAACGGAAGCAAAAAATCGTTTGTAAGTCTGGATTTTATGTTGTGGCTCATATCGAGATAGGCTTGTGCATTTAACTTTGTTAGATTATTTTGTACACAATAAACTTTTTCATAATGATAATAAACTTTAATGAACTTTGGGATGGCACGGTGGCACAGTGATTAACATTGCTACTTCACAGCGCCAGGGACCCAGGTTCGATTCCCAGCTTGGGTCACTGCCTGTGTGGAGTTTGCATGTTCTCCCCGTGTCTGCGTGGGTTTCCTCCCGGTGCTCTGGTTTCCTCCCACATTCCAAAGATGTGCTGGTTAGGCGCATTGGCCATGCTAAATTCTCCCTCAGTGTACCCGAACAGGCGCCGGAGCGTGGCAACTAGGGGATTTTCACAGTAACTTAATTGCAGTGTTAATGTAAGACTACTTGTGACTAATAAATAAACTTTACTTGAAGATGTGCGGGTTAGGTTGATTGGTCATGCTAAATTGCCTCTTAGTGTCCCAAGGTGTGTAGGTTAGGGGGATTAGTCGGGTAAATACCTGGGATTACGAGAATAGGGTCTGGATGGGATTGTTGTTGGTTCAGGCTCGATGGGCTGAATGGCCTCCTTCTGCACTGTGGGGATTCTATGATTCTATAATCGCCCCCCATTGCTATGATTCCAATTATACAAAATGTTGGATGATGTTTGTCTATCATCATCATTGTAGATTCTACAAGTCCCTATTGGACAAACCAGAGTTCTCTGGTTTGAACGGTTTCGCTCCACTCAGCATAGTGCATCTACAAGCAACAATTGGCGGAGTTACTTGTCATTTTTCAAGCAATTCAACCATTTTGATTAAATTACAATTGCTAAATTCCCCACCGTCAACATCAACAGATGCTAATGATGGAAATGAGCCACCTTCCAGCATCAACACCTTTGCAATCCCAAATGTCAGCAATGTCATCGTATTCCTGGTGTCTCATATGGCCAAGGAGGGGTTAAATGGCTCATGAAACAGACGCTAAAATGGAAATTTTTCACTTGGCAAGTGTTCCAAGTTCAAACATTTAAGAAACTGTGGCGGGTGACTGGCACTATCACAAGGCAAGGATCCCGGTGCTCCTGGAAATAGCCACAGGAAACTGCCTCCAAAATGGCAATGAGTTTAACCCCGGATTATCCGTAAGATTGAGGCGGTATAAAGTGTGGCAGGTAGGTGTAAAACCCATCTCCAAAACTAGTCTAACAGACTTTTAAAGTTTATTTATTAGTCACAAGTAAGGCTTACATTAACACTGTAATGAAGTTACTGTGAAGTTCCCCTTGGCCCGATCAGAATATTCAGGTCACTGCCACCAGTAACAGGAGCTCCATTTATTTATTAGTAACAACTAGGCTTACATTCACGCTGCAGTGAAGTTACTGTGAAAATCTCCCTAGTCGCCACACTCCAGCACCTGTTCGGGTACACTGAGGGAGAATTTAGCACGGCCAATGCACCTAACCAGCACGTCTTTGGACTGTGGGAGGAAACTGGAGCACCTGGAAGAAACCCATGCAGACACAGGGAGAATGTGCAGACTCCGCACAGACAGTGACCCCAAGCTGGGAATCGAACCCAGGTCCCTGGCGCTGTGAGGCAGCAGTGCTAACCACTGTGCCGCCCCAGCTCCAGGAGAGTGGCCTTGGCTCGCTTCACCTCACAATGAGGACACTTCGCATCCATTTTGCATTGAAAGCAGTTTGTGCTTTTCAGCTGCTCACTCCCTCGCATGAAGCGGTGCATGTTCCTCTCTGTAAAAGCAACATTCTTGGCACCATTTCGCAGTCGGGTTTGGATAACGGCTGAACTTGTAAGTTTGACAGGCAGGCTTGGTTTTTCTGAAGGAAATGCAGATTTGCTTAATGCTGACACAATGGACTGCTTAAATAAAACAACACGCACTCTGACAGACGAATAAGCATTTGAAATATCTATGATGCACTAATAGAATCTGGCATGGTCCTTTGATTGCATGGTTACACTGGATGGAAGGAAGGAATTAATGACCATTTGTTGTATGTGGTCAGATCAGGACATCATGTCCCCATTAATGCTTGGATCATTAAATACTCATTTGTGCAGTTGTGCCAAGCCAATGCACAGCAGCACAACGTGGCAGCTGCTGTGCTGCCCCAAGGTGGGGCACGTCAAGCTATTTTGGGATCACGTCTGTAGGCCTTGATCACAAATAGCCTAATCCTTTGTTCGTGAGTGCGAATTATCACAAGAGGAGACAGACAAACCTCCTCCCAAAACCTCAGCAAGTTTATCCAATGATTCGATGAACCGTATAGACCAAGGAGGTCATACATTGGAGTGGGCTGATCTCAGCTGGGGAGAGCAGAAGCGGTCAGGGGCGATTCTTCCAAAAATAACTAAGTGCGCACTGGTCGAATGAGTCTCCGCCACTCTGTGCTCCTTAGAGAACCTCAGGGGATTCACACCAGTAAGTGGGGGAAGGGAGGGGGCACATCCCGCTGGAGAGGCCAGACGGAGTGTGCTGAGTGGGCCACTGCACATGTGCCGACCTGTCAGTGGGGAGATTGGCACACGCACACTGGCCCCCCCATCGCCAGCCTCCTGATCACCGGCCTCCCGATTGCTTCCCAGGCTCCCACCTCCCAATCACCAGCTTCCCAAACCTCTCTGACGCCAGCCTCCCCAACCCGCCCCCTCCCCCCGGGCCTGCCCTAATCGCCAGTCCCTCATGATTAGCCCTGTCAACCCCGCCCCCGTGGTCAGCTCCAACCCCCATGGTCAGCCCCGCCCCCCATGTGCAGCCCCCATCACCCTCCTTCCTCCCCCTCCCACCGATCCCTCAAGCGGAGTGTGTAGCGGGTGCCCCCTACCACCAATTGGCCCCGCACAAGTAGGCCATGCCCCTTATGGCTCTGCTCCCTTGGCACTGCCTGGTATCCAGTGGGCAATGCCAGGCTGGCACTGCCCAAGAGGCACCACCACTGCCCCCAACCTCCTGGTGGGGGACATTAATGGCCTCTGTCCCCACCAGCGGGGGTGATCATGCCTGGTCCCTGTTGATGGGGAGCAACTTTAATCCCCGCTGGTGGGAACATCTCCCTGCGGGCAGGGGGGAGGGGACACTAACAAGCCCAGAGACTACTGTCCTGGGCTGGCTAATGATATGGAAATATGAATTTCCATATGGTAAACAGCTTTGCGCTGATTTCTGGCGCAACGCTGATTACGTGAAAAAACACAGCCTGGGAGATTCACGATCGGCCATCCACCGGTCGCGACTCTTGCTACAGGCCTCCCCACTGACGTTTCCCGGTCTGCTGCGCTACCCGAGCAGTGAAGTGGGCTGGAGAATCCCGGCTATTAGCTTTCAATACAGCACAAAACCATGAAGGTCAGGCACAATGGTTTCTCCATTGTCTGTGGCTCCCAGAGCTTTAGCATAGCAACTAAATTGAAATTTAGTTCCATCTGGTTGAATTATTTCTTATACCTTCCTTTGGGTTCCTCCATTAATACCCCACTAGGCCAGCAGATCACTAAGAAGATTTACGAGGATGCTACTGGGACTTGGTGGTTTGAGTTATAAGGAGAGGCTGGATAGACTGGGACTTTTTTCCCTGGAGTGTAGGAGGCTTAGGGGATGATCTTATAGAGGTCTGTAAAATAATGAGGGGCACAGGTCAGCTAGATAGTCAATATCTTTCCCCAAAGGTAGGGGAGTCTAAAACTAGAGGGCATAAGTTTAAGATGAGAGGGGAGAAATACAAAAGGGTCCAGAGGGGCAATTTTTTCACACAGAGGGTGGTGAGTGTCTGGAACAAGCTGCCCGAGGTAGTAGTAGAGGTGGGTACAATTTTGTCTTTTAAAAAGCATTTAGACAGTTACATGGGTAAGACGGGTATAGAGGGATATGGGCCAAACACGGGCAATTGGGACTGGTTTACTGCTTAAAAAAAAGGGCGGCATGGACAAGTTGGGCCAAAGGGCCTGTTTCCATGCTGTAAACCTCGCTGACTCTATAATCAAATGGGACAGTTCAGCAAAGCCTCATCAGCCTCGCAATTAGGCAAAATGAAGAGGAAACTAAAATGGGAGAAGAGCATTTGGTAATCGAGGTTCCTCCTTTCAGCACACAGCCTCTTCCAAACATTGGCCTGAATTTTTGCTCCCAGGGCGAGAGTGAAAATTTGGGAAAATTCCCAGCTCCACAAACCCAGTTGGTCAGATTTCCAATCTGAGGGGTGCGGAGAGACAGTTCCGAGGCAGCACAGGAGTTGTCGGGTACGGAGCCAGGCTGGGCAGAAGGTCCACCTCACCAATCCAGCACTTAGCCCCAACTGCAAAAAAACAATAAAATGAAAACAGCCCTCAGCCCTTCAGACACCCTCCCCCCCCCTCCTACCATACACACCCTATGTCCCATCCACGCCAACGCTTGTCACCTCATGACTGCCACCTGCCCTGCATGGACCCTCATACCCTCCATTCAACCTATGCCCCTCCATACAGCCCCTTTATAACCATTATGTCAACTTAGTGAAAACTCATGCCAAGCTATGTGCTCACTCAAAACCCTTTGTTCTTACACCCTCCATGCCAACTCAACCATTATCCAGAATAGACAGATCTCAGGATTCATGCTCAGAGGAAATATAGTTCGAAGGGTCTATTGATAAAGTCACTGTTTAAAAAAACTCTCATTGATAAACACCCTTTTGCTGTATTTTGTTTCCACCAACCTCTTAATTCCTTGTAAGTGCAAGCATGTGTAATCATTACCTCACATCTTACCACTGTTCATGCCGGTGGGATGGGAACATCCCGCCACAGTGAAAGAAGATTCTCTGACCTTGCTGCAGCGGGAGCACGGCATGAACGACAGTTAAGATTGCACACAAAAACTTTAAAACCAGTTGGAGCTGTTAATCAAACTATGAACTGGCAGGCACCCCACTGTGATAATGATAGGTTATAAAATCAGTAATGGGGCACAAATCCTATAATTATAACTTTCAGGCCTATGTCAACAGACAAAGCGAAAAAGAAAACACTGATTTTTTTTTAACTTGCAGATTGCTATTTCTTAAAAAGTTAAGTACCAGGATATTTAAATCACTTGACTGCTTCCTTTCCAATTCCCTGGACAGCTCAATGGTTCCATTGATAGCCCTCATGACAGTTCCAATATGTTTGTCCACTTTTTACGCACATTCACGTCTACTTCTAACAATCTCAAAGGGCACTTGACCACACCCAAAGGACACTTGGTCTCTCCCAAAAGTGTCCCTGGACCTCTCCAAAAGGGTATGCTACATCTCCAAAGAACTCCACAAACTTTTGAATTTCTCCTGATAGGTCTAAAGTTCACAAGCTGTGTCTTGGACATCACACGAGCAAAAATTGGATCTGACTGAAGGCAACCTCTCTTTAAGAACTGCAGCTGCATCCTTGAACCATGGATGTGCAAAGTTCTCCCTGTGCCCCTGCACCCAGTGAAAATGGTGGGTGCCAGCTTTGGGGAAGGGACTTTCAGGATTGGGCCTGTGGTGCCAATTTACATAATCCTCTCCATTCTGGTGAAAACCCAACGATTCATCTCTCTAGAAAGGTAACCCATGGAAAACTCTAACGTACCAGCCTAACACTATGATCAACAATATTCAACTCTGACCTATTGTAATTGCTTGGGGAGATGACGGCCCAGTAGTATTATCGCTAGACTATCAATCCAGAAACTCAGCTAATGTTCTGGGGACTCGGGTTCAAATCCCACCACAGCTCTTGGTGGAATTTGAATTCAATAAAAAAATCTGGAATTAAGAATCTACTGAAGATCTTGAAACCATTGTCGGAAAAACCCATCTGGTTCACCAATGTCCTTTAGGGAAGGAAATCTGCCGTCCTTACCTGGTCTGGCTTACATGTGACTCCAGAGCCACAGCAACGTGGTTGACTCTCAACTACCCTCCAAGGGCAACTAGGGATGGGCAATAAATGCTGTCCAGCCAGTGACGTCCATGTTTCAAATGAATAAAAGAACTCCTCATTTCTATAGGTTGTTTTATCACCTCAATGTATATTTACCACTTAACCTTTAATCATGGTGTTCAACAGATATTCATCAGTTAATGTTTTAGAATGAGTTATTAATTTGGTATTCATTTATGAAGATCAATTTCAGGTGTAATATCTAGTTCTGTATGAATAAACTTACAAGATAATGAACGGCTTAGATAGGATGGACGTAGGGAAGTTGTTTCCATTAACAGGGGAGACTAGGACGCGGGGGCACAGCCTTAGAATAAAAGGGAGTCACTTTAGAACAGAGATGAGGAGAAATTTCTTCAGACAGAGAGTGGTAGGTCTGTGGAATTCATTGCCACAGAAGGCTGTGGAGGCCGAGACGTTGAGCGTCTTCAAGACAGAAATTGATAAATTCTTGATTTCTCGAGGAATTAAGGGCTATGGGGAGAGAGCGGGTAAATGGAGTTGAAATCAACCATGATTGAATGGTGGAGTGGACTCGATGGGCCGAATGGCCTTACTTCCGCTCCTATGTCTTATGGTCTTATGATTAATCTTGCAATTCTATCACCATGTGCCTGAGTGCCAGGCTGAACATGCAACTGTAAACATAATCTCTATTACTGATCTGTGGGCACGGATTCAAATATCAGCCCATTGTCACACCAGGCCCTTTATCATGTACTTTTATAGCAATCTCACGTCAGCTTATAAACAACTTGCTGTTTCCTGCCAACACACTACTGACAACAAGCAACAACACCAACAACCTTCAAATCCCCTGATCTTAACAAACATAGGACAGGGACATAACAAAGTGATTGCACAAATGCAAAGATTTAATAACATGGCACAGTGGTTAGCACTGCTGCCTCACACTGCAAGGGACCCGGGTTCTATTCCCAGCTTGGATCATTGTCTGTTTGGAGTTTGCACGTTCTCCCCATGTCTGCGTGGGTTTCCTCCGGGTGCTCCAGTGTTCCCCCACAGTCCGAAAGACGTGCTGGTTAGGTGTATTGGCCATGCTAAATTCTCCCTCAGTGTACCCAAACAGGTGCCAGAGTGTGGCGACTAGGGGATTTTCACAGTAACTTCATTGCAGTGTTAATGTAAGCCTACTTGTGACACTAATAAATAAACTTTTAAAAATTACATCTTTTGGTTGGCGCTCTCTCATACAGGTGTTTCTTTTCATGGAAAAATCGAATGAATGGCCAAGGCCTGTCATAAAAGACACCACTAAAATTTGCAATGATTAAGAGCATAAAGCAAGAAGTGGCGTCAATGGCTTGACTGTGGACTCAATTGTCCTCTCCCAGCTGTAGACTAACCTGCACATTCCACAGTTCCTATCTGAGCAGAAGAGCATGGAAGACATTCCTCCCCATCAGAGGATCCTTCAGCTCTGGTGAAATACCTGCAAAGCAGAGCAAAATTAAATATTAACATACAATTTTAAAAACTGACTATTACGTGCCCTGTACACTCAGATGATCCTGCAGTTATATTACAATACTGACTTATATTTATAGTGTCTTTATGGGTGGCACAGTGGTTAGCACTGTTGCCTCACTGCGCCAGGGACCCCGGTTCAATTCCGGCCTCGGGTGACGGTCTGTGTGGAGTTTGCACATTCTCCATGTGTTTGTGAGGGTTTCCTCCAGGTGCTCCAGTTTCCTCTCAAAGATGTGCGGGTTAGGTTGATTGGCCATGGTCAATTGCCTCTTAGTGTCAGGGGGATTAGCAGGGCAAATACATGGGGTTACGGGGATAGGGCCTGGGTGGGATTGTTGCTGCTGTAGGCTCAATGGGCCGAATGGCCTCCTTCTGCACTGTAGTGACTCTATGATCATTTAACCTAATGAAATGCCCCAAGTCCTCGCCAGAAATTTAAATTGACAAAAGTAAAATTTAAAATAAATGTTTTGACTTGAGTGATAAAGTATTAGGAAGGACACATTAGGCTAGGTAGGACAGACAAAAGACTAGTGATAAAAATGCAGCTGGGTATGGTAACAGGAATAAGGCTACTAACGGGATGAGTTCCAAAGCTCATAGTCTTTCATCCTCCTTGACTATGCTTCTTACGTTCTTATGAGCTAAGTGTGACAGATGCAAAACAGGCCGCCAGCGAGTTGACATCGCTATCGCCAGAAAAATATAAAGATAAGCAAAAGGAGCCACATAGTCAGACCTGACAACGGGGTGTAAAGTGGAGCCTGTGTCAAGGAGGAAAGAAGCCTTTTTTCTACGCATTTGCTCTTCTATTTCTTTTCCACTCTTGCATTTAGATTTGTTTCTCTTAGGATTCTTTTGAGAGAAAAATCTCACACCCTTCCCCAAGGCTTGAGTCAAGAGAAGATTCCTATACATAATTAATGGTGTCCCACCCTAATCGTAAACAGCTGTACTGAAAGTATCTTTTAACTCCAGATTTTTGAGGTATCTTCCTGCATGGCAAAAAATGCAAGAACTTGGAAATGCAGAGATCACGTTAAGCTCACGGACTGTTTGGGGTGGCACTGAGGCACAGTGGTTAGCACCGCTGCCTCACAGTGCCAGGGACCTGTGTTCAATTCCAGCCTTGGGTTTACTGTCTGTGTGGAGTCTGCACGTTCTCCCCGTGTCTGCGTGGGTTTCCTCCGGGTGCTCCGGTTTCCTCCCAGAGCCCAAAGATGTGCGGGTTAGGTGGATTGGCCACGCTAAATTGGCCCTCAGTGTCAGGGGGATTAGCAGCATAAATATGTGGCGTAATGGGGATAGGGCCTGGGTGGGATTGTGGTCAGTGCAGACTCGATGGGCCAAATGGCTTCCTTCTGAACTGTAGGGATTCTAACTTCATTTGCATAGCAGCATTTCCTTCCTGCTTTTGAATCCTAAATACTTTGGACATTACTAAATGTATATCCCAGTTCCCACTTCCTCATTGCACATTGATGAATTCATCCTCAGTCACACTTCTTTATCTAGACAGAAACTCAATCATTCAGAGAGGAGAGAGCATCATCATCTGGACTGCAATCCTGAGCTTGT
Source organism: Mustelus asterias (assembly GCF_964213995.1). NCBI lineage: Eukaryota > Metazoa > Chordata > Chondrichthyes > Carcharhiniformes > Triakidae > Mustelus > Mustelus asterias. The sequence goes on along the minus strand of NC_135810.1, from coordinate 104,176,242 downwards.
TAACATTAATCTGAATAAGGAATCCCAATACTGTTGGAATACTAAAAGTAGTTGATAATGGATTTCTTGTAAAAACTCTGTAAGTCAGCCAACAGTAGTATTACGTTTAAAACCAAATGCTTTCTTTTTTGTTACATCCTTCTCACATTCCAAAGCCCCACCTGCTGAAAATCACAGTTTAATTGGTAGAAAATTAGGGGCTGTGCAAGTGTAATTTTCTCTTTTGTGCCCCTGGCAATTGAGCCTCTACCCAATCACTGGAACTCTACTGTCTCACCCACCACGGAATCGGAGCAGGTGAGGGTCCAACAACGGAAATCTCCATTGACCCCGGGCAGGAATTTCCGGTCTTGTCCAAGCGAGGCCGTAAAGTCCTGCCCAAGGAGTGTAGAATTGGAAAGAGTCCCACTTATAAACCTCAAATGCAGTCTTCTGTAACCGGAAGAATCCAGTTAAAATCTACAATGCAGAAGGAGGCCATTTGACTCATTGAGCCTGCACCGTCAACAATCCCACCCAGGTCCCATCCCTGTAACCCCACATATTTACAGTCCTAATCCCCCTGACACTAAGGGGCAATTTAGCATGGCCAATCAACCTAATCCTCACACCTTTGGACTGTGGAAAGAAACTGGAGCACCCGGAGGAAACCCACGCAGACACGGGGAGAACATGCAAACTCCACACAGACAGTGACCCAAGGTCGGAATTGAACCTGGGTCCTTGGTGCTGTGAGGCAGCAGTGCTAACCACTGTGCCACCGTGCCACTCTTGGTACATTACAATGTCATAGGCTAACCTTTCAGCAATTTTCTTTTATTCATTCACAGGACACAGTGGTCGCTTCCCGAAGGGACATGGACAAGGATTGTCGGAAAAAAAACTATCAGATGGTTTTTTTTCTGACAATTGACAATGGTTTCATGGTCACCAGTAATTCAATAAAATGCCGTGTCTGAACTTTCTTGTTGTTTAAAATAAGAACGTAGGTTTTTGCAATATCTCATCTTAGATTTAGACGTCACCATCTGACAATGTTAGGGAGAGATCAGTTAACAGATTTTATAATTATTGTAAAGGAGAGGCTTTAGATTAGGTTGCTCTGGCTGGGTCTAGACGTTAAGGTAGGAAACGTCCTGTGTGAGGCAGTATGGAATTTTTGGTCATTCATATGTACAGTAGTGAGCACCGCTGCCTCACAGCGCCAGGGACCCAAGTTCAATTCCTGCCTCAGGTCACTGCCTGAGTGGAGTTTGCACATTCTCCCCGTGTCTGCGTGGGTTTCCTCTGGGTGCTCTGGTTTCCTCCCACAGTCCAAAGATGTGTGGGTTAGGTGATTGGCCATGCTAAATTGCCCCTTAGTGTCAGGGGGATTAGCAGGGTAAATGTGTGGGGTTAAGGGAATAGGGCCTGGATGGGATGTGGTCAGTACAGACCCGATGGGTCGAGTGGCCTCCTTCTGCGCTGTAGGATTCTATGATTCTATCACATATGCACAACATGGAAACTGTCTGGCGATCCATTGAGCTGGAATTGGGCTCCTCTGTCAGCAGGTTTAAAGATGACTGGGGCTCGTAAAATTCAGTCCAATTAGTTCAGCATGATTTTAAATGCCTACAGAGTGTTTTGTTGCCATGTGCAACTCAAGTCTCCCATTCATAATGACTGGCGGTGGGGGGTCGGGGGGGGGGGGGGATTCACCGGCCCCATTTGCTACTAGTGGGAATCTCGACAGCCTGCTGGATAGGGGATAAAACTGGATTGCTGCCAGGCGTCAAAGCTTTTCCAATTCATCAGGACTGCCGCACTGGCCCCTATCAGATTCCAGAACAGAGAGGGCGGGAACCTAAAAATACTTTGCTGCTTTTGAAGTTGCCTGCAGCTGTGACCACAAGAATGTAGCTACAGACAATGTTAAAGCAGCTAAATGCTCTAAGGTCCTCCTTTGTATAAAAATCACAGTTAGGAACAATGGGGTCGGGGAGACTATGTGAAGGGAATGATCAACACACAAAGGTGATTGCATGCCATGGAAAACCATTATGCTGTCAATGAAATTTAAAAAGTTGGACTGAAATTGAATGGAAACAAAGGTTTTCAAAGGGATTTCAACGGCTTTGAACTTTCTATGAAGGCTCAGAGACTTGAAATAAATATGTTAAAGGAATGGGGCTGGGTGAGCAGCTGTGGAGAAACGAACACCCATCCCCACCCTCCCACCCCCCAACCGCCACCCAGTGAAAGCAACTTCTCCTGTCAGTCAGGGGGCTTGAAAGGGGTCACCTGCAGCTTCTTAGAGAGAGAAAGGGGAATCCCTTCTGCTGAATGGAGTGCTGCTGGCATTTGGAAGCCTGCCAGCTGTCCAGGGGACATAGAATCCCTACAGTGCAGAAGGAGACCATTCAACCCATTGAGACAGCACCAAACGCAATCCCACCCAGGCCCTATTCCTGTAACTCTATGTATTTACCCAGCTAATCCCCTGACACTAAGTGGCAATTTAGCAAGGCCAATCCACCTAACCCACACATCTTTCGGACTGTGGGAGGAAACCGGAGCACCCGGAGGAAACCCACACAGACACGGGGAGAACGTGCAAACTCCACACAGACAGTCACCCAAGGCCAGAATTGAACCCAGGACCCTGGCGCTTAGAGGCAGCAGTGCTAACCACTGTGCCACCGTGCCTCATGGAGATTAAAGTGACCAAGTCACTTCAAAGTTTTCACAGTTGACAGACAGGGGTGATGATTTGAATCATGGAGCTGCCTGAAATCACCATGCCAAGAGTGATCTTCAGGCTTCCCAGGGCTAGAAGGGGCAGTCTAGACAATAGATCCCCAACTCGCCTCACAGCACCAGGGACCCAGGTTCGATTCCAGCCTTGGGTGACTGTGTCTAGAGTTTGCACGTTCATCCAAGGACTGCATGGGTTTCCTCCGGGTGCTCCAGTTTCCTTCCACAGTCCAAAGATGTGCAGGTTAGGTTGATTGTCCATGCTAAATTGCCCCATAGGGCCCTATTTTACCATTTTGATTCTGAGTGCTGGGCGGACTTGAAACTGGGGGTGTTTCAGATCCGACGTTTAGACCAGTTCTCAGGCACCCCCATACGCACTCTGCCTGCAAAAATATCAGTGATTTACGAATCGACTGCACAAGCCTCTGGGTGGGGCTTAACGTGCCCGAAATCCTGCAGCTCCGATCGGCGCCTCCAACTGTGCATGCGCAGAAAAAAAAGATAGAATGCGGCTCGCCTGCCACATCGCTCCTGGACCGGATAATGCCTCCCCCTGGCCCCCACAGACACCGCTCCATCCCTACAACATTACTGACCCCCTTATCATCCCACCCCCCCCCCGCCACCCAGTTCGATTGTGGCACTCTCCCCCCCTTCCCCTCCACTGATCTCAGACAGAGTGGCAGTGGACCCACCTTCTCCCCCACCACCCCCCCCCCCCACCCGATCTCAAGCAGAGAGCCATCGGACGTTCCGCACTTACTAACTAGGGCGCCCGAATCAGACTTGTATGGAGCATGTCTGTTTTGCACCGATTCTGGATAAGCAAATGCGTGGTCAAGGGGGAAGTGCTGGTATGGTTGGGCATGCAGCCCAGTCAGTCAGTTTAAAGGCAGCAAATGCATTTAAATGGCCATCGGCCCATTTATGGCGTGGTCCCGATCGCGGCCATTCTCGGGCCTTGGTAAAGGGGGAACCGGCGGGGAGGCGGGCGCGGATCGCACTACTCACCTCTCGCCCAACTTTACCAAGTTTTCGTACCCGAAAACGGGCGCAATGTGATGGTAAAATCGGGCCCATAGTGTCTCAAGATATGTAGGTTAGGGGCATTAACAGGATAAATACATGGGATTACGAGGAAAGGGCCTGGGTGGGATGCTCTATTGGAAAATCGGTGCAATCGGTGAAATGGGCCGAATGGTCTTTTTCTGCACTGTAGGGATTCTATGATTCTGAGAGAGGTGAAAGGGAGCAGACCATCAGGATCGGAAAATAGTTTTGGAGTAGCTTTGAGAGACTGATGTTTCTACTTAAGGGACAGTGAAAAGTATAACCATGGCGGGGGTTCTGTTTGTACTAAAAACTAAAAGGGAATTTATTTTCTGTAGTTCAGAGTATGAGTTGCCGACAAAATAATGTTTGGTTAATGTTGCTTTTAGTTTGACTGTTACAGTAAAAGACTTAAACCTGAAATATTGACATGAGATCCTTTCAGTGGGTCACTGAAAATTCAAATCGCTTTCAAAATCTATTGGTTTCATCAGGGAATATAATGAGAAGAAAACGCAGGAATGCATTAAAAGGGCAATCAGCGGGACAAAATGAAACCAGAAAACAACAAGTGGAAAATAAATGACACAGGCTTAAACCTGAGGATGAGTATAATATAGGAAATATTCCAATTGGTTATTTCCTACAAATATTAACAAGGAGAGATATGAAACACATGTCTTCTTCAGATAAATTTTATCAATCATTTTACTTTATTATGAGTGAATTGGAAATTCTAAATAGTGCTCAAAGACAAGTAAACTCCCAGGTATTGATGCTATTCACCCCAGAGATTAACTAACACTGAGTGAAGTTACTGTTAAAATCCCCTAGTCACCACACTGAGGGAGAATTTAGCACAGCCAATGCACCTAACCCACATATCTTTCGGACTGTGGGAGGAAACCAGAGCACCCGGAGGAAACCCACGCAGACATGGGGAGAACATGCTGACTCCGCACAGACAGTGGCCCAAGCCGGTAATCGAACCATGGCCCCTGGCGCTATGAGGTAGCAGTGCTAACCGCTATGCCAACCGTGCCGCCCCAAAGGGAGACATTGAAAATCATTATAATTACAAACCCGTCATTCCATGTAACACAATGTAATCAAGTACTGTCGGTAAATTAAAAATCATCTGCACAACAATAACTTCTTTATGGATCCTGGCTGACTGCCGATAGAGTCATAAGGTTTTACAGCACAGAAAGAGGCCCTTTGGCCCATCATGTCTGCATCAGCCATCAAGCACCTATCAATTCTAATCCCATTTTCCAGAAGGGAACAACATGCCTAACCAACCTCCTGGAGTTCACTGGCAAATCACAAATCCAAAGGGACTGCAGTAAGTCCTAAGATTTGGTGTGCCTCAACTTCATTGCAGTGTTAATGCAAGCCTACTTGTGACTAATAAATAAACTTTAAAACATTTGACAAGATTTTCTTTGCACGTGAGGCTATTAATCAAATTCATCGTAAATCCTGGGAATGGATGAGAACGTGGCTTGAGGGTGGGAAATGAGTGCTACTTAGAGGAATTGTGTCCAACTAGGTCAAGTATTGAGTGCACTACCTCAGAGCTCAGTTTTGGGAATACAACGATTTCTAATTTACAGAAGTAGGTGGGTAAATTGTTGGAAGATATTTTGAGAGACAGGATCTACAGGCATTTAGAGATGCAAGGACTGATTAGGGACAGTCAGCATGGCTTTGTGAGTGGAAAATCATGTCTCACAAATTTAATTGAGTTTTTTGAAGGGGTAACCAAGAAGGTAGATGAGGGCAGTGCAGTTGATGTTGTCTACATGGACTTTAGCAAGGCCTTTGACAAGGTACCGCATGGTAGGTTGTTGCATAAAATTAAATCTCACGGGATCCAGGGGGAGGTATCTAAATGGATACAAAATTGGTTCCTTGACAGAAGCCAGAGGGTGGTTGTAGAGAGTTGTTTTTCAAACTGGAGGCCTGTGACCAGACTGGTGGCATAGTGGACAGTGAAGAAAGTTATCTCCAATTGCAACGGGATCTTGATCAATTGGGCCAGTGGGCTGACGAATGGCAGATGGAGTTTAATTTAGACAAATGCGAGGTGATGCATTTTAGTAGATTGAACCAGGGCAGGACTTACTCAATTAATAGTAGGGCGTTGGGGAGAGTTACAGAACAAAGAGATCTAGGGGTACATGTTCATAGCTCCTTGAAAGTGGAGTCACAAGTGGACAGAGTGGTGAAGAAGGCATTCGGCATGCTTGGTTTCATCGGTCAGAACGTTGAATACAGGAGTTGGGACGTCTTGTTGAAGTTGTACAAGACATTGATAAGGCCACACTTGGAATACTGTGTGCAATTCTGGTCACCCTATTATAGAAAGGATATTATTAAACTAGAAAGAGTGCAGAAAAGATTTACTGGGATGCTACCGGGACTTGATGGATTGAGTTATAAGGGGAGGCTGAATAGACTGGGACTTTTTTCTCTGGAGCGTAGTAGGCTGAGGGGTGACCTTCTAGAGGTCTATAAAATAACGAGGGGCATAGACAAGGTAGATAGTCAGTATCTTTTCCCAAAGGTAGGGGAGTCTAAAACTAGAGGGCATAGGTTTAAGGTGAGAGGGGAGAGATACAAAAGTGTCCAGAGGGGAAATTTTTTCACACAGAGGGTGGTGAGTGTCTGGAACAAGCTGCCAGAGGTAGTAGTAGAGGTGGGTACAATTTTATCTTTTAAAAAACATTTAGATAGTTACATGGGTACGATGGATATAGAGGGATATGGGCCAAATGCAGGCAATTGGGATTAGCTTAGGGGTTTTAAAAAAAAGGGTGGCATGGACAAGTTGTGCTGAAGGGCCTGTTTCCATGCTGTAAACCTCTATGACTCTAGCCAGGATTCTGAAACACCATGCAAAGCAATAACATTTTACAGGTGTTACCGCACTAGGGCTGGGATTTATCCCTCCCATGGGTATAGCAAGCCATTGGCTGCTGACAGCACCTTATGGTCCTGCCTTATCCCTGGGAAATCTGCCGCAAGGGGTCGACATCGGCAGGACAAGACTTGGGGGGAGGATTGGAAAATCCCATCCTGGGATGTCTTACTGTAGGGTCTTGGTGAAATCACATTTGGAGTATTGTGTGCAGCGTTGATTTTGATTTGATTTGATTAAATATTGTCACATGTATTAACATACAGTGAAAAGTATTGTTTCTTGTGCACTACACAGACATACCGTTCATAGAGAAGGAAACAAGAGAGTGCAGAATGTAGTGTTACAGTCATAGCTAGGGTGTAGAAAAAGATCAACTTAATGCAAGGTAAGTCCATTCAAAACTCTGACAGCAGCAGGGAAGAAGCTATTCTTGAGTCGGTTGGGACATGACCTCTGACTTTTGTATCTTTTTCCCAATGGAAGAAGGTGGAAAGGAAATGTCCGGGGTGCGTGGGGTCCTTAATTATGCTGGCTGCTTTGCCGAGGCAGCGGGAATGGTAGACAGAGTCAATGGATGGGAGGCTGGTTTGCGTGATGGATTGGGCTACATTCATTGGTACATTTGTAGTTCCTTGCAGTCTTGGGCAGAGCAGGAGCCACACCAAGCTGTGATACAACCAGAAAGAATGCTTTCTAAGGTGCATCTGTAAAAGTTGATGAGAGTCGTAGCTGACATGCCAAATTTCCTTAGACTTCTGAGAAAGTAAAGGCATTGGTAGGCTTTCTTAACTATAGTGTCGGCATGGGAGGGACCAGGACAGGTTTTTGGTGATCTGGACACCTAAAAATTTGAAGCTCTCGACCCTTTCTACTTCATCCCCATTGATGTAGACAGGGGCATGTTCTCCTTTATGCTTCCTGAAGTCGATGACAATCTCCTTCGTTTTGTTGACATTGAAGGAGAGATTATTGTTGCCGCATCAGTTCACCAGATTCAGATTAAAGCATTAGTCACTTTATCGAAGAAATAATCTACTTGCCACAGAGGGAATGCAATGAAGATTCACCAGAGTGATTCCTGGGGTGACAGGATTGTCATATGATAAGAGATTGGGTTGGCTAAGCCTGTATTCACTGGAATTGAGAAGAATGAGAGGGATCTAAATGAAATGTATAAAATTCTGACAGGGCTGGACAGACTGGATGCAGGTTGTTTCTTCTGACTGGGGATCTAGAACAGGGGGTCACAATCCCAGGATATGGGGTCGGCAATTTAGGACTGAGATGAGGAGAAATTTCTTCACTAGAGGGTGGTGAATTGTGAAATACTCTACCACGGAAGGTTGTGGAGGCCAAGTCACTGGATATATTTTAGAAAGATTTCTGGCATCAAGAGGTATGGAGAGAAAACAGTAGAATAGTGTAGAGATAGAGGATCAACCATGATTATACTGAATGGATGAACAGACTCAAAGGGCTGGAAGAGCTACTCCTATTTTCACTGTTTCTATGAATCCCGTCCATGCAAATTCACACTTACCCCCACCTCAGAGGCTCCAGGGTGGGGATGCTGCTTAACATTCTGCCTTATGTCTTGTCCAGTAAGCACCATGCTGCCAGACCATCCCTCATAGCTTCCTTTAACAATGATTAGAAAGCCCTCCGAGCTCCCAGCATAGAACATGTTGCAGTTCTATGATGGCTGTTAAACATAACGTGCAAAATAACATAATATACACGGCAGCACAATGGCACAGTATATCCAAAGATGCACGGGTTAGGTGGATTGGCTATGCTGAATTGCCACTTAGTGTCAGGGGGACGAGCTAGGGTAAATGCGTGGGGTTATAGGGATAGGGCCTGTGTGGGTTTGGTTTACAAGCCACAGTGTGCAGAAGCTAAATACATTGTATTGATAAAGGATATCTAACTGTTGACATTTGAATGAAATATGTGCATGCTGAAGCCAATTAATTGCATTGTGCTCCTGAGATTGTGAAGATATAACTGTTAATACAGCAGCAACTGAATCCAATGACCGACCTAAATAGATATTTGTACTCGTTCACATAGTAAATAATTATATTCTTGGATTGCCAATGTTCTGGTCATTGTTATATTACTAATGCACTGACATCCAGATTGCTAAGTAGATGCCAGGTCTTGTGGTGTTGGAGGGTTTCATTTTGTGAAGTCACACAAAAAGTGTTGATTCGCTTCATTTGCATTTCCAGGAATGCCTTTCCCAAACATTATGCCAGATGCTGTCGAGAAGCTGGCCTCACTTGCATATCTTTTCATCTTAAGGGTTGGTAAATCTTAATAATTTGTCCACAGATATATTAATCCTTGGAATTCACCTGGAAACTTTGTGACAGCAAACAAACTCTCACCAACTTTTACAGATGCAGCATAGAAAGCATTCTTTCTGGTTGTAGCACAGCTTAGTATGGCTTCTGCTCTAACCAAGACCGCAAGAAACTACAAAGGGTCGTGAATGAAGCCCAGTCCATTACGCAAACAACCTCCCATCCATTGATTCTTTCTACACTTCCTGCTGCCTCAGAAAAGCAGCCAACATAATCAAGGACCCAATGCACCCTGGACATTCTCTCTTCCACCTTCTTCCATCAGGAAAAAGATACAAAAGTGTGAGGTCACGTACCAACTGACTCAATAACAGCTTCTTCCCTGCTGCCATCAGACTTTTGAATGGACCTATCTGGCACTAAGTTGATCTTTCTCTACACCATAGCTATGACTGTAACACTACGTTCCGCACCCTCTTCTTTTTTCTCTATGAATGGTATGCTTTGTCTGTATAGCGCGCAAGAAATAATACTTTTCACTGTATACTAATACATGTGACAAGAATAAATCAAATCAAACAAACACTCACATGCAATCGCCAATAGTGTATACAAACACATATCCAACACATTTTATGTATAACTATGCACCACAAATTGCAGCTGGAATTGTCCAGTCACTATATATGATCCTTTACTGGATCATATTAAGTAGATTTTACATGATTCAATTATTACTTATTTAGGCTTTTTTAACAAATGCAGGATTTTACAATACGGGTATGTTTTAAAATGTCACCTTTAACTTAAGGTGAAACAGAATGTTCTGGACAGGGGGGGATAGTGGTCATACTAAATCTCTACCCGGACAGAGGCCCATGTGATCTGATTCTCATGGGGTAAGAAACTCAAACTGAAACCTATTGAAAATCAGATGACAGTCTTCAGACTTTGACACCGAAAAAGAGATAGTTGCGTTTTAGACACAGAGGCACCAGGAAAGACAGAGACAGAGAGAGAAAGAGAGAGAGAGAATGTAATAACTGCTGTGAAGAGCAGGAAAATACTATTTTTGAGTTAGCAACCAAGCAGGGTGCTGGTGAGAGTTGGAGCAGATGGGACATTTGGAGACTTAAGGAACAAGGAAGCACCAACATAGACGTTGCTGGTGCAAATGGATTTGGGAGACTCAGGATGACTGGATTGCTTTTTGAAGGACACTGGAAGGTGTAATCTAACGTGGCAGGGAGAAGTGAGCCAGCTAGGAAGCTCGGAGTAACTTGGGACGTGACCTCGTAATGTAATAAATCTGCTAGAAGTGCGGTGCACAGTAAAAGGAGTTAGAAAAGATATCTCAATTGGATTAATAAATAGTTAAAGGGGAATACCTTTTCATGAGTTTGGTGCATTAGTTGCATGTTAAGTAATGTTTGGTTTTAGTCTGTTTGTTACAGTAAACAAGCTAAAATGTGAAATCTTATCCCTCATCTTATTTCCGTTGATAGCCGGGAAATGCGACTTTCTTTTAAAAGTTACCAGGATCTACCAGGATCATAAGAGCATACAAGTAGAGAGACAGACAATGGTACAGACAAACACAAGTTTTCCCGCAGTTGCGCAGGCTCTAGAATTGACAAAATGGAGAACGATTGAGTAATTACCCTGGCAAACAGTGGCCGCACACAGCATCTGCTGTCGCTGTTCCCAGATGGGCAGAAATCTTCCTCAGACTGGCACAGGCCGTGTGTAGTTTGCAGGACCCAGGACCGTATGTGTCTGAAAAGGTGGCCGGTGCACAGTATCTGCAGCTCATTCTGATGCCTTTTCCGTAGCCACATTCCTAAAGAACAACGATCGTATTTTAACAACAGTAAAAAGTAATTACCCTTCCCAGACAGCAATCCCAAAACAGCTTCCTTTGTTTACAATTATGTCGTTAAGCTGACGGCACCACTAACAGTTATTACAATGCAGGGCCAATTAAAATTTCACTGTGTTTTCTATCGTTACCTAGGAGCTTTTAAAAGAGTAGGCTGGAAGTGACGATTGGAGGGGGATAATAGTGTTGATTTTATAAAATACATAACTATGAGCATAAAATTATATTGATATTTTAAGTACTTTAGGATTCCATAAATCCCTTTGTTTTCCAAGTGTATCAAATCCTTCTGTCCAGTGAGATTTCATTTATCTCAACTAGCGTTCTTGTTGATTGATCAATAATGGGATTATTAATGACTTGCTGCTAAATTAATGAGGGAATGATATGATTGACACTTAGTGCATGGATAACTCTCACCATCAAACAGGCCAAGTGGGTAACATTGATCTTGGGCGACATTGTAAAATGGAGAGAGTGAATTGGCAGCCTGGTCAATCCTGATTTCTATTTCCATTGAAGTCAGCCAGCAAACAAGATGAGATAAGAAGCTCGAGCATTCCATCGCGCCTCGTTTAGGTGGCTTCCTGGGTCTGCCCCTTCCGGCATCATTAAGCAAAGGAGAAACACTGACTTTCTCAGCCCTTTCTAAGCCTGACCCCCTTCCTGCCTCTGGGTAGGGTTATCAAAGTGGCTTCCCCCACTCAGGCCCAAATTAAGCTGCTGTTGTCTCCTGCTCACACAATGGGAGACCGACGTACAGGATAGAATTTAATACCACCCCCCCCCCCCCCCCCCCCCCCATACCCCTTGAGGGCTGGGATGCGGGGGCATCTGCACAATGAGTCAGAAGGATACAGGGTGGAGATTCCTTCACATCCCAACTGGTTAAGTCCAGGGTTACTTACGTTTATCTATTAGTGTCACAAGTAGGCTTACATTAACACCTGCAATGACGTTACTGTGAAAATCCCCTAGTCGTCACACTCCGGCACCTGTTCGGGTACACTGAGGGAGAATTTAGCATGGCCAATGCACCTAACCAGCACATCTTTTAGACTGTGGGAGGAAACCAGACCACCCGGAGGAAACCCACGCAGACACGGGGACCAGGTGCAGACTGCGCACAGTGACCCAAGCTGGGAATCGAACCCGAGTTCCTGGCACTGTGAGACAGCAATGCTAACCACAGTGCCACCCTAAGGCCCTCATCTCACCGCCACATTCTACCAGTGGTAGGCAGGGACCACACCACGTGGGCAAAGTGCTGGATGAATCCTGGCGGGAATGCCTGTGGCCTGGTTGGGGAAATCCATCCTTTTCTGGGATCCAGAAGGACTCCTGCCTTTGAAATAAAGTCCCCCGCTAGTTTCCCAACCTCTGCTTGATGACCCCGCTGATGCCATCCCAATCACCAGCACTCACCCATTGCAATGATCCCTCCACTCGGCCCCATTGCACTACCAGCAGTGGCCACCACTCCCAGTGGCGCTCAAAGGTGAGATACCCACCAGGCACCAGGAGATCCGGTGGAAAATTGCCCCCGGTGGAGCTGGGAAAATGATGGCAGCCAGTGGGCTTCCAGATTGAGACTTAATCCTAGGAGGGCTCTCGCAAGTGGCCGTGGCAGAGTTGCCATCAGCTCAGCAGCTGGTGAACACAAACCCAACAACACAAACTTAAAATCTTGCCCACAAAGGTAAAGAATGTCCCCGCCGGCGTCGGGTGGCCACCAATACTGCCTGCTCAGGTGGATGAACGAGAAAATGGCAACAGTTCCAGGGTCGATAGTTAATCCATTCGTTACATTTGTACCATCAACACCCCCGGATTCCTATGGGCTGATGGGGTTGAAATCAAAAACTTTAAAACCCTCATCAGCTCTCTCACTCTCTCTCTGCATGTAGTCACTGAGGGGCCCGCTCTGCTCTCCTTCAAAATAAAGCCTTGGGATTTTTAAGTCTACCAATGGGTGCCTCAGTCTAATGTCTCATTCAAAAGGCAGCCCCTCTTGAGCGGGACTTGAATGCATAACTTCCGATGTGTAGGCGAGAATGCTTTTTATTTGTTTGTGGGAAGTGGGCGTCGTTGGCTCAGTCAGAACTGCCCATTATTAGACTTTTTAATTCCAGGTTTTTATTGAATTTAAATTCCACCACCTGCCGTGGTGGGATTTGAACTTGGGACCCCAGAGCAGTACCCTGTGTTACAGGTCCAGTGACAATACCACTGCATTCATTGACTTGGCCAACCTTTAAAGTCATTCAATTTCTTATGGCACTGCATCCAGTTCCTTGGGACTTGACTCCTGACATTCCCATTGCCTTTTTAAAAATTCATTTACGGGACATGGGCGTTGCCGGCTTGACCAGCATTTACGACCATCCTTGAGAAGGTGGTGGTGAGCTGCCTTCTTGAACCGTTGCACTCCCTGAGGTGTAGGTATGAGCCAAGCATACATATTAACATCAATAGTAGACATTAAGGATTGCATTTATTACCTTGTCAGGCTCCTGCCCTGGAGGACAGTGGACACAGGGGACACATCGACCTTCCTTGTCCTCAAACTCCTGCTCACCACACCGGAGCATCGTCACACTTTTGCAGCTCAGCAGCTATGAGAATACAGGCTGTTAGTGACTCAGAATCATTCAACCTCCTCACTTTTAGTAACACGTACTGAATTGCTCATGAAAGCAGCTTATGAATGCCCTGGAACCACAAAGTCACCTTCTGACCAACAGCTGACTTATCGTTCCATTAACCCTTCATGCGCAGAGGTCTGAGTATTCCCGCATGGCTGTCATTTTCCAAGTAAAGTCAACAAAAGGTTTCAGTGGCACAGTGATTAGCACTGCTGCCTCACAGCGCCAGGGACCCGGGTTCAATTCTGGCCTTGGGTGATTGTCTGTGTGGAGTTTGCACGTTCTCCCCGGAGCTAATCCGGTTTTATTTTGACACCAACTTTTACTGATGCACCATAGAAAGCATTCTTTCTGGTTGTATCACAGCTTGGTATGGTTCCTGCTCTGACCAAGACCGCAATAAACTACAAAGGGTTGTGAACGTAGCCCAATCCATCACGCAAACCAGCCTCCCATCCATTGACTCTGCCTACACTTCCCGCTGCCTCGGAAAAGCAGCCAGCATAATCAAGGACCCCACGTGTCCTGGACATTCTCTCCTCTACCTTCTTCCTTCGGGAAAAAGGTACAAAAGTCTGAGATCACGTACCAACTGACTCAAGAACAGCTTCTTCCCTGCTGACATCAATTGAATGGACGTACCATATATTAAGCTGATTATTCTCTACACCCGCCCTGTAACTGCAACACTATATTCTACACCCTCTCTTTTCTTCTCCCCTATGAACGGTATGCTTTGTCTGCATAATGCGCAAGAAACAATACTTTTCACTGTATCCCAATACATGTGACAATAATAAATCAAATCAAAATATTTAAGGTCAATTCTTTTTTCAAATGCTGTGTGACAGGGCAGTGTCTGAAAGAGAAAGATTGATCAGGTAAGCCCCATTGTCAGAAGTGTGCACAATCAGAGGCAGAGCCACTTTATATTATTGTTTGTGTGACAAATAGGCTTACATTAACACTGCAATGAAGTGACTGTGAAAATCCCCTAGTCACCACACTCTGGCACCTGTTCGGGTACACTGGGGGAGAATTTAGCATGGCCAATGCACCTAACCAGCACGTCTTTCAGACTATGGGAGGAAACCAGAGCACCTGGAGAAAACCCACGCAGACACGGGGAGAACATGCAGACTCTGCACAGACAGTGACCCAAACCAGGAATCGAACCCGGGTCCCTGGCACTGTGAGGCAGGAGTGCCAACCACTGTGCCACAGTGTCGCCGGTATTGATGCTCTTAAGCTCTGCAAATGCTGCAGAACTGTTTCATTTTCCTTCCTATCAGTGAGAATTAACCACAAGTTACCTTCGTGGTAAAGTTTGACACTGGGGCTCACTCTAAATAAATCTTTCACTCATGTCACACAAGTTCACCATGTCGTCCTGATCTCATGCCAAGCAGCTTTCTGCTTTAATCTGCTTTTACAGCTCTGTTCACCCAGGCCCGCCTTGTCTAGACATCCTTGGAGGATTGAACAGCAGTGACTCTCCCTCTCCTCATCCTCATTCCTTACAACACCGAGGGCAGGGTCAGTAACTCCAGCCACGAATCTATGTAACCATTCCTCGACTCACGAATGTCTCAACAATCTACCCCTGCTGCAGGTTTCTGACACACACAAAATGCTGAAAGTCATTTGCTGTTTTAAAAAAGAATCCCCTGGTATCATTAAATCATGATGTGGAGATGCCGGCGTTGGACTGGGGTAAACACAGTAAGGAGTCTAACAACACCAGGTTAAAGTCCAACAGGTTTATTTGGTAGCAAACGCCACTAGCTTTCGGAGCGCTGCTCCCCAGCAGCGCTCCGAAAGCTTATGGTATTTGCTACCAAATAAACCTGTTGGACTTTAACCTGGTGTTGTTAGACTCCTTACTATCTTTAAATCAATCAGAGGTACAGAAACACTCTGCATCTCCTCACCTGTTCAATTCTCAGAATGAGAACCACGTCACTTGTTTTACCGAGTGACGCACAAAACCACACAGCAGATTAACCTATCCCTTCGAGGGAACTGCAGAGGGGCTGAATTTAATGTTCCCTGAATGCTGCAATTAAGCAGCACAAAGATTTTTGCTGCATCAATACTGAAATGAGAGTGACCTGTCGGTGTGAACTCGCCCAGTGTCCATCAGGGTGCACTGCTTTCACCTGATTCACTGCCATGGGTGACAACTTCAATTCCTACCTTCTTTGCAATTTTCATCCCCCCCTTTCCCCCCACCCCACCCTTTCCTCCTGATGGTGCTGCCACCTTCTGAAGTACAGCTCTTGGGGCAGTCCACTGAAGTCTATTTGATTTGATTTGATTTATTATTGTCACATGTATTAACATACAGTGAAAAGTATTGTTTCTTGCGCGCTATACAGACAAAGCATACCATTCATAGAGAAGGAAACGAGAGAGTGCAGTATGTAGTGTTACAGTCATAGCTAGGGTGTAGAGAAAGATCAACTTAATGCAAGGTAAGCCCATTCAAAAGTCTGATAGCAGCAGGGAAGAAGCTATTCTTGAGTCGGTTGGTACGTGACCTCAGACTTTTGTATCTTTTCCCCGATGGAAGAAGGTGGAAGAGAGAATGTCCGGGGTGCGTGGGGTCCTTAATTATGCTGGCTGCTTTGCCGAGGCAACGGGAAGTGTAGACAGAGTCAATAGATGGGAGGCTGGTTTGCGTGATGGATTGGGCTACATTCATGACCTTTTGTAGTTCCTTGCGGTCTTGGGCAGAGCAGGAGCCATACCAAGCTGTGATACAACCAGAAAGAATGCTTTCTGTGGTGAAGTCTACCAATGAGTATACTGGAATGGGGTGAGCAGAAAGTATGGAGGAGACTTTCCTGGGCCTGGAGCCAGACTAACTGACCTGAAGAATATGGCGAACCAAATGCACTCGTATGGCACGGTGGCACAGTGGTTAGCACTGCTGCCTCACAGAGCCAAGGACCTGGGTTCGATTCCTGGCCCAGGTCACTGTCTGTGTGGAGTTTACACGTTCTCCTTGTATTTGTGTGGGTTTCCTCCGGGTGCTCCGGTTTCCTCCCACAGTCCAAACGGCGTGCTGATTAGGTGCATTGGCCACGCTAAATTCTCCCTCAGTGTACCCGAACAGGTGCCGGAGTGTGGCAACTAGGGGATTTTAGTCAAGTAATAGGGGAGGCAGTGGTGTAGGAGTATTGTTACCAGACGAGTAATCCAGGGCAATGCTCGGGGGACTTGTGTTTGAATCCCACCCTGACAGATTGTGAAATTTGATTGAAATAAAAATCTGGAAATACAAAATCTAATGATGGCATGAAACCATTGCTGACTGATGGAAAAATCCATCTGGCTTGCTAATGTCCTTTAGGGAAGGAAATCTGCCGTCCTTACCTGGTCTGGCCTACATGTGACTCCAGAGCTACAGCGATGTGGTTGACTCTCAAATGTAATGGAGGGCAGTTAGGGATGGGCAATAAATGCTGGTCCAGCCAGAAATGAATAAAAACAAATTATGCCTGTGACCAGAGGGAGATGGATATTAGGAAGGTTGTGGTGATGGAGATTTGCGCGCTATTGAATTAGCAATAATCAAGCAATTCTCAATCCACACTAGAGTAATGTAGGCCGTGTAAACAGCGCTGTAGAAAATATATTAGGATGAATCACAGCAAGAGTTTGTATATTCCCAGCATATTGTACGGATGGATCCAAAATGTAAATGAGAATTAATCATAAAATAATTTGTATCCAAAACTTGTTTGGAAGAAAGCAGGAGGAGAAAGAACGGATCCTTTTGCTTCAGAATAAAAATACCAGATGAAGCATCCGGTACAAATGGGATAGCAGACAATGGACAGATCACCTGAGAACCGGACCATCCAGTATAAAAACCAGAGAGCTGACCCGAGTCTAGCAATTTTCCGAAAGCCAGGTAGGTTGGAACACGCTCGTTAAAATCTGGAGTGAAAATCGCGTAGGTTCAATTTTCAAACACAGCCTCCACCCTGTCTGTTTTTCTGATATTCATAGCATTGTAGAATCCCTACAGTGCAGAAGAGGCCATTCAGCCCATCGAGTCTGCACCGACTCTCCGACAGAGAGTATCTTACCCAGGGCCCTCTCCCCTATCCCTGTCACCCCACAAATATTTCCCATGGCTAATTCTATCTAACTTACACATCTTGGGCCACTAAGGGACAATTTAGCATGGCCAATCCATCTAACCTGCATAAAAGCAAATTATTGCGGATGCTGGAATCTGAAGCTAAAAGAGAAAATGCTGGAAAATCTCAGCAGGTCTGGCAGCATCTGCAGGGAGAGAAAAGAGCTGATGTTTCGAGTCCAGATGACCCTTTGTCAAAGCGTCTTTGACAAAGGGTCATCTGGACTCGAAACGTCAGCTCTTTTCTCTCCTTACAGATGCTGCCAGACCTGCTGAGATTCTCCACCTAACCTACACACCTTTGGAGTGTGGGAGGAAACTGGAGCACCCGGAGGAAACCCACACAGACACAGGGAGAACTTGCAAACTCCATACAGACGGTCACCCAAGGTCGGAACTGAACGCAGGTCCCTGGCGCTGTGAGGCAGCAGTGCTAACCACTGTGCCACCACTGTGCCATCCATGTGATCCCTTCCATCTGAGCACAGTTCCAGCAACCCTGCAAAACTCCACTCCTATCGTGACAACTGCTGTGGCTGCCACGTCATTAAGTTCAACGAAGCAGCCACAAGAGGATTATGATGGACCTTTGTGGTATAATCCCACTCCGACTCCTCCTGTTGTTATCCCATCGTCTGAATGTGGCTGCACAACGGGTGAATTTAATGCAATAAAAAAATGCATTGGATCAACCGCTCAGGAATTAACACCAGTTTTTCAGCAGAGGTTGCAACAATTTACTGTCTGCCTCTAGATTTTGATTTTAACAAGCAGCTCGCACGGTACTCCTGACCCGATAGCACTATGAAGTCTGCTAAAGTAGTGATTCATTTTCTAAATTAGGAGTCTCCTTTCACTGCTCCTAGACATAGCACCCAATCCACCACAGGGTGAAGTATCCTCTATCCACAGAAGCCTGAGCTGTGAGTGGGCCGTCGGCGGTGTCCGTGCAGCCCCAGTGATTTGTGCTGTTTGCTCATCTCCCAACAACAACTTGAATTTGCATAGCGCCTTCCAAGACAGCATTATCAAATCAAATTTGCCACAGCATGAGATGTTAGGAGAGGTGATGGAAAAGCTTGGTCAGACCGGTAGCTTTTAAGGAGTATCTTGAAGGAGGAGAGCACAGCAAGAGGTGGAGAGGTTTGGGGAGGGAATTCCAGAGAACACTCAAAAACATTGTCGCTAACGGTGAAGCAATTAAAATCAGGGATTTGCAAGAAGCCAGAGTTAGAGGAACCCGGGGATTGTGGACGGTTGGATGAGGTGAATCTGGTGAGCTGCTGCGATGACAATAATCTCTCCCTCAATGTCAACAAAACAAAGGAGATAGTCATCGACTTCAGGAAGTGTAGTGGAAGACATGCCCCTGTCTACATCAATGGGGACTGTGGTGAACCACTGTTGCTACATGTATGTGCCTGGACACACCCATGCTGCACCTGGCCCGAGACTCCTCCCTTTCCACCTGAGACCCCTCCCTTTCCACCCAGAGTGGGGTATAAAGGTGATGGTCCCTCCTCCTTGCCTCAGTCTAGACCAGGTCAGCTACAAGGGTGTGCTCCTGTTCTCTGTGAATAAAAGCCTATTAGTTTCCCTCACTCTCAGAAGTCTTCGCGTCGTAATTGATAGTGCATCAGGGACACAGTGGAAATGGTCGAGAGCTTCAAGGTTTTAGGTGTCCAAATCACCAACAACCTGTCCTGGTCCCTCCACGCGGACACTGTAATTAAGAAAGCCTACCAACGCCTCTACTTTCTCAAAAGACCAAGGAAATTTGGCATGTCCACTACAACTCTCACCAACGTCTACAGATGTGCCATAGAAAGCATTCTGTCTGATTGTATCACACATTGGTATGGCTCCTGCTCTGTCCAAGACCACAAGAAACTACGAGTGGCCGTCAATGAAGCCCAGTCCATCAACCAAACCAGCCTCCCATCCAGTGACTCTGTCTACACTTCCCACTGCCTTGGAAAAGCAGCCAGCATAATCAAGCACCCCACACATCCCGGACATACTCTCTTCCACCTTCTTCCGTCGGGAAAAAGATACAAAAGTCTGAGATCACTGACTCAAGAACAGCTTCTTCCTTGCGCTATGAGACTTTTGAATGGACTTACCTTGCACTAAATTGATCTTTCTCTACACCCTAGCTATGACTGTAATGTTACATTCTGCGCTCTCTCCTTTCCTTCTCTATGAACAGTATGTTTTTTCTGTATAGTATTCAAGAAACAATACTTTTCACTGTATACTAATACATGTGACAATAATAAATCAAATCAAGGCTACAGATGTTAAATCTCTCCATGACTTGCTTTCAAATATCATCACTTTACATTGATGAAGATCACTTTGCTATTAATTCTCCATATTGTCCTGACTCCAAGTTGAAGTCTGCTTTGCTAAAGCTCCATTGAAGCACAGCTCCCTTTCAGTTCACAAATCAGTCTTAACATTTTCTAGTTCTTTATACCTTCTCTTCTCTTTCTTTCATGCACGGAATACAATGAAAAGCTGTTTTTTGGGCAAAGTGATTCAGAATGAACAGAATGAATCCAGCTTGCTCATGAACAGGCTTTGATTTTTCAACTCAATCCATTTATATTCGACAAAAAAAATTTCTGCATTAAAAAAAAGAATCAGTCCTTCAGCAGATTTCATGGTACTAACAGGTCAGGAATGCTGCTTGTTAAGAAACTAATTCTAGGGAGCTGACAGAGACTTGTGGAATCCCTGTTGAAGAATTGGGGCTTATTAAGTGAGTGGTACTTGTTTATTGGACTGAATCCATCTTTTGTAAGGTAATATTCACATCATGGGATAACAGCAGAAGGGACGGGGAGTGTACAACATCAGCAGTTGAAAGGACTGGAGTGTATAACTCCAGTGTATATGGTTAGCACTGTTGCCTCACAGCGCCAGGGACCCGGGTCTGATTCCCGGCTTGGGGCACTGTCTGTGTGGAGTTTGTATGTTCTCCCCGTGTCTGCGTGAGTTTCCTCCGGGTGCTCCGATTTCCTCCCACATTCTGAAAGACTTGCTGGTTGACGTGCATTGACCGGAACAGGCGCCGGAGTGTGGCGACTAGGGGAATTTCACAGTAACTTCATCGCAGTGTTAATGTCAGCCTCACTTGTGACTAATAAATAAACTTTACTTTAAAACAAAACATCAGCAGTTGAAAGGACTGGAGTGTACAACATCAGAAGTTGAATGTGCGTTAACCAGTTGAAGGTGGCCCACTAGTATTTCTCTCACAGATGCTGACTGACCTGCTGTGCACTCTTCCAGCACTCAAGCTGCTTTTGACTCCCTAACACAATGGGCCCACTAAACAACAGAGTTAAAAGTGCGAGAGTATTAGGAAGTGGCAGCTCGAACATCTCCTTACACCAAAGCTTGTCGGGAATAATGATGCCACCAGAGACAGCACAATACACCGCACGAGCCTACTAAACATTAAATCATTCCGTGCAGCATTTTCACTCCACTCTGATTCTGCATACACTGCTGCTGCAAGAACAAATGGTGCAGAAAACAAAAAGAAATGTACAATAATTGGGAGTTTTGTTGAAAATAATGACACCAGAAATCATTTTCAGGAACCCATCCAGCCGCATGCATCAATGGGCTTCAAGTCTGCACACGCGGGAATTAAAATACACACCCAGCTTAAATACTGATCACGCTGATTTGATTTATTATTGTCACATGTATTGGGATGTTAGGAATGGGTTAACAGACCTTCCAATTAAGTCCTAATTTGATGTCAATTATTCAACGGACGTCACTGATATATAAAAGGGGCCACAGGTGGCACTGGGTGTTGGACCAAAGAAATAAAGGTAGTTTATGAAGAAGCAGAACTCGGGCCTCCTTTATTGAACTGCAACCGAGAATCTCAAACGTGGGATACAGTGAAAAGTATTGTTTCTTGCGCACTATACAGACAAAGCGTACCGTACATAGAGTACGCAGGGGAGAAGGAAAGGAGAGGGTGCAGAATTTAGTGTTACGGTCGCAGATAGGGTGAAGCGAAAGATCAGCTTAATATACGGTAGGTCCATTCAAAAGTCTGATGGCAGCAGGGAAGAAGCTGTTCTTGAGTCGGTTGGTACGTGATCTCAGACTTTTGCTGATCGATAGGGATTCCTTCACAGCAGTGGGAAAGTCAGGTTTGTAGTCAATGTCCATTACAGGACCAACATTGCAGTCTAGTGATAGTCCTGTAATAGACACTGACTACAAATCTGTAGAGAAAGGAGTGGATAACGGCCAAGTAAATGATTTAGTAAGCTGTCGCTCCCATGGTTTTTCAGAGACTGCCTGCTGCATGCGTGTTGCCAATAACAGTGCAGGGTGCCAGAAACATTGTACCAAATTTCTCATCACAAGAGGCCTCGCATTCTTCTGAAATTCATGTGGCCCATGACTCTAGCGGATTATTTAAAATGTCCCTCATTACTCATGATAGATAGCGCTGGCCCAGTTTAAGCATACAAATGTGTCGAACTTTATCCTGTTGATAATTTTAAGGAAGGGATTGTTGGGAATTTACAGCTTGTACACTTCGGGCTGGAGTTTGTCCCTCTAGTCTGGCACTTGGAACTGAAGTCCTCTTATTTTCAAAACACTTCAATGTCTTATGAAGCAGAACAGTGTTAATGGTGAAGAGAAAAGATTGCAAAACACAAATTAAAACTTTAACCATCCAGTTTTGGTTTGAATCAGAGCTGTTTCAGCAGAAACCCTGGACAAGTATCTGTTTGCTCATCCAAAACCCTGCTGCCTGCATCTTGCACAAATCCTATTCTCCTCTCTCCTCCATATTCACTGACCTACACTGGTTCCGAGTCAAAGTTCCTAGTCATATCCTGATGTTCAAATCTATCTATTAAGGGTGGTTAGCACTGCTGCCTCACAGTGCCAGGGACCCAGGTTCGATTCCAGCCTTGGGTGACTGTCTCTGTGGGGAGTTTGCATGTTCTCCCCGTGTCCGCGTGGGTTTCCTCCGGGTGCTCCGGTTTCCTCCCACACTCCAAAGATGTGCAGGTTAGGTGGATTGGTCATACTAAATTGCCCCTCAGAGTCAGGGGGATTAGCAGGGTAAATACGTGGGGTTGCAGGAATTGTTGTCGGTGCAGGCTTGATGGGCCGAATTGTTGTCGGTGCAGGCTTGATGGGCCGAATGGCCTCTTTCTGCAGTATAGGGATTCTATGATTGTCTCCCACTTCCCTATCTCCATAACCACCTCCAGCATGACAATTCCCCTGTCACCAACACGTGTGAGAACATAGCATTCCTCCAGTGCTGGCCTCTTGTGAATCCCAGAGTTCCTTTGCAGCACCATTGGCGACAGCGCTGTCAGCAGTCAACGTCTCTGGAATTTTGGTTCGAAGCCACGTGACCTCTCTCTCTCTCTCTCTCCATTAAGATGTTCTCTAAAGCCTACCTATTTGACCATGCTTTTGGTCCTAACCTCTATTTCTTTGCCTTGGTGTCAATTTTTGTCAAAGTGCCTTGACACATTTTACGATACTTAAGGTCTGGTCCAAAACATTTCCTTCCTACCTTTCTTGCCTCTTCTGTTTTAAAACTTATGATTTCTTCAAAAACATACCCCAACTCTTACTGCACCCAAGTAAATGGGACTTTTCCAGCAAAGATAGGTGTTTGAGCAGAGGATGTATTATCTGATTTGATTTGATTTATTATTGTCACATGTATTCACATACAGTGAAAAGTATTGTTTCTTGCGCACTATGCAGACAAAGCATACCGTTCATAGAGAAGGAAACGAGAGAGTGCAGAATGCAGTGTTACAGTTATAGCTAGGGTGTAGGGAAAGATCAACTTAGTGCGAGGTAGGTCCAATCAAAAGTCTGACAGCAGCAGGGAAGAAGCTGTTCTTGAGTCGGTTGGTACGTGACCTCAGACTTTTGTATCATTTTCCCGACGGAAGAAGGTGGAAGAGAGAATGTCCGGGGTGTGTTGGGTCCTTAATTATACTGGCTGCTTTGCCGAGGCAGCGGGAAGTGTAGACAGATTCAATGGATGGGAGGCTGGTTTGCGTGATGGATTGGGCTACATTCACGACCTTTTGTAGTTCCTTGCGGTCTTGGGCAGAGCAGGAGCCACACCAAACTGTGATACAACTAGAAAGAATGCTTTCTATGGTGCATCTGTAAAAGTTGGTGATAGTCAAAGCTGACATACCAAATTTCCTTTGTCTTCTGAGAAAGTTGGTGGGCTTTTTTAACTATAGTGTCGGCATGGGGGGGCCAGGACAGGTTGTTGGTGATCTGGACACCCAAAAGCTTGAAGCTCTCGACCCCTTCTACTTCGTTCCCATTGATGTAGAACTATAATTTATATAGAGCGGACTCCATGGCTCACTTCAGGTCACTGTCATGTACTCCTTTCATAGTTGCCCACCAGTGCATCTAAAACAAACAATCATCTGGGAAAGATGGTACTCACGGTGACATAGTAGAACAATGAGCAATAAAGAGGGTTCCTTTTCATCTTCAATGTGCACCAGCCCTGATGAGAAAAAGAAAGGCACAATGAAAGATCAGAATCCGACAGTTAGCACCCACTTCAGCACGAATTGTGCACAGACCAATCTCGGGTACAAACCTGGGCGAGCCTTTATCTGGTGAAACAGTAGGTATGTTGTTCACTGGCAAGACTTAATGTGTCTTCAATCTCAGTTTAAGAAGGGTGTGAGGTTGATTTAAATATTCATTATATGTTTTACATGTCATTAACAAGCCCCGGACGCGATCGTCTGGACTCACTTACCTTAGTCCCCTCGCCAGTCAAGGTCCTCACCGGCAAGGATCACAGATGGTCCCTACCAATGGACCAGACATGATGGCCTTACCAGGGGGGGAAATCGGAGGTCATTGAAGCCCTCCAGGTGGTGAGGGGCAGGGTTGAGCAGTGCCTATGGCGGTGGGGGGGGGGGGGGGGGGGGGGGCGGCTGTGCAGTGGTGCCCCTAAAGCTCAGCAGCAAGCTTCTCAGGTGAGCTGAGACTCCACCCACTCCCCCTACTGGCGGGACTCACATTATGGCCTCTGTATTGCACAGAATGCTGTAAATTCACATAACTTTGCTCACTGAGAAAACCAGCCAGAAAACCTACCATTTTCTCACCCATTCTACACTTAGAATTTTTTTGAGAAAATTGCACCCATTGTGTTGGTGTATGGGGGGAATAACAGGCATTTCTGTTTCTCCCCCTCTTCCTTTTCTGACTGTTTTTCCTCGCCTCCACTAACTCCTTGCTCTGACTTACACAATAAAAAACAAAGATGCCTGTCGAGCGAGCGATGAGGAGTGGACCCTGCTTCTCATGCACTCAGGGTGAGCGACTCCCTCCAGGAGAAAGGAGATGTTAGAGCATTTTCTCCTTTAAATATTACACACTGCAGCAAGCGATTAGTTTATGAACAATTCATTCAGAACATCAGAAGAACTCCTGGCTTTTCTTCAAATCATTCCGCAGGGCTGTTTACATTTGGCACCTCATTTTAACATACTGTGTGAACGATAGCACCTCTGGTAGTACAGCACTTCCGCAGTGCAATGTCAGTGCTGGCATTGAAAATTTAATTGAGTAACAATGATGCAGGTATAATGAATCCGAGTCAATTAGCGAGTATAAAATGATTGAATGTGATGATTATCCATAATTTTCTGTCAAAGTAATGCCAAGACTAATGATGCTTGCAATGACTTAAATGTGCAAATGCTGAACCATCTTCAGATGAGGCAGATACATGATTGAAAGTGGAAATCCAAAAGTTGCTGTCACAATGTTAAAGACAGGGCAGCACAACTCATTGCCAGGTACACCGCTGAAATGCATGAAGCAACATGAAGTTACTGTACATGTAATGTGAATCCCGCCAGTAGGGGGAGTGGGTGGAGTCTCAGCTCACCTGAGAAGCTTGCTGCTGAGCTTTAGGGGCACCATTGCGCAGCTCCCCCCCCGCCCCCCCCCCCCCCCCCCCTCCCCATAGTACAGTCACCTGGCCACTGGATCACTCTGGGTGTTGTTGGAAAATAGTGATAGTTTTAACTATGTTGTATTTGTGGGTATTAGGAATTTTCTTCTTTGGTGATCTCTCGCCAACGGGTACGATTATCCACCCAAGAAACACCAGGTTGGCAGTGCCAGGGTGCGGGGCGATGATGGGGAGGGAGATTGCTGGTGATAATCGATGGCGAGGGGATGGGGAGATTGTCCCGATGTCCATTGGAGGGCGGAGGGGGGCGGGGGGGGGGGGGGGCACTCTCTTAACTTCGAGATCGGGACACCCTTTTTAAAGAATGATGGCGCAAAACACGCCCCCCTGCTTTTTTTTTGACAAAGTGTTGGAAAATCTGGAGAGAAAACCTCGCAACACGTTGGTTTTCCGTTCTAGACGTGACACTTGTGCCATTTTTCGGGAAAATTCCACCCTTGGTTGCAGAGTGTGATATTTCTGACCACGAGTTGCCTTTTGGCTTACTGGATTGTGCACTTACTGTGAATATTAGAGTAGAAGATGAAATTAGTAACTTGTGTTATCCTTATGAACCTGCATATATCTGTAAGGGTACAGTTGTGGATGGAGGAGCGGTGTAATATAATTCATCTTTTCTTGCTTAATAAATATCTTCATTCTTTTGTTAAAAGTTTATCAGTGGGCTGATTCTGTTCAGTAGCCACTCTCCACAATTCTAAACAAAATAATATAGTTAGGAAGTATCAGGCCCAATTCCAGCTTAGGATCTGAATTGTCCGATAGTGACACCAGCTAGGATACCTCCACTACAAGGACACCTGCAAACAAGTGGGGCAGCAGTGGCGTAGTGATTTTGTTGCTGGGACAGGGCCCCAGGGCAATGTTCTGAGGACCCACGTTCAAATCCCACCACGGCAGATGGTAAAATTTGAATTCAATAAATGTATAATGATGACCACATTGTCAATTGCCATAAAAACTCACCTGCTTCACTAATGTCCTTTAGAGGAGGAAATCTGGCCTACATGTGACTCCAGAGCCACAGCAATGCGGTTGACAATGGGACAGGCAATAAATGCTGGCCCAGCCAGAGACACCCACATCCCCATGAACGAATAAAGAAAGAACAAGGTACGAAGATGGCAGATATCGATGCTAATAATTGGGAGACAAAAACTGATGGTGCTGACTGTTTGGAAGGGCATTGGAAAAGGAGAGCAGAAATGAAAGGTCCAGCTGGCCAAGAAAGGCCAGTAAATCGTGCGCCTTCTCAGCCCACTGTTTTCCTCTGTAGCAAGTGTGGTAGCAGAGACTGCCATGCCAGAGTGGGGCTCCTAACCCACACCAGCTGATGCTTAACACAAGAGTTGGCCGCTACAGTGCAAATCATCACCTTGTGAGAGGTAAGGCTGCCATTATGGCAGATACGATTCAACTCATCATAGTAATTTAGAGCTGCCCAGAAGTGACACAACGAGGCTGTTTAATAAAGGTTTTGCTTGTTACACGGTGGCACAGCGGTTAGCACTGCTGTCTCACAGCGCCGGGGACCCAGATTCGATTCCCGGTTTGGGTCACTGTCTGTGCGGAGTCTAAACATTCTTCCCGTGCCTGCGTGGGTTTCCTCCAGATGCTCCGGTTTCCTCCCACAGTCCGAAAGACATGCTGGTTAGGTGCATTGGCCATGCTAAATTCTCCCTCAGTGTACCCGAACAGGCGCTGGAGTGTGGCGACTAGGGGAATTTCACAGTAACTTCATTGCAGTGTTAATGTAAGCCTACTTGTGACAGTAATAAATAAACTTTTTCAAAACTTTAAAACGTGAAATTTAAAATTGAAGAAAGAAGTATTTTCCTTATCCCTTCTGTCCCTTAATCCAATCTCTGTATTTGAGTTGGCATTGAATTCAGCCACTCAGATTTGCACTTGCCATCGCAATTTTTCTCCCATTAATTTCATAATCTTTCAATTGGATTGGTTAAGGAGACACACAGTACCTTGCTGTTCACTCCCAGTTAACCAGCTTCCCTCACAGTGACATTAACCACTTACACTTCCAACAACATGTGATGTAAAGGCAATATTAAAATGGCACGGCTAAGTCCAACTAATGACCAACGTGGCTCAATCCACTTCTGCACCAAATTAAAGTTTATTTATTAGTCACAAGTAGGCTTACATTCATATTGTAATGAAGTAATTGGGAAAATCCCATAGTTGCCACACTCCGGCGCCTGTTCGGATACACGGAGGGAAAATTTAGCATGGCCAGTACACCTAACCTGCACATCTTTGGAGTGTGGGAGGAAACCGGAGCACCCGGAGGAAACCCACGCAGACACGGGGGAGTACGTGCAAACTCCACACTGACAGTAACCCAAGCCTGGAATCGAACGCGGGTCCCTGGTGCTGTGAGGCAGCAGTGCTAACCACCGTGCCACCCTATTATAGCTCATTACATTTGAGAGGAAGAAAGAAGAATCATAAACCAAGGTTTTCAATTGAAGCCAGGCAAACCTCCACAGGATGAGAGATAAACTAGGTAAACTGGGCTGAACTGTTAATGGATAACTCAAAGGAGTGTCTGGTACCATACGATACCGGTACAAAATATAAATGTTCCACTTTGGTACTTAAGCAAATCACACACAAAGAATGAGGCAAGAGACAGTCTCAAGCTAAAAGAAAAGATTTATAAAACTACAAAGTTGTAAAAATCCAACAGACTGGTAAAGCTACATAAGATACAAAGAAGTGCCAAAAAAGAATATGCAACTCAATTTGCATGGGTCTCAAAACTAAAAGGTTTCTGTATGTTATATATGAAGGATGAAAAGGTTGCCACATGGTGGGTTCTTTAGCCAGTTAGTCAAGATTTATTAGAAGGGTGTTCTTTGTTTACAGTCCAGGATGGAAGAGAGAGAAAAGCACATCAATGTCTCTGATGATGTCACTACAAGTCATGTGACTACCAAACAGTGATACATGGAGGCCATTCGGCCCATCGAGTCTGCACCGACAACAATCCCACCCAAGCCCCGTCCCTGTAACCCCACGTATTTACTCTGCTAATCTCCCTGACACTAAGGGGCAATTTAGCATGGCTCATCAACCTAACCCACACATCTTTGGACTGTGGGAGGAAACCGGAGCACCCGGAGGAAACCCACACAGACACGGGGAGAACGTGCAAACTCCACACAGACAGTGACCCGAATTGAACCCAGGTCCCTGGCATTGTGAGGCAGCAGTGCTAACCACTGTGCCACTGTACAGCCCTGTGAACAGGAACCAGGATTGTATTAGCACCAGTAATTGCATTTGGCCAGTATGGGGAAATCTCAGAGACCCGGCGGTTAACATCCCTGGGGATTGAAAGTAACTGGTGAAGAAATTGCCGATCCGAAGCTCCTACATTCAGGAATTGGATGAGAAAGTTGTCACTCCACTTCGTAAAGAAGTCGGGGAGAGAGAAACCAGGTGACTGCAGACCCATCAGTTTAACAATGGTTGTGAAGGAGTTACTGACATCTGTTATCAGGGACAGAGCGAGGCTTGTTACAACATTAACTTCTTGTTGTTGAAGCAGAATCCATTCATTCTTTTAAAAGATAGCTGCTTCAAAAAGGCAATATTGACCAAGTGGATTAGGTAGGTGGAGTAAAACTTCAGAACATACTTGTTGAGTCAATACCCTGTTCCTAAATTGTAGCATTCTATTGTTCTAAGATTCATTGAGTAGTGAGAAGAAAATAAACTAGTTTATGCGAGAAACGCTAATGATATTTCTCCTTGCTAATATTTTATTGCAGTGGTATGAATAGGTTGAAAGATGATTTCCAAAGTACATTAGTCCCACACTGATCAGCACAAGGTATGGGGTTCGGTTTTATCTAACCGGCATCAGCTGCAATCCAACCTTTGGTTTGCCATCATGTACTGGGGATGCGATGGCCTCGTGGTATTATCTCTAGACTATTAATCCAGAAACTGAGCTAATGTTCTGGGGTTCGAGTTCGAATCCTGCCACAGCACAACAGGAATTTGAATTCAATAAAAATATCTGGAATTAATCCACTGGTGGCCATGAAACCATTGTCAATTGTCGGAAAATCCCAATTCTGTTAGGATTGTATTCATTGGAGTTTA
Source organism: Mustelus asterias (assembly GCF_964213995.1). Taxonomy (NCBI): domain Eukaryota; kingdom Metazoa; phylum Chordata; class Chondrichthyes; order Carcharhiniformes; family Triakidae; genus Mustelus; species Mustelus asterias. The sequence goes on along the minus strand of NC_135810.1, from coordinate 104,146,372 downwards.
GAAGAGTGAGAGGGGATCTTATAGAAACTTATAAAATTTTAACAGGAGTAGATTCAGAAAGAAATGTTCCCAATGGTGGGGGAGTCCAGAACTGGGGGTCATAATTTTAGGACAAGGAGGACTGAGGTGAGGAGAAATTTCTTCACCCAGAGGGTGGTGAATGTGTGGAATTCACTACCACAGAAAGTAGCTAAGACCAAAACGTTGTGAGATTTCAAGAAGAACTTAGCTATAACTCTTGGGGCTAAAGGGATATGGGGGGAAGGCAAGATCAGGATATTAATTTTGATGATCAGCCATGATCAAAATGAATGGCAGAGCAGGTTCAGAGGGCCGAATGGCCTACTCCTGCTTCTAGTTTCTATAAAATCTCCCATCCTTACCTGGTCTGGCCTACATGTGACTCCAGAGCCACAGCAAGGTGATTCTCAACTACCCTCTGAAATGGCCCAGCAGTTCAAGGGCAACTGGGGATGGGCAATAAATCCTGGCCAGCCAGAGACACCTATGTCCCACGAATGAATAAAAAAAATCTCAGGATGACTCATCCAGTGCATGACATTACACTACTCCAGTACTGTGCATTCTAAAAGAGAACCGGGCATTAATTGTTCTAATTTTTCTTTCATGCAAAGCCAATGTAATTAGCCTGATTTGCAAAATCTGCTTTGAATATGGCAAACCTCCCAACAATGGGGATAGCCAGACAATGGACAGAAGGGATACTGCCTGATATGAGAAAATACATATGCAAAAATATATTTGAAAACTGGCACTTTTTAAATCAAGTATGTAACACTCTGAATACAGTGAGAGCGAGCTGTTGAGGGATCAAGAACAAGGGGCCACGAATGTAAGATACTTCGATCAGTGCGCAAGAGAAACATATTTCTATGTAAAGTTGTAAGGCTGTGGAATTCACCACCATAGTTAGTGGATTACGTCAACACACAAAATTAGCTATCTGGTTACGTGAAAAGGGATTGAATAGATACGGAAGCAGGGTGATTAAACACGATCAGGACTATTTGCTCACAGTGGTAAATGCTGACACAGACTGGCTGGACCAAAGGCCTGATTCAATACTGTCAACACTAAAGTTAAAGTTTATTTATTAGTCACAAGTAAGGCTTACATTAACACTGCAATGAAGCTACTGTGAAATTCCCCTAGTCGCCACAGTCCAGTGCCTGTTCTGGTCAATGCACCCTAACCAGCATGTCTTTCAGGCTGTGGGAGGAAACCGGAGCACCCGGAGGAAACCCACGCAGATACGGGAAGAACATGCAAACTCCACACAGTGACCCAAGCCAGGAATCGAACCCGGATCCCTGGTGCTGTGAGGCAGCAGTGCTAACCACTGTGCCACCGTGCCACTACTTCTATACAAAATGACTGCGTCAATTCCTTTAGGAATATGGCAATTTTTTTTAATGAACTGGCCAGTTTAAAAGCTCCTCCCTTTAGGTCACCAGTGGACAACAAAGGACCAAAGTTGCTTGATTTGTCAGTACATAAGATGAATAGAAACCGGGGGTACATGATGGCCTAGTGGTCATCACATGATGGCCAAGTGCCGTGGGGTGGCACGGCAGCACAGTGGTTAACACTGCTCCCTCACAGCGCCAGGGACCGGGGTTCAATTCCCGGCTTGGGTCACTGTCTGTGTGGAGTTTGCACGTTCTCCCCGTGTCTGTGTGGGTTTCCTCCGGGTGCTCCGGTTTCCTCCCACAGTCTGAAAGACGTGCTGGTTAGGTGCATTGACCCGAACAGGCGCTGAACTCTGGCGACTAGGGGAATGTCACAGTAAGTTCATTGCAGTGTTAATGTAAGCCTTACTTGTGACTAATAAATAAACTTTACTTTATTATCACTAGATTATTAATCCAGAAACTCAGCTCATGTTCTGGGGACTTGGGTTTAAATCCTGCCACGGCAGACAGTGCAATTTGAATTCAATACAAAAAATATTTGGAATTAAGAATCTACTGATGACCATGAAACCATTGTCGATTGTCGGAGGAACCCAACTTGTTCACTAATGTCCTTTAGAAAAGGAAATCTACCTCCCTTAACTGGTCTGGCCTACATGCAACTCCAGAGCCAATGTGGTTGACTCTCAACTGCCCTTGGGCAACTAGAGATGGGCAATAAATGCTGATGATGTGGAGATGCCGGCGTTGGACTGGGGTAAACACAGTAAGAGTTTTAACAACATCAGGTTAAAGTCCAACAGGTTTTGCTACCAAATAAACCTGTTGGACTTTAACCTGGTGTTGTTAAAACTCTTACAATAAATGTTGGCCAGCCAGCGACGCCTTTGTCCCACAAATGAATAAAAGCAAATTCATATAATAAGCAGATACACACCATTAGCAATTCCTAGGCATAAACACTGTACCTACTCATAAAAGTCAAAAATGTTTGAGAGCAGTTGGTTAAGGCCAAAACACGGATGTTGGCCAGAATTCTCTGGTACCCCGTGCCCCGCCACTGCTACCGGCGAGAATGGAGAAATTGCCATTCACAGCAGCGGGACTGGAGAATCCTGGCCGCAGGTGAGGTTGGAAAATCTGACCCAATGTTTTCGGCGGGTTGACACGCATGCTCAACTTGTGTGCAAGTGACATGCATGAAAGACCGTCACAGTGGAATAAGGTAAAAACCAACAACACCAAAAAATTAATATACATTCTCTCTCATTTATTTATTTTGTGACCTATTAATTATCTGATGTCTGTTCAGTTATGAAATTCTGAACGGCATGCATTCTATTAGTATTTATACACATAAAATAAAATCTTTAACATATCCAGAATTATATATATTTTGGTTCTGAAATCTTTGGGCATAGATCCTTGAAAGACTAAAGTCGACTTTTAAATGAGGTATATGGAAAATTCTGGGTTTTTAGTCCAAGGATCATGGGGTGGACCTGTACACGAGATTGACTTTTACATAAGTACACATGGTAAGCAAGCGTACCATCACTCATGAATACGGAATGCTACCATTATGTATCTTTGACCTAATTTTGATTCACAGCTCCTCATCCTGAAAAGGACAGAACCTGGAAATAGATGTCACACTTTTGCTGCTTCTTTATTTCAGTTATCACAAATTATGTAGGTCACTGCGACAATGCGCTTATATAAAACTTATTATTGTGCTATCAAGAAGTGTTATTAAGAGGGCTAGTTAGTTTTGTATTACTATTTCCATCTAATGGTCGGCACAGTGGTACAATGGTGCCTCGCAGCGCCAGGGACCCGGGTTTGATTCCCAGTTGAGTCACTGTTTGTGCAGAGTTTGCACGTTCTCTCCGTGTCTGCGTGGGTTTCCTCTGGGTGCTCCAGTTCCTCCCACAGTCCAAAGACGTGCTGGTTAGGTGCATTGGTCATGCTAAATTCGCCCTCAGTGTACCCGAACAGGCACCAGAGTGTGGCAACCAGGGATTTTCACAGTAAGTTCATTGCAGTGTTAATGTAAGCCTACTTGTGACACTAATAAACAAACTTTAAACTTTAATGGTTTATTCTCACTTCTACATATATTTAGCTTCTTAAATTAATAGCTTCGTCTACCGTTAGAATCTGCCAGTGTTGTGACTTTCTTCTGATTCAGAGACAGGAATAGGGTAGCATCATGTACTATTTTGGATGCATTCCGCAATGGCTCATTATTCTCCCTGCTAAGAGCAAGCTTCAGTTGATTGGAAGCATGGTCTCGTCTGCAGAAGCTAACTTTCACAGAGGACATGAATAAAGAGGAAATGCTGGGGACACTCAGCAGGTCAGACAGAGAGAGAAAAACTGAGTTAATCTTTCATCATCCAAGTCCATCAAGCTGAGACATTAACTCTGTCTCACTTTCTCTGCAGACGCTTCCAGAAGCTTTATTCAGAATTCTCTCTGGTTTTATTTCAGATTTCCAGTCTCCACAGTTTGCACAAATAAAGAATATTGAACATGACCCAAATTGTAACTTGGGATGAAAGCAATGTGCATCCCCAGGTATCTTTGGTACAATTTGTGTCCCCCCCACTCCTAAAGAGATTATATAAATTCAGCTTCTGCTCCCCTGGACATACAGGCAGGGATTTTGCTATGGTGATGATGACAAACCGGTTAACATGCGCCATCATTCCTCCACTGAAACTGACTGCAACGTCCAGGGGGCAACTTCCAGTTCTGCCACTGTCAATGGGGTTGGCAGTTGTTTGCACCCTCCGTCACTGGGGAATCCATGGCGGGATGTGTGGGGTTGGGGGGGGGGGGGGGCACCATCGGCAGAACCAGAAGATCCCACCGGCAGGAACAGTTGGAAAATCCCAAAATCCCACCTCAGGAATCATAGAATCCCTACAGTGCAGAAGGAGGCCATTCAGCCCATTGAGTGTGCACCGACCACAATCCTACCCAGGCCCTATCCCCATAATCCCATGCATTTACCCTAGCTAGTCCCCCTGACACTAAGGGGCAATTTAGCATGGCCCATCCACCTAACCCGCACATCTTTGGACTCCACACATTTGCAGAATAATGCAGGAATCCAGAAGCTTTTATCAATGATGCCCCATGCTCCTCCACAGGATGCGCTGTTGGGGCACCACTACTCCCTCCCTCCCCCTACTACTCCGCCCCCCCCCCCCCCCCCCCCCGCTCTCCCCCCCCACACACACATACCGAACAGACACCTTAAAGCTGAGCTTATCCGGCATTTTCTGTTTTAATTACGGATTTCCAGCCTCCGCAGTATTTTTGCTTTTATCCATGGCGAGAAGGGGTCCAGACAATGGAAAAAGGATATTCTGAGTCAGGACATGCACTGCAACTTCCCTTCTGTCTGTGGAGATGCCGGCGTTGGACTGGGGTGAGTTTTAACAACACCAGGTTAAAGTCCAACAGGTTTATTTGGTAGCAAATACCATAAGCTTTCGGAGCACTGCTCCTTCGTCAGATGGAGTAGAAATGTGCTGACTATAGACAGGGTTAAAAATTAGGTTCACTATGAAAAACCAATGCAATAAGCCAGAATTACAAACACGGTGCTTGATCAGCTGTCCTGAGGAGGTACCAAGCCCTTCAATTCAAACACAAGCAACGTGTGGGTTCTATATTCCTGGGTTTCTGAAGCACATTTCTTCAAAGTATTTTTGAGTTGGTCTTCTATAAATTGGATAGTTGCTCTGAGACCGTTAGAGAGAGAGCTGGATAATTCAGGGACTCCAAGCCGCCATGTAAAAGTTAATTACTCAGGGACTTGGTGTCTGATCCAGTTGATACTAGTTAAGGAAAGGCTGGTAAGGTTAGTCAGCCCTAGTGACTGGTGTAAATCTGGTGTGACAAATTGTTTCTGTTTATTTAACCATGCATCGATTATGCCTAGCATGGGCGGCACAGTGGTTAGCATTGCTGCTTCACAGCACCAAGGACCCGGGTTCAATTCCCGGCTTGGGTCACTGTGCGGAGTTTGCACATTCTCCCCGTGTCTGTGTGGGTTTCCTCGGTTGCTCCGGTTTCCCCCCACATTTTGCAAGACGTGCTGGTTAGGGTGCATTGTAGCCCGAACAGGCGCCAGACTGTGGCGACCAGGGGAATTTCACAGTAACTTTCATTGCAGTGTTAATGTAAGCCTTACTTGTGACTAATAAATAAACTTTAACTTTATAGTATGAACCATGAATTAGTGAAGGGTTTATTCTCGTATATTAAGTTCGATGAGATGTGAGGGCAATGGGCAGCTGAAACAGAGTGTTTTCTGTTAATCACGGACCTGATATTGAGCTTGTAAAAAGTGCACTCCAGCTAAACAGAGAGTACAGCACACCTGGGAGGGAGGAGTCAGACAGCAAGCCCTGGGGTGGCAAAACCAAACAGACTGGAGTGATTCTCAATCTCACCAACACTTGATTTGATTTGACTGTATTGGGATACAGTGAAAGTGTGTTTCTTGCGCGCTGTACAGATAAAGCATACCATTCATAGAGTACATAGGGGAGGAGAGGGTGCAGAATATAGTGTTACAGTCATAGAAGGATCAGCTTAATATAAGGTAGGCCCATTCAAACATCTGATGGCAGCTGTTCTTGAGTCAGTTGCTGGGTAACCTCAGAGTTCTGTATCTTTTCCCCGACGGAGTATGCTTGCTGCCTGAAATGTCTATTTCCGTGTCACATAAATCATTCAGAGGGCAGTGACAGCTTTGTTCCACTCCAGCTAACACCAGCTATAAAAAGTTTTAGCAGCGTACTTCCTCTCATGTTGTAATCAAACACTGCGCTGAATTCCATCGCTCCGTGCAACCTGCTACTTAACAGTGTTTGAATGGAACACAGACTGTATAAATACCACCCCCCCTTTACCCCTCCAGAATTGGTGGTTAATTTCCCCTGTTGTTTTTCAAGGACATACATAGTTTTTGAGTTATTTGTTTTCCTGGGAAGAACGAAACACTTCCCTGAAATGAAGTAGCAACAGCGCTCTGCTGTTGGCTACATCCCAGCATCTGCTTCACTAGAAGTTACTTAGAAAGAATCATAGAATCATACAGTGCAGAAGGAGGCCATTCGACCCATCGAGTCTGCACTGACAACAATCCCACCCAGACTCCGTCACCCTACATATCCCTCTATGCATCCTGGGATACGAAGGGGCAATTTTAGCATGGCCAATCTACCTAACCCACAGATCTTTGGACTGTGGGAGGAAACCAGAGCACCCGGAGGAAACCCACGCAGAAACAGGGAGAACGTGCAAACTCCGCACAAATAGTGACCCAAGCCGGGAATTGAACCCAGGTCCTTGGTGCTGTGAGGCAGCGGTGCTAACCACTGTGCCACCCCATTCAACCACTGCCAAACTTCCTGCCACTCTGTCAGAACTGATCATCACATTAACCAACCTGCTACATTTAATTTCTTTGCATGAGACATGATAAGTCATAATTTGTATTTCCCTTGCTGGTTTAGAATAAGGCGAACTGAGTCCTCTGTAAAAGCAGCTTATTCATTTGCTATCCTTATTTTTACCCCTCACAGGAAGTATAGCCTGGTGTTTCCCACTCAACAGATGTGCCCAGACTCATGTATGAGCAAATTCTGCATTTCCTGTACTCAATACAAAAAAACAGTAAAGCACTGGGGAAATGAGGACTCTGAAATAAAAACAGAAATTGCTGGAGATACTCAGCGGCTGGGGTAATCTCGCAATATGTCCTGATGAAAAGTCCCAGAGCTGACCTGAACCAAGTATCACTCAGTACAGACGCTGTCAAATCAGCATTCTCAACATTTTCCGATTAAACATTAGGAACACAGTCTCCGCCCCGCTGAAACTCAAAATGTTTTGTGCAAACATGCCTTGGTGCTTTGTAGGACAGCAAGTTTCAGGTTAATCTTGGTTTGTTAACAGTCACTCCTCGCTAAGTACCAGAAACAGAATCGTATTGAATTGGAGTTAAATCTGCAGCTGGGAGATATTTTATACAGGGACCGATCAAAGCCCCTGCCCCCATTCCGAGTCAGAGTGGGATCTTTATAAAGACACAAACTCGCTCGACGTTTCCGAAGCCGGGCGCTGCCTTTCTAACTCTCCCATCGAAGGACGGAGAGTTGGGGATCAATGCGAGAGGAGAGCCCCCGGACACACCACTTCCCACTGGCTCACTGCTGTAACTCTCACTGGGGATCACTGAAGGCTGGCTGACCCCACAGTCTGCCCCCCAACTCCCCCACCAACACCCTCCCCATCTGCTCAATTCACTCCCATCAGAATTAAAATCATACTCCCTACAATCATCTCAATTCACTACAATCACCATTAAAATCATACCCTTACAATCATCTCAATTCACTACTCACCATTAAAATCATACACCCTACAATCATCTCAATTCACTACAATCACCATCAAAATCATACCCCTAACAATCATCTCACTTAACTACAAACACCATTAAAATCATACCCCCTACAATCATCTCAATTCACTACACTCACCATTAAAATCATACCCCCTACAATCATCTCAATTCACTACACTCACCATTAAAATCATACCCCTAACAATCATCTCAATTCACAACAATCACCATTAAAATCATACCCCTATAATCATCTCAATTCACCACAATCAGTTAAAATCAAATCCCCTACAATCATCTCAATTCACTCCCATCACAGTTAAAATCATAGCCTCTAAAATCTGCTCAATTCACTCCCATCAGAATTAAAATTACATTCTGCCCATCTCCAAACATGACCTGGATCACTTAGATCCATTCATTCATTCATTCATTCACAGGACATGTCAGTGTAACAATATAAAAGTATTGCTTTAAAGCACACTCACCTGTGGACTAGGTGTGTATTTGTTGAGAGCTGTTGTTAGGAGCTGTAGTAGTTTGCCTCTCACTCTCTGTGTGCTCAGAGACTGACACTGCTCCCAGCCACTGCTCCAACTCTGACTTTGAAAGGGCTCCTTCCGAGAAAGGTTGATGAAGTCTCCCTGACGTCAGACCCCACCCCCAGCCCCGCCCCTTTCTCCAATCGCTTGCGTCATGGCGCATGGCCCCGCCTCCAGGCTGGGTGGGCGTTCCCCAGCCTGTCAATCACAGCCCAGCAGCCTTGTTTTGGCACCAAGCCCCTGACTCACTGCCTATTAAGGTTTTTAATCCTTATCTGTGCTGCAATGTGTGCTTTGCTGCGGCTGGAAATGTGTTCGAAGCTTTCAAAACGAGAGTTGCATTTAAAAATACCTTTGCAAACCCTCAATTACTCTGGTGCGTGAAGCTTATTTATTATTTATTAGTGCCACAAATAGGCTTACATCAACACTGCGATGAAGTTACTGTGAAAATCCCCTAGTGGCCACACTCCGGTGCCTGTTTGGGTACACTGAGGGAGAATTTAGCAAGGCCACGCAGACATGGGGAGTACGTGCAGACTCAGGGACGGTGGTGATGGTGGCACAGTGGTAATGTCATTGGACTAGTATTCCTGAGGTGCAGGCTGATGCTGGAAGCTCAGTTCTGTAGAAGGGCCATTTGGACTCAAAACATTGGTCGGAAATTTCCCATTCTGCCCGCCCTGGGAATCCTAGCGGGCGAGACAGGAAATTCTGTGGTTCATTCAAAGGTCCATTGACCTTGGTAATTTTCGTTCTTGGGGCGTCTGTGGCTGGAAAATCGCACCCATTAATTCCATTTCTCACCACAGATGCTGTCAGACCTGGTGGGTTTATCCAGCATTTTCTGTTTTATTATTAATGCTGTAGGGACATAGCTTCGAATCCCAGCATGACAGCTGTGGAATTTGAATTCATCTAATAAATCTAGAACCTGCACTGTTCACACTTCTGTCAGAAATGTGTTAACATAAAAAAAAACAGGCGGCACGGTAGCGCAGTGGTTAGCACTGCTGCTTCACAGCTCCAGGGTCCCGGGTTCGATTCCCGGCTCGGGTCACTGTCTGTGTGGAGTTTGCACATTCTCCTCGTGTCTGCGTGGGTTTCCTCCGGGTGCTCCGGTTTCCTCCCACAGTCTAAAGATGTGCGGGTTAGGTTGATTGGCCAGATTAAAAAAAAAATTGCCCCTTAGAATCCTAAAATGTGTAGATTAGAGGGATTAGTGGGTAAATATGTGGGGGTAGGGCCTGGGTGGGATTGTGGTCGGTGCAGACTCGATGGGCCGAATGGCCTCCTTCTGCACTGTAGGGTTTCTATGATTTCTATGAACCCCATCTGGGTGGCTAATCATAGAATCCCTACAGTGCAGAAGGAGACCATTTGGCCCATCGAGCCTGCACCGATAACAGTCCCACCCAGGCCCTACCCCGTAACCCCTGCTACTACCAGGAAATTCAGCATGGCCAATCCATTGAACCCACATCTTTGGAGTGTGGGAGGAAACCGGAGCACCCAGAGAAAACCCACGCAGACATGGGAAAAAGTGCAGGCTCCACACAGTGACCCAAGGCTGGAATTGAACCAAAGTCCCTGGCACTGTGAGGCAGCAGTGCTAACCACTGTGCCACCATGCCACCCCAAATGTTGAATGTGGAGTTGAGCTTGCAATCAGATCAGCCATAATCTTATTATATTATTGAGTGACGTATTCCAGCTTATAATTTGTATGTTCCTAAAGGAAATCTACCATGCCTGGTCTAGATCTGATAGCAATGTAGTCTGACAGGGTCTAACAAGTCACTCAGTTCAAAGGCAATTACTTGCCCATGGAAGAATAATAAGAAATCACACATCAAACTCCCAAAAACAGCAATGTTGATGTTGATTGAGGGATAAATATTGGCCAGGACACCAGACGTAATTTCTCTGCCTTTTTTCAGAATTATGCTGTGAGATCGTTAATGTTCCCTCTGTGAGGACAGACGTGGTTCAAAGTCCCAAAAAGGCACCCCTGACAGTGCAGCAGTCCCTCAGTGCTGAGCTGGAGTGCCAGCCTTGTGTTTTGTGTTCAAGTCAGGCGGTACAGTGGCACAGTGATTAGCTCTGCTGCCTCACAGCGCTGGGGGCCCAGGGTTCACATTCCCAGCTTGGGTCACTGTCTGTGTGAAGTTTGCACACTCTCCCTGTGTCTGCATGGCTTTCCTCCGGGTACTCCGGTTTCCTCCCACAGTCTAAAAGACGTGCTGCTTAGGTGCATTGGCCATGCTAAATTTTCCCTCAGCGTATCCGATCAGGCACTGGAGTGTGTGGCGACTAGGGGGATTTTCACAGTAACTTCATTGTGGTGTTAATGTAAGCCTACTTGTGACACTAATAAATAAACTAAACTTGAATGGCTGATTGCCTCCAAATCACGAGACAGACAAGTATGCGGAGAAATAAATAGTCCTGTATTTTTAAAAGTCAGAATTATGATCCCTTGTTCACAAAATTCTCAGGCATCTCAGCCAGAAAAACAAAACAACACATAACAGATGGCAAACTTAACTACTAATCCCGAGAGCCTTTAAAAAGGGAGTGAGAGGAAATAACTGCTGGAATTGTCTAGCCAGAGAGCATTTCCCATGTCACAGTGAGACAAAATGTATATAACACACTGCAGCGACACTAATGTACGTTGAATATTTAGAATATTGTTGGACCACCTGATTGGGGTAGTTATATAACGTTTTGGCTTCACACTGGTGACTGCCGAACTACATATATAGCGACAGCTAGTTCGTAAATTTATCATGTGCAGAGAGATATTCAGGGAGGCAGTAGTGTCAGTGGTATTGTCACTGGACTAGTAATCCAGACACCTCGGGAGACAGTGGTGTGGTGGTATTGTCACTGAACTAGTAATCCAAAGACCAAAAGTAATGCTCTGGGGACCCTGGTTCAAATCCCGCCATGGCAGAAGATGAAATTTGAATTCAATAAAAATCTGGAATTGAAAGTCTAATGATAACCAAGGCAACAATTGTCTTCAAAAGTCACCTAGTTCACTAATGTCCCTCAGGGAAAGAAATCTGCCATCTTTACCTGGTGTGGCCTACATGCGACTCCAGACTCACAGCAATGTACTTGACTCTTAAGTGCCCTCTGAAATGGCCTAGCAAACCATTCAGTTCAAGGTCAATTAGGGATTGACAATAAATGTTGGGCCAGCCAGTGATGCCCACATCCCCTAAACGAATAAAATACTACTGCAAATCAATTGGCACAGCAGTGGACAAATAGGAGGCAAAGAGGAGGAGGGGGAAAGTGGAGGTAAGGAAGGTCGGGGAAGGAAGGCTTGACTAAAGAGAGGAGTCGTTTAGAAGGCAGGTGATAGTGCAGGAAGGAATGACAGTGAACAGACTAGGCTACTATCAGAGGTGTAGAGTATGAGACAAAAAAGAAAGACTTGCATTTATATTGTGCTTTTTCATAACTAGCAGACAGTCTCAAAGTATTTTGCAGCCAACGAACCAATGAAATATTTTTTAAGTGTAGCCACTGTTGTAGTGCAAGAAATGTCGCAGCCAATTTATACACAGCAAGCTCCAACAAACGGCAATGTGATAATGACCAAATAATATGTTTTGTGATAATAGCAAAATACTGCAGATGCTGGAAATCTGAAACAAAAACAGAAAATGCTGGAAAATCTCAGCAGGTCTGACAGCATCTGTGGGGAGAGAATAGAGCCAATGTTTCAGGTCTGGTCATCCAGACTCAAAATGTTGGCTCTATTCTCACTCCACAGACCATGGGGGCGATTCTCCCAAAGAAATTCTGTGCCGAATTTGCATAAGAACTGGAATGAATCCCACTGGTTTTTTTCAGTGGGAGTTTCAAAATGAATCTCCCCCACTCTACACTGCAGAGTTCACCAGTGTGATTGGCTTAAAAATGCTGGGGCAGGGCCTATTCTTACCGGAGAGGCTGGCAGCACGGCGCTGAGTGGGCCATTGCGCATGTGCTGAGCTGTCAGAGCAGAGATCGGCGCGTGCGCATTGGCCACTGTCTGACGACCTCCCAATTGCTGGCCAGCTCAATCGTTGGCCAGCACAGCAACCCGCATTCCAGCCGTGCGATCCCTCCCCCCTCGGCCCCATCACTGGCCCCCCAAACATGCCTGGGCCAGCCTCGACCACACACCCCCTCCCATCAGCCCACCACTATGCTCCCCCCCGGCTCCAACAGCCCTGATCTCCCGATCCACCCCCCCCTCCCCCCACACTGGCAGTCCTGATCCCCCCCCCCCCACAGCACTGACCCCCCCCTCATCAGGCTGACTCCCCCACCCCCGCCGCCCGGATAGCCAGCCACGGTCGCTGCCCTCCCTCTCTTTGTCACTCAGCCCAAATGCAGAGTGGCAGCGGGACCCCTCACCCCCACTGATTGCCCACCGGAGACCCTGCCCCCATCAGGCCCACCCACTTGGCACTGCCCGATGCCCAATGGGCAGTGCCAAGATGCCCCCTGGGCATTGGAACTATGCCCCTTGGGCAATGCCAGGGGCCCAGGCTGGCACTGCCAAGATGGCAATGTCCAGGGGGCAACTCCCTCCTCGGTGTCTGACCCACTGGGGGGCCTCGATGGCCTCCCTTCACTTCAGTGGGGTCGGACCACCAGCTCCTCGCAAGTGGGGAGCGATACTAAACCCCGTTGGGGTGAACCATTCCTGGCGGGGTGAAAGGCTAGCGGGTCTGGAGATTTCAGTCCTGGGCCTACTAATGATATGAAAATGGTATGGAGATGCTAATTTGAATATTCGCACCCATTTCTGGCGTGGACCTGACAGCGCCAGAAATCCAACGCTCGGAAACTCGCGGAGGCTGTGGTACCCAGTGGGGAGCCCTCGAAACGGCCTCCGCTGGAATCCCCCGGCTGGGAGAGTCACCCCTAATGTGCTTTGTGATGTTGATTGAGGGATAAATACTGACCAAGACACTGAGGATAACTCCCCCACTCCACCTCAGAATAGTACCATGGGATGTTTAACATCTTCTCAGGTGGACAGATGTGAATTTGGTTCATTAATGTCACCTCTGAAAGTAATCAGGAGCCAATCAAGCAAGATTTTCTTGAGTTAATAAAAGCAAATTTATTAACATTTGAACCCGAAGGAAAAAATAATAAAAATCACACACACACGAATTAGTTAGAGTCTATTTCAAAGAAATGTTAAAAGGATAAATGCTTAAATGTTCTTCAATTGCCCTTGAGTAGTAAAGCTTTAAATATTGCGGCTGATTTGGCTTAGCTGGTTTTGTGGTTATGGTCAGATGTGAAAGGTGTTACGATTGTTACAAGGTCTTTGTTCACCGGTTGATTTCTAGTAAAGTTGACTCCTGAACCAGGTAATACACTTGTTCCAAAAGAGAGATGGAGAGAGAGCAGCAGCACTCAAATTCCTTCCGCTGTTGAAAGCTTTCTCACAATCTCTCTCTGCAGTGGCTGTGAGTCTTGTCCTGAAACACTTCAACCATTGTGTATTTCCAAGGGGGTTTTTGGGTGTCTGCCTGATTCAGCCATCATTTCACTTTGCCTCTTAATGTCTCTTCCTTAGACAGTTATGAGTTTCGGTGAGTCTTCACACTCCCCTGAGGGTGATTTGTTAGTTTTACACCCCCACCTTGGAAAGTGGCCTTGCATTTTTAAGCAGTTCGTCCTGTTTCATTTCAAATTGTAACATTTCCAATCAGTTGAAAGTTCATAAATCCATATTTTCAAGAATAAAGCCTCGTGACAGTGTACTTAATGATTTTTCTTTGTACAATGCCAAAGTAGCACAGAATGAACACATTCATTTTAATACTGCTTTCTCTTCAAACCAAGCAGAAAGGTATTCCGCTTCCAATATAATTGGAGTTTAAAACAAAAACAGAAAATGCTGAAAATCTCAGCAGGTCTGACAGCATCTGTGGGGAGGGAATAGAGCCAATGTGTCGGGTCTGGTCATCCAGACTCAAAATGTTGGCTCTATTCTCACTCCGCAGACAATGGGGGCGATTCTCTCAAAGAAATTCTGTGCCGAATTTGCATAAGAACTGGAGTAAATCCCACTGGTTTTTTTCAGTGGGAGTTTCAAAATGAATCTCCCCCACTCTGCACTGCAGAGTTCACCAGTGTGATTGGCTTAAAAATGCTGGGGCAGGGCCTATTCTTACCGGAGAGGCTGGCAGCACGGCGCTGAGTGGGCCATTGCGCATGTGCTGAGCTGTCAGAGCAGAGATCGGCGCGTGCGCATTGGCCACTGTCTGACGACCTCCCAATTGCTGGCCAGCTCAATCGTTGGCCAGCACAGCAACCCGCATTCCAGCCGTGCGACCCCTCCCCCCTCGGCCCCATCACTGGCCCCCCAAACATGCCTGGGCCAGCCTCGACCACACACCCCCTCCCATCAGCCCACCACTATGCTCCCCCTGGCCCCAAAAGCCCTGATCTCCCGATCCACCCCCCCCCCCCACACTGGCAGTCCCGATCCCCCCCCCCCCACAGCACTGACCCCCCCTCAGCAGGCCGACTCCCCCACCCCTGCCGCCCTGATAGCCAGCCATGGTCGCTGCCCTCCCTCTCTTTGTCACTCAACCCAAATGCAGAGTGGCAGCGGGACCCCTCACCCCCACTGATTGCCCACCGGAGACCCCGCCCACATCAGGCCCACCCACTTGGCACTGCCCGATGCCCAATGGGCAGTGCCAAGATGCCCTCTGAGCATTGGAACTTTGCCCCTTGGGCAATGCCTGGGGCCCAGACTGGCACTGTCAATGTGGCAATGTCCAGGGGGCAACTCCCTCCTCGGTGTCCGACCCCCTGGGGGGCCTTGATGGCCTCCCTTCACTCCAATGGGGTCAGACCACCAGCTCCTCGCAAGTGGGGAGCGATACTAAACCCCGTTGGGGTGAACCATTCCTGGCGGGGTGAAAGGCTAGCGGGTCTGGAGATTTCAGTCCTGGGCCTACTAATGATATGAAAATGGTATGGAGATGCTAATTTGAATATTCGCACCCATTTCTGGCGTGGACCTGACAGCGCCAGAAATCCAACGCTCGGAAACTCGCGGAGGCTGTGGCACCCAGTGGGGAGCCCTCGAAACGGCCTCCGCTGGAATCCCCCGGCTGGGAGACTCACCCCTAATGTGCTTTGTGATGTTGATTGAGGGATAAATACTGACCAAGACACTGAGGATAACTCCCCCACTCCACCTCAGAATAGTACCATGGGATGTTTAACATCTTCTCAGGTGGACAGATGTGAATTTGGTTCATTAATGTCACCTCTGAAAGTAATCAGGAGCCAATCAAGCAAGATTTTCTTGAGTTAATGAAAGCAAATTTATTAACATTTGAACCCGAAGGAAAAAATAATAAAAATCACACACACACGAATTAGTTAGAGTCTATTTCAAAGAAATGTTAAAAGGATAAATGCTTAAATGTTCTTCAATTGCCCTTGAGTAGTAAAGCTTTAAATATTGCGGCTGATTTGGCTTAGCTGGTTTTGTGGTTATGGTCAGATGTGAAAGGTGTTACGATTATTACAAGGTCTTTGTTCACCGGTAGATTTCTAGTAAAGTTGACTCCTGAACCAGGTAATACACTTGTTCCAAAAGAGAGATGGAGAGAGAGCAGCAGCACTCAAATTCCTTCCGCTGTTGAAAGCTTTCTCACAATCTCTCTCTGCAGTGGCTGTGAGTCTTGTCCTGAAACACTTCAACCATTGTGTATTTCCAAGGGGGTTTTTGGGTGTCTGCCTGATTCAGCCATCATTTCACTTTGCCTCTTAATGTCTCTTCCTTAGACAGTTATGAGTTTCGGTGAGTCTTCACACTCCCCTGAGGGTGATTTGTTAGTTTTACACCCCCACCTTGGAAAGTGGCCTTGCATTTTTAAGCAGTTCGTCCTGTTTCATTTCAAATTGTAACATTTCCAATCAGTTGAAAGTTCATAAATCCATATTTTCAAGAATAAAGCCTCGTGACAGTGTACTTAATGATTTTTCTTTGTACAATGCCAAAGTAGCACAGAATGAACACATTCATTTTAATACTGCTTTTTCTTCAAACCAAGCAGAAAGGTATTCCGCTTCCAATATAATTGGAGTTTAAAACAAAAACAGAAAATGCTGAAAATCTCAGCAGGTCTGACAGCATCTGTGGGGAGGGAATAGAGCCAATGTGTCGGGTCTGGTCATCCAGACTCAAAATGTTGGCTCTATTCTCACTCCGCAGACAATGGGGGCGATTCTCTCAAAGAAATTCTGTGCCGAATTTGCATAAGAACTGGAGTAAATCCCACTGGTTTTTTTCAGTGGGAGTTTCAAAATGAATCTCCCCCACTCTGCACTGCAGAGTTCACCAGTGTGATTGGCTTAAAAATGCTGGGGCAGGGCCTATTCTTACCGGAGAGGCTGGCAGCACGGCGCTGAGTGGGCCATTGCGCATGTGCTGAGCTGTCAGAGCAGAGATCGGCGCGTGCGCATTGGCCACTGTCTGACGACCTCCCAGTTGCTGGCCAGCTCAATCGTTGGCCAGCACAGCAACCCGCATTCCAGCCGTGCGACCCCTCCCCCCTCGGCCCCATCACTGGCCCCCCAAACATGCCTGGGCCAGCCTCGACCACACACCCCCTCCCATCAGCCCACCACTATGCTCCCCCTGGCCCCAACAGCCCTGATCTCCCGATCCACCCCCCCCCCCACACTGGCAGTCCCGATCCCCCCCCCCCCCACAGCACTGACCCCCCCTCAGCAGGCTGACTCCCCCACCCCTGCCGCCCTGATAGCCAGCCATGGTCGCTGCCCTCCCTCTCTTTGTCACTCAACCCAAATGCAGAGTGGCAGCGGGACCCCTCACCCCCACTGATTGCCCACCGGAGACCCCGCCCACATCAGGCCCACCCACTTGGCACTGCCCGATGCCCAATGGGCAGTGCCAAGATGCCCTCTGAGCATTGGAACTTTGCCCCTTGGGCAATGCCTGGGGCCCAGACTGGCACTGTCAATGTGGCAATGTCCAGGGGGCAACTCCCTCCTCGGTGTCCGACCCACTGGGGGGCCTTGATGGCCTCCCTTCACTCCAATGGGGTCAGACCACCAGCTCCTCGCAAGTGGGGAGCGATACTAAACCCCGTTGGGGTGAACCATTCCTGGCGGGGTGAAAGGCTAGCGGGTCTGGAGATTTCAGTCCTGGGCCTACTAATGACATGAAAATGGTATGGAGATGCTAATTTGAATATTCGCACCCATTTCTGGCGTGGACCTGACAGCGCCAGAAATCCAACGCTCGGAAACTCGCGGAGGCTGTGGCACCCAGTGGGGAGCCCTCGAAACGGCCTCCGCTGGAATCCCCCGGCTGGGAGAGTCACCCCTAATGTGCTTTGTGATGTTGATTGAGGGATAAATACTGACCAAGACACTGAGGATAACTCCCCCACTCCACCTCAGAATAGTACCATGGGATGTTTAACATCTTCTCAGGTGGACAGATGTGAATTTGGTTCATTAATGTCACCTCTGAAAGTAATCAGGAGCCAATCAAGCAAGATTTTCTTGAGTTAATGAAAGCAAATTTATTAACATTTGAACCCGAAGGAAAAAATAATAAAAATCACACACACACGAATTAGTTAGAGTCTATTTCAAAGAAATGTTAAAAGGATAAATGCTTAAATGTTCTTCAATTGCCCTTGAGTAGTAAAGCTTTAAATATTGCGGCTGATTTGGCTTAGCTGGTTTTGTGGTTATGGTCAGATGTGAAAGGTGTTACGATTATTACAAGGTCTTTGTTCACCGGTAGATTTCTAGTAAAGTTGACTCCTGAACCAGGTAATACACTTGTTCCAAAAGAGAGATGGAGAGAGAGCAGCAGCACTCAAATTCCTTCCGCTGTTGAAAGCTTTCTCACATTCTCTCTCTGTAGTGGCTGTGAGTCTTGTCCTGAAACACTTCAACCATTGTGTATTTCCAAGGGGGTTTTTGGGTGTCTGCCTGTTTCAGCCATCATTTCACTTTGCCTCTTAATGTCTCTTCCTTAGACAGTTATGAGTTTCGGTGAGTCTTCACACTCCCCTGAGGGTGATTTGTTAGTTTTACACCCCCACCTTGGAAAGTGGCCTTGCATTTTTAAGCAGTTCATCCTGTTTCATTTCAAATTGTAACATTTCCAATCAGTTGAAAGTTCATAAATCCATATTTTCAAGAATAAAGCCTCGTGACAGTGTACTTAATGATTTTTCTTTGTTCAATGCCAAAGTAGCACAGAATGAACACATTCATTTTAATACTGCTTTTTCTTCAAACCAAGCAGAAAGGTATTCCGCTTCCAATATAATTGGAGTTTAAAACAAAAACAGAAAATGCTGAAAATCTCAGCAGGTCTGACAGCACCTGTGGGGAGGGAATAGAGCCAATGTTTCAAGTATGAGTCTATTGACCCACAAGGAAGCTTTTATTCAAACAAACTTTTTCAATTATAACAAAAATAATTAGCATAACTTTTACCAATTGAAACACTTAAACATGATAAGGTACAGTTCTTAACTGATCTCCATCTCTATTAGTTCCAGACAGAGAGAGGGAGAGAGAAAGAGCTGCTGCTCCTTCCAAATCCAAACAGCAACTGCCTGCCTGTCTCTCTGTAAGCCTAGCTCTGTCTATTCACATGGCTCTCTCTTCTTGCCAACCAACCTAATTAAACCCTACTCTGAAACCCCAGGGGTCAACCCAAAAAATAACAAACTGCATTAATTCAGATTAAAACAAAGACCCCAATAACTAGGAGCCATCATTCTTCTACGTGCTCAGCATGTGGGCTGCCAGTTGCAGACAAATCGGCACCGTTTAAACAGAGTTGAATCTTAACACCTCCTCCATAAGAAACATGACAAAAATACACTTCTGAAAAGCACAGTATCATCACACAATATTGATTCATCCACACCCAATGAATAAAAGGCTATATTTCTTGTTAGTCAGGATTGAAGGACTGAAGACAATAGGGGGCAGGAATTATAGAATCATAGAGCCACAGAACTTAAAACACATTTGGAGGCTATTTGAAAGCACTATCCAATTAGTCCCACTCCCCTACTCTTGCTCCATTAAGATGCAGTAGCTAAGCGGGTTAGTCAAGTTGGTACGGGAGAAATCAGTGTTGAAATTGTGACATGATCCCTTGGGTCTAGCCATCAAGTTGAAGAGCCTACATCACAGAAACATCCAAATCAAGAAAGCCTTCCAAGCTGTAGGAATAATGAGGCGGGAGCTCAGAATTCTTCATTTTTGTGACTAGTAGATGTCCAATTTGTTGAAGAAAATGCCTGAAAAGTGAGAATTAATGCCAGTTAGGGTGGCAACAGACGCATTATGTTGATCAAGGTATATGCCAGTAGTGCAAAATGGAACACACTTTGATTTTTCTTGCAGCAGCAAGCATCCAAAGCACTACTAGATGGTGAATGCTGAGTACAAGTTTCCCTACAATAGCAAAGCTCCTCTGAGCTCATGTAGAAGGAATGACCTGTATTTCTTTAAACAGTGCATTTGCTGACAGTTTAAGTTTTAAAGTTTATTTATTAGTGTCACAAGTAGGCTTACATTAGCACTCCAATGAAGCTACTGTGAAAATCCCCTAGTCGCCACGCTCCGGTGCCTGTTCCGGGTCCGCTGAGGGAGAATTTAGCACGGCCAATGCACCTAACCAGCACGTCTTTCAGACTGTGGGAGGAAACTGGAGCACCCGGAGGAAACCCACACAGACACGGGGAGAACATGCAAACTCCACACAGACAGTAACCCAGGCCAGGAATCGAACCCGGGTCCCTGGCGCTGTGAGGCGGCAGTGCTAACCACTGTGCCACCTGACATAACTTCGATGTGGAAACTTTAACGTCAAGGTGGCCAAGGGGGAGTCCAGCAAATTTTTGACAGTGATTTAAATTTTCTCAGCAGTATTGTGGAATGGATTGAGGGTCGAGGCTGGCAGGAGCTGACAGGAGTAGCTTTTTTCTCAGACTCCAACATGAAGTGTAGCTTAAAGGGCCAGGCAGTGTCCCAAATGTAATGAATGTTCCCTTCACTGAAGATGTGAAATTCAAGGCGTGGTGAAATATCTGTTGATTACTCCCCTATGCATTAACGTGCCTAATTGTGGCCATTTAAAATTTTCATTGATGCTCCCCATTGCCTAGCAACAATCACCAGATGTTGTGAATGGGCGTAAGCTACAGCCAACATTACTAAAGTGATAATGATAGAATATGATATTATTACAATAATAATTAGAGTACCTTATTAATTCAAGTCTGCTGTGTGTGTAATTAGTGGGAGTACTAGACATGATAGCAACATGTGCACATTCCCTTTGGATAGATCACAAGTCCTCCCCATCCACCTTTAATTCCAGAATGGCCACTGGCAGATTATTGCCCGAGGCTGGACGCAGAGGTTCACTAGAATGGCACCCGGGATGAAAGATTTCATCTTGCTGGAGAAACTAAAGAAAATGAGGATCTTTTACTGAGCACAGTGAAGGTTAATTAAAGATTGGATAGAGGTGTTCAAGATCATGAACGATTTTGATCGTCTAAGTAAGGAGAAACATGTCAAGGTCCGTTGACCTCGGGTGGGAATTTCCAATCTTGCGGAATGCGTGGCCAGAAAATCCCGTCTGTTAAGTTTGTTTCAGGCTGATTCCGGGGATGACGGGGCTGATGTATGAGGAGAGATTGACTAGGTCAGGGTTGTTTTCGCTGGAGTTCAGACGAATGAGGGGGGATCTCATAGAGACTTATAAAATTCTAACAGGATTAGACAGGGTAGATGCAGGGAGGATGTTTCCGATGGTGGGGGAGTCCAAATCAGGGGTCACAGTCTGAGGATTCGGGGTAGACCATTTAGGATGGAGATGAGGAGACATTTCTTCACCCAAAGAGTGGTGAGCCTGTGGAATTCATTACCACAGGAAGTAGTTGATGCCAAAACATTGAATGTATTCAAGAGGCGACTGGATATAGCACTTGGGGCGAACGGGATCAAAGGATATGGGGAAAAAGCAGGATTAGGCTATTGAGTTGGACGATCAGCCATGATTGCAATGAATGGCAGAGCAGGCTGAAAGGGCCAAATGGCCTCCTGTTCCTATCTTCTATGTTTCTATGTTTCTCTCCGGGT
This sequence comes from Mustelus asterias, assembly GCF_964213995.1. Taxonomy (NCBI): domain Eukaryota; kingdom Metazoa; phylum Chordata; class Chondrichthyes; order Carcharhiniformes; family Triakidae; genus Mustelus; species Mustelus asterias. Next base: position 104,124,764 of record NC_135810.1, on the reverse strand, counting down.
GCTCCGCTTTCCTCCCACACTCCAAAGATGTGCAGGTTAGGTTGATTGGCCATACTCAATTGTCCATTAGTTTCTGGGGGATTAGCAGGGTAAATATGTGGGGTTACAGGGATAGGGCCCGGGTGGGATTGTTGTCGGTGCAGGCTCGATGGGCCAAATGGCCTCCTTCTGCACTGTAGATTCTATGATTCTATGACTCTCCACAGATGCTCCACATCATGACTCCACAGATGCTGCCAGAGCTGCTGAGTTTTTGCCGAAGTTTCTGCTGTTACCATGCTACAGCCCATTTTCCTCCGTGCTGGGCATGACCTCAACCAGCGGAGAGATTTCCTTCCATTCCCAATTGACTTCAATTTTTCTCAAACACATTTACTTCACATTTGGTCAAATGCTGGCTTCGTGTTTTACATGTTTTGATGGAGGATTAATCACCAGTGGGGCGATGCACTGAGAACAGATGTTTGCAAACTTCCATGGCCACAACTTACAAACAAAACAAACCAACGAGCAAGACTCGCAACCACAAACAACATTGGTTTTACTAAGCTTCAAGTGATGAATTGTGAGGGCTGACAGGTATGTGTGGTGTATGGCTCATTTTCTGGAACCCTCAACCAAGTTCTCAGCTCTTGGGTAGAGCTTGGAGTTGTTATTTGGTTGGGTAAGCATTGCTTCAGTGTTTTTGACTACTTCATATTTCCTCACATCAGCCTCTCCCATAATTTCATCCCCACCCTATTGATTGCCTCATTGCTGTTCCCCGGTACAATGACCTCAAAGCCTACACTTAACTGATGCGACCTGCAAACACAGAAATGTCTGGTTCCTAGCAGTCTTCTGCACTTTATCTTTTGGAGCTTGTATCTTGGCTCACGTACTTCTTATAGCCAGTAGCCCATCTTCTGAAGGAACAATGCGTAACCACACACTCCTCATTGTTTAGTTGAGACAATTCACTTACATCATCCACTAGTTTTAATCTGTTTTCAGAATTTCTAAAAAGCTGTTTGCTGTACCATTTAATCCATTAATCCCACACCCTGACAGTAGTCAGCATTTCTCCTCTTGGCAGAACCAGTTCTTACTTTTCCCTAACCATGTCTTTCAGTTTATTAAGGGTTTTCTCTCCAGCAATGCTGACAAGGGATCTATATCTAAAGCATGAACTCACCTATTTTTTTTTTGCAGTTCCTGACATTTTCTGCTTTTATTTCAGAGCTGTATTGTTTTGGGTGTTATTTGCAGCATCAGAATTCCAGTACATTTGGAAACTAAGAACCAGTTGGCATCTGCGGGAAAATAAACATGCCAAATTTCATTTCAATGCACAGTAATTTATTGATGGTTTCCAAATGTGGTAGTTAATTGAAATTATTATCAGTCTCTTGTTACATTATGGTTGTAAAAATCGCATATGAATAGCCATTCACTGAACAGATTGAGCGAGAGAGAGCAATACAGCCCTTCGGCCCAACTGGTCCATGCCAGCCATGGTGCCCTCCCAGCTAGTCCCAATTGTCCACGTTTATCTTCATCTCACTGCTCTCCTTATTCTTCTTCAATTCTCTGCCGGAAGGCAGATCTGAGCCACAGTGTCCCAAATTCCACCATTTTAATTTATTCATTTGTGGGACATGGGTGTCGCTGGATGGCTAACATTTATTGCCCATCCCTAGTCGCCCTTGAACTGAGTGGCTTGCTAGGCTATTTCACAGAGCAGTTGAGAGTCAACCGCATTGCTTTGGATCTGGAGTCACATGTAGGCCAGATCAGGTAAGGACAGCAGATTTCCTTCCCCAAAGGACATTAGTGAACTAGATGAGTTTTTCCGACAAATGACAATGGTTTCATGGTCATCAATAGATTCTTAATTCCAGATATTTTTTATTGAATTCAAATTCCACCATCTGCCATGGCGGGATTTGAACCCGACTCCTCAGAAAGTTAATTGAGTTCCTGGATTAATAGTCCAGCGACAATAGCAGTAGGCCATCGTGCCCTCATGAGTAAGGTAAGGAGGAAGGTCCCACAGTAGTCTAAACGGGAATCGAACACCATGCTGTTGGCACTAATCTGATCCAGACCAGCCAGACAGCTAAATCCCCCACCATGCCCCTATTGAGTCCAAGTTGCTGTGGCAACATACACTTTTACATGCACATTGTAGCCTGGAACTGGAGATAGTGATGGCAGAGGCTCAAATTTCTTTCCATCATACGGCTGACCAGGAATGGCAGAACCCTTAGGAGTATTGACGCTGAGAGATCTGGGCGTACACGTCCACCAATCACTGAAAGTGGCAACGCAGGTGGATAAGGTAGTTAAGAAAGCATACGGCATGCTTGCCTTCATCAGTCGGGGCATTGAGTATAAAAATTGGCGGGTCATGCTGCAGCTGTACAGAACCTTAGTTAGGCCTCATTTAGAATATTGTGTACAATTCTGGTCGCCACACTACCAGAAGGATGTGGAGATTTACCAGGATGTTGCCTGGTCTGGAGGGCATTAGCTATGAGGAGAGGCTGGAGAAACTTGGTTTGTTCTCACTGGAACGACAGAGGTTAAGGGGTGACCCAATAGAGGTTCACAAGATTATGAGTGGCATGGACAGAGTGGATAGTCAGATGCTCTTTCCTTGGGTAGAAAAGTCAAGTACTCGGGGACATAGGTTTAAGGTGCGTGGGGAAAAGTTTTGAGATGTGTGAGGCACGTTTTTTACACAGAAGGTGGTGAATGTCTGGAACACGCTACCTGGGGAGGTAGTGGGAGCAGGTACGATAGCGGCATTTAAGGGGCAACTCGATGAATACATGAATAGGACGGGAATGGAAGGATACTGTGGACATTCTATGACTCTATGATTCTATGATACAGACTCAGTATGTGCATATGGTTTTAGTTTAGGCAGGCATCATGATTGGCGCAGGCTTGGAGGGCCGAAGGGCCTGTTCCTGTGCTGTACTTTTCTTTGTTCTTTGTTCTTTGAGTCTCTCCTGCTTTGACACCCTGCCATTGATGTGTGTTGGAAGAAAGAGTAAGAGGAGCATTATGAGTGAGGGGAGACTTCAGCCTGAGTGAGTGAGAGCCCGAATGAGGAGTGGCATGGTGGTACAGCGGTTAGCACTGCTCCCTCACAGTGCCAGGGACCTGGGTTCAGTTCCAGCCTTGGGTGACTATGTGGAGTCAGCACATTCTCCCTGTGTCTGCGTGGGTTTTCTCTTGGTGCTCCAGTTTCCTCCCACTGTTCAAAGATGTGCAGGGTAGGTGGATAGGCCATGGTAAGTTGTTCCTTAGTGTCTCAAGATATGCAGGTTAAGGGGGCGGGGGGGTGAGTGGGATAAATACGTGGGGTTATGGGGATAGGACCTTGTGGGATGCTCTTGTCAGGGAGTCAGTGCAGACTCATTAGGCTGAATGGCCTCCTTCTGCACTGTAGGGATTCTGTGATTCTATGATTCTATGCTCATAATAGAGCTCAGGGCTCATTTACAAAGGAGTTTCGCTTCACCCCTGGTTTTCAACAGAATTCCTTCATTTCTGGACCTATTTCTATGAGTTGGAAATTGGTTCTAAGTGGAAATTTGGAACATGGGGAAAAGAAGTGCTTGAGGTAAGGTTCACTACAAGAAGCGATTTTGAATAAAGTGCTGGGAGTTGGATAGTTATGGGAGTTAGGGAGGGAATGGAAAGAGATTCTCTTTTGCTTTCTACTTTCTAACTTTTTCAGCCTTCAGAAAGTGGTCTTCCTCTGCTACAAGAAAAGAAACTGATCAATGGGTGAGTATCTGATAAAAGGCTAAGGTTTATTCTATTCCTAAGGTTCAAAATGGTCCAGCAACTGTTGGAAAGGTTAATAAAATATACGAAAGCAAAAGTAAAATATGTAACTAAGTAAAATAATTAAATCGTTAATGAGAACACATTAAGGATGGCAGGAGAGGTGATGTGTCACAGCTGCGGTATGTGGGCGCTCCTGGATGCCACTTTGATCCAGGGTAAACACATCTGCAGTTAGCGTTTGAAGTTTGAGCAGCTTTAACTCTCCCCCATCTTTCCAATTGCCCAACAGATATTGAAGTTTTGTCAATTGTTTTGGATGAGTTGGGGGCTGTAGGGTGGATCAGGTGACTGACCATGGTACAGGAAGCCATTCAAGTGGGGGAGCAAAAAGGAATCCCCAAGGGGGGGGGTTGCCTTTGGCGGAACCAGAACATCCTGCCAGTGGGAAGGGCTGGAAAATCATGCCCTGTGTCTTTAAACCTACATAAAGGCAATGATGAGGGCACGAAAGCTGAGCTGGTTGTTGGGAAATTTGGGTTGAGGGCTAGGTTAATGGAAATGCAGTGGCAAATATTTAAGGGGATATTTCAGAATTCACAGAATAGAAACATCCCAATGAGGAAGAAGAAAGTCCAAGGGAAAGATCCGCCGTCCATGGTTAACCAGAAAGGTTAAAGATAGTATCAAACTTAAAGAAAAAGAATACAATTGGGGTAGGTTTTCAATTTGTCAGCTGGGCGTAAGACTATGTTCCCCTATTTTAAAGACTGCCAGATTTTTATTGATGGGAGCTCAAAGTCATGACGTTTATGTGAGTAATTGGTTGCAGCACCCATGTGAAATTCTGATGCTATCTACAATGATCTACCAAACTTTACATGGCATGGTGAAGCTAGGTGGTTGCAGCACAGCCTGTGGTCCCTGATCAGTGAAACTACTTTTCAGGAATAACTCAGTTTTCACCAGTTCATTGGCTCTTTGGCGTGCTTCACGACTGCCTATAATTGCTCCCATAGCTAAACTACTCGAATCTCTTTCCGGTGGCAGGTCAGAAAATTGGACAGAATACAAGGAACAGCACAGGATGAGTAAAAGATTAATAAGGAGGGAAACATTAGAGTCAGAGACAGATAGCCAGAAATATAAAAACAATAAGATTTTTGATAAATATTTAAAAAAGAAAAGAGTTTAAAAAAGTGAGTGTTTGTCCTGTAGAAAGTGGGTTTGGAAAATTGATACTGGAAAACCAGGGGATGAATTAAATAGCTATTTTGCATCGATGTTCACTATTGGGTTGGGATGGCGGCATGGTGGCTAGTACTGCTGCCTCACAGTGCCAGGGACCTGGCTGTTTGATTTGATTTTTGATTGTCACATGTATTAGGATACAGTGAGAAGTATTATTTCTTCCGCTATACAGACAAAGCATACCATTCATAGCGTACATGAAGGGAGAAGGAAAGGAGAGGGTGCAGAATATAGTGTTACAGTCATAGCTAGGGTGTAGAGAAAGATCAACTTTGGTAGGTATATGTGGTAGGTCCATTCAAAAGTCTGATGGCAGCAGGGAAGAAACTGTTCTTGAGTCAATTGGTATGTGACCTCAGACTTTTGTATCTTTTTTTCAATGGAAGAAGGTGGAAGAGAGTATGTCCAGGGTGCGTAGGGTCCTTAATTATGCTCTCTGCTTTTCCAAGGCAGCAGGAAGTGTAGATAGAATCAATGGATGGGAGGCTAGTTGGCTTGATGGACTGGGCTGCATTCACAACCCTTTGTAGTTTCTTGCAGTCTTGGGCAGAGCAGGAGCCATACCAAGCTGTGATACATCTAGAAAGGCTGCTTTCTATGGTGCATCTGTAAAAGTTGGTGAAAGTCGTAGCGGACATGCCGAATTTCGTTAGCCTCCTGAGAACGTAGAGGCGTAGGTGGGCTTTCTTAACTGTAGTGTCCGCATGGGGGGACCAGGACAGGTTGTTGGTGATCTGGACACCTAAAAACCTGAAGCTTTCAACCATTTCTACTTCGTCCCCATTGATGTAGACAGGGGCATGTTCTCCTTTACGCTTCCTGAAGTCGATGACAATCTCCTTCGTTTTGTTGACATCGAGGGAGAGATTATTGTTGCTGCACCAGTTCACCAGATTCTCTATCTCATTCCTATACTCTGTCTCGTCATTGTTTGAGATCCGACCCACTATGGTGGTGTCATCAGCAAACTTGAAAATTGAATTGGAGGGGAATTTGACCACAGTCATAGGTGTATAAGGAGTATAGTAGGGGGCTGAGAACACAGCCCTGTGGGGCACTGGTGTTGAGGATGATCGTGGAGGAGGTGTTGTTGCCTATCCTTACTGATTGTGGTCTGTGAGTTAGGAAGTTCAGGATCCAGTCACAGAGGGAGGAGCTGAGCCCTAGGCCACAGAGTTTTGAGATGAGTTTTGGGGGAATAATGGTGTTGAAGGTTGAACTGCGGGCAATAAATAGGAGTCTGATGTAAGTGTCTTTATTATCCAGGTGTTCTGGGGTTGACTGTAGGGCCAGGGAAATGGCGTTTGCTGTGGACCTGTTGCGGCAGTAGGCAAACTGTAGTGGATCCAGGTAGTCCGGGAGGCTGAAATGGATTTGTGCCATGACTAACCTTTCGAAGCACTTCATAATAATGTACGTCAGAGGCACCGGACGATAGTCATTAAGGCACGCCGACTGGCTTCTCTTTGGTACCGGGATGATGGTCATCTTCTTGAAGCAGTTAGGGACCTCAGATCAGTGTAAGGAGAGGTTAAAGATGTTTGTGAATACTCCTGCCAGCTGGTCCGCACAGGATCTGAGTGCTCGTCCGGGTACCCCATCTGGGCCAGTCGCTTTCCATTGGCTGACTTCCTCCCACAGTCCAAAAATGTGTAGGTTAGGTGGATTAGCCATGGTAAATTGCTCGTTAGTGTCCTAAAGTGTGCAGATTCGGTGGATTAACCATGGTAAATGTATGGGGTTACAGGGATAGGGAGGGTAGTCTGCTCTTTCGGAGAGTTTTTACTGACACCACAAGACATCCTAAACTGTTCTTATTGTGTAGTTTTATCTTGCACACTTACATAGTAATACAGTCAAACTTAATGTAAGAAATAGATAGGTTACACTGCATCTGTGTCAGTGTATGTATGCGTAACAGTAAATTTGGGATTAAAGATAGGGAGTTTGCGTGTTTTTAGCAGATGGTGTTTTACGACGATAGCACCATTTCTTTCCCCAAACTATTTCCCTCCCTTTCCGAATGTTCAGGCTGGTGGGATCTTCCGGTCGTGCCAATGGCACATCGCTGCCATGGGTTTCCTGGTGATGAGGGATGTATTCAACCGGGAAATCTTGTTGAAACAGCGGGACCGGAAGATCCCACTGCCAGTCAATGAAAGGCTGCTCCTGCCATCGCAGCAGGTTGCGTGGAAAATCCCGCCCAATGTCAAGGGAAATAAAAATTGTGAGGGATGTAAAACAGGCTCTTACCTGATTTCTGAAAGTCAGAATGACTCCTCCCACCGGAAAGAGATTAGAGTAGTTTAGCTATGGGAGCAATTATAGGCAGTCGTGAAGCACGCCAAAGAGCCAATGAACTGGTGAAAACTGAGTTATTCCTGAAAAGTAGTTTCACTGATCAGGGACCACAGGCTGTGCTGCAACCACCTAGCTTCACCATGCCATGTAAAGTTTGGTAGATCATTGTAGATAGCATCAGAATTTCACATGGGTGCTGCAACCAATTACTCACATAAACGTCATGACTTTGAGCTCCCATCAATAAAAATCTGGCAGCCATTAAAATAGGGGAACGTAGTCTTACGCCCAGCTGACAAATTGAAAACCTACCCCAAACATTCCAAGATTCAAATTATCGAAGAGGACAACAATTGCATGTGCATTCTGCCCACTAGAATTAGCCCAGGATGGCACAGCGGTCAGCACTGCTGCCTCACAGTGCCAGGGACTCGGGTTCAATTCTGGCCTCGGGTCGCTGTCTGTGCGGAATCTCCCCATGTCTGCGTGGGTTTCCTCCGGGTGCTCCGGTTTTCTCTCACGCTCGAAAGATGTGCAGGTTAGAATGACTGGCCATCTCAATCACCCCTTAGTGTCAGGGGGATTAACAGGGATAATACGTAGGGTTACGGGGATAGGGCCTGCGTGGCATTGTTGTCAGTGAAGGCCTAACGGGCCGAATGGCCTCCCTCTGCACTGTAGGGATTCTATGATTCGATGATACGTACAAGTGGAACAGGGAAGCATAACAAAAGGGTTATGTTACAGAGATGAAACTTTAAGGGGAGACATTACTGATATTCCCATAAATCTAAGGTAAGAAAGAAGGAAAAATAGGAAGGAATGTATTCAACTCACAAAATGTATTCTTTTCATAGATAATTTACAATTATCTCAATTATATGCGATATATTCAGGCAGTACGGAACACACAAAAAGCTGAAGTGACCCATATAGACACAAGTAATACTGAGCAGAGGAAATAATAAGTCAAGGGCAGGTTGAAATGATGTTAGCAATGAACATCTCTGCACAGTGGCACAGTGGTTAGCACTGCTGCCTTACAGCACCAGGGACCCAGGTTCGATTCCAACTTTGGGTCACTGTCTGTGTGGAGTTTGCACGTTCTCCCCGTGTCTGCGTGGTTTTCCTCTGGGTGCTCCGGAGTCCTCGCACAGTCCAAAGATGTGCGGGTTAGGTAGATTGGCCATGCTAAATTGCCCTTAGCGACTAGCTAGGGTAAATGCATGGGGGTATGGGGATAGGGCCTGAGTGGGATTGTGATCAGCGCTGTTAGGATAATTGGCCATCTCAATCACCCTTTAGTGTCAGGGGGATGAGCAGGGTTAATACGTGGGGTTACGGGGATAGAGTCTGAGTGGCATTGTTGTCAGTTATGGACCAAATCGCCTCCTTCTGCCCTGTAAGGTTCTATGATTCTATGATTCTAACTCACAGCAATGAATGGTCTTCTTCCCCCATCAACTTCCTGGAGGAGGGGAGATGCAACAGGGTATGAATCAGGAGGATTCTAACACTTTTGGCATTTTAGACTTGCCCTCGTCCACCTATATCAATTGTGCAGTGAAGGAACACAACATTCTTTCCACATCCAGAATCTGTTTCCATCTAGTATGTAAAATTATTTGGTCCAATCCCTGGGGCAGAGTAACTCTGGTACAAAAATTCAGGAGCAAATCCCAAACAACTTTATCAACGGTATTGCAGGAACTAAGCCATTTTCCACACAAGCATTTTGCTTTCAACGCTGTGACACCAAGATGCCGTGGATCTTCACTAATATCAGGCCATAACAGGTCAAAACCTCCTCAGAGCTGAACCAAGGCAGCATACAAAATAAATCTTACAGCGCCAGGGACCCGGATTCAATTCCAACCTTGGGTGACTGTGTGGAGTTTGCACGTTCTCCCCGTGTCGGCGTGGTTTTCCTTTGGGTGCTCCGGAGTCCTCGCACAGTCCAAAGATGTGCGGGTGAGGTCGATTGACAAAAACTATCGACATCATCAAAAAATCTTTCCACTTCACAAGCATCATCCAAGATAGAAAGCACCACTGAAAATGAGCTCAAACTGCAACTGCAATCATCAAAACCATTGGGTTTGAGGCTGTCAATGCCAAAATTGAATCCAGGTTCCCAGCATAAAAACCATTAGAATTAAGAAACAGTGATCTGCGCCCAGTGACATACAATCAAATTGGAGTTTGAACACTGCCAAAATATTAATTGATCCAAATAATACTCAGAGTCCTCTCAGTGTTGTGGCACTGCACTGCAGCAAATAGGCTTGGATTTGACAAACGTGCCTCACAAAATGTGCTGAATCTGACAGTTTCGACGTGTTGTTTTAATAATAAAACTTCAGTGCACCTGTTTGGTTTTGTGGTAAATACGAAACAGTGTTCAGGTCTCTTCATGTTTTTTCTGTGTCTGTCTTTACACTGTAACCAGAGCTGAACAGGCAGTTGCTCAGTGCGTTTTGTAAGCTCATCATCCTTTGATCACACGTGACAGAAGTCAGAAATAAGAGAAAATAAAAATGAACGAGCTGTGCTTATATAGAACCTTTTCATTTGATTTGATTTGATTTTTTGATCTGATTTATTATTGTCACATGTACTAGTATACAGTGAAGAGTATTGTTTCTTGCGCGCTATACAGACAAAGCATACCGTTCATAGAGAAGGAAACGAGAGAGTGCAGAATGTAGTGTTACAGTCATAGCCAGGGTGCAGAGAAAGATCAACTTAATGCAAGGTGGGTCCATTCAAAAGTCTGATGGCAGCAGGGAAGAAGCTGTTCTTGAGGCGGTGACCTCAAACTTTTGTATCTTTTTCCCGACGGAAGAAGGTGGAAGAGAGTACGTCCGGGGTGCGTGGGGTCCTGAATTATGCTGGCTGCTTTTCCGAGGCAGTGGGAAGTGTAGACAGAGTCAATGGATGGAAGACTGGTTTGCGTGATGGATTGGGCTACATTCACTTTTGTAGTTTCTTGCGGTCTTGGGCAGAGCAGGAGCCATACCAAGCTGTGATACAGCCAGAAAGAACTGTTATCTCAGCACATCCTAAATGCTTTATAGTCACTAAATTACGTTTGATGTGCAGCCATTGTTGTGAGGTAGGCAACAGGGCAGCCAAATTGCACACGGTAAGTTACCTATATATCTGGGGTAGTTACAGTGTTGTCTCATGGATCCTCTAAGAGAACAATCACATGGGCACACCATGCTTAATTGGGTCTTCTGGAGGCTTGCATGCAGTCTAGATCTTAACCATGTACAGTGAACATCTCTGGAATAAAATCTGTTTGCTGTTTCTGTTCAAAGCCAGGCATGGCACCCCAGTGTTACTTGTTACCACACCCTGCAGCACCAATACGTCATAACAGTATAGGCCTAACCTATACAACCTTTCTTCATAGGATAAGCCCTTCACCCTCCATCAAAACATCCATTCCCTCCACCACTATTGCAGCATGGCTGCAGTGTGCACGGTCTATAGGATGCACTGCAGCAACTTGCCAAGACTTTGCAGAATCTCTACAGTGCAGAAGGAGGCCATTCAGCTCTTTGAGTCTGCACCGGCTCTCTGAAAGAGAGGCCCACCCCATGACCTATCCCTGTAACCCCACGCTTTTACTATGACTAATCCTCCTAACATTCACATCTTTGGTCACTAAGGAGCAATTTACCATGGTCAGACCACCCAACCTACACATTTTTGGACTGTGGGAGGAAATTGGAGCACCCGAAGGAAACCCACACTTTTTCCAGACCCATGACTTCCACCATTTAGAAGGAAAGGAAGTTTATGGGAACAGCATCATGTCCAAGTTCCCCCACGAATCACACACTGTCCAAAATTAATAATACTTAAAATAAAAATGGAAACTGATCAAATGCAGCTCACATGATGCCAGGAGCCATTCTTTCATCATCACTGAGTCAAAAACTTTGTAATCCCTTTCTCGGAGCCAGTGCCGGATTTAGACTTGGTGAGGCCCTAAGCTATATAAAGCTTGGAGGCCCCTTGTTAAAAAGTTACACCAAAAGGTCTCACAAAGGTGCGAACCAAAACAGGACCTTGGGTCGCCACAAAAAAATTGAAAACATAATTATGCCTTTTAATTATTTAATAGCAAGGTATTTAAATACAAATTATTTTCAAATGAATGCATTTACTGATTACATATTTATCATTTGGCTGGCTTGATCTCGCTCATAGATTTTGGTAATTTTTTGAGTTGCTCTTCAAGCTGGTGCTTTCTTTTTCTTTTCTGGTATCCGCTCTTAAATGTTCTCTTCACTGTAAACCTTCTGAAATTTTGTGAGGCCCCTGTGGATTGTGAGGCCCTAAGCTGTAACTTGTTTAGCTTATGCCTAAATCCGGCACCGCTCGGAGCATTGTGGGGGCATAGTCACCACAAGCGCTACAACCGTTCAAGAAGGTGATTCACCAGCATCTTCCCCCGGGCAGCTGAGGATGAGCAATGTGCCCATATTCAGAGAATTAATACAAACAACATTGGAACGTCTGCTAATTATTCAATTTTACATTTGGAACAAAAGCTTGAGGTGAAAATAAAGTGATGAAATCTTTGCCGACTAACTTAAAACTCTGGGTGTGGGGAATGTGTGGAGCACAATAATGTTACATCATATTGTTTATCAATTGATCACGTGACAATGCTGTCTACTCTGCTTATTGACCCAAGTCAAGTCATCCTGTAGAGCAACAGTTCTTTCTTAAACTTCTCTTCCCTGTACACAAGAGACAAAAACCTGTTTAATCTTCCCCAATGAGTCAAAGGGTAAATCATGCAACTGTGCGTCAGTAATTTCTGTGGAGGTTCTTCTGATAGCTCACGATAAACTGGATGGGAAATCACTGGAAATTCCCTATAAATGGTCTAAACAGCCATTTAGGAAATCTCTCCAAACTGTCTGTGGATCTGCAGCATCCCACTGATATTGAGGCCATCCATGTTCAATTGCAATAAGATTTGGACAATCCAGGCTTGGGTTTTGATTTGATTTGATTTATTATTGTCACATGTATTAACATACAGTGAAAAGTATTGTTTCTTGCGCCCTATACAGACAAAGCAGACTGTTCATAGAGAAGGAAACGAAAGAGTGCAGAATGTAGTGTTTCAGTCATAGCTAGGGTGTAGAGAAAGATCAACGTAGTGCGTAGTTCAAAAGTCTGATGGCAGCAGGGAAGAAGCTGTTCTTGAGTTGGTTGGTACGTGACCTCGGACTTTTGTATATATTTCCCAATGGAAAAAGGTGGAAGAGGGTATGCCAAGGGTGCGTGGGGTCCTTAATTATGCTGGCTGCTTTTCCAAGGCAGTGGGAAGTGTAGACAGAGTCAATGGATGGAAGATTGGTTTGCGTGATGGATTGGGCTACATTGGGCTGACAAGTGGCAAGTAACATTCATGCCACACAAGTGCCAGGCAATGACCATCACCAATAAGAGACAATCTAACCCATTGCCCCTTGACATTCAATGGTGTAACCATCACTGAATCCTCCAGTATCAGCATCCTTGGAGTTACCATTGACCAGAAACCCAACTGGACTCGCCACATAAACACTGTTGCTACAAGAGCAGGTCAGAGGCTAGGAATACTGCGGCAAGTAACTCACCTCCTGACTCCTCAAAGCCTATCCATCATCTACAAGACGCAAATCAGGAGTTGATGGAATATTCACCACTTGCCTGGATGGGTGCAGCTCCAACAACACTCGCGATACTTGACAACATCCAGGACAAAGCAGTCCGCTTGATTGGCACCACATCTACAAACATTCAATCCCTTCCTCACCAACGTTCAGTAGCAGCAGTGTGTACTATCTACAAGATGCACTGCAGCAATTCACCAAAGATCCTCAGACACCACCTTCCAAACCCACTTCCATCAAGAAGGACAACAAGTACATCAGAACATCACCACCTGCATTTTTCCCGCCAAGCCACTTACCATCCTAACTTGGAAATATATCACTGTTCCGTCGCAGTTACTGGATCAAAATCCTGGAATTCCCTCCCTAACGGCATTGTGGGTCAATCCACAACAGGTGGACTACAGCGATTCAAGAAGGCAGCTCATCGCCACCTTCTCAAGGGCACCTAGAGATGGGCAATAAATGCTGGCCAGCCAGCAATGCCCATGTCCCACGAATGAATAAAAAACCTTCCACCTTGCAGAATCTTTCAACACATCTTTGACAGTTATCCAGTTAGCTCTTTTTGCTAGCCTATTATCCAAATGCTTTTAACGTTCTCTTTTTCCATGTTTGCCAACTTCCCTTTATATTATTTTTCACCTTTAAGAAGGAAGATGTTATAAATGCATGGTTTTATGGGATGGTTATATTTTGCACCGTCTCTTTAATTCAAGGTAAAATGGAGTCGTAAAGAGGATAATGTGGTCTGCTACAGTTTCTGCTTGACAACAAGCAAATGTGCCTTAGGATTGAGATATACCACGATCAAGGTACAAAATGCATCTGGGCTGACTGTGGGTAGACTTTCTGGCCTGGAATTTCATCTTCAAGGTGAGTAACGAGAGTTCCTGGCTCGGCACGCCCAGCTTGGGAGAAAGTGCCCACAAAGGTGGGATCTTCATTGCTGGGGCAGGTGTGGGCTGGAGTTGGGCCAGCCAACTCAGGAAGTAGTTCGGAGGCAGCCACAGATGGGGCTGCCTTGTGCTGTGGGACTTTGTCCCAGTTAAAATAAAAACACAAAGGCCCTCCTGTTTTTATCCTTCGCAAGCCCTCACCCTCCAAACACTCTTCATAATGCACCCATGCCCCATCCACTCCTCATGGCCCCCATGCTCCCTGTGGCAAGCTCTGCCCTTCCACTTAACCACGTAACTCCTTATTTTCCCTATGCCAATGTATGGCGCCTTCACCAACCCCATGCCCTTTCATGCCTGTTATGCCAAGCTACAGCAGCTCCATGAAAGCAAAATGCTGCGGATGCTGGAATCTGAAATAAAAATGGAAAATGCTGGAAAATCTTAGCAGGGCTGACAGCAGCTGTGGGGAGAGAATAAAGCCAACATTTCGAGTCTGAAAAGTTGCAGTTCCACGCCCATTGACATTTTCCTCAGCTTGTAGTGAAAAGACTTTTATTCAACATAGGAGAAAGTTATGAATTAAACCACAACACATGATTGGAACCAGTGAACCCTATTGCGTATAATGGTATATGTAAAAAAAAGCTTCAAATAAAGTAATTAATTCATAACTTCCTCCTATGACAAAAAAAGGTAATTTCACTGCAAGCTAATAAAAGTGTCGATCATTTAGATTCTCTAAAGCATCGGTAGCAGAAGGCACAAAACCTTGAAACCATTTAACCTGTGTATAGAAACGATATGAAATTGACAGCGGAGAGCTTGAGCTTTCAATCAAACGATACTTTCCTTGGGGTGCAGCTGTTTCAACAAGCTTAATGGATGCCAGGGCTCACAGTCAAGTCTTATTATGAATGCTCGGCTGAGACCCAGAGATCCATTAGGATGCAAAAGCTGGCTGGATTTTTTTTTAAAATGTGGGGCCTCCACAAACAATGGAGAAGTTCCCAGATTGTTGCAATATATATTCAATTTTGCATTCCACCAAGTGGGGTGAAGACAGATACTCATTCTTCTGGGGAGTGTAAAAGACTCCACCCCTGTCGGTTTACACCATCCTAAACACTTTACAAGTGTTTAGAAACATAGAAAGAAATATAGAAAAACTACAGCACAAAACAGGCCCTTCGGCCCCACAAGTTGTGCCGAACATATCCCTACCTTCTAGGCCTACCTATAATTCCCCATCTTATTAAGTCCCATGTACTCATCCAGGAGTCTCTTAAAAGACCCTATTGAGATAGAAACATAGAAAAACTATAGCACAAAACAATGAAACTTCAAAATGCGATTACATGTTCTAAAACAATAACCACAGCAGACATGAACTAATAGAATTTCTCTAGAATGCACACCCAGTAAAGGACCCCTTTACCAAGCAGCAGAGAACAAAAGACAATGCTTTGCTGAAAAGGCTGATTGAAATTGTTTCTCTCTCTCTCTCAAAATTGCTGTGGCCAGTTTGCTAAGGAACCATGTTGAGAAGAGAAACTGTCTGCAAGCCACAATTCTTTCAGAAGAAAATATGCTCCATGCAACGACACCCAGGAGGACAGCTGAATACTCAAGAAGCTTGACACCATCCAGGACAAAGCAGCCCACTTAATTGTCACCACATCCACAAACATCCATTCCCTCCACACCGACGCTCAGTAGCAGCAGTGTGTACTATCTACAAGATACATTGCAGCAATTCACCAAAGATCCTTAGACAGCACCTTCCAAACCCACGACCACTTCCATCCAGAAGGACAAGGGCAGCAGATACATGAGAACACCACCACCAGCAAGTTTCCCTCCAAGCCACTCACCATCCTGACTTGGAAATCTATCGGCCGTTCCTTCGCAGTTGCTGGGTCAAAATCCTGGAATTCCCTCCCTAACGGCATTGTGGGTCAACCCACAACAGGTGAACTGCAGCGATTCAAGAAGGCAGCTCACCATCACCTTCTCGAGGGCAACAAGGGATGGGCAATAAATGCTGGCCACGACATCCATGTCCCACGAATTAATTTTTAAAAAAAGCCACAGTGGAATCACTGCATCGAGAGCAGCCAAGGAACAAATCATCATATATTTCTTTCATGAACTATACAAAAAAATCCTATCAGCCTAACCTCTTACTACGCCATCTGTACTTGTGTGTGTCTGTGTGTGTGTGTGCGCGCGCGTGTGTGCGCATGCGTGTGCGTGCGTGCATGTGTGTGCGTGTGTGTGTGCATGCATGCATGTGTGTGTCTGTGTGTGAAGCTGTTTCTCTTGCAAAGGTACTGTGGCCAGTTTGCAAAGGAACCATACTTTGCGGGCTAGGTGTCAGTGTGTGGGTGTCAGTGTGTGGGTGTCAGTGTGTGGGTGTCAGTGGGTGGGTGTCAGTGGGTGGGTGTCAGTGAGCTGGGGTGTCAGTGGGTGGGTGTCAGTGGGTGGGTGTCAGTGGGTGGGTGTCAGTGGGTGGGTGTCAGTGGGTGGATGTCAGTGAGCTGGGGTGTCAGTGGGTGGGTGTCAGTGGGTGGGTGTCAGTGGGTGGGTGTCAGTAAGTTGGGTGTCAGTGGGTGGGTGTCAATGGTGGGTGTCAGTGGGTGGGTGTTAGTGGGTGGGTGTCAGTGGGTGGGTGTTAATGGGTGGGTGTCAGTGGGTGGGTATCAGTGGGTGGGTGTCAGTGGGTGGGTGTCAGTGAGTTGGGTGTCAGTGGGTGGGTGTCAGTGAGTTGGGTGTCAGTGGGTGGGTGTCAGTGGGTGGGTGTCAGTGAGTTGGGTGTTAGTGGGTGGGTGTCAGTGGGTGGGTGTCAGTGGGTGGGTGTCAGTGGGTGGGTGTTAATGGGTGGGTGTCAGTGGGTGGGTGTCAGTGGGTGGGTGTCAATGGTGGGTGTCAGTGGGTGGGTGTCAGTGGGTGGGTGTCAATGGTGGGTGTCAGTGGGTGGGTGTCAGTGGGTGGGTGTCAATGGTGGGTGTCAGTGGGTGGGTGTCAGTGGGTGGGTGTCAGTGGGTGGGTGTCAGTGGGTGGGTGTTAATGGGTGGGTGTCAGTGGGTGGGTGTCAGTGGGTGGGTGTCAGTGGGTGGGTGTCAGTGGGTGGGTGTCAATGGTGGGTGTCAGTGGGTGGGTGTCAAGCTTCTCGAGTGTTGTTGGAGCTGCACCTATTGATCTTCTTGTCTGCTGATGGGGCGTGGGCAGGAAAACTGCAAATCAGATGTTAATGAAGTGGCCACATTAAAAAGTCATTGATAGACCTGCTGCAGATATTTCCGTGTTTCTTACATTTCCCACCTACCCTGGCTCACAGCACGTCTGCACCTTCAAATCCACCCTGTGGAAGTCAAAAGATGATAGTTAATTAAATCCGACATATGGAAATAGAGGGAGGCCGTTTATCCCATTGTGCCTGGACTATCTTCCAAGGAGGCCCTGGAGAGGGACCAGGGTAACAGAGTAAATCACTGCATTTTTCATTCTTGAGTTGTGACAGGCCAGAACTGAGATGTTAAATAATTACAGATTTGTGATCAACTCGGGTGCGTGCCAGTCAACAGTAGCCATCACCAGATTTTCTCTAAGACTAAACAGCAGAGCACAAAGGACAGTTTCTCATGTTAGATTGTGCTTATAATTTTGGAGCACTAACATATTAATTACATGGTGTCTCCTCCCAGGTGAAGCTTACTCATTCTAACAGGGTTTTGGATACAGCTTTAACAACAAGAGATTGAAATTGTTGCAAAGTCTTGCAAAAATTCCTCCAAAACAAATTGTTAATGTCTGAAAATAGGGGAATGTGCAGCGCTGCATATGTCATGGAGTCTGTCACCCTGTTTTATTGATGCTGCTTTAAACCAATTCATTGGTTAGGGCCTTGGTCCCAGAGTCAACATAATTTAATAACAAAACTGCGTACTTAGAGGTTGCCGTATTGCATCTTTTGATTTGGCCCGTGGCATTTTTACCTTGCAAGATATGAAAGATGAGTTAGACTCTGAACTTTCATTTCTGAGGTCTGCGTTTAAGTCCAGCTGGGTGAAAGCATTCAGTAGCAGTTTTAAGGAATCTCTGTGAAATGAGTTTGAGTAGTCTCGCTGTGGCTCCGAATGGGCCTCCAGCATAAAACAGCTCCTAAATTTACCAATCCCACTCAGTCATCACAGAGTGCTTAGTGTGGAAAATGAAAAAAATGTCACGGGGGCACTGGTTCGGGAACATTCATCTGAGGTTAGGAATCTTTTTTTTAATTCATTTGTGGGACATGGGTGTCACTGGCTGGGTCAGCATCTATTGCCCATCCCCAGCTGCCTGAGGGCAGTTGAGAGTCAACCACATTGCTGTGGCTCTGGAGTCACATGTAGGCCAGACCAGGTAAGAACAGCAGATTTCCTTCCCTGAAGGACATTAGTGAACCAAGTGGGTTTTTCCGACAATTGACAATGGTTTCCTGGTCATCAGTAGATTCTTAATTCCAGATAGTTTTTATTAATTTCAAATTCCTGCCGTGGGATTCGAACCCGGGTCCCCAACACATTAGCTGAATTTCTGGATTAATAGTCGAATGATAATACCATTAGGTCATCACCTCCCTGTCGTTGGGAGAAGAGAGGAAGTTTTATTGTGTTTCTAACTATGTTATACTTTAACTGAAAAGTGTCCCATTCTCCATCATGACCCTTTATATTAATTCACAAGTGTTGAACTCCTAGGGATCAGTGGCCCAGGTTTTCATCTTCAAAACGGGTAGCGGGAGTCAAGAAATTTCCCAGTTCCGCATGCCTGCCTTGGGGGAAAGTGCCAGGAAGGACAGGATTTTTGTTGTGCGAGGCTTCGGGTACTAACACGAGTTGGGTCTATTTCCCTGAAAAGGGTTCAGAGGCACAGAGCCTGCAGGGTGTTGAGGTGGGTGGCACGGTGGCACAATGGTTAGCAATGCTGCCTCGCAGCTCCAGGGACCTGGGTTCAATTCTCGGCTTGGGTCACTGTCAATGCAGAGTCTGCACGTCCTCCCAGTGTCTGCGTGGGTTTCCTCCGGGTGCTCCGGTTTCCTCCCACAGTCTGAAAGACGTGCTGGTTAGGTGCATTGGCCATGCTACATTCTCCCTCTGTGTACCCGAACAGGCGCTGGAGTGTGGCAACTAGGGGATTTTCACAGAAACTTCATTGCAGTGTTAATATAAGGCTACTTGTCACACTGGTGAATAAACTAAATAAACTAAGCTAAAAGGCCTGTCTCAGGGCTTTGGGACTTCACCCCAGTTATAATTAATACTCTGGCCCTAATTCCTCCCCCTCCCCCACCTCCACATGGGCAGCATGGTGGCACAGTGGTTAGCACGTCTGCCTCACAGAGCCAGGGACACGGGTTCAATTCCGGCCTTGGGGGTGACTGTTTGTCTGGAATTTGCACATTCCCCCCGTGTCTGCGTGGGTTTCCTCTGAGTGCTCCGTTTTACAAAGAACAAAGAACAATACAGCACAGGAACAGGCCCTTCGGCCCTCCAAGCCCGCGCCGCTCCCCGGTCCAGGATTGAATCCTGAATCCAGGATCCCCGCCCAATTTTCCTGCCTATCTACATCCTAATATCCTATCCACCGAGCTGTCCCTCACAGCTACGATGCTTTGTTCATCACAACCTATTAACTCACCCCCACCCCCCCATTCCAGACCATGTGATCTCCAGGGAGAGGCGAAAACCCAGAGTGAAAACCCCAGGGCCAATATGGGGAAAAAAAATCTGGGAAATTCCTCTCCGACCCCCTGAGGCGATCGAAACGAGTCCAGGAGATCACACTGGCCCTGATCAGAAAATGCTTCCCAACCCTATTCATTTCCACTTCTGCTTTACGAACACCATCTGAATTCCCTGCCCCCGAGACAGGTTCCCAACTATCCGCAGTCTCGCTCTGTACTGGCACCAGCAAGATGATCTTAGAATGAAGTCTTGAAACGAGAAACAAAGAACAATTAGCCCGCGCCGCTCCCTGGTCCAAACTAGACCACTCTTTTGTATCCCTCCATTCCCACTCCATTCATATAGCTGTCTAGATAAGTCTTAAACGTTCCCAGTGTGTCCGCCTCCACCACCTTGCCCGGCAACACATTCCAGGCCCCCACGACCCTCTGTGTGAAATATGTCCTTCTGATATCTGTGTTAAACCTCCCCCCCTTCACCTTGAACCTATGACCCCTCGTGAACGTCACCACCGACCCGGGGAAAAGCTTCCCACCGTTCACCCTATCTATGCCTTTCATAATTTTATACACCTCTATTAAGTCTCCCCTCATCCTCCGTCTTTCCAAGGAGAACAACCCCAGTTTCCCCAATCTCTCCTCATAACCAAGCCCCTCCATACCAGGCAACATCCTGGTAAACCTCCTCTGTACTCTCTCCAAAGCCTCCACGTCCTTCTGGTAGTGTGGCGACCAGAACTGGACGCGGTATTCCAAATGCGGCCGAACCAACGTTCTATACATCTGCAACATCAGACCCCAACTTTTATACTCTATGCCCCGTCCTATAAAGGCAAGCATGCCATATGCCTTCTTCACCACCTTCTCCACCTGTGACGTCACCTTCAAAGATCTGTGGACTTGCACACCCAGGTCCCTCTGCGTATCTACACCCTTTATGGTTCTTCCATTTATCGTGTAGCTCCTCCCTACATTATTCCCACCAAAATGCATCACTTCGCATTTATCAGGATTGAACTCCATCTGCCATTTCTTTGCCCAAATTTCCAGCCTATCTATATCCTTCTGTAGCCTCTGACAATGTTCCTCACTATCTGCAAGTCCTGCCAGTTTTGTGTCGTCCGCAAACTTACTGATCACCCCAGTTACTCCTTCTTCCAGATCATTTATATAAATCACAAACAGCAGAGGTCCCAATACAGAGCCCTGCGGAACACCACTAGTCACAGGCCTCCAGCCGGAAAAAGACCCTTCCACTACCACCCTCTGTCTTCTATGACCAAGCCAGTTCTCCACCCATCTAGCCACCTCCCCCTTTATCCCATGAGATCCAACCTTTTTCACTAGCCTACCATGAGGGACTTTGTCAAACGCTTTACTAAAGTCCATATAGACAACATCCACGGCCCTTCCTTCGTCAACCATTCTGGTCACTTCTTCAAAAAACACCACCAGGTTAGTGAGGCATGACCTCCCTCTCACAAAACCATGCTGACTATCGTTAATGAGTTTATTCCTTTCTAAATGCGCATACATCCTATCCCTAAGAATCTTCTCCAACAACTTCCCCACCACGGACGTCAAGCTCACCGGCCTATAATTACCTGGGTTATCCTTCCTACCCTTCTTAAATAACGGGACCACATTGGCTATCCTCCAATCCTCTGGGACCTCACCTGCGTCCAGTGACGAGACAAAGATTTGCGTCAGAGGCCCAACGATTTCACCTCTCGTCTCCCTGAGCAGCCTTGGATAGATTCCATCAGGCCCTGGGGATTTGTCAGTCTTTATATTCTCTCAGGCCCTGGGGATTTGTCAGTCTTTATATTCTCTTTTCCACCCACAGTGCAAAGATGTGTGGGTTAGGTGGGTTGGCCATGCTAAATTGTCCCTTAATGTCAGCGGGACTGGCAGCGTAAATAGGTGGGGTTACGGGGATAGGGCATGGGGGGGATTGTTATCGGTGCAGATCTGATGGGCCGAACGGTCTCCTTTTGCACTGTAGGATTTCTATGATTTCTTTACTCCCTGTGCCCCATCCATGCCAATGTATGCACCTCATATGCCCCTAACAACCCCTTATGGCACCTCATATACTCCATGCTAAGCTATGGCAATTCTGAACACATTCACCACCCGTACCCTCGAGTGACAATAGGATATGTAAAAAAAAAGTTATCAAAAAAAATTGAACTCATAACTTTCCATTTACTCAAAAAGCCCTTTTCACTTCAGTCCAATGAAAGTCTCAATCATTAAGACTCTTTGAAGTATCATTCGCAGAAACTGCAAGCACTAAAATCTTTTTTATCGTGTGGAAATAAACAATGTGCAATTGACGGAATGGATGAGAGGGCAACGTCTTCCCTTGGGTGCAATTGTTTCATCATTCTAATGATGTCTAGGCTCTCAGCCAAGGATGCACGAAAAGCATTCAAAACGTGAATCCAAAATACTTGTTCCCATTTAAAATGCCTGTTACTACTCATCAAAGAGACTGTGTGATACGGTGAGAACTTTAACTAATGCCCAATCCTAACGGTGACCACCTGACTGTGAGAAAACACAGTGTTAATGTCGATTTCAACACGGCTAAAGGAACACACACTATTCCACGTTTATTGCTGCTGACACTAAGAATGGAAAATCTAAATCAAATCAATAGACTTTCTGAGACACGGGGCCCAAACGGGCGCGAAAACGTGGTAAAGTCGAGCGTGAGGCCATTAACGTGATCCGCGCCCGCGTCTGCGCAGATGGCCACTTTACCGAGACCCGGGAATGGCCGCGATCTGATTCGCACCCGAAACGGGCGCAACGACGATTTAAATGCATTTGCATGCATTTAAATTGAATGAATGAACTGTCCTCCCAACTTTATCAGCATTTCCCCCTTTACCACCGTGTTCGCCAATCCAGAATCGCGCCGAAATGGACCTGCTGAATAAAAGTCTGAATCGGGTGCTCCAGCTGCTGAAGAGGCGAGTTCAGAGCTTCCATCGGCTCTCTGACTCAGATCAGTAGTGGTGGGGGGAGGTGGGGAGGCGGGCCAGATCATTCTTTGGTTGTGGGGAGTGAGGCCAGATTATTCTCGGAGGGTGGGGGGGTGGGAGTGAGGCCCGATCGTTGTCTGGTTTGGGGGAGGAGGGCCGATCGTTGTCTGGTGCGAGGGCGGGGGTGATCGTTGTCTGGTTGCGGGGGGGGAGGGAGGAGGAGGTGGGTCAGATGTTCCTCTGGTGGGAGAGGAGGGGGGTGTGAGGCCAGATCATTCTTGGGAGAGAAGGGGGGGGCGGGGAGTGAGGCCAGATCATTCTTGGGAGAGAGGGGGGGGGGTGGGAGTGAGGCCAGATCATTCTCTGGGGGTGGGGGGGGAGTGAGGCCAGATCATTCTCAGGCGGGAGTGAGGCCAGATTGTTCTCTGGGGGGAGGGGAGGAGGGAGGTGGGTAAGATGTATCTCTAGTTGGGGGAGGAGGCCTGATCGCTCACTGGTGGGTGGGCAGGGGGGTCCGCTGCCACTCTGCGGGCGATCGGTGGGGGAGAAGGGGGCAGGGGGTCGCAATCGGTCTGGGTAGCGGTGGGGTGGGTGGATAAGGGGGACAGTGATGTCTCTGGGGGCCATCACGTTCTCCGCTTTCCGTGGCCCGGGAGCGATCTGACACGGGCGCGCATTTTCAAATTTTTTTCTAACTGCGCATGCGCAGTTCAGAGCTCCGATCGTTTCGGGCCCGCTAAGCCCCGCCCACACCACGATTTGGACTCGCGATTTTTTTTCTCAGGCTGAGTGCTAATGGGGGCACCTGAAAGCAGATTTCCGAGTCGGATCTGAATTGCGCCCAGATTCAGCACTTAGAATGAAAATGGTAAAATCAGGCCCACTTTGTCAAGCTCTCATCAATACTTGAGCAGTATTTATTCCAGAAGTTCTCCATGAATTTCAACTAACAAGAGCAAGCATTGTGCTACTCCATCTTATTGGACACCTTATAGACGTAACCAGGAGAAAGGGAGTGCTTGGTAATGATTATTTTGTTCCTGAAGAGGTATCTAGCCCGCTCTAAACAGAGGCACTTGAAAGAACGATATGGGAAATGTAAAAGGCTGGCCTTGAGTTGCCTGTGTTTTTGAGATAATGGACTGCTTCTTACATCTCATCAGACATCCAGGAACACCCATCTCCTGTTGATTTACATTTTAGAATGTGTAAAATGTTCTGAGATCAGTGCAAGACATGACTATTCCCCTCCCAGGAATACACAGAGAAAATGGTTAAAAAGTGCCAGAACAACCAGTGAGGGAAGGAGAACACGGAAGCAAGAAGTGTTTTTCTCCCTCTCCCCCTTTGCCTGGGGGCAGCAAACAGGAAGAATCAGGGCAGCTTCTTCAGTTCATAGAATCCTAGAATCCCTACGGTGCAGAAGGAGGCCATTCGGCCCATCGAGTCTGCACCAACCACAATCCTATCCAGGCCCTATTCCCCTGACCCCACATATTTGCACTGCTAACCTCCCTGGCACTAGTGTTAATTTTAGCATGGCCAATCAACCTAACCCGCACATCTTTGGAGTGTGGGAGGAAACCGGAGCACCCGGAGGAAACTCACGCAGACACAGGGAGAACGTGCAAACTCCACACAGACAGTGACCTGAGGCCGGAATTGAACCCAGGTCCCTGGCGCTGTGAGGCAGTAGTGCTAACCACTGTGCCACCCCCTACAGAAGCAGACAGGTCACCTTTTCCCTCTGGTACAAACCAACAAATGTCTGACAAACTGACAAAGTCAGCTCTACTGAAGTCACCCAACTTAATGGCCACAACATACCACCATCTACACCACACTGGTGTGTGTGCATGTGCGTGTGTGTGTGTGCACGTGTGACATCTTTAACCATAATCCATAGAATTCCTACAGAGCAGAAAGAGGCCATTCGCCCTTCGAGTCTGTACTGACCACAATCCCACCCAGGGCCTATCCCCATAACCCCATGCATTTATGCTGCTGATCCCCTGACACTCGGGTCAATTTAGCATGGCCAATCAACCTAACCCACACATCTTTGGACTGTGAGAGGAAACCAAAACACCCGGAGGAAACCCACGCAGACTCAGGGAGAATGTGCAAACTCCACACAGACAGTGACCCAAGACTGGGAATCGAACCCGTGTCCCTGGCACAATGAGGCAACAGTGCTAACCACTGTGCCACCCCTATTTATTTATTATGTTTCCTTGGGTAAATGATAAATTCACCCTTCCTTTGACTCATGATAGCCTGGTTAACTTGGCTCCTTACAAAAAGTAAATACATCTGGATTGGGAAAAGTTAGTCACGGGGAAAGAACATCAAATAAACCTTTGCTGCGATCAACTGAGGAGATTGGAATAAAAAGGGGGAGCCAGCTTCATCCTCCTCATCTGGGGGTGGAACAAAATTGGGGACCTCCTCACTGGGTCGTAACTCCATCGTCACATTTACCTCCAGAGTTTCCAGTTCCAGGTTTGGACGGTCAAGTTGTTGAAGGCATGGCAAAAGGCCACAATTGGATGTTGAATAAAATGAAGCACATTCTGATTCAGCAACAAAGTGACTCCTTGCAAATGCAGCACATTGAGCAGGGTCAATTGATTGGTATATGTCACTAAACCTCTGTTATATTGTTGTAAGTTGAGACAGTAATATTATCTTCCCACTACGACCATTCAATTCAGGGTGGAACCCTGCAGAAAGTACATATACACAAGCAGCACCTCGCAATAACTCATAGAGTCGTAGAATGAGATAGCACAGCAGCAGGCCATTCGGCCCTTTGTGCCTGCGATTGCTCTTCGGTAGAACTATCCAATTAGTCCCAATCTCCTGCTTTTCCCTTGTAGTCCTACTTACCCTTCAAGTATTCATTCTTTCCTTTCAGGCATCTTCCATTAGAAATCACCTCATCATTAAATTGGGGTGGAAACTTGGCAAGAACTAGTTTAGCCCCAAAATACACCTAAGGAAGAGAGTAAATGTCGCCATGACACGCAGTCTCTATAAATAAATGGAGTTTAAAATTTTAATGGTTTTGGCTATGTTTCCCGAATTACAAAATTTCCATGATGATTCCAATTCGTTCGTGCAAACCATTTTAATCTCTCTCTTAATCCCACAAACATACACCCCCTTTTCTGGACTTGGCACAAAAAGCAACTATGTTCATATGATGCCGGATTCTCAGCTTCCCAACACTTATGTGAATTGGTCCTTTGAACGTCAGATCAATTCTCTGAGGCTTCCCAATCCTGGAACTTTCCAAAAAGCCTCTGAAGACAGAGAGAGAGAGAGAGAGAGCGAGAGGGGGGGGGAGACTGCCTTCTTCCACCAGCTTCTAGCAGCAATTGACCTGAAACTAAGATTCCAACTCCAGGGAGGGGAAAACAAGAGACACTGCTTTCAGTCTCAAGTCCAAACGGCATCTGAGAAAATGAAACTGAAATCTGGTCTTTTCTGTGGAGCATAGCCGTCCCTCGCCATGTGACATAAACTATCAATCATGCTCCAGCCAGCAATCCCAAAGGATCATTAAAAACCACGGGACCCTGCATTAGTTCAGAATAAAACCACCATGATGCCCATTATGTGAGCTTCACAGCTCCAGAGACCTGGGTTCGATCCCCGGCTTGGGTCACAGTCTGTGTGGAGTTTGCACATTCTCCTCGTGTCTGTGTGGGTTTCCTCCGGATGCTCTGGTTTCCTCCCACAGCCCAAAGATGTGCGGGTTAGGTTGATTGGCCATGCTAAAATTGCCCTTAGTGTCCTGGGAAGCGTAGGTTAGGGGGATTAGTGGGTAAATCTGTAGGGATATGGGGGTAGGGCCTGGGTGGGATTGTGGTCGGTGCAGACTTGATGGGCCAAATGGCCTCTTTCTGTACTGTAGGGTTTCTATGATTTCTATGATTATATTGCTTCAGTAACAGTTAGAGGAGACCGGGTGCAGGCATCACGGCAACAATAAAATCTTGCGAAGGAATATGATTGAAATACATTTCTTAAAGGCACAGTATCATCACAAGTAGGACAGGGCAGGTAATCCGTTCACGGCATGCCCATTCCTGAAGTTAGACCATACCTTCATGTGTCTTTCAAAGCCCTAAAAGTCCACTATAGCCTTTAATTAATTGAGGGATGATTTGATCAAGGTGCTGACCTTGTCAAAAGAATTTGATAAGATAAGATATGGAGAAATGATTTTCTCCAGTGAGGGGGAAAACCAAGAAAGACGGGATGTCGGCCTAAAATTAGAGCCATTCCGTTCCAGAACAAAATCAGGAGGAACTTTCTTAAACACAAAGCATAGCAGACATTTGGAAGACTCCTCCCTTAAAAGTCAGAGGATGGTGGAACAGCTGGAGCTTTCAAGACTGAGATAGATAGGCTTTTGTGAGGTAAATGTGTCAAAGGATCAGGAGTAAAGGCAGGTAAATGGATTTGAGATGCAGATCAGCCATTATCTAACTGAGTGATGAAGCAGGCCTAAGGGCTGAATGGCCTCTGACCATGATACCCCTTTGATGTGTTTTCCAGACACCACAGCCGGAATTTTACCAGCACGCCCGCCCCAGAATCGGGGCAGGTGAGGCTCACAGAATGGCATTCTCCGTTAGCCTTGGGCGGACGAGGTTACTTGGATCCAAAAAAAATCAGAAACGTGAAAAAGGGGAAAAGGATTGAATAAATGTACAGATAATTGCTCTTGAACTTCTGCCAAAAAATTATATTTTTAGTACATATATACACATCTTAAAGTCCCACAATTCCTCAGACAAAATGCATCTCAGACAAAAATTAGCCCATCAGACACATTTGTGGACAAAAAGTAGAATCCACAAGTGCCTCTAGCCGTCTGTACCCTGTAGAAAATTCGCCCTGTAATCTCTGTCTGCACCATGGCTAAAGCTGTTAATTATACTTTATAAAAGGGTTCATTTTAGTTCGGCTGCAAAGAGTGTTAGGCTCGGGATACATTCTGCTTTCTGTTAAATAAGCAGTTCGAAGCTGCAGAGAATGCACAAAGCTGAAGTTCAGACCTAGTTCAAGGTCCAGGATCACTATCTGAACACGTTGGCAATGTGTCCAGCCTGCAGCCACATTCAGGAAAGGGACTGGTCATTTTTCTTAATGTTCTCTAATTCTTTCCTTCTTTCCTGAAAAGGAATTAGCAGTTCTGGTATCACCTCACTGGTCTCAGTGGCTCCCTGTATCTCACTATGATGACCATCCAATTGTGCCTTAATCTGCAGATTAAGGGCCCGATTTTACCATTTGGAGTCAAAGGGACGGATCCGGACGTAATGCAGATCCGAGCCCGGAATCCTCTTTGCAGCGCGCCCATACGCTTTTTGCTGGCTCCAGTCCGATCCGCGCAGTGGGCGGGGCTTAGCACTGCCGGAACGATCGGAGCTCTGAACTGCGCATGCGCTCCAAGGCTGCTCCAGAGGCAGATTAGCTGCACGCAACATTGCCCATGCAAATCACATTCATAAGTAGGGGCACATCTGCCATGGAATGTGAGAGAAGAGTTGCCAATACAAACTTCTTTTCATTATGGTTGATTTCCCAGATTTAGTAATCTCCTTGAATCTTATTTCCAACCAAGTTCCACCACGGGGACAATTCTTCCAGGTTCACCACAGGACTCTGAACATTTGAGCACCTGGCTCATGGCTACAGGGACATCAACAATCCAGTTACAGATCATAAATGTATTATACAGGTCACTAATTGCTCACTCGGACACTGTAGTTTAATTACCTTTCCCATAATTAGGCAGCACAAAGAAGATGCTACATTATTTTCAGTTTGTAAGATTCTCCCAAGTCCATCCTCCCCCCCATCCACCACCGACCAACCAGAGATCCATCTGAGCCCGCCCCCCTCCTCCGGTGGACACCAGCGGAAGGCCAGGAAGGTGCTGCAGGCTCTCGAAGGACTGCAGGTCGGAAGGATGGTGGAGGGAAACCAGCGATCGAGGTAGGTTGGGGGTGTGCTCTGCCGAGGGGGGCCTGCCTCCCAGGAGGGTCTGATCCCAGGGGGGGTCTGCCGAGGGGGGGCCTGCCTCCCAGGGGAGTCTCATCTGGTGGGGGGGGGGGGTGTCTGCCGGGATGGTTAGCAGGGGGGTCTGCGAAGGATGGTCGAGGAGGATGGGCTTCGGAGGTTCCCCTGAAGAATCGAAATCCGCTTTGGATTTTTATTCTGCAGGTTGCTTACAGCGCGGATCCGGAATGGACCAGAAGACGGTAAAGTGGGATTTGGCGGTAGAGTTGGGCGCACGGTTCATTAAGTCGATTTAAATGCATGCTAATGCATTTAAATCGTCGAGCTGCCCGATTCGGGTGTGGACCGGACCCGCACCCGAATCGGGTGTCGGTAAAGCCGCGATCTGCTCGGATTCGGGTGCAGATCGCATTAAAGGCCCGACGCCCAACTTTACCGTGATTTCGCGCCCAGAAACGGGCGCAGATGTTTAGTAAAATCGGACCCTAAGGGTCCTGCATGACCAGAGAATCAATCGGAGCGCAGGGTGTGGGGAGGGAATCACCCTGGGAAGCAGCGGTTTCTGTTCTAAAATCTTCTCAGGAGTTGGCTGCAGCCACGAGGCTGCAAGCCTCTGGATAGCCTTCACCTGTAAATAAATGTGTTGTTTTTCCCTTAACTGGTGAACAAGAATTATTACATTGGCAAAGAGGGCAAAAGTGAACTTCGAACTGTGGGCCCGATTTTACCAACAATTTGCGACCGTTTTCGGGCGCGGAATCGCTGTAAAGTCGGGTGGGAGGCCTTTATCGCGATCTGCACCCGCATCCGAGCAAATCGCCACTTTACCGAGAGCCGCGAATGGCGGGGATCCGTTGCGCGCCCAAATCGGGCAGACCGACGATTTAAATGCATTAGCATGAATTTAAATCGATTTAATGAACTGCCCGCCCAACTCTATCCTCATTTCCCACTTTACTGCCGTGTGTACTATTCCGGATCCACGCTTCTAGCGACCTGCTAAATAAGTCTGAAGCCGACGCTGCAGCTTCCGAAGAGCGGGTTCAGAGCCTCCAACGGGGTGGGGGGGTGGGGTGGGAAGGAGGAGGGAGGCGGGCCAGATGTATTTCTGGGCGGGGGAGAGGAGGAGGGAGGCAGGTCAGATGTATTTCTGGGGGGGAGGAGGAGGAGGCGGGTCAGATGCATCTCTAGGGAGGGGCGAGAGGGATGCTCGTTGTCTGGTGGTGGGGGGAGGCCCGATCGTTCATTGGTGGTGGGGGGACACGGATGGATCTCTGGTGGGGGGGGGCAGGGGGGTCTGCTGCCACTCTGCGGGTGATCCCTCCTCCCCACCAGAGGAACGAATCCCTCCTCCTGGAGTGGACGTGCAGCCATCCCACAAAACCTTCAGGATCAAGCGATTCCTCGCTAAGAAGGTGAAGCAGAGCTGGCCAATTCCACAGAGGATCCGCATGAAAACCGCAACAAGATCAGGTACAACTCCAAGAGGAGACACTGGAGAAGGACCAAGCTGGGCCTGTAAAGGGATACACCATCGCTACAGTGATTGGTGGTCGATTTTCATATTTATGTCCATTGGAGATTTTGCGCTAGTTGCTTGCTCTGGGAATGTTTGTTCTGTTTGTTAGATATTATCTTTCATGTAGATTGATCGAGAGATGTTGGGATGGATGCAGAAGATACTTTCTGTGCTGACGAATAGGGGAGATGCTTTCTTAATTTGTGACAAGGGAAATCGTTCCATGCTCATGTATACCTACACTATTCTCACACTGATGGAGATGAGAGGGGTTTTTGGATTTGGCAGATATTTTCTAGACTGATAGATGAGGGAGATATTTTCAGACTGATGGATACGTGAGCTATTTCACACTGATGGATGGAAGATCATTTTTCAAACTGTTGAATATTTCCCATGTTTTCACAGTCATGGATCTGAGCGGAATTTTCATCATGAAACATATGGGAAAAATATTCATTCTAAAGGATATGGGAGATGTTGTTTCACTGATGGGAATGGGCGATAACTTCGTGTCACTGGGTCGGGGTGACATTTTCATAATGATATATATTGGCGACATTTTAGTGCCGATCGTAATATGGAATGACTTCATCCTGCTGGATATGGGCGATTCTTTCATATTGATGGAGATGGGCGATGCATTTAACACTGTTGCCCCCCTCCCTCCCCACCGATCGCCCGCAGAGTGGCAGCGGACCCCCCTGCCCCCCCCACCAGAGATCCATCTGCCCCCCCCCCACCCCAAGATACACCCTCGCTGCTGCTTTTCGCTCCGAGCCGCTCTTTCCGCTTTCTGCTTTTTCTTTCTTTCCCGACACGGACGCGCTTTTTCAAATTTTTTTCAAACTGCGCATGCGCAGTTCAGAGCTCCGATCATTCCGGCAGCGCTAAGCCCCGCCCACAGCGCGGATCGGTCTGGAGATGGCTAAAAGCGTATGGGGGCGTCTGTACGCGGATTTCTAGGTCGGACCTGTATTACGCCCAGATTCGGCACTTAGAATTAAAATGGTAAAATCGGGCCCTGTGAGTATGCAGTTCCATTGAAGTTGAGTAAAGTTGAAAGAAAGAAGAGTAATCAGAAACATGCCCCCATTTGGACGGAGAGATACTTTTGATGCCTCCAGGCTTACAATTTGATTCACTGTCTCACAACCCCAAGCCCACCCGACTCCAAGTCATTCAGTGAGTTGTTGAATTGGCAGTCACATTTCCATCCAAAACCATTGATCATATTTCAGAGATTTAATTCAAGGAGGGGAGAGCCCCAGAGTAAACTATTGCGATTTATATATTTGCTTCAACACCAAGTTGAAGCAAATCTCACAGCACTGCGACTTCAGAGCCACTTTGAATGATATGCTGCGGGACAGATTAGTCTGTGGTTAGTGGGTGAATAATGAGGCTATTCAATAGAAGTTACTAGCAGGGGCAGATATAAATTTCAAGTGAACATTGGAGATAGTGCCGACAATGGAGAGCCCTGAACAGGGTGCACTAGAGTTACAAAGTGTATAAAATGGTGTAATTTGCCAGTTAAGCACTAGCGCCAAAATTTACCTGCAGTCAGCACTAGCGCCAAAAACAAAATTGTAGTAGGGAAGCACATTCTCCCCGTGTCTGCGTGGGTTTCCTCCGGGTGCTCCGGTTTCCTCCCACAGCCCAAAGATGTGCGGGTTAGGTTGATTGGCCATGCTAAATTGACCCTAGTGTCAGGGGGACTAGCAGGGTAAATATGTGGGGTTATGGGAATAGGGCCTCGATGGGATTGTGGTCGGTGCAGACTCAATGGGCTGAATGGCCTCCTTCTGCACTGGAGTGATTCTATGATTCTATGATCTTCCATGATCTACAAGTGATTTCAGTCACAGCTAAAACAAGAAGATTTAGAAGAGGAAACCAATCGGCAAAGATTGAAGCAGAATGTTGCTGTTGTGGGGGTAGCCACCCCCCTGAATCCTGGAGGTCCAAAAAAGGCTGAATGTTTTTCTATCATAGAAAAGGCCATTTAAGGCATTGTGGTGCAAAAGCAAGTCACGTCTACCCAGTGGCCGATTAAGTAGAGCATCACAAGTATATAATGTGGAAGAAGCTAGCACCAACGACTTAGATGTTCATTCCCTGTTTGATGTGAAAGTGGGCAAGGTAGCCCTCATTACTGTAATGTTCCTGGTAAATTGAAAGCCTCTTGAGGTGGAAGTAGACACCGGGGGTATCTGCCACTGTGAGAGGTCGACATACGTTTCAGTACTTGAGAGAAGGAGCCCAGCCATTCAACTTAAAGAGTACTGCAGTGAAGTTGATAACTTACACAGGGGAAAGAAAGATTATCAATAGTTTTTAGTGTTCAGAAATTCAACCAGTATTGTACAGTAGGCACTTCATCATTGTTTCTGCTCACAAACTACTTTTGGGTTTTCCTAAAGAAAACAAGGCTATTCCGTCAATCACATTGGTAAGATTCAACAGTGGGTGCTAATCCTTTCCACCAATGAATATACCTTCATTCACCGGCCTAGAACACACATAGCGGATGCACTTAGTCACCTACCTTTACCAGAGACAGCTGCACCTCCCCCAGTACCACAGGAAATTGTCCTGGCATCGAATTTCTTAGACACGTTGCCAGTCTCAGCAAAACAGATCAAGTACTGGACCAGAACTTGATCTGTTTGGCTGAGACCAATAGACAGATTAGTTTCCTGCAACGTGAGAGAGTGGGAAAGTTGGAAATGGAAAGGTCAGTAAAGTTGATTTGAGATTAGATAGCTTCCCCATTTTCTTCTTCTGAAAATGTATCACCTTAACTTCTCCACAGCAATTTTATCTGATGCCCTGTGCCCAATTATTCACCTGTCTATGATGTCTTCCTGAAGTCACACGCAATCCTCTTCAGCATTTAGCCACATCCCTTATTTTGTGATCTCTATAAATTTTGATACTTTTGATAAAGGATTGAAATAAATAATTGTTGTTCTTGTACCTCAGTACCCACGTTTAGATTAAACAAGTCTGTGTATGTGTGTGTGCTTTTGTGTGAGTTTGTGTGTGTTATGTGTGTATTTGGTGTTCATGTATGTGTGTGTGTGTGCTTGTGTGCAATTGTGTGTGTTCTTCTGTTTGTACGCATGCTTGTGTGTGTTCATTTGTGTCTGTGTTCAAGTATGCAAGTGTTCATATGCATTTGTGTGTTCTTATGTCCGTGTTTCATGTGTGTATGTTCATCTGTTTAGATATGTGTTTGTGTGTGTGTGCATTTGTGTGTGTTCATGTATATGTAGGTGTTCATGTGTTTGTGATTGTGTGTGTACGTGTGTCCACGTTTGTATGTTTGTGCATCTGTTCATGTATGCATGCATGCGTATGTGTTTGCGTGTATATTGAGAGTTGCAGTAAACATCCCAACAATATTATAGGTAGGACAGTTGCTGAATTCCAGACTCAAATCAGGCAGCATCAGTGACTGGTATGCCCAGTGAGATGAGGGGTACAGCCCTCAACCACGTTCACTAACAGAGATTACTTGGTAATTTAGCTCATTGATTGTGGGGTAAGGCACAGAGGTTTTCCTTCAAGCCCTCTCTATAAGAAAGCTGCATTCATACATTTATGTTTTAAATTTCACTTACCTTTCCCTTTGGTTTCCAGGACCTGACCCTGACCTGAGGCATAGAAGCATTCTCTGAAAGACCTATGTATTTGGCCAGGATTGCTACCCTTCTATTCTTCAAATAGTGCTCGGGACCTTTTTCACCTAAGAGTGAGTCTTGATTTACTGCCTCATCTGAAAGACAGCGCCTCTGATAGAGCAGCACTCTTTCATTATCACAGTAAAGTCAGAGGCCAGATTTATGCTGAAGTCCCTGGAGTGGGGTCTTGAGCTCATAAACGAAGGTGCTAACACTGATTTCCCTGTGAGACATCCTGCCAAATATCCATGTAGTGTGTTATAGCAGAACTCATTTCTCTTCTCACTCAAAGCCCCACATGTGCTGTGCCCAGTTCTAGATAGTACATAGTAACCAGGAAAAACAACTCTGACTAACGTTTCCTCTCGCTAGCAAAAAGGCAAACCCACATGCAAATCAAAGGAGGAACCTTGCAATCTGAGATTAAGCCATGCGTTTGCAAACTTGGTGTCATGTCTAATTCCGAGATGAGTTTCTGAATTTATTTTCGTGCCATTTCTAAGACTCCCTTCTTTCACTTCTGTAACATTGCTCAACTTTGCTCATGTCTCATCTCATCTGATGTTGAAACCTTCAACCATGCTTTCGTTATCACTAGACTTGACTATTCCTATGGACTCCTGACTGGTCTCCGTTAATCTACCCTCCAAACTTCTACTGTGTATTAACTCGCACAGTGTCTCATCCTCCTTTCACCCCTGTGTTCACTGATCTACATTGGCACCCAGTCGAGTGACAACATAAAATCATAGAATCTTACAGTGCAGAAGGAGGCCATTTGGCCCATCGAGTCTGCGCCGACCACTATCCCACCCCCCCCAACCCCCACCTCCCCCCACCTTCCCCCACCCCCCCACCTTCCCCCACCCCCCCACTCCACCATCCCCCCCCCCACCCCCCCGCCCCGCCCCTATCTACATATCCACATGCATTTACCCTAGCTAGTCCCCCTGACACTAAGGGGCAATTTAGCATGGCTAATCCACCTAACCTGCACATCTTTGGAGTGTGGGAGGAAACCGGAGCACCCGGAGGAAACCCACGCAGATACAGGGAGAATGTGCAAACTCCGCACAGACAGTGACCCAAGCCGTGAATTGAACCCGGGTCCCTGGCATTGTGAGGCAGCAGTGCCAACCACTGTGCCACCGTGATCTTAAAATTCTCATCTTTTTTTCAAATCTCTCCATGAGCTCGCCCCTCCCCTGCCTTTGTAATCTCCTTCAGTCCCACAACCCTCGAAGATATCAGACATTTGTGTTTTAAATTTCACGGGCGGCACGGTGGCACAGTGGTTAGCATCACTGCCTCACAGCGTCAGGGACCCGGGTTCGATTCCCAGCTTGGGTCACTGTCTGTGCAGAGTTTGCACCTTCTCCCCGTGTCTGTGTGGATTTCCTCCGAGTGCTCCGGTTTCCTCCCACAGTCCGAAAGATGTGCTGGTTAGGTGCATTGGCCATGCTAAACTCTCCCTCAGTGTACCTGACCAGGCGCCGGAGTGTGGCGACTACGGGATTTTCACAGTAATTTCATTGCAGTGTTAATGTAAGCCTACTTGTGACACTAATAAATAAACATTAAACATTAAAGATATCTGTGTTCATCTAATCTAGGCCTCTTGTGCATTCCTTATTTGAGTTGCTCCACCATTGGTGTCTTGTAGCAGTGGTTGCCTGAAGCCTAAGCTCTCGGATTTCCTCTTTACAATTCTCTTCTTCTAAGACATGCCATAAAAACTACCTCTTTGTCCAAGATTTTTGATTTGATTTGATTTGATTTATTATTGTCACATGTATTAGCGTAGTGAAAAGTATTGTTTCTTGCGCGCTATACAGACAAAGCATACCGTTCATAGAGAAGGAAACAAGAGAGTGCAGAATGTAGTGTTACAGTCATAGTCAGGGTGTAGAGAAAGATCAACTTAATGCGAGGTGGGTCCATTCAAAAGTCTGATGGCCGCAGGGAAGAAGCTGTTCTTGAGTCGGTGACCTCAGACTTTTGTATCTTTTTCCCGACGGAAGAAGGTGGAAGAGAGAATGTCCGGGGTACGTGGAGTCCTTGAT
Organism: Mustelus asterias; assembly: GCF_964213995.1. Lineage (NCBI taxonomy): Eukaryota > Metazoa > Chordata > Chondrichthyes > Carcharhiniformes > Triakidae > Mustelus > Mustelus asterias. The sequence continues at coordinate 104,088,821 of NC_135810.1, read as the reverse complement.
TATGCTGGCTGCATGCCAAGGCAGCGGGGAGTGTAGGCAGAGTCAATGGATGGGAGGCTGGTTTGCCTGATGGATTGGGCTACATTCACGACCTTTTGTAGTTTCTTGCAGTCTTGGGCAGAGCAGGAGCCATACCAAGCTGTGATACAACCAGAAAGAATGCTTACTATGGTGCATCTGTAAATGTTGGTGAGAGTCGTAGCTGACATACCGAATTTCCTTAGTCTTCTGAGAAAGTAGAGGCATTGGTGGGCTTTCTTAACTATAGTGTCGGCAGGAACCAGGACAGGTTGTTGGTGATCTGGACACCTAAAAACATGAAACGCTCGACCCTTTCTACTTCATCCCCATTGATGTAGACAGAGGCATGTTCCCCCCTACGATTCCTGAAGTCATCTGATCTAAATATATTCCCTCATGTGACCTGGTCTCACACCTTGTTTTATAATGCTCTTGCGAAGTGCTGCGTAATGTGCAAGGTACCATATAAATATAAGTTGTTGTTGAACCCACTGGTGTGCGTAACCTAGTATTACACTCCCTGATGTTTTACCCACTAGCCAATTGTTTAGTGGACCTGCAATGTGGTTTACTCTGCAGTTAGTTGTATGATATGTTTATGCATGAATGTCAACTGCCCAAACATGACTGACTACATTAGAAACACACCTCTAGTCATCCTAAATGTAGGTATATATGTAATTATTTCATGCCAGCTTTCCTTCTATTTTAACAGTTAATTATATTTCACTGTAATAATCTGCTTTCTGACAGTTATGCTTGCCAGTTACTCACATGCACATCTGACATATATCTGGGAGAAATGCATTCCGAAAGGAAATTCCTCGGGATTTATGTTTCTGTTGTAACCGAATTCCTTCCTCTTCTTCCCATTCCTCACCTTTCTCCCGTTCTCTTTCCTACTCTTCTTTCCATTTCTAGCTGTGAGGATCACTGAGAATAATGCTGATGTGCTGTCCCACAGTAATGAGGGTGGGCCTGTCCAGACTCTGCCTTGTCTGTGCAGTCTTGCACATTTTCCCTCACGTTTTATTCCAAGTATCATCACTTCTTGAGCTCCTGTCTGCACACAACCCCGCAGCAAGTTATCATCAGGATGGTGTGCTTAACCCGAGAATTTCTGATAGAAATGCCTAAGTGTGAAGAAATGAAATTGCCTTTCCGATGCTATCTGTCATGGTGATAAAATGAGAATAGTCAGCACTTTTACAGCAGTCGTTTCAGTTTAGCATCTCTTTGGAAGATTCCTCTATTCAAACCTTACAAATCAAACAGATTGTAGTGGACTCACTTTCAACCACTTGCATTTATATAGCACCTTTAACTTAGCGGAACATCTCAAGGCACTTCCCAGGAGCCTTATTCACCAGAAGTTGGCACCGAGTCACACTAGGAGATATTAGGCCAGAGGAAGGTTTTAAAGAGTTTGTTCAAGGAAAGAGGCAGAGAGGTAAATGTGGATAGTGACACGGTGGCACAGTGGTTAGTGCTGCTGCCTCGCAGTACCAGGGTCCCAGATTCGATTCCAGCCTTGGGTCGCTGTCTATGTGGAGTTTGTACGTTCTCCCCATGTCTGGTGGGTTTCCTCTGGGTGCTCTGGTTTCCTTCCACAGTCCAATGTTGTGCAGAACAAGTGGATTGGCCATGCTAAATTGCCCATTAGTGTGCCAAGTTGTGTAGGTTAGACGGATCAGCCATGGTAAATGTGTGGGGTTATGGAGATAGGGCGGGGGAGAGGACCTGGTTATATACTCTATAAGGGTCTACCATTTACCAAAAGCAGCATGTTAATGAGGGCTCCCTCACATGCTTTCATGTTGAACAATGAGTGAACATTTAAATTCTTAGTACTGGACACTTCTGTATTATGAACCTGTGATGTATTACTCACTCTGTTGCTGGCTAGACTTGACTTATTTTTATATTGGTGCCTTGAGTGTAGCAGAAAAAAAAAATTATAGACTCCCTACAGCACCATTGAATCCCTACAGTGCAGAAGGAGGCCACCTGGCCCATCGAGGTTCCACCGACTCTTCAAAAGAGCATCTTACCCTGGTCCACCCCACCCCATCCAATCCCCATAACCCCATGCATTTACCATGGCCAATCCACCTAACCTACACATCTTTGGAGTGTGGGAGGAAACAGGAGCACCCGGAGGAAACCCATGCATACACGGGAAAACATACAAACTCCACACAGACAGTCACTCAAGATCAGAATTGAACCCAGGTCCCCAGCACTGTGAGGCAGCAGTGCTGACCACGTGCCACCTGAATTTCAATGTGACATAAGACTCACGATCTTGGGACTGCTTTTTTTTCTTTGACCTCGTTGCCACTGTAATAATTTCTGTTCACCAGTTAGCCAAATAACAATTGCATCATTTATAACCATCATAAACAGGCTTACAGCCTCATGGCTGCCAGTCAGGGCTTGAGAAACCCAAGCTCACCAGGCCGATCTCCCATTCTGCTCCCTGATTGGCTCCCTGAGTCATGTGACCCTCACTCTGCAGTGGGGTCCATAAAGGGGCAATCACCACAATATATCAGTATCTCTTCACAGTAAGTGGTTAATCAACAGAACATATAACAGAATGCAGTCGGTTTGGTTTCTCTAGGGTTTTTCAAGAAAGAATTTGTGGGCGGCACGGTGGCACAGTGGTTAGCACTGCTGTCTCACAGCGCCAGGGACCCAGGTTCGATTCCGGCCTTGGTCACAGTCTGTGTGGAGTTTGCACATCCTCCCCGTGCCTGCATGGGTTTCCTCCGGGTGTTCTGGTTTCCTCCCACAGTCCAAAAATATACAGGTTTGGTTGATTGGCCATACTAAATTGACCCTAGTGTCAGTGAGATTAGCAGGATAAATGTGTGGGGTTACGGGCATAGGGCCTGAGAGGGATTGTGGTCGTTACAGACTCGATGGGCCAAAACCTTCTGTAGGGATTTGATGATTCTATGAATATGGACCAGTTCCTGAAAGAGCACATTTCACAACATCAAAGATGACGACTGGGAAGTAGGAAGACCTGGTGAGTCATTGTGCACTTCCTGGAGCCCTTTTGCTTTTTTTTGAGGGCTGGTAGAGGAATTAACCTGAGATTTGCCCTAAATTTACCTCAGATTTTCTTTCACTTTTACTTTTCTGCCTCTCCTCAGGGATTATGTATCTGAGGGAATGGGTTGGAGGTTGCACCATTTGTGAGTGGGGAAGGCTTCTTTGGACCAGCTGTCTTTTGACAATCTTGTTTTTCATACATTGGTACCTTGTGCTAAAATTGTTACAGTTGGTCCATCTGTTTATGTCAACTGAAGAGAACAGAAACAATATCATGACTTCACTCACATTGAAATCAAATTACATTAAAGTGAGTTCACTTGGGAGTTCGTAGTATGAGACACTTTGAGGCACTGGGAGGCAGGAATTTGATGAAAGGCAGATTTAAAGCATAAGCAGGGGAACACTGGATAAACAAAGAACAAACAAAGAACAATACAGCACAGGAACCGGCCCTTCGGCCCTCCAAGCCTGCACCGATCATGTGTTCCTAACTAGACCATCCGTTTGTATCCCTCTATTCCCAGTCTGTTCATGTGGCTATCTAGATAAGTCTTAAATGATCCCTAGCGTGTCTGCCTCAACCACCTTGCTTGGTAGTGCATTCCAGGCCCCCACCACCCTCTGTGTGAAATATGTCCCCCGCATATCTGTATTGAACCTTGTCCCCCTTACCTTGAACTTGTGACCCCTTGTGTTTGTCATTTCTGACCTGGGAAATAGCTTCCAACCGTTCACCCTATCTATGCCCTTCATAATTTTATAAACTTCTTTCCAGGGAGAACAACCCTAGTTTACTCAATCTCACCTCATACCTAATACCTAATACCCTCCATACCAGGCAACATCCTGGTAAACCTTTTCTGTGATGGTATAACATTGCTGAGAGAAAATGTGTGACACAACAAACGGCACGGTGGCACACTGGTTAGCACCGCTGTCTCACAGCGCCAGGGACCCAGGTTCGATTCCCGGCTTGGGTCACTGTCTGTGTGGAGTATTACATTCTCCCCATGTCTGCGTGGGTCTCCTCCGGGTGCTCCGGTTTCCTCCCCAGTCCGAAAGATGTGCTGGTTAGGGTGCATTGACCGTGCTAAATTCTCCCTCAGTGTACCCGAATGGGCGCCGGAATGTGGCGACTAGGGGACTTTCAGAGTAACTTCATTGCAGTGTTAATGTAAGCTACTTGTCACACTAGTGAATAAACTAAATAAACTAAGGTGGGCTGGCTAAAAGGCCTGCCTCGGGGCTTTGGGACTTCACCCCAGTTATAATTAAAATTCTAGTCCTCATTCTCCCCCACCTCCACATGATCAGCACGGTGGCACAGTGGTTAGCACTGCTGCCTCACAGCGATAGGGACCCGGGTTCAATTCCGGCCTCGGGTCACTGTCTGTGTGGAGTTTGCACTTGCTCCCCGTGTCTGCGTGGGTTTCCTCCGGATGCTCCCACAGTCCAAAGATGTGTGGGTTAGGTGGATTGGCCATGCTAGATTGTCCCTTAGTGTCAGGGGGACTAGCAGGGTAAATACTTGGGGTTACGGGGATAGGGCCTGGCTGGGATTGCTGCCAGTGGAGGCTCGATGGGCCGAATGGCCTCCTTCTGCGTTGGAGGGATTCTATAATTCTATGTCAATTTGGTATCTGTATTCAGTAATGTTGGTGGAGTTCCCATAAATTGTTGTCATGGTTACAGTGCTCAAGTAGTTAGGCAGGTTATGTAACAAAGCAGGTAATGGTGTAAGTGAAGAGCCAGCCTGAATCAGGTACTTCGGGAGTGGTTTTCAGGTGGCAAGGAAGTTTATTGCCAAATTTAGATGCGCACTTTTGAAGCCGTAACGCCCTGTGACTACATGAATCGGGGAGAGCAGGGGAAACCGGGCCTTGTCTTTTTAATGAGCAGCTAGCTCCATGTCTTTTCCTCTTTCCCAGTTAATTATTCTTTTGTTTTCTTTAATTGTGTCTGTCTTCCCTTTCCTTTTGGTCAGTTGGCGTATCTTAGTCACAGAGTCAAGAAAGGGGATCAAAAGGGGCTAGAATAACCATGACACACAATGGCTACGAAACAGCTGAGTTGGCGCTGGAGGATGCATGGATGTGTCTGCTTCAAAAAGAGGATGTCAAGTTCTGGAGGCCTTGCTTAAACAATGGGACAATCGGCCAGACTGTTTTCCGGATAAGCTACGATAAATCTGGTCTGTTATTTTGCACACAGAGACGTATGTTTCCCGGTACCCTTGCGAGGGATATTTTAGAATTGAAACGCTTGCGGAGTCCTGCAAAGTGGCTCTCTTGCGAACGCGGTGCTGTGAACTCTCAGCTCTGGCATGGTGAACTGGCAGCCAACAAAATGCAACAAGCAATCGTATCACAAGGGAGTCACATTCATTCATAAAGCAGAGGAACAACAGAAACGCTGTCAAATGGTTTCCTCAACATAGACGTTACACATAAGCCGTCACTGTTCCTGAGAGTGCCGGGAATGAGACAGGAGAATGATGAGGAATGACTTTAATTCTTTACTAGAATGACCTCTGGAACATAACAAGGTCAAAAAATGTTGCATGCGGAGGTGGAATTGATGCAAATGTACTACTGATTCCGGAGAGGACCATAATAGACAGGAAGTAAGTGCCAAAAAACTTCCAGTTAAGACGGAATTGAAAGCCATATGCCCTTATCAACAGGAGCAAGGCTGACATAGTAATCTCGGCCATTTCTTTCAGAGTTCACAAGCTATTTATTTAAAAGTTAACCATTAGTGGCACTCAGGGGTTTACACTGGACTGATGATCCTCACTCTTGGTGAAGTCTTGCTCAGAACAGTGGATATTTTTCTAATTGAACGAACAGCTGGAATCCTGATAATGAGCAAAATACTGCAGATGCTGGAATCTGAAACAAAAGCAGAGCATGCTGGATAAACTCAGCAAGAAGTTTAACAACACCAGGTTAAAGTCCAACAGGTTTATTTGGTAGCAAAAGCCACACAAGCTTTCGAGGCTCTGAGCCCCTTCTTCAGGTGAGTGGGAATTCTGTTCACAAACAGAACTTATAAGACACAGACTCAATTTACATGAATAATGGTTGGAATGCGAATACTTCCAACTAATCCAGTCTTTAAGAAACAAAACAATGGGAGTGGAGAGAGCATCAAGACAGGCTAAAAAGATGTGTATTGTCTCCAGACAAGACAGCCAGTGAAACTCTGCAGGTCCACGCAACTGTGGGAGTTACAAATAGTGTGACATAAATTCTGATTCTAGGATCGCATGATAAAGACTCAGGAGGAAAAAAGCAGAAATATTTATGTGAAATAGTGTGACATAAACCCAATATCCCGGTTGAGGCCGTCCTTGTGTGTGCGGAACCTGGCTATCAGTTTCTGCTCCGCGACTCTGCGCTGTCGTGTGTCGCGAAGGCCGCCAACAAAATGCAACAAGCAATCGTATCACAAGGGAGTCACATTCATTCATAAAGCAGAGGAACAACAGAAACGCTGTCAAATGGTTTCCTCAACATAGACGTTACACATAAGCCGTCACTGTTCCTGAGAGTGCCGGGAATGAGACAGGAGAATGATGAGGAATGACTTTAATTCTTTAAAGTGACTTTAATTTAAATGATATTCGGGTAAGCGTTCTCCAAGGCGGCCTTCGCGACACACGACAGCGCAGAGTCGCGGAGCAGAAACTGATAGCCAGGTTCCGCACACACAAGGACGGCCTCAACCGGGATATTGGGTTTATGTCACACTATTTCACATAAATATTTCTGCTTTTTTCCTCCTGAGTCTTTATCATGCGATCCTAGAATCAGAATTTATGTCACACTATTTGTAACTCCCACAGTTGCGTGGACCTGCAGAGTTTCACTGGCTGTCTTGTCTGGAGACAATACACATCTTTTTAGCCTGTCTTGATGCTCTCTCCACTCCCATTGTTTTGTTTCTTAAAGACTGGATTAGTTGGAAGTATTCGCATTCCAACCATTATTCATGTAAATTGAGTCTGTGTCTTATAAGTTCTGTTTGTGAACAGAATTCCCACTCACCTGAAGAAGGGGCTCAGAGCCTCGAAAGCTTGTGTGGCTTTTGCTACCAAATAAACCTGTTGGACTTTAACCTGGTGTTGTTAAACTTCTTACTGTGTTTACCCCAGTCCAACGCCGGCATCTCCACATCATGACTACCATAAACTCAGCACCAGGAGGGAGAGAATCAGAGTCGTGGCATGACTCCAATGTCCTCTGCAGTCACACAATTCACGGCAGACACTCTCGTGCAGCACTGAAGGAGTACAGGGCTGTTAGAGGAACCACCTTTAGGAAGAGACATTAGACCGAGGTCCCGTCTATCCTCTCAGGGGCAATGAAAAGGATCTCATAGCACTATTATGAAGGAGAACAGTGGAGTTATTCCTGGTGTCTTTCAGTTAACCAGGTTACCTGGTTACCTGGTCATTATCACATTGCTGCTTGTAGGAGCTTGCTATGCACAAATTGGCTGCTGCATTGCCCTGCATTACAACAGTGACTACATTTTAAAAGTACTTCATTAGCTGTAACACACTTTGAGATGTCTGATAGTCATGAAAAGTGCTATATAAAATCTCTCTTCCTTTCGCTGAATTCATTAATGATAAAACTATTTTATGCCCTTTTGAATGGTGGTATAATCCACTTGAAGTTCACTAGTTGCACACACCAACAGAACCCTTCACATTAGTCCGAGGAACATACAAATTAGTGCCGCAAATCTTCGATCTCGCCCGTGGTTGGGATTCTCCAGTGCCGCTGCAGTGAATGGAGTTTTGGCTGTGATGCGCGACAATTAAGCACGTGGAACCAAGGCTTCGATATTGAAGGCTTTAATTGTGTAACAATGGAACTACTAACACGAATACACCAGTTCAGACTGAAGGGGTCCTGCCGGAGCAGGGGGTCTTATACCTCGCCACCGGAGGCGGGACCCCACTGGAATGTGCCATGATAACTCTTATAACAGGTAAACACCCTAACCCAACAACATTGTACAACCCCACAGTAACAACACCCTAGCCCAACAGTAACATAATAACAACCCCCAGTGGTGAACCAACGATGGTTCACCACATTCACCCCTCCTTTAAGAACAAAAGGTGGCGGGGTGCAAGAAAAACAGGTCATATAAACAGACAATTCACAGAATTCACAAGTCCAGACGGTCTGGAGGACCGCACCGACGCTGTGATCTCCTCAACACCGGTTGCGAAACCGGAGCAGGTGCTTGTGGTGGCGTTCTTTCCAAAACAACGTCTGGCTGTCCCCTCAAGGACTCCCGGGCCGGCCGGCCCTGGTGAGGCGATGGTGCAGGGGATCCTGGAACCTTTGGTGGTGGTGGTGGTGGTGATGATGATGGTGGCGCCGATCTCCGAGTCTCAGGCAAGCTGTACATGGGAGTAAAAGTGTTATGCACTGGTCCCGGTGCTGACCGCGCCACGTCTGGGGAAGCAATGAGGAGTAGTGGATTCGTGACTGGGGGAATAGGAGCGACAGGAGTTGCTACGTCCCCTGCGGGCGCCAGGTCTCTAATGGAGACAGTGTCCTCTCGCCCGTCAGGATATGCCACATAGGCATACTGAGGGTTGGCGTGGAGGAGTTGGACCGGTTCGACCAAGGGGTCGGACTTGCGAGCCCTCACATGTCGCCGCAGAAGGACGGGTCCTGGGTACGTCAACCAGGCTGGCAATGAGGTTCCCGAGGACGACTTCCGAGGGAATGAGAACATCCTCTCGTGGGGAGTAGCATTGGTTGCCGTACACAGGAGGGAGCGGATAGAATGGAGCGCATTTGGAAGGACCTCCTGCCAACGGGAGACTGGAAGGCCCCTGGATTTCAGTGCCAGTAAGACAGCCTTCCAGACTGTAGCATTCTCCCTTTCCACCTGTCCGTTACCCCTAGGGTTGTAGCTCGTGGTTCTACTAGAGGCAATTCCGAATGAGAGCAGGAATTGCCTCAAGTCGTTGCTCATGAACGACGAGCCCCTGTCGCTATGAATGTAGCAGGGGTACCCGAACAGGGTAAAAAGCTCACTGAATGCCTTGATGACGGTGGCAGTCGACGTGTCCGCACAGGGGACAACAAACGGAAACCGGGAATACTCGTCTATTATGTTGAGGAAATAGACATTCCGGTCCGTTGAGGGAAGGGGGCCCTTAAAATCCACACTCAGCCTCTCAAAAGGGCGAGTGGCCTTGACCAATTGTGCCCAGTCTGGTCGATAAAAGTGTGGTTTGCATTCTGCGCAAATCCGACAGCTTCTCGTCACTGACCTGACATCCTCCACCGAGTAGGGCAGGTTGCGGGCTTTGACGAAGTGGTAGAGTCTGGTGACTCCAGGATGACACAGATCATTGTGGAGAGCCTTCAAGCGGTCCTCCTGCATGATGGCGCATGTTCCCCACGAGAGGGCATCCGAGGGCTCATTGAGCTTCCCTGGACGATACATAATATCGTAATTATAGGTGGAGAGCTCAATTCTCCACCGCAGGATCTTATCGTTCTTGATCTTGCCCCTCTGCGTGTTGCTGAACATAAACGCCACGGATCGTTGATCCGTGATCAGGGTGAACCGCTTCCCTGCCAGGTAATGGCGCCAGTGTCTGACTGCCTCCACAATGGCCTGAGCCTCCTTCTCCACCGCTGAGTGCCGAATTTCTGGGCCTTGAAGGGTGCGGGAAAAGAACGCGATGGGCCTGCCTGCCTGGTTTAGTGTGGCGGCTAGGGCGAAATCAGATGCATCACTCTCCACCTGGAAAGGAATGGATTCATCCACCGCGTGCATCGTGGCTTTCGAGATGTCGCTTTTCAAAGCCTTGAAGGCCAATTGGGCCTCCGGCGTAAGTGGGAAGGTCGTGGACTTAATGAGCGGACGAGCTTTGTCCGCGTAGTTGGGGACCCACTGTGCATAATACGAAAAGAACCCGAGGCATCTCCTCAGTGCTTTCGTGCTAGCGGGCAAGGGAAGTTCAGTAAGTGGGCGCATACGGTCTGGATCAGGGCCAATGACCCCGTTTTCCACCACGTATCCGAGGATGGCTAACCTACGCGTACGGAATACGCACTTCTCCCTGTTATAGGTCAGATTCAGGCGAGATGCAGTGCGCAGAAAGTGTTGGAGATTCGTGTCGTGGTCCTGCTGGTCATGGCCGCAGATGGTGACGTTATCCAGGTACGGGAAGGTAGCCCGCAACCCGTTCTGGTCCACCATTCGGTCCATAGCACGCTGGAAGACCGAGACCCCATTGGTGACACCAAATGGAACCCTGAGGAATTGGTATAGACGACCATCCGCCTCAAAAGCCGTATATTGTCGGTCCTCTGGGCGGATGGGGAGTTGATGGTAGGCGGACTTAAGGTCTATGGTAGAAAACACTCGGTACTGCGCAATCTGATTGACCATATCAGAAATGCACGGGAGAAGATACGCATCCAGCTGCGTATAACGATTAATGGTCTGACTATAGTCGATGACCATCCGAGGTTTGTTCCCGCTTTTGACTACCACGACCTGCGCTCTCCACGGACTAGCACTGGCCTGTATGATCCCTTCCTTGAGGAGCCGCTGAACCTCAGATCTAATAAAGATCCGGTCCTCAGCGCTGTAACGCCTACTTTTAGTAGCGATGGGCTTGCAGCCAGGTACCAGATTTTTAAAAAGGGATGGTGTAGTGATTTTCAGGGTGGATAGATTGCATGCGGGGCGCTTTGGGCAATTTGGAGGCTGCGGCTGATTCCCTACTGCCAGTGAAGGGAGTGGCCCACCGTACTGTAGGATCACACTCTTCATGTGGACCATAAAGTTTAGTCCGAGGAGAATTGGCGCGCAAAGGTGAGGTAACACAAGGAGCCTGTATTGCTCGTAAATTGTGCCCTGTACCTCAAGAGTTACCATACATCGTCCTTGGATCGGTACAGACCGGGACCGTGATGCCATGGAAATTGTCTGCTTGGCAGGGAGAACCCGGAGCCCACACCTTTTAGCAGTTTCAGGGTGTATGAAACTTTCGGTGCTCCCACTGTCAAACAGACAATTCACAGTTCGACCACTAACCTTTATATCCATCATGGAATGTTCAAGTCTGTAGTGCCTGGTCTGGTCCAGGGAGATCGACGCCACCGTTGGCCCCTGGGCGTCACTGCATGCTGCCGATGTGGATGCTGAGGACCCCTGCTGGTCGCTCCTAGTCGTCGTGGACCATGATGGCCGCCCCCATGAATCGCACGTGGGCGAGGGCGCCAAGCGCAGCGACTCCTGGTGGTCTTCCTCCTCCTCTGTCAGCCACGATGGCGCCGTCCTGGGATCGCACGTGGTCGGACCTCGTGGGTACTGCGACGCCGAAGGAGATTGTCTCCGTTCTGGAGGGTTACAAGCTGCACTGCCGTTTTTAGGCTTGGACCTGCAGACTTTGCCGTAGTGGCCTTTTTTACCACACTGGCTGCAGATTGCCGTTCTTGCCGGACACTGTTGCCGTGGATGCTTGGCCCCACCACAAAAATAGCATCGCTGGCCACCTGGAGCTGCCGCCGTCGTCGAATCGATCTGGGAGCGCGGGTTAGCGGGGCGAGGAGGGAGCTGAGCTTGCTCCAGCCACATTGACTGCACGTGGTCCTCGGGGTACAGCGCCAAGCTCTTCGACGCCGCTTCCAGCATCACGGCCATCTCCATTGCTTGGGTCAAGTCGAGTTTCCCCTTTTCCAGCAATTTAAGCCTGATGTACGAGGACCCTACCCCTGCTACGAACGCGTCTCGGGCGAGGTCGTACATATATTGTTCGGCTGATACGTCCTTACAATCGCAACCCCTGGCAAGCTGCAGGAGCTCATTGGCATAGTCCTCCATGGTTTCGCCCGACTGCCGACGTCGTGTAGCGAGGAGGTAACGAGCATGTATCTCGTTGGGTGGCTTCGTGTATCTTTTTTTTAGGAGCTCGACGGCACCCGAGTAAGTGGGAGCTGCACGAATGGCTAGATAAATCGTGTCGCTTACCCTTGCGTGGAGGACCTGGAGTTTATCACTGTCTGTAGTGATAGCTACCGAGGCTGCCAGGTAGTCCTCGAAACACTTCCACCAATGGTCGAATGTGTTAGCGGCACCGACCGCACGTGGGTCCAGTGTCAGACGATCCGGTTTTAGGATCTGTTCCATACTCTCTGTTTTTTTTTGTACAGCTGTGAGTTTTCTGTTACACAATTAAATTGATGCGCGACAATTAAGCACGTGGAACCAAGGCTTCGATATTGAAGGCTTTAATTGTGTAACAATGGAACTACTAACACGAATACACCAGTTCAGACTGAAGGGGTCCTGCCGGAGCAGGGGGTCTTATACCTCGCCACCGGAGGCGGGACCCCACTGGAATGTGCCATGATAACTCTTATAACAGGTAAACACCCTAACCCAACAACATTGTACAACCCCCACAGTAACAACACCCTAGCCCAACAGTAACATAATAACAACCCCCAGTGGTGAACCAACGATGGTTCACCACAGGCTGAGCACCAAATTCTCCGTTCTCGCTGGCAGTGGGGTGGGAACGGACAAGATTGGAGAATCCCACCCTAGGCGTAGGCCACTCAGCCCCTCTGTTCCACCATAGCAGCTCTGACCGTAACCGCAACTCCTGCCTACTCCCAATAATCTTTCACATCCTTGCTTATCAAGAATCTATCTACCTCTATCTGATTCCACCATGGCACGGTGGCGCAGTGGTTAGCACTGCTGCCTCACAGCACCAGGGGCTGGGTTCGATTCTAGCCTTGGGTGTGGAGTTTGCGTGTTCTCCCTGTGTCTGTGTGGGTTTCCTCCGGGTGCTCCGGTTTCCTCGCACAGTCTGAAGATGCGCAGGTTGCCCCTTAGTGTCTCAACATGTATAGGTTACGGGATTAGCGGGGTAAATACATGGGTTACAAAGAATAGGGCGAGAGGGGGTCAGCCTGGGTAAGATGATCTATTGGAAAGTCGTTGCCAACTCAATGGGCCGAATAGCCTCCTTCTGCACTGTAGGGATTCTATGATGATTCACTGACCATCTTTTGAGGAAGAGAATTCTAAAGACTCACAACCTTCTGAGAGAAACAAATTCTCCTCATCTCTGTCCCAAATGGATGATCCCTTAATTTTAAACAGTGGCCCTTAAAACTAGACTCTCCCACAAGAGGAAACATCCTCTCCACATCCACCACTTCAAGACTGCTCAGGATCTGACATATTTCAAACAAATTGCACCTTACTCTTCTAAATTCCTGATGAAGGAGCAGCGCTCCGAAAGCTCGTGATTCCAAATAAGCCTGTTGGACTTGAACCTGGTGTTGTGAGTCTTCTTACTGTGCCAAAATTCCATTGGATACAAGCATGGCTTGTCCAACCTTTCCTTATAATAGTTGCCAAATCCAGGTATTCATTTAGTAAACCTTGTCTGAACTACTCCCAATGTAGTTACATCCTTCCTTAAAGAAAGAGACCAACACTGTACGCAGTACTTCAAATATAGTCTCACCAATATTGAAGCTCAGTTAAAATGGATGTTAGGCTGATAGACACTGTAAACTCACCACCCTCCCAAAAAAAGTAACCCTTCACTTTGCCAGCTCCAACATGAAGATAGGAGTGGGCATTGTAGTCAAGATTGAATCAAGAAACACACAGCATTCAACAAAACTGCAATAGCTCCAGGATGGAATATGGAAGCACTGTTTAGCTGCTGACAGCAACCTCTGCTGGTTCCTGGAATCATTACCATCCAACAACCTTTAGACTAGCTGCTTGAATCAGTTACTCTCTATTCTATGCAGAAGACCACACTCTACCATAGCAGAGAGATGTTCCGAGCCTGGCAGCCTTTCAGCAGATTGCGATGAGCTGCAGGCAGTTCACTCAAACCTCAATGTTTGGTCCTGGGTGCTTCTGAATATCACATTCTAAGGCAGCTCCCAAACAATCCCTGGTAAATCATACATACAACCCCTACAGTGCAGAAAGAGGCCATTCGGCCCATCGAGTCTGCACCGACCACAATCCCACCCAGGCCCTATCCCCATAACCCCACATATTTACCCTGCTAATCCCCCTGACACTAGGATCAATTTAGCATGGCCAATCAACCTCACCCACACATCTTTTGACTGTGGGAGGAAACCGGAGCACCCGGAGGAAACCCACGCAGACACGGGGAGAACGTGCAAACTCCACACAGACAGAGGCCGGGATTGAACCCAGATCCCTGGCGCTGTGAGGCAGCAGTGCTAACCACTGTGCCACCGTGCCGCCCACAAACTTCATACATCATTTCTCCCGCCTGTCAAACCCTCCTGGGCAGTTTCGTAACGAAATCTGTCTCTCTGGTGCATGAGCTGTCATCACTTACTTAACCAGGGTTACTTTGGGTTACTGGAAATCTGTGGTCCGCCTCGCATAATATGTTCCACTGTGACCACACGACCACAAATGTATGCAGCACATTCCATGCTGAGAAAAGGGATACTCAGGGTGAGGGTGGGGGGGAGTGGGACTAAAAACCTTGGGGAAAGAGATGGGTTTTAAGGACAACTTTTAAAGGGTGTGAGGGAGTCGGGGAGGCGGAAATGTTGAGGAAGGAACTGCCGGATTTTCTTCGCTCCCAACAGAGAAGAGGATTGAATTTGGGAAATGTCTCCCTGTTGAATCCCAGCTGGAGAAAGCACTGAGCTTCCAGAGAACATCACAAGATAGGGAGACCAATTCTTTCCATCTTTTCAGAACACCAACCGGGTACCACTCCGGGTCCTGAGGACATATTCTGCAATGACATGTCAGGACAACACTGAGAGAGATACCAGCCTTCAGATAAGATACAAAACCAATTCTGGTCAGTTTTTTAAGTGTTAAGTTGATCTCTTATTATCACAAGTAGGCTTACGTTAACGCTGCAAAGAAGTTACGGTGAAAATCCCCTAGCCATCACCATTTATGCAGATTTGGATGTTTTGTGTATGGCACTTCAATGTTGTTTCCCTCACAGGCCTTTCTAACAGGTGAACTCCTCACCTCCCCCAGTCTTCCTTCTTTCTTTAGCCTTTTAAAACTCAAGTTTGGTGCCACCTACTGACAACTTTATGGCTTACCTCATCTTGTGGTTTCTGTGATCAATTTTGTAGAGTCCTGGGTCTTACGATGACACTGAGACAAGCTGAATCTTGTTAAGGACCTCTTGACTGCATTCCTTTAGCATTTTAACCACTCAACCTAGCATTTAGCGACATCATAAACTCCCCTCCTGCTTTTGATCTTACCATCTTACAGTAACTCATTCCAAACATTTATCATCTCCTGAGTGAAAAGATTTTTCTAAGATCTATTTCAATGTTATTATTCACTTTTCCCACATACCTGACTTACCTTCAAGTAACTTCAGTATCTATTGAAATACTCTTCCTGAACTTTCTCTTCAGATTGCAATTTGCTTTAATCCACAAAACCAACAACAGTTTCCATTACTGAGGTAGGTAAATGCTTCAAAGCGTTGTACAGAGGCGTAATTAGATTTTTAAAAAGGATCAGAACTACAGAGGGAGATCTTAGGAGGTTTGACAAACGTGTAGTCACAGAGTTGGGGTTTTAAGGAGGCTCTTACAGCAGTAAAGGGAATGACAATAATCTCTCAGGTCAGTAAAACAAAGGAGATAATCATCGACTTCAGGAAGTGTAGTGGAGGACATGCCCATGTCTACATCAATGGCGATGAAGTGGAAATGGTCAAGAGCTTCAAGTTTCTAGGTGTCCAGATCACCAAAAATCTGCCCTGGTCCCTCCATGCCGACACTATAGTTAAGAAAGCCCACCAACACCTCAGGAAATTCGGCATGTCCGCTACGACTCTCACCAACTTTTACAAATGCACCATTGAAAACATCTTTTCTGGTTGTATCACAGCTTGGTATGCCTCCTGCTCTTACCAAGACCGCAAGAAACTACAAAAGGCTGTGAACGTAGCCCAGTCCATCTCGCAAACCAGCTTCACATCCATTGACTCCATCTACATTTCTTGCTGCCTCGGAAAAGAAGCCAGGATAATTAAGGACCCCACTAAACCCAGATATTCTCTCTTCCACCTTCTCCGGTAAGGAAAAAGATACAAAAGTCTGAAAACACGTACCATCTGACTCAAGAACAGCTTCTTCCCTGCTGCCATCAGACTTTTGAATGGATCTACCACATATTAAGCTGATCTTTCTCTTTACCCTATCTGTAACTGCAACACTATATTCTGCACTCTATCCTTTCCTTCTTCCCTATATACTCTATGTATGGTATGCTTTGTCTGTACAGCGCGCAAGAAACAATACTTTTCCCTGTATCCCAATACATGTGACAATAATAAATCAAATTAAATTAAATGTTGAGGCAGCGGCGTTTAGGATGGCCTGGGGCCTAGTCAGCTGAAAATACAGCCACCAACAGTGGAATAAAAGGAAAGAGACATAAGACACCAGAGCTGGAGGAACAGAGTTCCGGGGGAGTAAGATTTTGGGATTGGATAAGGTTGTACAGATGGGCCACCCACAGTTCTAAATGAGAGGATCAGTGTTTTAAACCGGAGGCATTGGCAGCCTGGGAGCGATTGAGGTTTGTAGGAGTGATGGTTGAGTGGAACTTGGCAGGGGATAGAAGGCAGGTTTTGGATCAATTGAAATATATGGTGTATGGAGGCTGGAAGAATCAGAGAATCATATAATCCCTGCAGTGCAGAAGAAGAGTAAGAAGTCTCACAACACCAGGTTAAAGTCCAACAGGTTTATTTGGTAGCAAATACCATAAGCTTTCGGAGCGCCGCTCCGAATATAAAGGTGACTGCTTATGGTATTTGCTACCAAATAAACCTGTTGGACTTTAACCTGGTGTTGTGAGACTTCTTACTGTGCTTACCCCAGTCCAACGCTGGCATCTCCACATCGTGCAGAAGAAGGCCATTTGGCCCATCAAATCTGTACCAACAACATTCCCACTCAGGCCCTATCCCGTAACCCATGTATTTATCCCTTAATCCCCCTGGCACTAAGGGTCAATTTGGCCAATCCACCTAACCCGCACATCTTTGGAGTGTGGGAGGAAACCAGAGCACTCGGAGGAAACCCACGCAGACACGGGGAGAACTTCACACAGACAGTGACCCGGTGCTGGAATTGAACCTCTGACCCTGGCACTATGAGGCAGCAGTGCTCACCACTGTGCCACCGTGCCACCCAGTATTGTAATAATCAAAATAACAACAGAAAGAGTTGGAAAAAACTCAGCAGGTCTGGCAGCATTGTGGAGAGAGAAAGAGGAATGGAGTTAACGTTTTGAGTCCAAAATGACTCAAAAGCAGAAACGGGATTTTCTGGCCGTTCGCGCTGACGTGATTGTCTGGCCTCACAGACGCTGAGCCCACGCGACGGGTTCCCCAGTGGTGAAGGCGGTGAACAATGGGAAACTCCCTTGATAGTGGCAGGACCAAGAAGATCCTGCCACCGTCAAATGGCGGGCCACCTCCACTGCCGCAAAGCACGCCACATGGGGGCAGAATATCCCGCCCGATAATCCTATTCCTCTCTCCGCAGATGCCAAATCTGCTGCGTTTTTCCTGCACTTTCTGTCTTTATTTCCCAGAATCCATAGTATTTTGCTTTTGTTGTAATAGTTGAGTTTGGAGCTGACAGGAGATGAGCAGAAACAGGGTGGAGGCGGCTGAAAGTGAAGAGGTGGGAGTTGGCCGCCATGGCGATAGTCAGAATCTCAACTCAGATTAAGGTAAGGAAACTTAGGTTCCAAACAATCTGCCTGATTCTCAGACAGTAGCCAAGGAGAGGATGGAACGTGTGACAGGGGGAGGGAGTTTCTGTAGGTGGCTGAAGACAGTTAAAGTTTATTTATTGGTGTCACAAGTAGACTTACATTAACACTGCAATGAAGTTACTGTGAAAATCCCCTAATCGCCACACTCCGGCGCCTGTTCGGGTACACTGAGGGAGAATTTAACATGGCCAATCCACCTAACCAGCACATATTTCAGACTGTGGGAGGAAACCGGAGCATCCGGAGGAAACCCACGCAGACACGAGGAGAACGTGCAAACTCCACACAGACAGTGACCCAAGCCGGGAATCGAACCCAGGTCTGGTGCTGCGAGGGAGCAGTGCTAGCCACTGTACCACCGTGCCATTCCAAAGTTACTTTGGAATTCCTGATGTTTATCTGGAGGAAAACATGGTTCAATCTGTTCTACATGTTAAAACATTGAACCGTTTAACAGCATCATCTTTGTAGAGGTTGTGGTAAACCACTGTTAAGCTTATTGCCTGTGTGTGTGTGTGTGTGACATGCCTGGACATGCCCCTGCCTGAGACTCCTCCCCCCCCGGTCCAGGTATAAAGGTGACTGCTCCCCACCCCTCCTGCCTCAGTCCCTGGACCAGTTCATCAGCACGGGTGTGCTCCAAGTCTTTTGCGGATAAAAGCCTATTTGTTCTTGCATACAAACTAGTCTTTGCTTGATTGATAGTGCATCAGAGGTCAACAGAAAGATGGTGGAGGGGAAGAGAGATGAATGTTGTCGGTGTACACATGGAACATGTCTTCAGGCAATGTTCCTGAAATGAAGATGAGGACAATGAGTGGGGAAGTGGGGATGGGAGATTCCAGAACAACTTTGGTTTAACTCCAGAAGTAAAGGAATGAGAAGCCATTGTTGGAAGTACTGTGGCAGCAGTTTGTTGAAACGTATTGAGGGAGGACTCAAAGAGCTGGATCCAGGGAGGAAGGGTAGTGGACCGTATTGTAGGCTCCAGAGATTTGCAGAGGATGAGTATAGGTGGCACAGTGGCTAGCACTGCTGCCTCACAGCGCCAGGGGCCTGGGTTCGATTCCCGGCTACATGAATGATTCCCGTAGCAGGTGGGATGGGAAAATTCCCCCCTATGTCTTCGGGAGAGTAGGTGATTAGGTTAGGGTTGGGGAGGGGCAGCGGTGAGCTGGACAGCAGGTACTGGTCAGTAGGGATTGGTAAGGAATAGGTGTTGGTGTTGCTTGCCTTGGGAAAATTAATATTGCGGAGGGAATTGGACTGTTGTTTTGCATATATAACAGATGTAATGTCTATAGACCTAATGCCTATAACAGGCCCAATGCCTATATCAGATCTAATGCCTATAACAGGCTTAATGCCTGTCATAGGTTCTGGGCACTGATTATGTTGACAATATTAATTAGGCTGCTGATCCACTTACACTCATATTGAGAGTGCCTTTCTGCCCAACATTGGAGGCTTCATAGGGTGTCGAGGGGGTGCTGCCCACAAAACGTCTAGGCCTTCTAATGCTAATCCTTGACTCTTCATAGTATACTCATGTTGCTCAGTTTTCTATCCAGGGTAACGCAGCTATCAACTCCAAATTTAATTTGTCATTTGTCTGCTCGATTCCATAACCTATACTCCGGAATTACAGAGCCAAAACTGGGTCAAAAAACTATGCTTCATCCAACAGGAATTGGAAGAAAACATAGAATCCCTGTGGTGCAGAAAGAGGCCATTTGGCCCACTGAGTCTGCACCGACAACCATCCCATCCATGCCTTAAACCTGTAATCCTGCTAATCCCCCCTGACACTAAGGGGCAATTTAGCATGGCCAATCAACCTAACCCACACCTCTTTGGAGTGTGGGAGGAAACCGGAGCACCGGGGAAAAGGCCACGCAGACATGGGGGGAGACATGGGCGGCACGGTAGCACAGTGGTTAGCACTGCTGCTTCACAGCTCCAGGGACCTGGGTTCGATTCCCGGCTTGGGTCACTGTCTGTGTGGAGTTTGCACATTCTCCTCGTGTCTGCGTGGGTTTCCTCCGGGTGCTCAGGTTTCCTCCCACAGTCCAAAGATGTACGGGTTAGGTTGATTGGCCATGCTAAAATTGCCCCTTAGCGTCCTGAGATGTGTGGGCTAGAGGGATTAGCGGGTAAATATGTAAGGATATGGGGGTAGGGCCTGGGTGGGATTGTGGTCAGTGCACATCGACACGATGGGCCGAATGGCCTCCTTCTGCACTGTAGGGTTTCTATGGTTTTCCACACAGTCACCCAAAGACTGGAATTGGGTCTTTGGCGCTGTGAGGCAGCAGTGTTAACCACTGTGCCACCATGCCGCCCACATGAACTAGCAAGGCAAGAAATTGCTTGAGGATTTTGTGGGATTCATACACAGGGTGATTGTTTCAATGTTCATGTGGAGGTAATTATATAGGACAGAAACAGAAGCCTGCACTTCCCTCGTGTTAAAGGAGTGGAATTGAAAAACAGGAAAGTTATGTTAAACTTGTCTAGAACCTTGCTGAGACCACACAGTCGTGTACAGTGTACAGTTAGTTCTCTGTATTATAAAAAAGATGTAGAGCCATTGGAGAAAGTACAGAAAAGATTTACAAGGATAATAAAATAACTGGGAGATTGTAGCCATTAGAAAAGATTGGATCAACTTTCTCTTCAGACAAGACTGAAGGATGGCCTAACAGAGATCTTTCAGATCGCAAAAAGGTTTGATAAGGCAAAAGTACAGAAGGCGTTGTCACTTGCAGGAATTCCAAAACCAGGGACCAAAAATATGATGATCACGGGCCACGAATAAATCCAATCGGGAATCCAGGAGAAAGCTCTTTATCTGGAGAGTGGTTACAATGTGGAACCTGCCACCACATGGGAGTAATTAAGACGAGTAGTACATAAGTACATGACAAAGAAGGGAGTAGAAGGGTATACAGATGGGGTTAGGTGAAAAGTAGGGTGGGAGGGGCATGATGTGGAGCATAAACATGGATCGGCCTATTTCTGTGCAATAGTATATGTAATAAATAATAGTCATTAAGTGATCTACTGTTGCCCTCAGGTGGTAGCGTACAGCAGTACAAGACTTATAATGTGTTACAAAATGCTGGAAAAGGAAAATTAATTCCCCATCATAAATACTGAAAATTTTGTCTGGCAAATTCTTTGACATTCAATCTGATTTAACAACTTCAAATAACTGAACCATCAGTAAGGTTGACAATGAAAGGGTTTTTGTTATTGCAGTGACTAGGCCTAGCGTCATCCCTGCTGATTTTTAGAGGCAAAGGAGCACTAGACATTGATCGTTAGGAACTAATGTGTTGTGTTCCAAGGGGCCAGATTTCACAGCTGCACTGGAGTCTGATGTGCTGTGCACAGAACCAGTTTAATCCAGTCCTTCCATTGCACCAGACAGCAAGGCAAAATTCATCATAAAGGGGTGGATTTTCCTGTTCTGCCCGTCACAGGAATCGTAGCGGGAGGGGGTGGGCCATGGAAAGGTCCGTTGACCTCAGTTGGAAGTTTCTGGTTTTGGGGCGAGCGCAGCTGGAAAATTCCACCCAAAGGCTTCCTGATCTTTCCAAGCTTTGCGTGTGATTTTTAACAACATCCGGAAACCAGAAGCCAACAAGGACGCAGAGTAATCCGTAAAGCTTAAATTCCTCCACCGCTTCATGCTGACACTTGCTTACATTTTAATTATATCTCATGCAGAAATATTCTGACTTTATCAGAACTCATTGACCACTGTGTAAATCAACTTGATAACTTTGCTCCAAAGTCCATTCTGCTCTCCCACTGCATGGAATCTGCACGCACTGATCAGCCCTCAGAGGAAGCAGCCCATGGGGTGGAGTCTCACTGGTGTTAGCAAGAGGAATAATTTGCCAAAATTAAATACCACCCAAAAACATGACTGGTTGGAAAAAGGAAGTGGGAAAATAAAGCATTGATTAATAGTGAGGAAGCTTACACTGAGCCGTTCCTGTATCTTTAATAATTTACTCACCACATTGGTTGGGATGGAATTACAATCGTATCAAAGGAAGAGGGTGGGCTACTTACCATTTGATGTTCAGGCACGTATGGGTGGCATGGTGGCACAGTGGTTAGCACTGCTGCCTCACAGCGCCAGGGTCCCAGGTTTGACTCCTGGCTTGGGTCACTGTCTGCGTGGAGTTTGCGGGTTCTCCCCGTGTCTGCGTGGGTTTCCTCCGGGTGCTCCGGTTTCCTGCCACAGTCCGAAAGACGTGCTGGTTAGGGTGCATTGTCCCGAACAGGCACCGAAGTGTGGCGACTAGGGGATTTTCACAGTAACCTCATTGCAGTGTTAATGTAAGCCCACTTGTGACACTAATAAATAAACTTTAATTTTACTTTAAAACAAAAGACTCACCTAGTAGTGGGTATATTTGTTGTAACATTGAAGATAGGCCATTTTAGCAGTAAAATTGACAGTCAGTCTTTCCCGTTATCCCACTGACTGATGACAGCTCACGCAGAATGTTGTCATTGATCTGAAATAACCCAGTTCAAATTACACACCCACCAAACCTCAACTTGTACTTTCTGTTTTCTCTTAAGTTCATTGTCCTTCCTGCCTTCTGCTCCCTTTTCCTTGAAACATTCACTGAACCTTCACAAACCTTTGCTAACCAGATGCCAATGATGATCAGTATTCCTATCTAGGACTGTACAGCTTAGGGTAAGGTGATTCGGCCCATCCAGCCTGTTCCGGCTGTTGCACACAATTGTCCCCTTGATGGGAGTTGTGTTGTGGATGGGATGTAATGGAATTGGTTTTCCTTCACTCCTCACAAATGCCTCTGCCAAGAACTGCTGCCCTCTACAGGAGGAAGAAGGTTTTGCGCATTGGCAACAATGAAACTCTAAGTGCAAGAGTCGATGGAGGAGGCTTGCTGAAACTGTTTCCTGAATACTGGGTCCTGATGGGAGTGGAGACCACAAGTAGATAATACGATATCTTGACTTTTCCTATCTCCAAAAGTGAGCCAATCTGTCTGAGCGATACATAACTATTTTTCTATGTATAATCAGGTCTTTATCACCTTAAACAGACTGAACAACTGGGAAGACAGGATGGTTGACTCAGTGAAGTGTTCGCTGTGACACATGATGTCGTGTTTGTGGATTTAAAACCCTGTGATGTTTCAAGGCTATCACTCCTGCCACAGTATTTGAGTTCCCACACCACTTTGTGTTAAAGTAAGCTGCATCCTTTTAAATTAATTGTTATTTCAAAAGAAACGTTATGCAGCACAAGATAAGCCATTGACCTCAATTACGATATGTTGCCAAGGATTCAGAAGGCAGCATAGTAAACCACTTAACGGGAACGGCACAAAGTGGGGCGGCACGGTGGCACAGTGGTTAGCACTGCTGTCTCCCAGCGTCAGGGACTTGAGTTCAATTCCGGCTTTAAATGACTGTCTGTGTGGAGTTTGCACATTCTCCCCATGTCTCTATGGGTTTTCTCCAGGTGCTCTAGTTTCCTCCCACACGCCAAAGATGTGCAGTTGATTGGCCATGTTAAATTGTCCCTTAGTGTCAGGGGGATTAGCAGGGTAAATATGTGGGGTTACAGGGATAGGGCCTGGATGGGATTGTGGTCGGTGGAGCCTCGATGGGCCGAATGGCCTCCTTCTGCACTGTAGGATTCTATGAAAGTCACACTAATAAATAAGTGAAATGTGGTCTTTTATTGTTTGGAGAGAATCTGGTTTTAGATGATGTCAACTGCAGTGCTATAAAAGCCATGAAATCTTGTGGCACAGTAGGTAGAGTCCCTGCCTCTGTCTGAGCCAAGAGCTCTGGGTTTGAGTCCCACCCTGGGACTCAATGGCCAAGGAAGGTGTGTCCATGACGCGGTCAAAAAGATTGTGTCAACCTGCAAATCCTTCCAAATGCACCAATGGCTGGTGGTAAGAGTGGGAGAGACTCCTGGTCAGCCTGGTGTGGAATGAAGCCCCCTCAAGATATAAGCTTGTGGCAACTGACTTGTGACCTGTTCTAGGTAAAACCATGTTAAAGAATCAGATAAGAATCATAGAAACCCTACAGTACAGAAAGAGGCCATTCGGCCCATCGAGTCTGCACTGACCACAATCCCACCCAGGCCCTACCCCCATATTCCTACATATTTACCCACTAATCCCTCTAACCTACGCATTTCAGGACACTAAGGGCAATTTTTAGCATGGCCAATCAACCTAACCTGCACATCTTTGGACTGTGGGAGGAAACCTGAGCACCCGGAAGAAACCCACGCAGACACGAGGAGAATGTGCAAACTCCACACAGACAGTGACCCAAGCCGGGAATCGAACACAGGTCCCTGGAGCTGTGAAGCAGCAGTGCTAACCACTGTGCTTCCGTGCCGCACTGAGTCTGCCTTGTGCACCGCTGGGGCGGGAAGAGAGCCAGAAACATATGAACCAAGACTAGTTCTAATTTTTGAAATGTAGTCACTGATGTAATGGAGGTAACGCGACAGGCAAGAGGCATATGGTACCTAAAAAGTAACGTCTCAGTGAGCAGTCCTTCCCTTCAGAGGAGTTGCACACTCTGCAACTGGGATTGCGGGGTGGGGGAGGGGGGGGGGATGTGGTGGGAAACACTGTGCACTCTGCAACTTGGTCCGTGCTGGAGGGGGAGGGGGGTGTGGATGATCGACCAGCCCATGCAGACGTGGGGGGATCGGAGGCCAATTCAAGGGCGGGGGGGTGAATCAGTCCATGCAATGGAAGGGGGTGGTGGTGGTGGAATTGGCCACAGAATGTGGAGATCTGCACATGTGCAATGGCACCCAGCTTTCGGCGAGCTTAGGCCTCCTCCCCCTGCTGGCGGGAAACAGGTCTCGCTTCATTTGTTCCTCAAAAAAAGGCACGATTCTCTTCCATTTTCACGCTCTTTCCGCACTTCGAATTTTCTAGGTAAGATCGCCTACTGCGTTTTTCACTGCTTTTCTCTTAAATCGCAATCGGATTTTAAGTGCAGGAGTTGAGTTGTTGGATCCGTAAAGAAAGTCTCTAGTGCAGAAAAGATTTACTAGGATGCTACCGGGACTTGGTGGTTTGAGTTATAAGATAGTCTGGGTGGACTGGGACTTTTTTCCCTGAAGTGTAAGAGGCTTAGGGGATGATCTTATAGAGATCTATAAAATAATGAGGGGCATAGATCAGTGAGATAGTCAACATCTTTTCCCAAAGGTAGGGGAGTCTAAAACCAGAGGACACAGGTTTAAGGTGAGAGCGGGGAGATACAAAAGGGTCCAGAAGGGCAATTTTTCCACACAAGAGGGTGGTGAGTGTCTGGAACAAGCTGCCAGAGGTAGTAGTAAAGGCGGATACAATTTTGTCTTTTAAAAAGCATTTAGACAGTTACATGGGTAAGATGGGTATAGAGGGATTTGAGCCAAATGCAGGCAATTGGGACTAGCTTAGTGGTTAAAAAAAAGGGGCGGCATGGACAAGTTGGACCGAAGGGCCTGTTTCCATGCTGTAAACCTCTATGACTCTATGCAGACTGCTCTACTCTCCCAGTGGCAAGGCAACATAATAACTGGCGGCAGGGAGAATCTTAAAGGGAACACGGTAGAGGATAGAGTTTCAGGCAAATAGTTTCAGTTTGAGGCAGAGAACAGGCATACATAACATCACGCATTCTTAAACATCAATGTGCCCAAGTCTGTAAAAGAAATCTCTGAACATTTCATCCTGAAATGGTCCTCCTTAAAAATATGTTTTTTCCCCCAAGCGAGTCAATGGAAAGAAAAGACATTGATGCACAATGTTAATAGCTGGCACCAGTGAACTTTAATTACAAAGATCCCACAGTGACAAAACATAACAGCATTACGTGATAAACATGACAAACTCACTTGACTTTCAGGATAAAAGCTTTCCAAGTACTGTAGTAGTTATAATTTAAATGCCCTGGCACAATAGTCGCACCAGTGATGCTTACACAAGTATATAAAAATATGCCATTAAATCCATATCAACAATTAAAGACAGTACAGTATGTACATAAGAGGAAATATATACCATTATTTACAATACACAAAGGTGGCGTCTCCCATTGCCAGGCAATTTGCAATGAAAGAAACAAACTGTTGCTTTTTTTCTCTCTGCATATAGTTCTATTTCGTGTCTTCCTTACTTCACTGCTAGCTCTTGAGCTCAGGTACAAGTGACTTTTCAGTGCATACCCACAGTAACAAAGCAATCCCCTCATGTCAAACTGACACGATGAAAGATATCACTATCCTTTCCAATTGGCTTACAGTTTGTGAAAATGTTAGAACGTGGGGTATCCAAAAATAAAAGGGAACTTTTTTTGCAGAAGATTGATGCCTTGACGGTGTTTACTTATCACGTCCCATGCGCCATGAGTTATATTTGACGCGTCTCTTGGTTGTGAAAAGGCATTGCCGCACAGTACAATACTTTGCAAGCCAGCTCTCTGGAATCTTAGGATATCAGCCAGTAACCAATCCAAGTAATCATGCTGGGTGAACGACTAATGATAGAAGACATTGACAAAGTTTGTAAAAGCAAAATGCTGCGGATGCTGGAATCTGAAACAAAAACAGAAAATGTTGGAGAAACTCAGCAGGTCCGACAGCATCTGTGGAGAGAGAATTAGAGCCGACATTTTGTGCACTCTGACGAAGTCTCATCCAGACTCAAAACATTGGCTCTATTCTCTCTCCACAGATGCTGTCGGACCTGCTGAGTTTCTCCAACATTGACAATGTTTGTACTGGGACAGGTAAGTTGTCCACTGCGACGGCTCATGTCGAATCTCGATGTGGAGATGCCGGCGTTGGACTGGGGTGGGCACAGTAAGAAGTCTCACAACACCAGGTTAAAGTCCAACAGGTTTATTTGGCAGCACGAGTTGTAGAAACTTTCAAAACAGGCAATTCCCGGGCAAACCATGAACTTAACCTGCCTGCAGTTTCAGCTTGTTTGAAATCTGCTATC
The DNA here is from genome assembly GCF_964213995.1 of Mustelus asterias. NCBI lineage: Eukaryota > Metazoa > Chordata > Chondrichthyes > Carcharhiniformes > Triakidae > Mustelus > Mustelus asterias. Next base: position 104,061,861 of record NC_135810.1, on the reverse strand, counting down.
CATAAGTAAAATCCAAGGAAACGCTGTCTGCAGTTACTCTTTACTTTTGAGTGGTTTTTTTTTATATGTCTTTAATATAAAGGTTTTCAGGTCATTTTTAGTAGCAACATTCGTGAAGGTGTGTGGCACTTAGAAAAATTGAATCTTTAACACATGGCGTGCATGACAGGAGTATTTTTTTAAAAAGCAAATCTGTATTGATAAAGACACAGTGAGCAAGCAACAAAAAATTGATGATATTCACAAAAGACACAGCATTCATTCCAGGCATGGAGTCATCGCGTGCTGAGATCCCAGCATCTTCTAAAGCCAAGTGTTCCTTCTAAATGTGGGGACACCAAAGGCAGTGAGAGTCCGTCTTTAGATGTTCAGAGGAGTTCTCGATGATGCCTTTGGGACCCCACCGCCACTTTAGCGTTGTAAGAAGTCTCACAACACCAGGTTAAAGTCCAGCGGGTTTATTTGGAATCACAAGCTTTCAGAGCGCTGCTCCTTCATCAGGTGAGTGACGAGACTCACCTGAGGAAGGAGCAGCGCTCCAAAAGCTCGTGATTCCAAATAAACGCGTTGGACTTTAACCTGGTGTTGTGAGACTTCTTACTGAGCCCACCCCAGTCCAACACCAGCATCACACTTTAGTGCAAAGGAGCGGCTTTCCTAGTTGATCATCAGGCAAAGAGGCCACTCCAGGTTAATGTGTTTCCTCCTTAGTGGAGCGAGTATAAGAGGAAAACGTTGGCCTCCCTTAGCCCCAACACCCACCCATTCCCAAACCATTGTGCACTGGTATTATCTCTCCCTTCGTAACTATCCCACGTTGGCTAACTTCCTGCAAGCTGCCTGAATTACACAGCCTGGAAGTCACTTCCAGCCATAATTTAGTTTGAGGCGCTGGTATGATTCAGGTGAATATACACCGAATACTCTGCAAATGTAATATATCTTTCCTGAACTGGATGATGATGGGCTGCTCACTGGGCCTCCTTCTGGCCTGGGAGTTAAAATTCTCCTGATGTCTTTAATAGCCACCGGTCGGATTTTGCTGGTCTCGTACCCCCCCGTTGCCAGCGAGAACAGAGAATCCGGCGCTCGGCCGAATTTCCATTCACTGCAGCAGGACCTGAGAATCCCAGCCGCTGGCAAGATTTCCGACCATTATATTTCAATTATATTTTTTAATGTAATCTTTGAAGTGCTCATCTTTGTTCTGAGCTGTGTAATCATCAACGTTACTGGACTAGTTTGATTTCTCTGCCCTCAATTAATTCTTGTCTGTTGATCCTTATCCTGGTTCAAAAGATGGTGCAGGGTGTTCTTTGTAACTACACGTACCAATTCCTATCTCATATCTTTCAGTTTATTTGTGACTAGTGTAATTCACTCTATCTCTGGGCCTGTTTCAGGACTCATTCCAAAGCCTAAAATTAAACAGCTCTCTCCGGTAGATGTACAAATAATTGGGAAACACGCCTATCAGCATTGGCTCCATTTCCCTCGATATCCAAACAAAAATCTACTAAACTTAGTCTTAAAAATTTCAATCGACTTGGCATTGACAATCTTTTGTGGGGGGGGGGGAGGAGTCTCATAGAATATCATAGAATCTACAGTGCTGAAGGAGACCATATGGTCCATTGAGTCTGCACCGACAACAATCCCATCCCCATAAGCCCACATATTTATCCTCTTAATCCCCCCGACACTAAGGGGCAATTTTTCATGTCAATCAACCTAACCCGCACATCTTTGGACTGTGGGAGGAAACCGAAGCACCCGGAGGAAACCCATGCAGACACGGGGAGAACGTGCAGACTCCGCACAGATAGTCGCACAAGCCGGGAATCGAACCCGGGTCCCTGGCGCTGTGAGGCAGCAGTGCGAACTACTGTGCCACATTTCCTTTACCCCTTGTGTATAAAGGAAGGTCTAGATTTTACTCCTAAATGGCTTGGTTCTACTTTCAGATGATGCTAGATTCCTTCATCTAAAGGAAAGGTTTCCCAATCAAATCTGCTTATTATTCTAAATAGCCTGATCGGATCACCCTTTAATTTTCTAAACTCAAAGGGAATGAAAATCAAGCTCGTGCAACAGATCCTGAAAGCTTTAGACCCTGGTGTCCTTTCTGGCAAATCTACACTGTTCCCCTGCCTTTCCTGAGACTCGGTGGCCAAAAAATGAACAGCAATGTCAGCTGATCTGGAGTTTTCAGACTAGCTGACTATCATTCATTTCCCCACGCATGATTTCAATCAACCAGTTTTCTATTTTACCCACACTCAGTACAAAACATTCAAAGCTATGAACACAGCAGTTCAGAAACAAGTCCTGCCTTTCCCCCTCTTGGTGGAAATCGCCTTAGAGGAACGTACAAATGTAAAACTCGCAGAGATGGAAGTCGGAAGTGATATATCGACCCGGAATTCTACCGCCTCACCCGCCCAAGGCCAATGAAGGATGCGGTTCTGTGCGCCTTTGCCCCCCTCCCCGATTCTGGGACGGGCGAAGCGGTAATATTCCAGCAATCGTCTCTAAACAAGTTTCAATTAGCTCATTTATTTATTCTGATGGAGGCCACTAAACACTGAAGTACATCTATGGGCCTTCTGAGCTTACTGGTCTCTCAGCATTTCCCCACTTACACATTACAAACCGCTCTCTGATCAGCAATTCTTTCTCTCATCCTTTCGATACGACATTAAAAAAAAGCAATTAAACTGAAACTAAACTTCTTGCTGGTGAGATCATTATTCTGGATTTTATTACAATATAAACCTCTTCCCCCTGAATCGTGTTACTCCATTTAACTTTACATCCAACATTAGTCTAGGCACTTAGAATTCATTGCTTATACTATTTTTTTTATTTATTAGTGTCACAAGTAGGCTTACGTTAACACTGCAATGAAGTTACTGTGAAGATTCCCTAGTCACCACACTCTGGCGCCTGTTCGGGTAAGTTCGGGAGAATTTAGCATGGTCAATGCACCTAACCAGCACGTCTTTCAGACTGTGGGAGGAAACCGGAGCACCCAGAGGAAACCCACGCAGACACGGGGAGAATGTGCAGACTCCGCACAGACAGTGACCCAAGCCGGGATTTGAACCCGGGTCCCTGGCGCTGTGAGGTAGGAGTGCTAACCACTGTGCCACCGCGCCGCCCTACTAGGCAGCTATAATTCTGCCTCCTGAGAATCTGTGACTTCAGAAGTTTAGACAGATACGGCTTCCTTTGCTTTTGGGAGTGTTAAGTATATTGAGCTGTTTCCAGCCTCCACTCCAACCCTGCATTGTCCAGACAGCAAAAAATCATGATATCACCACGGGCCAATTGCAAGCTTCTGTACATCCTGGAAGAAACATCAGCATCATCAGAACTTGTGCAACTATAGCTTCACTGGTGTAAGAAACTTGAAGTAAAGGTTAAGCAGCTAATAGAGGTTTTAAAAAAAAATAATTTGTGGGACATAAGCATCGCTGGCTGGGCCAGCATTTATTGCCTCTCCCTAGTTGCCCGAAGGCAGTTGAGAGTCAGCCACATTGCTGTGGCTTTGGAGTCACATGTAGGCCAGACCAGGTAAGGACAGCAGATTTCCTTCCCTAAAGGACTTTAGTGAACCAGATGGGTTTTCCAATAATCAGCAATGATTTCATGGTCATCAGTAGATTTTTAATAATTCCAGATATTTTTTATTGAATTCAAATTGCACCATCTGCTGTGGCGGGATTCGAACCCGGGTCCCCAGAACATTAGCTGGGTTTCTGGGATAATAGTCTAGCGATAATACCACTAGGCCATCACTTCCCCCAGGTTGCGTTCTGTACAATTTCTTAACTGTTTGATTGGAACCACTGGGTAAACTCTCCATGGTGTATGGTTGTTGATATTCAATTGGCTGGCTAATGTACAGTGATTAATTCCACACTAAAGCTCCGGTTTTTTTTGCCTTCAACATATGAAATCCAAGATGGTCTCAATCTGTTTTACCTCAAGTCGATCCTGGTGATGAGACCAGAGTTGTGTTCCCTATTTTAGATCATTGCAAAGCTGAGACTGTTCATCAATACAGAATGTGTAGTGCAAAATAGCCTATTAGTGCCACTGAGAATCACATCCACTATAGCCAACATACCTAACTCCTGGGTCAACAGGTCTTTTTCCTATGCATTACATATTTCTTAGATCACCATCCTGGAGATTACCATTGACCAGAAACTGAACTTGACCAACCATATAAATACCGTGGCTGCAAGGTCAGGTCGGAGACTGGGAACTCTGCAACAATTAATTAACCTCCTCACTCCCCAAAGCCTGTCCACCATCTACAAGGCAAAAATCAGGATTGCTAATAGAATACTCTTCACTTGCCTGGATGAGTTCAGCTCCAACTGCACTCAAAGCCAGTTGATAATAAAAAATTTCACTGGACAGATTGTGACAACACAAATACACTTTGCAGACGCCATTTTAACTCAGCTGATCTGACATCTAACAACCTAATTTTCACCTTTCAGATATAAAATAGCCAATCTAGAGGCAGGAGTCCTGTCCCAGTGCAGTCACTAATTAACATTTAATCCAATGCTTATCTCTGCCGCTTTTCATCGTTCGAGAATCATTTCCGTATCTGGAAGGGGTGAGCAGGGCGGAATTTCTGACTGACTGCTTGACCATCGCTACAACATTCAGAAAGAAAAATAAAAGAGAATAGAAGATGTGTTGGGCCTTCCGTTCTTCGCGTATTTGATCAGGTAAAATCGTTTCAGAGGAAATGCTGTATGCGCTGTTCTTGGGAGATCCAAAATAAAACAGACTTCACAATCGGAAGATGTCAGGTTGAAACAGGTTGAGAGGGGAGAAAAAAAAAAGAGGTTAAATACCCTCTGCACCCTGCAGGATCAGGAGCCTTGGTGTATGAGTCACACCAGAAATATAGGCCGGTATTTTCCGACCTCACTCGGGCGATTCCGGGGTGGGCGTGCCGGTAAAATTCCGGTAATAGCCGTCATCATTCGCAGCGTTTAATCCTAAATTTTGAAATTTGTTTTTTTCAAGGGGTAATCATGAAGTGTAATCCGAACGTCAGATATGCCATGCACCTGAAAGGCTTTAGATCCCAGTCAATGAACAGGATAACCAGATATTGGGCAAAAGTCTCGGTCTCCACTGCCCTGGGTACAGCACTTTGTCAACATTCGTAACACCTTACGTTCAACTTGGGATTCCCATTATCTTTGACACCTGACGTCATTCAAAAAAATCCGCTTTCACTTTCATAAGTAAAATAGCCTTCATCAAATATCCTGCCCAATTATGAAGATTAAAAACTGAAAATGAGGGGAATTCACAACAGGTCAGTGAGTCTCTGGAAAGAGAAGGGCATGTTTATAATATTTTGGTTGTATCCTGTTCATCAACCCAATTAGCAATAGCAACAGAATCCCCAACGAGTATCTGCGTTGATTTAACACCAAGCATCTCACAATATAACTGTTGTTTTATTACAGAATTGTTACGGGGAGAAATCGAAGCTCCAGGGGGAGAGTTGGGAGAAACTGCATTCCATTCACTGAGGTTCCGATCTTCGGCCTTGCATTATCAAAATCTCCACTACACAGAGCGAACAGCCAGGTTAAATCACAAAATGTAAAACAAACTTTGTCAAATTTCTCTAGAGATACCTTTTAAAACAAAAAGATAAATGCATAAATTAAGTGCTGTAAAAGGTAACTAAGTTAAAATGAACATAAATACTGTACAGGAGGACCAACGGGCTACGACTGACCAAAAGGTAGCTCCAACTCTGATTACGGCCTTTGACAGACTAACGGGACGATGTGGCACTAAGTAACTGGTGCTTCTGCAAATGCCCGAAAGTCCTCTGGTTGGATGTTCTAACCAAATAATGGTCCTCCACGATCATGGCCACATATTGCACATTGTCATTTTACATACCCCCTCTGGTTCCTGTACGAACCAACTCTATTCCCCAAAGACAGTCGAACACACCCAAGCACACACTGGAACGCTACAGCTGTGGATACACAATGAGGTACTTATGATGCCATTCATCAGTCCTCTGAATGAATGTGACAGTACATGGAAAGGCATCTTGTGCCACGTCCGAGAAGGTGACAAGACGACAAACACAGTTCCCTCTCATGCAGATTCACTGAGAATGAATGTTCACAAACATGTCTGCCTTGGGCATGTCATTACATACACGCATGTCACGGTGAGTTCCATTGTGTGGTTCGTATAAATACGGCGGCATTAGAGCGAGGTCTTCTGGTCGCCAAAAGGCCTCTTCATTTCAAACAGCAACAAAAAGCAGAAGTCCACTGTCACAATATCCATGCAAACCACCAACATTGTCCTAGACAGGTTCCCACAGATGAACACATCTCATTGAAAACTGTCTCTTGGAGGTTACTTGAAACTTAGTCACGTTGCTACCAGGTTGAAGGACTGATAAAGATTCCCCGTATTTGTTGCTAAAATGGATTGTCAGCCTTTCAACATTTGGTCAAACAGATAAGAGGTAAAGGGGAAGAGAGCTCTGACCATAACTGAAGATGTCCTGTACAAAATATTATTCCCACAACTCCCTTGTCCTTTTCTTTGTTGAAACTTCCTGTGACACATTGCATCATCTTTTGACCCCAAACTTAGTGGCTTCTTTCTCATCAATGGGAACCCACAATTATCACTGATGATGGGGGCTTTCCTCTCTTGTTCCACGTGCTCAGTTAAAGCCCCCAAGACCATGAGCCATTTCATAATCCACGTCACACTGTGCGACACAGAATATAGCATCACAAGCATTGCAGAGAACTCAGGCTGAGCATTTCACAATCTGGAGACATGTCTTAAGACTGCTGATCATTCACTCAGGGTCCTGCTCGTGTACAGTTAGAAAAAAAACAAACAATGCGCACAGAGACTAAATGCCCAAGCATTAGACAAAGCACACCGGGAGACAAACAGTAACAGTAGTCTTGTAGCCAACACCAGGCTTCACACGTCTCTCACACACGCCACAGAAGCAGATGGTTGGTGCTATCGTCACGACCGACAGTCTCACTACTGTTGGTAAGGCGGAAGTCTTCATACCCGTCTCCTCCGCTGATCACCAGCATGTTGGTTTTTAATGGAATAATGGCGGACGATCGGCGTCTCGCTGAATCTCGCTTCTGTGAACCAATCAATCTTTCACCACCCGTACTGGGGCGACCTAGAGGAGGAAACATAAACAGTTACGACTTCATACAAAAACGCTGCGCACAAACATTTCATCAATTGTGGGGTGGCACGGTGGCACGGTGGTTAGCACTGCTGCCTCACAGCGCCAGGGACCCAGGTTCAATTCCCAGCTTGGGTCACTGTCTGTGTGGCGTTTGCACATTCTCCCCGTGTCTGCGTGGGTTTCCTTCGGGTGCTCCGGTTTCCTCCCACAGTCCAAAGATGTGTGGGTTAGGTTGATTGGCCATGCTAAATTGCCCCTTCGCATCAGGAGGTTAGTAGGGTAAATAAGTAAGGGTTATGGGGATAGGGCCTGGGTGGGATTGTGGTTGGTGCAGACAGATGGGCCGAATGGCCTCCTTCTGCACAGTAGGGATTCTATGATTCTATTAATTATGTTGACTGTTTTGTCCTAACCCGATTCTATTAAATAAACTCAATGTAATTAAAATAAAAATAATTATTAAAGGTGCCAGTTATTTCCGGTGAGGTAAAAATGTACATTGAACATTATAGAATATGGAGCAACACAGTGGTTAGTGCTGCCGCCTCACAGCGCCAGAGACTCGGGTTCGATTCCCAGCTTGGGTGACTGTCTGTGCGGAGTTTGCACGTTCTCCATGTGTCTGCGTGGGTTTCCTCCGGGTGCTCCGGTTTCCTCCCACAGTCGAAAGACGTGCTGGTTAGGTACATTGGCCGTGCTAAATTCTCCCTTAGTGTACCCAAACAGGCACTGGAGTGTGGCGACTAGGGGATTTTCACAGTAACTTCATTGCAGTGTTAATGTAAGCCTATTTGTGACGCCAATAAATAAACTTTTGAATGAAGTATTTTAAGAACAGGAAATGATGAAATAGCTCAATCTCAGTCTTCTCAATTAGTCCCTCCTTCTGCAGAAATGCATCCAGTTGACCTTTCGCCCATTGATGTTATTTGCTGTGATATCATTTCCCTGGTAACTCTTTCCAGATGTACCTTGTCCTTTTTGTGAAATGGTTCTACCTGAATTTCCTATTTACCCTCGATTTCTGTAATGATAAGCTATGTTCATTGATTTTTGAACTATCTTGTCAGTGTGCCTTATTTACCCAGAGCAATTTTAACCTTCTCTCTTGTAATTCTGAAGAGCTGTTGTGGGCTACTTAGAGGTCATGTCAAGTGAGACCAACTCTAGCCTCCTCAAACTTTCCTGATAACATTTAGCTTTGGGTCTGAGTGTGACTTTGCATCCGACCCATCCTAAGACATGGACCAACAACGCCTGCTGTGTTTTGGTCCAACCAATGTCCTAGACAGGAGCATCCCCACCTCTTTCAGTTGTATCCTATCGCATTGCTAATGCAACCCGGTACTTTGTTAGTCTTTATTTGCTGCTGATTTGACCACCCCATCATGTCCCTTTCTCAATCCATACATGGACAGTTGTTCCATACAAAATATACTCACTGTTTCACTTTGTTCATGTACTAATTCATGCATTCTGTGTGACACAATTTTTAAAATTATATACGTTTAATACCATATTCAGCCTCAACACAAGCATTCATATCCCTTTCTATTTACATATAATAAATGCAAAAGTCTGATAATGCTTTTCAAGACATTGACGAATCACGTCATAATAGCCAATACATCTGACTCTGTAACGAAGATTAAGGGCAAGAAAGATATAGTTCCTCCTCCTGTCCCCTTCTGCCCTTAAAAAGAAAAGGGATTTGTTAAAGGAATTAAGGGCCTTAAAATCAGAAAGAGTGAATGCAATTGTAGGAATAGAGGAGGAGTTGGCCACTTAGCTCCTCCAATTCAAAAAAAATAGTTAATTGTTGTATAGAAAGCAACACTTGTAGACACAGTCGAGCCCTCTCACCTCAGGAGAATGGACTCCAGAGTATTGTCATTCTGAGCATTGAACCTTTTACAGAATAGAACAATTGGGTATAGAACAGCTGGCCCAGTGAGGCCTCACTCAGCATCGAGTGACAAGCCAACTAAACGGTGGCACAGTGGTTAGCGCTGCTGCCTTACAGCGCCAGGGACCCAGGTTTGGTTCCCGGCTTGGGTCACTGTTTGCGTGGAGTTTGCACATTCTCCCTGTGTCCGCGTAGGTTTCCTCCGGGTGCTCTGGTTTCCTCCCACAGTCCAAAGATGTGCGGGTTAGGTTGATTGGCCAAGCTAAACTCCCCCTCAGTGCACGCAAACAGGGACCGGAGTGTGGCGATTAGGGGATTTTTACAGTAACTTCATTCTGTGTGAATGTAAGCCTACTTGTAACTAATAAATAAACTTTGAAGTTCCCACCTTCTGTTTGAAATATTTCAGGGACTGGCTATCCAGGTTTCGAATTCCATAAAATAAGCAGCTGCTGCCTGATCCACAAATAGCTCGCAAGCAGTATTTTTCTGCCAATCATGTAAAGGAAGTTTATTTTTACATCATATTTTAGTTATTTGCAATCCTCTCCCCACCCATATGCCTACAGTGCACGATGAATGAGGTTAGTCAGGGATCCTGATCCCAAGTTCTGGCAGGCAGGAGGAACTTCCACTGGACAAACTTTCTCTCAGTTTATTAAACCTAAAGACCGAAAAACTGGATTGCGTCTGACTCGGGTTGTGATCCTGGTTCGGCGCATGCCTAATGAAGGCAGCAACAACACCATGGCAAATCGACCCCCCGCCGACCTCAGCAACAACACCATGGCAAATCGACCCTCCCGCCAACCTTAGCAACAACACCATGGCAAATCGACCCTCCCGCCAACCTTAGCAACAACACCATGGCAAATCGACCCTCCCGCCAACCTTAGCAACAACACCATGGCAAATCGACCCCCCGCCGACCTCAGCAACAACACCATGGCAAATCGACCCTCCCGCCAACCTTAGCAACAACACCATGGCAAATCGACCCTCCCGCCAACCTTAGCAACAACACCATGGCAAATCGACCCTCCCCGCCAACCTCAGCAACAACACCATGGCAAATCCACCCCCCTCGGCCTCAGCAACAACACCATGGCAAATCGAACCCCCCGACCTCATTTTTTATCAACGGCGAGTTATGGCCAAGTTCCTCAGTAGAGGGGGCAACTGGAAGGGGATGAACAGTCCCCAGTTCACCCGGGCTCCACAATCTGGTAAGTAATAAAAGGTTATATCTCTCCCGCGAGAGCAGCAGCCTCCAGGAGTCCTTTAAGGACTGCGGGTTTATCCACTAAATGCCAAGCAAAACTGAAACCAGCACTAATGTTGCATTTTTTAACAAAAATGTTTCATTTACGGGATGTGGGCATTGCTGGCTAGGCCAGTGCATAGAACATAGAACAATACTGCACAGGAATAGGCCCTTCAGCCCATGATGTGTGCAATGTGACATCAAATTAAACTAATCCCTTCTGCCTGCCCTTGGTCCGTATCTTTTTATTCCTTGCATATTCATGTGCTTATCTAGAAGTCCCTTAAAATTTACCGTATCTGCCTGAAGCTCCAACGCTGGCAGCGCTTTCCAGGCACCTTCCACTCTCTGCGTAAAAAAACTTGCCCCTCACATTTCCTTTGAATTTTCCCCCTCTCACCTTTGACCCCTAGTATTAGATATTTCAACTCTGGGAAAAAGATTCTGACTGTCAACCCTATCTATGCCTCTCATAATTTTATAGACTTCTATCAGACCTCCCCTCAGCCTCCACCACTCCAGAGAAAACAACCCTACTTTGTCCAGCCTCTCCTTATAGCTCATCCCCTCTAATCCAGGCAGCATCCTGGTAAACCTCTTCTGCACCCTCTCCAAAGTCTCCACATCCTTCCTATAATGTGGCGACCAGAATTGAATGCAATATTTATTTCCCATCTCGAACATCCCTCGAGAAGCTGTGGGGAGTTGCAATTGAAATTTGCGAAGGTAGCTGATACCAGCGTTGTGCCTTTCTATTATAGAATCCCTATAGTGCAGAAGGAGGCCATTCGGCCCCTTGAGTCTGCACCCAATATAATCCCACCCAGGCCCTATTCCTGTAACCCCACATATTTACCCTAGCCAGTCCCCCTGACACTAGGGTCAATTTAGCACGGCCAATCCACCTAACCCACACATCTTTGGACTGTGGGAGGAAACCGGAGCACCCGGAAGAAACCCACGCAGGCACGGGGAGAACGTGCAAACTCCACACAGACAGTGACCTGAGACCGGAATTGAACCCGGGTCCCTGGCACTGTGAGGCAGCAGCGCTAACCACCGTCAAAGGGGCTCACTGGATGCCTTTGTTGGAACCCTAACCAAAGCAAAGGCTTACTCATCTTTGGCTTAGATTTACTGGACACACACTGGCCCCCATATTGGATCCTCAGATGCCCATTTTACACCAATCAAACAGGCAAAGTGAGATCCAATTGCTTGGCCAAAAGTTAATCTGCATATATGCAAGATTACGATGTGAAGATGAAAAACTATTAGTAGTTTAGCAAACTATTTCCAAACGTGTGATTGTATAAAAGGTCATTAGCACTGAATATTGGTTAAAGCTGAGAGTGAGTTTTATTATCTTTGGAATGGGAGAGTCCAATACCTTATACGTAAACCGTGCATTCTGATCAATTTACATCAATTTATCTGCACCAATGTATTTGGACCAATTTCTTTGAAGCTATCTGGAATTTTTGGAACAGTGGCATAACAGGGGTTACATGGAGTGTGAACACCCACACAGATCTGTTGGGCATTTTCCTGCATCGTAAATTCTGTGTAAAATGCCACAACCTCGCCACAATGGGGAACATTGTTCAGCATACATACAGTTTAGTGTTTGGCTGAAAGCAGAGGAACAATACAAGTATCTCAGTTTCCAATACCACACATCAAACCCTGAAACAGAACTAGGCTGAGTATAAACTAATACAGGACTATAGTAGCTCATGTTCCAAATCTGCCATCATTTCTCAGTTTGGTATATCTGATGATGGAAGAACATTACTTAGAATCTTAGAAGAACCTTAGAATCCCTACAGCACAGAAAGAGGCCATTCAGCCCATCGAGTCTGCACCGACCACAATCCCACCCAGGCCCTACCCCTATATCCCTACATATTTACCCACTAATCCCTCTAACCTATGCATCCCAGGACACTAAGGGCAATTTTTTAGCATGGCCAATCAACCTAACCTGCACATCTTTGGACTGTGGGAGGAAACCGGAGCACCCGGAGGAAACCCACGCAGACATGAGGAGAATGTGCAAACTCCACACAGTCAGTGACCCAAGCCGGGAATCGAACCCAGGTCCCTGGAGCTGTGAAGCAGCAGTGCTAACCACTGTGCTACTGTGCCGCCCTGTGTTATCCAGGCACAGTGGTTAGCACTGCTGCCTCACAGCGCCAGGGACCCGGGTTTGGTTCCCGGCTTGGGTCACCGTCTGTGTGGAGTCTGCACGTTCTCCCCGTGTCTGCGTGGGTTTCCTCCGGGTTCTCCGGTTTCCTCCCACAGTCCGAAAGACGTGCTGGTTAGGTGCATTGGCCATGCTAAATTCTCCCTCAGTGTACCCGTACAGGTGGCGGAGTGTGGCGACTAGGGGATTTTCACAGTAACTTCATTGCAGTGTTAATGTAAGCCTACTTGTGACACTAATAAATAAACTTTAAACTTAAAAAAATATTTATACATAGCACGCAGAACCACTTTAAAAATGGAAAAGTCATAGGCATCAACCCATTCAGATCTAATGCAATCAAAAGTGATATAGCTTTCTCATTGCCCTGAGGCCTGGGATTGGTGCTTTTAAAAATAAGTTGAAAGGTAGAAGGCCAGAGACTCCGAGAACTTGCCTGGTTCCCTCGCCGGTGGGAATGTGAGATCGAAGATTTCCGGCAGTTCAATAGCTGTGAGGAACCGAACGTGTCCCGTGTGCCCGTGCGCTGAACCCATGGGTATTAAAGGTGTCCTGAGGGAGGTGGTGCTGGAAGTGACATGGGGAATGGAGAGAGTTAACACAACACCAGCACTCGTTCCAATCCAGAGAAGGTCTTTACAGGCAAGTAGGGCAGTAATCCGTAAGCAGGCAGCTTTGTGCTGACGAATAATGGCATCGGAACCTGTCGGGGAAAAGAAATCCTTATTATACATTGTGCTGTACAATACCCAGCTGGTATACAGACGGAATTTTATTTACGCTTCACTGAAACCAGACAAGACTGTGGTACCTTCCAATACTTGTAATGCTAAACATAGATTATCTACAGATCTCACCCGAGCCTGCATCTTGTATTTTTCCTCACTATAATTTTTTTTTATCCATTCAAGGGATGTGTAAAACCAGCATCTATTGCCCATCTTTAAATGCCCTTGAGAAGGTGATGGTGAACCACCTTCCTGACAACTGTGTGGCAATTAAGAGTCAACCACAAGGTTGAGGGTCTGGAGTCATGTCAAGGCCAGATCGAGGGCGGAATTCTCCAATCCTGGGGCTAAGTCCTGTGGCGGGGTGAAGGGGATGTGGCTTATTTCCATCCGCGGAGGCTGGCGGGTGAACTCACCAAATCTTCCGACCCCGACCTCATTAATTATGCGACCGGGTGTTTTGCGCCCTATTTAGTGATGGGGCAGGCCTGGATGGCCCGTAGTCTGCCATCCTATCCGGGCGCCATATTGTAAAGGTGCCCAACATCACTGACCCATGACTGAACAAAGAGGGTGGACCGCCTGAAAATGTGCATGGATTTCTGGGAGCACCTTGAGACGGAGGATAGACCACCTGAGAACATTCTGAGGCCAGAGGATGGACTCTCCCCTTCCAAGACACCGGATCTGGTGCTTCCACCTGCAGATGCATCCCCTGTGGTATTCCGGGATCCAGGGCTGCTGGCAACCCCCATCCTGAACTCCCGAGGCACCCCCACTCTTTTGTTCAGGTGAGTCCTGGCATTAGCATGCCACATTGTTCCAGACTTGTTTTATACCAGCATGGTTTCCTGCTGGCGTATGGAGAATCGGACATGGGCGGATAGACCTTCATCTGCATCCTATTAGACACAGAATCAAGACACACAAACTCAAAGGCCCTTTTTGCCAATGAGTGCTTAACAGATCATTTCATCTGCTGAAAGATATCGTCATTACAGAGACTTAATTCTTCCTCAATCCCAATAATCCACTCTCCTCATTGACTGAGACGAGGTCCAGTCTCATAGTTACTAATACCTCATCCGTGTGGCCATTCTCCCAGTGACTCCACAAGTTGTGGAATGTCCCGTTTTTAAACAGAGCAATTTTCAGAAAAAGATATTTCGCCGTAAGATCAATGTACAGTCAGAAATGAATGCTTCCAAAATGCATCACTATGTTTGCCAGGAGTTAGTGGGTTTGTTTGAATTGAATCCAACCTGAGGCCTTATCACTAATTCAGAGCTTCAAACTGTCAATGCCTGCTTCAGCTTCTCAGGGGCTGCAGACGCGTGAAGTGATGTACCGTTGTGGAACGCGTTTCTTACCCGCAAGCATCTTGTGTACCGCGGGAGCCACATCGACCTCTGCCAGATTTTCATAGGTGCCGGCGTGGTAGAGTTTCACCTGAGCGCTGCTCTGTAGTGCAATCCAAACGCCCAAACTGGAGCTGACCATACTCGTCACACACCGATTGCTGTCTTGGCCAATCTGGATCATGTGCTGCCATTTAACACAGAAAACATCAAAACTGCAGTATCGGCACAGACATAGATTGAAGGGTTCATTCTCCACAGACGTCTAAAAGCACAGCTGAGCAGCCAGAGCTTAGGACCTGACAGACCGGCTTTAAAAATATTACTATATACTACCATACATTCAGCTGATCTTTCTCTACACCCTAGCTATGACTGCAACACTACATTCTGCACTCTCTCTTTCCTTTTCCCCGATGTACTCTATGAACGGTATGCTTTATCTGTAGAGCATGCAAGAAACAATACGTTTCACTGTATCCCAGTACATGTAATAATAATAAATCAAATCAAATTGTTTAAATGGAGGCAAACTGAGCAGTTTCGCACTAGGCACGTGCTCAATTTCTTGATGTTTGCTTCTTCCTCGTTGTCCACTGCACTTGAGCAGAGAGCCAAGAAAATCTTCCAAAGTACGTCCTGAGGCATTATGAGTTTTAAAGCATATGCGTGTTGCTAGCCCTTGATCTGATATTTACTATATTCTAAATATTCATATTTTTTTCTACTTATCTTATCACAGTGGTGTCACTTTTTTACTTTGGAGGCTGTGATCCATCAGCCTTGTGAAACTTCCAACAGTTCCAAGCCCGCAAACCCAAAGCAATATAGAAACATAGAAGGTAGGAGCAGGAGGAGGCCATTCGGTCCTTCGAGCCTGCTCCGCCATTCATCACGATCATGGCTGATCATCCAATTCAATAGCATAATCCTGCTTTCTCCCCATAACCTTTGACCTCCATACGCCCCATCTGGCCACCTCTTGAATACATTCAATGTTTTGGATACTTCCTGTGGTAATGAATTCCACAGCCTCACCACTCTTTGGGTGAAGAAATGTCTCCTCATCTCCGTCCTAAATGGTCTACCCTGAATCCTCAGACTGTGACCCCTGGTTATGGACATCCTCACCATTGGGAACATGCTCCCTGCATCTAACCTGTCTAGACCTGTTAGAATTTTATAAGTCTCTATGAGACCTCCCCTCATTCGTCTGAACTCCAGCAAAAACAATCCTAACCTAGTCAATCTTTCCTCATTCAATCAGTCCCACCATCCCCGGAAAAATTTCGCTGCACTCCCTCAACAGCAAGAACATCCTTCCTCAGAAAAGGAGACCAACACTGCACTGCTCCACTGACTGCTCCTTCTCTTGAGAGATTGACTAGGTTAGGATTGTTTTCGCTGGAGTTCAGATGAATGAGGGGGGTCTCATAGAGATTTTTAAAATTTGAACAGGACTAGACAGGGTAGATGCAGGGAAGATGTTCCTGATGGTGGGGGTGTCCAGAACCAGGGGTCACAGTCTGGGGATACAGGGTAGACCATTTAGGATGGAGATGAGGAGACATTTCTTCACCCAAAGAGTGGTGAGCCTTGCTGGCTGAGGTGCCAAGCTTTACCTACAGATCACACTGGATCGGAGCTGGCACTCGTGCTTAGGGGTTACATCAAGTGTTGCTCAGCACTCACCTCCTGGTAAAGAGTGGCAGTGTTGATGATGAGAATCCGGTTTTGGCATCCGCACCAAAGCTTTCCCGCCACCTGCACCATCTTGGTGACGGGATTTCCCGATGATCCCAAGCACAACGTGTGCGAGTTCTGCGGGTCCCAAAAACTTCCTGCGGGGATGGGAGGGAAAAAAGTGCGACAAATAATTAAACCAACTGCTGTGCCAGAGAGGGATTAAAAGTTAAAGGATTTTTTTCCTGACAGGAGGTGGAAATATTTAATCTTTCTGGGTGCTGACCCGTTTTCCTCTCTTCATTATCTTTCGTAAAGAAAAAATAGATGTGAAGCTCCTATCGAGTGAAGGAGAACATTAAGTGTACACTGAGGCTGTTTCAGCTCCAGGTGACAGTTTAATATTTGTCAACATGTCCTATTCCCAGTCTATCCGCTTTCAAATTGAGCCAAGATGTGGACAGCAGGAAACTACTCATCAAGTTGATGAAAAACCCCATAAAGTCATTTCTGAACTAAGTTACCGGGTCCAGTTCGACAAATGTAGACACATGTGCAAAGATCAAAGAAACCTGCCGACCAAGTTTGGTAAAGGTTCAATCAGAAATTGTTCCATCATTGATTTAGGGTCTGAGCATTTACAGATAAGATTCCTTTTCTCATGAACTCAGTATCTGGTGAAAGGCTGAGCTTCACTAAGAGAGCGTAAATTTGAACTTTGTGAGATGGTGTAAAACAGTTGATGGCGAATTAGCAACCAGTACAACACTTCTGCTGATTTTACTTTCATAGTATCCCTACAGTACAGAAAGAGGCCATTTGGCCCATCAAACCTGCACCCACCACAATCCCACCCAGCCCCTATCCCCGCAACCCCATGTATCTACCCTGCTAGTCCCCCTGGCACTAAGGGGCAATTTAGCATGGCTGATCCACCTAACCAGCACATCTTTCGGACTGTGGGAGGAAACTGCAGCACCCGGAGGAAACCCTCGCAGGCACGGGGAGAACGTGCAAACTCTACACATTCAGTGACCCGAGGCTGGGATTGAACCCGGGTCCCTGGCGCTGCGAGGCAGCAGTGCTAACCACTGTGCCCGGAATTCTCCGATCTCGCCTGCGGCTGATATTCTCCATTCCTGCTGCTGTGAATGGAGATTTAGCTGAGCGCCAAATCCTTGGCTGACTACTAGCAGCGGTGGCAGGGCGAACGATATCGGAGAATCCCGATCATAATCCTATCTTCAAATTTAAAAAAGCATTACTGCATCACCAATCCTTGACACATGATTGGCACCTTTACATTGAAAAAAATAACATAACAGATTGGACCGGGCCTTAATGTATTCTACAGTAAAACGGGCCTTCCAACTACCCAAATCCAGGGACACACATGAAGAATTACTCCTTGGACATCTGGAAGCCCATTCCATATGCTGATCTATTTTTCTATGTGAAGGAAAGGGCAGCATAGGAACAAATGTAGGTCATTCAATCCCTTGAATCTGATCCCCCCATTCAGGGTCTGTTAAGGACTCTGGGTCTGTACTCACTGGAGTTTAGAAGGGGCATCTTATTGAAACTTACAGGATACTGCGAGGCCTGGATAGAGTGGACGTGGAGAGGATGTTTCCACGAGTAGGAAAAACTAGAACCAGAGGGCACAACCTCAGGCTAAAGGGGCGATCCTTTAAAATAGAGATGAGGAGGAATTTCTTCAGTCAGAGAGTGGTGAGTCTGTGGAACTCTTTGCCTCAGAAAGCTGTGGAGGCCAGGTCATTTAGTGTATTTAAGACAGAGATAGATAAGTTCTTGATTAATAAGGGGATCGGGGTTTTGGGGAAAAGACAGGAGAATGGGGATGAGAAAAAAAATCAGCCATGATTGAATGGTGGAGGAGACTCGATGGGCCGAGTGGCCTAATTCTGCTCTTATGTCTTATGGTCATCTGTGGAACCAGACCTTTGAGCGGGTCAATGCATTTCAGAGAGGTGAGGAAATTTGATTGAAATGTTTCTGTGAACTTAGACACAACAAAAGTAAACACAGGTTATTTCACACGCTAATAACTCTTCTCCACGATCGACTGCATTCCTATCACAGGTCCAATGGTAGTGAACCCAGCAACAGTGTGTTCACTTCGTAGTTATCTGATTAATCCAATATAAACCCCTGAACAAACCTGCATCTCTTTGGTAGACCATCAATTCACCGTTCGCCAGCGATACAAAAACCTTGTTGTCGACATATCTATCGGAGAAGGAAAAGAGAGTCAGAAATACTGTCATATTCAAGGTGATTTGAATCAAATAGAGGGGAGGAAGCGCTGGAGATTGGGGCGGTCCAGCCTGGGGGGAGGGGGCCGTGGGGTCAAGGCTGACCCAGGAATGGTCGGGGGGTGGGGGGGGGGGGGCATGGTTGGGCCATGAGGGGTTGCGGGGGTCCCGGGCTGGCCAGCGATTGAGCTGGCCAGCAAACGAGAGGCTGACAGTTTGGGGCCACTGCACATGCGCAGAAACCTCCTGGTTTCAGCCTCCTGGGCGGGAAGAGGCCCCATCTCCTGATTTATAACGATATTCGTGCTGATGGTCTCTGCAGTGCACAGAGTGTGGGAGATTCTAGTGTGAACTCCCGCTGAAAAATAACCAGCGGGAATTACTCCCGTTTTCCCGCAAATTCAATGCTTAGAATTTTTTGGGGGAGAATTTCCGCCCCAAATATTTTCAGCATCACCCAATAGTCGTGCACTGATGGGAGTAGCAATGGTAACATTTACTAATGCATCCCATAATTTGCTAATTTAGTGCTTGCCAGTCACACAGGAGATTGAGACGTTTATATATTTCACACGTGGATTGTGAGTATTGAGAAAACGTTGCAAACTACAGAATTTGAAAGTGAATTGTAAGAATTGACCAGCGTTGGAATCCTTATGCACTGATGCCCTGTCCTTTACAATTTTGAGGAGACGGAATGTCTCGATCAAGACCAAGACCGCAAGAAACTACAAAAGGTTGTGAACGAAGCCCAGTCCATCACGCAAACCAGTCTCCCATCCATTGACTCCGTCTACACTTCCCACTGCCTTGGAAAAGCAACCAGTGTATTCAAGGACCCCATGCACCCTGGACACTCTCTCTTCCACCTTCTTCTGTCGGAGAAAAGATTTGATTTTAATTTGATTTATTATTGTCACATGTATTAACATATAGTGAAAAGTATTGTTTCTTGTGCGCTATACAGACAAAACATACCGTTCATAGAGAAGGAAACGAGAGAGTGCAGAATGTAGTGTTACAGTCATAGCTAGGGTGTAGAGAAATATCAACTTAATGCAAGATAAGTCCATTCAAAAGTCTGACAGCAGCAGAGAAGAAGCTATTCTTGAGTCAGTTGGTACGTGACCTCAGGCTTTTGTATCTTTTTCCCGAAGGAAGAAGGTGGAAGAGAAAATGTCTGGGGTGCGTGGGGTTCTTAATAATGCTGGCTACTTTGCTGAGGCAGCGGGAAGTGTCGACAGAGTTAATGGATGGGAGGCTGGTTTGCGTGATACAAAGGACTGAAAACACGTACCGACCGACTCAAGAAGAGCTTCTTCCCTGCTGCCATCAGACCTTTGAATGAATTGCATTCAGTTGATCTTTCTCTACACCCTAGCTATGACTGTAACACCTCATTCTGCACCCTCTCCTTTCCTTCTCCCCTTTGTACTCTACCAGCGGTATGTTTTGTCTGTATAGTGTGCAGTAAACAATACTTTTCACTGGATACCAATACATGAGACAATAATAAATCAAATCAAAATAGTTATTTTTATTTGGAGTACTAGGTCTCTGGAAAATTGCATTCATGACTATATTTGCTAACTTTCAAAAGAAAAATCAGAATTCTCTGCCCTTTTATTTCCAACCCCCATTTCATCTAAAGCCCTTCTCTTTAACATCACTGTATCCCACAGCGTTAGCTGTTCACAAATACAGGAATTATTGCCATCTCTATGGAGGTACTGCAGGGACATTGTGGCTGGCTGGGTGTGCTACACAATGTGAGGAAAAACCTCAGGTGATCACAATATCGTGCATCTCACTAACAAGACTTCCTCTGAAATGCAGACACTGATGATTTGAAGCATGTCTTCTGAGTGTAACTTAACTAAGCACTTTGAGGATTGAAAACCAATTTTCTAAAATATCATCTTAAATTGAGATCCAAATTGCAAAAGTAACTGAGACATTATCATGGCATGGCCTCAAAATAAGGGGAAGCAGATTTAGGACTGAGCTGAGGAGGAACTTCTTCACATAAAGGGTTGCGAATCTGTGGAATTCCTTGCCCAGTGAAACAGTTGAGGCTACCTCATTATATGTTTTTACGGCAAGGATAGATAAATGTTTGAACAGTAAAGGAGTTAAGGATTATGATGAACGGGCGGGTAAGTGGAGCTGAGTCCACGAAAAGATCAGCCATGATCTTATTGAATGGCGGAGCAGGCTCAAGGGGCCAGATGGCCCACTCCTGCTCCTAGTCCTTATGTTCTTATCAAAGGGAATGGTCAACCGTTTCAATCCATTCCAACTTCAAACAAATCCGGTGTTCTTTTCTCTGTCTGAGATACAGATGCCCCAACTTGTCTTGATGTATGCGTGTTGAAATTAGCTTTGAGTTGATTATGAAGAAAGGTACTTCAAATTATTCAAAAGGCATTGATGCCAGGAATTTCCGGAGCTTATTCCAGCTCTGCTGCCATGACGTTAACGGACATCTCGTGGAAACAAGGTTTATCGGCATGAACAGGGTTTTTGCTGAACTTCCATTAAGTTACAGTGGCAGAACGGGAAAAATACCAAGGATATACCCAGTGGAAGAGGAGTGCAATTTACTTCCAGTTGCCATTTTGTGCCCACTTGTTGCCCTGTACAGTTGGAGCGTCCACCAGTTGTCTCCACTATAGTGGAATTTTGGAAGAACAGGAGTGTCGAATCCAGAGTGTGCAGATTAGAACAGGTAAGAAGAGGCTGGACTTTGTGAATATGTTTGGATAACCAAAATGAAGGAGCTCTCCGACTGTCAAGTAACTGTCCAACTGTCAAGGAACTGTTTGATAAAAGCAAATTACTGTGGATGCTGGAATCTAAAATCCAACAGAGAAAATGCTGGAAAATCTCAGCAGGTCTGGCAGCATCTGTAAGGAGAGAAAAGAGCTGGCATTTCGAGTCCAGACGACCCTTTGTCAAAGCTGAACTGTTTGAGAACTGTACAGCTGTCAAATCTGTCAAAGTTATCCAGGAAGTGTCAAAAGCTGTCAGGCCTATCAAAGGCATACAGCAAGAATCAAGGGACAAGGTGAGTTGGAGAGGTTAAGGACAAAGGGTGGTGGGTGGGGGGGTATGAGTTGGTGCTATATTGGCACAAGATATTGGGGCAATGGGAGGTGGGTGGGTGAACATAGGGGACCCTGGAGCCTGTGTTCTGGGGTGACCCACCCCAAACTGAAACTCGACCTGCGAGTGGATATTTTTGAAGGTCAGGTCTGTCGAGCTGGCAAATCTGAATGTGTGGAATTCACTATCACAGAAAGTAGCTGAGGCCAAAACGTTGTCTGATTTCAAGAACAAATTAGATATCGTTCTTGGGGCTAAAGGGATCATTGGATATGGAGGGAAGGCAGGATCAGGATATTGAATTCAATGATCAGCCATGATCAAAATGAATGGTGGAGCAAGTTCGAAGGGTGGGATGGCCTATTCCTACTTCTAGTTTTTTTGGCCCAAAGAAATGACAAAAATCTGGTCCTTGCTATAAAGCCCAAACTCTGTTAGCCTTTGAAGGCAGTCCCCATATCTTTTAGCAACTCTCTCACACTGAGCAGGTCACCTTTTGTGTGGTTACTGTTCCCTTATTGACTCCAGTGTGATCTTTTTGTCTCTTTCTCCATACTATCCTATTGCTGTGGTCTCTGCTTCTCTCAATGTTCCCTCCTCGTTCGTTCTAAATTCCAAACGTGTTGTACAAGATGCTCAGCCCCACATTTTCCTAGTGTTAAAATCGGGACATGGTCACACAACATCTTTGTCTAATTCATTCTTTCTCAAAACTTTAATGCCTGAGTGGACCCCTCACTCTTTCCTTTTCATTCTTATCTCCCATCTTTAATAAACCAAGTTCATCATCAGCTGAACACTGCTTCACCTCAGCTTCATATTTTACTCTCCACTATCTTTAGTGGTGTCTGGCACTATGGATGGTGCCCTTACCCTGGACTCTATCAGAACCATGCAGAATGTTGGTTCCCCATTCACCCCCATCCTCCCTCCCTAGCTGACGACAAGAATGGAAATGAGAAACTGAGACTGGGCAGGAGATGGGCTGGAGCAACAGCTACAATTGCTTTATTAAAGAGTGGGTCCAAACTAAATGGAAACCATTATATTTAAGGGGAGGTAATGACCTCATGGTATTATCACTAGACTATTAACCCAGAAACTCAGCTAATGTTCTGGGGACCCGGGTTCGAATCCCACACATGGCAGATGGTGGAATTTGAATTCAATAAAAAATATCTGGAATTAAGAATCTACTGATGACCATGAAATTACTGTCGGAAAAACCCATCTGGTTCACTAATGTCCTTTAGGGAAGGAAATCTCCCGTCCTTACCTGGTCTGGCCTACATGTGACTCTAGAGCCACAGCAATGTGGTTGACTCACAACCGTTCTCTGGCAACTAGGGATGGGCAATAAAGACTATTTCCTCGGGTGGATGGAGCTATTACAAGGGGGCATAACTATAGGGTTCATGGTGGGAGATATAGGAAGGATATCAGAGGTAGGTTCTTTACGCTTTAAGACTTATCTAGACAGCCATATGAACGGAGTGGGAATGGAGGGATACAAAAGAATGGTCTAGTTTGGACCAGGGAGCGGCGCGGGCTTGGAGGGCCGAAGGGCCTGTTCCTGTGCTGTATTGTTCTTTGTTCTTTGTACGCAGAGAGTGGTTGGGGTGTGGAATGGACTGCCTGCAGTGATAGTGGAGTCAGACACTTTAGGAACATTTAAGTGGTCATTGGATAGGCACATGGAGCACACCAGGATGATAGGGAGTGAGATAGCTTGATCTTGGTTTCAGATAAAGCTCGGCACAACATCGTGGGTTGAAGGGCCTGTTCTGTGCTGTACTGTTCTATGTTCTATGTTCTAATGCTGGCCAGTCAGCGACGCCCATGTCCCCCGAATGAATATAAGAATATCTTTGTACTTACAGGATGCACATGACCGCTGCGGAGTGCTGCATTTTCATACTGTTCTTCCGGTTACGGATGTTATCGGACGATTGATAGACGTGAATGCTGAAAGAAGAGGAGGGTCACGATTACCAAGCTCACAGAACGCCGTCAACACTTTAAACAGTGGTAACTTTGGCACAGAATTCCCTCTTTGGCTTGTACACATTTCGATAGCTTGTTAGGCAACACAAATCAAGTACCCACCCCCCCCCCCTCTGCCAGCACCCTCCATCACCCCCTCCGGCACCAAGTCTAAAAATACATTGGCTGGGATTTCACAGCAACGTGCTGGGTTGGCTGGTAAAATGCCCGAGAGCTGTATCAAGGTGGCTCCCTGACTCTGTCACGTAGCTAGAAGGCATGGTGGGAATGATTGGCTTTCTGCCAATTGGGACGGCATGGTGGCACAGTGGTTAGCATTGCTGCCTCACAGCGCCAGGGGCCTGGGTTCGATTCCCAGCTTGGGTCACTGTCTGTGTGGAGTTTGCACGTTCTCCCCGTGTCTGCGTGGGTTTCCTCCGGATGCTCCGGTTTCCTCCCACAGTCCGAAAGACGTGCATGTTAGGTGCATTGGCCATGCTAAATTCTCCCTCAGTGTCCCCGAACAGGCGATGAGGGGAATTTCACAGTAACTTCATTGCAGTGTTAATGTAAGCCTACTTGTGACACGAATAAATAAACTTTAAATTGAGGCGATTTAAATAATTCAGGACCTGATGAGGGGCCGATTGCTCAGGCTGCCAGTAATTTGCCGGGGGTGGGGTGGCTCCTCACCGCCCAGGGAGCCTTCAGCCACAAGGAGGAGGCCTACCCGGAGTTTCCCAGAGAGGTGACTTCACACCTGTGGTAAACCACTGTTAGCTTATTACCTGTATATGTGACATGCCTGGACACATCCCTGCTGGCCCTACCCGAGACTCCTTCCCCCCTGGTCCAGGTATAAAGGCGACTGCTCCCCGCCCCCCTGCCTCAGTCTGGACCAGTTCATCGGCATGGGTGCGCTCCAAGTCTTTTGCTAATAAAAGCCTATTTGTTCTTGCATACAAACTAGTCTTTGCTCGATTGATGGTGCATCAACACCCAAGAAGAAAAAAGAGTAAAAAATAATGGTCCGAACGGGTCTTGTATACCTTAAGCTGGAATAGCAATAAAAACTGGGAAATAAGAATACCGGCCTGAAGTGTTTTTCCTGATTGGGCCTCCTTCTGTCAGGATTCCACTCCGAGCTTTCTTGCTATTTTACCATTTTGTATTTTAATTAATGTTCAGTCAGGCTATTACCCACTGAGAGTTTTATTGAGAGTTTCCAGTGAATCTTTTCTGGTTTAAAGAATAAAATTTCAGCCAGTTCCTTTCCCCATTGTCCTGTTGGCTAACTAAAGCCAGCTCCATTTCGCAGACACTGCCACTGGAATTTTACCACCTCGCCCGCCCGAGGCCTGTAAGATCCCGCCCGAGGCCAATGGAGAATGCCGTTCTGCGAGCCACGCCCGCCCCGATTCTGGGGCGGCAGGGGCGGTAAAATTCTGGCCTATGTTGCTGACAAACAGCTCCTCTTATTGGCTAATAGCTAAGTCTAATAATGACCATGAAACCCTCTGCTGTTCATCGATTCAACCCACTTGGTTCACGAATGTCCTTTAGGGAAGGAAATCTGCCCTCCTTAACTGGTTTGGCCTACATGTGACTCCAGAGCCACAGCAATGTGGTTGACTCTTAAATGCCCTTTGAAGTGGTCGACCAAGCCACTGAGTTCAAGGGCAATTAGGGATGGGCAACAAATGTTGGCCCACATGAACCGCAGAATCCCTACAGTGCAGAATAAGGCCATTCAGCCCATCAAGTCTGCACCAACTCACCGAAAGAGCATCTTACCCAGGCCCACCAGCCCATCCCATCTCCTCCACCTGCACATCCCATTCCCATAGCCCTGCACATTTACCATGGATAATCCACCTAACCTACACATCTTGCCAGTCCACCTAACCCGCACATCTTTAGGACTGTGGGAGGAAGCCGGAGCACCCGGAGGAAACCCACACAGACACGGGGAGAACACGCAGACGCCACACAGACCCCAGCCGGGAATCAAACCCGGGGGTCCCTGGTGCTGTGAGGCAGCAGTGCTAACCATTAATGCATTTTTAAAAAGCTCATCCTCCCTGCTCCATTCCAAGATTTTACAAGGAAAAGCTACGCACTTTAAGCTGGAGGAAGAATCCAAAAAGAAGTAAGTAGCACTGATACTGAGCATTTGAATGACACTGAAGTGCCTTCAAGTGGTTTGGAACAAAACACGCGTCACCTTTTTTTGCATTTTCTTCTGCTGAGGTTAAATCAAAAGCTGTAATTAAACTCGGGGGTTGGGGGGAGGGGAGGGGAGGGGAGATAATATTACCCCCCCCCCCCCACTCCCCCCAATGTACGATAATATCCTAAACCTGTTCAAAGTTCTCTGTCTTCAAGCACGTTGTGTTGTTGTAATACTCAACCTGGCCACTCGGTGGCTTTGTGCACAGTTCAAAGGCTGTGCTAACCTTCTCTACAAAGCCACAACTCGCAAATCCAATCTGTGTGTGACTGTAAAAGTTACAGCAGAACCCAGTTGGCAAGAGACTCATGCTACAAAAGTTGCTGCAAGGCAGGAGGCTCCACCACCGCTAAAAGAGCATCAGAGCTAACTTTAATGGGTCCATACGCCTCACAGAATTGAGCATGACATGGCCAAATTCTAACACCAGGAAACTGGGCTTCCATCTGTTATTTCTACCTGTGTCTTCCCTTTCCTTTGTTATACTCTCTCTCTGTTGTCTCCGTCTGAGAATTCACACATACTGCTTCATTTTCTCTCTGAAACAGTTGCTTCAAGTTTTTAGGTGTCCAGATCACCAACAACCTGTCCTGGTTCCTCCCCCCCATGCCATAAGACCATAAGACCATAAGACATAGGAGCGGAAGTAAGGCCATTCGGCCCATCGAGTCCACTCCAACATTCAATCATGGTTGATTTCAACTCCATTTACCCGCTCTCTCCCCATGCCGACACTATAGTTAAGAAAGCCCCACCAACGCCTCTACTTTCTCAGAAGGCGAAGGAAGTTTGGCATGTCTGTTACTACTCTCAGCGATTTTTACAGATGCACCATAGAAAGCATCCTTCCCGGATGTATCACAGCTTGGTATGGCTCCTGCTCTGTCCAAGACCACAAGAAACTACAAAGAGGTTTTGAATGTAGCCCAGTCTATCGAGCACATCAGCCTCCCACCCATTGATTCTGTCTACACTTCCCGCTGCCTCAGAAAAGCAGCCAGCATAATCAAGGACCCCACTCACCCCGGACATTCTCTCTTCCACCTTCTTCCGTCGGGAAAAAGATACAAAAGTCTGAGATCACGTACCAACCGACTCAAGAACAGCTTGTTCCCTGCCGCCACCAGACTTTTGAATGGACCTATCTTGCATTAAGCTGATCTTTCTCTACACCCGAGCTATGACTGTAATACTATATTCTGCACCCTCCCCTTTCCTTCTCCCCAGTGTACTCTATGAACGATGTGCTTTGTCTGTATAGCGTGCAAGAAACAACAGTTTTCACTGTATACATGTGACAATAATAAATCAAATTAATTGGGTGCTGTTCCAATAATGTCTGGTTGAACTTGTTCTGCCATGTCTCTGA
The DNA here is from genome assembly GCF_964213995.1 of Mustelus asterias. Classification (NCBI taxonomy): domain Eukaryota; kingdom Metazoa; phylum Chordata; class Chondrichthyes; order Carcharhiniformes; family Triakidae; genus Mustelus; species Mustelus asterias. Next base: position 104,034,507 of record NC_135810.1, on the reverse strand, counting down.
TGTTACAGATTGTGTATCTCATTTATCAGGACAGCTCTAATGCTTTCTAGCTTTCCAATATACTTGATTAATAATTTTACTTCATTCATCTCCTGACTGTGGAACTTATTATTAGACTATTTATTTAGTAGATTAGCATCAGTCATGAAATCAGACTGCTGGAAGTAAAATTGTTTCATTTTGATATTAACTGTTAAGACACAATCTTTGCAACCCAGAAGTAATTGGATATATATTTAAAAATGATGGATTTTCAGGGCGATGGGGAAAGGAAAGGAGAGAGCAAATAATTGGTTAGCTCTTTGAAAGAGGCAGTACAGGCGGAATGGGCCAAATGGCCACCTTCGTTGCTGGAGGATTCTATGAGGTTGGACTGTACCATTTACGTGCGGTAATATCGTGGGTATGAGGGGCGGGTCACATGGAAGAAGCAAAATAATTCAACTCCCACTGCTTTCTCCCAAAACCCATTCAAATCCCAAATTCTACTGCTCTCTCCCCCTTCCCATTCTAATCCCAAATCTCACTGTTTTCTCCCACTTCCCATTCTAATCCCAAATCCCACTGCTCGCTCCAAAAACCCATTCTAATCCCAAATCCCACTGCTCGCTCCAAAAACCCATTCTAATCCCAAATCCCACTCTCTATCCCCCTTCCCATTCTAATCCCAACTCCCACTGCTCTCCTGCTTCCCATTCCAATCCCAAATCCCACTGCTCTCTCCCACTTCCCATTCTAATCCCAACTCCTACTGCTTTCTCCCGCTTCCCATTCCAATCCCAAATCCCATTGCTCTCTCACACTTCCCATTCTAATCCCAACTCCTACTGCTCTCTCCCGCTTCCCATTCTAATCCCAACTCCATCTGCTCTCTCCCTAAACCCATTCTAATCCCAAATCCCACTGCTCTCTCTCGTTTCCCATTCTAATCCCAAATCCCACTGTTCTCCCTGCTTCCCATTCTAATCCCAATTTCCACTGCTCTCCTGTTTTCCATTCCAATCCCAAATCCTACTGCTCTCTCCTGCTTCCCATTCTAATCCCAAATCCCACTCTTCTCCCCGCTTCCCATTCTAATCCCAATTTCCACTGTTCTCCCCTGTTTTCCATTCTAATCCCAAATCCCACTGCTTTTCCCGCTTCCCATTCTAATCCTAATTCTCGCTGCTCTGTCATGGGATATCACAGTGTTGGAAAAATATCTGCAGCTGCATGAAACACCGAAGACAGTAATGTTCTGAACTCTCTAACAATAAAGTCACAGAGGTACTGCTCCAACTCGTGCTAGTTTGCTAATTCAGTTTAGCGTAGAACTTTAATTACTGCTTTAAATTTACCAATGAACGCTCTGAATGAAAAAGTTACCACGCACCAGCCATCCTCGGTTCCCAGCCACATTGAGCTTTGGCTGGCCTCAGGATCGATGCTCAGAAGTTCCTCCAGGCTTGCTCTGGTGAAGGACCCTCGACTAGAACGCCTCATTGCCCGTCCATCCATTGGACTGTCGCTGTTCCTTGTCTGACACAACATGTTGGAGTTGGCTATGAAATCGGACTCTGGTTCCTCTTCCGAACTTGTTGTTTCCGTTGCAAAATCTTTTGAGCTTGACATCTCCTCATCTGTCGAAGAAAATCATTATTGTGGATTGACAATAATCCACAACAAGATGAAAGGTAAGTTTGCCACATTGACATTTTCCTTTCTCTTCCAGGTGGTAGAATAATAATTTTGTTCCTATCCCAATATTACACCAATATTTCATCACTAATTTCATTTCTGCTTCATGTTTCATTCTTTCGGCATTCACCACACCGCATTCAACAAAACTTGGGTATTGCTAAAAAAATACATTTTGTCAAAGCATTTCATTTAAATTAATACACAGGGCCCGCTTCTTTGCAGACAGGAAGAACATGTGCACACATTGCGCCTGTTGCAGCTGTACAAAATAAGTGATAGCCACTTGCAGGTTCATTTATCAGGGCAATGCCTTGACCAATCAGAGTCGAGCTGCCTGGTTTAAATTTCAAACAATGCTTGGCAGTTGACTGTCAGTCATCATTAACTGGTGTCATCTCCGTGGCAATGTCTCTACCAATCAGCATCCACTTGCCAACCAATCATTACCGCCTCCTCGGACAGTATAAAGTTGTTGTTTGTTCTGACATTGGTATTCTTGCGATCGTCCTGATGAGTGCAAGACAAGAAGTTTCCACAAAATGGTTTTTGTCAGCAATATTCAAGTTCTGCGCTACCAAACGACTATTTAAAGGCAGCAAACTTAACAAGTTTTACACCGAAAGAATAAAATGTACCAGGTACATGAGGCAATTGGAAAATAAGAATGTTTCAGATCTGACTTACTCCCGGTACTTGAGGAGATGGTGGATCTGCTGGCCTGACTCCTCAGTGTGCCTGATGGGCTTGGGGATGACTCATCATCTTCAGTGTCGTCGCTGTCGAATGGGTTCAAGCTTCTGTTTCCGCTCTCAGTCAGTTCCCCCAGCGACTGCGCAGAGTTTGAAATGGAGATATGGAAGGGTTGCTGCGAAGTAGGTTCTTCCAAGGAGACAGCACTAGTTCGGTGCGGATGTACACAGGAAGGGCTCAGAAGCAACTCTGACCTGTCTCTGAAAACACGGCACAGGGGAAGCAAAAATCACCACTTGTTCCTGTCATGTCTTCCCCCTGCTGGCTCCCCCCCTCATGCTGCCCTCCTTCCTCTGTCATAACCATGGATACAGACAGTTGCTCTTGAAGGCGCACGTAGATGAGAAATGGAAGGGGGTGGAAGGAGAGATCTATGATGGACTCCAGACGTAATGGGAAGGGAATGGGAAGGGAAGCCAAGAGGTTCTCTGGTGCGGACTGAATGGAATCAGGGCCAGGGCAGTCTCACTCATCTGGACAGCAAAGAGTTGCCGGAGAAGGGTGACGTGGTTAACTGCTTCAGATGCTTCAGGATGAGGATGAGTTTAAGTTTATTTGTTAGTGTCACAAGTAGGCTTACATTAACACTGCAATGAAGTTACTGTGAAAATCCCCTAGCCGCCACACTCCGGCGCCTGTTCGGGTACACTGAGGGAGAATTTAGCATGGCCAATGCACCTAACCAGCATGTCTTTTGGGCTGTGGGAGAAAACCGGAGCAGCCGGAAGAAACCCACGCAGACACGGGGAGAACGTGCAGACTCCACATAGACAATCACCCGAGCCGGGAATCGAACCCGGGTCCTGGCGCTGTGAGGCAGCAGTGCTAACCACTGTGCCAACGTGCTGCCCATGGTCATAGTCACAAAAGATGCCATCTGTGACTTTGATAAGGCCACTTCAGTTCCGCAGGTGGGTAAAACCTGATTGGAAAGGTTCAAGTATAGAGTTGTGGGAATGATAGTTACAGATTTGGGTGGTAACGATACATCTTTGTAAAGGAGAGGGGGGTTGGAGGTGGGGCGGTAGTTTACAAGTACAGTGGGGTACTCACTTGGCTCCATGTGTGCAATACCATGGAAGATGGTATTATAGGAGGTCATAATAATGGCTGCAATTCTCTGACCTCGCCCGCGGCTGGAATTCTCCAGTCCCGCTGCAGTGAATGGAGTTTTAATTGAGTGCCTCATTCTCCGCTCTCAGTGGCGGGGCGAAGGAGATCGGAGAATCAGCCCAATGTCACCAAGTAACTCATTCACAGGATGCAGAGTCTCAGCAGCTTGCCAACAAAAATACACTTGCACTTCAGGAGAGCGATAGCTCCATAGTCGCAGTTAGTGTGTAAGGTCAGAGGTTAAGACCTGCAGCGACCATGGGGCTGGTGAGGATTGTGTGAGAAATAGTGAGCATTGAAGCATGTGTCTGCATCCAATGAAAACTGGGGTCATCCAAGCTCGAAACGTTGGCTCTATTCTCTCTCCACAGATGCTGTCAGACTTGCTGAGATTTTCCAGCATTTTCTGTTTTTGTTTCAGATTCCAGCATCCGCAGTTGCCTTTACCCTGTTTCAAATGGTGGAATCTGGACCTTGAGGGATTCTTCCCTCTACGGTTGCGCAGTTAAAGAACAATGACTTTATATATGCTATCTGAGTTATATAATTTGGACACATCCTGTTTAGGAAAGTCTAACAACCCCAGTACAGAAGCAAATTCCAGACATTAACAAGTAGTTAACAAGCTCTTAATAAATCTCTTTTCTATTCATTTTCAGTGTTTACATATAAACATTTAATGGAGGGAGAGGATATGAAATCACCTGTAAGCAATATGCAATTTTAAGGGAATTTATGAAACCAAACAGATTTTTTCACTAGTTTATGCAACTGTACTTTTCTTGCAATGGTTTCTATCATAAGGGAATGATACTCTGTAGATAATCCTGTTCATGAGGTATTTGTGAGCCAGACAGTACCGGTAATACTTGGCCGTAATGGTCATTCAAAATTCATTATTTCTACAATTTGTAAGTTCTTATCACTCTCGGACTACGAGTGAATGGTTAAGTGCACAAACTCCCACCTGGCAGTGCCACTGAGGCCTGGCACCGAGGCTATGCAGATAATCCTTGCGGAGCACACTGCGATACAAGCTTCCACCGTGGGCACCGGCTTGATGCTCAGCAGGCAGACCTGCCCAACGTATCCATCACTATTGCAGACCCAAACCTCGTGGGCGTTGTCCGGTCCACCATGGCTGGGAGATGCACAGGAGAACTGAAAACAACACAACACTGTCAGTTAGTACAGCGTCCCGTTCACCATCTAATTCCACTCAACTCTACCCCGCAGAATGAACAAGAGATTTCCCACCGATAGGACACATGTGTGGCTAATGTGTTGCGCATTAAGCTTTTCAATCTGACAGAAATGTTTGCACGAGGCTTTCTTCACCTTTCCCCAAATATCAATTGATTTGATTTATTATTGTCACATGTATGAGTATACAGTGAAAAGTATTGTTTCTTGCGCGCTACGCAGACAAAGCATACCGTTCATAGAGAAGGAAAGGAGAGAGTGCAGAATGTAGTGTTACAGTCACAGCTAGAGTGTAGAGAAAGATGAAAATGAAATAACGTTCTCGATATATAAACAATTTACACCAGGAGTAACTCTGGCGTTACAGTAAAACCAAGGAATGTATCTGTAAACAACTTGGAGAGTTTTTGAATGAATGTGCATGGGAGAGTGAGAGTGTGGAGGTCATACAGGTTTACAGCATGGAAACAAGCCCTTCGGCCCAACTTGTCCATGCCGCCCCTTTTTTTTAAAAACCCCTAAACTAATCCCAATTGCCCACATTTGGCCCATATCCCTCTATGCCCATCGTACCCATGTAACTATCTAAATGCTTTTTAAAAGATAAAATTGTACCCGCCTCTACTACTACCTCTGGCAGCTTGTTCCAGACACTCACCACCCTCTGTGTGAAAAAACTGCCCCTCTGGACACTTTTGTATCTTTCCCCTCTCACCTTAAACCTATACCCTCTAGTTTTAGACTCCCCTACCTTTGGGAAAAGATATTGACTATCTACCTTGTCTATGCCCCTCATTATTTTATAGACCTCTATAAGGTCACCCCTCAGCCTCATTGAGGAGGACCTCAATGAAGAGAAGAAGAATGTGGGCGAGATTTTCTGGCCACGCTTGCCCCAAGGCCAGAAAATCCCACTTGAGGTCAATGGACCTCTGCATGGTCCGTGTCCCGCCCGCTGCAATTCCTGTATTTTATATTAGATAGCATGCAGCTGGCAGACTTGGGATCTGGGTTGTGTGAGGAGGCTGTTCAGGACAAGTCTCACAACACCAGACCAAAGTCCAACAGATCTATTTGTTATCACGAGCTTTCGAGGCGCTGCTCCTTCATCAGGTGATGCCAAATAAACCTGTTGGACTTTAACCTGGTGCTGTGAGACTTCTTACTGTGCCCACACCAGTCCAACGCCGGCATCTCCACATCATGTTCAAGACAGGGCTGAAGGACACAACCCTGAAGACTTGGCAGCGAGTTTCATTGACTGTGGGTTGAGACGGGGTGGAGAGGTGAGGTTTTGAAGGCTGAGTTGATAGGTCTGGGGGCTGGAAGCTCAGATGACATCAACGTTGGGTTTGACTTGAGAGAGCATTTCTAGGGAATCCCTCCCACATTCGTCAAAGCCGTCAGGCCACAGTCGCTGGCTGTCCAGTGGATGGGCTACCCCTCCACAATAACTGGCATGCTGGCCAGGAGTGGGAAATTGTGACCCCATCCACCTCTTGTCCCATCTCTGTAACCATTTAAAAATTCTCCCCTCATCTCTTTCAACGTGCCTGAGCCCACTGTGATATCTGCCTCACCATCGGACATCTCTTCTTATGCATTTGGTCCAACGTAGTGAAACTTAGACCAAAGTCTAAAGATGTGCGGGTTAGGTTGACTGGCCATGCTAATTTTCTTTTATTCATTTGTGGGACATGGGCATCGCTGGTTGGCCAGCATTTATTGCCCATCCCTAGTTGCCTCAGGGCAGTTGAGAGTTAACCAATTTGCTGTGGTTCTGGAGTCACACATATGCCAGACCAGGTAAGGACATGAGATTTCCTTCCCTAAAGGACATTAGTGAATCAGGTGAGTTTTTCTGGCAATCGAGAATGGTTTCATGGTCATCAGTCGATTCCAGATATTTTTTATTGAATTCAAATTCCACCATCTACCATGGCGGGATTCGAATCCGGGTCCCCAGAACATTGCCCCTTAAGTGTCAGAGGGGTTAGCAGGGTAAATGCGTGGGGTTATGGGGATAGGGCCTGAGTGGGATTGTTGCTGTTACAGGCTCGATGGGCCGAATGGCCTCCTTCTGCACTGTAGGGATTCTATTTCCTTCAATTGTCTCTCCTCACATTCCAGTTCGAGTGTATCTGATCTACTCTGAGCTTTCATCCTTGCCATCCTGCTGTTGTTCATTTTTGTGCTACCTTTTGGTGGCAGTTTGGCAGTTGTGGCCATTTTTAGTGTTAAAACTTTAAAAAAATCACTTCAGAAGGCATCTCAATCTGGAGATGCCCTCTCTCTCTCTCTCTCTCTCTCTCTTCTGCCTCCATTTGCCCTCTGGGTCCCGATGTCGGCATGTGTGGGTTCGCGACCTGCATTTCCAACCTCAGGGAGGGATTGGGACCCACAACAGAAAGTCAGGCCTGGGAGTCACAGGTTGAGGCAGTTGAGTCGGTGGTTTTGGAGACAAAGAAATACACAGAAAGAGAGATGAGGGTGGGAGGTGGAAGGTAGAGGTCGTGGACGAATTTATTTTCCTTCCCTTCAGAACGATGATGGAGCAATATAAAGGAGAGAGACCACAATGAATAATTCTAGATGTGGAAGGTTAAACGAATCATTTAGCTCATCCTTCCACAGAAAGCCTCTAACTCCCCCACCACCCCCCCCGACCTCATCAAACTACCTCCGAACGCGAGTGTGCAGAGGGACCTGGGGGTCCTTGTGCACGAATCGCAAAAACTCAGTCTGCAGGTGCAGCAGGTGATCAAGAAGGCGAATGGAATGTTGGCCTTTATTGCGAGGGGGATAGAATATAAAAGCAGGGAGGTCTTGCTGCAACTGTACAAGGCACTGGTGAGGCCGCAACTGGAGTACTGTGTGCAGTTTTGGTCCCCTTATTTGCGAAAGGATATATTGGCCTTGGAGGGAGTGCAGAGAAGGTTCACCAGGTTGATACCGGAGATGAGGGGTGTGGCTTATGAGGAGAGATTAAACAGATTGGGTCTGTACTCGTTGGAGTTTAGAAGGATGAGGGGTGATCTTATAGAGACAAATAAGATAATGAAGGGGCTGGATAGGGTAGAGGTGGAGAGATTCTTTCCACTTAGAAGGGAAACCAGAACTAGAGGGCACAGCCTCAAAATAAGGGGGGGCCGGTTCAGAACAGAGTTGAGGGGGAACTTCTTCTCTCAGAGGGTAGCGAATCTCTGGAATTCTCTGCCCATTGAAGTGGTGGAGGCTTCCTCGTTGAATATGTTTAAATCACGGGTAGATAGTTTTCTGATCGATAAGGGAATTAGGGGTTATGGGGAGCAGGCGGGTAAGTGGAACTGATTCGCTTCAGATCAGCCATGATCTTGTTGAATGGCGGGGCAGGCTCGAAGGGCCAGATGGCCTACTCCTGCTCCTATTTCTTATGTTCTTATGAATGACTACACAAACTTCTCTTCTGTTTTACCTAGAAAACCAGCCACTAATTAATCTTTCCCTGAAGATATTCACCCTGAACTTGCCATTTACCATTTTACCTGCGTGTTTGTCAGCTGACATTGCAAATTACTTGTATGTAGGTGAAACTTTTATTCATCTTTTCAATCCCAGAGGCAATGGGCTGAATTTTCCGACTTTTTCCGACCGGTGGGATCTTCCAGTCCCACCGAAGGTGACCTCCCGCAGGCGAGCCAGGCAAAATGCCGTAGACGCCGGTGGGACTGGAAGATCCCGCTGGCGGCAAATAGCGAGCCACGTCCAGGAAACATGGCACGGGGGCGGGCGGAAAATCCCACCCGATATTCCTTGAGGTGCTTTGCGTAGCTGAAAAAAAGTTTACGCTTTTTAATAAGCCCATGGTTTTGCAATCTCTGAAAGTTAATTTTCTGTGCCTCACACAATGCGAATGCCGTAAAATATGATCAGGAAGACACACACCGCATTGCTAAAACACTTAATAAAAACATATTCGCTCCATTACTGTAGAGAATGGCTGTGGTACGCCTCAAACGCTTCCACATGTATAGCCTTCAAATATTAATCGCATTTTACAAAACTGCCACCTCAGGCTTGGCTCCGAGCTAAAAGCCAGGGATGCAAAGCGTCCTGACAGGAACGTTTGGAATCGGTCAGAAGCAGTGTGACCCATCCCCAGCGTGTTCCGTGATAACTTGCTGACATAACCTCGACAAGATGTCGGGGCTTCACACATTTCTGTCAGATGCACCTCCAGGAAGCTCCTCATTCCAGCAATGACATCATGTGCGCACAACCAAGCTCTTTCAACAGTCCTATGATGTAGACAGCTTGCCAGCACAGAAAGCCAAAAATATGTTCCACTTTATTAATTTCTTTTCATCTGAGGAAAGATGAAATTTGGTTTGGATTCCCTTGAGGTTAGACGGCTGTGGGTGATCTAATTTGAGTTCTTTTTTTTCAAAGGGTGCAAATAAATTTTCTCCTGTGTGTGTTTGTGTGTGTGTGTGTGTGTGGTGGGGGGGGGGGGTGGGGATTGTTAGTCCCGGGTATCGATATGGAATCATTGAATCCCTACAATGCAGAAGGAGGCCATTTGGCCCATCGAGCCTGCTCTGACAACAACTCCACCCAATTCCACCCACAACCCATGAATTTATGTTGTAAATCCCCCTGATATTAAGGGTCAATTTAGCATGGCCAATCAACCTAACCCGCACATCTTTGGACTGTGGGAGGAAACTGGAGCACCCGGAGGAAACCCATGCAGACACGGGGAGAATGTGCAAACTCCACACAGGCAGTCACCCAAGGCTGGAGTTGAACCCAGGTCCCTGTCGCTGTGAGGCAGCAGTGCTAACCACTGTACCACCGTGCCGCCCTTGTAGCACTGTGCCGAAAAAAGATTGGCAAACAGGACGGAGGTATCGATCAGCAATGATCTAATCGAATGGTGAAACAGGTTTGACTCGCTAAATAGCCTTCTCCTGTTCCCATCTATCCGTAATGTTTTTTAATCTTTCCATGCTTGAAGATGTTGACTGATGATTGGGTACAGTTTTACAGATGCCACAGCAGATTACAGCACTGAACGAGCCCCTTCGATCCATGTATATTTGGTGGCTCGGTGCACCCGGGTTCACACTCTTCCTCGGTTAGCCTAGAATAAGCCTGAAGTGATCATTGGACTGTGCATGGTGATACAAAGCAGACCAATCCTGCTCCCATCCAACTTCCAGGTATCCTGACTCTCTTCCCGCATCCAGTGATGCACTAAGGCAGAATTTCATTTGTCTCCATAGCTACTAATTCCAGGAACAGGTTGCTAGTGTGTCACCAGAGGCTTATCGCTTGAGAGGTGCCATTCCATGGATTTACATGTTGACAAACACAACCTGTTTGACTGCGTTATGAACGCACCTTTCTTGGTCATCAAGTCCTGGGGTGGGACTTGAACCTGGAGCTTCTGGCACCGATGTAGGGATGCTACCCACTGCACCACAAGGCCTCTTAACTTCCAGGCACGAGTCTCTTTATATTGATCAGGAGTGAAAGCTCCATTTTCTCCCCCCATTTCCAAAAATCCAAGTTTCCATTATTCCCTAAAACATTCCCCAGTCTAGACTTTTTTTGGTTACCTCAGATAATCATTTAAGTTTAACTCCGATCATTATTATAATTTCTTACTTGGCAGTGATCTGAAACTTTAATCTTGGCAGATTGCCTGACATATTCCAAGCCATCCTTGAGTTGAACCAGAAACTTCTATTGACAGCATGGAATCCACGTTACACTTTGAAATGTAAGGGCAGCATGGGAAAACCAACACCTCAAAGTTTCCCTCCATGTCACACACTGTGCTCACTTGCATGTACATCACTGTTCCTTTTACTGTCACTGAGGCAAAATCCTGGAACTGTCTACTTAACTGTATCATAGGAACACCTTCAGCACATGAACTGCAGTGATTCAATAAGAAGGCCCACCGCTATCTTCTCAAAGGAACCATGCACTGGCAATAGATGCCGGTCTTGCTGACATCATGAATATCCCAAGAATGATTTTTAAAAATTATTCGTGGGACACGGGCGTCGCTGGATGGCCAGCAGTTATTGCCCATCCCTAGTTGCCCTTGAAAAGATGGTGGTGAACTGGGTGGCTTGCTAACCCATTTCGGAGGGCAGTTGAGATTCAACCACATTGCTGTGGCTCTGGAGTCACATGTAGGCCAGACCAGGTAAGGAACGCAGATTTCCTTCCCTAAAGGACATTAATGTTTAAAGTTTTAAAGTTTATTTATTAGTGTCACAAGTAAGATTAACACTGCAATGAAGTTACTGTGGAAATCCCCTAGTCGCCACACTCCGACGCCTGTTTGGGTACACTGAGGGAGAATTTAGCATGGCCAATACACCTAACCAGCGCGTCTTTCAGACTGTGGGAGGAAACCGGAGCACCCGGAGGGAACCCACGCAGACACGGGGAGAACATGCAGACTGCATACAGACAGTCACCCAAGGCTGGAATTGAACTCGGGTCCCTGGCTCTGTGAGGCAGCAATGCTAACCACTGCGCCACCACGCTGCCCTGGAAAACCAGATGGGTTTTCCCAACAACTGACAATGTTTTCATCAGTGGATTCTTAATTCCAGATATTTTTTATTGAATTCAAATTACACCATCTGCCGTGGCGGGATTCGAAACCCAGGTCCCCAGAACATTAGCTGAGTTTCTGGATTAATCGTCCAGCGATAATACCACTAGGCCATCGCCAATTGAACAAGATAGTTACTCACAGACAATTGTATCTGCCCAAGGTTTACCTGCTGCCCTAAGCAGGTGGCAAGGATCTCTGCCCAAAGACAATGGCATCCATTTTAGTGTCCTCATCGCAACTCGCCGTCACACTGGAACTTTTACAAAGCAGCTTGGAGAAAGCCTCTGTGAGCGTACCGCCGGGTTAATGTAGCGACTAAGAGGATCAGGACTGGAAGCGGCTTAAAATGATAAGCTTTGAATTTATTTAACTTTTCTTCATGAGTTTGATGAGCTTCCAGCATATCTTTCACTCGAATACAGTGTTCTGGAGCATCGAATCCAAGTCTCACACCATAGTACTCCATGGCTGGAATTTTACCGGCACGCCTGCCCCGATTCCGGGGGTGGGCGAGGCTCGGAGAGCGGCATTCTCTGTTGGCCTTGGGCGGGATTGTACAAACCTCGGGCGGACGTGCCGGTACAATTCCGCCCCATGTCTCTCTCTCCTTTGCACACGAGCCACGCTTAGTTGTCACATGAGCTTAGTTTCAAAAATTTTCACAATATGATAAGTCAGGGTTAAGCTACAAATTACTGCCGGTGAGGTTGGAGTATAAATATCGGACAGGCCGCTATCGAATTTCTGCATCCACTAGTTTAATGAAAGAATTCCTATAAGTGGAGAAAGGAATTTGCTAGAAGCACATTAAGCACATGAGCCTATCACTAGCAGTAATTTCCTAGTTCGTGGCTTTTGTAATTAAGACTCAGACAATAAAGTACAGTACCTGCATGCCACTCCGTGTCTTCATGATAGGAATAGCCTTAAGGAATTCCGGGTCCCAGTGGTCTTTGTTCAAAGCTGTGAAATAAAATTTAAAAACAAACAAGCGTAAGGCCTGTGCACTGATCACTCAGTGGTGAAATGAGGGTGCCTCCCTCCCGCCCACCACTCTCCCCCCTCCCCCACCCCCCCCCACCCACCACTCTCCCCCCTCCCCCACCCCCCCCACCCACCACTCTCCCCCCCTCCCCCACCCCCCCCCACCCACCACTCTCCCCCCTCCCCCCACCCCCCCCACCCCCCACCGCTCTCCCCCTCTCCCCCACCCCCCCACCCACCACTCTCCCCCCCGCCCCCCACACCCACCACTCTCCCCCCTCCCCCACCCCCCACCCACCACTCTCCCCCCCTCCCCCGCCCCCACCCACCACTCTCCCCCCTCCCCCCACCCACCACTCTCCCCCTCCCCCGCCACCCCTCCCCACCACTCTCCCCCCCTCCCCCATCCCCCACACCCACCACTCTCCTCCCTCCCCCGCCACCCCACCCACCACTCTCCCCCCCTCCCCACCACTCTCCCCCCTCCCCCGCCCCCCCACCCACCCACCACTCTCCCCCCCCTCCCCCGCCCTCCCCACCCACCCACCACTCTCCCCCCTCCCCCGCCACCCCTCCCCACCACTCTTCATCCCCCCCTCCCCACCACCCATCCCCACCACTCTCCCCCCCCTCCCCCGCCCCCCACACCCACCACTCTCCCCCCCCTCCCCCGCCACCCCTCTCCACCACTCTCCCCCGCCACCCCCACCCCACCACTCTCCCCCCCTCCCCCGCCACCCCTCCCCACCACTCTCCCCCCTCTCCCCCGCCACCCCTCCCCACCACTCTCCCCATTCGAAAAGGAACAAAGAAGCACCAGTTTCAGGATCAAGCCAACAAAATAAATGTTTCTGTCCCTGCTTCCGTCAAATCATCAAACTGAAGCAAAAACCGGAAAACAGAAGAGTATGGATCGCACAAAGAGTCCAATCAATTTCCCAGGAATGGGCCGAACCCCCCCCCCCCCCCCCCCCCCACCACTCTCCCCCACATCAGACTGGCTTCCAGAGAAACATGTCCAGCTACCCAGCGAGCAGTCACTGCAAGATCATGATACAAACAGGGCGGCACGGTGGCACAGTGGTTAGCACTGCTGCCTCACAGCGCCAGGGACCCAGGTTCAATTCTGGCCTCGGGTCACTGTCTGTGTGGAGTTTGCACATTCTCCCCCCGTATCTGCGTGGGTTTCCTCCGGGTGCTCCGGTTTCCTCCCACAATCCAAAGGTGTGCGGGTTAGAGTGATTGGCCATGCTAAATTGTCCCTTAGTGTCAGGGGGATTAACAGGGTAAATATGTGGGGTTACAGGGCCTGGGTGGAATTGTGGTTGGTGCAGACTCGATGGGCCGAATGGCCTCCTTCTGCACTGTTGTGATTCTATGATTTTCCCATTACACTTTTTGACATATCAATGAGAAATAATACTAACAAGATTGGCAATAATGAGACTCCTGTTTAATGTTATTTATTTTCCAGGATTATAAGAAAAATTAGTCAATCAGTCTTTGCCATTTCACTTTTTAAGACCTAATGCGCTGGCAGCTTGCAAAGAATAACTCCTCAAGCATTACACAACAGCAGAATTGTAAGCATTTCAAAAGCTGGAGTCAGTCGAGGACAAGAGTACAAATACAGGCCCATACTTCAGATACTATCTCCTAAGTCCCTAATTAAACAGTACAGGTGGATCAGATTACATACACTGGAATTATGTTTGACATATGATAAGACAATCATGTTCTGGTGAAGTTTGCTGGCAATGAGTCGGATTGTCCGAGCAAGCCAATGCTGCACACAGCTTGCTGAGTTATTCTCCATGACACTGTGCATGAAGAAGTAGTTTGTAATCTAGTGCAAGGCTTGTCAGTGCTGTAGGATATTGTGCATTTTGCCCCCCTAAAGGAGCGAGGTGCAATATGCATCCGCATATAACCGCATATCCTAATTCCTGGCTTGGCGTTCCGATTCCCGAACATTGCCCACTGCCTCGGGACCTGACCAGCCAGCATAAGTATCCTATTCTGACAGTTCCAAATGATGACAAACGGCGTTCTGGATACCTGTGTTCTGGATGTGCTGCTGCTTCCACTGCTGTGACTGAACCCAGAGGCATTTCTTTTCCTCTAGAGTTAAAACCAAACCTCTAGAGAGGCAGGAAATGAAAACATTTCCAACATTTCTCACTAGGAGTATTCCATATGTTTTTAAATTCATTTCTCGGACAGGCACATGGAGCACACCAGGATGATAGTGAGTGGGATAGCTTGATCTTGGTTTCAGATAAAGTTCGGCACAACATCGTGGGCCGAAGGGCCTGTTCTGTGCTGTACTGTTCTATGTTCTATGGGTGTCGCTGGCAGGCCAGCATTTATTGCCCATCTCTAGGTGCCCTTCAGAAGGTGCCATCTTGAAACACTGCAGTCCATATGCTGTGGGTTGACCCCACAATGCCGTTAGGAAGGGAATTCCAGGATTTTGACCTAGCGACTACGCAGGAACGGCGATTATATTTCCAGGATGGTGAGTGGCTTGGAGGGGAACTAGCAGGTGGTGGTGTCCCCATTTATCTGCTGCCCTTGTCCTTCTAGATGGAAGTGGTCATGGGTTTGGAAGGTGCTATCGGCGGTGGAGACAGTGGATGTTTGTAGATGTGGCGCCAATCAAGCGGCTGCTTTGTCCTGCATGGTGTCAAGCTTCTTGAGAGTCAACCACATTGCTGTGGCTCTAGAGTCACATGTAGGCAAGACCGGGTAAGGACGGCAGATTTCCTTCCCTGAAGGACAGTAGTGAACCAGATGGTTTTTTCCAACAATTGACAATGGTTTCATGGTCCTCAATTGACTCTTAATTCTAGATATTTTTTATTGAATTCAAATTCCACCATCTGCCGTGGCGGGATTCGAACTCAGGTGCCCAGAACATTAGCTGAGTGTCTGGATTAATAATTTAGCGATAATACCAATAGGCCATCGCCTCCCCTGGGATCTTTCCAGGGGTTCTTCCACATTCACTGAGCTGGCAGATGGAGCCTCAGTTTAACGTCTCATCTGAAAGACAGCACCTCCAACACTGCAGTGTTCCCGCAGTGGTGTCAGCCTTGATTTTTCTATTCAAATCCTAGAGTGAGATAGCGCCTCATAATTCAGGCGTAAGTGTGCTACCAACTGAGCCATGACTGACACTCAGCTGTGCCATCTGAGCTGTACCATGTTGTATAAGGCAGGAACTCGAGCGACAGAAGCAATCATTGACTGTAATTGTGCTGACCAAGGAGTGCAGCACCAACAACACTCAAGAAGCTTGATGCCATCCAGGCAGCCTGCTTGATTGGCATCCCATCCACAAACATTCATTCTCTCCACCACTGACATCCAGTGGCAGCAGTGTTTATCATCTACAAGATGCACTGCAGGAACTCATCAAGACTCCTTCGATAGCACCTTCCAAACCCATGACCGCTACCATCTAGAAAGACAAAGGCAGCAGACACATGAGAACACCTGGAGAACACCTGGAGAATCCCCTCCAAGTCATTCACCATCTTGACTTGGAAATATTCCTCCACTGTCGCTGGATCAAAATCCTGGAACTCCCTCCCTAACAGCACTGTGGGTGTACCTACACCTTAGGGACTGCAGCGGTTCAAGAAGGCAGCTCACTACCATCTTCTCAAAGGCCATTAGGGATGGGAAACAAATGCTGGTCTAGCCAGCAACACCCACATGCTTGAAATTAATGAAAAAAAGGAATTGGCTTCCATCCAGAATTGCACGCAAAGAAAATGTACTTTTTTTCTCAGATTTTCTCTTGGTATATCTTGTTGTTCTTTCTCGGTATACCACTGGAATCCAGGCATTTTCTGAAGTTGTGTCTGTTTAGTGATATATGAACATGATTGGCTAAGGGTTCATACACTGTGACATGCAACTAATGCAGATTATCAAAAGAGATTATTGTCTCTTTAAAGTCTGAGTTATGGTAACATTTATAACGGGGACATGATGACACGCTGAACATGGCTTAAGCCAGGAGAATATTATTGACTTGGCATCCAATCATTTTGAAGGCTTTTACACGCCTTGAAGGAAAAAGATGGCAAGGGTTAGATAGTGAAAATGGGAATGGCACAGGATGAGACGGGAAACTGACTCCAAGTGAATCTTGCTGGCTTGGAGACATTGGAGCAGAATTGAATGACTTTGCTTCTTGCACAAATATCTGGCACCGATCACAAACAGCTTCTTGTTAAGAGCTTAGCCAGTGACGAGCCAAAACTGCCAATCACACAAGATCTGAAAAGTGACCTAAACGACGTCTCGTTTCCAAGAAGCAATGTGGCGTCTCTGTGTTGCCCCCTTTTACATTTTCAACACATTTTTTTCAAAACCAGTTTGATCATTCTTCTGAACTTTAACCATGTGCTGTGAGCAAGGAGATCACCTCAGAGAAACATTAATCCTTTGCCCTCTGTAGCCGCCAGTCAGTGCTCAATTCCAATAGGTGCAAATGTGTGAAGGCATGACTGAACACTCAGTCCATCTCGCGTTAGGATTATTACACCTGTATATAACAGACTTTCAAACATGTTTGGAGAGAAATACAGTGGTGGCACTTCATTAGTGCCAATATATTTGCACGATGTGGAGTTGCCGGCGTTGGACTGGGGTGGGCACAGTAAGAAGTCTCACGACACCAGGTTAAAGTCCAACAGGTTTATTGGGTATCACAAGCTTTCGCACGCATGAGGACGGCCTCAACCGGGATCTTGGGTTCATGTCACACTATGTGTAACCCCCACCATTTGGCCTGGGCTTGCAAAATCCTAGTAACTGTCCTGGCTTGAGACAATTCACACCTCTTTAACCTATGATTGTCCCTCTCTCCGCTCACACTGTCTGTACCTGTAAAGACTTGATTACCTGAAAAGACTCGCCTTCCAACCACTGTCTTGCAATTGAGTCTCTGTCCATATATGCTGTGTTTGTGAACCCAACTCTCCACTCACCTGATGAAGGAGCAGCGCTCCAAAAGCTCGTGATACCAAATAAACCTGTTGGACTTTAACCTAGTGTTGTGAGACTTCTTATAATATATTTGTAAGATAGACTGAAAGCAGAGCTCAGTAAATTGGTATCGGGACAGTACCTGGTGAACAGATCCACTGTCTCCAAGATGCACTTGTCAAACAAGAACACCTCCATGACATTCTCAGGGTTCCAAGTCACCAAGTTGGTGATTTGGGGGAGAGTTTTCCCGTTCCATCCGCCACGGGAAGTCGTAGCGGGCGAGGGGCTACCATGGAAAGATCCGTTGACCTCAAGCGGGATTTTCCAGTTTCGGGGCGAGCACGGCCAGAAAATCCCACCCATGATCTCCAGATGTCTTGGCCATTTAAAATTCTAACCCTTGTTTTCAAATCCCTTCATGGTCTCACCCGTTGCTAATTCTGTGACCTCCCCCAGCCCAACAACTTTCTGCGCTCACCGACTTCTAGACTTCTAATCATAAGGGCGGCATGGTAGCACAGTGGTTAGCACTGCTACCTCACACCGTCAGGGACCAGGGTTTGATTCCCGGCTTCGGTCATTGTCTGTGTGGAGTTTGTACATTCTCCGCCTGTCTGCGTGGCTTTCCTTCAGGTACTCCAGTTTCCTCCCACAGTCCAAAGATGTGCGGGTTAGGTGGATTGGCCATGCTAAATTGCCCCTTAGTATCAGGGGGACTGGCTAGGGTAAATGGATGGGGTTATGGGGATAGGGCCTGGGTGGGATTATGGTCGGTGCAGATTCGATGGGCCGAATGGTCTTCTGCACTGTAGGATTCTATGATTCACCCAGGATTTTAATTGCTCCATCATAGGTGGTGTGCATTCAGCGGTCAAGGACCTAACACTTTGGAATTCCTTCGCCAAACTCACCCCATCTCTAATTCTCTCTCACTTTCTTTAAGATAATCTATAAAACCTGCCCTTTTGACCAAGCTTTTGATCGTTTGCCTTAATGTCTCCTTGGTGTCAAATTTAGAACATAGAACATAGAACATAGAACAGTACAGCACAGAACAGGCCCTTCAGCCCACGATGTTGTGCCGAGCTTTATCTGAAACCAAGATCAAGCTATCCCACTCCCTATCATCCTGGTGTGCTCCATGTGCCTATCCAATAACCGCTTAAATGTTCCTAAAGTGTCTGACTCCACTATCACTGCAGGCAGTCCATTCCACACCCCAACCACTCTCTGCGTAAAGAACCTACCTCTGATATCCTTCCTGTATCTCCCACCACGAACCCTATAGTTATGCCCCCTTGTAATAGCTCCATCCACCCGAGGAAATAGTCTTTGAACGTTCACTCTATCTATCCCCTTCATCATTTTATAAACCTCTATTAAGTCTCCCCTCAGCCTCCTCCGCTCCAGAGAGAACAGCCCTAGCTCCCTCAACCTTTCCTCATAAGACCTACCCTCCAAACCAGGCAGCATCCTGGTAAATCTCCTCTGCACTCTTTCCAGCACTTCCACATCCTTCTTATAGTGAGGTGACCAGAACTGCACACAATATTCCAAATGTGGTCTCACCAAGGTCCTGTACAGTTGTAGCATAACCCCACGGCTCTTAACCTCCAACCCCCAACCTCCAACCCAAATTTATAATGCTTCTGTGAAGAACCTTGGGACATTTTGGGTAGAACTTTCACCCCAAGAAACTAAGGGGAAATCTTACAGCTATTCACACCGGCGGGACCTTCTGGTTCCGCTGCAGTGAAAGGAGATTTCGCTGGCGCCACATTCTCCGTCCTTGTTGCAGCAACAGCGGGGATGGATGGGGTTATGGGGATAGGGCCTGGGTGGGATTATGGTCGGTGCAGATTCGATGGGCCGAATGGTCTCCTTCTGCACTGTAGGATTCTATGATTCACCCAGGATTTTAATTGCTCCATCATAGGTGGTGTGCATTCAGCGGTCAAGGACCTAACACTTTGGTAAGATCATGCCCTAAGTGTCATAACGGCTTCAGAGCACTCGGGTGCCGCTGCGCAAGGGTACCCCAATCTCAAAGTGGACTATGAGACCCCCTCCCTCCCCCATGGACACTGGGACCCACGCCTCCCCCTCATCAGCAGTAGCTACCCCCACACCCACCCCAACATGGAATGGCAGCGTTAGGGTATCAAGGGACCCTCATGATGGGTGTGTGTCCTCCCCACCCCCCCCGCCGTCAACATGCCTCCCCATCATGACTTTGACAGGATCTACCCCTGCATGATCCCCACATCATAGCTCCCCTCCCGCCCCCCTCCCCCACCCCTCTCCATCATAGCCCTCACTCAGGCTCTACACCCATAGCACTGCCCCTGGAAAATAGGTGGTGCCCAACTGCCAATGCCAGAGCATCCAACTGGCACTGCCAGGGTGTCCGGTGGCCATTGCTGTCGTGTCCAGTGGGCACCCCCTGTTGTGCAAGGTGAGCATGTTCAATGGACACCGCCAGTATGCAAGGTGGGCCCTGCCACCGTCCCTTTCTGGGCATGATCCGGTTCACACCATTAGAAAGTGCCCGGGACGATTGCAAACCCGTTTGGCACCGGGCCTGAAACCAATTTTTAGGCCCAGTCGCTGTTCTCCGTGATCGGCACGAGTGGCGAGGTTGGAGAATCGCCACCAAGGTCTTTTATCCAATACACACTACTTTGAATACTGTTTGCACATTGTACCTAATTTCTTCTTGGTCTCCTCGAACGCCTGTTCAAAGCCAGCTCGTGCCTCAATGCTACTGAATTCAAAGATGAACGTTTCAGTTCCGTCTGCTGTTGTGGCCGTCAGTTCAACTTTCGTGAGTGGAAACATGGTGCTGACTGCGAGTGACTGCTTCTCCGACAGCTCTCGATTCACAGAGGCCATCAGGTCCTTAATGACATCATCCAGACTCTGGCAAGAGAAAAGGAGAATTAGCAAAAGGACACCAAGCAACAAAATGTGGCTCAGTACTCTGAACATGCCCACTCCAATGCAGTCAAGGGGAGAAGACATACTTCCTTTTACAATGTTTTCATTCTTTCACAGAATTTGGCTGGTTTATTGCCCGTCCTTAATTGTTTTTGGGAAGGTGGTGGTGAGCTGCCTTCTTGAACCATTGCTGTGTATGTGTTAGAGATAAACCCACAGTGCTGTCAGGAAGGGAGTGCCAGGATTTTGACTGAGCAACAGTGAAGGAACAGCGATGTAGATCCAAGTCAGGATGGTGTGCGGCCTGAGGAGAAATTGAAGGAGGTGGTGTTCCAGTTCATCTGCAACCCTTGTCTTACTTGATGAAAGATCATAGAATCCCTACAGTGCAGAAGAGGCCATTCAGCCCATCGAGTCTGCACCGACTCTCTGATTTGATTTGATTTATTATTATCACATGTAGTAGTATACAGTGAAAAGTATTGTTTCTTGTGCACTATACTCTGACAGAGTATCTTACCCAGGCCCTCTCCCCCTGTCACCCCACACATTTTCCCATGGCTAATCCCTCTAACCTTCATATCTTGAAGCACTAAGGGGCAATTTAGCATGGCCAATCCACCTAACCTGCACATCTTTGGACTGTGGGAGGAAATGGGAGCATCCGGAGGGTGAGTCGATTTGTACGTGTCCTCAGACTTTTGTATCTTTTTCCCGACGGAAGAAGGTGAAAGAGGATGTGTTCAGGGTGCGTGGGGTCCTTAAATACGCTGTCTGCTTTTCCGAGGACCCCATGCACCCTGGACATACACTCTTCCACCTTCTTCTGTTGGGAAAAAATAGACAAAAGTCTGAGGACACGTACCAACTGATTCAAGAGCAGCTTCTTCCCTGCTGCCATCAGACTTCTGAATGGATCTACCTCGTACTAAGTTGATCTTCCTCTACTCCCTAGCCATGACTGTAACACTACATTCTGCACTCTCTCTTTTCCTTCTCTATGTATGGTATGCTTTGTCTGCATAGCGCAAGAAACAATACTTTTCACTGTATACCAATACATGTGACAATAATAAATCAAATCAAAGGCCTCTGAGCTGCTGTGAACTACACTGTCTTCGAAAACCAGTCGAGTGTCATGGAAATTGCAGGGGTTGTGAAATACCCCGTCTCTGCAATGGAGTTAGTAACATCAAGACTGCTACAAGCAGGCTCACTTTTCACCCATGCCCTTTAAAATTGCTGGCAGTGGGAATCACCATTATATAGTCCCTTTAACATCACAAAATTGTGGCTGGGCAGGCAATGGTGATGGTAACAGTCACAACGAGAATGAAGCATGCTGGGAATTTTAGCCAAGTTATGTTAAACTAGAGCAGGCTGCAGCAAGGCGTGACCTGTCCTGGGAGATGTGACCTGACACTTCCTGTATTGACCGAATAAGGATGGCTGTTTGAATGAGTACTAGACATCCCGAAGCCATTGTTTCCATATATGGTGAGGCTATGTAACTTACATGCAGCTTGGTATAACTATTTGGGAGTAGTTTGCGATTAATTCCATTGGCTACATTGTGATCATTTTCTGGTGGTATCATTGGCTGAGTGCCAGGGAACTTTCTGGAAGAATGTGTACAGTTTAGGATTAAAGAAGCACTTTCAGTCTTTTGCTCTCAGCGGAAATTCGAGACCCACATTTGCAACGTGTGCCCTGAGAAGAACAAAGGAACCATGAGGAAGATTCATACCCAAGGCAAACCTGGCCAGTTCACTCAAGCGGGTAGTATTTGTTTTCAGTCAGAACTTAAATGAGTTAAAAGGTTGAAGTTAAATAAACTAAGTTGAGTAAATTAAAGTAAGTGTTGCAACTAATGTAGATTTATGTTGAGTATTGGTACCTAAAGTATTAAATAAAGAGAAAGGTTTTGTTTAAGGGAAATCTGAGTCGACTTTCTATTGTTTTGTTGGTCACACCAGGGGAAAATATCTGGGAAAGGTTTAAATATTCCAGCCGGATAACAAAATGTTCCAATGTGCTTCACAGGAGCATTGGAGATATTGACTGGGATTTTACTGGTTTGCCCCACCTGTCAATGGGCGAAGTGAGCCGGTACAACTGCGCGAGAGCCAAGGAATCAGGATCATGCCCGATTTCTCACCTTTCGCAATCTTTCAAGAGCCAGGTTTCTGGCGAGGTCAGTCTCTCACCAGAAATGGGCTAGAGGCTGAATAAGTTGTTTAAATTTATTCTAATGTTAATTTAAATGGCATTAGCGAGCTCAGCACTCAATCGTCCGGGCACACTTGCCTTTATGGCCGCGCCAGGAGAGGTTCTCTCTGGCAAGAAAAACACCTGCTCCCCATGACCGGGGAACAGCCATGTTGGCCTTGTCGGTAGAACCGGGGGCCACTGAGGCCCCCTGGGAGGGGCCTTGGGCAGTGCCAGCCTGGCAGTGCCAGCCTAGCACCTTGGCACTGCCAGCCTGGCACCTCAGTAATGCCCCTGGGCACCTTGGCACTGCCCACCGTGCATCTTTTCAAGCATTATGTGCACAAGATTGGGAGTAAAATCTTGCCCAAAAACGGATCTGCAACATTCCCATTTTCACGCTAGCTGGACACTTAGAATCATTCTCTCAAATTTCGCCCATTAGGTCAGATGACTAGAAGCTTGGTCAAAGACTTTGGTTTTAAAGAAGTCATAAAGGAAGGGACTGAGGTAAAGAGATGGAAGGGTGCAGGGAGAACATTCTAGAGTTTGAGGTTCAGGCAATGAAGGCACAGCCACTAATAATGGAACAATTAAAATTGGCAATGCTCAAGAAGCCAGAATTAGGGGAGCATTGATATCTTGGAGGGTTGGAGGGTCAGTGGAGATGACACAGATAGGGAGAGACGGGGCCATGAAGGGATTTGTAAACAAGGATAAGAATTTCAGAGTCAAGACGATGCTTTATGGTTCGCTAATGTGAATGAGCAAGCTCAGTGTGCTTCTTTGCTGTTTGGGAGTTTCTTAGTGAGGCAGCAGTTATGGATGCTGAGGCTAGTTCCAGTCTCTCAGTGTTTTCTCTCCTTCGAAAATTCGGCAGTCCGTCAAATTCCCCGTTCCCATTGGCAGCGGCGGCGGGTTGTGCGCAACCGGAGAATTCCGGCTGTTGCGCATTCCGGCTATTCCCGGCAGTTCAGTTCTTCTTAAAGCTCCACCAATTTCAGGCAAAGCCGGTGGTTTGTGATTCCAGGAGACAGCTGGAAAGTGAGGAGTTCAGGCAGCTGTTTGCACTGTTAAGGACAATTCAGTTGCTACAACACATTGTGGTTTTATAATGGGGCGGCACGGTGGCACAGTGGTTAGCACTGCTGCCTCACAGCGCCAAGGACCCGGGTTCGATTCCCAGCTTGGGTCACTGTCTGTGCGGAGTCTGCACGAACTCCCCGTGTCTGCGTGGGTTTCCTCCGGGTGCTCCAGTTTCCTCCCTCAGTTTGAAAGACGTGCTGGTTGGGTGCATTGTCCATGCTAAATTCTCCCTCCCGAACAGGCGCCGGAGTGTGGCGACTAGGGGATTTTCACAGTAACTTCATTGCAGTGTTAATGTAAGCCTACTTGTGACACTAATAAACTTAAACTTTAATGGGGACCATATATCTTAAATACACACAATAAAAGAAACACCCAACCTTATAATGCCCTCAGTGAAAATGGGATGTCTTTCTGACTGTGATGGTAGCATTGGTGGGCAGGTTTATGAACGGTTGGATGAAAGTCACTGATATTGTGCCAGGCCGATTAAGAGAATGCACCATTTCTGCAAGGAATCTGGAAATTCCGGTTTATATATTCATTTTACACCATCTCCAAACTATTTAGAAAGTCATCAGTGCCCATACCTGATGTGAAATACTGAGTGTTTCGGCCAGTGTGCTAATCTGGCTCAGGATACTGAAATCTTCCTCCAATCGATTGAGGGTTTTCTGGATGTTTTCCCGGTTAGTGGATTGGGAGGTCCCTGCAACACACAGAGCAAGTTCAAACCAGAATCAGAAAATTTATATGCCATTTTTAACATGGTAAAATACCCCCCCCCCCCCACACCCCGAAAGCTTCTTCAGAGGATCATTATCGGACAAACACTGACACCAAGCTGAAGAAAGAGCCATTGGGCGCAGGTGAGTAAAAGCTGAAGGAGCATTTTACAGGAGGAGATCGAGAGAGCGGTGCCGAGGCAACTCCATGGCTTAGCACCTGGATGACGGAAGGCACAGTTGCCATTGATTGGTGAAGGAACCGGGGGATTCACAAGAGGTTGAAGGAATGATGAGTTTTCTGAGGATTGTAGCACTGGAGGGAGAGATAGTTAGAATCTAATCAGTGCGTTGTACTATATTAGTCAGAAAGGGGCTTCTGATGGAGGTACCCCCCCACACTTCCTGCCCCAGATCTAACTTTGACTCTTTCCAGCCTTGTCGCACGGAGGTTCAATGTTCTCGCCAGCCTAAAAATTGAGGCTGGGAGGGAAATGGCCCTTGACGTGGCCAATTAAGGTTCTCAATTGGGGTGTGCGGTGGGTCCCACCCAAGGCCCTGGTCACCGCAGTGTAGAATTGCTGTGTGTTGCGGGTGGAGGGGAGGGGCAGCGTAACATTCAGGCCCAAGAAATTAAATTCCTGATTTTAGGGAGGGTGCATGTCTGGTGGATCCATTTGTGGTTGGTGGAGGGGGGACAGGAATGAATAGATAGTTCAAAGAAGAGGAGATAGGGATAGTGAGGGGGGGAGGTGATGGGAAAGTGAGGAAGTGAGGAACTCGAGAGTAAAGTAATAATAATGAAAGGGTGACATGCAATCAAATAGCGCCTTTTCTTCTTACCTCAGGATCCCACATATCACTTTACAAACAATAAAGGACTTTTGCAGTGTAGGCAGTATTATATTGTGACAGGAAACGTGACAGCTACAGTGACAGGAGGGTGGCACAGTGGTTAGCACCGCTGCCTCACAGCGCCAGGGACCCAGGTTCAAATCTGACCTTGGGTGACTGTCTGTGTGGAGTTTGCACGTTCTCCCCGGGTCTGCGTGGGTTTCCTCCGGGTGCTCCGGTTTCTTCCCACACTCCAAAGATGTGCGGGTTAGGTGGATTGGCCAAGCTAAATTGCCCCTTAGTGTCCCAAGATGTGCAGGTTAGGGGGAATTAGCTGAGTGAATATGTGGGGTTACGGGGATAGGACAGGATGGTGAGTCTGGGTAAGACGCTCTGTCAGAGAGTCGGTGAAGACTTGATGGGCCAAATGGCCTCATTCTGCACTGTAGGAATTCTATGTAATTCTAATGACGTGCAGCCAGCTCCCACAGACTAGCTTGAAATGAAGAAGCAGATCATGTTTGTGAGCAGCACGGTGGCACAGTGGTTAGCACTGCTGCCTCACAGCGCCAGGGACCCGAGTTCAATTCCGGCCTCAGGTCACTGTCTGTGTGGAGTTTGCACATTCTCCCTGTGTATGCGTGGGTTTCCTCCGGGTGCTCCGGTTTCCTCCCACAGTCCAAAGATGTGTGGGTTAGATTGATTGGCCATGCTAAAATTGCCCCTTGGTGTCAGGGGGACTAGCTTAGGGTAAATGCATGGGGTTATGGGGATAGGATCTGGGTAGGATTGTGGTCGGTGCAGATTTGATGGGCCATAAGGCCTCCTTCTGCACTGTAAGGATTCTATGATCTATGAGTGACATTGGTTGAAGATTAAATTCTGGCCACGACACTGGGGAGAACACCCCTGCCCTTCTTCGCAAAGTGCTGTGGGGATCTTTTCTCCTTGATGGGACCTCAGTTTAACATTTCAGCTTAAAGGTGGCAGCTCGACCGTCAGTGCAGGGCTGTGGTATGAATGGGGGAGAAGCACGAGTGACGGCAGGAGACGGGAAGGGAAATGCTGAGGGCCTTATTTACCTTGCACTCTCCATGTCAAATGGAGCCTGCAAAGCTGGGTGACTGCTGTCCCTTCTGTGTCATCCACCACCTGGCATCCGCAAGGGAGGAAAAGAAGGAAAAAGACAGAGAGAGAGAGATGCAGAAAAGGAGTGAGAGAAACAGAAAGTATAGTTAGGCAGAGAAAAGAGGAAACAGTCCAGAAAAGGAAAGATACGGAGGCAGCGATGCATCAACAGCAGAATCAACAACCAGAGGGATCATATTGTTCAACTGTGATGTGCAAGGCTTTACTGAAATCTTTCGCACTTTTGCTTCATTGGGTATCAGAATTCTCCTGATTAGCTTAGACTTGAATGTTGGATTTGCTAAATAACCGCTTGGCGTTATCTGCTGCGTGTCAGCCCAATGCTTCAATCAGACTGGAAACTCAAAGCCACTGCTGCATCCTTTGGAAATCTCATAAGTCACTTGCTGACCCCTTTGTCCTGTCGTTTTGTGCCCCTCTGAACAACAGAATTAGAGAGAACTCTTTAGTATCGAAAATAAAATCTGGCCTGAATGTCCACTCTTTCTCCCTACGCTCTTCTTATGTTCCCATGTCTCTCTTGTCCATCTTCAGGCTACTTATCATAAGCACGCTTTGCCTCCTTGTGTTTAGGTCTGAAGCCACTCTCAGGGATTGAGAACATATTAAGATGGCTTTTTAAGCACGCAAGCTGAGACTCATGTTTTTAAATAAGCATTATATCTTAGCAGGATATATCACTGGCAACCAATATTGCAACATATCATAGACCTTTTACGATATCCAAATCTTCCAGAGGAAGCTTCCAGAGGAACTTGTACTTGCTTGTAGTGTCAATCACACTCCCAGCTGTGTATCTGTGAGAATGGAAACAGTTATTTGAGGTTGAACCTAACAATATGGACACAGTCCAGTCTCTAGGTGACAGTACATCTTCTAGAATGAATAAGGGTTGGTTTCCAAAGTATAAATGGCTGCTGGGGGAACCGGTCCACCAGTTGTGTCTTTCAGAGGTCATGGCCACTGTATACCCGGAAAATCAGCCCAAAATACTCACGGCAAGGCGACCAGAGTTTGGATGACAGGATAGATTTTCTTAGGCCTTGCCCACTTCCAGCAGACACAAGAAAATTGCAGGCAGCCTCTTCGTCTTTTTTCTGGAAAATTCCGGGTGAGGTGCCTCATCCCTATTGAGGGCTCGGATGATTTTGGGGGGAGTCTTCCCATCCCGCCCGCCATGGGAATCATGGGAAGCGGGGGAGGGGGTGGGGCGGATCATGCAAAGGTCTGTTGACCTCGGACGGGATTTTCCGCTTACGGGGCTAGTGGGTCCGGAAAATCCCGCCCTTTGTTCCCAGTGCATTTGGAGTCAGGTGCCTGGGTACTGCCTTCACAACAAACAAGAGACTGGACAAATTCACGGGGATTCCAGTCATCCTACAAGGACACGTCCCTCGATTGCTGTGCTGCAAATGCTTGCACAGAATGTCAGAGGTGTGATGTATGTGCTGACATTTATATTATTGCAAATAAGAAACTAAATACCGGACTGTAATAAAAAATCTGGGACTTGGGCAGGATTTTACGACCTCGCTCGAGAATGGTTCGCCCCATGTCGCCTCATGGGTTCCCCCTGGGTGCTCCGGTTTCCTCCCACACTCCAAAGATGTGTAGGTTAGGTGGATTGGCCATGCTAAATTGCCCCTTAGTGTCCAAAAATGAGAAGGTTAGATGGATTTGCCATGGTTAATGTGCACAGTTAGGGGGGGGGGGGTCAGTGCAAATTTGATGGGCCAAATGGACTCTTTCCGCACTGTATAGGGACTCTATGGTTTATGTAATCAAAAATTAAATCTATGGTAATGAACAGAGAGTGGCGAGAATGTGGATAAAAGCAAAATACTGCGGATGCTGGAATCTGAAACAAAAACAGAAAATGCTGGAAAATCTCAGCAGGTCTGACAGCAGCTGTAGGGAGAGAATGGAGCCAACGTTTTGAGCTTAGATGACCCTTCATCAGAGCTGAATGTGGAACTCATTACCAGAGGGAGTGGATGAAGCGATAGTACAGATGCATCTAAGGGCAGGTTAGATGAGGAAGAAGGGGTTAGGGGGTTATTGCTGATACGGTGATGCTGAAAATGATTGCAGCATTAAGACCGGCTTGGACTGATTTGGTCAAATGTTTCTGTGCCAAGTACCCGATGCAATGTAATCTAATGGAAATCGGTGCTATAATAGATTCTGGCCGAGATTCTCCCACCTCGCCCATCGCGGGAACTGTAGCAGGCAAGACGGAAAATTCTGCAGATAATTTAACGGTCCGTTGAGCTTGAGTGGGAATTTGTGGACATGAGGCACGTGTGGCTGGAGAATCCTGCCCCTATGTTCTTTCTATGTTCTATGTTCTATATTTGTGGCATTAGTTTTATGCCTCGATTGTCTTCGGTAAAGTAGCAAAAGTTAAAACACTTCCTGCTGCCTTGGCAAAGCAGCCAACATAATCAAGCACCCTACACACCCCGAACATTCTCTCTTCCACCTTCTTCCGTCAGGGAAAAGATACAAACGTCTGAGGTCACGCACCAACTGACTCAAGAACAGCTTGACGGGCGGCACGGTAGCACAGTGGTTAGCACTGCTGCTTCACAGCTCCAGGGACCTGGGTTCGATTCCCGGCTTGGGTCACTGTCTGTGTGGAGTTTGCACATTCTCCTCGTGTCTGCGTGGGTTTCCTCCGGGTGCTCCGGTTTCCTCCCACAGTCCAAAGATGTGCAGGTTAGGTTGATTGGCCATGCTAAAATTGCCCTTAGTGTCCTGGGATGCGTAGGTTAGAGGGATTAGTGGGTAAATATGTAGGGATATGGGGGTAGGGCCTGGGTGGGATTGTGGTCGGTGCAGACTCGATGGGCCGATTGGCCTCTTTCTGTGCTGTAGGGTTTCTAAGATTCTAAGCTTCTTCCCTGCTGCTGTCAGACTTTTGAATGGACTTACCTTGTATTAAGTTGATCTTTCTCTACACCCTAGCTATGACTGTAACACTACATTCTGCACCTTCTCCTTTCCTTCTCTATGAACGGGTGGCACAGTGGCACAGTGGTTAGCATTGCTGCCTCACAGCGCCAGGGACCCAGGTTAAATTCTGGCCTCGGCTCACTGTCTGTGTGGAGTTTGCACTTTCTCCCCATGACTGCGTTAGTTTCCTCCGGGTGCCCCGGTTTCCTCCCACATTCCAAAGATGTGAGGGTTTGGTTGATTGGGCATGATAAATTGCCCTTTAACGTCAGGGGGATCAGGAGAGTAAATACGTGGGGATACGGGGATAGGACAGTGCCTGGGTGGGATTGTTGTCGGTGCAGGCTCGATGGGCCAAATGGCCTCCTTCTGCACTATAGATTCTATGATTCTATGAACAGTATGCTTTGTCTGTATAATGCAAGAAACAATACTTTTCACTGTATCCCAATGCATGCGACAATAATAAATCAAAGCAAGTCACTTAGCTTACAGATAAGCATTCCTACTCAAGAGAGGCTGCATACTCACAAGCTCATAGAACTCCGCCGCAGAGAACCTGTCTTACGTTTCAAAGTAGTGCAAATCAAAAGATCTGTAAACAGAAAGAGCGAGCGTTCCTTCTTGCTGCTTACGGTTTTCTGTGCACAAAAAAAGGAAACCTCTCAGCATGACGAGTAAGCAGATTTTGGCGTCACGCTTTAGATGACGAAAGTTGTGATGAAATTGAATAAAGCAATCTGTTAACTTTTTTAAATTTAAAATTTACATCTTGTAAAATTACACTCAGCACATCAGATGTACAAATTCCAAGCATCATTTCAAACATTATACAAGTTTAAAGGTATCCCAATGCAGTCTACTTGTTAATACAGTGTATTTACAAGCACTCCACTGACTTACTCCACTGTTTCCCTTTATTCGACACCAATGTCCATCAAATACTTATTTTCAGGTGTCCATTTTTAAAGAAACAGATATGTGGTAAATGCTGATAATGGAGTATCAGGCTATATCTGTGCATTTGGTGTTGCCAGGTTCTTTGCTTGCTTTCCAACCCCCACCCGCGCCCTCCCCATGTTCTTTCCCCCCGTCCCCTGGTGCATTCTCCTCAACTGCAACATTGAGATCTCAAAGAGATAGTGCTCTCATCCTTAAAGAATCTTTGACCTAGTTGCTGAAGACGCGGACATCAGCGAAAGATGCCCAGTGTGTTGTTGTTGTACAGGTGGGTGAATCTGGCTGATTGGTGATTCAGTGGGAAGGAATCAAGGAGATACCCATAAAGATGTACACCAGTTTGACCATCATTTCCCTTCTTCATTACTCTAGGCACATGCCTCCTCCCACACCAAGGTGGGCCTGCCGAATGGGTTTACTCTCTCACGACAAGATCAATCTCGC
Source organism: Mustelus asterias (assembly GCF_964213995.1). NCBI lineage: Eukaryota > Metazoa > Chordata > Chondrichthyes > Carcharhiniformes > Triakidae > Mustelus > Mustelus asterias. Next base: position 104,003,856 of record NC_135810.1, on the reverse strand, counting down.
TGCACGCCGTTTCCTTCAGCTGTTCCTTGTGTTAAGGCTTTTAAAAGCAAGAATTGCAAAGTTCTTACCACTTCAGTCACCATCTCCTGCCTTAAGAATTTTCTGTGAGGAACCAGGAGCTGCAGAACAAGGTCAGAAAATGCCACTGTGATAAAGTGATATAACAATTATAAGACAAGGTTCTCAGTTCATTGTCTTTCTCAAGAGGTCAGGGCAAAGTAGAAATGGAACTAGGAGTCAGCCAGTCAGTTCTCAGTGAAGATAAGGCTCTTCTGTATCTTAACTCCACTTGTCCGACTTGCTTCGACATCCCTTAGCTAATACCTAGCAATCTCCAATTTCAAGCTATTAACGTAGCCAGCATCTATTGCTTTTTGAGGGAGAAAGTTCCACAATTTTACCAATCTTTGGGTGACATACTGTTCTTAATTTCTCCCCTCATCAGTCTGGCCGACACCCTCCAGGCACAGTGCTGCTGTGGCTGGAAGAGGTTCTGCAGACAAGCCTGAGATTAAGGGCGGAATTTTCCAGTCCCGCCCGCCAGGGGTTATGGGAATAGAGCCTGGGGTGGGATTGTGGTCAGTGCAGACTCGATGGGCCAAATGGCCTCCTTCTGCACTGTAGATTCTATGATTCTATAATTCTATACCCAGGACTGAAAGAAGGAAACCCTACCACATATACTTTACGTAAATCGGAAAATATTGTAAAACGTTCGTAACCCAAAGCCTTGCAAAACATTAATGTGGCTCACAGTTTGTGGCCATTTATAATAGTCATACCTCTTCATGGATCCGCACGTCCATCATGCCTTCTATGTGGGATTCTATCTCTTGCAGGATGCGAGCTTCTTTCTCCGCCTCCTCTGCATTCTTCTTTCCCTTGTTTATCCTTTCAGCGAGCAACTTAATGTAACGCTGTGCTGCGAGCAGGCACGGGTGATCCGGGTGATCATCAGGTGTGTGCTTCAGCAGATCCTGCCAGGCACAAAACAACATTAGTTCACTGGTTAAGAGCTGAAGAAGCCAGCGTCTTCCTCACGTAGCTGGATGGACCTGAGCCCAATAGCTTCAGCAATATCTTTTCTGGCAAACACCTGAATACTGCTGACGATGGTTGCTGTGAGGGGAGAAGGGGTTTTACAACAGCAAAGAGAGTATTGCTGGTCCTACCGCAATAGTCAATGATCCGTAAAGCAATATAATGATGAAGGTGAGTGAGGGAATAAATAATCAATGCATACAGAAATTTAAGTTTATTTGTCACAAGTAGGCTGACATTAACACTGCAATGAAGTTACTGTGAAAATCCCCTAGTTGCCACACTCCGGTGCCTATTCAGGTACACTGAGGGAGAATTTAGCATGGCCAATGCATCTCACCAGCACATCTTTGGACTATGGAAGGAAACCAGAGCATGCAGAGGAAACCCACAAGAAACTGCAAACTCCACACAGACAGTGACCCGAGGCCAGAATTGAACCTGGGACCCTGGCACTGTGAGGCAGCAGTGCTAACTAACCACTGTACCATCTTGCATCCACTATTCAAAGTGTGGAATACATTACAAACAGATTAAAGATTTGGTCACCAACATTGCTGACAGTAATTCTAACTAAGACTGGCAGCAACCTGAATGAGGGAATTTCAGATTTCAGAACACTTTCCTACTGGACGTGATTTGGGATTGAGGTATACACAATGGAGTTGAACTCCCCGGTTTATTCACCTACTTCAAATGTGCGACATTGCATAGTTCTGCAACTCCTTTCTCTTTGGGTGCTTATCCGATTCTCTTTTAAGAGCTGCAGTTGAATCTGCCTCCACCACACTCTCAGGTCGTGCATTCCAGAGACCAGCCACCTGCTTTGTAAGAAATGTTGCCTTTGGTTCTTTAGTCACCCACCTTCAATCAGTGGCCTCTGATTTTCCATCCTTACGTGAATGGAAAGAGCTTCTATCAACTCTGCCTAAACCCTTGAACACGGCTATCAAATCTCCTCACAACCTTCCTACAGTGCAGAAGGAGGCCATTCAGCCCATTGAGTCTGCACCGACTCCCCAACAGAGCCCCTTACCCAGGTCCTTTCCCCCTGCCTTATCCCCATAACCCCACACATTTCCCATGGCTAATCCATCTAACCTACACATTTTGGGACACTAAAGGGCATTTTTTTAACCGTGGCCAATGCACCTAACCTGCACATCTTTGGACTATGGGAGGAAACCAGAGCACCTGGAGGCAACCCACTTTTTTTCCTCTTAACTTTCTATTTCACAACTTCTCCAATCTATCCATGTGACTGAAGTTTCTCACCCGCCCTCTCGAAAGCCTTCACATCCTTCTGAAAATGTGATGCCCGGAATTTCAGACCTACTACAGTTGAGGTTAAACCAGTGTTTCATAAAGGTCTGTCAATACAGGTCACAGGTATAGGTTATGAGGTGGTAGATTCAATACTGAGATGAGGAGGATCTTCTTCTTGCAGAGGGTGGTGAATTTGTGTAATTCGCTGCCCCACAGCGCGGTGGAGTCTGAATCATTGAATGGTTTCAAGAAAGAGATAGATATATTTCTAATAAAAAAGGGGATAAGGGGGAATGGGGAACAGGTGGGGAGGTGGATTTGAGACCAGGAAGAGATCAGCCATGATCTGATTGAAGGCGGAGAAGACTCGAAGGGCTGAATTTGCCTACTTCTGCTCCTAATTCCTATGTTCCGTTAACCTCCTTGCTTTTGTGCTCTATTTCTCCGTTATAAACCTGAGGATTCATGCATGCCTTTGAGGGTGGCACGGTGGCACAGTGGTTAGCACTGCTGCCTCACAGCGTCAGGGACCCGGGTTCGATTCTGGCCTTGGGTCACTGTCTGTGTGGAGTTTGCACGTTCTCCCCGTGTCTGCGTGGGTTTCCTCCGGGTGCTCCGGTTTCCTTCCACACTCCAAAGATGTGCGGGTTAAGCTGATTGGCCATGTTAAAATTGATCCTCGTGTCAGAGGATTAGCAGGGTAAATATGTGAGGTTACAGGAATAGGACTATGGTCAGTGCAGACTTGATCGGTCAAATGGCCTCCTTTTGCACTGTAGGGATTCTATGATTCTAAACCACCTTCTCAACCTGCCCTGCTATGTCCAATGATTTATGTACATAAAGTCCACCGATCTCTCTGTTCTTGTGCTCTGACTTGTACCCTTACTTCATATTGGCTGTGCTCATTGGCGTCCAACGGTTCTCATACTACTTGTTCTGCCGTTCCTTTTACACTACAGTGCCCACGGGCCACCCACTGTTTTTGCAGTGCATTCTCTCTCTCTCCGCTACACCTTTTATCGCCAGTGTGTTCTGAGGCTGCCCACTGTTTTCTCTCTCTCTGTGATTCCTTTTATCTCTGCTGTCCTCACAGGCCTCCACTATTCTCTTTCTCTTCTTGCTCTTTTTCTTCCTCTGTTTTGTGCTCTCAGGCCTCCCGCAGTTCTTCGAGCACTCTTTCTCTCTCTCTCTCTCTGCTGCTCATGTTATTTCTGCTGTGCTCACAGACCTCGCGGTGTGCTCGCATTACGCTCTCCGCTGTTTCCCCCTGCTGTACCCATAGGCTTTCTCTCCACTTTGCTTTTGAGACTCCCACAGTTCTCCTGATTGAAATTTCTGACTCACAGGTTTATTGTCATTGAAATTGTGTTGTTGCAAGTATTTTCTTTGTGCCAAATTCTTGCACGCTAATTGAGATACAGTAAAAACTGTGCTCTGATCTCACGTCTGAACTTGTCAGGCCAACAATTTCATTACAACTGAATTCCTTCAAAATGATACCCAGTTACGGACTGATGCTGTCCTATGCCTGGTCGATAAATGTGTCACCTATTGTGATATCGATGCACTGAGTTTGTGCAATTGTACAGCGTGTTGGAGAGGCCTCACTTGGAATTCTGCGTGCAATGTTGGCCCCTGTGATAACCCCCAGGACTTGCATGGGGAATCACTGATTGACCTCCCTGTAGGACTCATTGAATAGGAACTCCCTGGGGACTGGTAATTAATTCGCCAGATGGAGCTCGTATACCAAGCCCTGTATAAAGCAGGCCCACGAGTGGGTCCATTATTCCATTGTCCCGGTTGGAACCTGTTTGTGTTCACTACAGGTTGGTGGCTTTTGCTTTACTTTATTTTGTACAATAAAGCACCGTTCCTTTACAGCCGGCTCTTGGAGTTACTCCCTAAAAAAGGATATCGTAACACTGGAGCCAATCCAGAGAAGATTCACAGAATCACAGAACAATTCAGTGCAGAAGAGGGACTTCTGCCCATCGAGTCTACACTGATGCATGAAAGGTCCTGACCTACCCACCTAATCCCATTTGCCAGCACTTGGCCCATAGCCTTGAATGTTATGGCGTGCCAAGTACTCATCCAGGCACTTTCTAAAGGATGTGAGGCATCCCGCCTCCACCACCCTCCCAGGCAGCGCATTCCAGACCGTCACCACCCTCTGGTAAAAACAGTTTTTCCTCAAATCCCCCCTGAACCTCCCACCCTTCACTTTTAACTTGTGTCCCCTCATTACTGACCCTTCAACTAAGGGGAACAACTGCTCCCTATCCACTCTGTCCATGCCCCTCATAATCTTGAACACCTTGATCAGGTCACCCCTCAATCTTCTCTGCTTCAGAGAAAACAACCCAAGCCTATCCAACCTCTCTTTATAACTTAAATGTTCCATCCCAGGCAACATCCTGGTGAATCTCCTCTGCACCCCTTCCAGTGCATTCACATCCTTCCTATAATGTGGCGACCAGAACTGCACACAGTACTCCAGCTGTGGCCTCAACAAAGTTCTATACAACTCCATCATGACCTCTCTGCTTTTGTAATCTAAACCCCGATTGATAAAGGCGAGTGTGCCACATGCCTTTTTCACCACCCTATTCACCTGCCTTTCCGCCTTCAGAGATCTATGGACAAACACGCCAAGGTCCCTTTGTTCTTCGGAACTTCCCACTGTCAGAGTTTTCAATGTAGATTCACCAATCTAACTCTTGCGATGAGAGGGTTGTCCTACCAAGAGAGACTAAATAGTCTGGGTCTGTATTTCTTGGTGTTTAGGAGAGTAAGGGGTGACATTATTCAAACATATAAGATCTTGCGGAGGCTTGATAGGGTAGATGGTGAGATGTTTAACTAGGGGGTGAGTCTCGAACAAGGGGACATAGCTACAAGATAAAGAGCTGGTCGTTTAACACTGAGGTATGTAGAAATATCTTCTCGCAGAGGGGGGAATTCTCTGCCCCAAAGGGTGGTGGAGGCTGGGTCATTGGAAGTATTTAAAGTGGAGGTGGATAAATGTTTGCTAGATTGAGGAATAGAGGGCTATGGGGAAATGGCACAGAAAAGGAGGTGAGGCCGGGATGGGCCAGCCATGATCATATTGAAGGCGGGGCAGTCTTGAAGAGCCTAGTGGCCTCCTCCTGCTTCTATATCTTGTGTTGTGTTCTTGTGAAGGTTCACAAGTGATCTCTGACTTTGGCCTGTAAAGAGTAATAATAGTCGGTCTTGGAATTATAGGCTGGGAAGTAGAGGAAAGAAGTTGGCTTGGGTTTTTGGATTGCTGTTGAAGGTCAGAATATGGGAACATGTAATATTAGACTCATCCGTGATTTGTGTCACATCTGAGCAGCCTGGAAAGGCAAATTCTTCAAGTTTGTAAAGGGTTAAGATCAGAAGACATACATGACGCTGATGTCGTAATGATGTCAGATCACGTGACGAAGGCGTAAGAGCAGCTCCAACCTCGTGTCGAGGTCCAAGTGTGTAAATGCTTGCTGTAAATGAAGAGTAATGGTTTCGAGAAACTGCAGACTGGACTTGGGAGAGTAGACAACCCTCAAACCGCCCGTCTAGACCCTGGCCGCATGACAAAGCAAAGCTCGTACTCGCTATTTCGGTAACACAGCAGTGGGGCTTCCAGTTCTGTGGAACTGGACTCCCAAGGGAATTGTCCCCTTCAGGTGAACCCGGCCAAAACACTGGGTGTGTGCTTTGGCGGGGGACATACAAATAAAGAGAAACTATTCTGAAATTGTGGTGAAATATTTGTCAGTGAGCTAAGGGAAAGAAGGAAACGTGATTTATCACACTTGTAGATGCTCGGTATTGGCTATTTGTGGCCAAGTAGGATTGCTGTCTCTCTTGCTGGCTTCAGTAGAGAGAAGAGTGTCGGTAGCCCATATTTCACTGGTATTTAACTTGGCTGCCTACATGGGTCCTGACTTGGACAGCCATCAAGGTCAGAATCCAGCATTATGATCGTGCAGTCTTCGATAGTCCTCGGCCACTGTTTACACAGCCTTACCTTCATAAAGTTTTTATATATATATAATTGCAAAGGAGAATAAACACTAAGATTATTTAAATTTCTAAATTTGCCTGAGGTTGCTTCTCGTATCCTGCGATAAAATAAGTTGTTTGTTATACAATGAAGAACACTCACAGGGGCGAAGATGGTTTTACGAGGAGGATGGAATGTGTTTTGTAAAACAATAATGGACAGTTAGTCTTTGATAAATGTATTATCGTGGGTTTTATCACAGTTCTTAAATAATCTGCTATCTTCTTTTATGACTATCTTTATTCGAAACTGACTTGTTCCATGTTCCCCGATGTCCTGGCCAATGTCTACATCTCAGCCAACATCACCAAGAAACAGACCATCCGGTGATTATCACGTTGATGTTTATGGGATCTGTCTGTGCACAAATTGGCTGGCAGCATGGTGGCACAGTGGTTAGCACTGCTGCCCCACAGCTCCAGAGACCCGGGTTTAATTCCGGCCTTGGATAACTAAGACCATAAGATATAGGAGCAGAATTATGCCATTCGACCCATTGAGTCTGCTCCGCTATTCAATCATGGCTGTGTGGAGTTTGCATGTTCTCCTCATGTCTGTGTGGGTTTCCTCCGGGTGCTCCGGTTTCTCCCACAGTCCAAAGATGAGCAGGTTAGGTGGATTAGTGGGGTAAATATATGGGGTTACTAGGATAGGGCCTGGTTGGGATGCTGTGTCGGAGAGTCGGTGCAGATTCAATGGGCTGGATGGCCTTCTTCTGCACTGTATGGATTCTATGATTCTACAAAAGCACTTAACAGACTGCAAAGCATTTTGGGACATCTTGAGGTTGGGAAAAGTGGTATATAAACACAAGTTCTCCCACCTTTCTGGAGAGGTTTAGCATATAAGGGACAAGAAAAAATTGGTCATTTTTTTATTAGTTAGAAAGCCACTTGATTTATGTTGTTCTTAGTCCCAATTTAGTGAGGCCGTTGCATTGTGGTATTGTTGCTGGACTCGTAATCCAAAGACTGTGGTTAATGCTCTGTGGTACAGGGTTCGAATCCCACCACGGCAGATGGTGCAATCTGAATTCAACAAAAATCTGGAATTAGAAGTCTACTGATGAGCGTGAAACCATGGTCGTAAGAACCCATCAGGTTCATTAATGTCCTTTAGGGAAGGAAATCTGCCATCCTTACCCGGTCTGGCCTACATGTGACTCTCAACTGCACTCTGGAATGGTTGAGCAAACCCCCACTCAGTTCAAGGGCAACTAGGGCCCTTGAACTGGGCAACTAGGCAACTAACCCAAGCAATAAACACCAACAATGCCCACATCCCAAGAAGGAATTTAAAAAAGGTAAATACCAGTGATAGTGGAATAAAATATTGTGGAATGTGAAGTGGAATCTGCGATTCAGGTTTCCACAATCTTTAGCGCAAGTTTGAAAAACGTCAATAGTCACGCTCCCAGGGTGAATTAATCACTATTGGGTGTTTCTGCTAATTACCTCTTTAGGAAGACTTTAAAAGCTACGATGATGATGATTTTGAGCGCAGCAACAATTAAGGCTAAGCTTTCAAAGCTTTCAAGTCAATTTTTATTGTCAGAATTGTGACTAACGTAACTCCAGATGAGGAGAAAATTGCTTCACACATTCTTTATGAAGGTACATTTCAGCAGTTTAAGATCAGGTTACTCAGAGTTGTGGATTGACACTGTGAGGAAGAATTATTTTTTGTGCTAAACCCATTTTTAGCTGTTTTACTCAAACACCACCAGGTTACAGCTCTTAATGATTTGGATGAGAATATAGGACGCATGGTTAGTAAGTTTGCAGATGACACTAAGATTGGTGGCATAGTGGACAGTGAAGAAAGTTATCTCCAATTGCAATGGGATCTTGATCAATTGGGCTGATGAATGGCAGATGGAGTTTAATTTAGACAAATGCGAAGTGATGCATTTTGGTAGATTGAACCAGGGCAGGACTTACTCAGTTTATGGTAGGGCATTGGAAAGAGTTACAGAACAAAGTGATCTAGGGATACATGTTCATAGCTCCTTGAAAGTGGAGTCACAGGTGGACAGAGTGGTGAAGAAGGCATTCGGCATGCTTGGTTTCATCAGTTAGAACATTGAATACAGGAGTTGGAATGTCTTGTTGAAGTTGTACAAGACATTGGTAAGGCCACATTTGGAATACTGTATGCAATTCTGGTCACCCTATTATAGAAAGGATATTATTAAACTAGAAAGAGTGCAGAAAAGATTTACTAGGATACTACCAGGACTTGATGGATTGAGTTATAAGGAGAGGCTGGATAGATTGGGACGGTTGTTCTCTGGAGTGTAGGAGGCTGAGGGATGATCTTATAGAGGTCTTTAAAATGATGAGAGGCACAGATCAACTAGATAGTCAATATCTTTTCCCAAAGGTAGGAGGGTCTAAAACTAGAGGGCATAGGTTTAAGGTGAGAGGGGAGAGATACAAAAGTGTCCAGAGGGGCATTTTTTTCACACAGAGGGTGGCGAGTATCTGGAACAAGCTGTTAGAGGTAGTAGTAGAGGCGGATACAATATTGTCTTTTAAGAAGCATTTAGATAGTTACATGGATACGATGGGTATAGAGGGATATGGACCAAATGCGGGCAGTTGGGGATTAGCTTAGGAGTTTTAAAAAAGAAAGGGCGGCATGGACAAGTTGGGCCGAAGGGCCTGTTTCCAAGCTGTAAACCTCTATGACTCTATGATTCTTAAATATGAAGGAACATTTCTTAAAGGAATGTATTTATAATGACAACAGAATGCTTTGCTATGCTGCCCAAGTTCACAGGGTCAAGGCAGATTTTGCATTTGGTAGTCATAGAATTCCTACAGGGCAGGGGGAGGCTATTCGGCCTTTCGAGTTAGCACAGGCTCTCCAACAGAGCATCTTAACCAGGCCCACACCCTGACCTATGCCTGTAACCCCATGCATTTACCCCATTAATCCCCTTAACCCACGCATCTTTGGACACTAAGGGGCAATTTAGCATGGCCAATCCACCTAACCCACACAGTTTTAGACTGTGGGAGGAAACTGGAACACCCGGAGGAAACCCACGCAGACACGGGGAGAACGTGCGGACTCCACACAGACAGTCACCCAAGGCCAGAACAGAACCCGGTCCCTGGTGCTGTGAGGCAGCAATGCTAACCACTGTGCCACCGTGCCACCCTGAATCCCTACTGATGACCTGCTTTTGTTAGCAAAGTAGCCTCAGAACGTGCTGCCATTCTAAATTGTATCCTCGGATCCAAGAGGGAGAGCAACTCCCATGAATGCAGGGCTTGGCTTTGTTTATTTGATGAATTACTGGGCTAGCTTTTAAAGGGCTGAGGAGGCCAGGTGAGCCTGGGTTTGGGGAGTGAAAGAGATGGGTGGGCCACATTCAAGAAGGCTGGGAAAGGGCTTAAGGGGGCAAATTATCTTGAGAGAGTGGGGTTCCTCGGATGGGCCCAGGGTACCTGCAAAGGAGGAGCCTCCCACCATGCCCCCCCCCACTTTGCCTGACCTGGCATGGTGTAGTTAAAATACAGGCGGGAATAAGATAAGGCCATTAAATGGCGATTAATTGGCCACTTCAGGGCTTCAATAGACCCAAGGGCAAGCAGGCCACCTGATACCTCACCCCCCGACTATAAAATTTCAGAAAAGTCAGGGGAGGGCGAGCAGGTGGTGGGAAGACCACCTGCTGGATTTTACAAGTCTCCCCGGTCTCATACTCGTCCGAAGGGGTTTGTAAAAGCCTGTCCATTGTATGCTACAGAATGCAGTGGAAAAATATACAAATTGTATCTGATTCTGGAGTGGAATTCCTGGCCTGACGCACATATTGATGGGTGGCAGAGGTGAGATTATTGATCTGACTGTCTGTCCTTCAACAGAAAATGGTGCTTAGGAGAAGAGCAATGCACGTGAGAAAAGGACCATGAACGAGGAACAAAAAGAAGAATGCAGCTTGATAACAATTGCCCAATTTGAAGTAGAAACTGGATTTTAAAAAGACGTTAAAGTTTAAATCTGAATAACCTAAAATATCTAACAGGTCATTCAAGGCAGATTTACCGAGGACACTATTTATTGAATTTAATATTCAGGCACAGTGAATAAACATTTATCTGTAAGCTGTTATAATCCTTTATATTCAAACAAATGAATTCTATCCACACGTCAAATGCAAGACAGTCTGTCTGCTGCATTTACAAGGGCATGTGTTGGATGTTAAATGGTCTTTGTGACTGTGATTCAGGGAAGTTCAGGCCAAATAGAAATCTCACTAAGCTGCTTAGTGGTCAGAGCCAACAGTAAGAACTCATTAAGGTGGCAAGAGGCAGAATAAATGTTCCCCCATCACTGTGTAAATAATCTGCACAATCAGTCACCTGAAACTTCCACAATACAATGTTTAATTGTACAGTTCGTGTCTCTAGAGTTTTACTGTATGGAAATTCAGATTATAAAACTGCCAAACATTATGTATAACAACAGTATTAATATTTTTTGAACCGCACATGGATAGAGAGTTTCCTAGTGCAATAATTATACACAAAGTGGCTTCCTTTTTAATCCTCAGAGGAGATTGCTCTGGAATATTTTCATTCACAGAAAAGTTTTAAGTTTATTTATTAGTGTCACAAGTAGGCTTACATTAACACTGCAATGAAGTTACTGTGAAAACCCCCTAGTCGCCACACTCCGGTGCCTGCTCGGGTACACTGAGGGAGAATTTAGCACGGCCAATGCACCTAACCAGCACGTCTTTCGGACTGTGGGAAAAACCGGAGCATCGGGAAGAAACCAATGCAGACACGGGGAGAACGTGCAGACTCCGCACAGACAGTGACCCAAACTGGGAATCGAACCGGGTCCCTGGCGCAGTGAGGCAGCAGTGTTAACCACTGTGCCACCGTGCCGCACAGGCGACTGATTGCCACCATTTTCATGCTTCTCCCCTCCCACATCATCACCTCGGCACCAAGGCTGTAACATCAACCTTCCTGTTGAACCTGAAACTCCTCAGATGCTGAAGCAGTCCATGTCCATGACAACATTCAGAAGTAACATTCGCAAGTTGCAGGAAATAGCCATCTCCATGATTTCAACATGATAAGTTTTATCGTGGTTTCTGTTATAAAAGTGGGCGTGGGTATTTATAATGGGAAAAGCAAGACAGCAAGTGTGTGAATATGCAATATATCTACTGCATTGTGGGTGGGTGGGCAGGTACAATAAACCAAAACTATTACTTCAAAATTATTGAAGGAAAGTAAGATCAGAAAACATGAATGTAAATGAGCGAGGAGTAAGTTTTGAACTGATATTTGGAGCAACATATTCATTCAGCATGGGAACTGTTTAGTTATAGAAAGAGAAGCTTTATGCTTTCTCAACATATAGGTGGATGCCATCAGTTAGTTCAGTTGCTAGATGGTTAGAGTATGATGCAGAATGATGGCAATAGTGTTGGGTTCAATTCCTCTACTGGCTGAGATAGTTCACGGGGCATGACTCCTCGCCTTGCCTCATATTGAGGGAGATGTGTTCCTCAAGCAATATTATATAACTAATTGTCTCTCTCTAATTGAGAAAGATGCCAATGGTCCTTTGAGGATATTGGCTAATTACTTACTTATCATGAGAGGGTTAGGGTAGGTATCAGCCCTGGGACTGCTGGTTGTACCTTCACCATCAGCCCCACACCAGAGACTTGAGCACATGTTCCAGACCGCCACTCCAGTGCAGTACTGAAGGAGTGCCATGTTGTCAGAGTTATCATAGTCATTGCAGCACAGAAGGAGGCCACTTGGCCAATCAAATTTGTGCCGGCTCTATGTGGAGCAATGTCCCATTCTCTGCTCTAAACCCCGTAGCCCTATAAGCTTATTTCCCTCGAGTGCCCATCCAATTTCTTTTGAAATCATTCACAGTCTTCACTCCCAATACTTTCACAAGTAGTGAGTTCCAGATCATTACCCCACGCTACACAAAATAACGTTCCACCTCAATCTCCCTTGCATCTCTTACCCAAAACCTTAAACTTGTGTCCCCCCCCCAGCCCTTATACTATCAGCCAATGGACTTCTCTTTGTCTTCCTCATCTAAAGCTATCATTACCTTGTACATCTCTATCAAATCTCCCCTTGGTGAAGTCTTAAAGATTAGGGGTGGGATTTTCCGATTCCCGTGGCAGGCAGGAAGGGAAAATTCTGCCCTAGATGTTAAAACGAGGCCGTGTTATGCCTTGTCAAGTGAACATAAAAGATCTCATTCAAGGAAGAACAAGAGCTGTGGCCAACATTCATCTGTCAACCAAACATCACAGCATCACATTATCGCGTTTCTGTTTATGTGTACACTTGGAACCCCTCCCGTAACCAAAATAGTCCAAAATCCTTAAGCATGATAATGTCTGATGAACGTGTCAGCATGAATGCAGAAAACTTTTACGATTGTGTAATGATTTTGAGTGATTTACTGAATGATGATTGAAATATTGATGTTTTAACAGCATGCTCCAAACGAAACGCAGTTAATTGCATTTTCCATTATGATTTCACTTGCTGGTAGAAAAGGAAACCCAACACTTTCACAATCTAAAAATAGGTCACAGAGCCCGTTTCAAAATTATCAAGGCAAATTATGCAGTTTTATGAGTTCTCTTAAAAGGTCTTGCTCAACCTGAAAACACAATTTTTCATTGTTGCTTCAGACAATGGATGCTGTGGTTCTCTACTTCACCAAGATCACACTGAGGAAAGCGATATGGCTCTCCTTAATTCACCCAGGCTAAGCTTTATTATTTGATGGTTTCTTTGTGGAAATGTCATTGTTTCTGGTTCTGGCTCAAGTTTTTAGGTGTCCAGGTCACCAACAACCTGTCCTGGTCCCCCCCCCATGCCAACACTATAGTTAAGAAAGCCCACCAAAGCCTCTACTTTCTCCGAAGACTAAGGAAATTTGGTATGTCCGCTACGACTCTCACCAACGTTTACAGATGCACCATGGAAAGCATTCTTTCTGGTTGTATCACAGCTTGGTGTGGCTTCTGCTCTGTCTAAGACTGCAAGAAACTACAAAAGGTTGTGAACGTAGCCCAATCCATCACGCAAACCAGCCTCCCGTCCATTGACACTGTCTACACTTCCCGCTGCCTCAGAAAAGCAGCCAGCATAATCAAGGACCCCACGCACCCCGGACATTCTCTCTTCCACCTTCTTCTGTTGGGAAAAAGATACAAAAGTTTGAGGACACGTACCAACTGACTCGAGAACAGCTTCTTCCCTGCTGACATCAATTGAATGGACCTACCATATATTAAGCCAGTGGTTCCCAAACTCTTTTCACTGGGCCGCACTTTCGGAATAAAAATTTGCTCGTGCCACACCAAATTTTTTATTGATAAGAAATACATTCAAAAACAAAAAAAACCAACTCCTAGCAGTGCTTAATTCATAACATAGAACACAACTACTTTACAATATGATCATGGGACATCCAGAAAGTATAAAACAATGCATCACTTGATGCTCTTGCTCTCACTTTGGAAAAATATCTAATCCATGTTTAAATGTTTCTTTGATTGTCCTTGAATCTTCCCGCCACACTTGCCATCCTCTCTCGCCGCACTAGTGTGGCGCGCCGCACCCTTTGGGAACCACTGTATTAAGCTGATCTTTCTCTACACCCTAGCTATGACTGTGACACTATATTCTGCACCCTCTCCTTTCCTTCTAAAGTAAAGTTAAAGTTTATTTATTAGTCACAAGTAGGCTTACATTCACACTGCAATGAAGTTACTGTGAAAATCCCCTAGTCGCCACACTCCGGTGCTGTTCGGGTACACTGTGGGAAAACTTAGCATGGTCAATTCACCTAACCTGCACATCTTTGGACTGTGGGAGGAAACTGGAGCACCCGGAGGAAACCAAGGCAAACCCAGGGAGAATGTGCAAACTCCACATAGACAGTGACCCAACTGGGAATCGAACCCGGGTCCCTGGTGTTGTGAGGCAGCGGTGCTAACCACTGTACCACCATGCCGCCCCATGAATGGTATGTTTTGTCTGACTAGCGTGCAAGAAACAATATTTTTCACTGTATACCAATATATGTGACAATAATAAATCAAATCAAATTCAAATTCCTCACACCAACACCCTCACAGTTCCACTGCGTGGCGGGGGAAGACAGACAGAGGACCCTTGTCTTACGAATGTTGAGTGTAAGTCTCATGCTCTCGTCTGCCTCTGTGAAGGTGCTAAAGATGGCTTGGAGTTCGGCCTCTGACTATGCAAGCATCGTCTGCATATTGGAGTTATTTGACAGAGGATGGGGCAACCTTGGTTCTGGCCGGTGGAGGCTGAACATTTTCCCATTTTGCCTGTAGTCCAGCTCCACTCCAGCGGGGAGCTTGCGGAGGGTGAAGTGGAGCATTGTACATCAGGGGAACCTTCGAAGGGAACAGCCCATTAAAAATATTTTTCCATCAAAATTTTAACGATAGAATGATGGAATTGCATGGATACAGTATTGGTAATGCAGAAAATAGTTTAGAGAGAGGAAAAGTATACATGAAAAATATAAAAGAAAGGTTCTTGGTGAAAGATAAGATGGGCTAGCCTGAAGTGTGGTTAAAAAAAGGTTTTGAGAGAGCAGTTAGGGAGGATA
Source organism: Mustelus asterias (assembly GCF_964213995.1). NCBI lineage: Eukaryota > Metazoa > Chordata > Chondrichthyes > Carcharhiniformes > Triakidae > Mustelus > Mustelus asterias. Next base: position 103,988,816 of record NC_135810.1, on the reverse strand, counting down.
GTTTAAAGTTTATTTATTAGTGCTACTAGTAATCTTACATTAACACCGCAATGAAGTTACTGTGAAAATCCCCTAGTCGCCACACTCCGGCGCCATTTCGGGCACACTGAGGGAGAATTTAGCACGGCCAAAGCACCCTAACCAGCACGTATTTCAGACTGTGAGAGGAACCCGGAGCACCCAGAGGAAACCCACGCAAACACGGGGAGAACGTGCAGACTCCTAACTGACAGTGACCCAAAACAGGAATTGAAACTGCGCCCCTGGCGTTGTGAGGGAGCAGTGCTAACCACTGTGCCACCGTGCCAGTCCTCGATAGAGAAGTGGAAAGGTGAACAAAGTTAAAGAGGGAGTTGCAGAAAGTTTGCTGAAGATTCAATCAGTGATGGGCTGAAGAATTGAAGGGAGGATTAAATGAGGTGAAGGGAAAGCCACACAGAGGATCATTGGGTACAAAGAGGATGATACAAGGCAGAGAAAGTTACAGAGGTATGGAGCAGCAAGGCTGTGAAAGGATGCGAAAATGAGGACCAGGATTTAAGTTTAAGTTTATTTATTAGTGTCACAAGTAGGCTTACATTAACATTGCAATGAAGTTACTGTGAAGATCCCCTAGTCGCCACACTCCGGCACCTGTTCGGGTACACTGAGGGAGAATTTAGCATGGCCAATGCACCCTAACCAGCACATCATTCGGACTGTGGGAGGAAACAGGAGCACCCGGAGGAAGCCCACACAGACATGGGGAGAAGGTGCAGACTCCGCGCAGACAGTGACCCAAGCCGGGAATCAAACCTGGGCCCCGGCACGGTGAGGCAGCAGTGCTAACCACTGTGTTGCCGTGCCAACCACAAATTTGAAACATAGGCTGGAATTTTACTGCCTTGCCCGCCATGGGAATCTGAGTGGGCGAGGGGCGGACATTGGGAAGGTCCGTTGACCTCGGGTGGGATTTTACGGTTTTGGGATGAGCGAGGCTATAAAATCCCGCCCGAAATGTTTGAGATGCAGATCAGCGAGGGTGGGAGTGAGGCCGACCAGAACTCAATGGAAGACAAGCTACGGGTTGAACTTATTAAAGGACGGGATGTCAATAAAGAGGAATCAAGTCTAGAGATGACAAAAACATGACTGAGGGTTTCAACAGCTGAGGGTCTGACGCAAGTGCGGCGAAGCAGGAAAAGTGAAAGAAGTTACCATGGCGATGGAAAGGACATGGCATTTGAATCAATAAGAAAGCAGCTTTCACAAGAAAACTAAAGTTGTCACTATGTTGCAAATGAGAAACAAAAGAGATGTTGCATGGATTAGCAAAGAGATGTTCTGTGATGTTTTGTGTCAAGGAGCTCTGGCAAAACTGGAGTCAATGGGAATCGGGGGAAACCTTCCGCTGGTTGGAATCATACTCGGCACAAAGGAAGATATTTGTGATGGTTGGAGATCAATTCTCTCAGCTTTAGGACATCACTGCGGGAGTTCCTCAGCGTAGTGTCCCAGGCCCAACCATCTTCAGCTACTCCATCAATGACCTTCCTTCCATCATAAGGTCAGAAGGAGATGGTTGCACAATGTTCAGTACCATTCACGACTCCTCAGATACTAAAGCATGTCCAAACACAGCATTGCAGCTTGGGCAGACAAGTGGCAAGTAACAATCACGCCATACAAGTGCCAGGCAATAACCATCTCCAACAAGAGATAATCGAGTCATCTACCCTTGCCAGCATGATGGGCAAAGGGACATCTTTCTGTGCTGTAAAGCTCTATAACTCTATGAGATTCATCACCAAACCCCCCACTATCAACATCCTGGGGATTACCATTGGTCAGAAACTGAATTGGACTAGCCGTATAAATAATGTGGCTACCAGAGCAGGTCAGAGGTTAGGAATTCTGCAGCAAGTAACTCACCTCCTGACTCCCCAAAGCCTACCCACCATCTACAAGGCACAAATCAGGAGTGTGATGGAATACTCCCCACTTGCCTGGATGAGTGCAGCTCCAACAACTCTCAGGAAGCTCAACACCATCCAGGAGAAAGCAGCCCGTTTGATTGGCACCACATCCACAAACATCCATTCCCTCCACCACAGTATTTACCATCTACACAATGAACTGCAACAACTCAAGAAGACTCTTTCAGCAGCATCTTCCAAACCCACAAACCTCTGCCACCTAGAAGGATAATGGCAGCAGGTACATGGGAGCACCACTATTTGCATGTTCCCCTTCAAGTCTCTCACCATCCTGACTTGGAAATGTATCACCATTCCTTCACTGTCGCTGGATCAAAATCCTGGAACCTCCTAACAGGATTTACAGGATATTGCGAGGCCTGGACAGAGTGGATGTGGAGAGGATGTTTCCACTAGTAGGAAAAACTAGAACCAGAGGGCACAACCTCAGGCTAAAGGGACAATCCTTTAAAACAGAGATGAGGAGGAATTTCTTCAGCCAGAGAGTGGTGAATCTGTGGAACTCTTTGCTGCAGAAAGCTGTGGAGGCCAGGTCATTGAGTGTCTTTAAGACAGAGATAGATAGGTTCTTGATTAATAAGGGGGTCAGGGGTTATGGGGAAAAGGCAGGAGAATGGGGATGAGAAAAATATCAGCCATGATTGAATGGCGGAGCAGACTTGATGGGCTGAGTGGCCTAATTCTGACCCTACGTCTTATGGTCTTATGGTCTAACAGCAACACATGGACTTCAGTGATTCAAGAAGGCAGCTCGCTACCACATTCTCAAGGGCAGTGAAGGGATGGGCAATAAATGCTGGCCTAGCCAGTGATGCCCACATTGTATGAACAAATATAAGAAAATGTGGGAGGAAAATGGCCTGTAAAATGCATGTGCGGGGAGCGGGGGGGCCAAAACTGTATTAGATGCAGTTTGGAAAATCAGGAGAGGGAATCGTGAAGACAATTCCTTCAGCATGAATTGCATGTTTAATTAATGAACATTAACTTTTGTGAATATAGCAAGCTGCCCGAGACCCAGTGATATCATAGCATCTTATTCTCTGTCGCCTAGGTGACAATGTTATCAGAAATCATTAAGGTAAATGAAAATGACAATTTCCAGAAGGAACACTCCATCCACAATGTCAGTATTATTGCCTATCCGTTCAAGATGGTCTCCTCTGGGACTTGAAGCCTAGATGTGGAGATGCCGGCGTTGGACTGAGGTGAACACAGTGAGAGTTTTAACAACACCAGGTTAAAGTCCAACAGGTTTATTTGGTAGCAAATACCATTAGCTTTCGGAGCGTTGCTCCTTCGTCAGATGGAGTGGAAATGTGCTCTCAAACAGGGCACAGAGACACAAAAATCAAGTTACAGAATACTGATTAGAATGCGAATCCCTACAACCAGCCAGATCTTAAAGATACAGACAATATGGATGGATGGAGCATTAAGCACAGGTTAAAGAGATGTGTATTGTCTCCAGACAGGACAGCTAGTGAGATTCTGCAAGTCCAGGAGGCAAGCTGTGGGGGTTACTGATAATGTGACATAAATCCAACATCCCGGTTTAGGCCGTCCTCATGTGTGCGGAACTTGGCTATCAGTTTCTTGGCTATCAGTTTTTGAAGCCTAGCCAGTCTAGTAGTTATGTTCCATGTGGGACTGGTGAGTGACAGCATGCTGTATTACATAACCGAGGAAGTGTCACAGTTGAAACCAATTGTGCCAATTCCCCGCTGATATGAGCATCAGAAATAGAATCCTGATTAGCTTTCTCCAGCTAACTCTGGACAACTGCAGCAACCCCAGTCGAAGACCAAAAAGAAAACATCATTTAAATTTAAGGCTTCAGGAAACTTTTTGACTAAAAGATCTAAAGTCCTGAAAGATGGTGTGGATGAAATGCATCAAAGTGCAATGAATGCACCATGCATGGGGAGGTGATGGCCTAGTGGTATTAGCGCTAGACGATTAATCCAGAAACTCAGCTAATGTTCTGGGGACCCGGGTTTGAATCCCACCACGGCAGATGGTGGAATTTGAATTCAACAAAAAAATAATCTGTAATTAAGAATCTACTGATGATCATGAAACCATTTTCGATTGTCGGAAAAACCCATCTGGTTCACTGGGGTGGCATAGTGACACAATGGTTAGCACTGCTGCCTCACGGCTCCAGGGACCCGGATTCGATTCCCAGCTTGGGTCACTGTCTGTGCAGAGTCTGCACGTTCTCCCCGTGTCTGCGTGGGTTTCCTCCGGGTGCTCCGGTTTTCTCCCACAGTCTGAAAGATGTGCTGTTTAGGTGCATTGGCCATGCTAAATTCTCCCTTAGTGTACCCGAACAGGCGCCGGAGTGTGGCAACTAGGGGATTTTCACAGTAACTCCATTGCAGTGTTAATGTAAGCCTTAATGTCCTTTAGGGAAGGAAATCTGCCATCCTCACCTGGTCTGGCCTAAATGTGATTCCAGAGCCACAGGAATCATAGATTAGTCTGGCTGCAAAATTCTCTGACTTCGCTGCAGTGAGAGTGTGGTGTGAACGGCGGGTAAGATCACGCCCACAGACTTCCAAGTAATAAATACAAAATGCGACTCAATCATTATTAATTAGTGACGCTGGTCACTGTACTTGTAAAATGACATGGGCTGAGGAGAAGGCCACGCTCCACCAGGCTCAGTCGCAGGGCTATTCCTAAAAAAAATACATTTCAGTACACAATATAATTCTGTTCCAAATGATTCTCCCCCCTCCTCATCAGACATACAGTACCATGATGCTATCTGCTCTCCAAACCCTTGTTCAAATAACTATTAACATAGAAACATAGAAACGAGAAGCAGGAGTAGGCCATTCAGCCCTTTGAACCTGCTCCACCATTCATTTTGATCATGGCTGATCATCAAATTCAATATCCTGAACTCCTCTTCCCCCCACATCCCTTGGTCTCTTTTGCCAAAACAGCTAAATCTAATTTCTTCTTGAAATCACACAATGTTTTGGCCTCAACTACATTCTGTGGTAGTGAGTTCCACACATTCACCACCCTCTGGATGAAGAAATTTCTCCTCACCTCAGTTCTAAAAGGTTTACCCCTTATCCTCAAACTATGCCCCCTAGTTCTGGACTCTCCCACTATTGGAAACATTCTTTCTGAATCTACCCTGTCTAACCCTGCTAGAATTTTATAAGTTTCTATGAGATCCCCTCTCACTCTTCTAAACTCCAGCGAATATAATCCTAACTGACTTAATCTTTCCTCATATGACAGACCTGCCATCCCAGGAATCAGCCGGGTAAACCTTCGCTGTACTCCCTCTATAGCAAGGACATCCTTCCTCAGATAAGGACACCAAACTGCACACAATACTCCAGATGTGATGTCACCAACGCCCTATACAATTGCAGCAAAACATCCCTATCTCTCTACTCAAATCCTCTCGCTATGAAGACCAACATACTATTTGCCTTCTTTACTGTCTGCTGTATCTACGCGCTTACTTTCAGCGACTGATGCACGAAGACTCCAAGGTCTCGTTGAGTATCTAATTTATATCCATTCAATAATCTGTCTTCCTATTATTGCTGCCAAAGTGGATAACCTCACATTTATCCACATTATACTGCATCTGCCATGCACATGCCCACACACTCAGCCTGTCTAAATCATGTTGAAGCATCTCTACATCCTCCTCACAGCTCACCCTCCCACCCAACTTTGTATCATCTGCAAATTTGGAGACAATACATTCAGTTCCCTCTTCCAAATCATTAATATATAATGAGAACAGTTGGGGTCCTAGCAAGACCCCTACGGAACCCCACTAGTCACTGACTGCCAATCAGAAAAAGACCCATTTATGCCAACTTTGTGTTTCCTGTCTGCTAACCAGCTTTCTATCCATTTCAAGACATGTGCTTTAACTTTACATCGTAGTCTGTTATGTGAGACCTTGTTGGAAGCCTTCTGAAAGTCTAAATAAACCACATCCACTGTTCTCCTTGGTCAACTCTACTAGCTACATCCTCAAAAAATTCCAATAAATCTGTCAAGCATCCTTTTGTAAATCCATGCTGACTTTGTCTGATTATACCACTGCCTTCAAAATGCTGAGTTATGAAATCCTTGATTATAGACTCTAGCAACTTCCCCAGTTCTGACTCACTGGTCTATACTCCCCTGGTTTCTCTCTACCTCCCTTTATGAACAATGGGCTTGCATTAGCTACCCTCCAATCTGTCGCAACTATTCCAGAGTCCAAAGAATTTTGGAAAATATTCTTTAGTAAAGATGGATTTACTATTTCCAGGGCCACTTCCTTAAGTAGTCTGAGATGAGGATTATCAGAACTTGGAGATTTATCCACCTTCAATCCCATCAATTTCCCCAAAACCATTTCTCTACTAATGCCGATTTCCAGCATGAATCTCCAAAGTGTCAGCTCTGTGAGGTTAAGAATGGAATTGATCGCTCTGCCTTCCACTCTCAAGGGAATAAAGGATATGATAGTAGATAGAGACCATTCAATACTCAATGGGACGTACTGGTTCCTAAAACTGTTACCAGCATCAAAATATCGCTCACCTAGTTATCAATCCAATTTCTCAGCTGGCAAAGTTAAAGGGATATTCTGGAGTTTATTTCAGTTTATATTTCGAAATCATGGCGAAATCTGGCGGCACATTTCCTGAAATGTCACAAAAATTAAGTCAAGTCAATGCCTTCATTGCGAGAGGTTTTGAGTACAGGAGCAGGGATGTGTTGTTGCAATTATACAGGGCCTTGTTGAGGCCACACCTAGAATATTGTGTGTAGTTTTGGTCTCCTTTTCTGAGGAAGCATGTTCTTGCTCTCGTGGGAATGCAGCGAAGGTTTACCAGGCTAATTCTGGGGATGGCCGGACAGATGTATGAGGAGAGATTGACTAGGTTAGGATTGTTTTTGCTGGAGTTCATACAAATGAGGAGGGATCTCATCGACTTATAAAATTCTAACAGGACTAGACCGGGCAGATGCAGGGAGGATATTCCCGATGGTAGGGGAATCCAGAACCAGGGGTCACAGTCTGAGGATTCAGGGTAGACGGAGATGAGAAGACATTTCTTTACCCAAAGACTGGTGAGCCTGTGGAATTCATTACCATAGGAAGTAGTTGATGCCAAAACGTTGAATGTATTCAAGAGGCGGCTGGATATAGCACTTGGGGCAAATGGGATCAAAGATTATGGAGAAAAAGCAGAATTAGGTTATTGAGTTGGACAATCGGCTATGATTGTAATAAATGGCAGAGCAGGCTCTAAGGGCCAAATGGCCTCCTCCTGCTCCTAACTTCTATGTTTCTATGAAAAGCCAGAAGGTGCACCGTCTGTTGAAGACATTGGGAAAGCTGCAGGTGGACCTTCCAGATTGTGTCCTGGATGGGTCTATAAAGCAGCCTTGGAATGTTCCAGGAGACCAATCTTGTTTCTCAGGAGGTCCACCTTCTTTCTTCAATAGTGGGTCAGAAATGTTGGCCGCTTTTTCAATATGGTGCCTGGATGGGACAGTGGACTATGGGCCACCAACCTGCCATTCTACTGAATATGGCGCAAAAACCTCTGAGTGCATGATTAATGTAGCTCAAACCTTGGAACATTTAAAGAAAATATTTTCATACAGTTGCTTGCAAAATCAGAATTTGTGTCTCATCATCCAATTTTCTTTGAGAAGGTGATGACGAGCTGCCATTTTGAAACTTGCTTTAGGTAAGTGTGAAGTGGGAATGAAAGACACAGGAGATTGAGATGGAGCGATTGCAGAGCACAGCTTACAGACGCACTGAGAAGGTTTGTGGGACTAAAGAAAGGGTCAGTGCCCTGAATGCTGAGGGAAATCAGATAGGAGAAAAGGGGAACCCCTGAACAGAATCCTTCAAATATTCTTGCCTATGGAAGCTGTGGCGGAGGACTGGAGGGTTGCCAATGTAACGCCTTCATTCAAAAAGGGAAAGGAAGGATAAATTAGGTAATTATGGGCCAGTCATCCAAAGGGTGCTAGCAGTTAAGCTTCTGAAGCTCATAATACTCACTTAGAAAAACACGTGCGAATTAAAAACAGCTAGCACCGATTTGGAAAAGGCAAGTGTTCTCTGACAATTTTAATAGAGTTCTTTTCGGGAATAATATTGATTAAAAAAGGACATTAAATATTGTGAAAGTTTTGGAGGAGGCGCTGGTGTAGTGGTATTGTTGCTGGACTAGTAATCCAGAGACCCAGGGTAATGCTCTCGGGACCTGGGTTCGAATCCCACCATGGCACTGGATTTCAAAGTCTACTGATGACCATGAAACCATTGTTGATTCTAGTTAAAACCCATCTGGTTTACTCATGTCCTTTAGGGAAGGAAATCTGCCTTCCTTACCCGGTCTGGCCTACATGTGACTCCAGACCCACAGCAATGTGGTTGACTCTTAATTGCCCTCAGGGATGGGCAATAAATGCTGGCCAGCCAGCGACACCCACATCCCAGGATTGAATAAAAAAAGTATTTTTTTCCTATATTCTAATTCAAAAAATGAAATTGCATGGTATTATAGGGGGCAATTTAGCATGGCTAATCAAACCATTCTGCACACCTTTGGACTGGGGGAGGAAACCGGAGCACCCGGAGGAAACCCACACGGACACGGGGTGAGCGTGCAAACTCCACACGGTCACCCGAGGTCGGAATTGAACCCGGATCCCGGTGAGGCAGCAGTGCTAACCACTGAGTCGCTTTATCATAAGGTGTAGCTGGCTCCAGAAGAACAATCCACGTAAGAATAATTAACTAGGGGAAAGCCAATTTCAGTGGGGCGAATAAGGGGTTTTCCATTTAAGACGGAGATGAGAAGGAATTTCTTCTCTCAGAGGGTCATTAGCCTTTGGAATTCTTTTCCCCAGACAGCAGTGGGGCTGGTTCATTGAATATATTAAAGGCTGAATTAGACAGATATTTGATTGACAATTGAGGAATTGAGGGTTCTGGGGAATAGGCAGGAAAGTGAAGTGGAGACCACAATCAGATCACCCATCACTAAATGATGGAGCAAGTTCGAGGGGCTGAATCGTCTACTCCCTGGGTAATGTATTGAACTGGGGCGGCAGGCAGGGTGGCACAGTGGTTAGGACTGCTGCCTCACAGCGCCAGGAACCCAGGTTTGATTCCCAGCTTGGGTCACTGCCTGTGTGTAGTCTGCACATTCTCCCCGTGTCTGCGTGGGTTTCCTCCGGGTGCTCCGGTTTCCTCCCACAGTCCAAAGATGTGCGGGTTAGGGGAATTGGCCATGCTAAATTGTCTATTAGTGTCAGGGGGACTAGCTGGGGTAAATGTATGGGGTTATGGGCAGAGGGCCTGTGTGGGATTGTGGTCAGCGCAGACTTGATGGGCCAAACGGCCTCCTTCTGTACTGTAGGGATTCTGTGATTCTATGATCCTTGGCTATGTGTTGAACTGTCAGCCCAGATTTTGAAGCTGTGGCATTTAATTGCGAACCAGTTGATCGAAAAAGGAATGTGCTAAAAGTGAGTCTGGCTTACAGTTGGAGTCAATGCATATCCTTTCGAACCAGAGGGATGTAAATAGTGACATCCTTAAAGGGTCATTGTGTGGGCCTAAACAATGAGTTGGTTATACAGGCAGTTCCCGGGTTATGAACGAGTTCCGTTTTTAAGTCTGTCTGTAAGTTGGAATTTGTATGTAAGCCAAGGCTAATAGGAATGTTACGCTGATTTTGATCCTCTAACCAAATTACCAATAGCCTTTCCATTTCAATAATTAAACCACTGCGTTGCTTAGTGATAATTGTCACTTTCATCGGGACAGAGCATTTTACATGCTCCATTACTCTCCCCTTGTCCTTTATAATTGTCCCGATCGTTGACCGACTGTAGCCTAACGCTTTTCCAATGTTTGTTGGCGTTTCACCTCTCTCTGATCGCTTTGTTATTTCCACTTTCGTTTCAATCGTGATCGTTTTCCTTTTCTTCGATGCATCACCATCACTTGCATCAGATTTACGCTTTGGAGCCATGATTACGAGGGTAAACACACGAAAAATTTAAGTCAAAACACAACGCACACAAACGTGTTTACGCGATCCGACTTAAAATGGCGACGACGGCGTGGCGTTGTTCTCCCTCGGGCCGACGAACCGCTGAAAACGCGCAGTGTTTTGAGCGTCGCGCAATGTAGTCCGCCCGTTCGTTAGTACGAACCATTGTATCTAACTCGGTTTTTTAAAATAATAGGCTTTACGGAGGTCGGTACGTAAGTACGGGCGTTCGTAAGTCGGGCCTTCGTAAGTCGGGCGTTCGTAACCCGGGGACTGCCTGTAGTTGGAGAACAGCAACGCCTGCCATTCTGATTTTCTCCACAGGATGGTGCTACATCCTCAATGCCTGTTATATAGCAACATAGGAGGCTATTCAGCCCCTCAAGCTTGCTTCACCAGTAGGAGCTGGAGAGTGTAGATAGAAACTGTACCCATTGGTGGAAGGGTGGAGAAGCAGATGATATCCATTTAAGACGATTAGCGAAGGAAGCAATAACATAAGGAAAAATGTTTACACAGAGTGGTTAGGACCTGGAACGCACCGGGACTGTGGTGAGGGATGATAACATCACGGTCTTTGAAAGAGAATTGGATAATCACCTGAAGAAAAAAATCTTCAAGAACATAGACAAGGAGGAGTTGGACTAGCTGAATTGCTCCTGCAGAGAGCCAGTACAGACATGATGGGCCAAATGGCCTCTTCTATGCTTTACCTGTTCGGTGGCTCTATGTATGCAGTAAGAATTGGACATTGCTTTCAGCAAGGAGTCTTATGGCACAGTGGTAGCGTCCCTACCTCAGAACCAGAAACTCCAGGTTCAAGCCCAATGCCAGGACTTGTTGGCCATGGAAGGAACATTGGTAACAAGGCTGATAAGCAGCTTGGGAATCCTTCCTCCACCAATGGCGTATGAACATAGAACAGTACAGCACAGAACAGGCCCTTCGGCCCACGATGTTGTGCCGAGCTTTATCTGAAACCAAGATCAAGCTATCCCACTCCCTATCATCCTGGTGTGCTCCATGTGCCTATCCAATAACCGCTTAAATGTTCCTAAAGTGTCTGACTCCACTATCACTGCAGGCAATCCATTCCACACCCCAACCACTCTCTGCGTAAAGAACCTAAGATATGCTTAACAAAATGTATTTTAGTCAATGTGCTAAAATTGAAATGCATTCTGAGATCTATGGAAGATCAGAGTTGGAGATTCTTGTGGTCACTTAAAAAGTCAATCCTTGTTATTAGAAGCTGAGTAAAGGGAAGATGGTGGTGTGGAGGTAATGTTACAAGGCTAATAATCCTCATGCTCTGTGGAGAAGGGTTCAAACCCCACCACGGCAGCTGGTGGAATTTAAATTCAGTTAAATCCATGAAGCTATCACCAATTGTTGTAAAAATCCATCTGATTCACTAATGTCTCTAATGTGGGGAGGAAGTCGGCCTTGTTCTGGCCTACCTGTGAATCTACAGCAATGTGGTTGACTCTCAATTACCCTCTGAAATAGTCTAGCAAAGCACAGGGTTCAAGTGCAATTAGGGATAGATAACAACTGCTGGCCTTGCCAGTGGTGCCCACATCCCATGAAGGAATAAGTAAAGCACCATTTATGCCAACATTCATTCTTTAGATTATTATTTGAGCAGCCTAAGGTGTCTTCTCCCAACTTATAGAATCATAGAATCCCTACAATGCAGAAAGAGGCTCTTTGACCCATTGAGTCTGCATTGACAACAATTCCATCCAGGCCCTAACCCCATCACCCCATGTTACTACCCCGACACTAAGGGGCAATTTAGCATGGCTAATCAACCTAACCCGCACATCTTTGGAGTGTGGGAGGAAATTGGAGCACCCCGGAAGAAACCCACGCAGACACGGGGAGAACGTGCAAACTCCACACAGACAGTGACCCAAGGCCAGAATTGAACCTGGGTCCCTGGCGCTGTGAAGCAGCGGTGCTAACCACTGTGCCACCCGTGCCACCCTCTTGGCGACGTTATCGGTTCGCACTTTCAACAACTTGCCCAGCAAAAGAAATCTGTAAACCTAAACATGCACGGGCAAGTCTTACCAACTGCGGACACTGGGCGGCACAGTGGTTAGCACTGCTGCCTCACAGCGCCGGGGACCTGGGTTCGATTCCCGGCTTGGGTCACTGTCTGTGCGGAGTCTGCACATTCTCCCCGTGTCTGCGTGGGTTTCCTCCGGGTGCTCCGGTTCCCTCCCACAGTCTGAAAGACGTGCTGGTTCGGTGGATTGGCCAAGCTAAATTCTCCCTCAGTGAACCCGAACAGGCGCCGGAGTGTGGCGACTAGGGGGATTTTCACAGTAACTTCATTGCAGTGTTAATGTAAGGCTACTCGTGACACTAATAAAATAAACTTGGACTTGAAACTAGCTAGTGCAACATCTGGGCCATTCTTTCCCGAGCAGGCCAGATAAATGTTGCCGCTCTTGCAGAATTCTAACATAATGTCTTGGTCTGCATTTATCTGACCTTCTGCCAAGAGTTTCACTTGGCAATTTTCCATGGTAACGGGGCTAGCGTAATGAAAGGACCTGATGACTTGTTGTTAAAAGATGTGCCAAAACCTTAGATTTCTCCACCGCACTTAACCCTTGCCCCGAGCACTGTTAAAAGCAGTGACAAAAGAGCTTTCTTCAAATCCTTTTAAATGTTCACTTACACTCAGTGACAGTCACTGCTTTCAGTGGGGGATTGTAATCACTTGTTATTCATCAAAGTGAATTAAAAAAAAACAACTCTATTCAGAAATGTGTTCACAATCTATTACACTCAAAACGCTCTCAGTGCTTCCATCAGTTTGACCTTGGCAATGACGTTGCCGTGGGGACTGCATGCCTAAAGGTCCAAGCTCTGGCCATGGTTCTGGCAGGGATCTTAGAAATTGGCAATACAATAGAAAGAAAAGGATGCCTTGTTTTTGCTTCGAGCTCACGTGCGCGGTTGACATTTTACTCAGGCAAATCTTGCGTCATGTTTTTTCACACGTGGCGGGACTGCCTTACGAAGAGAGGTTGGCCAAACCGGGCCTGTGTTCTCTAGCGTTCCGAAGAATGAGAGGCGATCTCATAGAATCCCTGCAGTGCAGAAGGAGGCCACTCGGCCCATCGGGTCTGCACCGACCACAATCCCACCCAGGCCCCATTCTCGCAACCCCACATATTTACCCTAGCTAGTCCCCCTGACCCGAAGGGGCAATTTAGCCAGGCCAATCAACCTAACCCGCGCATCTTTGGACTGTCGGAATGTCATTCAAACTTACAAAATACTTAAAAGAAATACACAGCGCAGATGTATTGAAGATGTTTCACCTGGTCGGGGAGTTGAGAACCACGGGGCACAATTTCAAAATAAGGGGGAAGCAACCGAGGGCCGTGATGAGCAGGGATTTCTTTACTCCGAGGGTTGTGAGTCTTTGGAATTCTCTACCCTCGGGAGCTGTGGAAGCTCAGTTGTTGAGTATGTTTGAAGCAGAGATTGATAGATTTCTGATAAACAGTGATGTAAAGCGTTATGTGGATAATGTGGGTAAAAGGCATTGAAGTGTCCAGTCAGCCATGATCATATTGAATGGTGGAGCAGGCTCGATGGGCTGAATGGCCTACTTCTGTTTCTATGTCAGGGACTTGACAATTCATGAGGACACACTCACTTCTTCCCCTCCAGAAATGAAGACAATAGGCTAGGATCTTCCAGCCCCTGCATAAGTCAATGGGCACCCCCGCGCCTCCCCCTCCCCCACTGCTCTAGTCCATACGTTTTGCAGGCCTATAGTTACCGTGATCCTAAATGGCGAGTGTTAGTAACAACAACTGTATTTATCTGGCAACCTACAATACGGGAAAATGTCTCAAAACGCTTCGCAGAGGGTAAAAGGAACACGTGGCAAATGTTGCGGACGGGACCCCACCTACGAGAAAGAAAGCCACCTGCCCTACGGCCAGTCTACAGCTGACTCAGGGCTTGACTTCTGCCAACATCTGGGGAGGAAGTGCCACCTTCAAGTGGCAGCTCTTTAGTCCCAGCAGTGCCAGGTTCGAGTGGTGGCCGGCGCTGGAACTACACCCAGTCCCTGAACAACAGGTGGTTCTGGAGGCTGGACAGTGAGGTGGGTCAGTAGGGCGAAGTGTTTGAGAAGTCAGGAGGGTTATGGGGGTGGGGGAGAGGGGGGGAGGTGGGATATGACCTTGGCATTGGATGTTTCCAATGGGCACAGGAGACTCGTAAGGGTAAATCCCCGCCTTGCCTGATACTAGCCAGCCTGGTAAAAGCTGCCAGGCTACCCAATTGGCATGGGCCTCTCTCTCCTCCCTGCTGTGGGTAAAATAGCAGTGGGGGGTGGGATGGGGCAATGAAGTGGTCATTAAAGGGCACAAGGACCGTGATAGGCCCAAGGCTGGGTGGGCAGCCTGACACCTCTACCACCCCCTGTGAAATGAGAGTTAGGTCGGGTTGTGGGGAGCAGAGTGGCTACAGCCGACACACTACATTTGCAAGACCCCCCCACCTTCAAACACACCCACACAGGAGCATAACACCCGGCCCTGTATAACCTATTGGAAGTATTATTGGACAGAAAAAAATCCAAACATTTTAGAACATAGAAAAGCTACAGCACAAAGAGGCCCTTCAGCCCACAGGTTGCGCCGGTCATGTCCCTACCTACCTAGGCTTATATATAGGCTTACCTATAACCTTCAATCCTATTAAGTCCCATGTACTCATCCAGAAGTCTCTTAAAAGACCCTATCGAGTTTGCCTCCACTACCACTGACGGCAGCCGATTCCACTCACCCACCACCCTCTGAGTGAAAAACTTACCCCTGGCATCTCCTCTGTACCTACTCCCCAGCACCTTAAACCTGTGTCCTCTCGTAGCAGCCATTTCAGCCCTGGGAAAAAGCCTCCGAGAATCCACCCGATCTATACCTCTCAACATCTTGTACACCTCTATCAGGTCACCTCTCATCCTTCGTCTCTCCAAGGAGAAAAGACCGAGTTCCCTCAGCCTATCCTCATAAGGCATGCCAACCAATCCAGGCAACATCCTTGTAAATCTTCTCTGCACCCTTTCAATCATTTCCACATCCCTCCTGTAACGAAAACAAAACAAACTTAACATTCTCTAGAAATAACTGCGACTGTACTTCCTTGTTCCTCTGCTCTCCTTTGTTCTATGCGCTTGGTTAATTTTTCAGCTCACTTCCTCACTGACCTCATATTCTTGCTTCTGGGGAACATTTTCTGCGCCCTCAGTCATAAAAATATACAACACAGGAGGCCATTCAGCCCATCACGCCTGTGTTAGCTCTCCGAAAGAGCTACTAGTAAGTCCCAAGTCAGATTCCAATATCCACGGCCTAGCAAATGTTTATTTTTCCAAGTATCTATCCAATTTCCTTTTGAAGATTATGGTTGAATCTCTTTTCTTTCAGACAGTGCATTCCAGATCATAATAACTCACTGGGTGGAATTTTCCTAGATTGATTCCAAGTGTCCAGATAGCGTGAAAATGGGAGAGTCCCTGATCCATTTTTTTGGGCGTGTTTTCATGCCCAATCTTATGCACTTAGTCATTGAAAAAATGGTGTTGACTGTTTCTAGCTGCTACAGGCATTGGGCTGGGCTTAGTTCGCCAGCCAGCCTGCAGAGGGAGCTACTGCGCATGTGCAGATCTCTGATTCTGCATATATTCAATAGCAGCAGCAGGGGTCTGACAGACAGAGAGCTGTCAGGCCCCTGCTGCTGCAGGCAGCCTCAACCAGTTATCCCCCCCACCACAATCACAGGGGCCCGTGGCCGATTGCGGGCCCTACAACGCATGGTCATCGATGGGTAGGATGAGCCGGTAAAATTCCACCCACTGAGTAACATCAAAGACCTTCATCTGCACCCAATTTTCTTTTGCCAATTATTTTAAATCATCAACCTTATTAAGATATCTCCGCTGGAATTCTCCAGCTGTTCACGCCAACGGGATTCTCTGGTCCCTCCAGCAACACATCGCCTGCTGCGGGATTCCCGGTTCCATGGGGTGGCTTCAATGGGAATTTCTATTGACAGCGTTAAGACCAGAAGTTCCCAATGCCAGCGAACGTTGCCTCCTGCCACTGAGAAACACGCTGAGCGGAGGCCAGAGAATCTCACCCATGGGATTCTCAGCACCGAGAGGTTGTTTTCCCTTATCGGAAAGTCTCGGACTAGAGAGCACAATCTCAGCATAAGGGGGTCACCCATTTAAGACAGGGATGAGAGGAATTTCTTCTCTTGAGGGTAGTGAATCTGTGGAATTCTTTACTGCAGAGGGCTGTAGCGGCAGGGGCATTAAGTATGTTCAAGGCTGAGACAGAGAGATTTTTAATCAATAAGGAAATGGGTTAAGGCGGGGAAGTGGAGTTGAGGATTATCAGATCAGTCAAGATATCATTGAATGGTGGAGCAGACTCGATGGGCCAAATAGCCTAATTCTGCTCCTACGTCTTGTGGTCTTGTGGCCAATTATTTTAAATCAATGTCCTCTACTCATTGGTCACACCTGGGGTATTGTGTGCAGTTTTGGTGTTCTTAACAGAGAGATCTTGGGGTCTATATCCACAGATCTCTAAAGGTTGCCACTCAAGTGGATAGAGCTGTGAAGAAGGCCTATAGTGTGTTAGCTTTTATTAACAGGGGGTTGGAGTTTAAGAGCCGTGGGGTTATGCTGCAACTGTACAGGACCTTGGTGAGACCACATTTGGAATATTGTGTGCAGTTCTGGTCACCTCACTATAAGAAGGATGTGGAAGCGCTGGAAAGAGTGCAGAGGAGATTTACCAGGATGCTGCCTGGTTTGGAGGGTAGGTCTTATGAGGAAAGGTTGAGGGAGCTAGGGCTGTTCTCTCTGGAGCGGAGGAGGCTGAGGGGAGACTTAATAGAGGTTTATAAAATGATGAAGGGGATAGATAGAGTGAACATTCAAAGACTATTTCCTCGGGTGGATGGAGCTATTACAAGGGGGCATAACCATAGGGTTCATGGTGGGAGATATAGGAAGGATATCAGAGGTAGGTTCTTTACGCAGAGAGTGGTTGGGGTGTGGAATGGACTGCCTGCAGTGATAGTGGAGTCAGACACTTTAGGAACATTTAAGCGGTTATTGGATAGGCACATGGAGCACACCAGGATGATAGGGAGTGGGATAGCTTGATCTTGGTTTCAGATAAAGCTCGGCACAACATCGTGGGCCGAAGGGCCTGTTCTGTGCTGTACTGTTCTATGTTCTACGTTCTATGTTATCTGAGGAAAGATGTCCTTGCTATAGAGGGAGTGCAGTGAAGGTTCATCAGGCTGATTCCTGGGATGGCAGGTCTGTCATATGAGGAGAAACTAAGTCAGTTAGGATTATATTCACTGGAGTTTAGAAGAGTGAGAGGGGATCTCATAGAAACTTATAAAATTCTAACAGGGTTAGACAGGGTAGATTCAGAAAGAATGCTCCCGATGGTGTGGGAGTCCAGAACTAGGGTCATAGTTTGAGGATAAGGGGTAAACCTTTTAGAACTGAGATGAGGAGAAATTCCTTCCCCCAGAGAGTGGTGAATGTGTGGAATTCACTACCACAGAAAGTAGCTGAGGCCAAAACGTTGTCTGATTTCAAGGAGAAATTGGATATAGCTCTTGGGGCTAAAGGGATCAAGGGATTTGGGGGGAAGTGGGGGGGTCAGGATATTGAATTCGATGATCAGCCATGATCAAAATGAATGGCGGAGCAGGTTTGAAGGGCCGAATGGACTCCTCCTGCTTCTAGTTTCTATGAAAAGGAGGGAAAAGAGCAGAACGGAATTGCCAATGGAATTTATGTTGAGAGCGAGCGAGGATTTTATTCCTTCCGACCTTCCAATCCCAGATGGTCATGGAGCATCTGGGGAAAGTGGTGTGGATACAGGATTGGGAAAGGCCAGCACTGAGCTGCTCTGACTCATTCAGCTTCGAAATGATTCAGTAATGTGGGACTATCTTTAGCTGCCCTGCTGACATGAAGCCATGTATGGTTTGGGCCGCTGGGCCTGCTTTTTCCATTGCTGCCTGCCAAAATAAAAAGAGTGTAATTCTCCAATAAAACATTTTAAAAAAGCAGCAAGCTGGCATGAATGGTGAGTCCAAATATCTGCATCTTTAAACTGGAACCCAGTCTCTTCACACCTTCAGTGCACGGACTGGTGATGGACGGTTCACTGATGATTTAAGTGAGGTGTACGGGCATCTGCTGCCAAAAACCTCACACAGACTATCAGATTACACAATCACTGACGTTTCTGTTTATATCGCAGCTAATGGCACAATCATGACAAAACTCTCTAAAGTGAGTGTGACAACTGTGAAAGCTCGAGCTAGGGTTAAAGCAGCAGTGTAAAAATATAAATCCACATTAAGAAGCGATTTGCTATGTAGCTTAAGGGAACCGCGGTCTGTGGTTACTCAAGCCATGCACCGCAGGCCCGATTAAGAACATCACATCCCAATAATATGCTAATTATAGGCAGCTTCACATTACACACACACACGCACACATGGTAAGGGAAAGCAGAAAATGCTTCAAGCACGCAGTAGGCCTGTGTCCACCTACGGCAAAGATAGGTTAGTAAGCCGGACTTCCCAACTGTTGTCGACGCTGCAAGCTGGCAGGCCGGCTGCATGTTCTCAGCATTTCCTACTCTTAGTCAGAGTTCCCACAAATATTTGGACAGATTATGGGAGGGATTTTACGGTCTCGGGAAATTCCCGCCCAAGGTCAATGGACGTTTCCGTTGTCCGTCCCTCGCCCGCTCCGATTCCGTGGCGGGCGAGGGGTAAGGTTCTGACGAATGTGTCCTGTTCTCAGGCAGCAGCTTGCATCAGCTGTGTCCCGAGTCACGAGTTCCTGGGTTCCAGCACAAGAATCAAGGCTGACATCCCACTGCGGTGCTGAGGGAGCGCTGCACTGTCGAAGGTGCTGTTTTTCAGATGAGGCGTTGAACTGAGACGCCATCCGCCTGCTTGGGTGGGTGTAAAAGATGCATTGGCACTATTGTGAAGTAAGAAGTTTAACAACACCGGGTTAAAGTCCAACAGGTTTATTTGGTAGCAAAAGCCACACAAGCTTTCGGTGCTCCAAGCCCCTTCTTCAGGTGAGTGGGACTCACTCACCTGAAGAAGGGGCTCGGAGCTCCGAAAGCTTGTGTGGCTTTTGCTACCAAATAAACCTGTTGGACTTTAACCCGGTGTTGTTAAACTTCTTACTGTGTTTACCCCAGTCCAACGCCGGCATCTCCACATCATGGCTATTGTGAAGAACAGTGGAGTTCTACTCGTTGTCCTGGCAAATACTTATCCCTCAATCAACATTAACAAAAAAACAGACTATGGGGATGGCCCACCCAGTGATATGGCACAAACCATCTCGAGGCCAGTGGTGCTATTGTTTGAGAGGTGAGAGACAGGAAAGCACTAGTTAAAGCCAACTTCCATCTCTTAAAGGGCACCTTGCCAATAACTGAGGGAATTTATTGGCTCCTGCATGCTCACAAGGGCTCCCAGACTTTCAGACGGTGCTGTGGCATGTATTTGGGGAGGAGGTGACCAAGAGGTAGGGGGTTTGTTTTGTTTTTAATGTATTCCCACACTTTAAGCGGTAGTGGTGATCTAATTATTAGCTACCATTTTTAAAAATAAGAGTTAGCTTGGATTGCTCAAGAGAGTGATGAACATGTCACATATATGAAGGGCCAAGTAGTCTTTTTCAGTACAAATGTTTCTGCTGAACTTCCTGTCTGTAGGGATTAAAACAATTGCACGTTAGTTAGCACTGTTGCCTCACAACGCCAGTGACCCAGGACTGTCTGTGCGGAGTCTGCGCGTTCTCCTTGTATCTGCAAGGGGTTTCCTCCGGAGGCTCCGGTTTCCTCCCACAGTCTGAAGAACGTGTTGGTAGGTGCATTGGCCGTGCTAAATTCACCCTCAGTGTACCCGAACAGTTGCCGGAGCGTGGTGACTAGGGGGATTTTCACAGGAACTTCATTGCAATGTTAATGTAAGCTGACTTGTGACACTAACAAATGCATATTAAACTTTATGTCATACCTATTCATATCGATAGCTTATTGCTGGGATTGCTTGTTGCACATTAGAAGCAAGAAGCAAGAAACTACTAAGGGTCGTGAATGTCCATCACACAAACCAGCCTCTCATCCATTGACTCTGTCTATACTTCCCGCTGCCTCGGCAAAGCAGCCACGCATAATTAAGGACCCCACGCACCCTGGACATTCTCTCTTCCACCTTCTTCCGTCGGGAAAAAGGTACAAAAGTCTGAGTTCACGTACCAACCAACTCAAGAACAGCTTCTTCTCTCAGACTTTTGAATGGACCTACCTCGCACAAAGTTGATCTTTCTCTAAACCCTATCTATGACTGTAACACTACATTCTGCACTCTCTCCTTTCCTTCTGTATGAACGGTATGCTTTGTCTGTATAGCGCGCAAGAAACAATACTTTTCACTGTATACTAGTAGATGTGACAATAATGAGTCAAATCAGATCAAATCATAGCACTGTCCAATATTATGGACAGTTTCATGACTCTTTCCTGAAAGTACGATTTTCTCGAATCTTTCTTGGGGAATGAGGCAGAGGAACAGCAGTTGTTGTTGTAGGGGGGCTGGTTGGTGGCAGATCCATTGCCACAGACACAAGCTGGAGCAGATGTACAGCTGCTCTGAGGGGAAAAAAAGCCCAACTTTACATAAACAGGAACTCAGTGTTTAAAGGAATTAGAATAAATGAAGCAGGAGTGAATTCCAGACACGTAACTCTGTAGTGTTTACAGCGGGAGCTGCATCTTATTCTTTCACAGATCCCGCCTCCTGTTACCGGCAACAAGGTTATGAGCTGAACCTGAGCGATGGTTGTGCTGAACAGGGAGAGCTGTGAAAGACCTCTGCAACCTGGCAATCCTTGGCAATTTTTGCAGAGGGCGTTGACATATTCGCCAATTCTCCCAATTTCATTGGGGCTGTCTCCAATCTCCTTCTCAAGTCTCAGCTCCCCCACTGCACTGAGGGAGTGCTCTTGGTAGTGTTAAGCATTCTCAGCGCTTCGTAAACCTTGAAAAGCCAGAAAACTCCTGCACCGTGTGAATCGCATTGTTATGAGTGCAAGATGATTATGTTTTAGACTGTCTCTTTAATTCAAGGTAAAATGGGAAAATTAAGCAAGTTAGGTGATTTGCTATGAGTGTATGGCTTGGTTACCATGGTGACAGAATTGGGGCACAGGTCAGAGGCTACTGAAATGCAGGTGTCCCGTTTCTCGCCTGAAGCCAAAGGCAAGAGCAGCTGGGCTGACTATGAACAGACTTTTGGTCTCCAGGTTTTTTGCACAGAAAGAGAGAGGGGGTCTCCCAGAGACAAAAAGGCTGGGGTGGTCAACAGAGTGGAGAAGGCCATGAATTCTCTGCGAGTTACCAGACGGAATGCGAGAGGGAGGGAGTCTCTCGTCACATTGATGCATCCCGTGGCAATCTACAGACTCTGGAAGGTTTTCTTGGGTGACGCCAGGAGAAGAAATCACCCGGGTGGATCTCACTGCTGGTAGTTAGTTTGGAAACTCTTTGAAAACAGAGGGAGGTGCCTTTCGATGGTGACTCAATGTTATGACTCGGTGTGAGATGTGAATCCATTTGAAAATGGAACTGTTGCCTATAAGTACTGTAATTCTGTGGAGAGCGTGCGACAGTCTATATGTATGTGGCCATGGGTTATCAGTCATGTTAAAACATTTGGAAAGATTACCTTTGCTGTAGTTTGGAGTACTAATTGCCTACTAATTAATGTTTTGTCGATTTTGCTTTTGCGTTTGTTACAGTGAAAGTCTTGAGATATTATTTTATTAATTACTTTAATTTGGTCTCTGGGAATTCAAATATCTTTTGAAGGGCTAGCGGTCTCCCTGGGGATCATGACAACCTACTTGTCTGCCACCCATTGGACATTTGGGTTGCCAACTCTGCCTGGATGTGTTACTGAAGGTTTCAACACCTGACTTCCTGGGCAGGACTTTCGCGCCCTGCCCCCACGGGAATCGTAGCGGGCAGGGGGAGGGGACACCATGCAAAGGTCCGTTGACCTCGGGTGGGGATTTTCCGGTCTTCGGGCGAGTGTGGCTGGAAAATCCCATCCCTTCTTCCTACCTCCAACTGGCACATCCATTTCTCCCTTCCTCCACCTCGCCAATATTTCTATAACTATTAAAGGAAAATATTCAAAGAAAATGAAAACACACAATTATTTGAATGCCGCCAGGATTACTCGTGGAGGCATGAGGTCGATCCTGGAAGGCTGGCAAACAACCCAGCGTGTGGGAGTCTCTGGGGCTGGGGTGAAACACCTTAACTTAAAAGCCGATTCTTGGTTTGTCTGACGCCAAGTCGTCTCAACTTTCCTTCAAGATTTATTGGCTCCTATGTACTCATTGCAACAAAGTTGTGCGGCATTTTTCTTTTTATTCCAAGTGCAGCCTGGCTGCTGCAAGCGTTTATCGTCAAAAAAAAAAGCAGAAACACTGGCAATGGGCAGCCAGTCCGAAAACATTGAGAAAGAACTGCTGTCCAACCTTGAACAGAACAGTTCAGACAAAGAATCTACACCTTCAAAGACTATTTCCTCGGGTGAATGGAGCGGTAACTAGGGGGCATAACTATAGGGTTCATGGTGGGAGATATAGGAAGGATGTCCGAGGTAGGTTTTTTACTCAGAGAGTGGTTGGGGTGTGGAATGAACTGCCTGCAGGGATAGTGGAGTCAGAAACTTTAGGAACATTTAAGAAGCTATTGGATAGGCGCATGGAGTACTTTGGGATGATAGGGAGGAAATAGCTTGATCTGGGTTTCAGACAAAGCTCGGCACAACATCGTGGGCCGAAGGGCCTGTTCTGTGCTGTGCTGTTCTATGTTCTACCTAACAGCACTGCGGGCGTATCTACACCACATGGACTGCAGTGATTCAAGAAGGTGGCTCACTGCCACCTTCTCAAGGGCAATTAGGGATGGGCAATAAATGCTGGCCTAGCCAGCGACGCCCACATCCCACGAATGAATAAAAAAACCCTCCTGCCTTCTCTCCTTAGGAGTGCTGGTGGATGTGGTTTGCACTTTCTATATCTAGTTCAGATTCTTAGTGAACGCAGTTTTGTTTACACACGCAGCACAGCTTTGTTTACCCTTCCACAAGTTATTACGCATTTTGCTTCCAATGCCCCTTTGATAATACTGCTTCCAGCTGCTTAATATAGACCTTTGGCCAATGGAAACATCAAGATAAACTCTTGACTAAAAGCAAATTACTGCGGATGCTGGAATCTGAAACCAAAAGAGAAAACTCTGGAAAATCTCAGCAGGTCTGGCAGCATCTGTAAGGAGAGAAAAGAGCTGACGTTTCGAGTCTAAACTTACCCTCTGATTTCAGCTTCTCTGCCGTTTGGCCTTTCACACCTTCTATTCTCTCTGTGGGCTGCCATTAGCAGCCTTTCCCCTGGTTTTTGTGGCTATGACTCATCCTTCATTCCCTCATCCTACAGTATAAATATCTCCCACTTTCTGTGTCTTTTAGCTTTGACAAAGGGTCGTCTGGACTCGAAACATCAGCTCTTTTCTCTCCTTACAGATGCTGCCAGACCTGCTGAGATTTTCCAGCATTTTCTCTTTTGGTTTCTTGAGTTTTTTTTTGTTAAGGAGTGATATACCTTGTTGTTTTTACAAAGTCTTCTGGGGCCAGTGAACACATTGGGTGGAATTGCCGCCTCCACCCCTGCAGAGCTCCCCCCGCCCCCCCCAAACCATCCCCCCGCCCCCAGCCACACCCACCCCAGCCACTGGCCGGGTGTTGTGTCAGGCAATCCCAAGGGAACATGAAAATTGGTTTCCCGACGGTGGGACGTGATGGCAGGAACTTGCAATCCTGACCATCATGGCGGCAGAATGGCATGTTGCCAATCAGAGAATCCTTACAGTACAGAAGGAGGCTATTCGGCCCATTGAGACTGCATCAAGCGCAGTCCCACCCAGGCCCAAACCCATGCATTTACCATAGATAATCCCCGTGACACCAAGGAGCAATTTAGCATGGTCAATCAACCTAACCCACACATCTTTGGACTGTGGGAGGGAACCGGAGCACCCGGAGGAAATCCATGCAGACACGGGGAGAATGTGCAAATTCCACACAGACAGTGACCCGAGGCCAGAATTGAACCTGGGACCCTGGCACTATGAGCAGCAATGCTAATCACTGTGCCACCGTGCTGCCCTAATCCTGTCACAGGCCATCGGGAAGCCCTTTTACATCCCACTGATGGGATTCAAATGAATCCCCGATTTGAATTTTCCCCACTCCTCGTTCACTCATTCCCCTGTCAGGACCGAGTGGGGTCCAGTTGTTACGTGGCGTCCACTTGTCGCCACTTACCTGACGGAGGGCGGGGACAGCTCTTGGAATGCTGGGAAACATCGAGGACTCTGAAGCTGGTGGCTTCCTGGGCACCACATTGGTCCTTCAATTAGTTGGGCCATCGCTCGGGTGGACCATCCAGCAGATGAGTAGCAGCGTGAGGTTGTGTGGCGCGGAAATGGTCTCCGCATTGTGGGGAGACGGGGAAGAGAGGGAAGAAGAGATGGGGAAGATACAGAGGCCGGGGGGGCGGGGCGATGGTGGTGGATGTTGGGGGAAGTAAGTGGGGGAAAGGATGAAAACCTGCGAGGGTCTCCCAGTCATTTCTTGGACCGCAGTTCAGAGTGGGGTAAAGCTGCAGCTGTACGGGCCTTTTAAATATGGTGCCCGGATATGACGGCATGAGACCTCTTGCCCACCTCACCGCTAACAAGGTCGGGAAAGCCCCAGCTGCTTAATTAACGAGCCCAGCATTGCGTGATTACCCCACTGAGCTCTGCAGAGGGGAATATTCTCAGTACCCGCCTCTGCCACTAGGGGTCACAGTCTCAGGATACCAGATTGGCCATTTAGAACTGAGATGAGGAGAAACCTCTTCACTCAGAGTGTGGTGAACTGTGGAGTTCTCTATCACAATAGGCTGTGGGGGCCAAGTCACTGAATACATTTAGAAAGGAAATAGGTAGATTCCTAGACCCTAAAGGTGTCAAGGGATATGGGGAGAGCCTGGGAGTACGGTGTTGAGATAGAGGATCAGCCATGATCATGTTGAATGGCGGAGCAGGATTGAGGGGCTGAATGGCCTCTTCCTGCTCCTATTTCTCATGTTCTTTTAGCAACAGTACTGGTCCTTCCTCCAAACGCTATGGTTGCAGCTTTGAAATCCAGTTTCTACAGTTCCCAACACCTTGATACAGTAAGAAGTCTCACAAACACCAGGTTAAAGTCCAACAGGTTCATCTGGAATCACGAGCTTCCGGAGCGCTGCTCCTTCATCAGGTGAGTCGAAAGTCCGTGATTCCAAATAAACCTGTTGGACTTTAACCTGATGTTGTGAGACCTCCCACTGTGCCCACCCCAGTCCAACGCCGGCATCATCTAGCCCCCCCCCCGCTGAAAGGAAGACAGCACTTTGCTCACTCTACAGCACAGTTATATCCCATCAGCCAACCGCGCCACAATATCAGTGAGGCTACCAGAGAACATCCAGGGACAGCAGCAGAGGAGTTAAAAGGGCAGACAGTGGGTAACGTTGACATTCCTTACTCCCCAGTTCTCCAGCTTGGTGGAGTTGGTTGGCTAAACCAACTGAGGGTCTTCTGCACGTCATTATTTTCTGTGATGTCACCTTCCAGAAAGTGGATGACACGTGCGGAATGGAACCCAACCAGCAAACAATGGGACCGATGTTGTGGATCGGGAAAGACAAAGATATCAGTGCATTCCTTCACCACATTCCTTTGGACCATTTCCAAACCGGTCCTAGATATTAAACAAGGGGCTTTACTTCACTCTGGAACTAATTCACATCGCAGACATCAATGGCTTCAGTCTGACAATTGGAGATCAGATTTCAGCAGACCACAGACTCAGTTTCTGTGCAAGCACGCAATGAGAATGCTATGCTTTTAAAAGTTAAGGCCATCGGCACATATGTACGCGTTGGTTCAAGTCCTCGCACGATATGAGCTTATGTACTTAAGAGCGTTTCACTGTACGCTTGGTTTAAAACAAAAGGGTTAACTTGTTCGAAAGCTTGGCAGTCAACATTCACACTGGGCAAACTGGCAAGAGTTATCAGCTCTTGTGTGGAGAACAGCTAAGTCAGCAAAGTGAATCCTGATCTAAAAACAGTAACAGATCTCAGCTACAAGGCTAGGGGGACAGGACATGGACAGGAACAAGCAAAGTAAATGTGTTACATGTTTGGATTAGGCTGTGTGTAGTGTTGATTTCTGGTGTGTAATGGACAAGTGTCCCAACTGTTTAACGTAGAAGGACCTTGAGCCGGGGGGGTGGGGGGAAAGCGATGGAAAGCAACCAAACAGGAAGGGAACAGACTAACACAAAGCCTCAAGAGACGCACTACGAGGACAAAGAGGATGATATACTTTCCACTTGGTTCTGTAAAGTAACGTTCCCCCGCTGTATTGTGTTAAGTTTTACGAGTCTTAATTAAAGCATCATTATCCCCAATTGGAGTGGAGTCGAATTTCCTGCATTCCCTTTCAAACTGATGACTCTACCTGGTCAGGAATTAAGTCAGAGCCCCGGCAGGCTTCATATAGAGTGCGTTACAGCATATTCACCTTCAATTGCACACGTTTTTATGACCAAGTTGATTGCATGTTTTCATGCAGGATAAAGGGGTTGGTTCCAGCATAAGACTGGCGTTTCGCCACAGAGAGCTAAACCTGGATAACAGGACAAATATCCGTCAGATCCGAGGAGGAGGCCAGCGATTGGGATGGGAGCGGGCAGGAGTGGGAGACTAATCTATCTGGGCTTTCTCGATAAAACTGCTGAAGGTTAGAAATCCCAAAGTAAGTTTCTTCTGTCTCAAGTGCCCAGGTTTGGCCAAATGCTGCCGTGTTAAGTTTAACAAACACATTTGCTTTTAAAACTTTGGATTGCAAGAAGTCTGCACCAGAGCTCCAGAGATATCAGTCTTATTCTGTGATATTTTCTGATGCCTGTTGGAACATTGTTGCAACTGCTGCCTCATCCAGTAGTTCCCAACCTGTGGATTGAGACATAATTTGGGGTTGCAGAAAGAACAAGGCTCCCCTCCTTCCCCCCCTCTCCAAGACTACGCCCTGCACCAGCACAGAGATACTGGCGGCATCAGGCGTGGCACTTGCCTTGTTCCTCTTGTGGTTATGGGATCTATTTCCACACAAGATCATATTAAAATGGGGCAGCACAGTGGTTAGCACTGCAACCTCACAACACCAGGGACCCCCGGGTTCGATTCCCGGCTTGAGTCACTGTCTGTGTGAAGTTTGCACGTTCTCCCCGTGTCTGCGCGGGTTTCCTCCGGGTCTTCCGGTTTTCTCCCACAGTCTGAAAGACGTGCTGGTTAGGTACATTGTCCCAAACAGGCGCCGGAGTGTGGTGACTCGGGGAATTTCACAGTAACTTCATTGCAGTGTTAAGGTAAGCCTTACTTGTGACTGATAAATAAACAAACTAATCTAAATTAAAATGGCCACACTTGGACTGGGGCTGTTTAGGCGGAGGACAAGTGGGCTGATTACAGAGCATGTGGGGGAAGGGAAAGGGGCTGATTACAATGCGTGTGTGGGTAGGGAAAGGGGTTGATTACAGTGCGTGTGTGGGTAGGGAAAGGGGTTGATTACAGTGCGTGTGTGGGTAGGGAAAGGGGTTGATTACAGTGCGTGTGTGGGTAGGGAAAGGGGTTGATTACAGTGCGTGTGTCTGTAAGAAAAGGGCTGATTACAGGGTGTGTGGCCGGGGCAAGTGGAGAGGGGCTTCACTGAGTCTGATGTCAATGGGGAATATGGGGAGCTTGGCTGAAACCTCAGTGGACAATAACTGTCGCTCATGATGTCCTATGCCTGTTCAGAATCACTCCATCTTTCTCATATAGCCCGGCCCCGGTTTGGGAGGAGCTTGGTTCCAGCTAAGTTATTTATCTTATGAATTAATTACATTTAAGTTTAAAGCAGCATTGCATGTAGCAGAATCCAAAATGAAACTGTAGCCATTGGTATGTTTGGTGTCATTTGAATTACCCTGTAGAAAATTCAAAAGTTTATTTTGGAAGGCGATGGCCTAGTGGTATTATCGCTATTAATCCAGAGACTGAGCTGATGTTCTGGGGACCCGGGTTCGAATCCCACCACGGCAGATGGTGGAATTTGTATTCAATGAAAGAAATCTGGAATTAAGAATCTACTGATGACCGTGAAACCGTTGCCGATTTGTCGGAAAAACCCATCTGGTTCACTAATGTCATTTAGGGAAGGAAATCTGTCGCTCTTACCTGGTCTGGCCTACATGTGACTCCAGAGCCACTTTCAACTGCCCCCGGGCAACTAGGGATGGGCAATAAATGCTGGCCAACCAGTGACGCCCATGTCCCACGAATGAATAAAAACAATTTGACCAGTCTCACATTAAAATCAATGATGTAGCCACAGAACAGAAATACAAACATCAATCGTGGCCGGAATTCTCCAATCTCACCCGCGGCTGGGATCCTCTGGTCCCGCTGCTGGGAATGGAATTTTGGCTGAGCGCCAAGTTCTCTGTTCTCGCTGGCAGCAGTGGCAGGGCGTACGAGACCGGAGAATCCTGGCCGGCACTACT
Organism: Mustelus asterias; assembly: GCF_964213995.1. Classification (NCBI taxonomy): domain Eukaryota; kingdom Metazoa; phylum Chordata; class Chondrichthyes; order Carcharhiniformes; family Triakidae; genus Mustelus; species Mustelus asterias. The sequence goes on along the minus strand of NC_135810.1, from coordinate 103,959,955 downwards.
TCCTAGCCAAGTTCCAAGGACTGGGGTGGCTCAGAAGAAAGAATTTCGTTTTTTAGTTTATTTATTCGTCACAAGTAGGCTTACATTATCACTGCAAAGAAGTTATTGTGAAAAACAGTAATGGACTGAGTGCCTAACATAATAACAAAGTACTTTAAAAACAATTCATCTTTATATGATGTATCTATCACATGTTGATCTTTAACACACAACCGTTAATAATTACGTACCAAATGTCACAATGCTCCTTTATTGCTATTTTATTTTATTGGCATCTGTGATCTTGTAACCTTTCAACTGCTTAAATGGGGACACATTGGAAAATAGTTTGGGAAGCACTGTACTGTCCTAATCAATAACAAGGAATATCACTGATCAATTTTTCATCAGCTGTGTAGCCAGTAACGTCATTGATGATTTTAATTAAACAGGGCCCTACCATTAACTGTGTAATTTTAAATAAATCCAAAATCAGATTTCCTGTTTGTCTTTGCATTCAAATTCTTTGCTAAAATGGTCAACAGAAAGTTTTGTTTTAACTTGTTCCTGGGACATGAGTTGTCACCCATCCCTACTGGCTCTTGAGAAGCTGTGGGGGGGTGGGGGGGGCGCCTTCTTGAACCACGGCAGTCCACGTGTGGACTCCAGTTCCTAGGCTATACCAGGGAGGGCAACTAATAGTCAATCACAAGCCTGTGGGCCTGGAGGCACATGTAAGCCAAGCCAAGTAAGAATGGTAGGCTTCCTCCCCTGAGGGGCACGAGTGAACCAAATGGGGTTTTTTAAAGTGACAGTCCATTAGCTTCACGATTATTCCTGAGTAAAAGAGACATTGGGCGGGATTTTCCGGCCACGCTCACCCCAAAACTAAAAAATCCTGCCCGGGGTCAACAGGCTTTTGCATGGTCGGCTCCTGCCCGCTACGATTCCCGTAGCAGGCGGTAAGGGAAAATTCCCCCCATTCTGTCATCTTACGCTCACCAGCTACCATGGTCTTTTCAGTTTTGCTTTGATAATAAATGCTTGAGCCCAGCCTGTATGATTGTTTTAAATCATAAAGAACAAAGAACAGTACAGCACAGGAACAGGCCCTTCGGCCCTCCAAGCCTGCGCCGATCATGATGTCTGCCTAAACTAAAACCGTATGCACTTACAGAGTCCGTATCCTTCCATTCCCATCCTATTCATGTATTCGTCTAGTTGCCTCTTAAATGCCGCTATCGTAACTGCTCCCACTGCCTCCCCAGGCAGCGAGGTGGTTTCAGAATCTTTTCCTTATTTGGGAATAAGTTATGATTCGGCGTACACGGGCTGAGGAGATTGAAACTCTGCGTCAAATCTGGACGGGCCCGGGTGTAGGATACCAAGGCTCATTCTCTATAAGGAAAATGAGGTAACAAGTGACAACTGTCTCAGTCTAGGCCCATGAAGCCAGGATGGTCTCTCTTCTTCATTTTGAGAATATCAGGAGATGATTCTTCAAACCATAATCCCTAAATGGTGAGGAGTGGTAGCCGGGTTTTACAGATAAGGTGAATAGAGTCAGAGAGATATACAGCATGGAAACAGCCCCTTCAGCCCAACTCGTCCATGCTGACCAGGTTTCCTAAACTGAACTAGTCCCATTTGCCTGCATTTGGCCCATATCCCTCTAAACCTTTCCTATCCATGTACCTGTCCAAATGTCTCTTAAATGTTGTAATTGTACCCGGCTCTACCACCTCCTCTGGCAGCTCATCCCACATACGCACCACCCTCTGTGTTAAAAAGTTGCCCTCTGGTCCCCGTTAAATCTTTCCCCTCTCACCTTAAACCTATGACCTCTAGTAACGGACTCCCCTACCCTGGGGAAAAGACCATGGTTATTCACCTTATCTCTGCCCCTCATGATTTTATATACCCCTATAAGGTCACCCCTCATCCTCCTACAATCCAGGGAAAAAAAGTCCCAGTCTCTCCTTATAATTTAAACATTCCAGTCCTGATAACATCCTTGGAAATCTATTTTTGCACCCTTTCCAGTTTAAAAACACCCTTCCTATAGCAGGGTGACCAGAATTGTATGTCGTACTCCAAATGTGGCCGTACCAATGTCTTATAGAGTTGTAACATAACGTTCCAACTCCTCCACTCAATGCGCTGACCGATGAAGTCAAGTGTGCCAAATGCCTTCTTCACCACCCTGTCTACCTGTGACGCCACTTTCAAGGAACTATGTACCCGCACCCCTCGGTCTCTCTGTTTGACAACATTCTCCAGGGCCCCACTATTAACTGTGTAAATCCTGCCCCGGTTTGTCTTACCATGTGTCACTGAATGGGGAAGAAGTCAGAAGGATGGCTCTCTTACTCTCTGGGAACGCAGACAGGAAAGCACAAAGGGGCAATCAGCAAGCCTGGATCAGCAAGGGGAAACTCAGGCACAGATCCAGCCAGGAACAGAAGGTTAAACAGGAAAAATAAAATGATTGTGCCAATAGTGTGGCACATTTTTTATTACTCCTCTTGTTTCTGCTGAATGCAAAATAAATGTAGCTAATGACTTATATTTAGGCTCATCTCACTGCACGTTTCAACTCTCCTTCAGGACTGTGAAGGACTGCAGGTGTGAAAGACACAGACTTCAAGGCAATCTTACTCTCAGCGATTGGCGATTTGCTAATATTACATTTGGCTATTGGTCAGTTTCTACCGAAGTGGCTGGCCCTGGGAGAATATCAAAGATGGACCAGGAGCTAGTGACTGGGGATAACATACGGTGACTCATCCGAATAGGTTGCTATCTCTGGGTAACTCACATGCCTACAGTTTGAAGAAGCAGTCCTGGGCACCAGTCACTGCTTTTATTTAATGTGGACTTGGAAGCAATTCCTGAAATATCTCCGTCAGCAAACCTATCAGTCAGGCTGATTCCATGAAGCCTTCAGCAGCTTTATGGAACGTGTGCAATACCAACTGTGCTTACTTCAATAGCAAGTGAGCGACAAACAACAACTTGCATTCATATGGTGCCTTCAACATAGTAAAATAGTCTAAGATGTTTCACAGGAACATTACCAAAACATGTTTATAAAGAACAAAGGAACAGGCCCTTCGGCCCTCCAAGCCTGCACCAACCATGCTGCCCGACTGAACTAAATCCCCCAACCCTTCCAGGGACCGTATCCCTCTATTCCCATCCTATTCATGTATTTGTCCAGACGCCCCTTAAAAGTCACTACCTTCCACTACCTCCCCCAGCAGCGAGTTCCAGGCATCCACTAACCTCTGTGTAAAAAAAAAACTTTTTAAAAAGCACCAAGCCACACAAGATATTAGGATGACCAAAACCAGAGACAGAGCGGGAGAGAGGGAGAGAGGGAAAGCAGACCAGGCAGCTAAAAGTATACTAGCAATGATGGAGCGATCAGAAATCATTGGCTATTACATGGCAGATTGTGGTATATGTATCTCAGAGTGTTACAGTTTGTTAAAGTGAGGCTGCAGGACTTTATATTTCATTTGTTCCCCCATGCATTCCAGTTAATCTCTGAAAATCACAAGCTGGGTGAGTGGATAGCTCAGGGTAGAGTATTGGAGACAGTTCCTCTGCTACCACAGAGTGCACTGCATCGCAGTGGGGAGTTGCTGCGGGTCTCCTCACAGCTGACACAGGGTTAGCTCAGAGAAAGGAGCAGTCCCCATCAGGTGGAATCTCGCAAAATATTCTCCCAGATCTCTGAAACACTCCATTCAACATGGTGCAACCGAAAGCATAACATCAGTCAGACATCCTCGGGGAGATAAATAAATAGATCGTCTTAAAACTCTTGATGCAGGAGATAGAAAATAGCTGCACAAAAGTCTGAGGTCACGTACCAGCCGACTCAAGAACAGCTTCTCCCCTGCTGCCATCAGACTTTTAAATGGACCTACCTCGCATTGAGTTGATCTTTCTCTACACCCTAGCTATGACTGTAACACTTGAACCAACAGTCGCTGCACCCTTTCCTTCCCTTCTCTATGAACGGTATGCTTTGTCTGTATAGCGCACAAGAAACAATACTTTTCACTGTTTGATAATACATGTGACAATAATAAATCAAATCAAAAAATCAAAAAAGCAACATTTCTGGCCTTAGAACTGAAATACAGCTGAAATAAGCTAGCAGAATCCCCCCCGCCCCCCCAACCCACCTTTAAAAGCAGAGATCACAACATAAGTGTCGTCGGTGGGATTTTTCCACAGTATTTTTAATAACTCTCTTGACAACATCCCTCAGTAAGCCTGTTAGCAAGCTGTACAGCAGATGAGTCCATAGCTGAACGATTAAGATGAAATTCAATTAACTTCCAGACAGGAGCTGACATCTGTCCTGTAGTGTGCAATATTAGGGGATAGCAGAGGTCCCTGCCTTTGCTTGTAGTTGAATTATATTCCCTGTCCTACACTGTTTGAACCAACAGTCCAGAAAGGGAACATTCCTGTCATAAGTTCATGGAGGCGGAAGTACCTCCACCAGAATCCCTTTATTTACAAGCTCTAACAGCAGTACAGAGAGTGCCAGCAGTCAGCAGTCTACCTTCAGGAGTGCCAGAGGAACTGACACTCCCAGTTATATACAAAGTAAAGTCTCCCTGATTGGCCCATCAATTGGCCCCTTAATCAGGGAGTTCGTATTCCTGTAGGCCAACTTCGATTAAAGCCATTACAACTCCAAATCATAGAAATTATACTTCAAGCAGCAAGGATTGGTTTGTTTTCCTTTTTATAAAATAAATCTACAAATGATTAGACCTTAAGATTGTCACATTGTGCCATCCATACTATATCCTGAATTGACATTTTATATTCAGCCTTCACGAGTGGGTTGGCTTCCTCCAACACGCGAAACAATTGCTTTTGGCATCGATCCTCCATGTTCTTACCTTTATCAGAAGCTCGTAGCGGGGAATTCGCTGAACTGGTTTGATCATTAAATCGGACAGTGCTTGCTTCTCCTTGTTCTCCCTCATGCCTTGCTGCAGTGTAAGAGAGTTAGGCTGTGAAGAGTGTCAGTTCCGTCACCGTGTCTCGCAACCACACACTTCCAACTCACAAATCACAGGCTGGGGGATATTTTGGGCGGAATCTCAAGCCCTGTTTAAAAAAAAAGCAATCAGGGAACGGGACCCATTTCTGAGCCCGAACACCACACTTGTCAGGACACTCGCCTGGGAGATCTTCCCAGAAGCAGCCAATTAAGAGGCTGCCTCCGGGTTCGTTATCCAATTAGGAATGGCAAGCAGGTTCCTGAGGTGGTAGGACCAATCAGAAAGCGTGCAGCATTGGAAGGACGGCAATGCATGAGGAAGACGATGGGGATGCTATCTGAGGAGATGTGTAATTTTAAAGCTCCACTGGTGGCCATGGATGCAAGGCCATGTAGGGAGGGTGTCCCCTCCACAGGATGCTCTGTAGCTGCAGGCTGCAGTGGGTTGGGGACAGGAGGTAAGTAAAGCAGGCTTCACGAACCATCCACAGACAGCCGCCTCCAGGACTTTAACTTCAGCCTGAGGCCCACCATCCCATCAGGCCAAGATTGGGCACTACATTCTTTCAAATTCACTACCTAGCAGTGCGGAGAGGGTACCATTGCCAATGACAATCTACCTCCAGCAGCACTGCACCACTGACCCAAGAACCTCATTTACAAACTTCCTTCCTGCCCTGGCTTCTTGCCTTTACCCTCAGGACTGGGAAGATACAATCCTTTAAGAGTCATCTGTGAAAGCCATCACAGGAATAGAGGGGAGATCCTTTCATACTCAGTCCTTTGCCTTGTTCCATTTTGTTCTAATTTGGAAGGGAGATAGCACAAGGTAATTTGGACAATCACAGTCAGCATCGAGCACTCCCAGATAGGAAATACGCAGCAAATTTCCCTCCGTTCGAATACGAGAAGAGGCATTATGGCCTTCTTACATCTGACTAGAAATAAGGGCAATAAATATGTATAGGGAGCATTTGTTGCAGTCATTAGGAAAACATTAGCCAACAATGTTCTCTGGCATAGAAGAGTTCAATAATGACAGTAAAATTCTCGTTTGAGAACTAATATTATAAAACTGTATGTAACACTAATCATAGAATCATAGAAACATAGAAACCCGACAGTGCAGAAAGAGCCCATTCGGCCCATCGAGTCTGCACCGACCACAATCCCACCCAGGCCCTACCCCCATATCCCTACATATTTACCCGCTAATCCCTCTAACCGACGCATCTCAGGACACTAAGGAGCAATTTTAGCATGGCCAATCAACCTAACCCGCACATCTTTGGACTGTGGGAGGAAACCAGAGCACCCGGAGGAAACCCACGCAGACACGAGGAGAATGTGCAAACTCCACACAGACAGTGACCCAAGCTGGGAATCGAACCCACGTCCCTGGAGCTGTGAAGCAGCAGTGCTAACCACTGTGCTACCGTGCCGCCTGCTAATAAAACTGTAATTAATTCAATTAATTTTACGAGATTTCGAGATTTAAAACTGTATCATTGTTCGACTGAAGGTAGTTTTGGAATGTCAAGTGTACAGGTTGAGATGACACTCGTGGGGCTGAATTGAGCCAGCATGGCGGCCCCTCCACGGCCTACCAATTGGCTGCCAGATCCATCCCCTCCCCACTTAGGCTTCTGCCGCAACAAAAATGTCCATCACTTCCTGGTGCGCATCAGGGGTGACCTGGAAATGAACCCACCTCTGCATTCTGGTCTTGGCTGTGAAAATCAGGCCTGTTGTGTCTAGTTATCCTGTAAATAACACAAGATGGAATCCCTTCTTTCCTTGTTAGTCTTGCCTCCCATTGATTCCATCACTCAGTCACCCCTACCCCCTTGCCAGCCAGTCCCTTATCAATCCCATTGTTAAGCCCTGCCTCCGGTCAGACACTCTGGGTGGGATTTTCCAGCCGCACTTGCCTCAAGGCCAGAAAATCCCGCTCCAGGTCGATGGACCTTTGCATGGTCCGTGTCCCGCCCGCTACGATATCCGTGGTGGGCGGGACGGGAAAATCCTGCCCTTGGCCAATCTTGCTCTAAATACGGCAGCTATTCACAGCCCCACGCTGAGTCAGCTCTGCCCCCTGCTGGCTACTACGACTGAGCCCCATCGATCCCCTTTCAGCCCCATTGCTGGTCCACATCAATTCCATTTCGTCCTCATCATTAATCCAAATCAGTTTGCTCCCAGCCCCGCTGCAGGACAAGCGACGGCCCTTACCTCCAAAAACTTAATAAATGCTGGCTTTGCATCCTTGGCCAGTCGTACGGCTTCTTTGGCGTTGAGAAAGTTATCGATGTAGGCAGAGTACGAGTTGGCCAGTACATCCTTGGAGAACTGCAAAAGGAGCACAGATATTAATGGATGTGACAGAATGATTGTGGTAGGCATCAGATCAGCACAGTGGATGAATGATGTGCCATGTAGACATAGGGCTGAGACACCAAACAGACAAGTGACAAAGGACTGCTCTGAGCAAACGATAAGTCACAACCCAGAGTTCACAGGTCAAAAGGACCTGCAGGGAATATGGGTCTATACACCTCGTGGAGGGTCAGTTTAAAAAATGCCCCTTAACCTGACGAGATCAGTCAAAGTGAGAGAGACCAAAGGGATCAAAACCAGAAGTATCCAGGTTGTTATTAATATAACTATCTATCAAACTCCTGCATTGCTGCTCCCGGGCAGCACAATGGCACAGTGATTAGCACTGCTGCCTCACAGCCCCAGGGACCTGGGTTCGATTCCTGGCTTGGGTCACTGTCTGTGTGGAGTCTGCACGTTCTCCCCGTGTCTGATGGATCCTCTGGGTGGTCCAGTTTTCTCCCACAGTCTGAAAGACGTGCTGGTTAGATGCATTGGCCGTGCTAAATTCCCCCTCAGTGTAACCCAAACAGGCACCGGAGTGTGGCGACTTGGGGATTTTCACAGTAACTTAATTGCAGTGTTAATGTAAGCCTACTTGTGACACCAATAAATAAACTTAAAAAACTTAAACTTAGTAGAAATGACCATGTTTCCGATCACTGAAGAACAGCCTTCTGTTCTTCACCTACCATCGAGCAGCAGAAATAATGGGGAGCTCGCTCAATTGGGTTAAATATTTGGTCTCTGAAAATGTGCGAGCCAGACATCGTGGAGCATAGGAGGTGGCCATTCTGCCCATCAATGCCAGTCTTTCAGTGGGCTCTCCAATTAGTTGCACTCCTGTAGCTCAATCCATCACACAAACCAGCCTCCCATCCATTGACTCTGTCTACACTTCCCGCTGCCTTGGCCAAGCAGCCAGAATAATTAAGGATCCCACACACCCTGGATATTCTCTCTTCCACCATCTTCCATTGGGAAAAAAATACAAAAGTCTGAGGTCCTGTACCAACCAAGTCAAGAACAGCCTCTTCCCTGCTGCCATCAGACTTTTGAATGGACTTACCTCGCATTAAGTTGATCTTTCTCTACACCCTAGTTATGACTGTAACACTATATTCAGCACTCTCTCCTTTCCTTCTCTATGAACAGTATGCTTTGTTTGTACAGCGTGCAGGAAACAATACTTTTCACTGTATACTAATACATGTGACAATAATAAATCAAATTAAATCAAACCAAATCAAATCCCCCCAACTCTTTTCCCATCACGTTGTAAATTTTTTCTCCTCAAAGTAGCTATCCAATTTTCTTTTGAAAGTTACTGCGGGATCTGTGTCCGTCACCCTATCAGGCAGGACACTCTGGATAACTCATTGCCTGAAACAAATTCTCCTCAACTCCTTTGTGCTTCAGTTAGCTGAAGTTACTCTCCTTGGGTTATCGAGCCTCTGTCAGTGGAAAACCTTTCTCTCTATGTACTCTACCAAAACCCCTCATGATATTCAGCACCTCTGTGAAATCTCCCCTTAACTTTCTTTGTTCTAAAGAGAACAATCCCAGATCAGAATCATAGAATCTCTACAGTGCAGAAGGTTCAGCCCATCGAGCCTGCACTGACAACAATCCCACCCAGGCCCTATCCCTGTAAACCTCTGTATTTATCCTGTTAATCCCCCCTGACATTCAGGGGCAATTTAGCATGGCCAATCAACCTAACCCGCACATCTTTGGATTGTGGGAGGAAACCGGAGCACCCGGAGGAAACCCACGCCGGCACAGGGAGGACGTGCAAACTCCACACAGACAGTGACCCAAGACCAGAATTGAACCCAGGTCTCTGGTGCTGTGAGGCAGCAGTGCTAACCACTGAGCCACCGTGCCGCCCCAGCCTCTTCTCCAGCTTCTCTACATTCAGAAAATTACACTCCAATTTTGGCCTCTGGGGACCAATGAAGCTGTTCTTGCCAAAGGGAGGGAGCAATCGCTGAAACAGAGGCTGCTACTGCATTTGGGGGTCATCTCGAGGTCCCAACGTCCCCAGGAGGCCACAAACTGCAATGACGATTGCTGAGGTCCCTTTGTAAGGGGAACAAAATCTCTGCAAATCTGGAATCGTTGAGTGGGGTTTTCTGGCCCTTCCCACTGAGCAGGATCTTCCGGTCCCTCTGAAGGTGACACCTCGTGGCCTGTTTCCCAGCAGTGGGGCGACGGAACACCGTAGACATCAGCAGGATTGGATGGCGAGCAGCCTCCGCTACTGGAAAACACATGCCACGGGAAAGGGGGGGAGCTGGGAAATCCCACCAATAGAATCATGGAGGGAGGCCAATCAGTCCATCGACTCTGTAGAGCACTCCAATCACTCCCACTTCTCTGCTCCATCTTGTAGCCCTGCAGGTTTATTTTCCTTCAAGTGCCAACTTAATTTCCTTCTGAAATCATTCACTGTTTCCGCTTCCACCACTCTTGTGGGCAACGCATTCCAAGCCATTACCACTCACTGTGTACAGAGGTTCGGCCTCACATTCCCTTGGCATCTCTCGACCAAATCCTTAAACGTGTCCCCCAAGGCTCTTGTGCCATCCGCCAATGGGAACAGCCTTCCCTTACCTAACTTATCCAAATCCTTGCACATCCCAATCAAATCTCCCTCAATCCCAATTGCCCCAAGAAGAAGAACTCCGGCCTTTCCCAACTCTAACTTTGTAACGAAAATCCTCCAGCCCAGGAACATTGCGGATAAATCTCTTCAGCTCCGTCTCAAAAGCCCTCGCATATCTACCCTAAAGAGTGGTGATTAGCATTGGATGCAGCACTCTAATTAGGCCCCAAGCAGAGCTTTATAAACATTCAACATAACTTCCCTGTTTCTGTGCTCATTGCCCCTATTCATGAAGCTCTGGATCCCATACCCTTTGCGAGCCACATTCTCAATATGTCACATCACTTTAAAGATTGAAGCATATATAGCCCCCCACCCCTGCCCCCCCAGCCCCAGTCCTACTGCCCCTGCATAGTCTTTAGCACTGTGCCATCAAGTCTCTATTGCCTCTCCCTATCCCTTCAGTCAAAATGAACACCTCACCCTTGTCGATATAAATTCCATTTGCCACTTGCCATTCTGCTGGCATATCTATGTCATTATGATGGGGAAGGGGGGGGGGGCTCAGATGTGAGACAGGCTGCAATTTGTTACCCCCCATATTACACTTGCACAATTTAATTTTGCCCCCAATGTCAGTGTAATAAGGTTGAGCTTTTGTAATGAGTTATAAGCAAAGCCACACGGGGGCGCACTGATGAGGCTGAATCGTGGTGATGGAGAGTGAAAGATCCTGGGCAGGATGTTCCCTGTGTAAACAGCCCCAAAATGGACAATAAGATGACAGCCTGTGACTTGTTTTACTTTGGGTTCGGTTCCAGTGGAAAGCTAAATCTGTCCACGTACATTCTGCGCTCAGTTAAGGGGCAGGACAAATCCACCAATCATTGTGGAGTTGAGTCTGGCTGACCACATGCTTTCAAACCGGCCACCTTTACCACCCCTCTCCAGTGAATGGAATGTGGCCCACAGGTGCAGCTGCCCTCTGGTATCTCTGCCATCGGGTTACAATGCGCTGATAGATGACAAGGATCAGGAAATCCTGGAATTCCCTCCCTGACGGCATTGTGGGTCAACCCACAGCACAGGGACTGCAGCGATTCAAGAAGGCAGCTCACCACCACCTTCTCAAGGGCAACTAGGGATGGGCAATAAATGCTGGCCGGGCCTGTGATACCTACATCCCGTGAATGAATTTTACAAAAGGAGACTATTTCAACACCAAGAAGGTCAGTGCCAAAATCCACATTGCAGATTTTAGAGATACAGCACAGAAAGACACCCTTCGGCCCATCGTGTCTGTGCTGGCCATCAAGCACCTATCTTTTCCAATCTCATTATTCAGCACTTGATCCGGGGCCTTGTATGCTGTGGTGTTTCAGGTGCTCATCGAAATGCTTCTTAAATGTTGTGAGGGTTCCTGTCTCTACCACCCTTTCAGGCAGTGACTTTCAGATTCCCACCATCCTCTGGATGGATAAGTTTCTTTTCGAATCCCCTCTAGATCTCCTGCTCCTTACCCTAAATTTATGCCCCTGGTTATTGACCCCTCTACTAAGAATCACAGAATCCCTACAGTGCAGAAGGAGGCCATTTAGCCCATCGAGTCTGCACTGGCAACAAATCCATCCAGGCCTATCCCCATTCCCCCACACTTTTAACCCCACTGACCCCCCTGACATACCCCTAACATTAAGGGGCAATTCAGCATGGCCAATCAACCTAACCTGCACATTTTCGGACTATGGGAGGAAACCGGAGCACCCGGAGGAAACCCATGCAGACACAGGGAAAATGTACAAACTCCGCACAGACAGTGACCCAAGCTGGGAATCGAACCCGGGTCCCTAGCGTTGTGAGGCAGCAGTGCCAACCACTGTGTCACCGTGCCGCACCCATTCATAAGGCAACCCCTTCATCCCAGAAATCAACTGAGGAAACCTTTCTTGAACTGCCTCCAATACAAGTATATCCTTCCTTAAGTAAGAAGACCAAAGAAAGGGGGAAAGATTTTCCTATCTACCCTATCTAAGCCCTTCACAATAAACCTGATACACCAATTCATTATATTTCGGGTGATAAGTATTGAACCGTAGGAGAACTGAAGCTGGGATGTTCTATTGTGTGTAGGGGCGGCACGGTAGCACTAAGGGGCGGCACGGTAGCACAGTGGTTAGCACTGCTGCTTCACAGCTCCAGGGTCCCGGGTTCGATTCCCGGCTCGGGTCACTGTCTGTGTGGAGTTTGCACATTCTCCTCGTGTCTGCGTGGGTTTCCTCCGGGAGCTCCGGTTTCCTCCCACAGTCCAAAGATGTGCAGGTTAGGTTGATTGGCCAGGTTAAAAAAAAAAAAAAATTGCCCCTTAAGAGTCCTGGGATGCGTAGGTTAGAGGGATTAGTGGGTAAAATATGTGGGGGTAGGGCCTGGGTGGGATTGTGGTCGGTGCAGACTCGATGGGCCGAATGGCCTCCTTCTGCACTGTAGGGTTTCTATGACTTCTATGACTTCTATCTATCCCCTTAGATTTAGTCCCATTGCCACCTCTAACCACACTCCCACCCACCTGCCTATCTTCCCACCATTCTCCAGTTGCAGTGACATAAATCTGACAACATGGCTTCCTGCGGTTTTGAATTGACTAACTGCCATTGGTGCACAGTTAGATCTACGCCTTGACTCAATTGTAGTGCCTTGACTCAGAAGGTGTTTGACTTGAAGACCACTCCTAGATTCTGTAGCTCGGTTCACTGCACTGAGGGAGTGCTACACTGATGAAGCTGCTGTCTTTCAGATGAGATGTTAAAACTGGGACCCCCTCTACCCTCTCCTGTGGAGTTAAAAGATCCCATTGCACTATTAGAAGAAGAATATTTGTTCTTTAACCGACACCACAAGGAAAACTTCTGGTCATTATTTCATCACCGTTTGTGAGAGTTTGGTGTGCATAAATTGGTTGGTGCATTATGGCAACGACCATATCTCATTGGTTGGCAAACGCTTTGTGAAGTCCTGAAGGTATTATAAATAATTATTTTCTTTGTTACTATCGAATTAGGAGGTAGAATCATAGAATCCCTACAGGAGGCCATTTGGCCCATCGAGTCTGCACCGACCACAATCCCACCCAGGCCCTATTCCCGTAACCCCACACATTTACCCTGCTAATCCCCCTGACACTAAGGGGCAATTTAGCATGGCCAATCCACCTAACCTGCACATCTTTGGACTGTGGGAGGAAACCGGAGCACCCGGAGGAATCCCACGTGCTGGAGTAGCCCAGAAGAGGCAGACATGCAGGAAATAGCAGCAGAAGTAAACTAAATGGCTTGTTGAGCCTGCTCCACCATTCAATGTGACCAAGACTGATTTTCAACTCCACTTTCTCATCTGCTCCCTCTATCGCTTAACTCCCTGAGAGACATGTCGAATCCAGCCCAAAATATATTAAGCACTGGAGCAGCCGCAACCCTCCTGGGTAGAGAATTCCGAAGATTCACAACCCTTTGAGTGCAGGAATTTCACCTCATCTCAACCCTAACTGATCATCCTGAGACTGCGTCACTTTGTTTTCGATCCCTTGACCAGCGGAAATGAGCTCTGAGAGCCGGCACCGTCAAGGCCCTTCAGAATCATGCACGTTTCAATGAGATCACCTCCCATTCTCCATTCTGGATTTATTCAGCCTCTTATCATACAGTCATCACGTCATAGAGGTTTACAGCATGGAAACAGGCCCTTCGGCCCAACTTGTCAATGCCGCCCAGTTTTTACCACGAAGCTAGTCCTAATTGCACACACTTGGCCCATTTTGTCTTTTAAAAAGCATTTAGACAGTTACATGGGTAAGATGGCGAAAGAGGGATATGGGGCAAACACGGGCAATTGGGATTAGCTTACGGGTTTAAAAAAAAGAGCAGCATGGACAAGTTGGGCCTGTTTTCATGCTGTGAACCTCTATGCCTCTATGACTCTATATCCCTCTATACCCATCTTCCCCATGTAACTGTCTAAATGCTTTTTAAAAGACAAAATTGTACCCGCCTCTACTACTACCTCTGGCAGCTTGTTCCAGACACTCATCACCCTCTGTGTGAAAAAATTGCCCATCTGGACCCTTTTGTATCACTTCCTGTCCAGCCCTCTCCTCCCCGTCTCCCCAACAACAGGGGAGGGTGGGGGCGGGGTGGGTGGCTGGTGGCCTGGGATACAGAAGGGTACCATTTACAAGTACTCTCAGGGAGTTTTCCCTGGAGGAATTGGATTGAATCGACTTATTATTGTCACATGTATTGGTATGCAGGAATAAGTATTGTTTCTTGCGAGCTGTTACAGACAAAACATACCATTCATAGAGTGCGTAGGGGAGAAGGAAAGGAGAGGGTGCAGAATGTAGTGTTAAGAGTACAATTTTAAGAGCGTAAAGTTCATTTATTGGTCACAAATAAGGCTTAACATTGCAATGAAGTTACCGTGAAATTCTCTGAGCATAGAATGAGAGTAAAAGATTGAACTTGAGGGTAAGCTGGAGACAGCTTGCAAGAAGTCGCCATGCCCCGCCGCCATGTTGAACTTCAATAACTTGAAATTAAAAGGCTGAAAAAAGATCTTTTTCATCCGGCAACTCATCTTTCACCCAACATTGGCAGGGAATGGGAATGGAGGGATACAAACGATTGGTCTAGTTGGTCCAAGGAGCGGCACAGGCTTGGAGGGCCGAAGGGCCTGTTTCCTGTGCTGTACTGTTCTTTGTTCTTTGGTCGCCACACATTTCTGCTCACCGGCATTGGTGGAAAGCCTTGGCCAATGGCGGTGTGACATCTTCACTCTTCTGGATGCTGTGTGAACGGTACTGCAGCATCACCAGGGCTTCTGGAGCACTCAGGGTTTGAGTTAATGGCTCTGTGATATGGGCCCGCAGTAACTCACAGTGCACGGGAAACAGCAGGAAAACAACTTCATTTAATCTCTTCCTGTATTACAGCCGATGTTTCCTCTCACTTCACCCTTCACTTCCTCCATCGCCACAGCCTATGCTGCCTCGGGTCAAACCTTTAACTGATGGAACTGATACTACACCTCCAGGACTTTTACTCCGGTGCTCCTTCTGAGCTCCTCAGTCCTGTCACAACGCTGCAATGGACCTGGTGACTGTCTCACCAGGTTTGAGAGTTTTAACGTCATTCCAACACATTCCGTGTCCTGATACTCTGAATTCACCATCTGAGAATGCATCCCGCAGCACTGATGGACACATAACTGACAAAACCTCAACCGAGCTGAACTGCTACTTCCAGATACAACCCAGATTTGGGAAGACAAAGAGGGCGATTCTCCCAACCTGCTGTGCTGCTCGAGCAGCGCAACGGGCCGGGAAACATCAGCAGGGGCCGTTTAAGAGGTTCCCCGCTGGGCGCCAAGACCTCCATGCTTCTCCCAGCCATCGGCGTGGAGCTGATTTCCGTTAAAATTTGAATTTGAATGCGATTAGCGGGTCCGGGACTTAAGTCTCCAGGTCTGCTAGTGTCTTCCCCCAACCCCCCCCCCCCCCCCCCCCCTCCGCCGACCAGGAGTGTTTCACTCCAGCGGGGTTTACAACAGCTCCCCAATAATGGGGAGCTGGCAGCCTGACCCCGCTGGAGAGAATTGAGGCAATGGAGGCCTTCCCCCAGGAGGTTGGGGATAAGGGGGTTGCCCCCTGTACAGTGTCAGCCTGGCCCCCTGGCGCTGCCTATGGGGCAAAGTGGCAATGCCCAAGGGGCATGGGCAGTGCCAAGGGGTGGAGCCTGAGGGGCAGGGCCTATGGGGGGGAGCCGAGGGTGGGGGGGCTCCCGCTGCCATTCTGCATTGGGATTGGTGGGGAGGGAAGGGGGTGATCGGGGCTGGCCATCTGGGTGGGGGAGGGAGGGGGTCGGGGAGATTGGGACTGGCCGTTGGCAGGGGGGACATCGGGGCTTGCCCAGAGAGGTCTGGGAGGCCAGTGATCGGGGGGTGGGGGGATTCAGAGGGACAGTGATGCGGGGTCACAGGGCTGGCCAGCGATCGAGTTGGCCAGCGATCGGAAGGCCGGCAGTGTGGGGCTACTGTGCATGCGCCGATCTCAGCACTGACAGATCGGCGCAAGCGCAGTGACCCGCTCAGCGCTATGATGCCGGCCTCTCCAGCGGGAATAGGCCCTGCCCCCTGATTTTCAGAGTGAACCTCGGCATTGCTCAGAGTGTGGGAGATTCATTTTGAAAATCCTGCTTAAAAAATTGGCAGGAGTGACGCCAGTTTTCACGTGAATTAGGGAGGTGATGGTCTAGTGGTATTATCACTAGCCAATTAATCAAGAAGCTCATGTAACATTCTTGAGACCCAGGTTCGAATCCCGCTATGGCAGTTGGTGCAATCTGAATTCAATAATAAAAGAAATATCTGGAATTAAGAATCTACTGATGGCCGTGAAACCATTGTCGATTGTGGGAAAAACCCATCTGGTTCACTAATGTCCTTTAGGGAAGGAAATCTGCTGTCCTTACCTGGTCTGGCCTACATGTGACTCCAGAGCCACAGCAATGTGGTTGACTCTCAACTGCCCTCCAAGGGCAACTAGGGATGGGCAATAAGCCAGCAACACCCATGTCCCACAAATGAATTAAAAACAAATTCAGCAATTTGAATTTTTTTGGGAGGATCCTGGCCAAAATCTGTGGTTGGAATGTTACCGCTGTTCATGCCGGTGGGATTTCCCCATCCCGCTGCAGTGAACAGAGATTTGGCTGGGCGCCAAATTCTCCAACCTCGCTGCAGCGGGAGCGTGTGGTGAGTTGCCGGTAAGGTCGGGCCCTGTGTGTTTTTTGGGAGATTGCCCTTGATCAGTACCACAGTCTCCGTCCATCACCACTTGACACAACATGGCAGCAGTTGGCACCACGTGACAGGATTGACTGGAACATCTGATGGAATGGCAAAGCTTCCCTTTTAATATCATAACAAGCTTAGTGACTTCTTTCTGTGCTGAAGTCAATGCCCTATCTGTCAAGGGGACAGAGTTGGTGCAGTTCCTGGGATATAACGGAATTAGATCAGTGTGGCCTTATAAGGCCTCAATGGATTCCTTGCCAGTTGCCAGATGCCATGAGGTGTGTGGAACCTTTACAATTGCCCCAAAACTTGTTGGGAGAGGGTTGATTATATGGATAAAAATGTATTTTTCTCTCCCTTAGAATCTGAAGACTTTTAAAATGGAACTTTTCTTTAGGGCCTGGGGATGGGCCTCTGGCTCCACCTATCTGTGTGGCTGGGTGGTGCACACACATGTCTTCCACTGACCACGGACCTGGTTTATCACCAGGATTTGAGATGGGGTCTTCAGCCTGCCTTTTTGCTGGATGAGGGTTTACTCCATCACGCCCATTGGATCTTTGGCCATGGTGCTATTTTCTTTCTCAAATAGTAATTTAGAGTAACCAAGACACTGGTGGGGGGATTTTCCATCCCTGTCTTCGCCGGGTGTCGGGGGACCAATTTTCAATCCCTGTTTTTGGCAGGTAGGAGTGAAATGGCAGAGGAAATGGAGAACCGGGCGGGGGGAAGTCCCGAAACAGCTTTCAAGCTGGTGGGATGTCCCCTCCCCCGCCAGTGACGTAATGGGGTTCCCACTGTGCAATGAACAGGGCCCAATTTGAATACTTTTTTTTATTTATTAGTGTCACAAGTAGGCTGACATTAACACTGCAATGAAGTTACTGTGAAAATCCCGAGTCGCCACACTCGGGCACCTGTTCGGGTACACTGAAGGAGAATTTAGCATGGCCAATACACCTAACCAGCACGTCTTGTGGGAGGAAACCGGAGCACCCGGAGGAACCCCATGCAGAATGTGCAGACCCCACACAGACAATGACCCAAACCGGGAATCGAATCCAGGTCCCTGGCGCTGTGAGGCAGTAGTGCTGACCACTGTGCCAAATTAGCTGCACCCCCAACCCCACATGGTAAAATCCCCACCAGGAGGCGTGGCATCACGTCGGTGGGGTTTGCAACAGGTTTTTAAAAATGGGGAACTGGTGAACAGAACCTGCTGGGGGTGCACAGCCCCAGTGGGAAAGGGTCATGCCTGGGCAGTACCCTGGCACTGAACAGACATTGCCAGAGCGGGTCATGGGGTAAGTGCCAGGGATTCTGTGTCCTTTGGTGGTGGGGAGGTGGGGGGGGGGGGGGGGGGGGGGGGGAGGATTCCATAATTGGCAGGGGGGAGGGCACTCCATGGGTAAGGAGGGGGGTTTCTGTGTTCAGGATGGAGACTCCACACAGACAGTGACCCAAGCCAGAAATTGAACCCAGGTCCCGACTGGTGCTGTGAGGCAGCAGTGCTAACCACTGTGCCACCGCGCTATTTTGTCCTTTTGAACTTTACATGCTGTGACTGGATCCTAAGTGAAATAAGCTGTGGCATTCTCAATTCAGTTCTTGGTGGACATGGCACAAAACAGCCAATGCGATTCAGCACGCAATAGCAATGGCCAACCCAATGTTTGGGTATGAAAGTGGGATTAATCTCACTGCTGCCTCAGAAAACAATCTGCCTTTGGCTGGGGCCCAGGCACCTTGCTGAGGGACAGCAGAGGAAGCCCCCTCTTTAGCTGCCCTCTCATAGGCTGATAAACAATTCTTGGCCAAAATGAAAAAAAAAAAATTCCCATACTCCTCATCGTTCACCTCAAGGAGAAAAAAGTTCAATAAGACGTTAAGTAGATTTATTTTAAAAGGACAGCTCTGCTGGAGATCCTTATTTGCATACCATCAAGACTGTTCTGGCTGCTTGCAGTCAAAGGGGATTAATATGTCCTGTACATGTAGTTTATTTATTAAGTATCTACATCTTGAGCAAACAGACTGCATAGCTTTGTGCCAAATCCATTTAAAGTTTTCTTTCTGTGGTACACTTCAACCTTAATACTTAACTTGATTATTAAGTAATTCCAGGCAAAAGCCAACTCTCAGTGGCCTTTGAAGACCTCCTCACAGCCTGGGGGAGGTTTCCAACACATTGCATTGTCCAGTTCAGAGGAGCTTCTTACCCTTTCTTTTTTGGCTTCGGCACAAAGGTCAGGTGTAACCAGAAGGCTATTTCACAGCAATTGTACCTGACTTTCTCCAAGTTAAACTCAGCTTGGCAATATCCCTCTCAAGGCTGTAAAAGCACACGACCCGGGAAAATACAGCAGCTGAATCAGGAGCTAAGTTCAGTTTAAGGAGGTCCTTCACCCTGTATGGCCTCACTCTTCCCGTCGCTGACCCCACCATTTTCCCATTACAGCATCCAGCTGTTCTTTGAATGAATCCGGTCTCCCGGACTTGCTCTACCTGACAACCCTTTCCGGGTATTTGAACATTCTCTGTGCAAAGGAATGCGTGTCAATCCTAGATTTGTCCTTCACAGCCCTGAGCCCACACAGACATCGAACTAGAACATTAAAAAGTATTGGCCAGCACCTTCGACAGAGGTGATAGCTCAACATGAACATGACTACGGGCCCCAGTCAAGATATAATGGGAAGGTGAGTGAATTGTAATCCTAACACAACAAAACCAAACAATGCACACTTAATATCTAAAATGGAGTAGGAGTGATGAAGACAGTGGGACTGATGAAGGAGGTTAAGAGTGATGAAGGTTTGGAGTGTTGAAGGTTAGGAGTGATGAAGGTTTGGAGTGATGAAGGTTTGGAGTGATGAAGGTTTGGAGTGATGAAGGTTAGGAGTGATGAAGGTTAGGAGTGATGAAGGTTAGGAGTGATGAAGGTTTGGAGTGATGAAGGTTTGGAGTGATGAAGGTTTGGAGTGATGAAGGTTTGGAGTGATGAAGGTTAGGAGTGATGAAGGTTTGGAGTGATGAAGGTTTGGAGTGATGAAGGTTCTATAGTGATATAGAGTGATATAGGTTCTATGGAAAAAAAGGTTGAATCCATTTGGGTGGAAATTAGAAATAGTAAGGAGAAAAAGTCACTGATAGGCATAGTCTATAGGCCACCAAATAATGACATCATGGTGGGGCAAGAAATAAACAAAGAAATAACTGATGCATGTAAAAATGGTACAGCAATTATCATGGGGGATTTTAATCTATATATCAATTGGCCAAACCAGGTCAGTCAAGGCAGCCTTGAGGAGGAGTTCATAGAATGTATCCGCGACAGCTTCCTTGAACAGTATGTAATGGAACCGACAAGGGAGCAAGCTATCCTAGATCTGGTCCTGTGTAATGAGACGGGAATAATTAATGATCTTGCAGTTAGGGATCCTCTTGGAAGAAGTGATCACAGTATGGTTGAATTTAAAATACAGATGGAGCAGAAGAAGGTAAAATCCAATACCAGTGTCTTGTGCTTAAACAAAGGAGACTACAAAGGGATGAGGGAGGAGTTGGCTAAGGTAGACTGGGAGCAAAAACTTTATGGTAGGACAATTGAGGAACAGTGGAGGACTTTCAAAGTGATCTTTCACAGTGCTCAGCAAAAGTATATACCAGTGATAAGGAAGGACTGTAGAAAAAGAGATAATCAGCCATGGATATCTAAGGAAATAAAGGAGGGTATCAAATTGAAAGAAAATGCATAGAAAGTGGCAAAGATTAGTGGGAACCTAGAGGATTGGGAAATCTTTAAAGGTCAGCAGAAAGCCACGAAAAAAGCTATAAAGAAAAGTAAGATGGATTATGAGAGTAAACTAGTTCAGAATATAAAAACAGATAGCAAAGGTTTCTACAAATATATAAAATGAAAAAGAGTGGCTAAAGTAAACATTGGTCCTTTAGAGGACGAGAAGGGGGATAAAATAACTGGAAATGAGAAAATGGCCGAGGCATTGAACAGGTATTTTGTGTCGGTCTTCACAGTGGAAGACACAAATAACACATCAAAAATTGATGACAGGAAGGTGAGAACCCAGAAACTATCATTATCACGAAAGAGGTAGTGTTGGGCAAGTTAATGGGGCTAAAGGCAGACAAGTCTCCTGGTCCTGATGGAATGCATCCCAGGGTACTAAGAGATGGTGGGAGAAATAGCAAATGCACTAGTGGTAATTTACCAAAATTCGCTGGACTCTGGGATGGTTCCTGCAGATTGGAAAACAGCAAATGTGACGCCACTGTTTAAAAAAGGAGGTAGACAAAAGGCAGGTAACTATAGGTCGGTTAGCTTAATTTCTGTAGTAGGGAAAATGCTTGAATCTATCATCAAGGAAGAAATAGCGAGACATCTGGATATAAATTGTCCCATGGGTAAGACGCAGCATGGGTTCATGAAGGGCAGGTCATGTTTGACTAATTTGGTGGAATTCTTTGAGAACATTACATGTGCAGTGGACAATGGGGAACCTGTGGATGTGGTGTATCTGGATTTCCAGAAGGCATTTGACAAGGTGCCGCACCAAAGACTGCTACATAAGATAAAGGTGCACGGTGTTACGGGTAATGTATTAGTATGGATAGAGGATTGGTTAACTAACAGAAAGCAAAGAATGGGGGTAAACGGGTGTTTTTCTGGTTGGCGATCAGTGACTAGTGGTGTGCCGCAGGGATCAGTGTTGGGACCACAATTGTTTACGATTTACATAGATGATTTGGAGTTGGGGACCAAGTGTAGTGTGTCAAAATTCACAGATGACACTAAGATGTGCAGAGGACGCTGAAAGTCTGCAAAGGGATATAGATAATCTAAGTGAGTGGGCGAGGGTCTGGCAGATAGAGTACAATGTGAGGTCATCCATTTTGGTAGGAATAACAGCAAAATGGACTATTATTTAAATAGTAAAAAATTGCAGCATGCTGCTGTGCAGAGGGACCAGGATTCCCTTGTGCAGGAATCTCAAGGAGTTGGTTTGCAGGTGCAGCAGATAATTAAGAAGGCAAATGGAATTTTGTCCTTCATTGCTAGAGAGATGGAGTTTAAAAACAGCAAGATTATGTTGCAGCTGTATAAAGGTGCTGGTGAGGCCACATCTGGAGTACTGTGTACAGTTTTGGTCTCCTTACTTGAGAAAGGATATACTGGCATGGGAGGGGGTGCAGAGGAGATTCACTAGGTTGATTCCGGAGTTGAGAGGGTTGGCTTATGAGGAGAGACTGAGTAGACTGGGGCTATAACTCATTGGAATTCAGAAGAATGAGGGGAGATCTTAGTGAAACATATAAGATTATGAAGGGAATAGATAAGATAGAAGCAGGGAAGTTGTTTCCACTGGCGGGTGAAACTAGAACTAGGGGGCATAGCCACAAAATAAGGGGAAGCAGATTTAGGACTAAGTTGAGGAGGAACTTCTTCACACAAAGGGTTGTGAATCTGTGGAATTCCCCGCCCAGTGAAGCAGTTGAGGCTACCTCATTGAATGTTTTTAAGGCAAGGATAGATAATTGTTTGAACAGTAAAGGAATTAAGGGTTATGGTGAGTGGGCGGGTAAGTGGAGCTGAGTCCACGAAAAGATCAGCCATGGTCTTATTGAATGGCGGAGCAGGCTCGAGGGGCCAGATGGCCTACTCCTGCTCCTAGTTCTTATGTTCATATAAACCTCCTGCTCCTTAATCTAACTCCAATTACACCTCAATCAGGTGTAATTCAGGTGTCAATCTAGCCTTCTCTACTCCATGGAAAACAACTCCAACCTATCCAATCTCTTTGGATAGCTGAGACGATCCAGCCCAGGCAACATCCTGGTGAATCTCCTCTGCACCCTCTCCAGTGCAAACACATCCTGAAAACTCGTACCAACCGACTCAAGAACAGCTTCTTCCCTGCTACCATCAGAGTTTTGGATGGTCCAACCTCACATTAAGCTGATCTTTCTCTACAGCCTATCTGTAACTGCAGCACAATATTCTGCACCCTCTGCTTTCCTTCTCCCCTATGTACTCTATGAACGGTTATGTTTTGTCTGTATCGGGCAAGAAAAAAATCTTTTCACTGTGTCCCAATACATGTTGTGGAGGTGCTGGCGTTGGACTGGGGTAAACACAGAAAGAGTTTTAACAACACCACGTTAAAGTCCAACAGATGTATTTGGTAGCAATTACCATTAGCTTTCGGAGCGCTGCTCCTTCGTCAGATGGAGTGGATATCTGCTCTCAAACAGGGCATACAGAGACACAAAATCAAGTTACAGAATACTGATTAGAATGCGAATCTCTACAGCCAACCAGGTCTTAAAGATACAGACAATGTGAGTGGAGGGAGCATTAAGCACAGGTTAAAGAGATGTGTATTGTCTACAGACAGAACAGCCAGTGAGATTCTGCAAGTCCAGGAGGCAAGCTGTGGGGGTTACTGATAGTGTGACATAAACCCAAGATCCCGGTTTAGGCCGTCCTCATGTGTGCGGAACTTGGCTATCAGTTTCTGCTCAGCGACTCTGCGCTGTCGTGTGTCATGAAGGCCGCCTTGGCGAATGCTTACCCGAAGATCAGAGGCTGAATGCCCGTGACCGCTGAAGTGCTCCCCCACAGGAAGAGAACAGTCTTGCCTGGTGATTGTCGAGCGGTGTTCATTCATCCGTTGTTGTAGCGTCTGCATGGTTTCCCCAATGTACCATGCCTCGGGACATCCTTTGTTAAAATTCTTACTCCCGATACATGTGACAATAATAAATCAAATCAAGTCAAATCAAAAGAGAGATGAGGCCTCGTTAATCTGATTTGTTGATGTTTAACCGCGTCCAAAAGATGCCACCTTCAGCATGAAGTATGAGCATATGGGCGAGGAGAGGCTGGTGTCCATGGAATTGTACCTCACAAATCAATCCCTTTTCTAAAGTCAGGCGACACGTTGGAGAAACCGGAAATAAATCACTGATGACAAGTAAGGAGCTTGAAGACAGAATTTACTGGTTCCCAAAATGTAAATTCAAATCTCTCATCTGGCATTAATATCCCCCTTCCCCACCATGACCCACGGACTCGCTCAGTATCGCTGGTCATGTGCAGCCTTCTCATTTGAATGTTGCGTTTCTCTGAATTGTAAGTGCCACTTTTAGGATTTTAACGGAAGTGGGAGAGGGGGAGAGAGAGAGAGAGACACAGTGTGTGTGTGTGTGTGTGTGTGTGTGTGTGTGTGTGTGTGTGTGTGCGTGCGTGAACATGCGCGCGCAGGAGTTTGGAGACAGAGTAGGCCGCAGTGTGAATCCGGAATGAGTGCATCCGGAGTGGGGGAGCAGGGAGAAAGCAGTGACCAGAGCTGAACAAAGAACAAAGATCAATACAGAACAGGAACAGGCCCTTCGGCCCTCCAAGCCCGTGCCGCTCCCTGGTCCAAACTAGACCATTCTTTTGTATCCCTCCATTCCCACTCCGTTCATATAGCTGTCTAGATAAGTCTCTGAGTTGGCACGAGGGAGTTGGAGACAGGTCAGGTCCTGACTCAAATCTCAAGGTTCCCAGCTCTGCTGCATTTTGCGTTAACAATGACTTTGGGTGGAGTTTTCCTGTCCTGCCCGCCACGGGAATCATAATGGGCAGGACACAGAACACGTCAAGGTCCGTTGAACTCGGTTGGGATTTTCCAGCCACGCTCACCCCAAGGCTGGAAAATCCCACCCTTGGAGTTTCAGTGGATGAAACAATCGCACAGCGATAGGAATTTAGCCCATGTCAGTTTGGTGAGTTAGCCACAGTAAATGCAGGGGTTTGCGGGGATGGGGGAGGAGGTAGGCCTGGGTAAGACACTCTGACGGAGGGTCGGTGCAGGCTCAATGGGCCAAATGGCCTCTTTCTGCACCATAGGGATTTTATAATGTCAGGAAACTGCTGCAGATCGTTACACTGCCTGCTTGTTTCCATCAGCTTTGATTCCTCCCTGTCCCTGCCAACCACCCCCCCACCCCCAGCCCCACCTCCATCACCACCCCCCCACCCCCAGCCCCACCTCCATCACCCCCCCTCCCCCAGCCCCACCTCCATCACCACCCCCCCACCCCCAACCCCACCTCCATCACCCCCACCCCCCCCGCAGACCCACCTCCACCTCCATCACCCCCCCCAGCCCCACCTCCATCACCACCCTCCCACCCCCACCCCCATCACTCCCACCCCCCCCGCAGACCCACCTCCACCTCCATCACCCCCCCCAGCCCCACCTCCATCACCACCCTCCCACCCCCACCTCCATCACCCCCACCCCCCCCGCAGACCCACCTCCACCTCCATCACCACCCCCCCCACCCCCAGCCCCACCTCCATCACCACCCCCCCCCCACCCCCAGCCCCACCTTCACCTCCATCACCACCCCCCCCCCACCCCCAGCCCCACCTCCATCACCACCCCCTCCCCCCACCCCCAGCCCCACCTCCATCACCCCCTCCCCCCACCCCCAGCCCCACCTCCATCACCCCCTCCCCCCACCCCCAGCCCCACCTCCATCACCACCCCCCCCACCCCCAGCCCCACCTTCACCTCCATCACCACCCCCCCACCCCCAGCCCCACCTCCATCACCACCCCTCCCCCCACCCCAGCCCCACCTCCATCACCCCCTCCCCCCACCCCCAGCCCCACCTCCATCACCACCCCCCCACCTCCATCACCCCCCCCAGCCCCACCTCCATCACCACCCCCCCACCCCCACCTCCATCACCCCCTCCCCCCACCCCCAGCCCCACCTCCACCTCCCCCACCCCCAGCCCCACCTCCATCACCACCCCCACCCCACCCCCACCCCCAGCCCCACCTCCATCACCACCCCCCTCCCCCAGCCCCACCTCCATCACCAACCCCCACCCCCACCTCCATCACCCCCTCCCCCCACTCCCCCCACCCCCACCTCCATCACCCCCTCCCCCCACCCCCACCCCCACCTCCATCACCCCCTCCCCCCACCCCCAGCCCCACCTCCATCACCACCTCCTCCCCTCACTTCCCCCCACTGTTCTTTAAGATGAACCCTCAGTTCTTATCAGGGCCACAGCTTTACTCTGACTGAATAAGTGAAATTCCATTTTTATTACTTGGATTCCTGGCTTTTTAACTGGTGGTTTTTGGGGGATTGCATTCCACAGCTCTGTCCAAGAATCAGAAATCAGTGGCTTTGGTGCTGATCCCGACTTGACATTTATGTCAAATCTCCAAAATATGCTCGAAAGCCACTGCAAATCTACTCTCTGTTGTTGTTGAAAGGCTAATGCAAAACGGATCAGGCAGCCGGCTGGCAGCTGATTGTGAGAGGGCGGCTGTTGTGGAACGCAGCTCTGCTCACTCACTCCTGACACTGACTGGAGAGAGGAGCTGAGAATGAGAGAGAGAGAGGGAACAATCTGTAAGCAGGGGTTAGCAACTCTCCAGCATTGTCCTGGACTCTCCAGCTACGTAAAGGCTCATTATCCCGGGACGGTGGCACAGTGGTTAGCACTGCTGCCTCACAGCGCCAGGGACCCGGATTTAATTCCCCGCTTGGGTCACTGTCTGTGTGGAGTTTGCGCATTCTCCTCGTGTCTGCGTGGGTTTCCTCCAGGTGCTCCGGTTTCCTCCCACACTCCAAAGCTGTGCAAGTTAGATTTATTGGCCATGCTAAATTGTCCCTTAGTGTCCCGGGATGTGTATCATAGAATCCCTACAGTGCAGAAGGAGGCCATTTGGCCCATTGAGTCTGCACCAACCACAATCCCACCCATGCCCTGTTCCCGTAACCCCACATATTTACCCTGCTAATCTCCCCGACACTAGGGGCAATTTAGCATGGCCAATCAACCTAATCTGCACGTCTTTGGACTGTGGGAGGAAACCGGAGCACACGGAGGAAACCCATGCAGACATGGGGAGAATGTGCAGACTCTGCACAGACAGTGACTCGAGGCCAGAATTGAACCTGATGTATGTTAGCGGGATTAGCAGGGTATTTGGAGTTCCGGGGGCAGGGCCTGGGTGGGATTGTGGTCAGTGCAGACTCAATGGGCCAAATGGCCTCCTTCTGCACTGTAGGGTTTCTATGATTCTATCCTACACAGTGCTGCAGGGAACCCAGGTGAAAAAAAATCATAAAGGCATTATTTTTTAATTACGTTTTGAACACCTTCGATTATCCCTGCTAAAAATAAACATTTTTTCACTCAGTTATTCGTCTGTGTGATGGAGAGTTAAGAATCATCCAGAGTAGCCCTTTCCCCTTGTTGGCGTGGGCAGTCAGGGCCACCACCAAGGATGGACATGCCAAAAGGGGGGTGATGGCCTAGTGGTATTATTGCGAGACTATTAATCCGGAAATTCAGCTAATGGACCCAGTTTCGAATCCCGCCACGGCAGATGATGGATCAATTTCAATTAAAAAACCTGGAATTAAGAATCTAGTGATGACCATGAAACTATTGTCAATTGTCGGAAAAACCCATGGACAGGTTGGCTGTTGTCCTTAAGGAAGAGAAAGTTGAGAGGGGATTTAGCAGAGATGCACGAAACCATCAGGCATCTCGACAGAAAAGACAGAGAGAAACTTCCTAAATAAAAGCAAAATACTGCGGATGCTGGAATCTGAAACCAAAAGAGAAAATGCTGGAAAATCTCAGCAGGTCTGGCAGCATCTGTAAGGAGAGAAAAGGGCTGACGTTTCGAGTCCAGATGACCCTTTGTCAAAGCTAAAAGGCGTAGAACCCACTTTCTCTGCCTTTTAGCTCTGACAAAGGGTCGTCTGGACTCGAATCGTCAGCCCTTTTCTCTCCTTACAGATGCTGCCAGACCTGCTGAGATTTTCCAGCGTTCTCTCTTTTGGAGAGAGAAACATCCCATTGGCGGAAGGGTTGAGAACCAAACCACGTCGATTTAAGGTGATTGGCGGAAGAACTAGAAGTAATATGGAAGAGCTTGTTTAACTTAGCAAGCAGTTCAGATCTGCTGCACTCGCCGATGAGTATGGTGGAGGCAAATTCAATGGGGCTTTCAATGGGAAATTGGATAAGTATCTGAAGAGAAAAAAATTGCAGGGCTGCGATGGGTCAGGGGTGGGGGGAGAGATGGGGCGGGGGGACTAACTGAATTTCTTCCGCAAAGAGCCAGCGTGGACCTGACAGGCTGGATGTAACCTTTCTACGATTCTACATTCACATTTATTTAATTCGGACCATGGAACGGTGTCATCTACGCATCACCTCCAAGCTATTAAAAAGCGTTACGCTGGCAACAGAAATATAGACCCAGGAAAAAGTATAGTGGGGGTTGGCTGGGTTGCGGGGTGGGGGGACAGATGATCCACAGCCCAGACTAAGCAACAATCTTTGGAAAAATCTCTTGTGGGAGAAAGATCAAAATTGTTGCAGCAGCAAGCTGCTCCTATTGGGCTGAGGAATATTGTTGAAATACAGAGAGACAGGGAGATTTGATTTTGATTTATTATTGTCACATGTATTAGTATACAGTGAAAAGTATTGTTTTTTGCGCGCTATACAGACAAAGCATACCATTCATAGAGAAGGAAAAGAGAGAGTGCAGAATGTAGTGTTACAGTCATAGCTAGGGTGTAGAGAAAGATCAGCTTAATGCGAGGTAAGCCCATTCAAAAGTCTGACAGCAGCAGGGAAGAAGCTGTTCTTGAGTCGGTTGGTACGTGACCTCAGACTTTTGTATCTTTTTCCCAACAGAGGAAGGTGGAAGAGAGAATGTCCGGGGTGCGTGGGGTCCCTAATTATTGTTTCTTGCACGCTATACAGACAAAGCATACCATTCATAGAGAAGGAAAGGTGAGAGTGCAGAATGTAATGTTACAGTCGCAGCATTGTTGGAGAGTTTCAAAGAGTTAGAATGAAGTTTTAGAAGCATAGGATGAGAGTGAAAGATAGAATTAGAAGGTATGCTGGGCACAGCTTGCAAGAAGTCACCCTGCTTCGGAAGAAGAGAGATCTGGCTGATAAATATCAGGCTTGAAGGCGCTTGTTACTGGCAGCAGATATAAAAAATCTGGAGGGAGCAGACCTTTAACAACTCTGACAACCATCTCGCCTTGACTAGTGCCAGTATCTGACAAATCTGTAACCAAAAAAAATTTACTTGCTTAATGCATTAAGCATATTTTAAAAGTTGCTCAGCATAAGGCATCGTAATCTGTTTTGAGGCAGAACATGTTCTCCTCAAGCTAACATGCCTGGTTCAAGAGGAAATAGTTTCGCTGTACACAACCACTTGGATCCAAGGAAATCAGCCACCTGGAATGCACCAGCACTCACTAACCCAGCAACAAGCCCAACCAAACTCCTTGTATCCGGAAAAAGTCTGAACTTTCCTGCGGAGCACCACTTGAGTTGGAATACGATGAATTTGGGCCTGGATCTGACTCCTGCTCCATTACCATTCATGGACATGGAGATGCTGGGGTTGGTCATTTCGGGGCAGAGCAGGTGGGTTCCCCACAGTCTCCTAACCAATACTAATTCCTCGGCCAAAACCGCCAAAACAGATGACTTACTCATTGCTGTTGGTGGCGTCTTGCTCCATACACAATGGCTGCTGCATTTCTCGTCATTGCTGGAGTGACTATATTTCAGGTGTACTTTATTGGCTGTGAAACACTTTGGGAAGGCCTGAGATCATGAATGGCGCTATATAAATGCAAGTCATTTGTTTCCCTTCTCTGGCGCAGAATGGCCTCATAATACGTGCACACTGATGCACAGGCCAGTTCAGTTCAAACATTTGCAAATGGTGGATTGTGCTGTGATATGATATAGACGTGATGTGATGGAATGTATCTTAAACTGTTGTCAATCATTATACAGTTCAACAAGATGTGATGTATTAATGCTATAACTTGTATTCTGTCTACTCCTACTGTGGCAGGAGTCAGACATGTATACTTCGCCTCACAGTTAATAATATTTTTATATAAACTTATCTTCAAATAAGGAACTCACATTGTTGTTTTGCTATTCCTTTTTAAATGTTTGGCACTTTTACAGAATCACAGAATACTACAGTGCAGAAGAGGCCCTTTAGCCCATCGAGTCGGCACCGCACTGGAAAGGCCCTGACCTGCCCACCTAATCCCACTTGCCAGCACTTGGCCCATAGCCTTGAATGTTATGCCGTGCCAAGTACTCATCCTGGTACTTGTTAAAGGATGTGAGGCATCCCGCCTCCACCACCCTCCCAGGCAGCGCATCCCAGACCATCACCAACCTCTGGGTAAAGAAGAGGTGGTGATGGTCTGGTGGTGAGGATGGTGGTGGTCTCAAATCCCGCCTAAACCTCCCACTCCTCACTTTTAACTTGTGTCCCCTTGTAACTGACCCTTTAGCTCAGGGGACCAGCTGCTCCCTATGCCCCCTGTCCATGCCCCTCATAATCCTGAACACCTCAATCAGGTCGCCCCTCAGTCTTCTCTGCTCCATGTAAATTGAGTCTGTGTCTTTATAAACTCTGTTTGTGAACAGAATTCCCACTCACCTGAAGAAGGGGCTTAGAGCTTCGAAAGCTTGTGTGGCTTTTGCTACCAAATAAACCTGTTGGACTTTAACCTGGTGTTGTTAAACTTCTTACAGAGTGAACTTGCCAGATCCGCATGCTAAACATCTTAACAATCCAGAAAAAGTATGGTCAACACTCAAAGGTCAATAATGAGTAAAGTTCGACTTCAGAATATGCTGTCAGGGATTTATATCTTTTAGGCAACAACTGAAGGAGACCATTGACCAATCCATAAATCGAGGGAGAAAAGTAGCGTGCTTGCGACTTCATGGCAGCAGAGCTAGCCGACAGGATAGTCAATTTTGCGATAGCCTCCACCCCAGTGGAAGGGTTCCAAGAGAGACCTCTTGGACCAACCCAAGGGCGGCACGGTGGCACAGTGGTTAGCACTGCTGCCCGCCAGCGTCAGGGACCCGGGTTCCATTCCCGGCTTGGGTCACTGTCTGTGCGGAGTCTGCACATTCTCCCCGTGTCTGTGTGGGTTTCCTCCGGGAGCTCCAATTTTCTCCCACAGTCCAAAAGATGTGCTGGTTAGGTGCATTGGCCGTGCTAAATTTTCCCGAACAGGTGCTGGACTGGGGATCTTCACAGTAACTTCAGAATTAATGTAAGTCTACTTGTGACACCAATAAATTAACTTTAAAAGGTCACACCATGGAAGCACTGCGGTAAAGCAGATGCAAGCAGTGTGCTAATTCCGTCAACATACACTCATTGCTAAGCCAATGATATCAGTGTTGGCTCGGCCATGTTCATCAGATGGATGTTAGCCATGTACCCAATAAGTTTCTGTACAGTGAACTGGCCACTGGGTCACTGGGTGTCCAAACCTCTGTCACAAGGAGATATGAAGATGGTGGACAGTGACACTGACTATTGGGAGACAGTCGCTGATGACCGTGACCTCGGTAGGGGGCTAATTGTTGGAGGGGCATTGGAAGAGGGCAACCGAAACACAAAATTCAGCTGGCTAAGAGGCCTCAAAGAAGACAGAGGCCGGTGAATCGTGCAGCTTCCCAACCCACAGTCTGCCTGTGTAGCAGAGACTGCCGTGCCAGAGTGGAGTTCCTGAGTCACACCCGCAAATGTTCAACACCAAATTGACCACCACAGTGCAAATCGTTGTTGAAGTTAAAGTTTATTAGTGTCACAAGTAGGCTTACATTAAAACAGTAATGAAGTTACTGTGAAAATCCCCTAGTCGCCACACTGAGGGAGAATTTAGCATGGCCAATGCACCTAACCTGCACGTCTTTCAGACTGTGGGAGGAAACCGGAGCACCCGGAGGAAACCCACGCAAACACAGGGAGCGCATGCAGACTGCACAGACAGTGACCCAAGCCGGGAATCGAACCCGGGTCCCTGGCGCTGTGAGGCAGCGGTGCTAACCACTGTGCCACCGTGCCTCCCCAATCACTTACAAGGGAGAAGACTGCCGCCACAGGCTGAGACTCATCATGCCCCTCCAGCTAATGAACAGGCTAGGCTGGTTTGTGTAGGATCACTTTCCAGTTTGAAGTATGCACTACGTTCCTTAGTGACATAATGGAAGAAACGGGACTATATCATAACTCATTCACCAATGCAATTGAATATACTCCTAATAACATTTGGATTTATGAATGGAGGACGGTGAGTAAGTATTTTCAAGAGCTTTAGATGATGTCACAACTCTGGGTTTCAATGGATTGTGGATGTCATCTGAGTCCTTAGAGTAAATTACAGCTTGTTACTAGCTGCCAGTCAGTTTGTAACCCAAGTATACCACAGGCTCAATGAGGTGAAAACAGCAATAAGCAGAGTTGAAGCTGGCATTGAAATAGCACTGAGCACTGCAGAACATTATTGAGCAACATGGCCCTGAAGCTCACATAAGCACCGAGAGAATGAATTTGCCAGCCTATTGCAGTATTGTAAGCAATTTAAAGAGGCTTTTCACTCTGGATGAAAAACAATCTTTCGACATACGGACATACAAATTAGAAGCAAGACTAGCTCTTCGAGCCTGCTCCGCCATTTGTTAGGATCATGGCTGATCTGATTGTGGTCACAATTCCACTTTCCAGCCTACTCTTTTGACTCCCTTGTTAGTCAAGAATCTATCGATCTCCGCCTTACAGATATTCAGTGACCATGCCCCCACAGATTCACAACTCTCTGAAAGCAAACATTTCTCCTCATCTCTGTCTCAAATTGGAGACCTGTCATTTTTTAACTGTGTCCCCTCGCTTCAGTCTCTCCCAAATAGAAACAGCCTCCCAGCATCCACCCTGTCAAGTCCTCTTGTACGATTCAATCGAATCATCTCTCATTCTTCTAAATGTATTTAGGCCCAGACAGTCCAACCTTTTCTCATGAGGTATTCCAGCATCCCAAGGACCCACAGAGTGAATCTTCTCTGAATTGCTCCTAATGTAATGATGTGCAGTCTTAAGTACAGAGAGGCAACACTAAAACAACAATGTTGGAAAGCTGGCCAAATGTTGTAAAACATGGCGCCTTCAGCCCAGCAGCAACAAAACAATTTCTAGTATATTCCACCCCCACCATGCCAGCGCCAAGAGAGAACTCAACATCTCCTTGAATGGCAAGAGACTGAATCACGAACAACATCCCATTTATCAAACACTGATATACAAAAAACATCTGAGCAAGATAACAGCAAAGATCAAAACAACCCTTTCAGCAAACGTGGGGCACAGATGCCCAAATCCTAAGAACCTCAGTTCTTGCCATCGTCTACTTGACTTCAGAGCACTGTACACCAGTATGGTGCAACTCATCCCATACCAGTACTGTAGATACCCAGCTCAACACAACAATGTGGATCTTAGAATCATAGAATCCTACAGTGCAGAAGGAGGCCATTCGGCCCATCGAGTCTGCACCGACCGCAATCCAACCCAGGCCCTATCCCAATAACTCCATGCATTTACCCTAGCTAGTTCCTCTGACACTAAGGAGCAATTTAGCATGGCCAATCCACCTAGTGCGCAGATTCCACACAGACAGTGACCCAAGCTGGGAATTGAACCCTGGTCCCTGGCGCTGTGAGATAGCAGTGCTAACCACTGTGCCACCATGCTGCCTCAGGTACCCTCCGATCATCTCGGGTACCCTCCAATGAACTCAGGTCCTCGGGTTTCCAGTCCTGAGCACCATCCCACCCCCTCCCGGAAGGAGAAAAATTGCAACAAGAAAGCTCCTGGGGAAGGTTTACATCAACCCAAGCCTGCCAAGATTACTAGGCCACCTTCTGTTCACCTCCCATCATGCCAGCTTGCATGGCTAAGGCCACTGTGCCAAGGAGTAACAGCAGAGGCCCTGGGGCAGCAGGAATGGAACCAACATGCCACTATTAAAAACCACTTCCTCCTTACAGATCTCACAGCCCGTCCAACCAATTTCCATCTGCCACGCCAACACTGGGCACTCCTCACCTGTTTCTGCACCGGCCAAGGCCATTGTGCAGCAAATCAACACAAGTTGGGCCTTGTAGGGAACCCGGACTGCAGCCCCAATCAATTACTTGCCATTGAAGACTGTCCCCTGATAACATTCAGCGGAGGGCTGAAAGGGCTCTATTCAGTCACTGTTACCAGGGTGGCATGGTGGCACAGTGGTTAGCACTGCCGCCTTACAGCGCCAGAGACCCGGGTTCAATTACGGCCTTGGGTGACTGTCTGTGTGGAATCTGCACGTTCTCCCCGTGTCTGTGTGGGTTTTCCTCCGGGTGCTTCGGTTTCCTCCCACACTCCAAAGATGTGTGGGTTAGGTTGATTGGCCATGCTAAATTGCCCCTTAGTGTCACGGGGGGTTAGCAGAGTAAATACGAGGGGTTACAGGGATAGGGCCTGGGTGGGATTGTTGTCAGAGCAGGCTCGATGGGCCAAAAGGCCTCCTTCTGCACTGTAGGGTTTCTATGATTCTACCTGGCTTGGGGACTTCTGCACACACAAATAATAATACTTCTAAGCTCCAATGAGTGAAGGCCCAACCTGCCCAACCTTTCCTCATAACAAAACCCCTTCACCCCAGCAAGCAGCCTAGACCTCTGTCATCTTTTGACCAGAAAATAATCCAGATAAATTGCCAATTTATCAAAGAGAAAGGTCAAGGTGCGAACCTAGAAAACTACTCCCAAAGCAAAGTCACAGGAAACTAATGGGAAATGGATATTGCAGTAGAGGAAATATTGGGTTATTAAGCATCCCAACAATTGTGATGTTTTCCCTCCAATTTTCTGCTCCATGAACAGATTGCAGTCTTTCAGACATCATAAATCTTTTCTTTGGAAGTAACTGCCAAAGCCACTTTGTCCCAAATATCAGTATCTCGCTGACTGTACCCTTAACTTCCCCTTAAGTCACTAAGAGTCCTTTACTTCACGCCAAGCACCTACGTCTCCCTCCCCCTTTATAAAATACTCAAGAGATCCTTTTCATAATAGGGGAGGTGATGGCCTAGTGGTATTAACACTCGACTATTAATCCAGAAACTCAGTTGATGTTCTGGGGACCTGGGTTCAAATCCCGCCATGGCAAATGATTTGCATTCAATGAAAAATATCTGGAATTAAGAATCTACTGATGACCATGAAACCATTATCTATTGTCGGGAAAACCCATCTGGTTCACTAATGTCCTTTAGGGAAGGAAATCTGCCATCTTTACCTGGTCTGGCCTAGATGTGACTCCAGAGCCACAGCAATGTAGTTGACTCCCAGCTGTCTTCCAAGGGAAACTAGGGATGGGCAATAAATGCTGGCCAGCCAACAACGACCATGTCCCATGAATAAATGAAGAAAATGCAAGAGATCTCTTATGCACAACAATGTTTTGACTCAGTGACACAGTGGTTAGCATTGCTGCCTCACAGCGCCAGGGACCCGGATTCAATTCAGGCCTTGGGTGACTGCCTGTGTGGACTTTGCACACAGGCAAAGTCCCTGTGTTCTCCCTGTGCCTGTGCTGAGCCTGGAGTTAACCAAACCACAATGAGGTGGAACAGAAGCCAGCAGTGTGGCAGATGTGGCAGCAGGCAACCTGGGTCAAACAGGGTACCAAGTAGCCTGATTCAGCCTAAGAGAATGGCAAGGAAGAGAAATGGTGCCAGTTCAAAGGGTAAGTAGTTAATAGTCGCCAAGGATGAGGGTGATCAGCTTGGGTCTTTATGATATTGAGCTGGAGGAAGTTGTGACTTATCCAACTGATGTTGGATAAACATTCTGCAAATAGGGGAACAGTCAAGATGTTGAGAGAAATAATGGAAAGATGGAGCTGGAGACAATCCTAACGTGTGAAGGTTAACAGTTCTTGTTGATGATGTTGCAAAGAGGTATTTTTCTAGAGGAAGAGGAGAGGCTTTAATAAAGGGCAGCATGGGAGAGGGAAGATGCTGGAGATGCAATGACTGTCTTTAGACAGGTAGGTAACTGAGGAGTGTCACTGCAGGTTAACCTGTGGTATGTACCGCAGTGAAGTCAATGAAGGAGGGCTGGTGTATCACAATCACCGTCACACCAAATGTTTCTGCAGCTTTTGGTGAGGGCCATTATTTTGTTATGAGGTGACCAGGGACTAGATTGTTGGGATTGAAACCTGGGAATGTGAGGAAAGAAGGGCACTGGACTGAGAAGCAAAATGGACAAGGTGCTAAGCGAGGAAAGGAAAGTTCTAAATGAGGGAGCAGTTGGAGGGGACGGATGAGTGAAAAGTGTTTCTTTTTAAGAAGGAAGGATGCCTGAGAAAGCAGAATTAATGATGACGTCAGCTAGCATTGGGGTCAAAATTGAGGTTGGAAAGAAAAACGGCGCAGGCATCTTGAAGAGAAGATAGAAACACAACATTGAAAATAGGAGCAGGAATAGGCCTTATGATACTTTGACTCTGCTCTGCCATTTAATATAACCGTGGCTGATCCCCTCTCTCAACACCATTCTCCCGCTCTCATTCCATACCCCTTGATGCCTTTAGAGTTTAGGCATCTGTCAACTTCCTTCTTGAATATATTCAGTGACTTGGCCTCTACAATCTTCTGAGGCAGAGAATTTCACAGGTTCACCACTCTCTGAGTAAAGATGTTGCACTTCCTCTCAGTCCTCAGTGGCCGACCCTGTATCCTGAGACTGTGACCCCCTGTTTTAGATCCCCACTCCCAGCCAGAGGAAACATCATCCCTGCATCTTGTCTGCCCATTTCTATCAGAATTTGATGCATTTCAATGAGATCCTCTCTCATTCTTCCAGACTCCAGTGAAGGTACGTTAATGAACACACTGAAACCCTTTACCATAACTGATCTGCCGTTTTTAAATACGATTTCCTGCTTCTGCTGCTGATTATGTGCAAGGTTTGAACTCTAGCTTGATTTATTGGCTCAATCTTTACAAGTTGACAGTGCGGTTTGCAGGACACAATGACTTCCATGATCCAGTTACCAATATACCAACCCGTTATAAAATACCCTGTAATGGAGCGTAATTTGTAAATTCTCTCTCTTTCGCTTAACTGGATTCCACAATACTTGAATAACCTGTTGATACACTTCAGAGGTAAGATCTGTTCAAAATAGCCTGCAATAAGCTGATATCAAACAGAACCTTCCTCAGGCTATGGTTTCACTCCAAAGATGTGCAGATTAGGTGGATTGGCCAAGCTAAATTGTCCCTTAGTGTCCAAAGATGTGTAGGTTGGATGATGGGCCATGCTAAATTGCCCCATAGTGTCCAAAGATGTGCAGATTAGCTGGATTGGCCATGCTAAATGCACAGGATTGCTAGGATAGTGCCAGGGATGGGCTTATGGGTAAGATGCTCTTTCAGAGAGCATGTGCAGACTCGATGGGCCAAATGGCCTCCTTCTGCACTGTAGAGATTCTGTGGTTCACTCCAGCTGCCACTCAGGTTACACTTACCGTGTTGGCTTGAAGTGTAACCAGCGCTAAGCAGTTGCAATGTAAACAGAGGACATTTCAGTCAGCTCCCCTCTGTGCTTAGGCTGGGCTCCACCCAGCCTAAGCACAGAGGGGAGCTGACTGAAATGTCCTCTTCCAGGCCGGATGCAGAGTATAACTTCAGCACTGCGGCACGGTAGCACAGTGGTCAGCACTGCTGCTTCACAGCTCCGGGGACCTGGGTTCGATTCCCGGCTTGGGTCACTGTCTGTGTGGAGTTTGCACTTTCTCCTCGTGTCTGCGTGGGTTTCCTCCCACAGTCCAAAGATGTGCGGGTTAGGTTGATTGGCCATGTTAAAATTGTCCCTTAGTGTCCTGAGATGCGTAGGTTAGAGGGATTAGTGGGTAAAATATTTAGGGATATGGGAGTAGGGTCTGGGTGGGATTGTGGTCGGTGCAGACTCAATGGCCCGAATGGCCTCTTTCTGTACTGTAGGGTTTCTATGATTTCTATGATTACTGGCAGGACGCAAAACCACTTTGCATCAATACTAAAGTTGGCCATCCAGTGAAACTGGACAGTTCCATTAATCGACTCTCAGCACTTCCAAATATTGCACCCAAAATTACAACTTCTGTACAATGAAGCAACATTAGCTGTCCTCAGCATTCCCATGTACAGATCCTGTACTATGCGGAAAGAAATCCCTAGTGTAACTGCAGAAGCTCCAACACTCTATCCTTAGCCTTTGCAAAATATACCACGGCATCTCAGTTTGTTGGGGATAGCCCACAGTGTTAACATTCAGCCCAGGTTACAAAGCATGTCTCAGAACCACGAGAATAACACTGCTGATGCTTGTTGAGTGTTTGAATATCTGAGCCAGCACTGGGTCGAAGTGCAACTAACTCAAACACTAATGCACTGCATCTTGACAGATTTCACTAGCAATGGAATGTATTTTTAAAAAAATTTCATCACATTTATCCTGTCACATTATCCAGACTGATTCTGAAAGGCTAACCTGTGTCAAAGTACTCCAATAATTACCTTCAAGACTGCTGTGTCTTAGAACAGGCAAACATAAAGCAAATTAAAGCGGCATGGTGGCACAGTGGTTAGCCACCTCACAGCCCCAGGGACCTGGGTTCGATTCCCGGCTTGGGTCACTGTCTGTGCGGAGTCTGCATGTTCTCCCCGTGTCTGCGTGGGTTTCCTCCGGACGCTCTGGTTTCCTCCCACAGTCCAAAAGATGTGCTGGTTAGATGCATTGGCCATGCTAAATTCTCCCTCAGTGTACCCGAACAGGCACTGGAGTGTGGCGACTAGGGGATTTTCACAGTAACTTCATCGCAGTGTTAATGTAAGCCGACTTGTGACACTAATAAATAAACTTTAAAAACTTAAACTTAACGTTACCATCAAAAAAAGTGTACCCCTGAAGTTGATGACTTCCTCATATAAACGTCTCCTGCCCAATCCTTTTGCACTGGTTTAAAATAAAAAGCTGGAAAATCTTGAAACAGACAATCTAAGTAACTAGTTTGGACGTGTGGTGTGTGCCTATGCTGTGAATGCAGCACGGCCCTGCTTTTGTTTCAAAAGTCGTCCAAAGTGTTTTATTAGCCAAAGAGGCAATAACAAAGGGCGTATATTTAGGAACAATTTTCTGACCAAGGCTTACACTCAAACATTAACCTGTTCTGTCTATTTACATGTATAAACAGATTATTTAAGTTTATTTATCCTCTCTCTGGAGTTGGAGATTGTGCTGTCTGAGTATTGCTGTTTTGGAAGCTGCAGAGAGAGAGGTATCCTTTTCTGTCTCTGAAGTCTGAAGACTGGAAGCTCTAGACTCCCAGTTTCCTTCTCTGTTTTGCTGTCTTGAGGATAGATCCTTCTCTGAAAACTGCTGTTTGGATTTCTGTCCATGGGTGTCAAAAATCTGGAAATCTAGAATCATTTGTTTTAGTGCTAACCAATTCTGAAGAAGGGTGTATCTCTATGGGCTATTGCTTTAAAATTGGAATACCAGAGATAGCTAGCTGTTAAGAATTATACTGTGTCTTGTTTAAGTCTTATAATTGGTAAAAGTTATGCTAATTCTTGTTGCTATATTTTAACTGTGTTCTTAAGTAAACTTGGTTTGAGAAAAGCTTCCTAGTGGGTCACTTGAATCATACCTGGAGTGGAACACATTATGCTCACCAATGCCAAAATCAAATGTAAAACTTAGGGTCTAGGCTAATTTCACAAAACACCTTGGAGTTTCTGGTCTGGGCCTTAACGTAATTAAAAATCTTACAGATGTTTTCACTCCCCATTTTTCCACATAAAAATTCCTACATGATATTTGCAATGTAAACAGCCCATATGAACCAGTCATACTGGAAAACCACCACAGGCAGCTGCATGTGATTACTGTGTGACAGTTTACATAGGCATCTTCCATTAAAAATGTCACCATAGGAATTTATGGTGGAAAAAAAATAATGGAACTGCGTATATGACTTTAAATTGGGGACTGAACTACACCTGTATGCATTGGGGTGGCACGGGGTGGCACAGTAGTCAGCACTGTTGCCTCACAGCGCCAGGACCCGGGTCTGATTCCCGCCTTGGGTCACTGTCGGTGTGGAGTTTGCACATTGTCCCGGTGTCTGCGTGGGTTTCCTCCGGGTGCTCTGGTTTCCTCCCACACAGTAAGAGTTTTAACAACACCAGGTTAAAGTCCACCAGGTTTATTTGGTAGCAAATACAATTAGCTTTCGGAGCGCTGCTCCTTCGTCAGACGGAGTGGAAATCTCCAAAGATGTGCGGGTTAGGTTGATTGGCCATGCTAAATTGACCCTAGTGTCAGGGGATTAGCAGGGTAAATATGTGGCGTTACGGGAATAGGGCCTGGGTGGGATTGTGGTTGGTGTAGACTCAATGGGCCGAATGGCCTCCTTCTGCACTGTAGGGATTCCATGATTCTAACAGAAGTAATTCTGAAGGATTTTTCGTTATCAAACCAATGTAAAATCATACAGTGCAGAAGAGGTCCTTTGACCATTCAAGTCTGCACCATAAGAAACACCTGACCTCCCATCTAATCCCATCTGCCAGCACTTGGCCCATAGCCCTGAATGTTATGACGTGCCAAGTGCTCATCCAGATACTTTTTAATGGATGTGAGGCAACCCGCCTCTACCACCCTCCCAGGCAGCACATTCCAGACTGTCACCACTCTCTGAGTAAAAAAGTTTTTCTTCACATCCCCCCCTAAACCTCCTGCCCCTCACTTTAAGCATATGTCTCCTTGTGACTGACCCTTCAACTAAGGGGAACAGCTGCCCCCTATCCATCCTGTTCTTGCCCCTCATAATCTTGACCATCTCGATCTGGTCACCCTTCAGTCTTCCCTGCTCCAGCGAAAACAAACCAAGCTCATCCAACCTCTCTTCATAATTTAAATGTTCCATCCCAGGCAGCATCCTGGTGAATCTCCTCTGAACCCACTCCAGTGCGTTCATGTCCTTCCGATAATGTGGCGACCAGAAATGCACACAGTAGTCCAGCTGTGGTCTCACCAAAGTTCTATACAACTCCATCATGACCTCTCTGCTTTTGTAATCTATATCCCGATTGATAAATGCAAGTGTCCCAAATGCCATTTTCACCACTCCGCTGCCATGCCCTTCCACCTTCAGAGATAGAAACATAGAAAAACTACAGCACAATACAGGCCCTTCAGCCCACAAAGTTGTGCCGAACATGTCCCTACCTTAACGATTACTAGGCTTACCTATAACCCTATAACTTACTAAGTTCCATGTACTTATCTAAAAGTCTCTTAAAAGACCCTATCGAATCCGCCTCCACCACCGTTGCTGGCAGCCCATTCCACGCACCCACCACCCCTCTGAGTGAAAAACTTACCCCTGACATCTCCTCTGTACCTACTCCCCAGCACCTTAAACCTGTGTCCTCTTGTGGCAACCATTTCAGCCCTGGGAAAAAGCCTCTGACTAACCACTCGATCAATACCTCTCAACATTTTAAACACCTCTGTCAGGTCACCCCTCATCCTTCGTCTCTCCAAGGAGAAAAGGCCGAGCTCACTCAACCTATCCTCATAAGGCATGCTCCCCAACCCAGGCAACATCCTTGTAAATCTCCTCTGCACCCTTTCTATGGCTTCCACATCCTTCCTGTAATGAGACGACCAGAACTGAGCACAAGTGTGTTCTGACCAGGGTCTTATATAGCTGCAACTTTATCTCACGACTCCCAAACTCAATTCCTCGATTGATGAAGGCCAGTACACCATACGCCTTCTTAACCACAGCTTCAACCTGCACAGCTGCTTAGAGCATCCTATGAACTCGGACCCCAAGATCCTTCTGATCTTCCACTCTCTGATCTGTGGAGAATCACGCCAAGGTCCCTTTGTTCCACAGAAGTGGAACCACATTTGTGAGACCACATTTGGAATATTGTGTGCAGTTCTGGTCACCTCACTATAAGAAGGATGTGGAAGCGCTGGAAAGAGTGCAGAGGAGATTTACCAGGATGCTGCCTGGTTTGGAGGGTAGGTCTTATGAGGAAAGGTTGAGGGAGCTAGGGCTGTTCTCTCTGGAGCGGAGGAGGCTGAGGGGAGACTTAATAGAGGTTTATAAAATGATGAAGGGGATAGATAGAGTGAACGTTCAAAGTCTATTTCCTCGGGTGGATGGAGCTATTACAAGGGGGCATAACTATAGGGTTTGTGGTGGGAGATACAGGAAGGATATCAGAGGTAGGTTCTTCACGCAGAGAGTGGTTGGGGTGTGGAATGGACTGCCTGCAGCGATAGTGGAGTCAGACACTTTAGGAACATTTAAGCGGTTATTGGATAGGCACATGGAGCACACCAGGATGATAGGGAGTGGGATAGCTTGATCTTGGTTTCAGATAAAGCTCGGCACAACATCGTGGGCCGAAGGGCCTGTTCTGTGCTGTACTGTTCTATGTTCTAAGCTCCTAGTGTCCTGCCATTCATTGAATACTTTCTCGTCAAATTACTCCTTCCAAAGTGTGTCACCTCACACCTTTCAGGGTTAAATTCCATCTGCCACATATCTGCCCATTTGACCATTCCACCTATATCTTCCTGTAGTCCAAGACACTCTGCCTCACTGTTAACCACCCGTCCAATCTTTGTGTCATCCGCCAAACTTACGAATCCTACCCCCCACATAGTCATCTATGTCGTTTATATAAATGAAGAATAATAGGGGACCCAGCACAGATCCCACATGAAAAGGATGGCAGTGATCCAAGTCGTACAAGTGTAAAAACTCTAGACAAATTCAATCTTCACTTTGAAACATTAAAGGAGTACCCTCCAGCAAAATATACCTTTCTGTATTCACCACAGGAGGAACCGGAGCAAAGAAAACCTTTATCTTATTCTGCGTATTGCCAGCATTTTCTTTTTTTAAAATCTGATACTAATTTTACTCCCAGCATAGTTCATCTACCTCAGGCAACACATGGAAACACATTTAACTCTCACTGTTTCACAACATGGAAAGGTACAGGACAGGTAAGCTGCAGCCCCTCCAGCCATTAAGCTTTGCGCAATGCAACATAACAAGTACTTTGAATCTAGGCTGTTAAGCAAAGATTGTTAACCTGATTGAGGAGTTCAGATAATGTCACAAACATTAACAAAGCCAGAGCGATTTATCCGGTCAGGTAAACCTTGAGGTCATGTTGTAGCCCACTACACTTCCAATTCTAATTACGGGAAGGTTGACTTTTGACATTTTTTTGTCAGCAGCAACAGTAGGTAACAGCAGCTTTCCACTAAATGCATCACAGGCTAGCCTGATTCCAAAATGGAGGTGTTGTTTTAAATATATATGTAGATCTACACATTATATATCTAAAACACTACGGGAAAAAACTGGCAAATTGCTAAGTCTTTGTGCGTGATCTTACCTGCCGTTCTCGCCACGCTCCCGCAGTAGCAAAGTCGGAGAATTTGACGGCCAGCCAAATCTCCGTTCACTGCGGAAAGTCCCGCCAGTGTGAACAGTGGGAAGATTCCGGCCTTAGAAGCATCTTAATTTTGTTGTCAAAGACAGAGGCCGGGATTTTCTGGCCCCGCCATGGTAGAATCTGCCGTGAGGAATGTGGTGGCGGGTCAACCTAAAGTCCCTTGATTTACGGCGGGATCGGACTATGCCGGCAGCGGACGGGGCCGGAAAATCCTGCCCAGGGGCGCAGGACAAATCAGCAATGAGCCGATTATTCCTCAGTGTTAATTTTGTTTGACTAACATGCCTGTGAAGCACCTTAGGATGTTTTACTGTGTTTGAGACCCAATAGAATTGCAAAGTGTTGCTAAAGTTTAAAGTTTATTTATTAGTGTCATAAGTAGGCTGACATTAACACTGCAATGAAGTTTCTGTGAAAATCCCCTAGTCGCCACACTCTGGCACCTGTTTGGGTACACTGAGGGAGAATTTAGCATGGCCAATGCACCCAACCAGCGAGTCTTTCAGACTATGGGAGGAAACCGGAGCACCCGGAGGAAGCCCACGCAGACACGGGGAGAACTTGCAGACTCTGTACAGACAGTGACCCAAGCTGGGAATCGAACCCAGACTCCGACGCTGTGAGGCAGCAGTGCTAACCACCGTGCCACCCCCCTTGTTGTAATGCTACTTCGAATCTTACGCCCAATCTAAAATGGAATCAGGGGCCCTTCTTTAGAACATAAGATGATAAGAAATAGGAGCAGGAGTGGGCCATCTAGCCCCTCAAGCCTGCTCCGCCATTCAATAAGATCATGGCTGATCTGATAGTGGGTTCAGTTCCACTTACCCGCCCGCTCCCCATAGCCCTTAATGGTTAAAAATCTATCTATCTGTGACTTAAACACATTTAACGAGGTAGCCTCCACTGCTTCATTGGGCAGAGAATTCCAAAGATTCACTAACCTCTGGGAGAAGAAGTTCCTCCTCAACTCTGTTCTAAAAGTAAGCATTAGTAAGCACTTAGTAAGCATTCTGTATCTTAGTCCACTATCTTTTGAGCTGCTCACAGTGCAGCATATCTCACTGTACTGTGCTGTAAATGCCCAGCTTCCAGTATGGGCTCCACTATAAAGAGCACAGTGTAGATATCATCGGGGCACGTCCCAGCCAGCGAATCCATCACAGCTGCACTGGACAAACAAGCTCAATATGACTGGCAAAATCAGTAACATTGATCTATTCCTGC
Organism: Mustelus asterias; assembly: GCF_964213995.1. NCBI lineage: Eukaryota > Metazoa > Chordata > Chondrichthyes > Carcharhiniformes > Triakidae > Mustelus > Mustelus asterias. Next base: position 103,915,398 of record NC_135810.1, on the reverse strand, counting down.
GCTGTGTCAATATGGTAACCAGTACAGGTCGACCCTTCTGTTGAAATACGCTCAATGGTGTCACAAGAGGAGTGAAGCACTTTGATCAAATGATCTGCACATGTAACATATACTGCTCTCCAAGGCTGCCCTTAAATCGCTGCAGCTTGTTTCTGACTTGCTCTGTGAAGGGGAAAGAGCCAGTCCAATGCCGGAATCTCCACATCAGGGGAAAGAGCTGCAGGAATACATAAAGCAAATGGTGTCCTGCCAGAGAGCCAGAACACAGTCCCTTCCCACCCCGACGCCAGTGCAGCGTTTATTGTGCTCTGTCTGGGAGATGTGTAGGTTTGTGCGGTACTCACTGTTTCAATCATCAGGTCACCCACTTTCTGCTTCTCATGCCAGTTTTGGACGCAGTGATGAGCCTGCTCCAAAAACTTCTCGTGATGCTCCAGAATTTCCGGAATCTGGAAAAACATATCGTCCACGAGGGCCAGGTCGCAGATACATGAATTCTCCGGCTGCTTCAGGGGCCTCATGTAGCCCTGTCAGAGAGAGAGAGAGAGAGATACCCAACCAATTAATAATCGGCCGCAGTAAAGGGAATTAGTAAATCAGCTTCTCATTATCCCCATCAGAATTCCAGAGTATCTGGTGCCAGTTTCATGCCCCTTCTCATAATGGGTGATGCTGCACAGTTTACAGCTTGGCGGACGGTGCCAAACCTGTGAAATGTACATGACTGATTCCAATTCCCAACCTCATTTTAAATTCTGTTCCTCATGCGCTGCCTATTATAGCTATTCTTAAACTTCTTGGCACAAGCACAGTGTCTAAAGCAACATGGAGCTGTGACAGGGAAACAATGAGATATCCGTCTCTCGGAGGAACCCGGAAAGGTGAGCCCACCCTTGCTCCACCCCCGGGACCAGCAAACCTGGTGCAGGTGCAGCATCGAGCTTAGGATTTTACACCGTTTGCCGTCTGCAAATTCTGCAACACTTTCCCATAGACCAACTTGCGGAAAAATGTGAAAATGTGTCAACTGACGGTGAGGCGATTCAAATCGGGGACGCACAAGAGGGGCGGCACGGTGGCACAGTGGTCAGCACTGCTGCCTCACAGCACCAGGGACCCGGGTTCGATTCCCGGCTTGGGTCACTGTCTGTGTGGAGTTTGCATGTTCTCTGCGTGGGTTTCCTCCGGGTGCTCCGGTTTCCTCCCACAGTCCAAAAATGTGCAGGTTAGGTGCGTTGGCCATGCTAAATTCTCCCTCAGTGTACCCGAACAGGCACAGGAGTGTGGCGACTAGGGGATTTTCACAGTAACTTCATCGCAGTGTGAATGTAAGCCTACTTGTGACTAATGAATAAACTTTAACTTTTTTAAGAGGCCGGAACTGGAGGGAGAGCAGAGATCTCATCTCATCTCAGAGGTGTGTGGGTCTGCAGGAGATTGGAGAGGGTGATGATAGAATCATAGAATAGTACAGAAGGGGGTCATTCGGCCCATCGAGCCTGCACCCTATCCGCATAACCCCATATATTTAACCAATCTGGAAACAAGGATTGAGACATTTGAAATCAAGGCGTTGCCAGACAGAGAACCATTGGAGGTTAGCAAGAAGAGGAGTGATGGGTGCACTGGAACCTGTGCAAGTTAGGGTCCACACAGCAAAGCTTTGGATGAGTTCCAGTTCATGGAAGTTTACTTTCAACTTGCTAATGCGTGCTGGGAGAGCAAGATCATTGATTCAACCTAGTATATATAATACAACATGCATCATATTATAATGCCCATTGTAACATATTACTATAATATTAATTAATATTATTATCAATTATTTTGTATGCAATAGCACATTATAAATTACAGGCATGTGGCAGGAAGCAACATTAATATTGTATGGCATAATATACACTAAGGTGTCTATAGCGGAATATATTGCACAGTATATAAGCCTGGATTTATGTAGATTTATTGATAATAATGGTGAATCTGTCAGCGTTCACATCATCACTCCACTGAACCTGACAGCAACTTCTGGAGTCGGTCCATGTGGAGAATAATACAGGAATCCCCGAGAAGCTTTTCCGTGATTCTCCAGAGGGTGCGCTGTTTTGACCTCCCGCCCCCCGTACCTTGTTGAACAAGGTGTAACCGTGGACGAAATATTTAGGATGGAGGGGGCTGGCGGGGATCACATCCCCGTCGACTCCAACAGGCCCGCTGATATTTCACACTCTAACAAGCAGCGATTGGCAGAAGACAGGGCTTTCGTTCTCACTTGGGTAGAAGTCCTGCCTTGGAGAGCTGCCAGCCAGAACCTCACAGTTTCTCTCCCTGAGTTCCATCAGATTGGCTGGCAGCTCTCCAGTCACCCCGGGCATAGCGCTGCAGTGGCCGGAAGAGGCACTGCAGCAACGTGCCTGGAACTAAGTGCCGCAGTCAAGATAAGGGACAGAGGGCCCGGGAAGGGGAGGGTAAGGGTCACCTAGGGTGTCACAAGGTGGGCTTTTGGGCTCCTGAGGGATAGACCATTGAGGGAGGGAGGTCTGGAGGTCTCAGCACCCTAATGGGAGGGTGACCACTATCAGAATAGGGATTCTGATGGAGACAACAGCACCTTCCTGCCTGAGATGTAGATTTGCTCATTTCATCCCCCCAATCCGTCATTCAGCCGCCTGCCTAAATATTGAGGATGGATGGAAAAAGGCTCTTAAGTTGCAATTAATGGCAGCCTGGGCTGCACGAAGAAAGCAGCATCTCTCTGTCTCTCGTTTTCTCTCCAGTAGTGTTCTAAAAGCTCGAGCCTGCTAACCTAAGTCAAATCAAGTATGCCTGTGTTTTGCTAACTAATTTTAAAAAGAGATTTAAGTCAATAAGAGAAATATTGCTTGATTGGAACTCATAGTGATAGGTTAGCAGTTAAGAATTGTATCTTGACATATTTAAATATTGTTCAATTGTTAAAAATTAAGCTAATTCATTTGTTTAAATTAAACTGTGTTGTTAAATCAAATTTGTTTTGATAAAAGCTTCTCAGTGTGTCAGTAGAATCGGGCCTGGAGTGAAACTGCGGCACTTAGTTCCAGTCATGTTGCTGCAGTGCCTCTTCTGGCCACTGCAGCGCTATGGCCTGAGGGACTGGAGAACTGCCAGCCAATCTTATCCTCACATTAATGCCAAAATAGAAAAATTGTTGGGGTCTAGACTGACCTCATAATATACCTTGGGGTTTCTAGTCTGGTACCCTAACAATATACATACTATGTTGCATGATATAATACAGAACATATTAGTCTGTTTCATTAACATTATATTTTATGCACATGGGGCAGGATTTTACGGTCCTCGTTCGGGCGAGAGCGGAAATTCCCACCCGAGGTCAACGGAGATTTCCACTGTCGAACCATCGCCTGCGCCAATTCCATGGCGGGTGAGGTGGTAGAGTGCCGGCCATAATACTTAAAAATGCACATTATAGAATCATAGAATCATGCAGTGCAGAAGAGGCCCTTTGGCCCAAGGAGTCTGCACTGACATGTGTGAAACATCTGAACTTCCACCTAATCCCATCTGCCAGCACTTGGCCCACAGCCCTGAATGTTATGATGTGCCAAGTGCTCATCCAGATACTTTTTAAAGGATGTGGGGCGACTCACCTCCACCACCCTCCCAGGCAGCGCATTCCAGACCCTCACCACCCTCTGGGTAAAAAGGTTTTTCCTCACATCCCCTCGAAACCTCCTGCCCCTCACCTTGAACCCATGTCTTCTTGTGACTGACCCTTTGACTAAGGGGAACAGCTGCTCCTTATCCACTCTGTCCATGCCCCTCATAATCTTGTACACCTCGATCAGGTCGCCCCTCAATCTTCTCTTCTCCAATGAAAACAACCCAAGCCTATCCGACCTCTCAAGTGTTCCAACCCACAGAGCATCCTGGTGAATCTTATACTTATTATTTAACAATTGTCTGTACGCTCCCAAACTTGTGTTTGCGATTGGATCCCAAGGCATCTGCCAGCCTGACTGATTCCATTCCACAGAAAACACGCTCAGCCCACGGAAGTTACCAGCGAAGTGTAAAAAGTGCCAAGCTCAGAGCAGAACTGCCAACTGTGAACGATGTGTTTCGCAAGCACACAGCATTTATTTCTTGGCTCAGGTTTCAGGGAATCCTTAAAGACTGTCCTTCTGCATAAAATTTCATCAACCAGCTGCCTTGGCATCCGGAGCCCTTGCCCCAGAGCACAGGGAGAGCGGAGGTCAGAGTTCATATGGATGGCTGAATCGGTGCAGAAGAGGCTCTTCAGTCCATCCAGTCAGCATCGACACATTAGAAACACCTGACCTCCCACCTAATTCCTTTAACCAGCACTTGGCCCATAGCCCTGCATGTTAAGATGTGCCAAGTGCTCATCCAGATACTTTTTAAAGGATGTGAGGCATCCCGCCTCCACCACCCTCCCAGGCAACGCATTCCAGACCATCACCACCCTCTGGGTAAAAAGCTTTTCCTTACATCCACCCTCAACCTCTTACCCCTCACTTTGACCTTATGTTCCATCATGACTGACCCTTCAACGAGGGGGAACAGCTGCTCCTTATCCACTCTGTCCATGTCCCTCATAATCTTGTACATCTCGACCAGGTCGCCCCTCAGTCCTCTCTGCTCCAATGAAAATAACCCAAGCCTATCCAACCTCTCTTCATAATTTAAATGCTCCATCCCAGGCAACATCCTGGTGAATCTCCTCTGCACCCCCTCCAGTGCAATCACATCCTTCTGATAATGTGGCGAACGGAATTGCACACAATACTCTAGCTGTGGCCTCACTAAAATTCTATACAACACCAACATGGCTTCCCTGCTTTTGAAATCTTTGCCTCGATTGATAAAGGCAATTGTCCCATATGACTTTTTCACCACCTACTAACATGCCCTTCCGCTTTCAGAGATCTGTGGACAAACACGTCAAGGTCCCTTTATTCCACAGAATGTCCTAGTCCGACCATTCATTGACTACTTTCTTGTCAAATTACTCCTTCCAAAATGTATCACCTCACACTTCTCAGGGTTAAATTCCATTTGCCACTTATTTGCCCATTTAACCATTCCATCTATATCATCTTGTAACCCAAGGGACTCCGCCTCACTGTTAACCATCCGTCCAATCTTTGTGTCATCCGCAAACTTACTAATCCTACATAGTCACCAATGTCATTTATATAAATGACAAATAATAGGGAGCCCAACACAAATCCTTATGGTATGCCACTGGAAACTGGCTTCCAGTCACTAAAGCAGCCATCTGTCATCACCCTCTGTCTCCTACAACTGAGCAAGTTTTGAATCCACTTTATCAAAATACCCTGTACCCCTTGTGAATTTATCTGCTTTACAAATCTCCCATGTGGGACCTTGTCAAAGGCTTTACTGAAATCCAGATAAACTACATCGACTGCACTATCCTTGTCTACACACCTGGTCACCTCCTCAAAAAATTCAATCAAATTTGTTAGGCATGACCTCCCTCTGACGCAGCCATGCTGACCAGCCCTGATCAAACTTAGCCTCTCCAAGTGGAGATAGATGCTCTCCTTCAAAAGGTTCTCTAATAGTTTCCCTACCACTGATGTGAGACTCTGGTCTTTAGTTCCCTCGTTTATCTCTACAACCCTTCTTAAATAGCGGAACCACATTAGCTGTTCTCCAGTCATCTGGTACCTCCCCCATAGCCAGAGAGGAATTGAAAATTTGGGTCAGAGCCCCTGCAATCTCCTCCCTTGCCTCACACAGCAGCCTAGGGCACAACTCATCTGGACCTGGAGATTTATCCACTTTTAAGTTTGCCAACCCCTCCAATACCTTGTTCTTCCCTATGTTAATTTGATCAGGAACCTCACAGTTTCTCTCCCTGAATTCCATACCATCGTGCTCATTCTCTCGGGTGAAGACGGATGTGAAGTATTCGTTCAACACTCTCCCAATGTCTTCTCACTCCACCCACAGATTGTCCCCTTCGTCCTTAATGGGCCGTACTCTTTCCTTGGTTATCCTCTTCCCATTGATATGCCTATAGAATATCTTGAGATATTCCCTACTTTTACCAGCCAGAGCTTTCTCATATCCCCTTCATTGCATTCCTAGTTGCTTTCTTAAGCTCCACCCTGCACTTTCTCTACCTCCACTGATCTGCTCCCCTTGTACTTTTGAAAAGCCTTTCTTTTCCTTCTCATTGTATCCTGAATATCTCTGGTCATCCCTGGTTCTTTGGGCTTGTTATTTCTACCCATCACCCTCGAGGGAACATGCTGGGCTTGCACCCTCCCCATTTCCTTTTTGAATGCTCCCACTGCTCTTCTGGAGATTTCCCCAAAAGTAGCTGTTCCCAGTCTACCTTGGCCAGCTCCTGTCATATTTTACTAAAATCTACTCTCCCCCAATCCAAAACATTTTTTTGCAGCTTGTCTCTTTCCTTGTCCATAACAAGCTTGAATTGTACCATGTTGTGATCGCTATCACCAAAATGCTCCCCCACTGCCACCTCAGCCACTGTCTGGCTTCATTCCCCAGAATCAGGTCCAGCACAGCTCCCTCCCTTGTTGGACCCTCCACATATTGATTTAAAAGGTTCTCCTGCACACATTTCAAGAAATCCACTCCTTCCACGTCCTTAACACGACCTATGTCCCAGTTAATATCGAGAAACTGGGATAATATAATCCCAGTTTCACCTAATATAATAACCCCATTGTTATTGTTTTTACACACCTCCACAAACTGAGCACATATTTGCTCTTCAATGTCCCTCTGACTATCTGGGGGTCTATAATAAACACCCAACAATGTGGCTGCCCCTTTTTTATTCCTAAGCTCTACCCACAAAGCTTCATTTGATGCCCCCTCGAAGATATCATCTCCCCTTACTGCAGCAACTGACTCCTTAACTAATAATGCAAGGCTGAATCCAGGGCCTAAAGAGGCTCACGGCTGTGGCCCAAAGAAGTTGGTGTGGAGATGCCGGCGTTGGACTGGGGTAAACACAGTGAGTTTTAACAACACCAGGTTAAACACCAAAGAAGCTGCCACAGAAGCCTGAAAATATATTTACAGAATACTGAGAGGCCTAGATAGAGTGGGCCTACAGAAGATGTTTCCACGAGTGAGAGAGACTAGAACTCGAGGGCACAACCTCAGAGTGAAGGGGCGATCCTTTAAAACTGAGATGAGGAGGAATTTCTTCAGCCAGAAGGTGGTGAATCTGTGGAACTAATTGCCACAGAGGGCTGTGGAGGCCAGGTCATTGAGTGTCTTTAAGACAGAGATAGACAGGTTCTTGATCAATAAGGGGATCAAGGGTTACAGGGAGAAGGCAAGAGAATGGGGATGAGAATCATATCAGCCATGATTGAATGGCGGAGCAGACTCGATGGGCCGAATGGCCTAATGCTGCTCCTATATCTTATGGTCCTATGCTTATGGTCACCCAGAGACAAGAGATAAAGGGTGTTAAAAAAATGTCTTGCATTGCCAATTATTCTCAGTGAAAATACTGACCAGCTGTGAGTTCCTGGATAGTAATCCAATCAAAGGTTCCCGGTCATGTTTTGACGAAAAATTAATGGTTGAATTTTCTCCGTCAGCTATTTAGAATATTTATTTTTAATTGGCAGACCACCTGTGGTGTTCGTCACAGATAGTCGAAGGAAATTTTTATTTTTGGATGTTATCATATGTGACAAGAAAGTTGTAACACTTGTAGTAAGTGTTTGTTCGGCACAGATTTGCTGTAGGAGTGAATTCAACAGAATCTGCCACTTCCCAGATGTGATCCAGCGCATAGAAATTTTCAAATGTTTCCTGTGGCAAATAGCTGCGCAGGTAAAGTGGATAATCCCGCAGTGAGTGAAAGTGGAACCAGGGTGCACAGGGCATTAAACCGTACATCTCTTTAACCAGTCAGACTGAAGGATTGTGAAATCAGCTGTGAATCATAGAATCCCTACAGTGCAGAAAGAGGCCATTCGGTCCATCAAGTCCCACCCAGGCCCTATTCCCGTAACCTCACATATTTATCCTGCTAATCCCCTGACAATAGGATCAATCTAGAATGGCCAATCAACCTAACCCGCACATCTTTGGACTGTGGGAGAAAACTGGAGCGCCCGGAGGAAACCCATGCAGACATGGGGAGAACGTGCAGACTCCACACAGACAGTGACCCGAGGCCGGGAATCGAACCCGGGTCCCTGGCGCTGAGAGGCAGTAGTGCTAACCATGGTGCCAACGTGCCACCCCAGCTCTGCAGCAATCATAAGAAAATTTAAGTTAGGGGGCCAATTCCCGACTCTCCAAACTCAACTTGGGAAAAACTTTGACGTATGTTTGGCTTTTCGTTCGGGGGGGGGGGGGGGGGGGGGGGGGGCGCGCTGTGTGTGTGCATGTGTGTAGGGGGGGTGGGGGTGTGTGTGTGTGTGTGTGTAGGTGCTAACTGGCATTGGGTCACCACTGCCAGAAACTGAGAGGCAGCAGCCACAGTGGATGCCAAGGGCGTCTGATTGAAAGGCTCTGCCGCTTGGTGCTCTTGGACTTTGCCCTAATTGTAATAAAAACAGTAAGTCCCTCTCTCTCTCACCCTTCACACTCCCTCACATCCCACACACTCCCAATGCCCCTACCATGCCAACTCATGCCCCCCCCACCATCATGGCCCCTTAATGCCAACTCATGCCCCCTCCCCCCCACCATCATGGCCCCTTATACACTCAATGTCAAATTAAGACCCCACAGAACTCCCATTCGTTTCATAGCAATCTATGTTCCTCTGCCCACTCCCATGGCCCCTTATACCCTCCATGCCAATGTATGCTTTCTACATTCTTCATGTCCCTCATACCCTACATGCCAACTTAGAGCTGCCTCATGTCAACCCATGTCCCCATCAACCACCCGTTGCCCTCCATGGGCATACATTAAGAGCCATGCTGAGATTAAATAAAATAATGTTCTAAGTATCTATTACAGGCTTCAGTATATTGAAAACCACTCTCATTAATTAAAGCGCACTCAATATATTTAAATCCCTTCAAGTACTCAATCCCTTTCAAAAACAAACAATTGTATTCGTAGCCCAATATCAAGGACAGCTAATCCCTTTATAACCACTTGGAACAGTCAATCAAAATGTAAACTTGCGATGATGGGTTGTAGAAGCAACCAAACAGTACTAATACTATAATGATAACCCTCAGGCTTATGCCAACAGCATCTTTTGTAATTGCAAGCGAGATTTAAACGAGTTCCACAGGCCACATCCACTTTTTATGCTCAAATTCATATCTACTCAACCCCAATGAGGTCTCTGGCCTCAACAAAGGGGTACCTGGCCTCTCCAAAGAACTCTATCGGTTTACACCTTTTCCTCAAATCCGTAAATCCTATGCATTGTGTTTCACAAATTTTGACAATTCAATTGCTTCTAAATCAAGACAACTGCACTTTTAAACATGCAACTGCCTCCTTGAACTGCCGATATGTGAAATGCATGAGTCACAAAAAGTTACTATACAGGTACAGCCACTATGTAAGAAGTCTAAAGGAATGATATCCTTCATTGTGAGAGGAGCTGAACATTAAAGTAAGGAGGTTATGCTTCAGTTATACGCGGCATTGGTGAGATCTCATAGAAACATAGAAAATAGATGCAGGAGTAGGCCAATTGGCCCTTCGAGCCTGCACCACCATTCAATATGATCATGGCTGATCATGCACTTTCAGTATCCCACTCCCGCTTTCTCTCCATATCCCTTGATCCCTTTACCCGCAAGGGCCACGTCCAGCTCTCTCTTGAACATATCTAACAAACTAGCCCCAACAACTTTCTGTGGTAGAGAATTCCACAGCTTCACAACTCTGAGTGAAGAAGTTCTTCCTCATCTCATTCCTGAGTGGCTTTACCCTTATTCTTAGACTGTGACCCCTAGTTCTGGACTTCCCCACCATTCTTCTCACATCTAGCCTGTCCAGTCCCATTCAGGTTGTATATGTTTCTATGAGATCCCCTCTCATTCTTCTAAATTCCAGTGAGTACAAGCCCAGTCCATCTAGTCTCTCTTTGTATGTCAGTTTTGTGTGCAGTTTTGGCCTCCTTATTTAAGGAAGGATGTAAATGCACCGGAGACAGTTTAGAGGAGGTTGATTAGATTAGTACCTGGAATAAGCAGGTTGTCTTATGAGGAAAACTTAGATTTGATTTGATTTCATATTGTCACATGTATTGGGATATAGTGAAAAGTATTGTTTCTTGCGCGCTATACAGACAAAACATACCATTCATAGGGTACATAGGGGAGAAAGAAAGGACAGTGTGCAGAATGAGGTGTTACTGTCATAGCTAGGGTGCCGAGAAAGATCAACTTAATATACGGTAGGTCCATTCAAATGTTTTCAAGATTGATGACATAAATGCTGATTGGCTGGCAAGCCACTCTGTGAAATTTGTCTCAGTTGTATCTGCCATGGATTCTGGGTTTTACAGCGTAAGTGCATTATCTAAGATAATGTCTAGTGTTTGATTTGTTTGAGTAAAAATTCTTTTGCTTTAATTGTGGAATCATGTGGCTCCATTCTTTCAGTAAATTATTGTGCCTTCGGGTTTCTTCTTTTTAAAGAAAAGGTTACCGGTTTTGACAGAGATCGTAACACTCTATTTGTCGCATGAGGTCAGTGCTGGCATACACTATTGCCTCCGATCACTCTATCATCCAATCTGCTGCGTGTTTGCCACCTCTGCTGCTTATCCCTGGTCAATGCTGTTCTTGCCACTGGTCCCACTGTATCTTGTCTTCTCCTCCCATTCTCCTTCTTCCTCTCTCATACAGAAGAAAGACTCTGACAATTACAACACTGAAGCCAAAAGGCAGCAAGTATATTAACCATATCGGTGTATTCAGAGGATAGAACGTTTGAGATTGTCACAAGTAACATCCAAGATGGGATTTTCTGGCCGTGCTCACCCCAAGACCGGAAAATCCCGTTCGAGGGCCACGGACATTTGTGTGATCCTGTCCCGCCCACTATGATTCCCATGGCGGGCGGGACGGGAAAATTCCGCCCCCAGAGTCACATCATCTGAGCTCTTTCAATCAAGGTATGAAATTTCTTGAGCCAGAGGATGGTGAATCTATGGAATTCATTGCCACAGAAGGCTGTGGAGGCCAAGATATTGGGTGTATTTAAGACAGAGATAGATAGGTTCTTGATTGGTACGTGGCTCAAAGGTTACGGGGAAAAGGCGGGAGTCCAAAGATGTGTAGGTTAAGTGGATTGGCCATGCTAAATTGCCCCTTAGCATCAGGGGACTAGCTAGTGTAAAGGGACCGGTGATCTGTGTAACTTATATCTGCCATTCTTGGGCTGGGGCTGTCGTCACGAACCCACTTGGTTGTCAACTGTAGCCAGGCCGGCTGTTCAACTTTCACCGCAAATTAACCCTTGGGATATAAAACACTGAAGGAACTCCAATAGCGTCTCTATCAAAGCAGATAAGGCTGATCTCCACATAGTGCTGATTCCAGCAACAGCCGGGACCTTACAACAGATCCCGGCTGCCATGTGCTGAAGCCAGTCACGTTCCACATTTGAGATAACGCTGTGATTTAGACTAATACAGGATTTCCTTTAATTGCTGAAAGGGGAATAAAGCGATTTCCTGCCACTGAGGCTTTGCTGAGATTCCGAAGCGCTGTTAATTTTGCCGGAGGCGATTCAGAGCAAATGACACGTAGCAGGAACAGTGTCACACTTAGTTACATCTCACTCAGAAAGCGGCCCGCTCGATTCATGAGGCAGCCCTCGCCAATGCAAGTGCCGCACAGTTCCCCATTCCATATTTTATTGAAAATAAAAATGGAAATAACAGAAATACGGTGCAGACTGAGAAAACAGTGAGTTAATTGTGGACGGTCCTTATTGAAAGCACAAAGGTGGCAGGGGAGTTTTTCAAAATTGAATTTCACTTGGAAAGATTTCACATTAGAATCATAGAATCCCTACAGTGCAGAAGGAGGCCATTCGGCCCATCGAGCCCGCACCGACCACAATCCCACCTAATCCCGTAACCCCACATGTTTACCCTGCTGGTCCCTCTGACACTAAGGGGCAATTTAGCATGGCCAATCCACATCTTTGGACTGTGGGAAGAAACCGGAGCACCCGGAGGAAACCCGGGGGGAGGGGAGGATGTCAATAGATGTTATGCTGCAACTTGTACAGGACCTTGGTGAGACCACATTTGGAATATTGTGTGCAGTTCTGGTCACCTCACTATAAGAAGGATGTGGAAGCGCTGGAAAGGGTGCAGAGGAGATTTACCAGGATGCTGCCTGGTTTGGAGGGTAGGTCATATGAGGAAAGGTTGAGGGAGCTAGGGCTGTTCTCTCTGGAGCGGAGGAGGCTGAGGGGAGACTTAATAGAGGTGTATAAAATGATGAAGGGGATAGATAGAGTGAACGTTCAAAGACTATTTCCTCGGGTGGATGGAGCTATTACAAGGGGGCACAACTATAGGGTTCATGGTGGGAGATATAGGAAGGATATCAGAGGTAGGTTCTTTACACAGAGAGTGGTTGGGGTGTGGAATGGACTGCCTGCAGTGATAGTGGAGTCAGACACTTTAGAAACATTTAAGCGGTTATTGGATAGGCACATGGAGCACACCAGGATGATAGGGAGTGGGATAGCTTGATCTTGGTTTCAGATAAAGCTCGGCACAACATCGTGGGCCGAAGGGCCTGTTCTGTGCTGTGCTGTACTGTTCTATGTTCTATGTCTCCAAGGGCCTCGTAGAATACAAGCTCCCTGATTAGGCAAGTGGAGGCTGGTCCAAGACGGAAGGAGCAGAGGGGGAGGGGAGGGTTAAAACGAGCTGGATCCACCAGGCTGGTGGCTGAAAGACTCGGGGCTGACCTGCACTCCGTAGCCACTTTACGGCATTTTGAACGCACTGTAAATAAGGATGATTGGTGATGGAAGACTAATCTTGGTAAGATAATTGCAGACATTTTGCCGTGTGACTTGAAGAAATGTTGCTACCTTCCTATCACGTCCTTCAGATGAGATATTAAATCGAGGCCCTTCTGCCCACTCAGTTGGAACTGAAAAATCTGTCAGCCCTATCTGAGGAGGAACGGAGGAGTTCTTCCAGTATCCGGGTCAAATTTCAACCTTAACCAACGACAGATGTTGCTCATTCATCTCATCCACTGAGTGGAGATCTTGCTGTGATCAAATTAGCTGCCAGATTTACACATTTAAAGGTCATTAATTGGAGATGAAAGCTGGGATTTCATCACAGTGTGTGATCCCCAATGTCGTAACGGGCACTGTGCACCACTCCACTTTCAAACTGCGGCCTTTTAGCCACGTGGTTATAATTAAAATTCTAATTGCCAGCGGAAAACACAATCGAGTTCGCGGCGGAGAAGCTATTTATTGGTGAAACCTGCCATCAGCTGATGTTGCTGCACCTATGGACAGCCTGTTAAAGAGCCCTGGGTCAAACAGGGAGACTCTGAATCGTAGCCACAACTTTCCAGCCCGACTGCACTCTCATTAACATAACCATTATTGAGAGCACAAAGGTGGCAGCAGAGTTTTTCAAAATTAAATTTCACTTGTAAAGGTTTCACATTAGAATCATAGAATCCCCACAGTGCAGAAGGAGGCCATTCGGCCCATCGAGCCTGCACCAACAACAATCTCACCTATCCCTGGAACCACACACATTTACCCTAGCTAGTCCCTCCGATACTAAGGGACAATTTAGCTTGGCCAATGCACCTAACCCACATATCTTTGGGCTGTGGGAGGAAACCGGAGCACCTGGAGGAAACCCACGCAGACACGGGGGAGAATGTGCAAATTCCACCCAGACAGTCGCCTGAGGCCAGAGCTGAACCCGGGTCCCTGGCGCTCTGAGGCGGCAGTGCTGACCACTGCGCCACATTTTATTCACGAGGCATCATTGTTATTTTTTGGCACTCGTTCAGTGAGAGAGTGAAATGTACTGACACGCCCCATGATTGGCACGTGTTGATGGTTACAGGGGAGTTCCAGACATTTCCTTTCTTGTGGAAGAAACAATGCGTTGTTTTTTTAATTCACCCAAATCCAATGTTCACATTCATATTCAGTACTCACCACTCTGCGGTTAGCTGACCCTCTCAATTCATCATAAAGGACATTGTCTGAAGTAATCACAGTGAGGGAAATTCGAAATGTTGTACGTGAACTCCAAGCTCTGTAAAGACTCTGCCAACCAACACCCGGAGATGGATCCACATATAGACAGCACTGACATCAGCCGTCAGGCCCCTCATTTTCTTACCTTGACTGACTATCTGCACCGCCGCCACCCCAGCACTCACAGAACACCAGGCCCATACTAGTTCCATGCTTCCAAGCCCAGTCCAAAAACCTCCTGCCCACTGACTCGCCCTCGCTGGTCCCGGGCCTCCAAGCAGGAGGCCATTCTCCTGCTCACCTTCCTCGTGCCGTAAATCAAAGGAAAATCCTGCCCTTACACACAACCCCACCAAGCCGCCTTTAAACGATCGTGAACTGGGTGCCATGAGACTTTCGTGCGCTGTTAACTTTGTCTTAACGGTAATAGTTTTAAAATCTTTTATGCCAATTAGTATTCCTAACTTGCAACTGCATTGCAAGTAGGAACATGTCACAGGCCCGCGTGATCCTCGACACGGTAAGAACACGCTGCTGAATTTATCTTTGTGTCGCAACTCACTGTCAGGAAGCCAAAATTTCCCACCCCACCTAATTAAACATGTTGGGGGATTCTCCCAGCTCACTCCGCTGCTTTTGTAGTGCGGCAGGCTGGGAGGCTCAAGCGGAGCCCGTTTCTTGGGCTCCCCGCTGGGCACTATGGCCTCCGCGAGTCTCCAGCAGCCGGATTTCCGGTGCCTTCAGCTCCACACCAGAAATTGGCGCGGAGATGCATAAATTATTTAAACGAGCATTTTAATTTATTTAACATTTCATTGGCGGGCACAGGACTGAAATCTCCGGGCCCGCTAGCATCTCCTCTCCCCTGCCAGGGGTGGTTCACTCCAGCGGGGTTTATTAAAGCTCCCCACTTGCGGGGAGCTTGCGGCTGGAGTGAAGGGGAGGCCATTGAGGCCCCCCAACGGGTTGGTCACCAGTGGGGCTGCCCAACCTGGGCATTGCGATCTTGTGGAGATGCCGGCGTTGGACTGGGGTAAACACAGTAGAGTGGCTTTTGCTACCAAATAAACCTGTTGGACTTTAACCTGGTGTTGTTAGACTTCTGACTGTCATTGCCATCTTGGCAGTATCAGCGTGGGCCCCCTGGCACTGCCCATGGGGTAAAGTGGCATTGCCCAAGGGGGCACCTTAGCACTGCCCACCGGGCATCGGCTACTGCCAAGGGGATTGGGTGGGAGAGGATCAGGGGATCGAGGTGGGCCAGGGGCGGGGGGTTCGAGGCTGGCTCGGGCATGTCCAGGAGGCCAGCAATCATGCCACGGAGGGGTCACATGGCCAGTGATGCGGGGGCCACGGAGCTGGCCAGCGATTGAGCCGGCCAGCGATTGGCAGGCTGGCAGTGTGCGGCTACTGTGCATACACCTATCTCGGCGCTGACAGATTGGCACATGCGCAGTGGCCCACTCAGCGCTAAGATGCCGGCCTCTCCCGTGGGAATAGGCCCCTCCCACTGATTTTTCCCGTGATTCCCGTTGAGGCACTCCGCAATGCACAGAGTGTAGGAGATTCATTTTCAAACTCCTGCTGAAAAAACGAGTGGGATTTACTCTCGTTTTTACGCAAATTCGACACTTCGAATTATTTTGGGAGAATTGCTCCCATCATCTTTGCCGCACTTAGAGACTCCATAAAATTTCCTCTAAAGTGCTTTGTGACATCCTGATGCATAATGTGATGACATGCTATATTCAAGTTTATTTATTAGTGTCACAAGTAGGCTTACATTAACACTGCAATGAAGTTACTGTGAAAATCCCCTAGTTGCCACACTCTAGCGCTTGGTCGGGTACACTGAGGGAGATTTAGCATGGCCAATGCACCTAACCAGTCTTTCGGACTGTGGGAGGAAGCTGGGGCACCCGGAGGAAACCCACGCAGACACGGGAAGAATGTGCAAGCTCCACACAGATAGTGACCCAAGCCAGGAATCGAACCTAGGTCCCTGGCACTGTGAGGCAGCAGTGCTAATTACTATGCCACCGTGCCACCCTCAAGTCTTGGAGTGGAGCTTGAACCCATAAATTTTTTAAAAGTGCTACAGACTGAACCACTTAATGATCTAACGTGCACAAAACTCCTGACTTCAGCAACAGTACTTGCTTCTGGATTATGCTGTTATTTTGCATGTTTTTGAATGTCATTGCATGAGAGAGTAGAATTCTTCCTTATATCCTAGTCACGCTCATCCCATGAGTAATGTGTGCTAACTCTGATGTAATTCGTAATTTTATATTATGTACAATGTCCTTTTATAAGTACTCCCAAGTACAAAGTGGGTCATGATCAGACAATAATGTTTCCCCCTACATTAACCCGCCCCCAAAAATGGTATGGGCACCATTAGAATCCATTCAGGAAGTTCCAATTAGGGGCTAATTTGTGTGCGACCTACGCACATAAAAAGGTTGTTGCATTTGCAGAAAATGGCACTTAAGAGAAGGAAAAACAGTTCAATAGGCTCAATACAAGCAGTTGTCTCAGCCATAAGCGAGTTTTGAAGTTAAATTATTTGTGTCACAAGCAGGCTTACGTTAACACTGCAATGCAGTTGCTGTGAAAATCCCCTAGTCGCCACACTCAGGCACCTGTTCAGGTGCACTGAGGGAGAATTTAGCATGTCCAATGCATCTAACCAGCACGTCTTTCAGACTGTGGGAGGAAACTGCACACGCGGGGAGAGGGTGCAGACTCTGCACAGTGACCCAAGCCGGGAATCGAACCCGGGTACCTGGCTTTTTCAGGTAGCAGTGCTAACCACCGTGCCACCATGGTGAGGATGCCTCTATGGAATCTAACTAAATACTCAACAAGCTCAATGAAAGGAAAGTTAGATTTTTTTTCTTTTCACAGACTTAATGCAATATAACCACCCAGAAGAAACAGACTAAAGAGGGAAACATTAGCAGGAGATAATGACTACTTAGTGAGGAAACCTGCAAGAGCCATTGTTGGGTATGTGTAATATGTCCTCGGAGGCAGAAGTCCCTTCACCAAAATCCCATTATTTACAAGTCTGACAACAGCATTCAGAGTGCTTTCAGTTAGCAGTCTACACTCGGAGTCCCAGAGGAACTGACACGCCTGGTTAAGTACAAAGCAAGAGGCTCCCTGATTGGCCCATCCATTTGGCCCTTAATCAGGGAGCTCATATTCTAACAGGCCAACTTTAATTGCCTGATTAAAGACATTACAGTATGCCTTTCATTGGGAGAAAACCACATGACTCACACTTTTTGATTCCACCATTTGAGAAAGCAGCTTAGTACCTCTTCCTACTGGCACAACTAAACAACACGGAAAAGATAAATAAGTAGTAGGAACCCAAACCTGTCTTAATATCCTGTAATCTTTCACCTTGGTTCTGCAACCCACTCTGCCACTTTGATTGAATATTCGAATTATTTCTGAAATGGTTGCAGGATTTTTGCCTTCACCAAAGATCCTGAAACAGCACCTTCCAAACCCATGACCACTTCCATCCAGAAGGACAAGGGCAGCAGATGCATGGGAATGCCACCACCTGCAAGTTACCCTTCAAGCCACTCACCATCCTGACTTGGAAATATATCGCCGTTCCTTCACAGTCGCTGGGTCAAAATCCTGGAATTCCCTCCCGAATGGCATTTTGTGGGTCAACCCTCAGCAGGTGGACTGCAGCGGTTCAAGATGGCAGCTCACCACCACCTTCTCAAGGGCAACTAGAAATGGGCAGAAAGTGCTGGCCAGCCAGTGGCGCCCATGTTCCACAAATGAATAAAATAAAACTGCTATATTTGGAAGATTATTTCACATATCGATCACTGTATGGAGAAGTCTTTCCCCATTCATGTCCTAAAATGACCTTGAATTGATTTGAACGCATATCCTTCAGTTTCCTATTGTGAGCCTAGTCAAAGAGAAAAAGGAAGCATTTGTCAAAGCTCGGAGGCTGGGAACACACGAAGCAAGTGGAATACAAGGAAAATAGAAAGAAACTTAAGTAAGGAGTAAGAAGGACTAAAAGGGGTCATGAAAAAGCATTGGCCAGCAGGATTAAGGAAAATCCCAAGGCATTTTATACATACATAAAGAGCAAGAGGGTAGCCAGGGAGAGGGTTGGCCCACTCAAGGACAAGGGAGGGAATCTATGCGTGGAGCCAGAGGAAATGGGCGAGGTATTAAAATGAGTACTTTGCGTCAGTATTCACCAAAGAGAAGGACTTGGTGGATGTTGAGTCTGGGAAAGGATGTGTAGATAGTTTGAGTCATGTTGAGATCAAAAAGGGGTTCTTATTGGGGTTCTTGAGAAACATTAAGGTAGACAAGTCCCCAGGGCCTGATGGGACATACCCCAGAATACTGAGAGAGGCAAGGGAGGAAATTGTTGGGGCCTTGAGAGAAATCTTTGTATCCTTACTGGCTACAGGGGAGGTCCCAGAGGATTGGAGAATAGCCAATGTCGCTCCTTTGTTTAAGAAGGGTAGCAAGAATAATCCAGGTAATTACAGGCCGGTGAGCCTTACATCAGTGGTAGGGAAATTATTGGAAAGGATTCTTCGAGACAGGATTTATTCCCACTTGGAAATAAGTGGATGTATTAGTGAGAGGCAACATAGTTTTGTGAAGAGGAGGTCATGTCTCACGAACTTGATCGAGTTTTTCGAGGAAGTGACGAAGATGATTGATGAGGTAGGGCAGTGGATGTTGTCTACATGGACTTCAGTAAGGCCTTTGACAAGGTCCCTCATGGCAGACTGGTGCAGAAGGTGAAGTCGCATGAGATCAGAGGTGAGCTGGCAAGGTGGATACAAAACTGGCTCGGTCAAAGAAGACAGAGGGTAGCAGTGGAAGGGCGCGTTTCTGAATGGAGGGCTGTGACAAGTGGCGTTCCTCAGGGATCAGTGCTGGGACATTTGCTGTTTGTAATATATATAAATGATTTGGAGGAAAATGTAACTGGATTGATTAGTAAGTTTGCGAATGACACAAAGGTTAGTGGATTTGGGGATAGCGATGAGGACCATCAGAGAATACAGCAGGATATAGATCAGTTGGAGGCTTGGGCGGAGAGATGGTAGATGGAGTTTAATCCGGACAAATGTGAGGTAATGCATTTTGGAAGGTCTAATACAGATGGGAAATATACAATAAATGGCAGAACCTTTAAGAGTATTGATAAGCAAAGGGATCTGGGTGTACAGGTACACAGGTCACTGAAAGTGGCAATGCAGGTGGAGAAGGTAGTCAAGAAAGCATAGGGCATGCTTACCTTCATCGGCCGGGTCATTGAGTTTAAAAATTGGCAAGCCATGTTGACGCTTTATAGAATCTTAGTGAGGCCGCACTTGGAATATGGTGTTCAATTGTGGTCGCCACGCTACCAGAAGGATGTGGAGGCTTTGGAGAGGGTACAGAAAAGATTTACCAGGATGTTGCCTGGTATGGAGGGCATTAGCTATAAGGAGAGGTTGGAGAAACTTGGTTTGTTCTCACTGGAGCGATGGAGGTTGAGGGGAGACCTGATAGAAGTCCACAAGATTATGAGAGGCATGGACAGAGTGGATAGTCAGAAGCTTTTTCCCAGGGAGGAAGAGTCAATTATTAGGGAGCATAGGTTTAAGATGCGAGGGGCAAGGTTTAAAGGAGATGTACGAGGCAGATTTTTTACACAGAGAGTAGTGGGTGCCTGGAACTCGTTGCCGGGGGAGGTAGTGCAAGCGGATACGGTAGTGACTTTTAAGGGGCTTCTTGACAAGTACATGAAAGGATGGGAATAGAGGGATATGGTTCCCGGAAGGGTAGGGGGTTTTAGTTAAGTCGGGCAGCATGGTCGGTGCAGGCTTGGAGGGCCGAAGGGCCTGTTCCTGTGCTGTAATTTTCTTTGTTCTTTGTTCTATCCTACTGACATGGTTGGTTGCTGCGCTGCATTGGTTGAACATGTTTCATATCATATCCATTAAGGCTATTAGGTTCAACTTCATCCTTAGTTATTTCAACTGTGTTCACCTGCCTTCTATTCATTCTTTCTCTGCAGCACTTGACATGCTTGGTTGCGTTAAATTACATCTGCCATTATTCATCCCACTTCCATATTATCAACTCGCCCTGTGATTTCACTTCCAATTCCACTGTTCATTCTAAAGTTAAAAGTTATAGTTTATTTATTCATCACAAGTAAGGCTTACATTAACACTGCAATGAAGTTACTGCGAAAATCCCCCAGTCGCCACATTCGGGCACCTGTTCAGGTACATTGAGGGAGAATTTAGCATAGCCAATTCATCTAACCTGCACATCTTTTGGACTGTGGGAGGAAACCGGAGCACCCGGAGGAAACCCACGCAGACATTGGTAGAATGTGCAAATTCCACACAGACAGTGACCCAAGCCGGGAATTGAACCCGGGTCTCTGGAGCTGTGAGGCAGCAGTGCCAACCACTGTGCCACCTTCTAGTGCCCTTCTAGTTCAATATTGTCGACAAACGTGACCATTTTGCTTTGAATCGGAGTCATTCACATACATTAGAAACAGCAGCAGTCACCAGCACAGAGCTCCACCTTACCCAACTCAGTACTTTCCACCACTCCCAATCTTTAGCCAGTTTCTTACTCATTCCCAGAGTTTACTCAATTTCCTTTTGAGTTTAGTTAATAGTTCTTCATGTGGAACTTTATCAACAGACTTCAGGAGCTCATTTCCCTATTTTCCCACCTTGTGTATCATATCAGGCCTCCATTTTCCATTCCATTAGGAATTCCCTCCGTGCTCTTTCTTAGCACTTTTCTGTCGCTGGTTTTCTATCTCTTATGTTCTAGCTTGTGCTAAACAGCCACTTCTAGTACAAGGGATCCTCTAATTTGTCTAATACATTAGGGGTCTTGAGGCTATGGAAGCTTTCCTATTTACATGATAAGATGATGTGGAGATGCCGGCGTTGGACTGGGGTGGGCGCAGTAAGAAGTCTCACAACACCAGGTTAAAGTCCAACAGGTTTATTTGGAATCACGAGCTTTTGGGGCGCTGCTCCTTCCTCACCTGGCGTTGTGAGACTTCTTACATGATAAGACAATAAGATATAGGAGCAATGGGTATGACTGAGATTATGGGCGGGATCTTGCGGCCTCACTTGCCCCAAAACCAGAAAATCCCACACGAGGTCAATGGACCTTTCCATGGTCTGCTACTCACCCGCTCCGCTTCCCATGGCAGGTAATGGGAAAATTCGGTCCTACATCTGAACTTTTATGATCATGGGGCCTTTTATATATGATTGGCAATAGCAGGAAAGTAATTTGGAAGATGCAACCACACCGAAGACTGTCTGCGAAGGTTATTGATGTGGAAACTCACTGAAGTATCTCTATGAGCCTCTGAAACCAGTTATACAAGAAATCGAATCTACATATTGAATGGTACTGGGGTTTAATCCAACCCTTTCCCACATAATGAATTCCAAAATTAGCCGAAAAGGGAGCGATGGGATGAAGAGAATCTGCTGTACGTCATAAGGAGGATGAAGAATATTTCTAACAGGTTCAGAGATGAACTAACGGATATCTGGTCATTCTTGCAGAAAAACCCAAGCAGCCCAAAGGGCCTGGAAGAAAGGGGCAGTAATTGGTATTTTGTAAACATAAAATGGGGGATACCATTGAATTAATCACTGAACTGGTTCAAGCCAGTTGCTCACCAGATGGAGAATGACTGCACCAGCTGTTACAAATCCAAAGTTTATAAGATTGTTATGTTTAGGGACTTTTTTTTAAACTTAGTGTAAAATGGAGGAATGGAAGGGGAGGGGGGGCGTCATGTGACCTGTTCTGAACTCTGCTGATAATAAAGCTGTGTGGTTTAATTGTTAAAGATTAATGAGAAACATAGGTTGTTTTACTGAGAAGAAGGTGTAAGGTAGACACTGGCAGAAGCATCTGCACTGACAACAATTAGACTGTTAGTCTCCAAAGTCCCGAGAATGTTTTAAGAATGCCAGGTTTGTTAATAGTTATACTATAATTGTCTATTTAGTTTTAAGACAAAATGGAATTGGGAGTCTAAAGGATGGCTAATTAGCATTTCTCCCTGGATACAAGAGCTTTGTGAATCATGTTACCACAGGGCTTTGAGAGACTTTTGTAGGATCAGGTTACAGGCATCCCAAAACTCAAAGACTAGTTAA
Organism: Mustelus asterias; assembly: GCF_964213995.1. Lineage (NCBI taxonomy): Eukaryota > Metazoa > Chordata > Chondrichthyes > Carcharhiniformes > Triakidae > Mustelus > Mustelus asterias. The sequence continues at coordinate 103,892,950 of NC_135810.1, read as the reverse complement.
GGATCCAAGAAAGAGAGAGGGAGAGCAGCTCCAGGCAGCAAGTCTCCATGTTTCATCACACAGGAATGTGGGTGGGAGCTCTTGCTCGAAGTGAAAAGGCCAGAGGATCAGAGCAAGGCTGGAAGATTAGCCTAGTTTGAGTTAAAGATAGAATCTCTAGGAAAGACCCTCATCATGAAAGACAGCTCTGGAGTTTCCAGGCTGGGAAAGGGAAAGAGTGGAAATAAACCCACGAGAGATAAGAATCACTCTGGACAGCTTCTGGGAGAATTGAAGATCTACAGAAGGGACAGAGTGAAATGTAACTGTAGCATGGGATTCTCAATTGTGTTAAAAGTATCAGAGGAAAATTCTGTTCTGTAGTTTGAAGTGTAAGCTGCCAGCAAAAGTAGTGTTTAGTTGATGTTGCTTTTAGTTTGCTTGTTATACTAAAAGTCCTAAAATATGAAATGTTGTATCATCCTTTCGACCATCCACTGGGAGTTTGAATTTATTTATAAAGTTATCAGTCTCAATAGAGATTGTAACACAGCTCACGCAACGACAGCAACAACCAGGTGGTAAGTGGTAAGTTCAGGGGAGACCATAGAACCATAGAAAATTACAGCTCAGAAACAGGCCTTTTGGCCCTTCTTGTCTGTGCCGAACCATTTTATGCCTAGTCCCACTGACCTGCACTTGGACCATATCCCTCCACACCCCTCTCATCCATGAACCCGTCCAAGTTTTTCTTAAATGTTAAAAGTGACGTGCGGGAAAAGTTTTTCACATAGAAACATACTGCCACTGGAGGTGGTGGAAGAAGGCACGTTAGTAATGTTAACGGTGTATCTTGATAGACACATGAACGGAGGCAAACAGAGGGATAGAAACCATGTATTGGCACAGGCTTGGTGGGCCGAAGGACCTGTTCCTGTGCTGTATTGTTCTTTGTGCGTTATTCAAATGCAAAGGTTTGCTGTTGCCTCTCTTAGCAAACATCAATTAAACTGAACATTTACTCAAATGCAATGCAGACCTCATTTTATTTGACATCGGATTCAAATAGGACATCAGTCTAATTCACCTCAGGGCTAAATTAAATAAAGCAATGCAATATGGATAGAAGTAAGTATCTAAGGCTATTGATACATATATATATATATATATTTCTTTGCACATATGTACAACACTATACTGTAAAGAGGGTAGGGGGGCTGGAAAATTCTGGCCTAAGACACTTTCATAGGAACATGGAAAAAGGCAGAAGCCATTTATCCTTACAAATCTCTTCCGCCATTCAATGAAATTATGGCAAATCTGTGTCATAGAGTCATTGAGATAGATATACAGCACGGAAACAGGCCATTCGGCCCAGCAAGTCCATTCTGACCGGGTTCCCTAAACTGAACTAGTCCCTGCTTCGGGGATATGGGCCTGCTTTGGCCCATATCCCTCTAAACCTTTCCTGTCCATGAACCTGTCCAAACATCTTTTAAATGTAATTGTATCCGCCTTTCTAGGACGGCACGGTGGCACAGTGGTTAGCACTGCTGCCTCACAATGCCAGGGACTCTGGTTCGATTCTTGCGTCACTGTCTGTGCGGAGTCTGCACGTTCTCTGCATGTCTGCGTGGGTTTCCTCCGGGTGCTCTGGTTTCCTCCCATAGTCCAAAGATATGTGGGTTAGGTGGATTGGCCATGCTAAGTTGACCCCTAGTGTCAGGGGAACTAGCTAGAGTAAATGGGCAGGGTTATGGGGATAGGGCCTGGATGGGATTGTGGTCGGGGCGGACTCAATGGGCTGAATGGCCTCCTTCTGCACTGTAAGATTCTATGATCTCAATCACCCCTTCTGGCAGCTCAGTGTCTTAACTCCATGGATCTGCCTTAGCTCCATAATCCTTAATATCCTCACCTAACGAATAAGTTAATTCAGTCCCAACTGAGAAATTTTCAATTGAGCTAATCTCAAGACCTTCTGTTAGGAGAGTTCCAGATTTCCATGACTCTTTGTACTATCTAACATCATCTCCTGAACAGCCTTGCTCTAATTTTAAAATGATGCCCCCTTCTTCTGCACTCTCCTAATCTATCCACCCTATCAAATAGTTTAATCATCTGGTTAATTAAGGACCCACACACCCTCGGACATTCTCTCTTCCACCTTCTTCCGTCGGGAAAAAGATACAAAAGTCTGAAGTCATGTACCAACTGACTCAAGAACAACTTCTTCCCTGCTGCCAACAGACTTTTGAATGGACTTACCTTGCATTAAGTTGATCTTTCTCTACTCCCTAGCTATGACTGTAATGCTACATTCAGCACTCTCTCCTTGCCTTCTCTATGAACGGTATGCTTTGTCTGTGTAGCGTGCAAGAAACAATACTTTTCACTGTATGTTAACACATGTGACAATAATAAATCAAATCAAAATCAAATCAAATGGTGTTAAACTCGGATAGCATTCTGATGAATCTGAACAAGTGCCCACTCAGAAGTCCTCATTGAGGTCTGTGCCCAGAATGGCCTCGCCTTTAACAGAAGCTTCCACCTGCAGTGATGAATGGTGTGTTTTACCAGACACACTGCTCACGTACCAGAGTCCCCTCGACTAGGCTGAGACATCGACGAGAATGCCAAACAGCTTCCTCAGCTCTGCATGCAAGTGCTCACCCTCAAGTGATTATTAATCATGCCCCCAGAAACCGAGGAGAGAGATAACCCGTCAGCCCTCTATTAGTGTGTTTGGCTGATTCTGATTCAATCAGAACTGGCCTGATGAATATAAGCCATTTAGGTGCTGTCAGTCAAAGGAGGGGTGATCTAATTGGCCCCCAGCATGCCTGAGTGGAGAAATACAGTGATTTCTAAATGGTGTCAGCAGACAGTGATAACTCCCCTGGAGACAGAAGGCTCATGGAGAGGGCTGCCACACTGATACGCAGGAGATAGGATGATTAATGAATGTGTCATTCAGGTATCAGATGCACTTCAGGCGACTCGAGCTATTGTACTCGGGCTTACAATGAGGAGCTGAAGGATTTAACAATTTTCAAGATGGGGTAGGTAGGTAGAAGCTGGACAGTTAAGTACCTGGACCACAGCCAATAGCCAGACTCCTGCCCCCTTACACAACTCATCAGTGCCAGTCTTTGAGAAACCTGGCAAGTGATGAAGATGCAGGATCCCACCCTGGGAGGGGATCCATCTTTCTCTCAGCAGCCAGGAATGACAACACTGAAATAATGGGATGGTCCAGTGCACAAATCTGTCTGCAACAGCAGAACGATTGGCCACGAGACTGATTGATGCTTTAACACTGCATTACCTAACTCCATAATAATATAATTTAAATTGTACTTATCCCTTCAACTCTATTTTAATTTTGTTAATCCTCTTTTATGGGTGGGATTTTCCGGCCACGTGCGCCCCAAAACCGGAAATTCCCGCCCAAGATTCCCATTTAATTCCAGCCTCGGGTGACTGTCTGTGTGGAGTCTGCACGTTCTCCCCGTGTCTGCGTGGGTTTCCTCCGGGTGCTCCGGTTTCCTCCCACCGTCCAAAGATCTGCGGGTTAGGTGGATTGGCCGTGCTAAATTGCCCCTTAGTGCCAGGGGGATTACTGGGGTAATACGTGGAGTTACGAGGATAGGGCCTGGGTGGGATTGTTCTTGGTGCAGGCTCGATGGGCCGAATGATCTCCATCTTGGGGGGAAGGAGGGGATCAGGATATTGAATTTGGTGATCAGCCATTATCAAAATGAATGGCGGGGCAGCCTCGAAGGGCCGAATGGCCTACTCCTGCTTCTAGTTTCTATGTAGGTCATCAGACCTTTAAATGGTCTGCCAAATTTTTTGTCCCACCCACAATCTTCCCATGGCGGGAAGGACTGGAAAATCTACCCACGTTTCTTTGCAGTATTCTCTGGTGGAAGAACCAATGTGGCAAACTGCCAATAGGCCTGAACAATAGCGTGTGGGAGATGTCCGCTATGAGGTGCCTCAAGCGCCAATTCGCTGCCAACACCACATCACTTTCGGGGGTTTTCTAGGACCCCAGTGGTAAAGTAGGGTGGTATTGAGTTGGCTGTTGGGCAAGACCCCGACTCAGGAATGGGATAAGTGACCAAAGGCATGACGTGGGGCCGTGCCTGAATGGGAAGAGATTCTCCACCAGAATGACATCTGTGACTCAGGTCCAAAATGCAAGGCTGATGAACTGAAGAAGCCCGTCACATTTCGTTACTTATCTTACCTAGACTCCCCTTGTCCCTGTCCAGGAATGGGGAGGGCATAACATTCCGTCATGCCCAGAATACTGTCCGCTGTGGACATATCAGCAAACGGCTCGGTCCGGGGTCATCTTGAGCGCGCTCAAAGGTGGCATACTCAGTTCAGAGAGGCATCTTCAGCCCATAGATGGGGAAAAGGTAGCATGGGAGCATCCAGAGCTCTCATGGTGGGAGGGATGTGTGGGTTTCTACATCACACTGTCCCGGAGGCCTCAGGATGAGGTGGGCCAAGATCCACCTGGCTCATAGGCACATCCGCGATCACAATGGGGTCAAGGATTAGCGTGGAAGGATGAAAGGTCTTGGAGTGAGGGAAACCTCAACATAATTCTCCAGCAGGGCATTGTGAGGGATTTCCGCACTCACACAGAGAGAGGTCTAGGCAGTGTGGCCCAGTCAGCACCACCATCTTTAACAGGATGTGACCGAGCAACAAACAATGTGAATAAGGACAGACTCAGCCGGTGAGTTCTCGGTAGGTCTCTGGGACTGTTGGTGCATTGCACTGGGGTGTAGGGGGCGGGAGGGTGGGGGTCATACAGAGAGCTGCCCCACAGGTATGACTATTCCCAAATGAGGCGCGATGCACAGCTGAGACAGGTTATGAGCCCTTTATTCAATCAGGAAAGGTATCAATGAAGGGCACTGATGTGAGGTGAATACTGATGAATGACACTAATCGATCCTCTTGTATTATCAGCTTGGTCACAGTTCTCAAATTCCCTGGAGAAATAAGAGAGTGATTGGGTGACTGGACAGGCTTCACATGCAGGTTACAATTGTACCGTTGGCAGGTTATGCATGAGAAGCCTCAGCCCCTCCCATATCTCAAGCAGCTCTGGGTGGCAAGATGCACTATAGAAAGCATCCTTTCTGGTTGTATCACAGCTTGGTACGGCTCCTGCTCTGTCCAAGACCGCAAGAAAATACAAAGGGTCGTGAACAAGTCCATCACGCAAACCAGCCTCCCATCCACTAACTCTGTCCATACCTCCCGCTGCCCCGGAAAAGCAGCCAGCATAATTAAGGGCCCCCGGACATTCTCTCTTCCACCCTCTTCCGTCGAGAAAAAGGTACAAAAATCAGAGGTCACGTACCAACCGACTCAAGAACAGCTTCTTCCCTGCTGCCATCAGACTTGTAAATGGCCCTACTTCATATTAAGTTGATCTTTCTCTACACCATAGCTATGACAGTAACAGTACATTCTGCACTCTCTCCTTCTCTATGAACGGTATGCTTTGTTCGCGCAAGAAACAATACTTTTCACTGCATACCAATACATGTGAAAATAATAAATCAAATCAAAAAAGCTGAGGTGATCACACATTCAACAAAACCTACTGTTCAAAATGCCATCCATCGCAATCCAGCTATAAATATATATATTTATATCCAGCTATAAATATACACACACACACACAAACACACACCTACCTGTATGAGCGTTCGGAGGGACTCCACGTATGACTGTTCCGCATCTAGCAGGGTCATCATCACATGCTTTCTCATATCCTGCGTGAGAGAGGAAACAGTGTGAGGAATTATATCACCAACCAGCAAAAAAAACAGTAGCAATCCTTGTGGTTTGACTGCATTGTGCCCTCATTGCCCCTCTCTTCATTCTCTATGTACTGTTTCTTTTCCTTCATACCTTGAAATGGTTTCAGGGACACTGTCTGCATTCCAGTGAGTGTAGGGGCAGCATAGGCAAGTGTGATCCCATACAATGTCACACAAACTAAAGGGGTCGCCCCTTTAATCATCATAGATAGATAGATACCCTACAGTGCAGAAAGAGGCCATTTGGCCCATCGAGTCTGCACCGACCACAATCCCACCCAGGCCCTACCCCCATATCCCGACATATTTACCCACTAATCCCTCTAATTTACACATCTCAGGACACTAAGGGGCAATTTTGGCATGGCCAATCAACCTAACCTGCACATCTTTGGACTGTGGGAGGAAACCGGAGCACCCGGAGGAAACCCACGCAGACACGAAGAGAATGTGCAAACTCCACACAGATAGTGACCCAAGTCGGGAATTGAACCCAGGTCCCTGGAGCTGTGAAGCATCAGCGCTAACCACTGTGCTACTGTGCCGCCCGTTTAAGATGAGATAAGGAGGAATTTCTTCTCCCACAGGGCACAGTAAGAAGTCTCACAACGCCAGGGTAAAGTCCAACAGGTTTCTGTGGAATCATGAGCTTTCGGGGCGCTGCTCCTTCATGAGGTGAGTTCTCCCAGAGGGTCATTAGTGTTTGGAATTCTCTTCCTGAAAGACCAGTGGAGTATCTGGGTCATTGAATGCACTCATAGGTTGAGTTAGACAGATTTTTAGATTATGGGGGAAAGTGGAGTTAAGGCCACTATTAGATCAACCATGACCTTACTGAATGGCGGAGCAGGCTCAAGAGGCCAAATGGCCTACTCCTGCTTTGAAAAGATACAAAAGTCTGAATTCATGTACCAACCGACTCAAGAACTGCTTCTTCCCTGCTGCCATCACACTTTTGAATGGCCCTACCTTATATTAAGTTGATCTTTCTCTACACCCTAGCTATGACTGTAACACTACATTCTGCACTCTCTCCTTTCCTTCTCTATGAACGGTATGCTTTGTCTGTATAGCGCAAAAGAAACAATACTTTTCACTGTATGTTAATACATGTGACAATAATAAATCAGATCAAATCAAATCAGAAGGAAGGATCAAAACGTTAACTCTGTTTCTCTCTCCACAGATACTGCCAGACCCGCTGAGTGTATCCAGCATGTTCTGTTTTATTTCAGATTTCAAGCAGCTGCAGTATTTTGCTTTTCCTCCTACTCCTATTTCTTATGTTCTGTGAAACAGGGTTAGCAGGCAGCAATCAGGAATGAGAACCCTGTCTGATTGATCAATACAAAGGCACTGAGGTCAATTTGAGACGTCTATGGTTGCTTATAGGTTAAGATCCTCCAATCAAAACAGACCAGGGAGATCAAATTTGGACAATGTGGGGGCACAGCTGCCTCACAGCACCAGGGACCCAGGTTTGATTCCTGCCTTGGGTCACTGTCTGTACGGAGTCTGCACGTTCTCCCCGTGTCTGTGTGGGTTTCCTCTGGGTGCTCCGGTTTCCTCCCACTGTCCGAAAGACGTGCTGGTTAGGTGCATTGGTCATGCTAAATTCTCCCTCAGTGAACCCGAACAGGCGCCGGAGTGTGGTGACTATGGGATTTTCACAGTAACTTCATTGCAGCTGTATAGAACGCTGGTTAGGCCACATTTGTTGTACTGCGTCCAGTTCTGGTCGCTGCACTACCAGAAGGACGTGGAGGCGTTAGAGAGAGTGCAGAGAAGGTTTACCAGGATGTTGCCTGGTATGGAGGGTCTTAGCTATGAGGAGAGATTGGGTAGACTGGGGTTGTTCTCCTTGGAAAGACGGAGAATGAGGGGAGAACTAATAGAGGTGTACAAGATTATGAAGGGTATAGATAGGGTGAACAGTGGGAAGCTTTTTCCCAGGTCGGAGGTGACGATCACGAGGAGTCACGGGCTCAAGCTGAGAGGGGCGAAGTATAACTCAGATATCAGAGGGACGTTTTTTACACAGAGGATGGTGGGGGCCTGGAATGTGCTGCCAAGTAGGGTGGTGGAGGCAAGCACGCTGACATCGTTCAAGACTTACCTGGATAGTCACATGAGCAGCCTGGGAATGGAGGGATACAAACGATTGGTCTAGTTGGACCAAGGAGCGGCACAGGCTTGGAGGGCCGAAGGGCCTGTTTCCTGTGCTGTACTGTTCTTTGTTCTTTGTTCAGTGTTAATGTAAGCCTACTTTGTGACACTAATAAATAAACTCTACAGCTCTGCACAATAACAGGTAGTGAATTTGCCAACTGCACATCACTGAACTGAGACCTGATCCCTCATCTTAATTATATTGAAATAAAGTTTAAAGTTTATTTATTAGTCACAAGTAGGCTTACATTAACACTGTAATGAAGTTACTGTGAAAATCCCCCAGTCGCCACACTCCAGTGCCTGTTTGGGTACACTGAGGGAGAATTCAGCATGGCCAATGCACCTAACCAGCACATCTTGGAGTGTGGGAGGAAACCGGAGCACCCGGAGGAAACCCATGCAGACATGGGGCAAACGTGCAGACTCCGCACAAACACGGATCCCTGACGCTGTGAGGCAGAATGCTAACCACCAGGCCGCCCTGTGCACACCGAGGAAAGAATGGATCTGAAAGTTGACACTGGTCATAATCTATGAGCATACATTAGGATTAAAGCCTGTTGTTTTATCTAACTCCAGTTAGACACAAAGCTGATCACACACAGATTCCACATGCACCATGTGGATATACTTTCCTAATCAATCCTATTGTATGGAATTTCAAATTCTTAAAAACAGCAAGGATAACCTATATGTGACCTATAACTTAGAAAACCATATAAATTCGTTTATAAAATGGTGAAGGGGATAGATAGAGTGAACGTTCAAAGACTATTTCCTCGGGTGGATGGAGCTATTACGAAAGGGCATAACTATAGGGTTCGTGGTGGGAGATACAGGAAGGATATCAGAGGTAGGTTCTTTACGCAGAGAGTGGTTGGGGTGTGGAATGGACTGCCTGCAGTGATAGTGGAGTCAGACACTTTAGGAACATTTAAGCGGTTATTGGATAGGCACATGGAGCACACCAGGATGATGGGGAGTGGGATAGCTTGAGCTTGGTTTCAGATAAAGCTCGGCACAACATCATGGGCCGAAGGGCCTGTTCTGTGCTGTACTGTTCTATGTTCTATATCATATTGACCATCCAATATGGCTACCAATTTTATTGTTTCACTTTAAACTCAAACCAATTATTGTTTTCAAGTGTATTTGCAGTACCGACGTGCGGTGCGGTCATGCCATTACGCTGATATGTTATCTTGTACATCCATGCCTACCAAAGCAGCCAGTCTTTGAAGACTGTTACACAGGAGTTTCCAGCTTCCACTTCATTTCACCTTCTGTGGGGAGACTTCAAATCCTTTTTGAGTGGTCCACGATATTAAGTTATATAGGGCGGCATGGTGGCACAGTGGTTAGCACTGCTGCCTCACAGTTCGATTTCCGGCTTGGGTCACTGTCTGTGCGGAGTGTGCATGTTCTCCCCGTGTCTGCGTGGGTTTCCTCCCACTTATCGTCAGCCAAACTGAAGCCAAGCACCATTCTGGCTCCACGAGGCAGCGATTTGCAGATGTCGAGCTTCTCTTCAGAGATGCCCAATGTTGAAGTTAAGGCTGCAGCACAACACTGATCCAGACTCTTGTCACACTTCCCCAGGGTGCAGCACTCTAATGGTGATATAACTGGCTGAGCATCCCAAAGCATTGGGCTGAAATCCAACCACGGCAAATTGACCAAATTAATTCACTAAAAGCTGGTAATTTGTGGACTGGCATCAGAAGAGACAAACCAGAAAGCTAATGGATTGTCGCAAAAACCCAGCTGCATCACAGATGCCCTTTGGGGACTGGAACCTGCCACTTTCAGCTGATTTGATCGACATGTGACTCCAGAGCCACACCAACGTACATGACCCTTGGCACCTTCAGGGCAATAGCTGCAGCCTTGCCAGTGGCGGCCACATCCTGAGGATGAATAAAAATAATTCCGACAAAGGAAGTCCAGGCAACCACCAAAGTGCATCATGAAGACATTCCAGTTTTCCAATTGCTTCCAAACTGTCTGCCCTCCCAAAGGCACCACGGCATCTACTTGCCTTCAGTAAGTGTTTGCTTTCACACTACAGGGACGGAGTACTGAGGATTTCATTGTTTAGAATGTTCTCAATGCTGCCAGGTAAGATTTGTCATCTATTTAAACATCTTCCTGAAAAGTTGTTTTTTTAAAATTAAATTGAAGCAAAGTATGCTGACACAAAAACAGAAAATGCTGGAAAATCTCGGCAGGTCTGACAGTATCTGTGGAGAGAGAATAGAGCTCACATTTAAAACTGAGGTGAGGAGAAATTTCTTCACCCAGAGGGTGGTGAATGTGTGGGATTCACTGCCACAGAATGTAGTTGAGGCCAAAACATTGTCTGATTTCAAGAATAAATGAGATATAGCTCTTGGGGCTAAAGGGATTGAGGGATATGGGTGGGAAGGCGGGATCAGGATATTGAATTCGATGATCAGCCATGATCATAATGAATGGAGGAGCAGTTTTGAAGGGCCGAATGGCCTATTGCTGCTTCTAGTTTCTATGAGCCTTTCCAGCATTTTCTGTATTTGTTTCAGATTCCAGCATCTGCAGTATTTTGCTTTTATCAAGGTATCCTGACATTGATTTAATTAAAGATGCAGACCAATAGGAGGTGTATGTCGATTGTTCTATGATCATGTCGGCAACTCGCAGTCCCGGGTTGTGGCCAGTGTTATATTTTTAAGGTTTAAAGTTTATTTATTGGTGTCACAAGTAGGCTTATATTAACACAGCAATGAAGTTACTGTGAAAATCTCCTAGTCGCCACACTCCGGCGCCTGTTCGGGTACACTGAGAGAGAATTTAGCATGGCCAATCCACCTAACCAGCACGTCTTTCGGACTGTGGGAGGAAACCAGAGCACCCGGAGGAAACCCACTCAGACACGGGGAGAACGTGCAGACTCCGCACAGACAGTGACCCAAGCCAGGAATTGAACCCAGGTCCCTGGCGCTGTGAGGCAGCAGTGCTGACCACTGTGCCATCAGGCTGCCCTATATAAACTGAAATCCTGGACCTTTCAAAAAGGATTTGAAGTCTCCCCCGAATGCAGGTGCTGGTTCCTTCCACCACCCCCTTAGACAGCTGGTGTTCTAGATATAATATACAGAACGATTATGAATTAAATGAACTGCTGGTATCATTCCCCTGTGAGGAAGGGAATCCTTCATTGCACTGTCAGCATCAATTTACAGGAAGACAAGGAAGACAGCCTCTGGGACAAAAGCAATCTGAGGAAGGCACCTTGTGACAGAAGGGGAAAATTCGATGGGAACACCATGTACAGCGTCGCTGGGAAAGACACCGTTGTGTATGCTTCAGAACCAATCAACAACTTGATTTGACCGCAAAGAATTAAATAATGAGTAATTTGTCTTGTAGTGACTGTAAACCCGACATAACAGCATGCCTGAACAATGATGGATCGCCCAGCAGCGAGTAACCCTTTCTTCACTCAGTCTCTATTCATCTTCAGTGCACTGATCTGTCATCAGGAGAAAATACGATGAAGGTCAAGTGCTCCAGTGTGGACATTTTGTTATGTTGGATGACATCCTATAAAAGTTCCATACCGAGATAATTACCAATAACTATTACTCTGTGGTGTGTATTGCAAAATGTTAAGTGCTCCAGGAATAAGCATCGTCAACACTTCGCATCATCTCCTTAAAATGTTCCGCATAAAGCTGATGCTTTTTTAATTGTTAAATACTCACGAGATAAGGGAACATTAATTAATGGGGCTGCATTTCCGTCCGCTCCCACTGGCCCAGCCCCAACCCTACTCCTTCGTCTCAATTTTATTTCCACCATTTTTTCTTTCAAAATGTCAGTTGAACCAGAATGAAGAAAAAGACTCTTAAACGGACTGGAATTGGGCTCCAGTATTGCTCTGTAGATTGATTCTGTGCGGGTTAGGTTGATTGGCCATGCTAAATTGCCCCTTAGTGTCCCGGGATGTGTAGGTGAGAGGGATTAGCGGGGTAAAATGTGTGGGGTTGTGGGGATAGGACCTGGGGTGGGATCGCGGTCGGTGCAGACTCGATGGGCCGAATGGCCTCCTTCTGCACTGGAGGGTTTCCAAGATTCTATAAGGATGTCACAAATGCACATCCATTTTGGGACGAGTTCTTTTTTTTATAAATACGTGTTGTCAACAGCTCTTCAATAACTGAACAATAATTAGTTTTCAATTCATTAACCAGGCAATGGCTGAAAAAATGTAATTTGAACAATCTCTGCCTCATTTGGAGCACTTGCTGTTTTGTTCCAATGAACATCATGTGTTAATGTTAACGGGTTAATGTCACAATAAACGAAGCCTCAGCTCCAAATATTTGAATAATGATTTTAATAGCCAACACAATATTCCATTGCAAAAGTAATCAACTTTTGGACCCAATGAGTCCCTCTTTAAATGAGGTCCATGGAAATCCTGATCCTGTATTTTGGCAAATGGGTTTGTGTGCTTATCGGCATTAATTGCTGATTGGGAAACCTAAGCCTTGTTGGACGGATTATGAATCCAGGATACAGTTGATTTATAAAATCTTTTTTTATTAACCTGTTGCCACTGTGTGCCTTTTACAGCTTTCCAAATTATATTTCCATTTTATTTTACAGATGTTTCATCCACATTAACTGGAGCATTGCAGGCTAATACTGTGAAGTGGGACAATCCTGAATTGAAACCATATTCGGAAAATGCGCAACCTATGGTATAACTGAGACACGATGTGGAGATGCCGGCGTTGGACTGGGGTAAGCACAGTAAGAAGTCTCACAACACCAGGTTAAAGTCCAACAGGTTTACCAAATAAACCTGTTGGACTTTAACCTGGTGTTGTGAGACTTCTTACATAACTGAGACACTACAGACTGTGGGGCCTCATGGTTCAATCGGCAAATTTGGCCCTGATTTCCTTCTCTAATCAGAGGAGAGTTGGTTCCAGATGGTGGCTCAAACAATGACAACTTATATTTCTATTCCTATTCGTTCGTGTGTGTCGCTGGCTGGCCAGCATTTATTGCCCATCTCTAGTTGCCCAAGGGCAGTTGAGAGTCAACCACATTGCTGTGGTTCTGGAATCACATGTAGGCCAGACCGGGTAAGGACGGCAGATTCCTTCCCTAAAGGACACAGTTGCATCTTTTGAGGTAAGAAACGTCCAAAGCATGTCACAAAAGCACTTTACAACAAAACATGCCACCGACCTACACAAAGAGATCCAGGGGAAGATTACCTCAAGGAGGTAGATTTTAAGGAGTGTCTTAAGGGAGGAAAGCAAGATAGAAAGGCGGAGAGGTGTAAGGAAGGAATTCCAGAGCTTGGGGCCTAGGCAACTGAAGGCAAGCCCAACTGATGGTGAAGTGATTGAAATCGGGGAATGCTCAAAAGGCCAGAATTGGAGGAGTGCCGATATCTCGGAGGGTTGAGGGGCTGGAGAAGATGACAGAAATGGGGAGAAGTGAGGTCAGGGGGGATTTGGGAATTTTAAAATCAAAATGTTGCTTGATCAGGAGCCAGTGTAGGCAGGTGAGAACAGAGGTGATAGGAGAACAGGACGTGGTGTCAGTTAAGACACAGGCAGCAGAGGTTTGGATGACCACAATATGGAGGGTAGGATGTGAGTGATCAGACAGGAGAGTGTCAATTCTGGAGATGACAAAGGCCTGGATGAGGATTTCAGCAGCAGATGAGCTGAGGAAGTGACGAAGTAGGTCGAAGCAGCTCGAAATACAGGTCTTCATAATGATATTAGTGCGTGTTCAGGAGCTCACCTCAACATTAATTGAAATTTATTTATACCCCTTTGAAAGTAATGGAAGATCCCAAGGTGCTTCACAGGAGTTATATAAAATTAAGTATGACACCCAACCACATGAGGGGATATTAGGTCAGGTGACCTAAAGCTTGGTCAAGGAGGCAGGTTTTAAGAAGATCCAGCAACATTAGGATTTTAAAATTCTCAAAAATCCCCCCCCCCCGCTCAATGGTCTCACTTCTCTGTATTTCTGTCATCTTCCCCAGCCTCTCCGAGATATCTGCACTCCTCCCATTCTGACCTTTATAGCATCCTCGATTTCAATCACTCCACCTAAAGGGGGAAGGCAAGGTGGGGAGATGTAGGGAGGGAATTCCAGAGCCTGGGGCCTAGGTAACTGAAGGCACCAATGGTGGAGAGGGCAGAATTAGAGGAGCAGAGGTAGGTCAAGGGTTGTGGGGCTGGAGGAGATTACAGAGATAGAGAGGAGCAGGGGCCATCGAGGGATTTGAAAACAAGGAAGAAAATTTTAAAATCAATACTTTTTTTATTCATTCGTGGAACGTGGGCTGGTCAGCATTTATTGCCCATCCCTAATTGCCCTTATTCAGAAAGCAGTTCAGAGTCAATCATGTTGCTGTGGCTCTGGAGCCACATGTAGGCCACACCGGGTAAGGGTGGCAGATTTCCTTCCCTAAAGGCCATTAGTGAATCAGATGGGCTTTTTCTGATAAAGATTTCATAGTCATCAGTCGATTCGTAATTCCAAACAAATTCCACCATCTGTTGTGCCGGGATTCAAATCCAGGTCCCCAAAACATTAGTTGTGTAACTGGATTAGTGGTCTAGCGATAATACCACTAGGCCATTGAATGGAAGTCAATGTAAGTCTGCTTTACAAGGTGATAGGGGTATGGAACAGGTTAAGACAGAGTTAGGGGAACTTGGATCACGTCACGTTTTGGAAGGGTGGGAGGTGGGAGACCAGCCAGGAGTCCATTGGAATGGTTGAATCTAGAGGTAACAAAGGATTGAATGAGGATCTCAATAGAAGATGATCCACGACAGGGGTGAAGTCAATCAAAGTTGTGGAGGTAGAAACAGGCAGTCTGAGTGATGGCACAAACATGCGAGGTCATACATGACACCAAGGTTGGAAACGGTCTGATTTCGTATCAGTGATTTAGCAGGGGGAGGGATGGAGTCAGGAACCAGGGAACGGAGTGTGGAAAAACAATGGCTTCAATCTTTCCAATATTTAATTGGAGGAAACTTCTGTTCATCCAATATTGGATGTCAGCTAAGCAGTCTGGAAATTTATACTGAAGAGTCAGGGGAGGCGGTGGTGAGGGAGAACTGGATTGTCATCAGCAGTTGGTGAAAACTAACTGTGTTTTCCAATGATGTAGCCCGGGGCAGCATGTAGAAATAAGAGGGAAACAAGTGGAAATTAGTGGGGGACATCAGAGGTCAAGGTGTGGGTGCAGAAGGTGAAGCCATTGCAAGTGATACTGTAGCTATGATTAGATAGAAAAGAACGGAACCAGATGAGAGAGGAGAGACGCTGGAGGAGGATGGGTAAGGTTACCTGTGTCAAAGATTGCAGAAAGGTCGAGGAGGACAAGGATGGAACATTTTGCCTTTGTCACAGTCACAAAGGATGTCATTTGTGACTTTAGCAGGAGCTGTTTCAGTGTTGTGGGAGGGGCAGAAACCTGATTGGAGGGATTGAAAAAGTGTTCAGCATCTAGAATGCACTGTCTGAGGGCGTAGTGGAGGCAGGTTCAATCAGAGCTTTTCAAATGAATTGGATGATTATTTGAAGAGAAAAAAAATTGCAAGACAATGCTTAAAAGTCAGAGGAGTGGGATAAACTGATTTGTTCTTTCAGAGAGCTGGCATGGGCACAATGGGTTTGGGAAGTGACAACACATTCGACTAGTCTGGAGAGGAAAGGAAGTCATGATGTGGAAATGCCGGCATTGGACTCGGGTAAACACAGTAAGGAGTCTAACAACACCAGGTTAAAGTCCAACAGGTTTATTTGGTAGCAAACGCCACTAGCTTTCGGAGCGTGCTGCTCCTTCGTCAGATGGAATGGAAATCTGCTCTCAAACTGTTTGAGAGCAGATTTCCACTCCATCTGATGAAGGAGCAGCGTTCCGAAAGCTAGAGGCATTTGCTACCAAATAAACCTGTTGGACTTTAACCTGGTGTTGTTAGACTCCTTACTGAGGAAAGGAAGGTCAGAGACGGGACGCTAGCTTGTAAGGACAATGGAGCCATGGATTGGGTATATGAGGAGAGGTCTGATGATGGCAGATTTAAAAGCGAGCGGGACATCACCTGAACAGACAGAACCGTTAACATATCAGCTAACATAGATACCAGAAGGAGGTTAATACCAAAGATGATGGGTAGCAGAGGTAGTTGGTACAGGAGGGTGATTGAGATGAGTACAGGAGCAATTATATTCCAGCGTGGGTTAGTGTGTTGAGGAAAGGAAAATAGCCAACACGGAGCCTTGAGCATTGTTTCCCTTACCGTGTCTAAACTTCCCTTCCCCTGGCGAGGTTAATCCTTGGCATGCTCCTGGGTTCTGGAAAATTGCTCCACTACTTTACAAGGTGAAATTGTACAATAAAGAATAAGTGGATCCAGTTAAAACAAGCTGCTTGGAAAACCTCTTAATCCACTTCTTGGATCACAAGTGGAGGCCCTCTTGGCATCCTCCAAACAATGCATTCTGGAGATCTTTTACCGTCCCTTTTGTATTTGTTCAACGTTGATGGGGCATTCTCGGGATTTCATCACATTCGATGGAGCATCCCAGATCAACCCAGGAGGGCATCTGTCTCCTGAGATTGTGCGATGGGAAGAGGGAGTCCCCAAGAGTAACAGATATACAGATAACAAAAAGAACTGATTCCCCCTCCATTCTGTACCATCACCCTGAAATGGTAAAGGAAAATATTTTTGAGTGGCACCACCTTATGGGCTGATTTGTCCTTAGGCTTCACCTCTTGGAGTGGCAGAGTGTGGCCTGGGAGTGCCAATGCCTACATGGGTCAGGTGTCACCACACCGTTATAGGCACGGGCATGGGCACCGAGCAGAATGACAACTTACCAAAGCAAGGCAGTTACGGTGAACTTATATGAAACACTGGCTCAACTTCAACTGGGGCATGGTGTCCGATTCTGGGCACCGCTCTTTAGGAAGAATCTGAAGGTATTAGGGAGAGGGAGGAGGAAACATTTATGAGGATAGTTCCAGGACTTCACTTACATGGATAGATTGGAGCATCTGGGATTGTTCTCTTCAGAGGATGAGAAGATTGAGAGGGGATTTGGTCGCGGTGTTCAAAGTCTTGAGGGGTCTCAGCAGAGAAGGGAAGGAGAAGTCGTTTCCATTGGTAGAAGGCTGGGGAACGGGGCAACACTGATTTGAGGTAAATGGCAAAAAAACCAAAGCTGACATGAAAAGAAACTTTTTTTTTAAGCAGGCAAGTGTTCAGAATCTAGACTGTCTGAGAGCAGAGTGGAGGCAGGTTCAATCAGAGCTTTCCAAGTGAATTGGATGACTATTTGAAGAGAAAGTAATTGCAAGGCAATGCATAAAGGGCAGAGGAGTGGGATGAACTGATTTGTTCTCACAGAGAGCCGGCATAGACACAATGGGATGAATGGCTTCATTCTAAGCTGCAACCTTTCTAAGATTCCGCGGTTATTAAATGATCCTGTTTCCAGGACATGGGATGGGTTTGGCAGCAGCCAAATTAAAATTGAAGCCAAAGAGTGCAAATAAAAGATAGTTTTAAAAAAAAGTGACCCCACTGAGAAACTTGATACGGTGAATAGGCCCAGTTGGAACTGATGGAATCTGCTGATCAGTTATCATGAAATGGGCAATTGCTTCAGTGACAGTGTGAGCAGATATCAACAGAGGTCAAGGGAGAAGTGAAATCAGAGGCTGGATAGGCTGGGACTGTTTTTCTCTGGAGCGTAGGAGGCTGAGGGGTGATCTTATAGAGGTCTATAAAATAATGAGGGGCATAGATCAGCTAGATAGTCAATATCTTTTCCCAAAGGTAGGGGGAGTCTAAGGTTTAAGGTGAGAGGGGAGAGATACAAAAGTGTCCAGAGGGGCAATTTTTTCACACAGAGGGTGGCGTGTCTGGAACAAGCTGCCAGAGGTAGTAGTAGAGGCGGGTACCATTTTGTCATTAAAAAGCATTTAGACAGTTACATGGGTACGATGGGTATAGAGGGATGTGGGCCAAATGCAGGCAATTGGGACTAGCTTAGGGGTTTAAAAACAAAGGACGGCATGGACAAGTTGGGCCGAAGGGCCTGTTTCCATGCTGTAAACCTCTGACTCTATGGTTCTGAGCTAAACCTGTTAAAGAACCCTCCCACTGTTGACCTTCCAGTCCTGCCAATCATCTCCCAGCAGCGATTTTTAGAATGACATTAATCAAATTCTTCAAGGATGTTATTTGTCTTTCCGCCCTGTAGGAGTCTGAATCATGCCTAGATACCAACTGTTCTTTTACACAGCTAATGATGCTGTCAATTTTCTCAGTTACACAGCAGCTCAGCCTGTGGCCCTCCAAAGGTAAAACTGCAGGTTCCTGATGGCCAATGATGGTCCTCTCCTAGTGGCTCTAGACCCACAA
The DNA here is from genome assembly GCF_964213995.1 of Mustelus asterias. Taxonomy (NCBI): domain Eukaryota; kingdom Metazoa; phylum Chordata; class Chondrichthyes; order Carcharhiniformes; family Triakidae; genus Mustelus; species Mustelus asterias. The sequence goes on along the minus strand of NC_135810.1, from coordinate 103,874,475 downwards.
CATGACCTCTGCAGGCCTCCTGGCAAGGTGATTTTCTGCCCTCTCCCCTCCCACTGGCCCTGTGACTGACGGGCGAGCTGCCTCCTCTCGGGCCCTGACTGGTGTTGGTAACATGCCAATGAGGACAGTGCCCGATATTTGCAATGGTTCAGCTCCTGGTCTCTTGAGGAACATGCCGCATGCGCTGGACCCACACCACAAGCACACCCTGGCCACAATTCGACTTTCTAGGCTATTATAGGTGGCACGGTGGCACAGTGGTTAGCTCTGCTGCCTCACAGCACCAGGAACCTGGGTTCAATTCTGGCCTTGGGTGACTGTCTGTGTGGAGTTTGCACATTCTCCTCATGTCTGCGTGGGTTTCCTCTCACAGTCCAAAGATGTGCAGGGGGATTGGCTGTGCTAAATTGCCTATTAGTGTCCCAAGATGTATCGGTTAGGAGGATTAGTCGGGTAAATCCATGGGGTTGCAAGGATAGGGCCTGGGTAAAATGCTCTGTCAGAGAGTCAGTGCAGATCTAATAGGCCGAATGGCCTTCTTCTGCACAGTAAGGATAATATGATTCTATGATGTGCTTGTTTATCAGTCTCATTCTTTATTATCCTCATTAAGTTTGTAAATCACAGAAACCATTCTTCAGAGTACAGAGGTAATCTGAGTCTTGCCATTGGCTAAACTCTGTTGTATTAAATGTGGAAACTAGATCAAGATTCCTGTCCCTGATCAATATCCCTGAAGCATGCGAGAAATGCCAGTTTGGCAACATTGACTTGGCTTTGATGCAGTCACCAAATAGCCCGTTGATGCATTGAGGTTGTCCGATACCCGCGGCAGGAATCACTAACTTCAGGAGAGGAGTACATAGACAGATACTATCCCCTGGACCATTTGGCTTGTAGGCTGTCCTCACCTGCTCTCTCAGGTGAACATAAAAGAGCCCCTGGCTCTATTTCAAAGGAGAGCAAGTGACTTCTCCTTGGAGCCCTTGCCAATCTCTGTCCCTCAATGAACATCACTAAACCAGATTGCTGGCTGTGGCATCTTACTTTGCGCAACTTGGCTGCCATGTTTCCAACACTAAAATAGTTATTACACTACAAAAGTGCTGTAGATTGGCTGATTAGAGGTTGTAAAAGGTGCTATTTTAATGTCGTTTATTCCTTTCATTGTTCTGGACTCAACAGAATGGTCTCATCGGCACGGTGGCACAGTGGTTAGCACTGCTGCCTCACAGTGCGAGGGACCCAGGTTTGATTCCCAAATTGGGTCACTGTCTGTGTGGCGTTTGCATGTTCTCCCCGTGTCTGCATGGGTTTCCTCTGGGTGGCTCCGGTTTCCTCCCACAGTCCAAAGATGTGTGGGTTAGGATGATTGGCCATCATAAATTGCCCCTTCGTGTCAGGGGGATTAACAGGGTATATATGTGGGGTTACGAGGATAGGGCCTGGGTGGGATTGTGGTGGGTGCAGACTCGATGGGCCGAATGGCCTCTTTCTGCACTGTAGGAATCCTGTGATTCTATGATTGTTGACTGGCAGATGTCCCGCCTGTAATGTGAATTCTTGCAAACAAATCCATCCTGCCCAAAATCTCAAAGAATGTTGGAAAATCTCTCTACATTTCTGAACCTTACAGTATGCACTGTTGGTCATGAATCCAAAGATATAATCCAAGCTTAAGCCAAGCTACAGTTACACAAATGATTGTCTGGACACACCTGGCCCAAGATTTCATGTAAACTTAGATTTTACACACATCTTTCCTCTGCTTAACTTCAATTTTAACAACACATCACGGGTTAGTTTAAACATCTAACTCACTGACCCACTCTCACCATAAACACTGGCGAATAAAAATTAAATTAAATTGTCAGATTGAGGAAGTAACTAAAACAAGGCCTTTCCTGGCGCTTAGCAGCATGATCATGTGCCAGAGAACTTGAAATATATTCATGCAACAGAGCTGGGAATTCAAGTCACCTCCGTAATATTGGCCAGGCTAAATTAACCTTGGTGTCAGGGGGATTAACAGGATAAATATATGGGATTAGGGGGATAGAGCCTGGCTGGGATTGTGGTCGGTGCAGACTCGATGGGCTGAATGGCCTCCTACTGCACTGTTGGGATTTTATGATTCTATATGTTCTCAAATGCACTATTGCCCCAGTTGGACCAGCTCACAATATCCAATTTTGATGTGAAAATATATTCCGCTTAATAACTTAAAGTTTATTTATTAGTCAGAAGTAGGCTTACATTAACACTGTAATGAAGTTACTGTGAAAATCCCCCTAGTCGCCACCCTCCAGCGCCTGTTCGGGTACACTGAGGGAGAACTTAGTATGGCCAAAGCACGTAATCAGCAAGTCTTTCGGGCTGTGGGAGGAAAATGGAGGAAACCCACGCAGACACAGGGAGAACGTGCAAACTCCACACAGACAGTGACCCAAGCCGGGAATCGAACCCGGGTCCCTGGTGCTGTGAGGCAGCAGTGCTAACCACTGTGCCGCCCCCGTGCTTAACAACAGTCATGAAGGGCAGCTGTACAATTAGCAATGATTCTGAGCAACCTCTTGTTATCCTGTTTGATGTCGTTGACTGTTAAACTCTGTGCCTGATATGGATGATGTTGAGTGATAAGAGGCATCGGGTAATGTTCTCCCGAATTGAGACTAAGTGCCCACGCGAGCAGGAAAACTGGAGTGTTTCCCACTGGCGCTGGGAGCATCTCTCAGGTGGGATTCACATGCCTGATGGAAGCACATTCATGCATCCCGAGCAACCTGCCGGACAGACTCACTGAGTCATAGAGTCATAGAGGTTTACAGCATGGAAACAGGCCCTTCGGCCCAACATGTCCATGCCGCCCTTTTTTTTAAACCCCTAAGCTAGTCACAATTGCCCGCATTTGGTCCATATCCCTCTATACCCATCGTACCCATGTAACTGTCTAAATGCTTTTTAAAAGACAAAATTGTACCCGCCACTACTACTACCTCTGGCAGCTTGTTCCAGACACTCACCATCCTCTGTGTGAAAAAATTGCCCCTCTGGACCCTTTTGTATTTCTCCCCTCTCACCTTAAACCTATGCCCTCTAGTTTTAGACTCCGCTACCTTTGGGAAAAGATATTGACTATCTAGCTGATCTGTGCCCCTCATTATTTTATAGACTTCTATAAGATCACCCCTCAGCCTTCTAGCTCCAGAGAGAAAAGTCCTAGTCAATCCATCAAGTCCCGGTAGCATCCTAGTAAATCTTTTCTGCACCCTTTCTAGTTTAATAATATCCTTTCTATAATAGGGTGACCAGAACTGTATACAGTATTCCAAGTGTGGCCTTACCAATGTCTTGTACAGCTTCAACAAGACATCCCAACTCCTGTATTCAATGTTTTGACCGATGAAACCAAGCATGCTGAATGCCTTCTTCACCACTCTGTCCACCTGTGTCTCCACTTTCAAGGAGCTATGAACATGTACCCCTAGATCTCTTTGTTTTGTAACTCTCCCCAACACCCTACCATTAACTGAGTAAGTCCTGCCCTGGTTCAATCTACTAAAATGCATCACTTCGCATTTATCTAAATTAAACTCCATCTGCCATTTGTCAGCCCACTGGCCCAATTGATCAAGATCCTGTTGCAATCGGAGATAACTTGCTTCACTGTCCACTATGCCACCAATCTTGGTATCATGTGCAAACTTACTAACCATGCCTCCTATATTCTCATCCAAATCATTAATATAAATGACAAGTAACAGTGGACCCAGCACTGATCCCTGAGGCACACCGCTGGTCACAGGCCTCCAGTTTGAAAAACAACCCTCTAAAACCATCCTCTGGCTTCTGTCAAGAAGCCAATTTTGTATTCATTTAGATACCTCACCCTGGATCCCGTGAGATTTAACATTATGCAACAACCTACCGTGCGGTACCTTGTCAAAGGCCTTGCTAAAGTCCATGTAGACAACATCAACTGCACTGCCCTCATCTACCTTCTTGATTACCCCTTCAAAAAACTCAATCAAATTTGTGAGACATGATTTTCCACTCACAAAGCCATGCTGACTGTCCCTAATCAGTCCTTGCGTCTCTAAATGTCTGTAGATCCTGTCTCTCAAAAGACCTTCCAACAACTTACCCACCACAGATGTGAGGCTCACTGGCCTGTAGTTCCCAGGCTTTTCCTTGCAGCCCTTTTTAAACAAAGGCACAACATTTTCCACTCTCCAATCTTCAGGCACCTCACCCGTGACTATCGATGGTTCAAATATCTTGGCGAGGGGACCCGCAATTTCCTCCCTAGCCTCCCACAATGTCCTGGGATGCACTTCATCAGGTCCCGGGGATTTATCTACCTTGATGCGCTTTAAGACTTCCAGCACCTCCTTCTCTGTAATATGTACACTCCTCAAGACATCACTATTTATTTCCCCAAGTTCCCTAACATCTATGCTTTTCTCAACAGTAAATACGGATGAGAAATATTCATTTAGGATCTCACCCATCCCTTGTGGATCCGCACATAGATGACCTTGTTGATCCTTAAGAGGCCCTACTCTCTCACTTGTTACTCTTTTGCCCTTTATGCATTTGTAGGAGCTCTTTGAATTCGCCTTTGCCTTATCTGCCAAAACAATCTCGTGTCCCCTTTTTGCCCTCCTGATTTCTCTCTGAACTCTACTCCTACACCCCCTATACTCTTCAAGGGATTCACTTGATCCCAGCTGCCTATGCATGTCATGTGCCTCTTTCTTCTTCTTGATCAGGGCCTCAATATCCCGAGTCATCCAGGATTCCCTACTTCTGCCACCCTTGCCCTTCACTCTCAGAGGAATGTGCTTACCCTGAACCCTGGTTAACACACTTTTGAAAGATCGTCCCTTACCAGATGTCTAGTGATCAGGGCAGAGGACCACCAACCCCTCACCAAAGAGGGGAATTCTTCCCCCCACCCATAAATAACAGGTCACCCTGCCCACCCCCACACCACACCACACAGGCATGAAGGTGAGCCCCCCCCCCGTACTCAGCCCCACAATCACACGCCCCTCCCCACTCAGACCCTCGCTCAGCTCCCCTCCACTCAGACACTCCATTCAGCCCCCCTCCCCCATCCCCAAAATCAGGCACCATGGTGCACGGCCCCCTCACACTGTAGTACTGACACCCTGGCCTCACACTGTGGTGTTGGCCTGGCACAATTTAAGTGGCGTTAGGCACAGTGGCACAGTGCTAACCACTGTGCCACCGTGCCACCCATACTACCTCGAATAAACACATGCTAGGCAGACACCGAAAGGTGAAGCAGGCACTTGTGAGTTTACAAATACCTCATCTCGTAACGTTCACGATTAAGACAGGAACAAATCAGAGGATGATACTATTCCATCCTGATGGGATTTTTAGGATGGTAAGCACGTAAGCACAGTGGAAGCACAAACGCAACTGCATCGTTATCTTGAGGGCGGCATGGTGGCACAGTGGTTAGCACTGTTGCCTCCCAGCGCCAGGGACCTGGATTCAATTCCGGCCTTGGGTCACTGTCTGTGTGGAGTTTGCACCTTCTCCCTGTGTCTGCGTGGGTTTCCTCCGGGTGCTCCGGTTTCCTCCCACGGTCCAAAGATGTGCAGGTTAGATGCATTGGCCATGATAAATTGCCTCTTCGTGTCGGTGGACTAGCTGGCGTAAATGGATGGGGATAGGGCCTGGGTATGCTTATGGTTGGTGCAGACTCGATGGGCCGAATGGCCTCCTTCTGCACTGTAGGATTCTATGAGAACCAAGCTGAACGATAAAACTGAATTGAGTTTTACTGCATTTCATAGCTTGCTGCACTATAATAAGAATAGCAATCAAAAGCAGACTGCTGAATGCATAACTTCATCCCACTCATGAGCAAAGCCTCCATACTTCTCAAGTTGCTGCTTATGGGATAAGCTCAGCCGTCAATGGCTTGCCACTGAATAGCCTCCGAACAACAGCTGCCAACATGACCCTGTGTGCATTCCAAACAATGAACAGGGAATCAGAGAATGCAGAAACCCATACTACCGTTCCCAATTCACAATATTCTCGACAGGAACCAGAAAGGTGTAATTATTTCAAATTAGGAGCTTATTGCAATCCTCTCGCTCTCCCTCCACCGCGCTGAGGATCAGCTGACTTTCATTGCAATTCATGACCACTCAGGGATCGGTTAGCAAATTAATCCCCAGTCGCAGCGAGGAAGCTGCTTCTCTGCGTGATACAGTTGCTGTCAAGGGTAAGCTAAATAAATACAGGAGAGAGAAAGAGACAGAAGGACCTGCAGTTCAGGTTCGATGAAGCAGCGTGGGAGGACACTCCAGTGGAATATAAATGAGTTGTGCCCAATGGCCTGTATCTGTGCTTTACGTTCCCTGTCATTCTGTCCATCGATGAGACGTCTTCCCTCTCCCTTTAACAGTTTCCAGGAGGGCGAGGGGAGCAGAGATTCATTTCTCCCTCCCGCACACTGGGACTTCCAGAGCCACATTGGCACAGCACCACAGCAGCTGTGGAAGTGAGGCAGGAAGGAGCCTTTTCTGCCATTGGGCCCTCGGTCATTTTTGTTGGAGCAACAGAAGGACATCCATTTTAACAGCAACTAAAAAAACAGGCATCGAGCCCTCCACCCAAAACCCCCTCTAGTCAGAGGCCCTGAAGGATCTGAGTAACAAGGCAATGACGGACTGAGAAGATATAGGTTCCTACCTCCAGGCCCTCTGAATGTCACCGTGCCTGAGGCAAATCCAGGAAACCGAAAGCTCTGCCCCTCACCTACGTTCCTGCCCATTTTCCACAGCAAGACCCTACCAGGGAGTAGGCCGTGTTCTGCCAGTGGTGCGGCCGGGTCAAATCAAAATGACCGGACTCACCAAATCCAGCCACTTTGGGGCCTGGGAATGAGGAGTGCAATGTCGGTGTGCTATGTCTGGCCAAGGTCTAGCCGAAGGGATTGGGAGTGGGTAAACTAATTTGGGGCCATCTCTTTTGATCATGTGCACTGCTCACACTGGCACCAACTCGCTGATGTGTTTCGCTCTGCTACCAACAAACGGCAAAGTAAATGGATGCATTATAACGCAGAACACCAATGTAAGATCTAACCAGTTTCAGGAGGGTCTAATGGGTCATTGACATGCCAAATAAGCATCCTTATAAGGATGACAGATGTTCCAACTGAACCTCCTGTTGATACAATAAAAAATGGTCTATTCGATATTGCATCAGAATTATAAGTCCCATCAGATATTTATTTACAAAATACCTCGGGACAGTGAATCATCAAAAAAACTCTTTCTAATATAGCCGGCATGTAATTATGTTTTAGAGGTGTAAGTTACGTACTTTTTGAAAATTCATTGAACTCATTTACTTTCCCAAATGGGAACCTTACTAAAGTAGTGGTTTGAGGCTGGAGATCGAAGTGTCGTGTTCTGGGAGTCAGACCTTGTTGGCAGATATGCGATGGTGCAAGTCTCTCATCTGCCCCTGGGAAACATTGCAGATGTTTACAAGGGTGAAAGGGCCACAGGCAGCTGCAAGAGAATATCAAAGCTGCTCTTGCAAAGCCGGGTATCACAGCAGCAATCTGCCTGAGGCGCACTGACACTCTACCGGACAAATCATCGACTTCAGGAAGCGTAAAGGAGAACATGCCCCTGTCTACATCAATGGGGGTGAAGTGGAAATGGTTGAGAGCTTCAAGTTTCTAGGTGTCCAGATCACCAACAACCTGTCTTGGTCCCTCCATGCCGACACTATAGTTGAAGCTGATCAATGCCTCTACTTTCTCAGGAGGCTAAGGAAATTTAGCATGTCTGCTGCGACTCTCACCAATTTTTACAGATGCACCATAGAAAACATTCTTTTCCGGATGCATTACAGCTTCGTATGGCTCCTGTTCCTGTCCTGCCTGCAAGAAACTACAAAGGGTTGTGAACGTAGCCCAGTCCATCACGCAAACCAGCCTCCCATCCATTGATTCTGTCTACACTTCCCACTGCCTCAGAAAAGCAGCCAGCACAAACAAAGACCCCACACACTCTGGATATTCTCTCTTCCACCTTCTTCCATCAGGAAAAAGGTACAAAAGTCTGAGGTCACGGACCAACCGACTCAAGAACAGCTTCTTCCCTGCTGCCATCAGACTTTTGGATGGTCCCATCACCATAAGACATAGGAACAGAATTAGGCCACCTGACCCATCGAGTCTGCTCTGCCATTCAATCATGGCTGATATTTTTCTCATCCCCATTCTTCTGCCTTTTCCCCATAACCCCTGATCCCCTTACTAATCAAGAACCTATCTATCTCTGTCTCAAAGACACTCAATGACCTGGCCTCCACAGCCTTCTGTGACAAAGAGCTCCACAGACTCACCACTCTCTGGCTGAAGAAATTCCTCCTCATCTCTGTTTTAAAGGATCGTCCCTATAGCCTCAGGTTGTGTGCTCACACATTAGGCTGATCTTTTTTGTCCACACCCTAGCTATGACTGTAACACTACATTCTGCACCCTCTCCTTCCCTTCTCCCCTATGTACTCTATGAAAGGTATGTTTTGTCTGTATAGCGCGCAAGAACCAATACTTTCCACTGTATCCCGATACATGTGACAATAATAAATCAAATCAAAAGTTTTTTTAAAAATGGCAGTACAGGTCTTTAGGACTAAGTGTAGCCATTCCGCTGGAGAAAAAAGGAATTGATTTCTCCTCAAGGAGCCATTATTGTGAGGCCTGGAGCATTTCAAGAAGCTCCATAAGATCCCGCACGAACGCTCAGCAAGACACAGTTCCAGGGGAACGTCATTGGGTGGAACGGGCATAAAATCCTGGCAACCCCACCCTTTCGGTGCAGGGATTGGGGTGAAGGGGTGGTGAAAGGTATGGGAAGCAATATAGAAACCGTTGGTGAGATTCTGAATCGGTGTTCAACTATTTTTAATCAGGATTCTATCAACTTCTTAAGATCTCAAATGTCTTGTATTGTAATCCTTGCTCATAAATGTAAAGCAGAATTAGATACAGCTGCTGTGATTAGCACATGAAGTCTCCAGGAATTTATTTTCTTCCTCTGGAATATTCCTTGAACAGGGCAACTGTTCTTCCATTGATTCTTTCAATAAAATCCTTCTAAAAATAGCGCATTGGAGTTTAAATTGGTTCCCACACTTGGCCATGCTGTAATAACATAGGAAACAGAAGTAGGTCTAGATCACACCACCCCTCAAGCCCACACTGCCCGACAATACAGTCGTGATCTTTAGCCTCAACTCTATTTTTCTAGCTGCTCTCCATATCTCTTGAATCCCTGAGAGATTAAAAATCCATCCATCTTTAGAATCACCGAGTGGTCACAGGACAGATGGAGGCCATTCGGCCCACGACAATTTTCCCGTTCTCCATAAAAGCACGGTCAGTCCTACGCCCCCAGTGTAGCCTGTTTTCTCTCCAAATAACCATCCAATTCCCATTGGGTAGCCAGGATTGAATCTGCTCTCAGACAGATCCTAACTACTCGCTCCCCCTGGTGGCCTCTGCTTCACCTGTCAATTGCCTTAAATTGGTGTCCTTTGATTCCCACCAATGGGAACAGTTATTCTCTCATCGGCACTGTTCAGGCCCCTCATGAGATTGAAATCCTCTCAACCTTCCTTTCTCACAGTGCCAGGGACCCCGGTTTGATTAGGGCCTCGGTGACTGTGTGGAGTTTGCGTGTTCTCTCCATGTCTGTGTGGATTTCTTCTGGGTGCTCCGGTTTCCTCCCACACTCCAAAGAAGTGCGGGTTAGGTTAATTGGCCATGCTCAGTTGTCCCTAGTGTCAGGGGAATTAATGGGGTGAATAGTGGGGTTATAGGAATAGGGTCGGGTTGGGATTGTTGTCGGTGCAGGCTCGATGGGCCAAATGACCTCCTTCTTCACTCTATGACATGGTCCATGCTGAGAGTCCAGTGCGTGCTGTACGACTGCTTCATTGATGGAGATATCACCCTTTGTATTGATCTATTGGCGGAGGCATCATCTTGTCAGTTATATTGTTGAGGTGGATGTGAAACATCCTCTTGCACTCTTCAGGGGGTCAATATTCTTCAATCAAACTGCACCATGAAGAGCAGATTAACTGGCCATTTATCCCATTGCTCCTCATGCAAATCCTCTGTGCTCATAAAATCTGTTACATTTACCTCATAGAATCCCTATATATGTAGAAAGAGGCCATTCGGCCCATCGAGCCTACATTGACCACAATCCCATCCAGACCCTATCCCTGTAACCCCACATATTTACCCTGCTAAACCCCCTGACACTAAGGAGAATTTAGCATGGCCAATCAACCTATCCAGCACATTTTTGGAGTGTGGGAGGAAACCGAAGCACCCGGAGGAAACCCACGCAGACATGGGGAGAACATGCAGACTGCACACAGACAGTGACCTGAGGCCAGAATTGAACCCAGATCCTTGGTGAGGCAGCAGTGCTAACCACTGTGCCACCACCACCGAGCCTCACAACAGTCACTGCACCTCAAAGTCAGTTATTAACCCACTTTAATTAATCCCCAGGTTCAGAGCTGGGAGTGAGGGGGGCGGGGAGTGAGGAGGGTGGGGAGTGAGGAGGGCGGGGAGTGCGGAGGGCGGGGAGTGCGGAGGGCGGGGAGTGCGGAGGGCGGGGGGTGAGGGGGGCGGGGGGTGAGGAGGGTGGGGAGTGAGGAGGGTGGGGAGTGAGGAGGGTGGAGAGTGGGGTCTAAAATATTGGCAAAGTACGTCTACCTTCCTGTTGATTGCTAATATTAACACTCGAGTTTCACGGGGCAGTGCTTAAAAGTGAGGGTCGAATGAGGTTGTTGAAATAACAATGTAAGTTAAACCCCAGAACACTCACAATGTGTACATTCGTCCTGGTATTCTGCAATAACCCCACACGTCAGCCAGCTCATCATTCAGGCCAGGTTCAGACGGGAGCCCAGATTGAAAAATTAAAATGGCCTTTGCCTCTCACTGTCTCTCAAGGGGACATAGGTTCAAGGCAAGGGGCAGGCGGTGAGGAAAACCTGTTTACCCAGAGGACGGTGATGGTCTGGAATGCGCTGCCTGAGTGGGTGGTAGAGGCGGGTTGACTCACAGCTTTTAAAAAGTACCTGGATGAGCAGTTGGCATGTCATAACATTCAAGGCTATGGGCCAAGTGCTGGTAGATGGGATGAGGTGGGAGTTCAGGTCTTTCTCATGTGTCTGTACAGACTCGATGGGCCAAAGGACCTCTTCTGCACTGCATGATTCTATGGCTTGTCCCTACGATTTCATCATTCGCATTGTCTCCACAACCCACACTCACAACCCAAGTTAAAAGCAGGGCTATTGTATGTGAACTGAGAAACATGAGTCACTATATCCAAGTATGTCCTTTCCCGCTCCCTACAGCGATTCAATGATGTAAGAATGAAGGAACAATGGTTTTTTAAAAATCACTGCACTAGCTATTTATGCAAAGTCGATGCAGAGCAAGAGATATTTACTTCTGTTATTGATTGTTATAGAGTGCCAGAAGAAAAAAATAGCAGCTTAAATTAACAGATCCCTGTACACTCGATATACATGGTAGAATGGTAGAGCCCTCAGAAATATCAGAATACAAAGGGATCTAGGTGTGCAGATCTACAGTTCCCTGAAGGTGGCAACTCAGGTGGACAAGGTGGTCAAGAAGTCACATGACACGCTGGCCTTCATCGGTCGGGGCATTGAGTATAGGAATTGGAAAATCATGTTGCAGCTGTATAAGACTTTGGTTAGGCCACATTTGGAATATTGTGTACAATTCTGGTCACCACACTACTGGAAGGATGTTGATGCATTGGAAAGGGTGCAGAAGAGATTTACCAGGATGTCACCTGGTTTGGAGGATATGGACCATGAAGAAAGGTTGAACAAACTTGCATTGTTTTCATTGGAGCGTCGGAGGATGAAGGAGTCTTGATAGAGGTTTACAAGATTATGGCAGGCTTGGATAGAGTGGATCGTCAGAATCTTTTTCCCAGGGTTGAAGGGTCAATTACTCGGGGGCATAGGTTGAAAATGTGAGGGGGAAAGTTTAAAAGAGATGTAAAAGGCAAGTTTTTCACACAGAGGGTGGTGAATGCCTGGAACGCGCTGCCGGAGGAGGTGGTGGAAGCAGATTCTATGACAACATTTAAGAGGCATCTGGATAGATACATGAATAGGCAGGGAATAGAGAGATATGGACCACGTAGAGGCAAGAAAATATTAGATTAGAGAGGCATCTGTGTCGGCACAGACTTGGTGGGCTGAAGGGCCTGTTCCTGTGCTGTATTGTTCTTTGTTTTTGACATTATTAGTCAATAAGCCACACAGTGCCAGGGACGTGGGTTCAATTCTGGCCTCAGGTCACTGTCTGTGTGGAGTTTGCACATTCTCCCCATGTCTACGTGGGTTTCCTCCGGGTACTCCGGTTTCCTCCCACAGTCCAAAGATGTGCGGGTTAGGTTGATTGGCTATGCTAAATTGACCCTAGTGTCAGGGGATTAGCAGGGTAAATATGTGGGTTTATGGGGTAAGGGCCCGGTTGGGATTGTGGTTGGTGCAGACTCAATAGGCCGAATGGCTTCCATCTGCACTGTAGGGATTCAATGATTCTATGATGAAATATTCCGAAGTGTCAAAAAAAATATCAAATTGAACACAAATTAAACTCTGGAAATCTGAAATAAAAACAGAAAATGTGGGAAATACTCAGCAGATCAGGCTGCATCTGCGGAGAGAGGAAAACAGAGTTAACCTTTCAGGTCCGTTCATTAGGGCAGAACTTTAACCTTGGTTATCCAGGGGGTACACCATGGGCAAGAGTTACCCACTGCATCCTGCCCTCGCCACTTTAACCTCCAGGATATTCAGAGGGCTGAGGCTGGTGGATATTTAAAACAGTAAGAAGTTTAACAACACCAGGTTAAAGTCCAACAGGTTTATTTGGTAGCAAAAGCCACACAAGCTTTCGGAGCTCTTAGCCCCTTCTTCAGGTGAGTGGGAATTCTGTTCACAAACAGAGCTTATAAAGACACAGACTCAATTTACATGAATAATGGTTGGAATGCAAATACTTACAACTAATCAAGTCTTTAAGAGACGAAACAATGTCTTGATGCTCTCTCCACTCACATTGTTTCGAGTTCTGAATTTTAAAATGCAGAAATTGGAGCATCGGTAGATTCTTAATTTAGATATTTTTAATGGAATTCAAATGCCAACGTCTGCCGTGGCATCTTGGAGTCGCAAATGAAAGATGATGGCAATTTGAGCCTGACCGTTCAGGGGGGAATGTTAGGAAGCACTTTGACTTCGACACACAAAGAGTGGTCGACGTTTGGAACTTTCTTCCACAACAAATGGCAGTTGATGCTCTATCAGTTGCTAATTTCAAAAAGATAAATTTTTGTTAAGCAAAGGCATTAAGGGATATGGGCCAAAGGCAACTATATGGAGTTAGGCCGCAGATCAGCCATGATCTCATTGAATGGTGGCACAGGCTATGAGGCTTCTCTGGTTCCTATGTTCCTATGCAAGAAGGATCGGCACAGGTGAGCTGGTTTAAAAATTATTTTTCGTGACCCAACAAGGAACTCATGGGCCTCCTTGCCCCTGGATTACCATGAGAGCCAGGAACTCCACCTCCTCACTTATCTAGGATTTGGTTCCTTAGTTCCAGGCAACACCCAACAACCAGTCAATTTACACATTTTCTGCCCAGCCTCACCTCACCAGCTTCAAGTAAGAGCAGGGGGAGACGACGGCCTCGTGGTATTATCGCTAGACTATTAATCCAGAAACTCAGCTAAAGTTCTGGGAATCCGGGTTCGAATCCCCGCCACAGCAGATGGAGGAATTTGAATTCAATAAAATATATCTGGAATTGAGATTCTACTGATGGCCATGAAACCACTGCCGATTGTCGGAAAAACCCATCTGATTGACGAATGTCCTATCTGGAAGGAAGTCTGCCGTCTTTACCTGGTCTGGCCTACATGTGACTCCGGAGCCACAGCAATGTGGTTGACTCTCAACTGTCCTCTGAAATGGTCTAGCAAGCCACTCAAGATTCAAGGCCAACTAGGGTTGGGCAATAAATGCTGGCTCAGTCAGCGATGCCCATGTCCCACGAATTAATATGAAAAAAAACATTTTATAACGAGGAGCAAAGATTGTGGTACCTCACACTTGGCACCGATGTGAGCGCTTCCCTCCAGCCCACGGGCTCCTGGTTCTGGGTTAAAATCAGACTAAGCTGTATGGTGAATGGTCAATACTGAAATAACACCAACTAATCCAAACCGAGTTAACTTTCAGATCAAATGGAAGCCCATTTCAGTTGGGTATAAATAGCTAAAGAATGAGGCTGCCCTTGGCATTGGTGAACACATTGTCATTCCTTTCTCTGTACAGTCAGTGCTCGCTTCACATAATTATAACCCACAGTCATGGTAAGCGCTGAATCACATCCTACATAAATAATTATCTCGTTTCACTGAGGGGAGAGATGTAATAAGAATAAAAGGCACCTCAGTGTACGCAGGGGGCATTTTGAAGTTTGCGGCTCCTTCCCATTGTAGAAACACTCAACAAGTTCCTCCTCATGCTGCTGAATCCCACTCGCACTGGCTTTCTTGTATGTATCCCTGTTCTAAAAATACAACCTGTGACTCCATGCATAGCTGTCAGGCCTTCTGCAACCAGCAAAATTTAAAATGGCTGCGGTACTGCCATCAGAGAAAGTACTGACTACCAGCCATCGGGAAGGAAACGGCTTTTATTTTGCTGTTCTTCAGAATCATAGAATCCCTACAGTGCAGAAGGAGGCTATTTGGCCCATCAAGTCTGTACGACCACAATCCCACCCAGGCCCTATTCCCATAACCCTCATTTACCCTGCTAATCCCCCTGACATTAGGGTCAATTTACCATGGCCAATCAACCTAACCTGCACATCTTTGGAGTATGGGAAGAAACCGGAACACCCAGAGGAAAGCCACACAGACATGGGGAGAATGTGCAAACTCCATGCAGACAGTGACCCGAGGCCGGATTTGAACCAGGGTCCCTGGCGCTGTGAGGCACCTCCGATAGGGGACCTCAATGAGCTGGACTGGTTATAAGCCAATGAGGAAGGCATCTCACAGCCATCCTTCCCTGTGAAGCTCAGACAGCCGTCAACCAAATAGTTTTTTTGTCGTTTGTCAAGGGTCCCTTTCATCTGTAAAGCTTAAATTTAGGATGCCCCGGTTTCCTCCCACAGTCCAAAGATGTGCGGGTTAGGTTGATTGGCCTAACCCAATCAACTAAATTCTAAATTGCCCTTTAGTGTCAGGGGGACTAACAGGATAAATACGTGGGGTTACAGGGATAGGACTTGGGTGAACGGTCTCCTTCTGAACTGTATGAATTCGATGATTCTATTCTATTCTATTATTCTAAATCACCATCAGTCAGTTTTCCCCTCAAAGGGAGAGCAGCCTGGGACTGTGACCACATTACCTTTTATCTGGATGGCGGGTCTGTAAGCCATCCAAATAATGACCAATTTCACCACAGTTGCCCTCTTGTTTGGCACCCCAGCCACCACCTTCAACATTCACTCCTTCCACCACTGGTGCACAATGGTAGCGGCACCTTCCAATCCTGCGATCTCCATACCTAGAAGGACAAAGGCAGCAGATGCATGGGAACATCAACCTGCAAGTTCCCTTCCAAGTCACACACCATCCTGACTTGGAACTGCATCACTGTCACTGGCTCAAAATCCGGGAACTCCCTTCCTCACCGCACCGTGGGTCTACCTACACTACATGGACTAGAGAAACTATGCAGGGATCGCGTAGAGGCAAAGTCGAGGCACCGGGAGGGCCACACAAACAACGCATCCCTCTCTAATGCTTCAAGAACCATCTCCCCCACATGTGGTAGAGTTTGCAGCTGGCACATTGGACTTGGTAGCCATTTCAGAGCCCGATAGATCAATGAGGAAGCAAGTCATGGTCTATCCTGAAGCAAAAGTTTGTTTATTTACTAGTGTCACAAGTAGGCTTACATCAAAACTGCAATGAAGTTACTGTGAAAATCCCATTGTCGCCACACTCCAGCGCCTGTTCGGGTACACTGAGGGAGACTTTAGCATGGCCAATCCACTCTAACCAGCACGTCTTTCAGACTGTGGGAGGAAACCGGAGTACCCGGAGGAAACCCACGCAGACACGGAGAGAATGTGCAGACTCCACACAGGCAGTGACCCAAGCCGGGAATCGAACTCAGGTCCCTGGCATTGTGAGGCAGCAGCGCTAACCACCGTGCCGCTGATGATACAGGATATTTGGGAACGAATTGCAGAAAGTAAGAGCATAGGGACTGAACAAGCATCTTCTATGTTTCTATAGCAGGATTAGGCTACTGAGTTGGATGATCAGCCATGACTGTGATGAATGGCAGAGCAGGCTCGAAGGGCTGAATGGCCTCCTCCTCTTCCTATCTTCTATGTTTCTTCTATGTTTCTATGATGGTGAAGGAACATAGGGAAAGATAGCAAACAGCTAGTACACAGAATCATAGAAGCCAACAGTGTATGAGGAGGTCATTCGGCCTATCAAGTCTGCACCAACCTACTTTTTCTACATGAACTGCGGGTGTACAGGGAGGGGTGCAGGATTCGAGAACTATCGAGCTATAACTCATCTTATTTAGGCAGTATTTTCCACTTGTCCGTGAAGGTCAGAGGTGAGTGTCAAAAGACAAACTCCTAACCTGCCCTCTGGGCAGACAAATGATCCCAATAAGGCAAATAAACATTGCTGAGAACTCATTGAAAAGACAAGTTTCATCTCTTTTCTTGCAACCAAAAAATGAAGGATGCAGGGATATGGAAAGAATTGGAAGGGAATTCCTGATGAGGATTTTGAGGATATTGCTGCTTTTCAAACCTCTATTAGTGCAGCGAAGGTTTACCAGGCTGATTCCGGGGATGGCGGGACTGATGTATGAGGAGAGATTGACTAGGTTAGGATTGTTTTCACTGGAGTTCAGATGAATGAGGGGGAATCTCATAGAGACTTATAAAATTCTAACAGGATTAGACAGGGTAGATTCAGGAAGCATGATCCCAATGGCGGGTGTGTCCAGAACTAGGGGTCACAGCCTGAGGATTCAGGGTAGACCATTTAGGATGGAGGTGAGGAGACATTTCTTCATCCATAGAGTGGTGAGTCTGTGAAATTAATTACCACAGGAAGTAGTTGATGCCAAAACATTGAATGTATTCAAGAGGCGGCTAGATATAGCACTTGGAGCGAATGAGATCAAAGGTTATGGGGAGAAAGCAGGATTAGGCTATTGAGTTGGATGATCAGCCATGATCGTGATGAATGGTGGAGGAGGCTCGAAGGGCTGAATGGACTCCTCCTGCTCCTATCTTCTATGTTTCTATGAAAAGATGACGGGGCACGTCTCGCCGCTCTACCCTTTCCAGATTTGCGATGCTTCCCTGACATTTTGTTGACCCTCACAGGTTTTCTTTGGTGGCAACGATGACCGTTTTGAAAAGGCGGATCTGCCAGGTGGTTTAAACGTGTAAATCGGGCACCGCTGGTGAATTTCGAAGCTGAGTTTGTACCTTTCTTTGCTCTCCACGCACCGAATCAACAAGAGCGCTAATTCAGCAGCACCAAAATGCTAATCATTTCTCAAAAGCATCGCCAACTGCTATTTTTACACTTGGGAAGTCAAAGATAACAAAGTTGTGGGTTGCAGATGAAGTTACGCTTGGCTCACCACTAATCAGATTGAAATTCATTTTTAAAAACCTGCCAGATGTGTCATTTTCCCGTCTCGGGAGTGAATCAGTAATGAGCGGTTACGATTTGACTTTGCTGTTAGATAAATATGATCCTGCATTGCTCCCTGTATATCCCACACATAATGGGATGAGGATCTCAGAAGCTGCTAGGTAGAGATAACAGCTAGCCCACCTCGCTCACCGCTTCCTGATAAGTCTCCCTCACCCAGAGGCAACGATTATTGTATTGTTTATAGCGGAGGCGATGGCCTAGTGGTATTATCACTAGACTATTAATCCAGAAACTCAGCTAATGTCCCGGGGACCCGGGTTCGAACCCTGCCACGGCAGATGGTGGAATTTGAATTCAACAAAAAAAATTGGGAATTAAGAATCTACTGATGACCATGAAACCATTGTCGATTGTCAGGAAAAACCCACCTGGTTCACTAATGTCCTTTAGGCTCAGAGGGCCTAAGACAGAGATAGGTAGGTTCTTGATTAATAAGGGGATCAGGGGTTATGGGGAAAAGGCAGGAGAATGGGGATGAGAAAAATATCAGCCATGATTGAATGGCGGAGCAGACTCGATGGGCCGAGTGGCCTAATTCTGCTCCTATGTCTTATGGTCTTCTGCTTCTGTCAGGGAAGACTGAACAACTTGAGAACACTTTTATTCAGGGAAAAAAAAGACTTTGATGTGATCCAATAGGAGTGTTTTGAACGCTGGGCTATATATAATGGTGGAGAAATGGTGGCCAAGCCTAACTAACTGTAAGAGAGGTCTCACATCAGGCTGCCACTGGCAGCAAAGCCGCCCTGATTTAGTGGTGGAACAGACGGGGCTGATTGGCGATTCCCAGCCACCAGTGCCGGGTTCTCCATTAGCCTCATTAATGAGCCAATCAACCCTGAGCCCGCCCCAATTCCCCATTGCCTCAGGGATTAAACGGAGGCTCACAGCTTTCCCACTCAGAAATCCACCCAGCAAACATATCAAATTTTCCAGCAATCTCTCATTGATTACCAGCAGCCTCTGTGCCCCATCAAGAGACCCAGCATCAGGCAGGGGGGCTGGCCACTGAAAGCTACCACCCCCCCATGCCTCCTTGCCCCCAACCCGCTTACCCCCCCTGCTTCTCATGCGACCTGAGCCCATAACCCCCATCCTGCCCTCACTCCATAGAACCACTGAAAAGTTACAGCACAGAAGGAGCCATTCAGCCCATCTTGTCCATTCCAGCCCAAAGGCACCCAGGTGTTCTTTCTAATCCCACCTTTCTACACCCGGTACATAGCCTGTAGCTTTCAGCACTTGGGGTACAGATCAGGTACTTTTAAAAAGAGTTTAGGGTTTCTGTCTCCACCACCAACTTGGACAACAAATTCCAGACACCCACCACCCTCTGCGTAAAAAGGTTCTTCCTCATGTCCCCTCTACACCGACTGCCACTTATCTTGAATGTATGCTCCTGGTTCTAGAATTCTCCACCAAGGGAAACAATTTTATCCTGTCTACTCCATTTCTGCCCCCGATAATTTTGTGCACCTTTACCAAGTCATCCCTCAGCTGCCTTTGTCCCAAGGTTTAGAGTTCGGTGTTGGTCCTGGGAATCTGGTGATTGCATCACGTCAAGTGACCACCATTCCCGCTGGTGCTGGCAGCAATGGGGAGGGGGGAGCGACACGGTAGCACAGTAGTTAACACTGCTGCCTCACAGTGCCAGGGACCTGGGTTCAATTCCCGACTTGGGTCACTTTCTGTGCGGAGTTTGCACGTTCTCCCCGTGTCTGCGTGGGTTTCCTCCGGGTGTCCTGGTTTCCTCCCACAGTCTGAAAGACGTGCTGGTTAGGTGCATTGACCCGAACAGGAGCCAGATTGTGGCGACTAGGGGAATTTCACAGTAACTTCATTGCAGTGTTAATGTAAGCCTTACTTGTGACTAATAAATAAGCTTTACTTTTACTTTAAGCTTCCGGCCTCCGGTTGACTGGCAGCTCTTGGTGGGCGGGGGGAGGGGGTATTTCTGTCACCAGGGTCCTGACTCCCAGGGGAGGCCTGACGGTGGTCACTTAAGTGCTAGGCCTCCCCCACGGAACTGACAGAGGTTCCCAGCTGGTTGTCGGACCGGTGTGTGAGACCCTGGCAACATGACGAAATCCCAGCCTACGAATGAGTTGAACAGGGTAGATCGAGGATGGTGAAGCTGTTGTGGTCATGTTACTAGGCTAGCAATCCAAACATCCAGCCTTAATATTTAAGAGATGTAGGCTGGAGCTCTCTGACCTCGCCCATAGCTGAGATTTTCCAGTCCCGCTGCAGTGAATGGAGATTTGGATGAGTGCTTAATTCTCCGTTCTCGCAGGCAGCGGTAGCGGGGTGTTCGAGACTGGAGAATTCCGACCATAAGCTCAAATCTCAGTAATGATGATCATGAAACTATCAGATTGTTGGTTTTTCAAAACAAAAAGCCATCTGGCTCACTAAATGGAGTCTGCCGTCCTTACCTGGTGCGGCCTACATTTGACCCCAGACCCACAAAGATGCGGCTGACTCTTAGCTTCTCTCTGAAGTGGCCTGGCAAGCTACTCGGTTGCATCAAATTGCAGAAAAGTTGAATAACGAGTCTGGGCGTACCAAGCGAACGCACCACCGCCTTCTCAAGGGCAATTAGGAATGGGCAACAAATACTGGCCTTGGCAGTGACCCGCACATCCCATGAATGAATTCAAAGCAAACAAAAAGGAGAGAATGTTTCGACCTGTGGGAAAATCCAAATTAGGGGGCCATAAATACTCCATAAATAAAATTCCTTATTCAGAACATGGGACCGGTTGCCACTTGCTGTGTTTGAGGTTAATTGCTGAGACGCCTTCCAAGGAAATATATGAGTACATGAGAGAAAAGGGAATAGAAAATTACACCGAAGGGCTTGGAGGAGGTAGAGGGAACAGCCTGGGTTATTTGGGCCGAATGGCCTGTTTCCGTGCTGCCCATTCTGTGTAATGTTGCCCTCACAGAAATGCCAACAGCAGAGAATAAGGAGTCAGGAAAAGCCAGCATCTACCTGGCACTATAACAACTGAAAATCACCCCAGAGTGCCCTTTGCTGCTTTAAATCCACATGTGCCTTTGATCAGGAAACATCTGCTAAAAGTTATATTTCTGGAAATTTCTAATGCTGAACAGTACAAGAGTTCAGTTACAGCAAGAAATAAATTACAAGCTCCTTTCCTCCCTCCTCACCAGGGCCATAATTCATTTGTTTCTGATTATTTTTGCGCGCACAAGTTATTTTCTGACGTTAAAGCAACGGAGTGAACCTTGTTCTCAATTCATGGTGAAATGGCTTGTTTAATTTCTTCAGCTTGAAATAAAATTCCAATGGCAGCTGGCAGCTCACTAAAGTTGCAAAAAAAAAACCCCCGCCGGTGTCATAAGAACATAAGAAATAGGAGCAGGAGTAGGCCATCTAGCCCCTCGAGCCTGCCCCGCCATTCAATAAGATCATGGCTGATCTGAAGTGGATCAGTTCCACTTACCCGCCTGATCACTATAACCCCTAATTCCCTTACCGATCAGGAATCCATCTATCCGTGATTTAAACATATTCAACGAGGTAGCCTCCACCACTTCAGTGGGCAGAGAATTCCAGAGATTCACCACCCTCTGAGAGAAGAAGTTCCTCCTCAACTCTGTCCTAAACTGACCCCCCTTTATTTTGAGGCTGTGCCCTCTAGTTCTAGCTCCCTTTCTAAGTGGAAAGAATCTCTCCACCTCGACCCTATCCAGCCACTTCATTATCTTATAGGTCTCTATAAGATCCCCCCTCAGCCTTCCAAATTCCAACGAGTACAAACCCAATCTGCTCAGTCTCTCCTCACAATCAACACCCCTCATCTCTGGTATCAACCTGGTGAACCTTCTCTGCACTCCCTCCAAGGTCAATATATCCTTCCGCAAATAAGGGGACCAATACTGCACACAGTATTCCAGCTGTGGCCTCACCAATGCCCTGTACAGATGCAGCAAGACATCTCTGCTTTTATATTCTATCCCCCTTGCCATATAGGCCAACATCCCATTTGCCTTCTTGATCACCTGTTGCACCTGCAGACCTTTCAAAGGTTCAAAGGTTAAAATCTATCTCTTCAGATTGGGAGCCGGAGTGTTGAGTGGGGCCCATTTATTGCGCATCTCATGTAGGAAAAGTAAGTAGTCTCACAACGCCAGGTTAAAGTCCAACAGGTTTATTTGGTAACACGAGCTTTCGGAGCGCCGCTCCGAAAGCTCATGTTACCAAATAAACCTGTTGGACTTTAACCTGGTGTTGTGAGACTACTTACTGTGTTTACCCCAGTCGAACACCGGCAACATTTTGTGCATGAATCAGTTTGCAGGTGCAGCAGGTAATCAAGAAGGCAAATGGAATGTTAGCCTTTATCGCGAGAGGGATGGAGTATAAAAGCAGGGAGGTCATGCTGCAACTGTACAGGGTACTGGTGAGGCCACACCTAGAGTACTGTGTACAATTTTGGTCCCCTTATTTAAGAAAGGATATATTAGCTTTGGAGGGGGTACAGAGAAGGTTCACCAGGTTGATTCCGGAGATGAGGGGGTTAGTTTATGAGGAGAGATTGAGTAGACTGGGCCTGTACTCATTGGAGTTTAGAAGGTTGAGGGGAGATCTTATAGAGACAGATAAGATAATGAAGGGGCGAGACAGGGTAGAAGCAGCGAGGTTATTTCCACTTACAATGGAAACAAGAACTAGGGGGCATAGCCTCAAAATACGGGGGAGTCAATTTATCATAGAAATCATAGGATAGAAGTCATTTAGAACAGAGTTGAGGAGGAACTTCTTCTCCCAGAGGGTTGTGAATCTTTGGAATTCTCTGCCCAATGAAGCAGTAGAGGCTACCTCCGTAAATGTGTTGAAGTCACAGATAGATAGATTTTTAACCATTAAGGGAATTAAGGGTTATGGGGAGCAGGCGGGTAAGTGGAACTGAACCCACTATCAGATCAGCCATGATCTTATTGAATGGCGGAGCAGGCTTGAGGGGCTAGATGGCCTACTCCTGCTCCTATTTCTTATGTTCTTATGTTCTTAACTCCACATCATGTAGGAAAGGGGGAGTAGGCCATTCCGGCCCTCCAGCCTGTTCTCTCAATCGATCTGTACTCCTCATCGACTTGCATTCCGTACACCGTCTAACAAAACTTCACGAATCTCAAAGTCTTGAGGTTTTCCATTGACAGACGTTTGGAGGAGAGAGTTCAAGATTTCCATTGCTCTCTGTATGAAGAAGTGCTTTCTGACATCACCACTGAATAGCCGAGCGCTAATTTAAAGGTCATGCCCTCTTGTTTCGCACATCAGAGGAAATGGTTTCTCTCTATCTGTCCCATCAACTCCTGTAATCATCCAAAGAGCCTCAATGAGATTACCCCTTAATCTTTTATATTCAAAGGGAGGACAAACCTGGTCGGTGCAACTTCGCCTCGCAGTTTAACCCTTTAAGCCCAGGTATCATTCTGGAGAACCTCTCACTTTTTCAGACTTTTTATTTGGAAGGAGAGTTCCGCTAATTGTCACGACAATAGTTTTCCCTTCGATTTTTCTCTTTTCCTATGGATGTTGATTTGTGTGGGGTTACAATTCCACGGGCATCGCACAGATGCCCTCGAGTACCTCAAGCAAGTCGCATACTTCATCTAAAAATCTCATTCTTTTTCGGATCAGAGCCCCATTTGAAATTTCTAAGTCAATGGGCAGAGGCCATTCCCTGAACCAAATGGCATCCTAACCACCGACGTATCAACATGTCACCTTGCTTTCACTTTTATTCATTTCTAGGATGTGGCTGCCTCCGTCATTGCCAGCATTTATTACCCAATCTTTTTCTCATCGAGTCATAGAATACCTACAGGGAGGAGGCCATTTGGCCCATCGAGCCTGCACCAACAACAATCTCACCCTGATCCTATTCCCATAACACCATTTATTTACCTTGCTAGTCCCCCTGACACTAAGGGGCAATTTAGCATGGCCAATCCACCTAACTGGCACATCTTTGGATTGTGGGAGGAAACCGGAGCATCCAAGTTAAAGTTTATTTATTATTAGTCACAAGTAAGGCTCACATTAACACTGCAATGAAGTTACTGTGAAATTCCCCTAGTCACCACACTACGGCGCCTGTTCGGGTCAATGCACCTAACACAACACGTCTTTCAGACTGTGGGAGGAAACCGGAGCACCCGGAGGAAACCCATGCAGACACAGGGAGAATGTGCAAACTCCACACAGACAGTGACACAAGCCGGGAATCAAACCCGGATCCCTGGTGCTGTGAGGCAGCAGAGCTAACCACTGTGCCACCGTGCCACCCCATGCCAGAGGAAACCCACGCAGACACGGGGAGAACGTGCAGACTCGGCACAGACAGTGATCCGAGGCCGGAATTGAACCCGGGTCCCTGACACTGTGAGGCAGCAGTGCTAACCACTGTGCCACCGTGCTGCCCCAAATCTTAATTGCCCTTGACAGGTGGTGGTGAGCTACCTGCTTGAATACAACTGGGTGGCCTCCAGGCCAATTAGGAGAGCAATTAAGAGTCTACCACATGTATAGGCCTGGATGTGTTAAGGATGGTAGATTTCCTTCATGAAAACCTGACGGTTTCACATTACTGATGCCAGCTTTTGTTGCCAAATGTATTATTTTAATCAAATTAAAATTCCTCAGTTGTTGAGGTGGGATTTGAACTCGCGTCCCTGGAGCCTTAAGCCAGGCCTCTAGATTATTAGTCCACCAACATAACCACTGTGCTGCCATAACTGCAAGAAGCTCTCCTTTTGCCGTTCGAACACTTCCCTGCTACCCCTGGTTTTTTGATCCCACTTCCCACGCTCAAAATTGAAACTAAAACAACAGGAAAATTGCCACCCCAGGATCCAGGGCTGCTGCTGGACGAAAGCAGGCAGTGAAGAGGAGATCAAGATTTTATAAACGGATACAGATAGGCTAGGAGAATGGGCCAATATGCGGCAGATGGAGTTTAAATGTGGGTAAGTGTGAGGTTATTCATTTTGGCCAAAAAAATAGAAAGGCAAATGATTACCTAAATGGAAAGCAGATTCAAAATATGTCTGGGCAAAGGGATCTAGGTGTCTACGTTCATGTATCGTGGAAAGTCAGTATGGAGGTGCAGCATGTAATAAAATAGGCAAAATAGGCAAATGGGCGGCACGGTAGCATAGTGGTTAGCACTGCTGCTTCACAGCTCCAGGGACCTGGATTCGATTCCCGGCTCGGGTCACTGTCTGTGCGGAGTTTGCACATTCTCCCCGTGTCTGCGTGGGTTTCCTCCGAGTGCTCCGGTTTCCTCCCACAGTCCAAAGATGTGTGGGTTAGGTTGATTGGCCAAGCTAAATTGCCCCTTAGTGTCCCGGGATGCGTAGATTAGAGGGATTAGCAGGTAAATATGAGGGTTAGAGGGATTAGCGGGTAAATATGTAGGGATACGGGGATAGGGCCTGGATGGGATTGTTGTCGGTGCAGACTCGATGGGCCGAATGGTCTCTTTCTGCACTGTAGGGTTTCTATGTTCTATGGATCTATGGAATGTGAGCATTGATTGCAAAAGGACTGGAGTAGAAAAGTGTTGTTGCAATTGTATAGGGTGTTGGTGAGATCACATCTGGAGTATTGTGTCCAGTCTTGGTCTCCTTACTTGAGGAAGGATTTAATGGCATTGGAAGCAGTTCAGAGGAGGTTCACCAGATTGATTCCGGGGATGAAAGGGTTGACGTACGAGGAGAGATTGAACATTTTGGGCTTGTACTAAGTGGATTTTAGAAGAATGAGAGGGGATCTGATTGAGCCACATAAAATATTCAAAGGGATTGATAAAGTAAACAGAGACCAAATGTTTCCCCTGTGGGGAAATCTAGAACAAGAGGGTACAGGTTGAGAGGCGATAGATTTAAAACTGAGATGAGGAGGAACTACTTCTCGCAGAGGGTGGTGAATTTGTGGAACTCGCTGCCCCATTACGCGGTGGAGTCTGAATCATTGAATAGTTTCAAGAAGGAGACAGATATATTTCTGATTTAAAAAACAGGTGAAGGATATGGGGAACAGGTGGGGAGGTGGTTGTGAGCCAGGAAGAGGTCAGCCATGATCTGATTGAATGGCGGAACAGGCCCAAAGGGCTGAATTGCCTATTTCTGCTTCTAATTCCCATGTTCTAAAGTTTAAAGTTTATTTATTAGTGTCACATGTAGGCTTACATTAACACTGCAATGAAGTTACTGTGAAAATCCCCTAGTTGCCACACTCTGGCACCTGTTTGGGTACACTGAGAGAGAATTTAGCATGGCCAATGCACCTAACCGGCACATCTTTCAGACTGTGGGTGGAAACCGGAGCACCCGGGGGAAACCCACACAGACATGGGGAGAACTTGCAGACTCCGCACTGACTGGCCGGGAATCGAACCAGGGTCCCTGGCGCTGTGAGCCAGCAGTGCTAACCACTGTGCCACCGTGCCGCCCTGTTCCAACGAAAAGGAGCTTCAACTAAGTGTTGGGGCCTACAGTTAGGAGTGGGAGTGGGAGTTAGGACTGATGATTCCCCTAACTACTGTTCCCAGTCTTTTAGCAGAGTGCAATCCATAGGTTGAGAAATGCTGACGGTAAATATCAAGCCCACTGACTGTGGGTGGTGAGGTCTGGTGGCGCAGTGGGTGTCATCCCTGCCTCTGAGCTGGTAGCTCTGGTTTTGGCTACAGGCTGGCAACCTATCCCAGAATATTCTAGCGATGGGAATAGACATGAGGACATGAATGTATGCTCTGTCTGCCTCGTGTGTCTGTCGGCATGGAAGAGATGATGGATGGATGGACTGAGCACGGGAAGAATCACGGGCTAGTTTGATTCTGTTTGCACAGGCCTCCCATTTCTTAGCAGGGATCACTTAGTAATTATTAAGAGTTGGAACCCCCGCTGATTGCCCCTTGGCACTCTCCCCGAACACAGCTAACAGTTGAAGTTTTATTTTGGGTTTTGCAAGTGTGGGCAGACTGAGCGAGGTCTGTACTCTATTTATTACCCACAACCCCGACAACTAAAGGAGCAGCATGTGATTCCATGAATGGGCAGCATTTACGCAAGAATCCTGAGTGCGCTACAGCTGCACTAACAATCAATTTCACATAATCAGTCAGGTTCAAAATGGATGCTTGCTGGAAGTGATATACGTTCATACACAGGGTCTCTGCACACAAAAGGATTATGTTCAATCCTTGCATTTATTTTGAATTGCCCTGGAGCTTGGGAAGCCTGCAGCTCCCGGTTTCTCCATGGCAACACCTCAGCCAATCAGAGTCAATTTGCCAGCCAATCATCACCATGTTTCCTGTAGTACCAATTGTTGTGTGATCACTTGAAATTTGGCATTCTTGCATTTGTCCTGATGAGTGCCAGACAAAACCCTCTGGCAACATGTCTCTCTTTCCAGCCATATTTTGGAGGTGATTCAGAGGCTGCCTCCATCTTGAGGCTCCCTCGCTTTCCCCAACCTGCATCTGGGTTGCTAATCGTGGAGTGTTGGAGGGCCTCCTATTGGCCCCTCCAGCCTGTACAAGCTGCGTGCTGCCTTTTACTGGATGGCAAAAGTGCCATCTGGGCACAAACTGGCCATCTTCTTGAAAACTGTGTCGGGAAGGTCAGGCGTCGATGCCATGTGGGGTTGGCACCCAGAAACGGCCCATAAAGTCAGGGCCCCAACCCAAAAGTGAAAATTCTACCAACGACGGCCTCTCCTGACACTAGAGGCAAGACAAGCTGACTGGCACAGACCCAGGGCTTTTTAATTTTGCCTGGCTCCCTGTACAATCCATTTTCAAACTGGATGCAATATGTGGAGAGAGGTTTTTTTTTAAGAGAAATAAAACAAACAGATCTGTTCGTATGAATACGATGAACTTGCCAACTCTCTCAATATAAAGACCATCTGTCACTGATAGACATCCAGAAAGCGAGCAGGCATTAATGCAAGTAAAAATAATCACCAATTAGGAACAGGTAGAAGGATGATATTGCAATGCCCCTGCGATTTTTGTATAAGAATTCTACATTACATTCTACTATGTATTAAAACAAAACACTGCCTGCCATCTTTCCTCTTCCATCTCGAACATAAATAAAACATACGTGCAGCAGAGCTATAATAAAATTGCTAGCTGACCTGCGAGGTTTGATGTGAGCCTTTCCATTTTGCTTGTCAGCACTCAGAACACTTGTTAAGTGTGACTAATGTAGATTCAGATTGATGCCTCAAATTTTCAGCCTCTCTCCACACACACACACACACGTCGTCATCAGTTCCACTGCCAGTTTTTATAATTGTCATTACAAAATTCCACTGCAGCATTTCTGCAGTGCTGGGAACACAAACAGCCACCGCTTTGCATAGCTCGCACTCAACGAAGCACTCTTCGAGGGGACTAGCTGGCAATTTTGGATCTCACTGGTCTGCTCTGGATGGATTGAATAACCTGGTGGGATGTGAGGGACAGGCGTGTGAAGACAGATCTGACCTTTGACATCTCCAAATCATAGACATCATAGAATCACACGGTGCAAAAGGAGGCCATTCAGCCCATTGAGTCTGCAATGACCACAATCCCACTCAGGCCCTAACCCCATACATTTGCCCTAGCTAGTCCCCCTGACACTAAGGGGCAATTTAGCATGGCCAATCAACCTAACCCGCACATTTTTGGACTGTGGGAGGAAACCGGAGGATCCGGAGGAAGCCCATGCAGACACGGGGAGAATGTGCAAGCTCCACACAGATAGTGACCCAAGCCAGAATCGAACCCGGGTCCCTAGTGCTGCGAGGCAGCAGTGCTAACCACTGTGCCATCATGCATTCTACCAAGTTAACGGTGACTTCAACAAGACCCATAATGTTGGCCTCTTGGAGTATGAGTTCCTGATTGAGATCATAATTGCCTGCCCATTCAAGGAGTCTCACCTGTACATAAATGTGAGACTGTTAGATTCACTGGCACTCCGGATTGTGACATTGTATCTGAAGCATTCTAAACAAATTTGTAAATAAAGGGAATCTGGTGAAGGGAACCAGCCTCTGAGGAGTTATTTCAGCTTCTATACGGTTAAGGATTAGATGTGATTTCCTTTTTATTTAAGACCAACAGTTGTTGCCTGTTCCCAATTGGCCTTGAACTGATTCAACCATATCATTATGAACCTGGAGTCACATTTGGCCAGACCAGGTAAGGATGGCAGATTTCCTTCCCTAAAGGGGCATGAGTGAACCCGGTGGAGCTCTATGACAATCGATGATAGATGTCACAGGTCACTATACCTGAGGCTAACTTTATATTCCAGATTTATTAATTGAACTTAAACTCCACCAGTAGCCATGGTGGTATTTGAACCCTTGTTTCCCCAGAGCATTAGCCTGGACCTGCTGGAGTACTCGTCCAGTTACATGGCCACTACACCACCTTCTCTCCCTAATGTTGACAGGGTTCAAAGCCACAAGAGCAGTTTGCTCCACTGAATTAAGCAAACTGCAGAGAGACTAAAAGCATGCTGCAATGATGTGGTGGACCAAAAAAAAACACCCAAAACCCTCAAGAGTGACTTCAAAGGTTGGATCTAAAAGCATCTTGATAACTACCGCAGCCACCATATCGGCACAGGCAAAGATCAAACATGGACCCTACATAATTAGAACTGCTCACAAGATGAATCTACTGGACTGGGAATTATTAATTGGACAATTCTCATGAACATATCATAGAATCATACAGTGCAGATGGAGGCCATTCGGCCCATCGAGTCAGTGCTGACCACAATCCCACCCAGTCCCTATCCCCATAACCCCATGCATTTACCTTAGCTAGTCCCCCGATACTAAGGTGCAATTTATCATGGCTAATCCACCTAGCCTGCACATCTTCCGACTGTGGGAGGAAACCGGAGCACCCGGAGGAAACCCACACAGACACGGGGAGAATGTGCAGACTCCACACAGACAGTGACCCAAGCCGGGATCGAACCCGGGTCCCTGGCGCTGTGAGGCAGCAGTGCTAACTACTGTGCCACCGTGCTATCCTTCAGCTGTGAAATTATTTTGTGGTTTGATTGACTATAACGCGACCAATTACTTTTCTAACCAAAAATATTATTGACAACTGAAATATTTGGACGTAATTAAATCAATCATATTTCTAATGCAGACTAGGGGCTACTTAATCCTCAGATGCGGACCTTGGCAGACAAAGTGCTTTGTGTCAATCTAGGCTTGCAGTCATAACACATTACTGGGATATTATATACATAAGAGAAAGGTTGACCTGTGACCTATGACAAAAATGTAGTGGAGAACCACCATGAAAACAGCTCGGCTACATCTCTGAAATTAGTGAGACTCTACCCCTCAAAGAACATTTCTGTCAGGGACAGTTAATTGTTGCAACACACTCTCGCTGCCAACACGGCTCCTTGGCAAGGAGGCTGAGTCTTAAGTTATCAGGTTTGAAGTGGGTTGGATTGGTCGATGCACAGATGATACGCTGTGCCAGTGATCATCAAAAAAATAGCAAAGCAATACTGGCTACAAGTCAGTGTTTATCATCTTTATCCAGTGCGTTGGAAAGCGCTGAAGGTGGAGTGGAAAGGGGATGAGGAAAACAGCACCATCGTTCAATTAAAACAACAGCCCTTCCCAAACAACAAGCTCGGCCAGCAATTGGTACATCAAACCCACACGGCAATGTAGCAACCACAATGAATCCAACCTGGGGCAATTGCCACAGAATTTTAAGACACCGTAACCGGCACAGCAGAGGGCAACTGTCACCGTAAACAAACCCAAACTCGCCGAGACTGCCCGCAAAGCATAAAATCAGGTGCCCGGCTAATAAAGGGATGCTATTTTAATCTTTGGTTCGTCATTATGACAGCATCATTAATCCTCTGTTCAGTGGGGGGGGGTGAAAGACCTGAGAGATCGAAACAGATGTGCATGGCCTGACAGCAAATCGACTGCATGATATCTAATTTGACTACATTTCGTATTCTGCTTTAATTGATTTAACTGGCGTGCTCCCAAAACGTGGTTTGTTCTTCCTCACTGTTGCACCGCACAGCTCCAAATTTGCACATTTGACTGACAAGCTCCGTTCTATATTATTTTTTACCAGCAGTTTAACCTGAAATCACTCAAATTCACACTTACAGCCATGAACCCGGGCTGGTGAGTAACACAGAATGCTGCGGATCGCTACGCTCTGACATTTCTGCTGCCGACCATACTTTTTAAAAAAGAATAGGGAAGCATTGAAGGATGGAGGTATACATCCACAGCTTGCAAAGTATTTACATTTCCAGATTAATAAGGGAACTCCTGGCATTAAATGTTACAATAACAGAAATATATCAAACCGTAAAACATTTCTACATTTCTTTCTGTCTATGTCTGTTTAAATTATCTGCCAGTAAGCTTTCTCTCCATGGTTCTTTGCTTTTAAGAAAAAAAATGAAGAAATGTATAAATAAAAGCACTGTCCTCTGCAGAACAAATTGCCAGCATTGTCACTTCATAAACCCTGATTAATATTCTATGCCTGCCTTCCCAATGTCAGCCACTTCTCCAGGCACAGAGCTGCCCACAAGGCACACATTCGGAGCCCCCTCATCACCTCAGAGATGCTGCCAGTAGTAGTACATTGCTCCGAGACTTGGGGGGTAGCAGAGTCAGGAGCCTCCCCAGTGTCCTTCATGTCCTCCAACGCAATGGTGAACTGGGCGAGTGTCCTGACCATTTGAAGCATGCGTTTTCCCGGGGTTCCAGTCACTCGCAGCCGCTGAAATGGTAAGAACAGCCGTCGCTGTTGTTTTTCCGCGCGGGCGTTTTTTTTTGGTTGAGAGACCGAGCGAGCGAGCGAGCGGGCGAGAGGCAGACAGAGCACTCTCCTGGCAGGTGTATGTCTGTGTGAGGCTCTGCTTGCTGTAACGAGAGGCAGCCGGCAGGCTAGAGCAATCAGTTGTCAAGAGTGGGAGCTGCTCCTTTGAAAAGGCATGAAGCATCAAATCCCTGCCAGGGATGAGTGCAGCCTCACATCCCAGTAAATCAGTGGCACAGGGAGATTGCCCACTTTATCTCATTACAGAAACACAGTTTAAAAAAAAGAACAAAGTGTGGCCAAAATGACTGTTGCTGTAGAAACAGAAGGAAAAAAAAGGAGCAAATGTGAGTGCTTTTCTCAGCGCTGTAACTTGTAGGAAGTGGAGGCTGTTATGATTTTGACTTTAATAGCAGGCATAAACAGCACAGTTTAATGAAAAGCAATCCCTCCTCCCTGTGCTGCGTTCTGACACTGCTGTATATTACACATTGTTCCAAGTATGTTCCTAACCTTATAAAATTACAGTGAGGATAATACAAACCATTATCTCTCGCGCAATGTTGCCATTTGGGAGCTTTGTGCATTGTAGATCATCATAAATGAATAATTTTGCTGCATTCCATTTGTTGGGTGACTTAGTGCCAGCGTGTGTGTTCCATAACAATCCGGCTCTTTTCCTCCTTTACTCTTTAATGTTGGCAGCAGTGTTTCGGGGGTGATTTGCTTTTGCATCCAAGCAAGAAGCACCGATGTGAGGAACTTGAAGACTTTGTATAGCCAGCCTGTATCATTACACACGTCTTGAGGTCAGCTGGAGCAAAGGGCATAGAATCATAGAATCCCGCAGTGTAGAAGGAGGCCATTCAGCCCATCGAGTCTGCACCAACCACAATCCCACCCAGGCCCTATCCCCATAACCCCATGCATTTACCCTAGCTAGTGCCCCTGACACTAAGGGGCAATTTAACATGGCCAATCCACGCAACCCACACATCTTTGGCAGATCCACAGTACATCCCCATCTCCCAAACAAGGCATACTCCAGTTACTGTCTCATCTCGGTCATCTCTATGAAGTCTGGGAGAAAAAACTTATTGAGGATTAACAGAGGGTTCAGGGCCATTCTTTTACGAGTATAATGGAATCAGTGCTACAAGGAAATGAGTTGGAACCAGCTAAAAGTTATTCCGAGTGAAAGGGCATTTTGCTGGCAAATGCTGGGGGCCAACTTTCCTGGTCTGGTCTCCCATCGCTGGCAGGGCCTTGGAATGAAGCTGTAGAGATCGGGAGGGTAGAGTAGTTTAACCCTGTAGCCACACACCTGACTGACAGCCTCACAGCCTTCCGGCTGGCCTGGAGGAACAGGAATGCACCTACCGTACACCAAGTCTGACTGTGGGCTGTTCCCAGGTTCCCAAAGGATCATCCAATCGGGAAGACAGGGAGATGGTCCTAACTTTCAGTTCCCAATTCATAGAATCCTACAGTGCAGAAGGAGGCCATTCGACCCATCGAGACTGCACCGACCACAATCCCACCCAAGCTCCATCCATATCACCCCATGCATTTACCCTAGCTAGTCCCCCTGACACTAAGGGACAATTTAACATGGCCAATCCACCTAATCCACACATCTTCCGACTGTGGGAGGAAACCGGAGCACCCAAAGGAAATCCACACAGACACGGGAGAATGTGCAAACTCCACACAGTGACCCAAGCAGGAATCGAACCCAGGTCCCTGGCACTGCGAGGCAGCAGTGCTAACCACTGTGCCACCGGTGCCACTCTGTCATTTCTTCTGAGGGTCCAGGAATCCCATTTGTG
Organism: Mustelus asterias; assembly: GCF_964213995.1. NCBI lineage: Eukaryota > Metazoa > Chordata > Chondrichthyes > Carcharhiniformes > Triakidae > Mustelus > Mustelus asterias. Next base: position 103,840,839 of record NC_135810.1, on the reverse strand, counting down.
GACACAGGAATGTGAGGAGAGAGAGGGCGCACTGTGATAATCCCCATGGGTTCCAATGGGAATCTCGAATTGATCTCTCTGTGGGACTCGTTAAATACGAGTTCCCTTGGTGACAGGTAGTGGCCTCCCAGGTGAAACTGGTCACCTGAGCCTTTTATAAGGCAGACACCAGGAAGGGTCGGTGGAACTGTTGTCCCGGATTGGGACTTGCATGAGAATCACTGTTCCGGTTGGCGAGGAGGCGAAACCTTAGAAGGTGACACCCTGGACAGCGAAACCCCGGGATGTGATGGATAACTTAACTTACAATGGACGCCATTTTGATTGGAAGGGAGGTTGTTTTCCTGCTGTATTATGGATGGTTTATTCGCTCCTGACGTTGTATCAACGTGCTTTATGATAAGTTATCATTCTGAAATTATAATGTATTTGGATTGTAATGTATTTGGATGAATTGTTTAAATAAAAGGAAAACTGAGACTTGAGTATTTACATCACGAAGCGGTGGCTTAGTTTTGTGTTTAGCCATAAATGCCGTTCCTTTCCAGTCGGAGTTATTACATGGACCATTCCTGCGAACCAGCCTCATTACCAGAGTGGGTGCAATGGAAGGAGGGAGAGAGACACAGAGAGAGAGAGAGAAAGCAAACTGTCATAGCTCCTCTCACAATATCTCAAAGCACCTCAAATTAATGAAGTATTTTTGAAATCAAGGCTGGAATTCTCTGGCTGTTCACGCCCTGCCGCCAATGCCAAAAAGGCCGGAGAATTTGGCACTCAGCCAAATCTCTGTTCACTGCAGCGGGACAGGAGAATCCCACTGGCGTGAATGGTGGGAGAATCCCGCCCATAGTCATGTCGCGAAACTCAGAAGCCGATTTGTGCAGATCATGTGCCACAGATGGAAATGAGATCGGCAAACGGGTCTGTTCATTGAAGCAAAAACAGAAAATGTTGGATAAACTCAGCAGGTCTCCCAGCCTCTGTGGAGAGAGAAACAGAATTAACATTGAGTCTAACATGAGCCTTCTACAGAACTGTTTTGGGTCATATGGACTCAGAAAGTTAACTCTTGTTTCTCTCTCCACTGATGCCTCCAGACCTGCTGAATTTACCCAGCACTTTCTGTTTTTGTTTCAGATTTCCACCATCTGCATATATTTTGCTTTTAATCTGTTCTTTGATGTTGAGTGAGGAATAAACATTAGCCAGGACTATGAGGAAAACTTCCCTGCTCTTTTTCCAAAAGTGTAATGGGATATTTTACATTCACCTGGGTGAGCTGATGTTTAGTGCCTCATCCCAGAGATGGCTCCAGCAATGGTGTAGCAGTCCCTCCGTACAGCACTGAAGCATCAGCTTAGATTACATGCTCAAATTCCAACCTTCTGATTCAGAGACAAGAGTGCTGCCACATGCTGAGGCCGACATCTAAACTATTTACTTACTGTAATGATGCACACTCATGGAGGGCAATCTTACCATTCCCTCCCCCAGCACCAGCTATCTGGCGAGATCAACCTCACGCTTGGCGGGGGGAGAGGGGGAGTTCGGTCGTGAGCCCTACAGTGGCGAGATAGTTCTGGTGATGGGCCATGAAGGCCGGCTGGCTAGAGCTGAAGGAGGCAGTGACAGATTTCTATGCTCTCAGAGCACAGAAATCCACACATGCGCAATTGCGCCCTCTGCTGCTATCAACCCGCTTTTGGGCAGTTTAGGCCTCACCTATGTCCCCTGTTGGCAGATTTCAAGTTTGGCAAGATTTTTTTGACTAAGTCAGGTCAGATTCGATTTTTAAGCCGCCCAAAAAAAGCACGAATTTCTCCTGTTTTCACGCTTGTTCAGGACTAAGTATTCTTTTGGTAAGATTGCCCCCACAGACTTAATCAGGAGCACAAAAGGTATTTATTAACAAGGAAAAACTGTAGAGGCCAGCAGCCCAATGGCTGCCCCAGTCCCTACATGTCTTCTAAATGCCTTCTGCCTAATATAGGACTCCACCCTCTGGGGTGATTACCCACTCAGTTTCAATTGGTCTCTCTCAAGCCAGTGACTTTCTTCTGCTGTTTTGCCTTTAAAGGGACAATCACCACATCCCTCCCCCTCTAACTCTTTTATACAATCTTCAATAACCAAGTTACTCAGTCCTAAATCTACTTAAACAAGTTGGACAATTAGGAATCCAGCCTGAGGGTTTTTTCTGTTTGTCGTAGGACGGTGTAATTCTGTAGTCGGAGATGTTTCCACAGGATCGACATTAACAGTAGCTCCTCTGGCACAGGCAGTTCATTACTACTTGCTTCCACGGAGCCATCAGTTATGTCCATAACAGGTCAACCAGGATACTCACACATGTCGGGCCACAAGCAGTATTCTTATAATCCATCCCGCCCTTGTCACCAATGTAATGATGCACACTCACAGACATCATCAGGAACACAAAGGGTCTTTATTAACAAGGAAAAACCATAGAGAGGCAAGTAGCCCCCCGACTGCCCTGGAGCAGCCCACCGGCTACCCCATTCCTTACATGTCTTCTACTTGTCTTCAGATTGTCTCCTGCCCAAGTTAGAAACCCACCTCCTGGGGCGATTACCCAGTTTCAGTCTCAATTGGTCCCTCAAGCCAGGTGACCCTCTTCTGCTATCATAGAATCCCTACAGTACAGAAAGAGGCCATTCGGCCCATCGAGTCTGCACCGACCACAATCCCACCCAGGCCCTACCCCCATATCCTACCCACTAATCCCTCTAACCTACGCATCTCAGGACACTAAGGGGCAATTTAGCATGGTCAATCAACCTCACCCGCACATGGTCAATCAACCTACCGTGCCGCCTCGAAACCTGAAGCTCTCGACCCTTTCTGCTTCATCCCCGTTGATGTAGACAGGGGCATGTTCTCCTTTACGCTTCCTATGTTGCCCTTAATGCAACAATCACCACACTTATGATGGGCTTGTGTCTACTGCTGATCCAGGCCCAGTAAATCAGTTTAGGAATTCCTCAGATTGGTGAGGCAACAGTTTGGGTACAGACATTTGACGCAACTAATTCCACCCTTCCCCATTTTACTTTCACTGAGCCTAAGAACTTGAGCATCTCCCAGACAGAATAAGAAATCTGTTCATAACGTCATCTGGAAGACCCTGGGATGAACCGGAGACCGGGGCGGCACGGTAGCACAGTGGTTAGCACTGCTGCTTCACAGCACCAGGGACCTGGGTTCGATTCCCGGCTTGGGTCACTGTCTGTGTGGAGTTTATACATTCTCCCCGTGTCTGCGTGGGTTTCCTCAGGGTGCTCCGGTTTCCTCTCACATTCTGAAAGACGTGCTGGGTAGGTGCATTGACCCGAATCAGGCGCCGGACTGTGGCGACGAGAGGAATTTCACAGTAACTTCATTGCAGTGTTAATGCAAGCCTTACTTGTGACTAATAAATAAACGTTACTTTAGTAGAGATGGCACTCATTGCATCACACAGTCTACCAACTCTACCAACCCTACAATAATCTCTAAACCATGAAGAAAATAATATGCTGCACAATGCGCCAACAAATGGATGGAGTGGATTTCTTGAAATGTGTACAGAACTTTTTAGGTCAATATGTAGAGGGTCCAACAAAAGTACGACAAAGGGTGCACGACCTAATTCTGGGGAATGAAGCCAGACAGGTGGTTGAGGTGGTGGTGGGGGAGCATTTCAGTGATAGCAATCACAACATGGTCAAATTTAAGCTTGTTATGGACAAGGAACTAGACTAGCTGCAAAAAAAAAAGATTTGGATTGGAGGAGAGCAAATTTTAGCAAAATAAGACAGGATCTGGCCAAGGTAGACTGGGAACAGCTAGTTGTGGGCAAAGCGACAAGAGAGCAGTGGGGGGCATTCAAAAAGGAAATGGGTACGGTATAGGTCCAACATCTTCCCTCTGGGAAGGAGTAACAGCTTCCACCCTAAACACGTTAAATAAGCCATCCCCTACGGACAAGCCCTCCGAATACACAGGATCTGCTCAGATGAGGAGGATCGCAACAGACACCTCCAGACACTGAAAGATGCCTTCATAAGAACAGGATATGGCGCTCGACTCATCGATCAACAGTTCCAACGCGCCACAGCGAAAAACTGCACTGACCTCCTCAGAAGACAAACACGGGACACGGTGGACAGAGTACCCTTTGTCATCCAGTACTTCCCCGGAGCGGAGAAGCTACGGCATCTCCTCCGGAGCCTTCAACATGTCATTGATGAAGACGAACATCTCACCAAGGCCATCCCCACACCCCCACTTCTTGCCTTCAAACAACCGTGCAACCTCAAACAGACCATTGTCCGCAGCAAACTACCCAGCCTTCAGGAGAACAGTGACCACGACACCACACAACCCTGCCACAGCAACCTCTGCAAGACGTGCCGGATCAGCGACACGGATGCCGTCATCTCACGTGTGAACACCATCTACCAGGTACACGGTACCTACTCTTGCAACTCGGCCAACGTTGTCTACTTGATACGCTGCAGGAAAGGATGTCCCAAGGCATGGTACATTGGGGAAACCATGCAGACGCTACAACGGATGAATGAACACCGCTCGACAATCACCAGGCAAGACTGTTCTCTTCCTGTGGGGGAGCACTTCAGCAGTCACGGGCATTCAGCCTCTGATCTTCAGGTAAGCGTTCTCCAAGGTGGCCTACACGACACACGACAGCGCAGAGTCGCTGAGCAGAAACTGATAGCCAAGTTCCGCACACATGAGGACGGCCTAAACCGGGATGTTGGACTTATGTCACATTATCAGTAACCCCCACAGCTTGCCTCCTGGACTTGCAGGCTGTCCTGTCTGGAGACAATACACATCTCTTTAACCTGTGCTTAATGCTCCCTCCACCCACATTGTCTGTATCTTTAAGATCTGGTTGGCTGTAGGGATTCGCATTCTAATCAGTATTCTGTAACTTGATTTTTGTGTCTCTGTGCCCTGTTTGAGAGCACATTTCCACTCCATCTGACGAAGGAGCAGCCCTCCGAAAGCTAATGGTATTTGCTACCAAATAAACCTGTTGGACTTTAACCTGGTGTTGTTCAAACTCTTAAGGAGTAACAAACCCAGAGAACATGGATGGCCGGAGATATTCAGGATACTATGACAAGGAAAAGAGAGGCTTTTAGCAGGTACAAGGGGAACAAATCAGCGGAGGCATCAGTGGAGTACAGAAAGTGCAGGGTGGAGGTTAAGAAAGTAATTAGGAGAGCAGAGGGAATATGAGAAAGCAGTGGCTGGTAAAAGTAGGGAAAATCCCAAGATATTCTATCAGTATATCGATTGGAAGAGGATAACCAAGGAAAGAGTAAGGCCCATTCGGGTCCAAGTGGGCAATCTGTGGGTGCAGCCAGAGAACACCAGTGGAGTGTTGAACGAATACTTCACATCCACCTTCAGCCAAGAGAATGAAGATACAGAATTCAGGGAGAGAGAGACTACGAGGTTCTTGAGCAAATTGACACAGGGACTGACAAGGTATTGGGGACGTTGGCAGCTTTAAAAGTGGATGAATCTCCAGATGAGTTGTGCTGCTCTGGGATGCAAGGGAGGAGATTGCAGGGGCTCTGACCCAATTTTTTAATTGCTCTCTGGCCATGGGGGAGGGCCTGATGTGGAGATGCCGGCGTTGGACTGGGGTAAACACAGTAAGAAGTTTAACAACACCAGGTTAAAGTCCAACAGGTTTATTTGGTAGCAAAAGCCACACAAGCTTTCGGAGCTCTTAGGGCCAGAAAACTGGAGAACAGCTAATGAGGTTCTGATATTTAAGAAAGGTTGTAAAGGTAAGCCAGGGAACTACAGACCAATGAGTCTCACGTTAGTAGTAGGGAAACTATTGAATTAAATTCTGAAGGAGAGCATCTATCTCCACTTGGAGAGGCAAAGTTTGATCAGGGATAGTCAGCATGGCTTCGTCAGAGGGAGGTCATGCCTAACAAATTTGATTGAATTTTTTGAGGAGTTGACCAGGTTTGTAGATGGGGGCAGTGCAGTTGATGTAGCTTATATGGATTTCAGCAAAGCCTTTGACAAGGTCCCACATGGGAGACTTATAAAGAAGGCAAATGCACATGGGAAAGAAGGTAATTTGATAAGCTGGATTCAAATTTAGCTTAGTTGACAGAGGGTGATGACAGAACGCTGCTATAGTGACCTTAAGCCACTGTCCAGTGGTGTACCACAGGATCTGTGCTGGGTCCCCTATTGTTCATTATTTCTATAAACAACATGGATGACTATGTGGGGGGTAAGTTTGTGGATGACACGAAGATTGGCAAGGTGGTTTACAGAGAGATTGCGTGTCTTGGGCTACAAGTTAGAGGCGGGATGGTCAAATGGGCAGATAAGTGGTAGATGGAGTTTAACCCTGAATAGTGTGAAGGAATACACTTTGGAAGGAGTAATTTGACAAGGAAGCATTTAACAAACAGCATAACATGAGGAAGTTCTGAGGAATAAAGGGACCTTGTTTTTCCACAGATCTCTCAAGGCAGAAGGGCATGTTAGTAGGGTGCTGAAAAGGGCATATGGACACTTGCCTTTATCAATCGGGGTATAGATTACAAAAGCAGAGAAGTCATGATGGAGTTGTATAGAATTTTGGTGAGGCCACAGCTGGAGTACTGTGTGCAGTTCTGGTCACCACATTATAGGAAGGACATGAACGCACTGGAGGGGGTGCAGAGGAGATTCACCAGGATGCTGCCTGGGATGGAACATTTAAGTTATGAAAAGAGGTTGGGTAGGCTTGGGTTGTTTTTGTTGGAGCAGAGAAGACGGAGGAGCGACCAGATCGAGGTGTACAAGATTATGAGAGACATTGATAGAGTGGATAAGGAGCCTTAGTTGAAGGGTCAGTCATGAGGGGACATAGGTTCAAGGTGAGGGGCAGGAGGTTTGGGGGTGGTGAGGGTCTGGAATGTGCTGCCTAGGAGGATGGTGGAGGTGAGTTGCCTCACATCCTTTAAAAAGTACCTGGATGAGCGCTTGGCACGTCATAACATTCAGGGCTATGGGCCAAGTGCTGGTAAATAGGATTAGATAGGTCAGGTGTTTCTCACATATCGGTGCAGACTCGATGGGCTGAAGGGCCTTGGCTGCACTCTGTGATTCTGTGAAATGCCTGTGCACTTTCTCTAGCTGGGAACATTTATCTTTGTAGCTAAAGGAAGTCAGGGAATGCATCAAGGCAAAAGAGAGAGCCTATAATGTGGCAAAGAGTAGTGGGAAGTCAGAAGATTGGGAAGGCTATAAAAACAAACAGAGGATAACAAAGAGAGAAATAAGGAAGGAGAGGATCAAATATGAAGGTAGGCTAGCCAGTAACATTAGGAATGATAGTAAAAGTTTCTTTAAATACATTAAAAACAAACGGGAGGCAAAAGTAGACATTGGGCCGCTCCAAAATGACGCTGGTAATCTAGTGATGGGAGACAAGGAAATAGCTGAGGAACTTAATAAGTACTTTGCGTCAGTCTTCACAGTAGAAGACATGAGTAATATCCCAACAATTCAGGAAAGTCAGGGGGCAGAGTTGAATATGGTTGCCATCACAAAGGAGAAAGTGCTAGAGAAACTAAAAGGTCTGAAAATTGATAAATCTCCGGGCCCAGATGGGCTACATCCTAGAGTTCTAAAGGAGATAGCTGAAGAAATAGTGGAGGCGTTAGTTATGATCTTTCAAAAGTCACTGGAGTCAGGGAAAGTCCCAGAGGATTGGAAAATCGCTGTTGTAACCCCACTGTTCAAGAAGGGAACAAGAAAAAAGATGGAAAATTATAGGCCAATTAGCCTAACCTCAGTTGTTGGCAAAATTCTAGAATCCATCGTTAAGGATGAGATTTCTAAATTCTTGGAAGTGCAGGGTCGGATTAAGACAAGTCAGCATGGATTTAGTAAGGGGAGGTCGTGCCTGACAAACCTGTTAGAGTTCTTTGAAGAGATAACAAATAGGTTAGACCAAGGAGAGCCAATGGATGTTATCTATCTTGACTTCCAAAAGGCCTTTGACAAGGTGCCTCACGGGAGACTGCTGAGTAAAATAAGGGCCCATGGTATTCGAGGCAAGGTACTAACATGGATTGACGATTGGCTGTCAGACAGAAGGCAGAGAGTTGGGATAAAAGGTTCTTTCTCAGAATGGCAACCGGTGACAAGTGGTGTCCCGCAGGGTTCAGTGTTGGGGCCACAGCTGTTCTCTTTATATATTAACGATCTAGATGACGGGACTGGGAGCATTCTGGCCAAGTTTGCCGATGATACAAAGATAGGTGGAGGGGCAGGTAGTATTGAGGAGGTGGGGAGGCTGCAGAAAGATTTAGACAGTTTAGGAGAGTGGTCCAAGAAGTGGCTGATGAAATTCAACGTGGGCAAGTGCGAGGTTGTACACTTTGGAAAAAAGAATAGAGGCATGGACTATTTTCTAAACGGTGACAAAATTCATAATGCTAAAGTGCAAAGGGACTTGGGAGTCCTAGTCCAGGATTCTCTAAAGGTAAACTTGCAGGTTGAGTCCGTAATTAAGAAAGCAAATGTAATGTTGTCATTTATCTCAAGAGGCTTGGAATACAAAAGCAGGGATGTACTTCTGAGGCTTTATAAAGCACTGGTTAGGCCCCATTTGGAGTACTGTGAGCAATTTTGGGCCCCACACCTCAGGAAGGACATACTGGCACTGGAGCGGGTCCAGCGGAGATTCACACGGATGATCCCAGGAATGGTAGGCCTGACATACGATGAACGTCTGAGGATCGTGGGATTATATTCATTGGAGTTTAGGAGGTTGAGGGGAGATCTGATAGAAACTTACAAGATAATGAACGGCTTAGATAGGATGGACGTAGGGAAGTTGTTTCCATTAACAGGGGAGACTAGGACGCGGGGGCACAGCCTTAGAATAAAAGGGAGTCACTTTAGAACAGAGATGAGGAGAAATTTCTTCAGCCAGAGAGTGGTGGGTCTGTGGAATTCATTGCCACAGAGGGCTGTGGAGGCCGAGACGTTGAGCGTCTTCAAGACAGAAATTGATAAATTCTTGATTTCTCGAGGAATTAAGGGCTATGGGGAGAGAGCGGGTAAATGGAGTTGAAATCAACCATGATTGAATGGTGGAGTGGACTCGATGGGCCGAATGGCCTTACTTCCGCTCCTATGTCTTATGGTCTTATGGTCTAAATGAAGCCTATCAGCTCATAATGAATGGAGGCAGCAGAGGGATCTGCTGAATCACCAATGTGTCACAGAGAGGAGGATAGATACTTCTCCACTGACACACAAATCTTTGGTAACGTCAGCAAGCTGCAGGCTGGCAGAGATCTGCCCATGTTTTTAAATAAGGGAAAAGCACCCAATAAAGGGAGACATGAGGTGAAGCAAAATAATGCTATAAATTGGAGAAAAGACCAAGGATACCAGTCACGCATATTAAGTGAAAGCAAAACTGCCAGAAATTTGGAAAAGACTTGTACTAAATGGCCGTACCAAAGTAATAGGATCATAGAATCCCTACACAGTGCAGAAAGAGGCCATTGAGCCCATCGAGTCTGCACCGACCACAATCCCCACCCAGGCCCCATCCCTACAACCTCACATACTTACCCTGCTAATCCCCCTAACACCAAGCGTCACTTTAGCATGGCCAATCAGCCTAACCCGCACATCTTTGGACTGTGGGAAGAAACCGGAGCACCCGAAGGAATGAAGACAGTACCATAAAATGGTGAGAGAAATGTCGTCCATGAGTTTTACTGAGCAGCTGAGATTGGGCCTGTTTTCTCTGAGACCTATACTAATATGCTATAATGCTGCACTGTTCTGTGCTGGGTTTGGCTTCTGTCTCATGTCAAAGAGCCTCAAGGTGAAAGGTATTAACCGTACTCACGCCATGATTACACTCAGTTCGATATGACCTAGAAACCAATTGGCACCACTTACGTTCCAAACGAAGATTTAGTGTGTGGACACCCACGTTGCAGATACAGCTTCTCCTCCAGTCTTTATGGTAATTTTAGGGCTTTAGCGAGCATTGCTCCTCGGCCTATTTTCATATTTGTGTGTGATTACAGTGTGAAATTTACTATAAGTGATCTGTTTGATTGTTTAGTTTTTTTTTAGGAACTGTTGCCTTGGTAATGGTCTTCATGCTTGGTATTTACACAGCAGGGACTTTATTTAATTTTGCTGTTACGTAGTCCGTGATTGAAATACCTTATTCCTAACCAGACACTGGATCTCAACAAGCCAATAACCTGCAAATTCATGAGTAAATTGGACCGTACCAGGAAATATGACTGGTGACCAGTTATCAATAATTATATATTCTCCCATTTTTGGATCTGGAATACAATTTGCACATGTCACTAAATTCAAGGATAAGGAGGTGGCACGGTGGCACAGTGGTTAGCACTGCTGCTTCACAGCGCCAGGGACCTGGGTTCAATTCCTGGCTTGGGTCACTCTCTGTGTGGAGTTTGCATGTTCTCCCTGTGTCTGCGTAGGTTTCCTCCGGGTGCTCTGGATTCCTCCCGCAGTCCAAAGATGTGCAGGTTAGGTGCATTGGCCATGCTAAATTGCCCCTTGGTGTCCCGGAATGCGTAGGTTAGAGGGGTTAGAAGGGTAAATAATTGGGGTTACGGAGATAGGGCCTGGGTGGGATTGTTGTTGGTGCAGACTCGATGGACTGAATGGCCTCCTTCTGCACTTAGGGATTCTGTGAAGTAACTTGTATGTTAATGAATAAAAGTTAATATGAAGATTATTTTAAGTTTATTTATTAGTGTCACAAGTAGGCTTACATTAACACTGCAATGACGTTACTGTGAAAATCCCCTAGTCGCCTGTTCGGGTACACTGAGAGAAAATTTAGCATGGCCACTGCACCTAACTAGCATGTCTTTCGGACTGTGGGAGGAAACCGGAGCACCCGGAATTGGGTGGCACGGTAGCACAGTGGTTAGCACTGCTGCTTCACAGCGCCAGGGACCTGGGTTCAATTCCAGCTTGGGTCACTGTCTGTGTGGAATTTGCACTTTCTCCCTGTGTCTGCATGGGTTTTCTCCAGGTGCTCCGGTTTCCTCACACATTCTGAAAGATGTGCTGGTTATGTGCATTGACCCGAACAGGCGCCGGAGAGTGGCAACTAGGGGAATTTCACAGTAACCTCATTGCAGTGTTAATGTAAGCCTTACTTGTGACGGATCAATAAATAAACCTTAAACCCACGCAGACACGGGGAGAACATGCAGACTCTGTACAGACAGTGGCCCAAGCCAGGAATTGAACCCAGGTGCCTGGTGCTGTGAGGCAGCAGTACTAACCACTGTGCCACCGTGATAACCCTGTTCAGCAGCCTTCATTTTTTACCCCATCTCCATCCTGAGCTCTTATCAAGTTCCTTTCACACATGTTGCGTAACTTTCCCTCCTTCCAGAAGAGCTCCGACACACACCAGCGACTTGTGGAAAGCCTCAGTGCCTCCCTTTCCCCAGGCCATGCAGCACCTCACCCGTCAGAACTGTCATCACTGTGCTCTCAAAATGGCCTCCACCACTCCCTCCATATCCTTTAACCATCACGTGATCTCTCATCTTCTCTCTGCCTCATGTGGTTCAGGAAGGACCTGGGGGTCAGTCCCCAATGAAGAAAACTAAACTGTTATAGCATCATCCACTACAGAGTAGCCACCTGTGTAATGTAGGAAAAATGGCAGCCAATTTGTACACAGCAAGATCCCACAAAGAGCAATGTGACAAGTGGCCAGATAATCTTTGCTTTGCGATGTCCACTAAGCAATAAATCTTGGCCAGGACCCCAAGGAGAACTCTTGTGGTGATTGTCCCTTTAAGGGCATCACAGCAAAAGAGGGTCACCTGGCTTGGGGGAACAATTAGGACAAGATTGGGCAATCACTCCAGGGGGTGGAGCTCTCTCTTAGGCAGCAGAGAGTCCGATGGCATGTAGTAGACATGTAGTGACAGGGGCATCCAGTGGGCTGTTTACAATTCCACTGCTCTTCTTGAGGCCAGACTAGGCCTCAGTTTAATGTCCCATTTGAAGGACCCTCTGACAGGGCAGCAGTCCATTAGTACTACACTGGATTATGTGTTTTGAGCGACTCGAAACCCAAAATCTTCTTGGGTAAGTGTGCTACCACTGGGCATAGGCTGAGTTGAAACACAACAGAAAATGCTGGAAAATCTCAGCAGTTCTGACAGCATCTGTGGAGAGTGAATAGAGCCAATGTTTTGAGTCTATATGACCCTTTTGTCAGAACTGAAGGGAAGGAAAGTTGGACAAGATTTATCCTATGAGGGTGAGCTCATAGGATAAATATGGTGGGTTAGAGTGGCTGTAGACTGCTCTCAGTCAGGGTGGCAATAGGGAAGCTACAGGCTGCCAGTAAGCCCTTGGACCAGAGATGTTAAAAAAATCAGCAAATATCTGATAACATAGTTACAGAATCACAGAATTATTACAGAGCGGAAGGAGGCCATTTGTCTCATATTGCCTACACCGGCTTGCTGAGCAATAAAGTAAAGTAAAGTTTATTTATTAGTCACAAGTAAGGCTTACATTAACACTGCAATGAAGTTACTGTGAAGTTCCCCCAGTCGCCACACTCTGGCACCTGTTCGGGTCAATGCACCCTAACCAGCACGTCTTTCAGAATGTGGGAGGAAACCGGAGCACGCGGAGGAAACCCACGCAGACACGGGGAGAACGTGCAAACTCCACACAGACAGTGACCCAAGCCGGGAATCGAACCCAGGTCCCTGGCCCTGTGAAGCAGCAGTGTTAACCACTGTGCCACCGTGCCGCCCATTCACCAAGTGCCATTACCCCCGCCCACTCCCCGCCACCCCCAACCCACAACCTTGCACATGTTTCCTTTTCATGTAACAGTCCAATTCCCTTCAGAAAGCCTCTAATCCTCTGCTAAAATATGTGTGCGTGTAGACACTATGTGAAAAGAAGGTAGTGTATATCCAACTGAGACTTATCGGGCAGGCTTTGGAGCAAGGTGGTGAAAAATAAAGGAGGCAAAATAGAATTAATCTTGTAAAGAAAGACTAAAATTACCGTTCATATTACAGTTGCTTCGCAAAGTAATGCTTTGGCTATTCAGGGGGCTTGACATGGGTAGATTCTGAGAGGATGTTTCTCCTTGTGGGTTAGTCGGGCACCAGAGGACATAATCTCAGAATAAGGAGGTCGCTCATTTAAGGCAGAGATGAGGAGGAATTTCTTCTCTCAGAGGGTAGTGAATCTGTGCAATTCTTTACCGCAGAGGGCTGTCATTAATAATGTTCAAGGCTGAGATAGACAGATTTTAAATCAGTAAGAGAATCAAGGGTTATGGGGATAAGGCGGGAAAGTGGAGTTGAGGACTATATCAGATCAGTCATGATCTCCTTGAATGGCAGAGCAGACTCGATGGGCTGAATGGCCGACTTCTGCTCTTTCATCTTATGGTTTTATTGTTCTGGAATGAAAACATGTACCTCTAATAACCAATGAGGAATTACTTTATTAAAAAGGTATGCATCAGGACAAAAGTCCAGAGAAAAAAAAGGCTAACTGACTCATCAAACCCGCTTGAGAACTTGAGGATAATTTTCACTTCCATCCCTTGGAACAGTAGACTATTGTACTGGACTACTCACCTGTTAGACAGCCTGCCCACTTTCATTTCAACTGACATCTACAGAAAGGAATAGTGGGCAGCTTCTACAATGAGAAACAACCCTGTTTGATGCCAGGGTGGCAAGTTAAAAGAGCTACCATCATGTGTGTCTATTCCACCATGGATTCTGATTCACACTGTTTCCTTCCCTCCCCTGCCTCTTTTGAAAACAAATATCCCCAAAGCTCTCAATCTCCTTCACAACGTTGGGCTGATAATAGGGGTAAGATTGAGGATCAGTCCAGAGTAGGTATCTCCATTGCTTCAGTGTTGGAGATCTCATCTCGGAGTCAAAAGGCTGCCAGTTTACTACCCCACCCCAAACACCTAAGCACATAATCTAGGCTGATGCTTCAGCTCAGTACTAAGGGAGTATGCATGGTTTTATGGATGAGGCGTTAAAATGAGAACCTTCTGGATTCCCTCAGGTGGATGTAAAAGGCACTATTCTGAAGAACAATCCAGACAGAATTTAATGCCCTTTTGGAGGAGGGTGAGAGCCATGCGATTGGGCGGGAGGGTGAAGGGTGGAGATTCCACTGCTCTCCTGCCTCCCACCAATTAAATCCAGGGTGGGAAAGCTTCAGGGTGGCCTTCCCGCCAGGAAACCAATTGAGGCATTTAAGTGGCCACTTGAGGGCCTGACCTTGCCGCCACATATCACCTTGCTCTCTGCAAACTGACAATCATGTTTCACTACTTTATAGCAAAGGCAATTTGTGAAAGAAAGCTCATTAGTCGCAAGTAAAAGCTTGTTTCTGTGTCATATATCCACGGTAATGTGTGTAAAACACAATGGGACAATCTGAAAGATCATGAAAGGTTCCACATAAATACAGGCCCACTCTTTCTTTAATTACTTAATAAACTGCTCTGACCAAGACCGCAAGAAACTACAAAGGGTTGTGAACGTAACCCAGTCCATCACGCAAACCAGCCTCCCACCCATTGGCCGGTATCTTATGACCTCACTCGGGCGAGGCTCATAAAATCCTTCCCAAGGCCAACGGAGAATTCCGTTCTGCGACTAGCGCCCATCCCGATTCCGGGGTGGGAGTGGCGGTAGAATTCCAGCCATTGACTCCATCTATACATCCCGCTGCCTCAGAAAAGCAGCCAGCATAATCAAGGACCCCACGCACCCCGGACATTCTCTCTTCCACCTTCTTCCATTGGGAAAAAGATACAAAAGGTCACGTACCGACCGACTCAAGAGCAGCCTTTTCCCTGCCGCCATCAGACTTTTGAATGGACCCACCTTATATTAAACTGATCTTTCTCTACACCCTAGCTGTGACTGCAACACTACGTTCTGCACCCTCTCCTTTCCTCCCCTATGTACTCTACGAACAGTATGTTTTGTCTCTATAACACGCAGGAAACAATACTTTTCATTGTATCCCACTACATGTAACAATAATAAATCAAATCTTTATATTTATTAGTGTCACCAGTAGGCTTGCATTAACACTGCAATGAAGTTATTTTGAAAATCCCCTAGTCACCACACTCCAGCGCCTGTTCGGGTACACTGAGGGAGAATCTAGCATGACCAATGCACCTAACCAGCACGTCTTTCGGACTGTGGGAGGAAACCCACACAGATACAGGGAGAACATGCAGACTCTGCACCGTGACCCAAGCCGGGAATCGAACCCGGCTCCCTGGAGCTGTGAGGCAGCAGTGCTAACCACTGTGCCACTATGCCACCCCGAATCAAATCAAACCAGAAAATATATAATGAAAACATAACCTAAGCCAACATGTCCAAAAGAAAGGGGGCTGAGTGAGCTTTAAAAAATAATGAATTAATTCATATGAGCTTATCGAAAGTTCAGAAATACAATTCTTATTTGATTCTTTACTTTTCAATAACTTATGAATGGCCAACTTATGCTTCTTAAAAATATAAACAAGTCC
The DNA here is from genome assembly GCF_964213995.1 of Mustelus asterias. NCBI lineage: Eukaryota > Metazoa > Chordata > Chondrichthyes > Carcharhiniformes > Triakidae > Mustelus > Mustelus asterias. The sequence goes on along the minus strand of NC_135810.1, from coordinate 103,825,190 downwards.
ATTAATTCTCACGGTGTTTATGTTTCCCCATTAACACAGACTGTGAAATGTTCTCCTTTGCTGGAGCAGATGGAAATCCAAATTCACAAACACTTTTCCCATTCATAGAATCATAGAAACCCTACAGTGCAGAAGGAGGCCATTCGGCCCATCGAGTCTGCACTGACCACAATCCCACCCAGGCCCTACCCCCACATATTTACCCGCTAACCTACGCATCTCAGGGGCAATTTTTTTTTTTTTAACCTGGCCAATCAACCTAACCCGCACATCTTTGGACTGTGGGAGGAAACCGGAGCACCCGGAGGAAACCCACGCAGACATGAGGAGAATGTGCAAACTCCACACAGACAGTGACCCGAGCCGGGAATCGAACCCGGGACCCTGGAGCTGTGAAGCAGCAGTGCTAACCACTGTGCTACCGTGCCGCCATTCAGTGTTGACTATTTGATGGTAATTTTTAAGCTTAATTTTTCTGTGTGTTGAAATAACTAGCAATTGAACAGACAGGAAGACACTTGGCTGAAATAAGTCACAATTAGCTGTGTGTATTTCCAATCGAACACTCATCAGACTGTAGTCTCCCTCCTGTTTTTGTTTTCTCGTTTCTCCTCAAACTTTACAGCTTGTCCTGCCCTTTCTCACAAACACTCCCCCATTATGGTTCTGGACAAAAAAAGGGCAAGGTAAGGTCAGTTCTTAAGGGTTCATAAACTCACACAGTAAAATGACAATCTGGCAAATACGAACGTCTAATCTCACTTGGAGAGGACAGAAAGAGATACAAAAGATCACGTACCAACCGACTCAAGAACAGCTTCTTCCCTGCTGCCATCAGGCTTTTGAATGGACTCAACATCTACTAAGCTAATCTTTCTCCACACCCTAGCTATGACTGTAACACTCTACTCTGTGCCCTCTCCTTTCCTCCCCTATGTACCCTATGAACAGTATGTTTTGTCTGTATAGCAAGTGGAAAGGTTCGCGCTAGCACAGCAGGACATGCTCTTCTTCAACTGCATTGTTACAGCAGATTAGAGGGAGATTTGGCCTGGATTTTCATGGAATCGGGGAGGCTCCAAGGGGGTGCGAAAATAACAGCCGGGACCTGATTCCAGGCTTCCCGACCCCAGTCCCGGGCTTCCCGATTTTCACCTGTGTGGGATAAGAGTGAGGGGCTGCTGCAGATCGCGAGCCCGCACCCTGCACTCCCGACCTGGCCGGTTCCTTTGCAGGTTTGGGAATTTCCACGTCCTCTGGAATTTTCATGTAGTTGTGCCAGCCTTTCAAAGGTGCCACAAACAAAATCTGGATGAGGGAACCTTTTGAAAGGTAAGTTCAAAAGGTCTTACTCACACTCCTCCATGCCCCCCACCCCCAATTCCTTTCACTGCAGTTCAACAAAATTGAGCACCCGGATATTACCCTGAGTGTTGAAACAGCTTTGCCCCAGGGTCAACAGTGCTTAATTTATAGCTCTCTGATCTATTCTGTCAATTGCACAATGTGTATTCATACAAGATGAAGAAGTTTCAAGTGCTTGCAGTTTCTGCTGTTGATATTTTAAAGGGTCTGGATGGTTGACAGTTTTATTGGGCTGAAGTGAAAGGAGATTTTTTTAAGCAATTGGGAAGTTATGAACGAATTACTTTTTTTCCCTAAAGGCTTTTTTAACACATTCTATTGTCAGCATAGGGTTCATTGGTTTTAAACAGAGTACATAGTGGGTCAAAGGGTATGTGAGTGTCATAGCTTGGGTATGCAGGAAATGAGGGGCCGTGGGAGAGTTAGGCGGTGGGGATGCAGCCTGGAATGGTAGGTATGAGGGAGTATGGGAGATGAGCGGGAAGCATGAGTCCACGTAAAGATCAGCCATGATCTTATTGAATGGCAGAGCAGGCTCACGGGGCCAGATGGCCTACTCCTAGTTCTTATGTTCATGAGGTGGCCCGGATGAGGCATTGAGAGGTGAGGGGGCATGAGGGCTAGAGGGTGGGCCTGATTCTAGTTAGCACCCACTGTCTCCAGCCCCCAGAATGGGAATCCCTTCTTCACTTCCATTTCTCCTGAGGCCAGTAGGCCGTGTCAGGAAGTTTCCCAAATTACACCACCCGTCTTGAAAATCTAGCCTGTTAAAGCTAACCTGAGTACGACAAAAAAAATTCTACACTTATCCACTCTGATTGTTAAATTATCGAGCACATTTTAATTTAAAAAATCTTCTTTCACTTATTTTGATTTCTCACTTTCTTTGGCCTCATCAGCTCATGAGATAATGCAGCAGAAATGGTGACTTCTTCCTTGGAAAGCGTCAATTATGAGAAGAGACTGGAGAAACAAGCTCTCACCGAAACACTCAAGTGATCTGATGAAGCTTTTAAAATTTTGAAGGGTTTTGACAAGATAAATGGGGAAAAACTGTTTCCACCAGGCAGTGAGTCAGTAACTAGGGGACATAAATTTAAGATAATTGCTGAAAGAATGAAAGAAGAAGTTAGAAATAACATTTTTATGCAGAGGCTTGTTGGATAAGTAATGCCTTACCAGAAGCAATGATTGCAGGTACCCATAATCATTCTTAACAAGTGCAGAAATAATTGAAAAAGAATACACAGAGAAAACAATAGGGTGGCACAGTGGTTAGCACTCCTACCTCACAGCGCCAGAGACCCGGGTTCAATTCTGGCCTTGGGTCACTGTCTCTGTGTGGAGTTTGTACATTCTCCCGGTGCCTGCGTGGGTTTCCTCCGGGTGCTCCGGTTTCCTCCCATACTCCAAAATGTATGGATTAGGTTGACTGGCCATGCTAAATTGCCCCTTAGTGTTAGGGGGATTAGCAGGGTGGATAAGTGGGGTTGCGGGGATAAGGCCTGGGTGCGATTGCTAATTGATAATAAAGAAAGTGAATGGAATGTTGGCATTTATAGCTGAAGGAATAGAATATAAAGGTAAGAAAGTATTGTTGCAACTATACAAAGCATTGGTGAGGCCGCACCTGGAGTATTGTGCACAGTTTTGGTCCCCTTATTTGAGGAAAGATGCGGTGGCATTGGTGGCAGTTCAGAGGAGGTTCACTGGATTGATTCCAGTGATGAGGGGGTTTGTTGTATGAAGAGAGATTGAACAGTTTAGGCCTATTCTTTCTGGAATTTAGAAGAATGAGGGGAGATCAAATTGAGGTATACAAGATGATAAAAGGTGTGGATAAAGTAGACGTGGAGCGGATGCTTCCTCTTGTGGGGCATTCTAGGATGAGAGGTCATAGTCTTAGGATAAGGGGTAGCAAATTTAAAACAGAGTTGAGGAGAAACTGCTTCTCACAAAGGGTTGTGAAATTCACAAAGGGTCTGTGGAATTCGCTACCCCAAAGTGCGGTGGATGCTGGGACAGTGAGTAAATTTAAGGGGCAGTTAGACAGATTTTTAATTGATAATGAGTTGAAGGGTTATGGGGAGAAGCAGGAAAATGGGGATGAGGAGCATATCAGCCATTGATCTTGGTTTCGGACAAAGCTCGGCACAACATCGAGGGCCGAAGGGCCTGTACTGTGCTGTACTGTTCTATGTTCTATGATCGAATGGTGGAGCAGACTCATTGGGCCAAATGGCCTAATTCTGCTCCTATATCTTATGAACTTATGCTGTCGGTGCAGACTCGATGGGCCGAATGGCCTCCATCTGCACAGTCGGGATTCTATTCTATGGAAATTGGAAAATTGGCAATTTTGAACTCTATGTCAAGAAGATAGCAAGGCCTCATCTAATCTAATAGATACTTCTGGCAAGTAATTTATTATGGAAACATATTCTGAAAGGCAGGAGGCATGACTACGTCTGTGAATGGCCAAGATTTCCTGACCCTGCTGCGGCAGGATCTCCATCCAGCCCAAAGATCCATTAACTTTCAGCGGGTCTGGAAGAGTGCAGCCAATGTCCTGTCTCACTGTGTGTCTCTCCCTCTGCTCAAACTGCTCATTCCCCCTCCATAAGATATAAGAGCAGAATTAGGCCACTCAGCCCATCTAGTCTGCTCCACCATTCGATCATGGCAGGACATACTCAGTTAATGGTAGGGCGTTGGAGAGAGTTACAGAACAAAGAGATCTAGGGGTACAGGTTCATAGCTCCTTGAAAGTGGAGTCACAAGTGGACAGAGTGGTGAAGAAGGCATTCGGCATGCTTGGTTTCATTGGTCAAAACATTGAATACAGGAGTTGGGATGTCTTGTTGAAGTTGTACAAGACATTGGTAAGGCCACACTTGGAATACTGTGTACAGTTCTGGTCACCCTATTATAGAAAGGATATTAAACTAGAAAGAGTGCAGAAAAGATTTACTAGGATGCTACCGGGACTTGATGGTTTGAGTTATAAGGAGAGGCTGGATAGACTGGGACTTTTTTCTCTGGAGTGTAGGAGGCTGAGGGGTGATCTTATAGAGGTCTATAAAGTAATATGGGGCATAGATCAGCTAGACAGTCAATATCCTTTCCCAAAGGGAGGGGAGTCTAAAACCAGAGGGCATAGGTTTAAGGTAAGAGGGGGAACTACAAAAGTGTCCAGAGGGGCAATTTTTTCACACAGAGGGTGGTGAGTGTCTGGAACAAGCTGCCAGAGGTAGTAGTAGAGGCGGGTACAATTTTGTCTTTTAAAAAGCGTTTAGACAGTTACATGGGTAAGATGGGTATAGAGGGATATGGGTTAAACATGGGCAATTGGGACTAGCTTAGCGGTTAAAAGAAGGGGCGGCATGGACAAGTTGGGCTGAAGGGCCTGATCCCATGCTGCAAACCTCTATGACTCTATACTTGGCTGCTCCATGCCTCCCGTTCCTGTTTAAGAAGCCATTCAGCCAAGATGCTTCAGGCAGGGTGAGCTAAATGCTGCATTCATTCTGTCTCACTAAGAACAAACAAAGAACAAAGAAAATTACAGCACAGGAACAGGCCCTTCGGCCCTCCAAGCCTGCACCGACCATGCTGCCCGACTGAACTAAAACCCCCTACCCTTCCGGGGACCGTATCCCTCTATTCGCATCCTATTCATGTACTTGTCAAGACGCCCCTTAAAAGTCACTACCGTATCCGCTTCCACTACCTCCCCCGGCAACGAGTTCCAGGCACCCACCACCCTCTGTATAAAAAATCTGCCTCGCACATCTCCTTTAAACCTTGCCCCTCGCACCTTAAACCTATGCCCCCTAGTCATTGACTCTTCCACCCTGGGAAAAAGCTTCTGACTATCCATTCTGTCCATGCCCCTCATAATCTTGTAGACTACCTGACTCTTTAAACAGAGCAATAAAGCTGGCAGACAGAACATGGCATACACAGTGCAGACACCTTAACATGGCACTTGCCTTATCAAAAAGGCCGAAGCAATGCTTTTTTTGACTAGCTTCTGCTAATGCTGAGTCTGACATGTTTTTAGCCCACCCGGAACCACTTTCTACAGACAGGTGGAAGCGACAGATGAAATTAGAGTTTGGAAGAGTGATCTCATAGAAACTTACAAAATCCTAGCAGGGTTAGACAGGGTAGATTCAGAAAGAATGTTTCCAATGGTGGGAGAGTCCAGAACTAGGGGACATAATTTGAGGATAAGGGGTAAACCTTTTAGAACTGAGGTGAGGAGACATTTCTTCACCCACAGGGTGGTGAATGTGTGGAATTCATTACCACAGAAAGTAGTTGAGGCCAAAACGTTGTCTGATTTCAAGAATAAATTAGATATAGCCCTTGGGGCTAAAGGGATCAAGGGATATGGAGGGAAGGGAGGAATCAGGATATTAATTCGATGATCAGCCATGATCAAGATGTATGTGGAGCAGGCTCGAAGGGCCGAATGGCCTATTCCTGCTTCTAGTTTCTATGTTTCAATGTTAAATCAGTGTGTTATCAGTCCATGGATGCCTTGTTAACCAGTGCAGGGTGCTGGGAGATGGGGATGTTTCGCTGCTTACTCTGCCCACACTGGAACCTGGGCTTGAAATTTTATTTCAAACTTGCAGCAATTTTATTGTTCCTTGCGTTTGGAATATCAGTTTCTAGCAATGGAAATGGAGAAGTGTGCTCTGTTAGTAAGTAAAGGGCGGTGGAATTAATTCATAAGGCATGTGTAATATGACAGAATTTATCATCAGTGTGGAAGTTAGCATCAGGCTACAATGGCTCATTCCATCCAGCCTTGTGAGGAGGATTGAGTGATCTGTCCTAATCGTCAGTGAGGATCAGTAACTGGAGCACATCACTTAAAGAGCTTCCTTAATGAAATGAAAAATGAGGTTAAGAAACGTGTTGTATACAGGAGTTAGGGCATGGGGTGCCCTTCCGAAAACTGGTGGAATCAGCTTCCTTACTAGCTCTAAAAAGGCAAATGGTGAAGTATTCCGGATAAAAACAAATTACTGCAGATGCTGGAATCTGAAAGCAAAAGAGAAAATGCTGGAAAATCTGAGCTATGACAAAGGGTCATCTGGACTCGAAATGTCAGCTCTTTTCTACCCTTACAGATGCTGCCAGACCTGCTGAGATTTTCCAGCGTTTTCTCTTTTGGTGAAGTATTCCGAATAGGTTATGATTTGATTTGATTTATTATTGTCACATGTATTGGGATACAGTGAAAAGTATTGTTTCTCACACCCTATACAGAGTGTTCATAGAGTATATAGGGGAGAAGGAAAGGAGAGAGTGCAGAATGTAGTGTTACAGTCACAGCTAGGGTATAGAGAAAGATCAATTCAATATAAGATAGGTCCATTCAAAAGTCTGATGGCAGCAGGGAAGAAGCTGCTCTGGAGTCGGTTGGTACGTGATCGCAGACTTTTGTCTGAAGAGACAATGTCCGGGGTGCGTGGGGTCCTTGATTATGCTGGCTGCTTTACCGAGGCAGCGGGAAGTATAGACGGAGTCGATGGATGGAAAATAAAATGGACAGGGAATGGGAGCAAACGGATAGCTCTTATAAATAGCTGGCACAGGCTTGATGTGTCCGATGGCACCTTGATGACCCATGAAACCTCTCAGTTGCCTCTCAAGGCTGAAAAGCCCATGTTTCACTAACCTTTTATCATGATCTCTGTTCATTAGATTATTCACTACGCTGCTCCACAGTATAAATGACTTTGTTGCATCCTGATGACCAGAGCAGGATACAACATTCACAGTGCGGTTTGATCATGGTGCTGTAAAACATGATATTCTCTGACTTGTTCTTTACTGCTTTGGCAGTGTAGTTCAGCTTGCTTCTGGCTTGGTTATTCGCTGCTCTGCAGTCACTGCATTTGCTGAAGGCCAAATCTGCCAGAAGCCCTAGATCTCTTTCAACTGAATAAAAACATAAGAACTAGGAGCAGGAGTAGGCCATCTGGCCCCTCGAGCCTGCTCTGCCATTCAATAAGATCATGGCTGATCTTTTTGTGGACTCAGCTCCACTTACCCACCCGCTCACCATAACTCTTAATTCCTTTACTGTTCAAAAATCTATCTACCTTTGCCTTAAAAACATTCAATGAGGTAGCCTCAACTGCTTCACTGGGCAGGGAATTCCACAGATTCACAACCCTTTGTGTGAAGAACTTTCTCCTCAACTCAGTCCTAAATTTGCTCCCCCTTATTTTGAGGCCATGCCCCCTAGCTCTAGTTTCACCCGCCATTGGAAACAACCTCCCTGCTCCTATGGCAACATTCATCATGAAGTAGTTGAGTCTCATATATGTTCTCGATATGGACAATACTTGCATCCATATTAAATTGCACGTATCATTGTCCTATCCATTTACACATTTGATAATATGAATGGCATCCTATACATGGCGTGTACAATGATAGCGAGCTGCTAAAAGACAGTTTGCAGAAACTGCACAGGAAATACATTTTCATCTTCCCGTCACGATTATCAGTGAGAATCCCCATTCTCCAGCCATTCAACCTCATCCAGTCCTATCCTTTGGTGAGACAGTGATGTTGAAACGCAACTGCTATTTTTTTGAAGGTGATCAGAACAAAACTTGATGATTTGAGGCTCGCACGGTGGCACAGTGGTTAGCACTGCTGCCTCACAGCGCCAGGGATCCAGGTTCAATTCCCGGCTCGGGTCACTGTCTGTGCGGAGTCTGCACGTTCTCCCCATGTCTGTGTGGGTTTCCTCCGGGTGCCCCGGTTTCCTCCCATGGTCCAAAAGACGTGCTGGTTAGGTGCATTGGTCATGCTAAATTCTTCCTCAGTGTACCCCGAACAGGCACCGTAGAGTGTGGCGACTAGGGGATTTTCACAGTAACTTCTTTGCAATGTAAGCCTATTTGTGACACCAATAAATAAACTTCTTGATACATGTTGGGGGCTCTTTTATTTTATTGTATGATAAATATTTCGCCACAAACAGCTTCCAGTTTCTAATAATTGGTATGGTAAGAAGTCTCACAACACCAGGTTAAAGTCCAACAGGTTTATTTGGAATCACGAGCTTTCGGAGCACTGCTCCTTCATTGGGTGAGTGTCACATCATGGCTAATAATTAGTGTAACTGCAATTTTTCTGATACATAATGCCAGCTTGGTTTAAAACTACATGGGATTGTCCAAGAAAATATCTTTTGTAAGTACAGTGCTGAACAATACTCCACATGAGACTTCGCTTCACATCAGGAGTGAACTGTTTCCTGGAACTTCCAGTTCAGAGAGCTATTTGTAGCCCCAGATTGAGCGTGGACACAAAACAAATTTAAATTCAACAATTAGCGTAATGAACTGGGTCTTTTGGTATACAGTATAAATATACACACAGGGTGGGATTTTCCAGCCCTGCCCACCGCCAGGGTCTTCCAGCTCCGCCAAAAATCAATGGACTTTTAACAGGGCCACAGAATCCCCCACGGCGGGTCCCACCATGGCAAGTCTGGAAAATCCCAGCCCGACAATTATGTGTGTCTAAAGGGATGCAGGAATTTGTACTTTGACAACACTTGTCACATCCTCAGGCTGCCCCCATCATAGCAAATGAAATAAATCCCAAGTATTATGTAGGCAAAAAAATCATTGGAGGGGCTTTCCATCCCCCCTTCCCTGTTTTCAGTGGGCGGGAATCATATAATCCCTACAATGCAGAAGGAGGCCATTTGGTCCATTGAGTCTGCATCGACAACAATCCCACCGAGGCCCTTTCCCTGAAACTCCACATATTTACTCCGCTATTCCCTCTAACCTACACATCCCAGAACACTAAAGGGCAATTTAGCATGGCCAATCAACCTACCCGCGCATATTTGGACTGTGAGAGGAAACTGGAGCACCTGGAGGAAACCCACGCAGACACGAGGAGAATGTGCAAACTGCACACAGACAGTGACCCAAGCCAGGAATTGAACCCGGGTCCCTGGAGCTGTGAGACAGCAGTGCTAACCACTGTGCCACCTTTAATGTTTGCAACACAATGGGTAGAATTTTCCCTTTATTTGACTAAGTGTCAATTCAGGCAGGAAAGGCAGTGTGCAGTGTCAGACGCGGGGGTGGGAGGGGGAGGGGGGGGGGGTGGGAGGGGGAGGGGGGGAGAATCGAAAGGGGGTCCCAAAAAGCATTTACACTGCCAGGATTTCCTGTTCAGATTGTCCCCGCTCCTCCCGCCACCCCTCTTCCCCCCAATGCTGTAATGGGGTTCCCACCATGAAAGGTCGGAAAACCCTTTACCATTCAGTTAAATGTCATTAGCGGCTCTCCCCACTGTATCATCTCCCCACGTAAGGATTTCCTCCACCTCCCCCTCCCCCACCAACATGCGCCACATCGACACGGTTTACAGCAGACCTGGGCAAATAAGGAGCTGGCAAAGATAACCCGCCAGGGGCACACATGTAAGTGTAGTCCCCAAGGGGGAGGGGTCATGCCCAAGTAATTGTGTCGTATCCATGGCAGAGGAGAGGGGTTCTAGATCTGTCAAAACAATATAGCCGGAAAAGCCAGTAGTGCAGTTGGTGGACGACACACCACTTTTCCCACCTGAATTATTAAGTCAAATAAAGGGAAAATGTTGTCCATTGTGTTGCAAACATTAAGGTCGCACATTCATCAACGAGACAGATGACGGTTTTGGTTGAGGGACATATATTAGCCTTGATGAGTGACATGTGGCCTTTTGCATAAGCATGGGGTATCGGGAAGCTGTGGTTTAACATCTGATTTTGAAAGACAGCCACTCAGTCAGTGCAGCAGTCACTGGAACGGCGAGAGTGTCTGTGCAACTCCTAGAGTGGGGTTTGAACCCACAATCCTCTGACGCAACCACTCAATACCTGTTTGTGCGATTCCTGAATTGAGTTGGGAAATGTGGGAGATGGTGAAACATTGTCCACAATTTAATTGTAATTGAAACCATTTTGCCTTGGTTCTTTTGAAATTTTAATCTGAGATTCTTTCCACTTAGAAAGGAAACTAGAACTAGAGGGCACAGCCTCAAAATAAAGGGGGGTCAGTTTAGGACAGAGTTGAGGAGGAACTTCTTCTCTCAGAGGGTGGTGAATCTCTGGAATTCTCTGCCCACTGAAGTGGTGGCGGCTACCTCGTTGAATATGTTTAAATCACGGATAGATGGATTCCTGATCGGTAAGGGAATTAGGGGTTATAGGGATCAGGCGGGTAAGTGGAACTGATCCACTTCAGATCAGCCATGATCTTATTGAATGGCGGGGCAGGCTCGAGGGGCTAGATGGCCTACTCCTGCTGCTATTTCTTATGTTCTTATTTTGCGTTACAGCACTTGCCATTCAGGTTCAGAAATTAACAATGGCCACTTGGACAGGACACTTGGTGTAAGGTATCCCTGGGGCTTGGAGGAGCAGAGGGGAGGCAGCGAGGGGTCAAAAAACTTTCCCCCAGTGGATGAACACCTGAAATGTCATAACATTCAAAGACTGGAAGGTGGGATTAATGTCGATTTAGTTATGTTGGTGCAGACCTGTTGGGGGCCAAAGGGCCTCTCCTGTTCTGTTTGGCTCTATGGAAATACAATGGCGGCTATTTTAACTTTTCTCACGGGCCATAATAAATCATTCTCCCCTTTAACAACTCAACCGAAATTCTTTCCCATTGACTGTTCTTTTGTTGTTAGGTGGGCAACTGGACTTGTTTATGGATACGGGCACAGTGATTTTGTCTACGTCAGCCATTTCCTGTGGTTGTTCGCTTGCTAAGTCATTACTGCACAAAAATAGACTCGGCCGCCAGCAAAAGAAAGTTTACTGCGGCCTGGAGGAATGTTCCTTGCCTAAATATAAATTCTGCGCGTGGTGATTAAATTGGAATTTTTATGATCACATGGTTTGGTCCATAATTACTTCTAAGCCTACAGAATGTACAGCCGGACAATTTTGCGGGAGATAATATATAATTAGCGCATTGAATTATAATAGCAGTGGCCTGAAGTGCTGCTCTTTATTGAAGGCCATCAGGAACAATCCGCCCTTCTCACCACTGAGAGCAATAGCCCATTCTTTTCCCTGCCTGCCACTCCTTTAGGGCTGAATGGCCGCCTCCTGCTACTCCATAATGGAGAGTGACAAAGCTCGCTTCTCAAATTCCATGGTTCATATCCTTTAAAGGGTTTAATGTTTGCCCAGCAATGTGGCAGCAACAGCCAGTCCTCAGTCACTAGTATATCATTTTCCGATGGCTCCCACAATCTCTTGCAGGTCACGGAATCCAGCTATAATTCTCACTGCATTAAAGAGCTGTTGAAGGCTGCAAATTGTCCAATTCTTTTGAACCAGTTCGGTTTTTCAGTTGGTCATTCAGGAGATTCTGAATTTAAGCTGGGTAACACAAGCTGTGTTTTCCCACTACATTGGTCTTCTCTCTTTAACCTGCAGATGTCGGCATTGGACTGGGGTGGGCACAGTAAGAAGTCTCATAACACCAGGTTAAAGTCCAACACGTTTATTTGGAATCACGAGCTCGTGGAGCGCTGCTCCTTCATCGGGTGAGTGTGCACTCACTTGATGAAGGAGCGGCGCTCCGAAAGTTCATGATTCCAAATAAACCTGTTGGGACTTTAACCTGGTGTTGTGAGACTCTTCTTACTGTTCTCACTTTAAGATGAGGACTGCCTTAGTGGGGTGTGGTTCGATTCCTCATATGTGAATAAACTCCCTTTGGCCTTCGCGTTGTCTTGTTTAATTGTTCCTTCTCTTCTGTGGTCAACGCCCTTGTTCCCATGAGGTCAACCTCTGTCTTCCATTCCTGTTGCTCCCCAGTACAGCCATACTATGTCTGCTCTTTCAAATCAGAGGAGTACAGAGTGAAGCATAATTAATGCACAACTATTACTGTGCCCTCTTGTGCTCTTTGATGTTTCTGAAGCATTTCATAAGCTCGATCGTGCTACCCTCTTTCATTGCCCTGCCTCCATTGTCCAACTCTACTGGACTGGCCTTGCACAGTTCCATTCATACCTTTCCAAATGCAGCCACTTCTCTTCCATTCCCTGCACATTCCACCAAGGATCTATCCTTGGCTCCATCCTCTTATCTACATGTGCCCCTTGGTAACAATGCCCACAGGCATTGCATCTTCTGCATTTATGCTGATCATAGAATCCTACAGTGCAGAAGGAGGCCATTTGGCCCATCAAGTGTGCAATGCCCACAATCCCAGCCAGGCCCTATCCCTATAACCCTATGCATTTACCCTCGCTAGTCCTCCTGACACTAAGGGGCAATTTAGCACAGCCAATCCACCTAACCTGCAAATCTTTGGTCTGTGGGAGGAGACCGGAGTACCCGGAGGGAACCCATGCAGACACAGGAAGAACGTGCAAACTCCACACAGACAGTGACCAAAGCTGTGAATCGAACCCGGGTCCCTGGTACTGTGAGGCAGCAGTGCTAACCACTGTGCTGCCCTGAAGTGCCGCCCTGAAGTGATGGCACCAACTCTACCTCTCCAGCACTTCTCCTAATCCCTGATCTGCCTCTGTACACCGGACAGCTTGACAATCTTGGATGAATCACAACTTCTAATAGTCCAACATTTCCCCTGCATCACAAACCTCATTCTCTTAACTTTTACTCAGTATTCTTCTCCAGCCCCTGATGCAGATCCATCATAAACCTGGGGCCATGATCAACCTTCGACTGAGTTTTTGAACAGTCTACAGTCTACTGTAATAAAGCGGAGGTTGATCCTCCCTCTGAGATCTAACACCGCAACGCCCAAAGAGGAATACCTCGCCCAATAATCTGTAAAAAGTGTGTGTGAAGTGGCGTGACCTGAGCTTCAGCAACTTCTAATGGTTAAATCAAAATAATTCCCTGACACTCTCTCTAAAATCAGCACGTAACAATTTATTTATCTAACCAACAGTGAGCAAATTGACTAAACTATTAACAAACCGAATAAATCCCTTCTAACTATTAACTATTCCCGAATAAAACAAGATTCTAATGGAATTCTGTTCAGATAAATACAATTCCCACTCATTACCAAAATTAGAATTTAGTCACTCTCTAAATTACAACCAGGTTTTGTGTCTTCTGGGATATTCTGAGCCTTCTCTGTTGTTTCTTCTGTCTGGAACTTCTTTCTTCTATGGTACCTTTGCTATCTAGATGGTGCTTTCCCTAAGATATAGATGAAGTTATGAGAGCCAGTGATTCTCTCTCTCTGAGAGCTGCGAGCTGTTATCTTTAGCAGGGGGCAGTTGCTCTCTCTTTTTGTCCCACTGTACCCCTTCTTTTATACCCGTGATGACATATCAATATTTCCCACAATAAGGTTGGTCCTAGGTTGTCAAAACCATCAGATTTAAATTTAATAGGTTCTTGGTGCCTGATTCAAATTGATTGGCTAAATTCAAAAGCCTGTTGTCTTGGTAAAAATTGTTGCTTGGTTTGTTGATGTAAATGTTTCAGTTTGGGCTCTCGATGTACTTGCATTTTTTTTTAACTAAGCACAGAAAAAGCACCACCTTTTAAAGGGACTATGCAATGCTTTCTCCCTAGCATTTTACAATTTTACAAACACCAATCTACAATTACTATACCCAACTTTGCAACACTATTTACTGTCATGTGGGTGTACCTTTAAGAATTTTTTTTAAAAATCATGCAGTTTCCAGCTTCAGCAGTGTCACTGGGGGCTGGAGGTAAGCTGTGGCAGTCAGGTGATAGAGGTTTTTTCCTTTGGGTTTTCAGTTTCGTTTTGGGGAGTGTTGGAAGCAGTTTAGCAGCAAGCTCAGAAGCAGTCTCTCTCTCTCTCCCTGTTCTCTTTATCTGATTCTGAAACTATTATCAGTTAGCTGAAGGAGAGGCTTATTGCCTTCCTGCCTTAAAGAAGCTGTGTTTTGGGAAACAGATTCGACTACAACCTCTTCTGAGTTTCTTCACAAGGGATTTTCAGCATTCAACCCAGCAGGCTGGATACCTGTAACAAGTGGGCATTAAACCTATGCTGTATTGTGTGTATTTGGAGGGTTTTGTGTATTGGATGCTGGTTTTGATTGGAACACATGAGAAATATTTCCTTAAGAGTTATACATTATCGTGGTTGTTGTGCTTCTTGTTTGTAATTGTTAAAAGTTCTTACCAATTTACCTTGCTATACATGTCAACAATATTCTAAATTAAACTTTGTTTTTGATAAAAGCTCCTTGTGGGTCAGTTCATCACACCTGGAGTGAAACCTCTCATGCTCATCCTAGCCAAATTCAACGTAAAATATTACAGGTCAGGCAAACTTCATAGAACACCTTGAAGTATCCAACCTGACTTGTAACACCACAGACAAGACCACTTACTTCCATCTCTTCAACACCATGTACCTGTGCTTACACTTTAGCCACTGTGCTGCTATAACCCTTGACCCTGCCTTTATCATTGACACCCCTCATTACTCCAACACTCACCTTACCAGCTTCCCACACTCCATGCTACTTTTACTGACAAAGGTAAAGTTAACCAGAGAACTTACGCATGATTTCACCCATCACCCCAATCCTGGTGTGAGACTGAACAAAAGTCGTAGGCATGGCACAATCCCCAGCAGAAAGTGTTTGATTTGTGGAAGGCAGCACCTCTTTAACATTATCAGGTATCCCTGAGGTGCTATTGTAACCAGATATTCAACATGAATCTCCTAGGTCTCACACAGACGTGCTGTTTCTCTGCAGTGCAAGGCACGAATTCAAATTTGCATAAATTACCACTGAACACAGATGAGAGATTTTTAACATCATTGTCTGAAACAATAAGTGTCTATTTTGAGGGATAATTGGGGATCAACTTGAGAGGTGCCATTCCCAAGTAATGACATTCCTTCCCACTCACCAGCACTGAGCAGCAACAGCTTAGATAATAGCATGGATTGGAATCAGAGTAAGTTCTCATTTCACTGTTCCGTCAAGCCTTTCCGACTTAAGTTTAAAACTAGCAACATAGCTCCCTCTTTTTAACCCCTGAAATTTCTCCCAGCCATTGGGGAACAGTGACCCCAGCAAAATGTTCTCTGTTTGTGAGTCTATATTGATCACTGAGAAACTGCAGCGGGTTTCAGCTTTGCCTTCATGACACCAAATTTCCCAACTAGAAACAGGCGTCTGGGCCTCTCCTCCACATTAGCCTCCTCCTGCTGCCGGGGGGTGGGGTGGGAGGGGATTTTAAGGAGTATACAGGAACAGGAAGTATGGCGTATCATAGAATCCCTACAGTGCAGAAGGAGGCCATTCGGCCCATCAGGTCGGCACCGACCACAATCCCACCCAGGCCCTATCCCGTAACTGCACATATTTACCCTGCTATTCCTCTGACACTAGGGTCAATTTTGCACGGCCAATCAACCTAACCCTTTATACTGTGGGAGGAAACTGGAGCACCCGGAGGAAACCCACGCAGACATGAGGAGAATGTGCAAACTCCACACAGTCACCTGAGGCTGGAATTGAACCCGGGTCCTTGGCGCTTTGAGCCAGCAGTGCTAACCACTGTGCCACCGTGCCGCCCAAGTATGGAATGGCTAAATTGGCAGGATGGAAAATTTCCATTTCTGGATGGTGGGTTGAGGTGCAGAGATTAGGTCAGCGGCATGTTGGTGGCATCAGGCCTCATGCCGGCCTGTGGCATGTTTGTACTTGCAAAACATTTGTATGTCAGGAATATCCATTACTATGAAACTTTATTTTTAATAATCCTCACCTTTAAAATGAAGCATGGGAACCTCGAGGCACCAGGTACACGTTTACATAGGAACATAGAAATAGGAAGATCGGAACAGGAGTAGACCATTTGGCCCGTCAAGCCTGCTCCACCATTCAATGCGATAAGGCTGATCATCCACCTCAATGCCTTTCTCCCCACACTATCGCCATACCCCTTTATGTCATTGGCATTTAGAAATCTATCAATCTCTGCTTTGAACATACTCAATGACTGAGCCCTTTGGATTAGAGAGTTCCAAAGATTCACAACACTCAGAGTAAAAGTACCTCTCCTCATCTTGGTCCTAAGTGGATTGCCCCTTATTCTGAAATTGTGCCCCTGGTTCTAGACTCCCCAACCAGGGGAAATATCTTACCTGTGTCTACTCTGTCTATTCCCTTAAGTATTCTGTAGGTTCCATTGAGGTCACCTCCCATTCTTCAAAACTCTAGAGAATACAGGGCCAGTTTCCCCAATCTCTCTTCACAGAACAATCACACGTCCCAATGGCATTCTCCAGTCAGCTGGTGGAGTTGTGTCTGAGCTCAACGGTTTATTGTGTTCAACTCTGCGGCATGAGGAAGAGAAGCAGAAGAATGGACACTTGTATGGAGGCTCGGGACTGTCAAGTTGAAGGGGGAGGGATGGGAGAGGGGGTGGGGTAATGTGTAGTGGGAACAGGAGCATAGGAGAGTGGAAGAGGGATCCAAGAGGGAACAGAAGGTGGGGGCAGGAGTATCGAGGAGTGAATCTGCATGGGCTGGCATCAAAGAACAAAAAAAAATACAACACAGGAACAGGCCCTTCGGCCCTCCAAGCCTACACCGATCATGATGCCTGCCTAAACTAAAACCATATGCATTTACAGAGTGCAAGTCCTTCCATTCCCATCCTATTCATGTATTTGTCTAGTTGCCCCTTAAATGACGCTATCGCACCTGCTCCCACCACCTCCCAGGAAATTCTGAGTGTGGTGGGGACAGACATCAAGATTTTAAAAATCAGAGGCATAAGGAGTGGTGTCAATATCCTGTTCAAATTTGTGTTAGTGAGCAAAGTCCTTACAGGGCTTTGAATTCACCTGGAACATTTCAGTTAGATTGCTCTCGGCCAATGTCCTTTACAATGCAGAAGAGAGAGCTAGCTGAGCCTGCAAGCTCAGCCATGTCCCACAGAGTGGTGAGTGCAACACTGGATACTAATATGAACATTCAATAAAGAATGAACAAAGGAACACAACTTTGTTTCTTCCACACAAAACAGGAAATGTCCCTAACTCCCCATAACCATTAATACGTGCCAAACATGAGGTGCGTTAAAATGTTTAACTTTCTGACTAAGAATGAAACACACATGAATAAAGCAAAGCCAACGTACCCTGAAATATTCACAAGTGAGTTTTGAAAAAGAATCTAGCCCCAAGGTTCGACTTAAAAAACTCAGCATCCAGAATGACTTTTGTAAACACTTTCTCACCCTGGGCTGCCACCTTCAGTGAATTCTGCATCTGAAAGCCCAGGTCTCAGGTTGGTCTTTAGGGTAATGAAAGGGTTTGATAGAATAGATCTTTGCACTTGTGGGGAAATCCAAAATTAGGGGCATGATCTTACCAGCTCACTGTGCCGGCCAATAGTGTGGCGAGCCGGGAAGATTGCTTGTGGGGCCAAACATCTGGTTAGCACCGGGCACACGACCTTCCCAGCCCTGTTTTGCCACCAAGATCGGCTTCGCGCCCATTCAAGCTTACTTGCGTCTTCCGGCCTCTCGGACGCTTCCCCCCTCGCCAGCATGACCTCGCGCCGGCGAAAATCACTGCTGGTCTCCACCAGCGCAGACCAGGTGCCATGGCCACACGAGGGGGATCAGAGGCCATTGAAACCCCCAAGTAATCGGGGGCATGGATGGGCAGTGCCCACTGGGCAGTGCCAGCCTGGCAGTGCCCATCTGGCACCCTGGCACTGCCCACCTGGAACCCCAACAGTGCCCACCTAACATCCTAGCCATGCCCAGTTGGGCACCACAAGTGTGCTGGGGCAGTGCAGGGGTACGTGGCCTACCTGGGGGGGTGGGGCCTGAGTGAGGGTGCGGCTATCACCGGGGACTGAGCTCTGACAAAGGGTCATCCAGACTCGAAACGTTGGCTCTATTCTCCCTCCACCGACGCTGTCAGACCTGCTGAGATTTTCCAGCATTTTCAGTTTTTGTTTCAGATTCCAGCATCCGCAGTATCTTGCTTTTATCTTAGTGGGGCTCTACTCATTGGTATTTAGAAGAATGAGAGATGATCTCATTGAAACATAAAGGATTCTTAAGGAGCTTGACAGGGTAAATGCTGAGAGGATGTTTCCCCTCATGAGAGAGTCTCGGACCAAAGGGGCATGGATGCAGAATAAAGAGATGCCAATTTAAGACTGAGATGAGGGGGAATTTCTTCTCCCAGAGGGTTGCGAGTCTTTGGAACTCTGCCACAGAGAGCTGTGGGGAAAGTCCTTGTGTATGTTTAAGGCTGAGATAGATAGATTTTTGATCAGTGAGGGAATCAAGGGTTATGGGAAAAAAGCAAGAAAATGGACTTTGTTGATTCAAAAGGAACTCTTCCAGTGTGGACAATAAAGACATAACAAAACTTACTCTAACTTATAAATCAAAGAAAGGGTTTAATAAAGAAACTTCATTACTCCAAACTTGAGGCCTCACCCTGGGCCATTCCAAGTCCCCACAATTCCCAACAGGTTCTAATTTATACTGAGTCAGCTGGTCAGCTGATCATCACATCATTCTGTCATTGGTTACATGGTTTACTGGGTCAGTTGACCCTTACAGCTTGTTGCCATTGGTCACAATACAACAGGTCCAATGTTATCACCGGTTACATTCAAACAGACTTGAGAAATGTCCAATCAGCCACGATCACATTGAATGGTGGAACAGGTTCAAGGGGCCAAACGGGGGCGGGCATGGGGGGTGACCTGAGCATTAAGTGGTGCAGGGGAGGTTGCCCTTCAGAGGTTGGAGGGTGCTCCCCTTGCCTGTGGGATGTCGTGATGTCTTGGGGGAGGAGGGAGCGCTGTCACTTAAAGGGCACGCTGATCTCTGAGAAGTCGGTCTTCCAAGGTCTGAGATTCCCCGCCCCACCCCCACCCCCACCAGAACGGCACAGAACACGTCCTCCTGCTTTTTCTTTGCCAAAGTATCAGAAGATCTGGAGTGAAAACCTGACTGTTTCTCTGAGGAGAAGGATGCCGGTTTTCAGCCAGAAACTGACGCTTTGCCATTTTTGTCTTTGGAAAATTCTGCCAGTGAAGTACGAGGAGGTGTTGGAGAGTTTAAGTTTATTTATTAGTGTCACAAGTAGGCTTATATATGGGGCGGCACGGTAGCACAGTGGTTAGCACTGCTGCTTTACAGCTCCAGGGACCTGGGTTCGATTCCCGCTTGGGTCACTGTCTGTGTGGAGTTTGCACATTCTCCTCGTGTCTGCGTGGGTTTCCTCCGGGTGCTCCGGTTTCCTCCCACAGTCCAAAGATGTGTGGGTTAGGTTGATTGGCCATGCTAAAATTGCCCCTTAGTGTCCTGGGATGTGTAGATTAGAGGGATTAGCAGGTAGGATATGGGGGTAGGGCCTGGGTGGGATTGTGGTCGCTGCAGACTCGATGGGCCGAATGGCTTCTTTCTGTACTGTATGATTTCTATGATTTCTATGATATTAACACTGCAGTGTAGTTACTGTGAAAATCCCCTAGTCGCCACACTCCGGTGCCTGTTCGGGAACACTGAGGGTGAATTTAACATGGCCAATGCACATAACCAGCACGTTTTTCATTATGTGGGAGGAAACCGGAGCACCCGGAGGAAACCCACGCAGACAATGTGCAGACTCCGCACAGACAGTGACCCAAGCCGGGAATCGAACCCGGGTCCCTGGCGCTGTGGGGCAGCAGTGCTAACCGCTGTGCCACGGTGCCGTCGCTGCTAGAGTTAGCACATTCAACCGAGGAGGTGAATTTTATCTTCAGTTTTCATTATGAACTGAGCCTGCGTCAGAGAAACACGGTGGTGGAAAAGAAAAATTCACTTGGAATGACAAGTGCATTTTTTCCCTAAGTCCTTGAATTTCAAAGCCACTAAAAACTCCAGAGGGGCACACGCAGAACTGGCATGCCAAGTAATTTATAAAGTTTGAGTCACCATTTCTTTTATAAGCTGAAGATTTATAGAAAGCCAATTTGAAAATATTTGTATCACGTCCAATTTGATCATCTGTGCAGTAATGCAATCTGAACCAAATAAATGTAACACTTATAAAACCTAACTAGTTACAGGACCCCAAAAAACAATCGTCAGCCTTCCAAGCGCGTGCCATCGATTGTGCAGCCGGCTGCTACATGTTCTCTCCACTGGATGAAACTTTCCAGACCGTCAGGTCCAGCAGGGTTTGAGTGAATCTCATGGGCTGTGAGCGCCCGTCACAACGTGAAGACCCAAATATGGGTTGCCAACTCTGAATGGACAGTCCCTGGACCTTTTTACCTACCTCCTACTGCCCCCCAAACAGCAAAACAATGTCCCCCCTTCCCAACCGATAATTTTATAACTCATCAACGTAAGTGCTCAAAGGAATCTGCGAACAAAAGAACTTTGGCCGGAATCCGATCACCGTTCCCGCCAGCGGGATTTTTCCCATCCTGCCGCAGTGAACGGAGATTCAGCTGGCCGCTAAATTCTCCGACCTCACTGCAGGAGCGTGGGGTGAACAGCTGGTAAGATTGAGCCCTACTGGGGGGGGTGTGGTTTCAAGGCAAACAGTGTTGAGTGAGGTCAGGCCAAGACCACGAGGCGGCTCACCATTTGACATTAGTTTGGCAGTTCTGCCCAAAAAGGCCACTCGTGTGACTGTTGTGTAAAACAGAACAAATTCACACTAACACAGCATGGCCACACTATTGGGTCACAGCAGCAGGAGTCTCCTCTTATCCCAGCTCCCCCAAATTTGCCCCAATCTTTATTGGTTTTCTTCAGTCCAAATGGATAAAACATTCCTGCTGCCAAGACGAGGACGATGCTTTCAGCTATTGGTGAGGAAGAGGCCACAAACGGCCCTCTCACTTCTCAGAGAGGACTTTACAACCCTTACTTCTGTTTCTTAGGCATCACCCCAACATCCCAATGTCAGCCCCGGGAAGCAGAGGTTAACTGGACAGACTGGAATAATTTTCACATTCAATATCATTACCGTCACTGAATCCCCCACTGTCAACATCCTGGGGATTACCATTGACCAGAAACAAAACTGGGACAGCCATATAAATACTGTGGCTACCAGAACAGGTCAAAAGCTAGGAATACTGCAGTGAGTAACTCACCTCCTGGTTCCCCAAAGCCTGCCCACCATCTACAAGGCACAAGTCAGGAGTGTGATGGAATACTCCTCACTTGTCTGCAACTCCAACTTCACTCAAGAAGCTCGACACCATCCAGGACAAAGCAACCCATTTGATTCTTGCCCCTATCTACCATCTTCAACATTCACTGCCTCCAACATCAATGCACAGTGGCAGAAGTGTGTACCATCTGCAAAATGCACAGCAGCAACTCACCAATGCTCCTTAGACAGCACCACCCAATCCCACGACCTCTACCACCCACAAGAAGAAGGGCAACAGATGCATGGGAGCACCACCATCTGTAAGTTCCCCTCCAAGCCACTCACCATCCTTACTTGGAAATATATTGCCATCCCTTCACTGTCGCTGGGTCAAAATCCTGGACTTTCCTCTCTAGCTGTGGGTTTACCTACACCACATGGGCTGCAACGATTCAAGAAGGCAGCTTGTCACCAACTTCTCCAGGGCTACTAAGGGACGGGCAATAAATACTGGCCTAGCCAGTGATGCTTGCGTCTCATGAACGAGTAAATTCGAAGAAGGACAGGAATAAGACTCTTCATAACCAGAATCTGTCTGGGTATTTCCCTTAATTATTTCCAAGTAAGGATGTTGAGTGGCTTGGAGGGGAACTTATAAATGGTGGTGTTCCCATGCATCTGCTGCCCTTGTCCTTGTGGGTGGTAGAGGTCGTGGGATTGTAAGATGAGGAAGAAAAAGTTAGTGGTCGTCCTGACAGGTGAAGGAAGAGTGGACATTGGTGCTTGTATTTTATTCCCATTTTCCACTGTGACTCTGCTTGATTTTGGAAGGAATAACAGATTAGAACTCCAGTCATTGTTGACCCATCTTTATTGTAAGATTTTGGGATGGTAGCGTTGAGTAGGAAAGTCACTCAGTGCCCAACCATGAACTTTATCACTTCAGCAAGCACAAATTAAGTCAAGTAAAAATGAGTAAGAAAACGTTACTGATAATTAAGATCCATCACCCCCAATGCAGAACCTAAATATTGATTTGCAAATACCGCATTCCAAACCATCTGAGCCAATTCTCAGCAGAACTTGAGTGATGCAATTCTAAAGAATCTTGATTAAGTCAAATAGTGATCTTTTTTTAAAAAGGAGGTAATTCCTCTGTCCTGAACTCTGTTACTGGAAAATAGCGAATATTAAAGAAGGCTTTCACAACTTAACATTTGGATTGCATCCCTCTGAAGGTGCATCCATTGCTGTCAATTTTTCTCAAGACTACAACAACGACAGTACTTACAAGTTAATCGTGCTCCTCACATAATACAAAATACTTCAGTGCATGGGCGTCGCTGGTTGGGCCAGCATTTATTGCACGTCCCTGAGGGCGACTAAGAGTCAACAACATGTGTCTGGAGTCACATGTGGGCCAGATCAGGTAAGGACGTCAGATTTCCTTCCCCAAAGGGCATTACTGAACCTGATGAGATTTTACAACAATGGCTTCATGGTCATCATTAGATTTTTAGGTGAATTCAAATTTTGCCATCGGCCTTGGTGGGATTCGAACCCAGGTCCCCAAAGCATTACCCTGGGGCTTTGGATTACTACTCCAGTGACAATACTACTATGCCACTACCTCTCCTAACAAGGGTGGTGTGAGGGAGAACTAGAATGAAGGCACCATCAATGAAATTCTCGCTGTTGGCCAATTAACTGGCAGCCAGTGTGAAGCACAAGGGAAGGTTAGGCACTGCGGGGGTGGAGGGGAGGAGGGGGGGGGAATGAGGCTCAAAAAAATGCTGTCAACTGTAACCGCACTGCAAATTCAAGCTCCTGAGAGCAGACCACACAGCACCTCAGCTCGCAAACATCTTTTATTTAAAATCACCCCCGACATTTTATCCTGTCCAGGGACATTTTTGTTGCGAAAATGTGAATACTGAGTGAGGCCTGTCTGCCAATTGTAAAAGCAGACGGGACATTTTACAGATGCACCATAGAAAGCATCCTTTCTGGCTGTATCACAGCTTGGTATGGCTCCTGCTCTGCCCAAGATCCCAATAAACTACAAAGGGCCGTGAACAAAGCCCAGTCCATCACTCAAACTACCCTCCCATCCATTGACACTGTCTACACTTCCTGCTGCCTCGGCAAAGCAGCCAGCATGATCAAGGACCCCACGCACCCCGAGCATACTCTCTTCCACCTTCTTCTGTCAGGAAAAAGATACAGAGGTCTGGGGTCACATACCAACCGACTCAAGAACAGCTTCTTCCCTGCTGTTGTCAGACTTTTGAATGGACTCACCTCGCATTAAGTTGATCTTTCTCTACACCCTAGCTATGACTGTAACACTACATTCCGCACTCTCTCCTTTCCTTCTCTATGAACGGTATGCTTTGTTTGTATAGCGCGCAAGAAACAATACTTTTCACCGTATATTAATACATGTGACAATAATAAATCAAATTAACTCAAACCAAAAAGTAACATTGCCTCCTTTAAGGGCTTAATTGTCAGCGGGCTTGTTGTGGGCTCCCAAACACGCCCGTCAACTGTGACACCATCTTGCATGAGTTCATGTGCTTCTGGATCAGGAGACTGTTCGTTTGATCGACGTAAAATTCTGGCCTCAGTGACCTTTGGACTGTTGCAAAAGGAAGGGCAATACAGATGGCCAAATATGAATGATAATAACCATGTGGAGCTGTGTCAGGTTTGATTAACTAAAATCTAACAGTAAATGAGGAACTACAGCACTGAGCGCTGTGATAATTATCATTAAACATGAAAGACCCGCAGCGAAGAGGAGAGTCTATCTGCCACAAGGGACGGATGTTCCATCAGAATTCTGATGTTGAGTTGATTCCAATCGACTGGCTTTCAGACAGATTCTGTCACATTTCCCGGAGATACAGCAGGGCCTGCACAAACCTAATTAAACTGGAGCCAGACACCTCAGTCTCGTTTCACCGCTTACTTTAATTAACCTAACCCTGGGCTATAGATCGACTCGTTGCAGTAAAGGATGATTTGCCAGCTCTGGGGAAACAGTGGCATCGTAGCAATGACACTGACCCGAGTAATATTTTGGGGACATGGTTTCGAATCCCACCACGGCAGCCAGTGGAATTTGAATTCAACTGATTAATTTTTTATAAAATCTGGAATATAGAGCTAGTCACAGCCGTGGCAGCCATGAAGCTACCATGAATCCATCTGATTCATTAATGTGCTTTAGGGGAGGAAATATGTTGTTCCATGTGACTCACAGCAATGTGCTTAACTTTCAACTGCCCTCTGAAATGGTCTATCAAGCCCATCAGTTCAGGGGCAATTAGGGATGGGCAACAGATGCTGGCCTTGCCAGCAATGTCCCATAAAGGATTTTTAAAAATAACATCTGGGTAAGTGTGCTGACACTTGATCTCTTACTTAGTGTTTATATATATATATATACCTGTTAAACCTGGGGCTGCAGCTCCTTGGCTCCCCAAACTTCAGATATGGGGGGGACCTGACCCTAAACATGTGCTGGAGAACCCCCTCAGATCTTCCCAGGCAAGCATCTGCGCCGCAATTGCCCAGAAGCGCTAATTCCTCCTGGGCAATTGCGCTGAGCTGTGAACCGTCTGAAAAAGCAACTGAAAGCCAACTTCAGACAGTTCCGCCAGGGTTACACTAATAGTTACTCTGAAAAAGTCAGGACCACTCCCCGCGATGGTATTCCCAACCCCCCATGGGGTTCCCCGACCCCATCCCCATGGGATTTCCTCTCCTGGTCTGACCGTCCGGCTGGACCTCCATCAACTCCTGTCCTGCCTGGGCCATAACCCTTCCCTCCCCACCCGCCCCTCCAGCCCACCTGAGGGTATTACGGCCCCACGATGAACATTAGTTTGCAGGATGTATGGTGGGGAAGGGTGGTTCACTTCCTTCGTTTAAGTGCAACACGTTACATTTTTTTTCTTTGATATTCTTTCTGAAGCCAATAGTTATCACCAATACTTCGCCCAATCTGCACACCAGAGAATGACTGTAAAAGCGATGCAAAATGTGGGGAAATGCAGCTGCTCACCATGTCTTAACCCTCTCTTCCTGTTCCTGTCCGAGTGCCAACCCTTCCCTTCCTTCTGGGATTATCAATTACACAGAACCACAGGCAGTTTCTGTCTATTGGAAATAGGTGCCGTGTTCAAATATTTCATCCCCTTTCCTTCCAAAGGTGGGTCCATCATCTGTTCTGGCCTTCCCCCTTCATTCCCATCCATTCCCCCCTTCATTCCCATCCCTTTATTCCCATCCATTAGAATCATGGAATCCCTACAGTGCAGAAGGAGGCCATTCGGCCCATCAAGCCTGCACCAACAATGACCCCACTCATGCCCTACCCTCGTAACCTCACATATTTACCCGGCTAATCCCCCGACATCCCCCTAACACTGAGGAGCAATGTAGCATGGCCAGTCAACCTAACCCGCACATTTTTGGACTGTGGGAGGAAACTGGAGCACCCGGAGGAAACCCACGCAGACACGGGGGAGAATGTGCAAACTCCACAGAGACAGTGACCCAAGCCGGGAATCGAACCCAGTTACCTGACGCTGTGAGGCAGCAGTGCTAACCACTGTGCCACTGTTCTCCCCTTCATTCCCATCCATTCTCCCCTTCGTTCCCATCCCTTCTCCCTGAAGAACCCTCTCTTTACATTGCCTTCTCTCTCGCCCCACCTCCCTCAGCCTCTTACTGAGTGTGCCGTTTAATGGAGGAATTCTGCTGTCCCAAGTGTGTGTCCCTGCTCTCTCTCAGAGGCGTTGAAAATTTGGGACGTTCATAATGCAAACAGGGAGAAACTTCTTCCACTCAACTGGCAGGAGGGTCGACAGCCAGAGATCACAGATTTAAGGTAACCAGAAAAAGCACCAGTGGGGAGATGAAGAGAATTGGTATATACTTCTGAAAAAGTGAGGGGAGCAAGTTCAACAATAATTTTCAAAAGGAAATTTGAAGGGGGGAAGGGAGAGAAGAATTGCAGGGCTATAAGTAAAGGACAAGAGAGTGAAGACTTGTTGGGTAGTTCTTTCAATGAGCTGGCACAGACACAATGGGCCAAATGGCCTCCCTCGATGCTGCATGATTCTGTGAATGGTGAAGGGTTTGGTCACATGCCATGCTTTTCCAGCTCATAAAGACATGCCGTTCATGGCCACACAGCGCTGCTGTGAGTATGAAGCACTGACGGTTGTTAGATGTAATAAATTGTCATTGAATCACAGCAATGATAGCCTGCAGCGAGGCCATTCAGCTCACTGTGTCCACACCATTGTCTGTGGGGATACAAAACATTTCATAACTCAATGTAAATGTACACAGCTTGTGCCCATTCACTGCAGAGATGCTTTATTCCACCTACCGACTTCCCCCTTGTTCAATGATTCGGTTTTGTGGGTAATTTTCCCTTCTTTCTGACACGTGTAAGTAAAGAGGGAAAAACAAGAAAAGTATGCCTGCTGCGGAGGAATTATGGCAGCAGTTCGTGACAGTGGTGCCGGGCAATTTGTATGATAATACGGTGGCACAGTGGTTAGCACCGCTGCCTCACAGCGCCAGGGACCCGGGTTCGATTCCCAGCTCGGGTCACTGTCTGTGTGGAGTTTGCACGTTCTCTGCGTGGGTTTCCTCCGGGTGCTCCGGTTTCCTCCCACAGTCCGAATGATGTGCCGGTTAGGTGCATTGGCCATGCTAAATTCTCCCTCAGTGTACCCGAACAGGCGCCGGAGGGTGACGAGGAGGAGGTTTTCACAGTAACTTCATTGCAGTGTTAATGTAAGCCTACTTGTGACGCATAAATAAGTAGTATAAATGGGACCACAAAGGAAGTGAGTGAGGCTGCTGCAGCTAATAGTTCATCACACATGTGGCCTGTGGCACAGATCCAACGCAGACCCCACTGCCAACCTACACGGAGCGAACAAAGACACTCAACAAAGTGGCTGGGTCAACGGGTTCCGCGGATAATCCTGTGTAAAGCTGCTGCAGGAACAATAGGTAGACAAATGGTTCATTACGGCACTTGGCCCTGACTCTCCAACAGACTTTGGGGACAGTGCTTCCAGCTCCTCTCGAGAGCTTTGGCGCAGAACGCAATGTGGGCACTAATTCCCCAGCAAGAATCTCAATCTCAGTCGGGAAAGTAACAGATGATTTTTCCATTGCCAATTTCTGCTGATCACTCTCTCCCCACCCACCCAGACCACCCTCCCCCCACTCTCCCCCGCCTTCGCCAACTCCAACCAACAACCTGAAAACAAATCGTAAGTGGCAGGCAGTCGACAACATCACATCTCCTGCCAAAACTTCCAGGGCCGTGCCCTGGTCCTCTGTGTTTCCCAGTGTGACAGGGATTCGCAGCATGTTAACACATAAAGAGCTGTCGACAGCCACTGCAGAGACAGATAGCAGCAGTATAGTCAAGCCTACTTTTAAAGTCGGAGGGACCTTTTTGTCCTGAAGGTTTTCATAGATTCCCCACTGAAATTCGAGCTGATCTCCTGTGGCTCTGATCACGGTGCTGTGCTAGAAATACATACAATCGCTGGCCGGAATTCCCGGCAAGAACAGGGAATCTTGGCGAGGAGAAACCCAGCCACGGGCGAGGTCGGAGAATTCCAGCCCACAGAATGGTGGCAGCACAGTGGGTGGCCATTTGGTCTGGCACACCCTCACTGGCTCTTTTTGCAACAGCAAGCCACCCAGTCGCACTCCGCTGCCTTTTCCCTCTGGCCCCTACAGTTTGTTTTCTCCTCAGATAACGGCCCAATTCTCGTGTCGAAAGCCACGATTGAATCTGCCTCCGTCACCCTCCCAGGCAGTGCATTCCGGATCCTCACTCGCTGCATTGAAAAGTTTTTCCACATGTTGCCTTTAGAGCCTTGTGCCAGTCATTTTAAATCCACTTTCCATCAGTGGGAATAATTTCTGTCTATCTGCACTGTCCAGACCCCTCATTATATTGTTTTTTTTTGGTGGGGAATCGGGTGATTTGACGGAGGTGTTCAAATTTGTTTGTTTGCGGGTGTGCCTCATTGGGAACAAGGTGGACAGCCACCAGGTGAAATGTGCCTAATCTCCCTGATTATAGTGTGGGCACGAGTGACTCCCGCACACTGCACCGGTCTCCATTGCACTGTGCGTACCCCCTGCACACAACAGGGAGCCCAGCCCCGCTGCTCCAGGCAGCCTTCCCTTTTAAAAGGAGCAGTCCCTTTAAAAGGAAAGTTGCGGCAGAGCACTTCAAGCTACTGGGTAATCACGCTGGGACACTGAGGGAGACGCAGAATGGCGCACCATGTACTGGAACTTGTATGATGCCAGCCTGGAGGGAGGCGATGGCCTAGTGGTATTATCTCCAGACTGTTAATCCAGAAACTCAGCTAATGTTCTGGGGACCCGGGTTCGAATCTCACCACAGCAGATGGTGGAATTTGAATTCAATCAAAAATATCTGGAATTAAGAATCTACTGATGACCATGAAACCATTGTCGATTGTTGTAAAAACCCATCTGGTTCACTAATGTCCTTTAGGGAAGGAAATCTACCGTCCTTATCTGGTCTGGCCTACATGTGACTCCAGAGCCACAGCAATGTGGTTGACTCTAAATGCCCTCTAATGGCAGCCAGCGATGTCCATGTCCCATGAATTAATAAAAAATAACTCTCATTTTCCTCCCTCCTGGGAGGCATTCCCGCCTCTGCATGTCCCGCCCATGGCATGTAGAGGAGGGGGCACTGCAACTATTGCCCCCACCCCACCATACCAATGAAGGACAATTATTTTCTGTCTTCCAATGGTCAGCAACTCCCTGCAAACTGCTTCCACTAGCTTTGCCTCAGCACAAGTCAAAAGCACTTCAACTGTAACTTTGTTTGGTGGTCGGTCCTTTAAACAGTCCTGGAATCGAGGCTCAATGTGCTTCAGAATGTTTCAGGGCTGAATAAGGAAAATGTTGCCAGCACATTGGTTGGTCAAGTTTGGTGCCTGAGCTTTCCATCAGCCCCGTTCCCCGTCAATGAGGTCACACTTTTGCCCTGACAACACTTTCAACTGCCTCGGGGGAAGCAGCAAGCCTGAGTGACCCCGTGTTCTCAAGCGCTTTGCGGACTAGGCCGAGAAGCAGCCAAGGAACAGTTCACGCATAGGAGAACATCAGATAAGCCTACATGGTTTATTTAAAGTTTTTTTATTAGTGTCACCAGTGGGCTTACATTAATACTGCAATGAAGTTACTGTGAAAGTCCCCTAGTCGCCACACTCTGTTCGGGTACACTGATACTGCTGCAAAGGAACTTCACGCCCCCAGTCTGTCAGCAGAAGACATACAAACATACGTGATAGGGCCAAAAGGAGGCCATTCGGCCCCTCGAGCCTGCTGCACCATTCAACAAGACCATGGCTGATCTATTTTGTTTAGAGTTCAGAGAATCATAGAAACCCGACATTGCAGAAGGAGGCCATTCGGCCCATCGAGTCTGCACCGACAACAATCCCACCCAGGCCTTATCCCCACAACCCCACCTATTTACCCCACTAATTCACACATCCCAGGACACTAAGGGGCAATTTAGCCTGGCCAATCAGTCGAACCCACGCCACACGTCTTTGGACTGTGGGAGGAAACCAGAACACCCGGAGGAAACCCACGCAGACACGGGGAGAATGTGCAAACTCCACACAGACAGTCACCCAAGCCGGGAATCGAACCCAGGTCTTTGGAGCTGCAAGGCAGCAGTGCTAACCACACTGTACCACCGTGCCACCCCATTGTACATTTTCTCTTGCCTAACAAGAATCTGTCTACCTCCACCTTAAGAATATTCAGTGAGCCCTACCTCCACCGCCTTGTGAGGCAGAGTTCCAAAATCGCACAACCCTCAGAGGCAAGAAAATTTCCCTCACCTTTGTCCTAAAAAAGGCGGGCGGGGGGGGGGGGGGGGGGGCGGGGGGGTGGGGGCACCTCTAACTTTAAAAGCACACAGTGATACAATGTAACACCCAATGTCTTTTATTCTGCCACTAAGGTCGAGATAGATCCCCTCAACGCTGTAGGGTCTAATTATTCTCGAAATAAGCTGAAGCCAATGAATGAACTAACAGCTTCTCCCCGGAGCAGAGGGAAACGAAGGGAACAGCTGATGGTGTTTTTGTAAAGGGGGTTTTAAATTTGTGAGAACCTTTAACTGAAATGTTAACAGACTCAAAACCAAGCTTCCCGCGTTATTTATCCTGTCAGTAATTCTAACGACCAGTCTGAACCCTGCCATCGTCCCCACTGCCGAGTTCTTCATTGGCCCTTCTTACATTTCTGTAGTTTAGTTTTAGAACGTGTTTACCGTGCTCCTCCCTGGAGAACTGCAAACATCCGTTTTTGGGGTCAGGGGTGAAGCAGACCTGCTATCTAACAGGCAACCTCCTTCGCACTCTGCTCCCTACAACTTTAGCCTGGTATCCAGTTCAAAATCTTCCTCTCTCCAGCCCGGCTCGCCACTGTCATACGGTTACTCGTTCCATGTTGAGGGGAAAGGACACCCAAGAAGTAGACACCAAGACAATTTATTCAAGTCCAACACATTATTTTAACATGTGGCGGCTCAGTGGCGAGCATTGCTGCCTCAAAGCGCTGGACCTGGGTTCGATTCCCGGCTTGGGTCACTCTCTGTGCGGAGTGTGCACATTGCCTGTGTGGGTTTCCTCCGGGTGCTCCGGTTTCCTCCCACAGTCCGAAAGACGTCCTGGTTAGGATGCATTGGCCATGCTAAATACTCCCTCAGTGTACCCTAACAGGCGCCGGAGTGTGGTGACTAGGGGATTTTCACAGTAACTTCATTGCAGTGTCAATGTAAGCCTACTTGTGACACTAATAAATAAACTTTAACAGCCCATCTTAAAACACTTGTATTTTTAAAAATAAAGACAAAAGCTATCTCAATTCTTAAAATTAAGACATACATTCCCCTCCACAACCATCTCACTGCCAACTTTCTCTGGCACTCCCCTCCTGTGTTCGGTCCCTTTTAGATGTTGATGTCAGGAGAGGTGCGTCAGCTTAATAGATACGGGGGCATCACATCATGAGCTTGATCCTGTTCTCACTTCACACATGCACAGGCGCATTTTTTTCAGCAGGAGTTACTGGATAATGATCAGGACAGGAACACTGTGATCATTACTTCATTCCCCTCATCACCCAATGGCACTTTGACCAACGGTGTTTGTCCTGGCTCAGATCAACCCACTCAGCACAGTTTAGGGACAAAACCGTGAATCCCCACAAGTGTTGGGCTTGGCAAGCCACTCAACTTGCTTGGCCCTTGGTGGAGTTAACTGTGTGGTTGGCTCTTTAGTGCCTTCTGAAGTGGTCCAGCAAACCACTCAAGGGCCATTAGGAACAGGCGACAAATGCTGCCCTTGCCAGTTGGGCCCACATCCCATGAATGAATTTAAAAATTGTGGCGATTTTAATCAGGCAATTGAGGTGGGCCTGTTAGACTATGAACTCCCTGATTAAGGACCAAATTGATGGGCCAATTAAGGAGCCTCTTGCTCTGTACTTGACCAGGGGTGTCAGTTCCTCTGGGACTCCGAGTGTAGACTGCTAACTGATAGCACTCTGTATGCTGTTGTCAGACTTGTAAATAAAGGGATTTTGGTGAAGGGACTTCTGCCTCCGAGGTCTTATTACAAAAATATAGGACTCATAGCGAATCATTCCATAAATCATCAGTGAAACTTGTCTCCAAGTCAGGCAGGCCTGAGGCCTGAGTAAAGGGGGGGGGAGAGCTTTGATGGGTCAAATGGCCTGTTCCCATAGCTGACATTTCTTCTGCTTTTAATGCCTTGCATCTGGCAAGCAACCTGTAACATCCCCTAGCTGACAACCAAGCACTCGAACACACTGTGAATGTATGAAGAATATTTACTATATAATCCACACCGAGATTTGAACATGAAGTAAAATATTTACTTGAAAGGAAAATGAATGGAACACAGTAATTAAACATTATAACGGAGTGCCCCGAATCTCTCCATTCAAAGACAGCAATCAATTTATACAGCACTGCACAACCACATTCAAATTAAAATCTCTCCACCCAGGCTCAAATCAGACAAAAAGTAGGCCTTAAAGTAAAATGGCCGAAGTTTCCCTATTCCCAAAATATCCCTGTTCCACCACATTTCCTGAAACTAATATAAACAGCCCAGCATGAACAGAATGTCCCTGGAAGGCAAAGAGCATTTCCCAATTTGGAAGTCAGTCTGGGGGAGAGCACTCACTGTGAGCCACATCTGCCTCGAAGCAGCAAGGAGCTTTAACAATTGATCTGTCGCCAGCTTTATTTTTAAAACTTGAGTTTGCTTTCTTCTCCACATTCAAGTTACCCAGCGTACTAATGATCCGGGTCTGGGTTTAAAGGACATGCTTGCAAAAGTGGCAGATGGTATGAAATTTAGCAGCGCTGTGACAGACTCCTGGAGGAGCTGGACGGGTGAAATGGGCAGAGACACGGAGGATGGAATTTAGTTCAGAGAGGCGCGGAGTCACACATTTCGGTGTAGCATTTTGGGGCAGCACGGTGGCACAGTGGTCAGCACTGCTGCCTCACAGTGCCAGGGACCCAGGTTCGATTCCGGCCTCGGGTCACTGTCTGTGTGGAGTTTGCACGTTCTCCCCGTGTCTGTGTGGGTTAGAACGTAGAACAGTACAGCACAGAACAGGCCCTTCGACCCACGATGTTGTGCCGAGCTTTATCTGAAACCAAGATCAAGCTATCCCACTCCCTATCATCCTGGTGTGCTCCATGTGCCTATCCAACAACCGCTTAAATGCTCCTAAAGTGTCCGACTCCACTATCACTGCAGGCAGTCCATTCCACACCCCAACCACTCTCTGCGTAAAGAACCTACCTCTGATATCCTTCCTATATCTCCCACCACGAACCCTATAGTTATGCCCCCTTGTAATAGCTCCATCCACCCGAGGAAATAGTCTTTGAACGTTCACTCTATCTATCCCCTTCATCATTTTATAAATCTCTATTAAGTCTCCCCTCAGCCTCCTCCGCTCCAGAGAGAACAGCCCTAGCTCCCTCAACCTTTCCTCAGAAGACCTACCCTCCAAACCAGGCAGCATCCTGGTAAATCTCCTCTGCACTCTTTCCAGCGCTTCTACATCCTTCTTCTAGTGAGGTGACCAGAACTGCACACAATATTCCAAATGTTCCCTCTGGGTGCTCCGGTTTCCTCCCACACTCCAAAGATGTGCAGGTTAGTGGATTGGCCATGCTAAATTGACTCTTAGTGTCAGGGTGATTAGTGGGGTGAATGCGTGGGGTGGCGCGGATAGGACCAGGATGGGATCGCTGTCAGTGCAGGCTCAATTGGGCAGAATGGCCTCCTTCTGCACTGTAGGGATTCTTTTGATTCGCTGAAGATTGAAATGCGACAATATGGATAACATGATGCAATATTAAAGGAGCTGTAGGAGCAGAGAGAGCTCAGGGTTGTGTATATGGACACACAGATGTTTGAAGGTGGGAGAACAAGTTGATTAGGTTGTTAAAAACTGCATGGGAGCCACGGCTTTATTCAAAGAGACGTTATGGAGAATGTTCCCAGTCAAGTGGAAACATGTTTGTGTGCGGGCGGCAAGTTAAATCCTAAGATTGATGTCGGGTCAGGATTCCGATGTCATCCTGCCCTCTTGCGGCTTTTCCCTGGGCAGGTCTGAAGGCAAGTGGAGAACTCCCTCGAGTCTGTCTTGTAATTGTAGTTAAGAAGCCAATTAAACACTGTTTTACCTCTCCTTGGATTTCCCAGCCAGGAAACCTGTTTCCTGACCTGTCAGCAGCTCGTCAGGCTCACTGAGGTGAGTGTACAGTGGGAAAAGCTTCTTCCATGAAACTGACAAGCTGGGAAGGCTTTGATCGGTTACACTGAAGAGCTCCAGCCATGGTCATTGAGTGACCACTGTTCAAAGCCTTTATTCTCTCAGAGAATGCAACCATTGAGTGTGAGAATGCGCTCAGGTGAGATGGGAAGTGAGCAGAGAGAGGAATGAGTGGAGTTCACTGCCTTGTGGAGAACTGTGCAGAGAATGCTGGGAAAGTCAGAGTGTGGGGCTTGGCACCTGACTACGTTCTATTCTCCGGAAGCCTTGGATCTTCTCAGTGCACTGTGGCTAGATTTGAGGGATCGCACTTCTGTTACTCACTTCATTAGAAATTTCCATCCATGCCTGCTTGGCTGTAGAAGATGTTCTCTTCCTCTTATCCTTGGAAGATCTCACCTGCCTCAGACCCTCAGATCCTGCAGTAGGACCTTCAGGCAAGAGAAGGGGAAAGCCTGCTCCTTCCTATGTTGCTACAGCCTCAAACATCCAAGCGCTGGTGAACCCTTGTAACCCACGTGGTCATGCCTTTAGTTAGAGATTTAAGGAGGGCTTGTGGCACAATGGTAGTGCCCCTAACCCAAGCTCTGGAGCAGAAGCTCCGGGTTCGAGTCCAACGCCAGGGGTGGAATTTCCCCGTCCCGCCCGCCACAGCAATCGTAGCGAGCGGGGGCGGACCATGCAGAGGGCCGTTGACCTTGGGCGAGGATTTCTGGCCTTGGGGTGAGCACAGGCGGCAAATCCCGCCCCAGGACCTGACGGAAGGAGTGTTTATAACACGGTTCAACAGACTAATAATCAGCTCAGGAATCCTTCCTCCATGGCCCCCGCTATTCCCCAAAAGGAAAAAAGTGTGAGCGTAAAGATATGCTAAAAAACAAGAGAGCTTCGCTTTGACAGAATGAACCTTCTATCCCACTCAGCCTGCTTCCCTGAACAGGAGGTTCATCCCATTGCTCTGGGAAAGAATGAGAAATGGTCCCGTCAATCCGCAGAAACACAGTCCAGTGGATTCCACCCATAGAGTAAGGCAGGACGCACGGACATTATATTAAACCTTTATAAAACACTAGTTATGTCTCAGCCAAGGGGAACTGTCTTCATTTCTGGGCACCACACTTTGGGAAGGATGCCAAGGCTTCAGAGAGGGTTCAGAAGTGATTTACGAGAGTCGCAACAGGAATTGGTTCTCTGGGCGCAATCTTCCCCCCTGTTCATGCCACGCTCCCACTGCAGCAAGGTCGGAGAATTTGGAGGCCAGCTAAATCTCCATTCACTGCGGCTGGATGGGAAAATCCCGCCGGCTTGAACGGTGGTAAGATTCCGGTCCCTGTGGAGAGACTGGAGAAGTCGGGATCGTTCTCCTTCAGAGCAAAGAAAGTTCAGAGAAGATTTTCAGATGTTCAAGATCAGGAATGATTCTGGTAGAGTAAATAAGTGGCTGCATTTTATGTGCCGCCCACTGGGCAGCCCAATGTTTTAACTACATTCATCAAAGGGTGGGAAGGGAGGGGGAACCTCGCAGGCTTAAACCCAACCCCCTCCCCACCCCGAACCCTCCCTGGCCTGCCAAAACCCACCCCACCCTGGACCTTACTGCTTCGGAGTTCCACTGGGCCTCTTTCCACATCTTGTTGCAGTTGAGGCAGCAGCCATTAACATGTTCTTGGCACTGCCGGGACTGACGGTGCTGCAAAGGGTAGGACCTCCCCCCTAGTGAGGGTTGGAAATCCCACTTGGCCCTCGCTGTACGTTCTGGGGTGGGCCGGCTTGGAGCAGGTCAGCTGAACCTCTGCAGAGGTTACGGATTAAAGGAGATTGGCAACAGGTACAAAAGTGGCATGAGGAACCATTTCCAGTTGTTGCAATCTGGAATGCGTAGCTACTTCCCGTTGCCTCGGAAAAGTAGCCAGCATAATTAAGGACCCCACGCACCCCAGACATTCTCTCTTCCACCTTCGTCCGTCTGGAAAAAGGTACAAAAGTCTGAGGTCACGCATCAACTGACTCCAGAACAGCTTCTTCCCTGCTGCCGTCAGACTTTTGAATGGACTTGCCTTGCGTTAAGTTGATCTTTCTCTACAACCTAGCTATGACTGTAACACTACATTCTGCACTCTCTCGTTTCCTTCACTATGAACGGTATGTTTTGTCTGTATAGCGCACAAGAACCAATACTTTTCATTGTGTGTTAATACATGGGACAATAATAAATTAAATCAAAGGAAGCAGAGTCAACAGTAACACGTAAAAGAGAACTGGATCAATACTTGCAGGGCTATGGGGAGAGAGGAGGACAAAGGGATTAATTGGAAAGCTCTACCAAAGGACCAGCACAGCTCTGATGGGCTGAACAGCCTCCTTTTGTGCTGTACCACTTTAGGATTCCATGAATATACTTTCATTTAAGTACTTTGATCGAGAAATGTTCTTCCTCCTTTGCAAGCATTCACAAGTGTAATGATTATTGTTAAAATTACCCTGCCAGTGAATGTAACTAGTTGCTATGTACTCGCTCTCACAATAAAAAAGGTCATTAAATAAAATAAAGGTTCTGTTTGTTGGCAGAAACATTTGGCTTTTCACCAGATTTTTCTTTAATTGATTTGATTTGATTTATTATTGTCACATGTATTGGGATACAGGGAAAAGTATTGTTCCTTGCGCGCTATACAGACAAAGCATACCGTTCATAGAGAAGGAAAGGAGAGAGTGCAGAATGTAGTGTTACAGTCATAGCTAGGGTGTAGAGAGGATGCAGAAGAGGTCCACCAGAATGCTGCCTGGGGTGGAGCACTTGAGCTATAAGGAGAGACTGGATAGGCTTGGATTGTTTTCTTTAGAGCAGAGAAGGCTGAGGGGGGACATGATTGAGGTGTATAAGATTACAAGGGGCGTAGACAGGGCGAATCGGAAGCAGTTGTTCCCCTTGGTTGAGAAGTCAATCACGAGGGGGCATAGTCTTAGCGTAAGGGGCAGGAGATTCAGAGGGGACTGGAGAAGAAACCTTTTCACTCAGAAGGTGGTGGGAATCTGGAATGCACTGCCTGGGAAGGTAGTGGAGGCCGGAAACCTTACAAGCTTAAAAAAATATTTGGATGAGTACTTGAACTATCATAACATTCAAGGATGTGGGACAAGTGCAGGGAAATGGGATTGGCGCACATTTACTGGTAGATATTGTTCGATGGGCCAAAGAGTCTTCTCTGCCCTGTTTGACTGTTACTCTAAATGGCTTCCTTCTGCACATTTGGGATTCCATGGTATGGTTCTAAATGTCCACTGACTTCAGCAGCGCTGGCAGGTTCCGCCAGTGGGAGGAATCGGAAAGTTGCGACATTAGTTAGGTGGCATAATAAGCAATGTGGACGGGAGCAACAGAGGGACATTGAAGGGTTAAGTGAGAGGGCATCACTGTGGCAAGTGGGAGTCAATGTGGAGAAGTGTGAGGTCATCCATTTTGGAATGAAGCAAGACAGATCAGAGTCCAGGTAACAACGTTCCACAACTGACTGTCCAAAAAAAAACCGGAATTGTTCTAAAACCAGACACCTTCCTCTTGGGAGATCTGGACGCCATCCCCGGAACAGAGTCGGCGTGGGAATGATGAGGCTATTCTCGCTTGGACTGGTCCCAGAGGAAGGAATCAGCGAGAGTTGTGCACAGACAGGGCAGTGTAGTTCAAACGGCTACACAAAACATCGTACTGTGTGGGGTGCGGCTTATACAAAGCAGCGAGCAGAAGGAAGAGGTAAAGAAACAGCAGAATCATGATCGACACAAGAACCAGAAGAGTGTTGTTTTCTCAAACTTGGTGCTGTAAGATGTTTTGGCACACGGCTGGGCCTTCATCGACACTAACATCACATCAGCAAGGCATTCGGGAAAGAGCAGGAATGATCCGCAAATTGTGCCTTTACATTTGGGTGGTGGCACTGTTTCACTGCCATGAGCTGTGAAGTCAATGTCCATTTCCCTGTTCTAAAAAGAGGGGCTTTACCCACCACTGCAGGAGCTGAGTCCATTGTAGCCACTCCTCCCTGGCCGTCCCTAATCCAGGGAAGTCCATAGTCTGGATTTGGACATTGTATCTGTATTTTCTAATCCGTGAGGAATTATAAACTGTGAAGATCAAAGGGATTTCAGGTGTCCATGTACAGAAACCAGGCACAAAAATTCACTAAAAGGACCAATGGAGTGTTAGCCGTCATCTTAAAGACACTGAGTACAAAGGTTTGAGGTCATGCTGCAGTTGTACAAAGCTCCAGTTAGACTGTATTTGGGGTAATTGTTCTGGGAAACGCACTTCAGGAAGCATTCACTGACCTTGGAGGGGGTGCGGGATATATTCATCGGAATGGTACCAGGGCTAAAATGGTTGAATCGTGAGGGACACGTTGCGTAGAGGGCTCTTATTTCCCTGAGTATGGGTGATCGATGGATGATCTAAATGAGGTTTTGAATGTAACTGAAGGGGTTTATAGGGTAGATAGAGAGAAACTATTTCCTATGGTGGGGAGGAGGGGGGGATGGTGTTGGGAGGGCCACCCTTGCCCCAATTAAGACACTTAAATGGGCACTTAATGCCCTTTCCCTACCCGGCCTCAGGCCTCAACTTTTAGACCGGCGGACAGATGATAGTTTGTGGGGGACATGCACAAATAATCATAACTTGATCTCGGAGGGGAAAGAGGGTTGGGGGTCACCTGTATCAGAAGTCCCCTATTGACTGGGGCCACCCTCGTCTTAAGGCCCAGTGACCTCCACACCTCTCTCCCCACTCAGCCTATTTCCCGAGACTCAAATTGCTCCCTCGCAGCCTTGCCAGGCATTCCTTCCCCTCCATGCCTGGGGACCCCTGCTACTTACCTGTCCTCTAGTTCCCGGGGGGTTAGTGCCAGACAGTTCCCTGCAGTGCCTCTTCCGGCCACTGCAGCGCTGTGCCCGGAGGGACCATGGGGATCTGCCAGCTAATCTGATTGGCCAGCAGCTCTCCAAGGCGGGACTAACTCCCACACAATGTGTAGCTTTCGCACCTTATGCCAATCAACGGGCATTAAAGCATCAGGTGGCATTGGGGATGTTGGAGTCTGCGGGAATGTGTTTCCCACTTACCCTTCCGAAAATTCAGGCAATCGGCTTCCTTCACCCAAATGTTGCTGGTGAATTTAAAATGTCAAGGCTGAGTGATAGGTTTTTATTCAATAAGGATAGTAAGGCTTAAGGGACCAAGGCGGATAGATGGGAGTAGAAATACAGGTCAGCCATGGTCTCACTGAATAGCAGAATAGGCTGAATGGCCTACTCCTGTTCCTATGTTACGGGAACAGCTGCTGTCCCATTCCTTTTCTTTCAATATTTCTCTCCTCAGCTAAGCAGGTCTAAGGCAACATTTTTATGCCGGATGGTTTGGCAGGCGAAGAGGACAGGATCAAAAACATTTCTTGCTTGTCCCCCACCTGCTTCCTGAACCGGCATCACAAGGGCAACCTTCACCAGTTCAACAGCAACCACTGGAGGGGACAACCGCGTGCACCCTCTGTTTTACTGCCCAACCTTTAACAAGTCTTCTACACAGCAATATAAACACGTCTGACATGAGGCTGTGCTCCAGAGATTAGATCAGCATCTTGCACTCCACTTAAGACACGGTGGCACAGTGGTTAGCACTGCTGCTTCACAGCGCCAGGGACCCGGGTTCAATTCCCGGTTTGGGTCACTGTCTGTGTGGAGTTTGCACATTCTCCTCCGGGTGCTCCGGTTTCCTCCCACAGTCTGAAAG
This sequence comes from Mustelus asterias, assembly GCF_964213995.1. Classification (NCBI taxonomy): domain Eukaryota; kingdom Metazoa; phylum Chordata; class Chondrichthyes; order Carcharhiniformes; family Triakidae; genus Mustelus; species Mustelus asterias. The sequence continues at coordinate 103,784,930 of NC_135810.1, read as the reverse complement.
ACGTGCTGGTTAGGGTGCAGTGGCCATGCTAAATTCTCCCTCAGTGTACCGGAACAGGCGCCGGAGTGTGGCGACTAGGGGATTTTCACAGTAACTTCATTGCAGTGTTAATGTAAGCCTACTTGTGACACTAATAAATAAACATATCTGTCTGGGAAAAATTTTGAAGCTGAGTTTTTGCTCAGTGATTTCATTTTTATCTGCCCGTGTCTTTTTTTGGGGGCAGTTACCTCAAGAAGCACGGTGGCACAGCGGTTGGCACTGCTGTCTCGCAGCACCAGGGACCCAGGTTCGATTCCGGCCTCGGGTCACTGTCTGTGTGGAGTTTGTACGTTCTCCCCGTGTCTGCGTGGGTTTCCTCCGGGTGCTCCGGTTTCCTCCCACAGTCCAGAGATGTGCGGGTTAGATTGATTGGCCGTGCTAAATTGACCCTTAGTGTCAGGGGGATTAGTAGGGTAAATATGTGGGGTTACGGGGATAGGACAGGACCTGGGTGGGATTGTGGTTGGTGCAGATTTGATGGGCCAAATGGCCCCCTTCTGCACTGTAGAATCATAGAATCCCTACAGTACAGAAGGAGGCCATTCAGCCCATCAAGTTTGTACCGACCACATCCCACCCAGGCCCTATTCCCATAACCCCACATATTTACCCGACTAATCCCCCTGACAGTAAGCGGCAATGTATCATGGCCAATCAACCTAACCTGCGCATCTTTCAGACTGTGGGCGGAAACTGGAGTACCCGGAGGAAACCCATGCAGACAAGGGGAGAATGTGCAAACTCCGCACAGACCGTGACCCGAGACCAGAATTGAACCCGGGTCCCTGGTGCTGTGAGACAACAGTGCTAACCGCTGTGCCACCGTGCCGCCCTGTAGATTCTATGATTCTGAGCAACATCCCCCCAAAACTAGGAACTGATGTCACGACCAGGATTGGTCGAATAGTCCAAAATGTAACTTCAAAATGAGGCAGTGGAAAAGTCTAAATTTGAATTCCACACTGTTTATTAAAGTCTTATTCTGAGTAGTGTCAGGGGCTCTCTGCAGAATCAGCTGTAGACAAACAGACAAGTTCTCCAGCTAAAAAGTACGCAGTCCTTGGTGATTCATCCAGAGGCCTAAAGTTCAGTAATTACCAGCTAACGCACACCTTGTCACTCAAGAGCACTCTCATGCAATGCCGAGAAATCCTCCGACATCCATTTATGGGCACATTCCTGCTGCCAGGGTTGTGGAATGCAATCGAACACAACTCTCCCTTTTTCCAAGCTGATCATGCGATTAAGGAAATCATTCGGAGCCTTTTAAGAGGGATCACACAGTCACGGAAGAAAGGCTGCAACCAACGGGGGGGGGGGCCCTGCTCGCTGGAACAGACGGAGCTCTTGTCCCGCGGAAAGCCAGCAGATGGCACCAGTGGGAGAACAGAACAAAGGCCTGCCAGGAACTTTCAATTCGCTTCCTTGGCTGTGGAGAGCGTCGAGTTTTCACAGTCTGCTGGTCTGTTATCATCAGGCAACTACCTGCAAACGTGATCTCCTCTACATGCCCAGCACCGACTCATCCAGCCCAATCACAGCACAGCATTGTTCACAGGGGGTTAGAAAGTTAAAGAGGTCACAGTGAATGGCATGTCCTGAGGAGTTCACGTCAGAATGTGCTTGCTGCCTGAGAATGTGACGGAGACCAGCCTCATGGTGACTTTCTGAAGGGAATTGGCTCATTATCTGAAGGGAGATCCTTTGAAAAGCCCCAGGGAAAGGCTGGGGCAGAGGTACCAGATCACTGGTTCCTGCAAAGGAGGTTACGCAGACAAATGGCCTCCTGCGCTATAAATATAGTCACCTATCAGCAGCCAGGGCACTGAGGAGCCAGCTTCTGATTGGACAAGCTGGAAACAGTGGGAACGGAGCGAGGGAGAGTGGTTAAAGGAGAGAGGGAGAGAGGTTAAAGGAGAGAGGGAGAGTGGATAAAGGAGAGAGGGAGAGAGGTTAAATGAGAGAGGGAGAGAGGTTAAAGGAGAGAGGGAGAGTGGATAAAGGAGAGAGGGAGAGTGGATAAAGGAGAGAGGGAGAGAGGTTAAAGGAGAGAGGGAGGTTAAAGGAGCGAGGGAGAGTGGTTAAAGGAGAGAGTGGTTAAAGGAGAGAGGGAGAGTGGATAAAGGAGAGCGGTTAAAGGAAAGAAGGAGAGAGGGAGATTGGATAAAGGAGAGAGGGAGAGTGAATAAAGGAGAGAGGGAGAGAGGTTAGAGGAGAGAAGGAAAGAGGTTAAAGGAGAGAGGGAGATTGGATAAAGGAGAGAGGGAGAGTGGATAAAGGAGAGAGGGAGAGTGGATAAAGGAGAGAGGTTAAAGGAGAGAGGGAGATTGGATAAAGGAGAGAGGGAGAGTGGATAAAGGAGAGAGGGAGAGTGGATAAAGGAGAGAGGGAGAGTGGATAAAGGAGAGAGGTTAAAGGAGAGAGGGAGAATGGATTAAGGAGAGAGGGAGAGAGGTTAAAGGAGAGAGGGAGAGAGGTTAAAGGAGTGAGGGAGAGTGGTTAAAGGAGAGAGAGAGGTTAAAGGAGAGAGGGAGATTGGATAAAGGAGAGAGAGTGGTTAAAGGAGAGAAGGAGAATGGTTAAAGGAGAGAGGGAGAGTGAATAAAGGAGAGAGGGAGAGAGTTTAAAGGAGAGAAGGAGAGAGGTTAAAGGAGAGAGGGAGATTGGATAAAGGAGAGAGGGAGAGTGGATAAAGGAGAGAGGGAGAGAGGTTAAAGGAGTGAGGGAGAGTGAATAAAGGAGAGAGGGCGAATGGTTAAAGGAGAGAGGTAAAAGGAGCGAGAGTGGTTAAAGGAAAGAGGGAGAGAAGTTAAAGGAGACAGGGAGAATGGTGAGAGGAGAGAGGGAGAGTGGATAAAGGAGTGAGGGAAAGTGGTTATAGGAGCGAGGGAGAGTGGATAAAGGAGAGGGAGAGAAGCTAAAGAAGAGAGGGATGGTGGATAAAGGAGAGAAGGAGAGTGGTTAATGAAGCGAGGGAGAGAGGTTAAAGAGGGGGAGAGGTTAAAGGAGAGAGGGGGAATGGTTAAAGAAGAGGGAGAGTGGTTAAAGGAAAGAGGGAGAGTGTTTAAGGAGAGAGGGAGAGAGGCTAAAGGAGAGAGGGAGAATGGTTAAAGGAGAGAAGGAGAGTGGTTAAAGGAGAGAGGGAGAGAGTTAAGGGAGAGAGGGAGACTGGACAACAGAGCGAGGGAGAGTGGTTAAAAGAGCGAGGGAGAGAGGTTAAAGGAGCGAGGGAGAGTGGTTAAAGGAGCGAGGGAGAGACGTTAAAGGAGTGAGGGAGAGTGGTTAAAGGAGTGAGGGAGAGACATTAAAGGAGCGAGGTAGAGAGGTTAACGGAGAGAGGGAGAGTGGTTAAAGGAGCAAGGGAGAGTGTTAAAGGAGCGAGATAGAGAGGTTAAAGGAAAGAGGGAAAGTCAGACAGGTCAGATAGAAATTATAATTGAGAACCAATGAGGCTGAGTATAGAAGGTTCGGAGGGGAGGTGAAAAGACTATTGAGAGAATCAGAAAGGGAATATGAAAAGACAGAATAGGCAATCCCAAAGCCTTCTACAGGCAGATAAATAGCAGAGGCTGCTGGAAGGAGGGCCAAATAGGGATCAAAAAGGGGATTTACACATGGAGGCAGAGGGCATGGCTGAGATGTGAAACAATTACTGTGTGTCCGCCTTTACCAAGAAGGAAGGTGCTATCCAGGCCTTGGTGAAAGAGCAGGGAATTTACACACTAAAGGGTTCAAAATTAATAAGCAGGAGTTTTTGGAGAGACTGTCTGTACTTATATGATAAAGCACCAGAACTGGATGAGATGCATCCAAAGATACTGAGGCAAGTGAGAGTGGAAATTGCAGAGGTAATTTTTTATCTTCCTGAGACTCAGGAGCCACAGGACTGGAGAATTCTAAACGTTACATCATGGTTTTAAAACAATGTAAAGATAAGCTCAGCAACTACAGGCTAGTCCATTTAACTTAGGTCGGGGGAAACTTCTAGAAACAATAATCTGGGACAAAATTGTCCTATTGACAGAATGTTGTCAGGATCCACAGCCTTCGCAGTATCCAGTGCCTTCAGCCATTTCTTGATATCACGTGGAGTGAATTGAATTGGCTGAAGACTGACATCTTTGATGCTGGGGACCTCAGGAGGAGGTCAATATGGATCAGTCACTCCACACTTCTGGCTGAAGATAGTTGCAAATGCTTCAGCCTTATCTTTTGCACTGATGTGCAACACAGGGCGTCATGGTGGCACAGTGGTTGGCACTGCTGCCTCACAGCGCCAGGGACCTGGGTTCAATTCCCCCCTTGGGTCACTGTCTGTGTGGAATTTGCACTTTCTCCCTGTGTCTGCGTGGGTTTCCTCCGGGTGCTCCGGTTTCCTCTCACAGTCTGAATGATGTGCGGGTTAGGTGGATTGACCATGCTAAATTGACCCTAGTGTCAGGGGGATTAGCAGGGTAAAGGGCCTGGGCGGGATTATGGTCAGTAAAGACACAGTGGGCCGAATGGCCTCCTTCTGTACTGTAGGGATTCTATTTGATGGGCTCCCCCTTAATGAGTTGTTTAATTGTCCACCACCATTCACATATGTAGCAGGACTGCAGAGCTTAGGTCTGATCTGTTGGCTATGGAATTGCTTAGTTCTGTCTATCACTTGCTGCTTATGCTGCTTGACATGCAAACAATCCTGTGTTGTAGCTTCACCAGGTTGACACCTCACTTTTAGGTATGATCGGGAGTGCTCCTGACACACCCTCCTGCATTCTTCACTCTGAGATGTAACAATTCTGTGATTCCCTGTGGCCAGATCCACTATGTACCTCTGAAGAGGGTGGTCATGATGTGGAGATGCCGGCGTTGGACTGGGGTAAACACAGCGAGAAGTCTCACAACGCCAAGTTAAAGTCCAACAGGTTTATTTGGTAGCAAAATCCACTAGCTTTCGGCTTTTACCTGACGAAGGAGCAGCGCTCCGAAAGCTAGTGGATTTTGCTACCAAATAAACTTGTTGGACTTTAACCTGGTGTTGTGAGACTTCTTCCTCTGAAGAGGGACAGACTTGTATTGCTCAGTAACAAAGATTGGAGCACACCCAGCTGGCACCCAAAAAAGTAGTCAAGCCTAAAGGTCCAATGAGACAGGACAGATCACCAGCACTCTGCCTGGCCACACCTGATTGGCCCCTCCACCCCAATGTCATATCTCCCTATTACATAAAAAAGAACTTTGCTAAAAGATTCATTGAACAAATACATGTTCCTGTAAAGGCACGAAAGCAGGTGGCATTGGTGGTCCTGAACTGATCCTATTTACTGCTAACACATGGGTGTGTGCGTGTGCGTGTGTGTGTGTGTATGTGTGTCACAACCCAACTCTCCCCACAACTGGAACCTTCCCTGGAGCCAGTTGTCCCTGATGCAAGCATTCCCCAATGCGAGATCCACCCAGCAGTCCAGGCCTGCCATGGGAGAAGGCCAAGGGTTCAGCGAAGCAGGCCTTGTGAAGGCCTGAACAACGAGGCGCTTGTTAGCACGACAGAGAGAAGATCCCGGATGACGCCGCAGTTCAGTGGCGGCTCCTTGCATGTTGTCCTCTGGGCTACATGGGCAAGACCGGAGGTCCTGTTCCCCAGGGACAGAAGGAGGAGACCTCCCCGCCTAACATGCCCAGACCCGAGGCGGTGGGGGAGCTGAGTTGGGCCCTTTGGAGAACCTGCAGTGCTCAAAGTCCAGGAATGATCTTCCCTGTTCCGCTAAGGTGAGAACCCTACACCTGGGACCCATCAGGGGTTATCGAATGGATAAATGCCAGGGGAAGGGAGCATGCTGGTGGCATTGGGGTCAGGCTAGAGTAGTTCCTGTGAAAGGAATGGATACAGCTGGGTAAACTGGTACTAGCCTGTCAGTGGTGACCCTTACAAGGTCACTCAGAGAGGCAGAGTACCCCCAAAAGGAACATCCATTGTACACCTGCATTGATGCTGTGTCTGCTATTATAGGCCAACTCACATCCCATTACCAGCCATTCCCACTCAGTGTAAAGCAAAAATGTCACAGCTGAGTGCAACCAACATTCCTGCAAATTTCCTGCAGCCAGTTGGAGACAGCCCAGGATGCGGGGTGGGTGGGGGGAATTATTAACATAGAAACATAGAAAACTACAGCACAAAACAGGCCCTTCGGCCCCACAAGTTGTGCCCAACATATCCCTACCTTCTAGACCTACCTATAACCCTCCATCCTATTAAGTCCCATGTACTCATCCAGGAGTCTCTTAAAAGACCCTATTGAGTTTGCCTCCACCACCACTGACGGCAGCCAATTCCACTCGCCCACCACCCTCTGTGTGAAAAACTTCCCCCTAACATTTCCCCTGTACCTACCCCCCAGCACCTTAAACCTGTGTCCTCTCGTAGCAGCCATTTCCACCCTGGGAAAAAGCCTCTGAGAGTCCACCCGATCTATGCCTCTCAACATCTTATACACCTCTATTAGGTCTCCTCTCATCCTACATCTCTCCAAGGAGAAAAGACCGAGCTCCCTCAGCCTATCCTTATAAGGCATGCCACTCAATCCAGGCAACATCCTTGTAAATCTCCTCTGCACCCTTTCAATCTTTTCCACATCCTTCCTGTAATGAGGGTGACCAGAACTGAGCTCAGTACTCCAAGTGGGGTCTGACGAGGATCTTATATAGCTGCATCATTATCCCCGGACTCCTAAACTCAATCCCTTGATTTATAAAGGCCAGCACACCATACGCCTTCTTAACCACCTCCTCCACCTGCGGGGCCGATTTTAGAGTCCTCTGGACCCGGACCCCAAGGTCCTTCTGATCCTCCACAGTACTAAGAGTCTTTCCCTTTATATTGTACTCCTTCATCCCATTTGACCTGCCAAAATGGACCACTACGCATTTATCTGGATTGAAGTCCATCTGCCACTTCTCCGCCCAGTCTTCCATCCTATCTATGTCCCTCTGTAACGTCTGACATCCTCCAGACTATCCACAACCCCACCAACCTTCGTGTCGTCGGCAAACTTACCAACCCATCCCTCCGCTTCCTCATCCAGGTCATTTATGAAAATGACAAACAGCAAGGGTCCCAGAACAGATCCCTGGGGCACACCACTGGTGACCGACCTCCATTTAGAAAAAGACCCATCTATACCCACTCTCTGCCTCCTTTGGGCAAGCCAGTTCTGGATCCACAGGGTAGCAGCCCCTTGGATCCCATGCCCTCTCATTTTTTCTAGAAGCCTTGCATGGGGGACCTTATCGAACGCCTTGCTAAAATCGATACAAACCACATCTACCATTTTCCTGGCTGCCTCTCCTCCACAGTCTTTGATTTTGATTTGATTTGATTTATTTCTGTCACATGAATTAGTATGCAGTGAAAGGTTTTGGTTCTTGCGCGCTACAAAGACAAAGCATACCGTTCATAGAGAAGGAAAGGAGAGAGTGCAGAATGTAGTGTTGCAGTCATAGCTAGGGTGTAGAGAAAGATCAACTTAGTGCGAGGTAGGTCCACTCTAAAGTCTGATAGCAGCAGGGAAGAAGCTGTTCTTGAGTCGGTTGGGACGTGACCTCAGCCTTTTGTATCTTTTTCCCGGCGGAAGAAGAGAATGTCCGGGGTGCGTGGGGTCTTTTATTATGCTGGCTGCTTTGCCGAGGCAACGGGAAGTGTAGACAGAGTCAATGGATGATCTTGACCATACCTGGGTGGCCCTGGAGAAGAACACTGCTTCAGGCTTTGCTCGGTTGGTGAGCACTGTATGGGCTGGAGCGTTTTGTGGACCCAGGGGGGGGATAATATAATGTTCCCTCATGTTTTGTCCAAATTTATGAAAGTCAAGGAGAGAGAACGTCTGCTAAAGATCAAAATTTTGATGCCCAACATTTTGTCCCATTTAAGATTAAATTCCCACATTCTTGTCATCCTTCCCATAACCACAGCCTGTTCATCTTATCAACAAGTAACTGAGGACACTGTGGCACCAAATACAATCTCGGAACGTTTGTGAATTGTTCACGTTAGCGCAGTCAGGAATCGCAGCTTATCAGTGCTGATCAGCGCTTTCACAAAGCAAACCTCTGATTTTCAAATATGAGTATCGCATCCAAGGTCCTCACAGCCCCAGTCCCCCATCAGATCAGGCGGTACAGCAGGGAGAGCCAAGCACCTCCTCACAGAGAGCAAAATCACAATCGGAGATCGAGACAGAGAGAAAGAGAAGTGGAAGGGAGGGGTGCAGAAACATCAGAGAATCTTTACAGCGTTGTAGCATAGTGGTATTGTCACTATTTAATTATTTATTATTGCCACAAGTAAGGCTTACATTAACACTGCAATGAAGTTACTGTGAAAATCCCCCTAGTCGCCACACTCCGGCGCCTGTTCAGGTACACTGAGGGAGAATTTAGCACGGCCAATGCATCTAACCAGCACGCCTATCAGAGGGAGGAAACCGGAGCACGCGGAGGAAATCCAGGCAGACACGGGGAGAATGTGCAGACTCCGCACAGACAGTGTTCCAAGCTGAAATTGAACCCGGGTTCCAGGCACTGTGAGGTAGCAGTGCTAACCACTGTGCCACTGAGTAATCAAGGGCAATGCTCTGGGGACCCGGGGTTCGAATCCCACCACAACAAAAATCTGGAGTTAGAAGTGAACGTGAAATCATTGTCAATTGTCATAAAAGCCCATCTGGTTCACTTCCCTTTAGGGAAGGAAATCTGCCGTCCTTACCTGGCCTGACCTACATGCGGCTCCAGATCCACAGCAATGTGGTTGTCTCTTAACTGTTTTCTGAAATGACCAGGCAAGCCACTCAACTGGAGGGCAATTAAGGGTGGGCAATAAATGCTGGCCTCGCCAGCGACGCCCAGATCCCATTAAAGAAATTAAAAAAGCAAGATCAGGACAACATTGGCAGAGACTTGGGTGTGGGTCATCTACCATGTGGGTACAAGAGGCAATGGAGAAAAATGATTGAAAATTAAACAGCGTTGACCAACTGGAAAAACTGATGTCAAGCGCAACAGTTGCCGTTAGACGCTTCAGCACACTTTCAAAACATTGCACATTTTAATATTTGGGGAAAATCAAAAGGAAAGGTGCTGAAGGATAAGAAGAAACAGTGATGCTGTGGTGAAAATACATCACAAGAGCAGAGAAGGCAATATAAAAGGCTAATAATATCATAAGAAATAAGAGCAGGAGTAGGCCCAATGAGCCTGCTACACTATTCGGTAAGATCATGGGTGATCTGATTATGGCCTTAGCTCCACTTACCAAATTGTCCCCCGTAACCCTTGACTCCATTGTTGATCAAAAATCTAGCTCAGCTTTGAGTATACTCAACGACCCAGCCTTCACTGCTCTCGGTGGAAGAGAATTCCAAAGTCTAACAACCCACTTTGGGAGAAGAAATTCTTCAACTCAGTCTTAAATGGGACCCTCCTTATTTTTAAACTGAAAGTCCCCGTTCTAACTTCCCCCATCAGGGAAAACTTCCTCTCAGCACGTGCCCTGTCACCCCCCCGCCCCCCCTCAGAATCTCATGCTCCAATAAGATCACCTTTCCTTCTTCTAAAGTCAAAAAGGTACAAGACCAACTTGCTCCACCTTTCCTTCAACCTTTTCATTCCAGGAATCATCCGAGTGCACATTCTCTGAACTGCTTCCAAAGTAAGGCACCAAAACTGCACACAGTACCTTAGCGGAGTGGAGTTTGCACGTCCTCCCCGTGTCTGCATGGGTTTCCTCTGGGTGCTCCGGTTTCCTCCCACAGTCCAAAGATGTGCAGGTTAGGTGGATTGGCCATGCTAAATTCTCCCTCAGTGTATCCGAACTGGCGCCGGAGTGTGGCGACTAGGGGATTCTCACAATAACTTCATTACAGTGTGAATGTAAGCCTACTTGTAACTAATAAATAAACTTTAACAGTTAGCACTGCTGTCCCACAGCACCAGGGACCCGGTTCAATGCCCAATTTGGGTCACTGTCTGTGCGGAGTCTGCATGTTCTCCCCATGTCTGCGTGGGTTTCCTTTGGGTGCTTCGGTTTCCTCCCACAGTCCAAAAGATGTGCAGGCTAGGTGGATTGGCCATGCTAAATTCTCCCTCAGTGTGCCCGAACAGGCGCCAGAGTGTGGCGACTCGGGGATTTTCACAGTAACTTCATTGCAGTGTTAATGTAAGTCTACTTGTGACACTAATAAATAAACTTAAACTTAGCTGGGGCCTCACTAATGTCCTTTACTGTTGTAGCAGGGCTGCTTTTATTCTCCAGCACCCTTGCAATCGAGGTCGAAATTCTATTTGCCTTCCTAATTTACTTGCTACACCTACATGCTGACGTCTTGTGACTCAGGTGCAAGAACTCCCAGATTCTCTCTGTAGCGCAGTGGTCTCTCGCCATTTAAATTATGTCTGGCTTTCCTATTCTTCCTGCCAAAAAAGACAAACTCACATTTTCCCACATTATACTCCATCTGTCAATCTTTTGGCCACTCATTTAATCTGCTTTTATCCTATTGCTGCTTTGTATCCTCCTCACAGTAGCATTTTGGGTTTCATTATGTTGGGGAGGTGGTGGCATAGTGGAATTATCACTGGACTCGCAATCCAGAAACCCAAGGTCGTGCTCTGGGGACCTGGGTTCAAATCCATAGCAGGTGGTGGAATTTCAATTCACTAACAATTTTTTTAAAATATGGAATTAAAAGTCTAATGATGGCCATGAAACCATTGTTGATTGTTGTAAAAACCCATCTGGTTCACCAGAATCATAGAATCCCTACAGTACAGAAGAGGCCATTCGGTCCATCGAGTCTGTACCGACCACATCCCACCCAGATTCTATTCCCATAACCCTACACATTTACCCTGCTACTCCCCCTGACAGGGTCAATTTAGCATGGCCAATCAACCCAACCTGCACATCTCTGGACTGTGGGAGGAAACTGGAGCACCCGGAGGGGACCCACGCAGACACGGGGAGAAAGTGCAAACTCCACACAGACAGTGACCCAAGGCTGGAATTGAACCTGGGTCCCTGGCGCTGTGAGGCAGCAGTGCTAACCACTGTGCCATCGTGCCACCCATAATGTCCTTTAGAGAAGGAAATCTGCTGTCCTTACCCGGTCTGGACTACACGTGACTCCAGACCCACAGCAATGTAATGTGGTTGACTCTTAACTGTCCTCTGAAATGGCCCAACAAGGGCAATAAGGGGATGGGCAATAAATGCTAAACCAGCAACGCCCAATTGTCTGGAAAGAATAAAAAAAAATTAGGGCTGTAAATCAGCGATGATGGATTTCTGCAAATCCATCTTCAGAGTACTGTTTTGGGCACCCATTATTGAAAGGTTTATTTGAGCTGTTTAGAAATATTGATGGATTCTCATAGGCACAGGGAGAGAGTCATTCCTATGGTTGGAGAGTCAGTGATTAAGATCATCAAATTTTAAAAAACTGTCACTAAGAGAATGAGGAGAGAGGTTAGGAGAAATGTCGTTATGCAGAGAGCTTTGCCACAGAAAGTGACTGAGGTGGAGAGGGCAGCATTTCTCAAGGGGTGAATCAATAAATATTTGAAGCAAGGGAGGGTACAATTTGGAGGAGACAGAGGGGCATTGGCACAAAATCAATGAATGAGTGACTCCCAGTTGGTTGAAAGGTTAGCCTGCTTGGACAGTACCCCACACATTGTAGCAGGCATGGGTGTACAATCCAACACTATCAGATTTGTTTGTTTTAAAGGTCCAGGTTGCAACAATGCATCTGACCCAACCCGTCACTACCACACTGCTGTTTGCAAAACTGAATCAAGAGCAAATGCCATTTTAAGCATCTTCAAAAGACTTGCCCTCCAGGCAATGGAGGGAGGGGATTATCCCGTTACACTACAGAACTTCCCCATTATGTAAAGGATTGGTTGAAGTGGGCACGACACAATGAGTGACTTCTTTCCACACTATAACCTTTGATTTAATTTTGATTTGATTTTATTTTGATTTGATTTGTTATTGTCACGTGTATTGGGATACAGTGAAAAGTATTATTTCTTGCACGTTATACAGACAAAGCATATCGTTTATATAGTACATGGGGAGAAGAAAAGGAGAGGGTGCAGAATGTAGTGTCACAGTACAGATAGGGAGTAGAGAAAGGTCAACTTCTAACCTCGATGGCATTGGCACCACCCCATCCCTTTCCCTTTTCACATAGCAAATAGCTACAATTCTCTGTTCATTTCCCAACTGTTAAACAATCAATTGTGAAATCAGGATAACCAAAGCAACGAAACCAGCTTTAAAATGAGAGTTCCAAAGAAAGAACTTCCTTTCTGTAGCATCTTTCACAGCCTTGGGACAGGCCAAATGCGCCTTATAGCCTTCCTCCTTTTTGGGGTGAAGTCACTGCTGGAATGCGGGAAACATTGCAGCCAATTTTCACACAGCAAGATCCCACAGACAGCAAGAAGATCAATGACCAGATAAGCTATTTTTGGTGATGTGGCCGAGATGGGTGTAGCCCGGGACCAGGGAGTACTCTGCCACCCTTCTCCATAATGGCATCATGGGATTGTCTCTTTACGATATGGAGATGCCGGCGTTGGGACTGGGGTAAACACAGTAAGAAGTGTAACAACACCAGGTTAAAGTCCAACAGGTTTATTTGGTAGCTACCAAATAAACCTGTTGGACTTTAACCTGGTGTTGTTACACTTCTTACGTTGTCTCTTTACCACAGACAATGACCAGACAAACTGGTGATGTTGGTTAAGGCTTATCCCTAAGTGTTAATATCTCAATTTGAATTTTCTTTTTAAATTGTAAGCCATCATTGAAACCTGCTGTTTCAATCATCAATGTTTCTGGCCATCTGGTAGCCTTTCTTTCAGTTCTGTCAGCCCCTGACATCTTCAACCTGACCTACAGTTTTAGATGCACTCACAAGTCAACACCCCTGAACCAAAATGCCACTATCCTGCCTAATCACCTGTGTGCGCGCTTGTTTTAGCCCCGTCTGCGTTACTATGCTGGCACACTGAAACAGGGCAAATATTCCAGCCTTCAAAACAAGAGCAACTCCCTTTGTTGGTGTGTTCGGACAATATCCCACAGACAGTGACCGGCAGGGCACACGGCCTAAAGAGCCAACACTATCAGAATTATTTGTTTTAAAGGTCCAGGTAGTAACAATGCTCCTGACCCAACCTGTCACTACCGCACCGCAGTTTGCAAAGATGCCATTTGCAGCAGCTTCTGAAGACTTGCCCTCCAGGCAATGGAGGGAGAGGATTTTTCTGTTCACTAAAGACCTTCCCCACGATGTTCCGCGGTGGGCTGGCCTGACAAATGAGGAAATTAGTTCAATTTCCAATTCGCTGTGAACTTGGTGCATCATCAAAGTAAACCTATTGTTTGTAAACATTTTGACAAGGTCAGTGACTTTTTGGCTTGCTACACTCACTCTGAGTCCTGAGGCCAGCAGCATTTTAAATGTCACCATCACTGCACGAGATCTGTCCTGTACATTAAACTGCATCAACATCCAAATCTGTTCTTTCCAACTCGGTCACAGCCTGTACATCGTGCACCTTAACCTTCACCATCAATGCCCAAGCCTATTCACAAACTGAGTCATATTAAACTGGGGTTACCATTTATCTAAGCGGTTAACGTGTGGGCAAGATTAAATCGTACAATTAAATCTGCCTACAGACTGATATTAAACCAGACCAGTACTGCCCAAATCTGTCCACATGCTGGACGATACAAAGATTCACCACCATTGCTCAAATCTGTCCATATACAGGGCACATTGAAATCTCCCCTTCAATAACAACATCGTCCCATACACTAGCTGACGCTGAACCATATTAACCCTCTTCCCACACAGTTTATATCCCGGACAATATTATAGTCATAGGGTGGGATTTTCCAACCGCGCTCGCCCCCAAGACCGGAACATTACTCCCCCCCCACACCTGCCGCCGAGGTCAACGGACCTTTGCACGGTCCTGTCCCGCCTGCTACAATTCCCATGGCGGGTGGGACAGGAAAATTCTGCCCATAGTGTTTTACAGCTCAGGAAGAGGCCCTTTGGCCCTACATGTCTGTGCTAGCCATCAAGCACCTATCGATTCGAATCCCATTTTCCAGCACTTGGTATGTAGCCTTGCATGCTATGGTGTTTCAATTACTTATTAAATTAAATTATTACGCAGCTATCCATGTCAAATCCATCCTTACACCAGATGATTTTAAACTGCAGAGCGCTGGTACAAGGTGAGGACACAGGTTCCAAAACTAACGGCCAGAGTATGGACAACTGCTGAGTAGATAGTCGATGACAGAGAGAAAACGGGAGACAGCGTTACCCCCCGGTTGGCGGGCATTAGAGGATTGTTTTGGAGCAAGACATTATCCATCTTGGCAGGTGAGAAAATCCTGTAAAATTTACAGCAATTTTACCTCAGTATCAGCCGCCAGGGGAAAGTCCACAGCTGTTTTGCTGCCAGCTATGTAAAGTGTGCAGAGTTTATGGCGCATTCATCTAGCACCAGGCACAGTATAAGAGCAGCAAAAGCTAAACGATAAAGTCATTTCCAAACCAACAACAATTGAGCTGTGAAGAAGAGTCTTCCAGACTCAAAACACTCTTGTTTCTCTCTCCACAGATGCTGCCAGATCGGCTGAGTTTTTCCAGCATTTTCTGTTTTTATATCAGCAACTCAACACTACTGTGATTTACTATCCGCCTCAGCTTAGAATCATTAAACATGGATAGAAGCAGCATGGTTAGCATTGCTGCCTCACTGCGCCAGGGACCCGGGTTCAATTCCGGCCTCGGGTGGCTGTCTGTGTGGAGTTTGCACGTTCTCCCCGTGTCTGCGTGGGTTTCCTCCGTGTGCTCCGGTTTCCTCCCACAGTCCAAAGATGTGAAGGTTAGGTTGATTGGTCGTGATAAATTGCCCCTTAGTGTCCAAAGATGCATAGATTAGGGGGATTAGTGGGGTAAATGCGTGGGGTTATTGGGATAGCGCCTGGGTAAGATGCTCTGTCAGAGAGTCGGTGCAGACCTGATGGGCTGAATGGCCTCCTTCTGCACAGTAAGGATTCTATGATCTATGAGTTAAGCCATTCAGCCCATCGTGCTTATGTCGACTCTTTGAATGAGCTCCCAATTCGAACCACTCTCCTGCTTTTTCTCCACAGTTCAGCAAATGTTCGGGCAACACGGCAGCACAGTGGTTAGCACTGCTGTCTCACAGCACCAGGGACCCAGGTTTGATTCCTGGCTTGGATCACTGTCTGTGTGGAGTCTGCACATTCTCCCCATGTCTGCGTGGGTTTCCTCCGGTTTCCTCCCACAGTCTGAAAGACGTGCTGGTTAGGTGGATTGGCTATGCTAAATTCTCCCTCAGTGTACCTGAACAGGCGCTGGAATGTGGCAACTAAGGGGATTTTCACAGTAACTTCATTGCAGTGTTAATATTAGCTTACTTGTGACACTAATGAATAAACTTAAAAGTTGATTTTTCCAATATTTATTCAATTATTGCAGGTCACTATAGCATCAGCATCCAACAATCTTTCAGACAGTGTATTCCAGATCACCATAACCTGCAGCAAATTTGAAGATGATTTGCATCACATCCTCACTGGGAAGTGTAAGTGTTGTGCCACTGACAAGTTTGTATTCTAACTGAGATGAACATGCTGATGGATTTTGGTGTTGTGCTGTCACATTGCAACATCAGCTTCATACCTTGGCTCGTGCACAGGAATGACATTTAACACACAAATAAAATACTGCAGACGCCGCCAATCTGAAATAGGAACAGAAAACGATGGAAGTAGCCAGCAGGTCAGGCAGCATCTGTGGAGAGGGAAGCAGAGTCAAACAGCAAAGTTTTCCAGCCTCCCCCACCGCATGTTTTCCGGTTTTCCAGCCACCAGTGGGATCTCCCAGTCCTTCTGATCTCTAAAGCTTTTTGCGTGGTTTGTCTGTCCCACCACCAGGGAACCCGCCACACAGGGGGGGTCATCTTTGGCAGGACTGGAAGATCCCACCGGCTGGAAGGGCTGGAAAATCCTGTCCAATGTTTCAGTTTGATGCTTTCTCTCATCAGAGCTGGGAAAAGGTAGAAATGGTTTAAAGCAAGTGAAGCGGGGCAGAGCGGAATAAGAATGAAAAGGAAGCTCTGTGACAGAGTGGAAGACAGGAGAGATTAAGTGATGGACAAGGGGTGCAAGGACAAAGAGAGTGGTAATGGCAAAAGTAAAGAACCAAAAGATGTGACGAGAGATGTGAAAAGCAGAATGATCGACAGCTGTCGTAAGCAAAACAAGAGAAAGTTGCAAGTAAAGATAAAAGCTGCAAAGGAAAAGGAAACAAAATGGGGGTAGAAATTTGCAACCTGAAATGATTAAACTCAACATTGGGCGGGATTTTCCGGCCATGCTTGCCCCAAGGCAAGGACCATTGCATGGTCTGTGTCCTGCCCGCTATGATTCCCGTGGCGGACAGTATGGGAAAATTCCGCCCGTTGAGTTTGGAAGGCTGCAAAGTGTAAACTGGTTTGGGGCACGAACCAGCAGTCTTTCTTAGAAAAAGTTACTGTCGAGGATGCCTGGCGGAAGAACAAAAGCGCGCTAGCATACTTCCATTTTCCACCACTCCTCATGGGGAAAGCATCTCGCTTCCACTTCATACCTTAACCCCCACCACCCCCCCACACCCCCACCCCCGAACACATACAGAGACAGCCCTATCCCACTGACCGGGAGGGTTGGGTGAGGAATTGGGACTATTTGGCTTGTTGATACAGAACTTGAATATTGCCAAGGAGACATGCTGCCGAAGCTTTTCATCTTGCACTCACCAGGACAAAGGCAAGAATTCCAAATTTCAACCACAGGAGAAAAGGATGGAGAATGGTTGGCAAGTTGATTCTGAAATTTGGCGTTCTTGCATTTGTCCTGATGAGTGTCAGACATAAAACTTCAGCAAAATGTCCCTCTTTTCAGCAAAATTGTGAATATGAACTTGCAGCATAGCCAATAATTCGAACAGGGTATTACGTAGCCTTTAGTCAACACTTTATATAAAAAAACATGATGCCTGATACAACAGATACCAGTCCAGTGCAGATTGCTGGTCTGAATCCCCCTAAACAATGTCATGGCCAAGATATACGAAGCATGTGTTGCTTCCTTACTGCGGAAGGGTGCAAGTTGGCAACTGACAGTGGTCATATACATTTCCAAATTGATAAATTAGCTTGTCACTATAAGAAAAGCTGAATTGGATGGCACTGGTCTTGGTGCCCTTTCACGTCAATCTCCATGGTAACCTCTCTGCCCCTTTATCTGTCCTTCACAATGAGGTATTACTCAGGAAAACCATTGGGTAACAAGATTAATGAAGTCTTCAATAAGGTGGCCACTGTTACCGAGGCCATTTTTACGAGACACTGTCCATCTTTGCTAAACTGCTTGGAATGTTCTTAAAAGTTATCTCACACTGCCCAGAGTTTTTTTTTTCCAGAGCAAAGTGTTTCCGCTCCATTGCCCATTTATTACACCCATGTCCCTTATGTTGTATTTTGTCCCTCGTGTTTTGTTTACTTCAGTCCTCCTGCTCGGATCAGTACACTAGGAGCCCCATTACCTTTTTTGGGGCTCCTGGCATTGGAAGCTGGATCCTAGGGAAAGATAATGGTGCAGTTATGTTATTGTGCAGCATTCCCACAGTGTAATTATATCCACTGCTTTCCTTTACATCGGCAAGAACTGAGTCAGCACTTTGGCCCATTCCCAGTGTCAACGTGGATTAGCCCGAGAATGGTCAAGCTAAAATGTAGCCCAACTGAGTAGTGGCAGTGTACCTCAGGGTGCGTAAACACCCTGTTCTGCTTCTACACTCCTTCCATTCATTACAACCTGGGAATAATGGAGAGGCGATGGCCTAGTGGTATTATCGCCAGAATATTACTCCAGAAACTCATGATGTGGAGATGCCGGCATTGGACTGGGGTAGGCACAGTAAGAAGTCTCACAACACCAGGTTAATGGCTCACCTGATGAAGGGGCAGCGCTCCGAAAGCTCATGCTACCAAATAAACCTGTTGGACTTTAACCTCGTCCAGAAACTCAGCTAATGTTCTGGAGACCCGGGTTCAAATCCTGCCACGGCACATAGTGGAATTTGAATTCAGTAAAAAATATCTGGAATTAGGAATCTACTGGTGACCATGAAATCATTGTCAATTATCGGAAAACCCCCATCTGGTTCACTAAGGTCCTTTAGGGAAGGAAATCTGCCGTTTTTTAACCAAAAAAGTTTCTTTGTTGGTTAAAAAGAAAAAGGAGGCTTA
The DNA here is from genome assembly GCF_964213995.1 of Mustelus asterias. Lineage (NCBI taxonomy): Eukaryota > Metazoa > Chordata > Chondrichthyes > Carcharhiniformes > Triakidae > Mustelus > Mustelus asterias. Next base: position 103,766,492 of record NC_135810.1, on the reverse strand, counting down.
TGTTCGGATGAGACGTGAGCACTCGGGTAGTGCACTAGAAAGCTTTAGATTGGCTAAGAGGGAGTTGAAGAGCGAGCTTAGAAGGGCTAAAAGGGGACATGAGAAGACTTTGGCGGATAGGGTTAAAGAGAATCCTAAGGCGTTCTATAGGTATGTCAAGAACAGAAGGTTGGTTAGGGCAAGTTTAGGGCCAGTTATAGATGGCAGAGGGAAGTTATGTGTGGAACCGGAGGAGATTGGTGAAGCATTGAACCAATATTTCTCTTCGGTGTTCACGCAAGGGGACATGAATATAGCTGAGGAGGACACTGGGTTGCAGGGGAGTAGAATAGACAGTATTACAGTTGATAAGGAGGATGTGCAGGATATTCTGGAGGGTCTGAAAATAGATAAATCCCCTGGTCCGGATGGGATTTATCCAAGGATTCTCTGGGAGGCAAGAGAAGTGATTGCAGAGCCTCTGGCTCTGATCTTCAGGTCGTCGTTGGCCTCTGGTATAGTACCAGAAGATTGGAGGTTAGCGAATGTTGTCCCATTGTTTAAGAAGGGGAACAGAGACTTCCCCGGGAATTATAGACCGGTGAGTCTCACTTCTGTTGTCGGCAAGATGTTGGAAAAAATTATAAGGGATAGGATTTATAGTTATTTGGAGAGTAATGAATTGATAGGTGATAGTCAGCATGGTTTTGTGGCAGGTAGGTCGTGCCTTACTAACCTTATTGAGTTTTTTGAGAAAGTGACCAAGGAGGTGGATGGGGGCAAGGCAGTGGACGTGGTATATATGGATTTTAGTAAGGCGTTTGATAAGGTTCACCATGGTAGGCTTCTGCAGAAAATGCAGATGTATGGGATTGGGGGTGATCTAGGAAATTGGATCAGGAATTGGCTAGCGGATAGGAAACAGAGGGTGGTGGTTGATAGTAAATATTCATCATGGAGTGCGGTTACAAGTGGTGTACCTCAGGGATCTGTTTTGGGGCCACTGCTGTTTGTAATATTTATTAATGATCTGGATGAGGGTATAGTTGGGTGGATTAGCAAATTTGCTGATGACACCAAAGTCGGTGGTGTGGTAGACAGTGAGGAAGGGTGTCGTAGTTTGCAGGAAGACTTAGACAGGTTGCAAAGTTGGGCCGAGAGGTGGCGGATGGAGTTTAATGCGGAGAAGTGTGAGGTAATTCACTTTGGTAGGAATAACAGATGTGTTGAGTATAGGGCTAACGGGAGGACTTTGAATAGTGTGGAGGAGCAGAGGGATCTAGGTGTATGTGTGCATAGATCCCTGAAAGTTGGGAATCAAGTAGATAAGGTTGTTAAGAAGGCATATGGTGTCTTGGCGTTTATTGGTAGGGGGATTGAATTTAGGAGTCGTAGCGTTATGTTGCAACTGTACACAACTCTGGTGCGGCCGCACTTGGAGTACTGTGTGCAGTTCTGGTCCCCACATTACAGGAAGGATGTGGAGGCTTTGGAGAGAGTGCAGAGGAGGTTTACCAGGATGTTGCCTGGTATGGAGGGGAGATCCTATGAGGAGAGGCTGAGGGATTTGGGATTGTTTTCGCTGGAAAGGCGGCGGCTAAGAGGGGATCTTATTGAAACATATAAGATGATTAGAGGTTTAGATAGGGTGGATAGTGATAGCCTTTTTCCTCTGATGGAGAAATCCAGCACGAGGGGGCATGGCTTTAAATTGAGGGGGGGTAGTTATAGAACCGATGTCAGGGGTAGGTTCTTTACCCAGAGGGTGGTGAGGGATTGGAATGCCCTGCCAGCATCAGTAGTAAATGCGCCTAGTTTGGGGGCGTTTAAGAGATCCGTAGATAGGTTCATGGACGAAAAGAAATTGGTTTAGGTTGGAGGGTCACAGTTTTTTTTTAACTGGTCGGTGCAACATCGTGGGCCGAAGGGCCTGTTCTGCGCTGTAATGTTCTATGTTCTATGTTCTTACCTGGTCTGGTCTATATGTGACTCCAGAGCCACAGCAATGTGGTTGCCTCTCAACTGCCCTCCACTAGGGATTGGCAATAAATGCTGGCCAGCCAGTGATGCCCTTGTCCCACCAACGGTTAAAAAAAAATCCGGATCTGTGGGATACTTCCTTACAAATGTGAGTGATCCATCAAAGTTTACCATTTAATGATCACCAAGACAACATTTGCTCAATTTTGGAAAGGCGGTTGGTGAAGGATCATACCAGAGTGAACTTTACTCAGCTTTACATTTATTTACGGAGTTAAGCATTGCAAGCGTACGTCTCCTGACTCAACCTCACCAGTTTCATTGAAAACAAAATACTGCGAGATGCTGGAAATCTGAAACAAAAACAGAAAATGCTGGAGAAACCCAGCAGGTCTGGCAGCACCTGAGGAAGCGCAGATCTTTTTAAAAGTTCATTCGTGGGTCATGGGCATCGATGGCTGGGCCAACATTTATTGCCCATCCCTAATTATCCTTGAACTGAGTGGCTTGCTCGGCCATTTCAGAGGGTGGTTGAGGATGGCAGATTTCCTTCCCTCAAGAATATTAGTGAACCAGATGGTTTTTTCCGACAATTGACAATGGTTTTGTGGTCATCAGTAGATTCCTAATTTCGGATATTTTTTATTGAATTCAAATTCCACCATCTGCCGTGGCGGGATTCGAACCCGGGTCCCTAGAGTTTCTGGATTAATAGTCTAGTGATCATACTACTAGGCCATCACCTCTGTTTTGCTGCCCAGACCTGCTGAGTTTTTCCAGCGTGTTCTGTTTTAGTTTCATGAAGTGTCTCTCTACATGTGCTCAACTGAAATCACAATTACTGTCCTCAAGCTGCGTATCATTAAACACAAACCCATATAAATTAGCATTTGTCAGTGGCAGGAAAGATGTATTTTCATTTTTTTATTCACCAGTTCCCCCTCCAACTTCCTTTGATGATCTAAGACTTTTTTTTGCAGCATTTCTCTGCGACAAGCCACGGGCAAGTATTTCTCAAATTTTAACCTGCCGGCTTCGAGGAGCATAGAGAAATTTACACTCCTTCAATTGCAAAACCATTTCACCAGGGAGCGAGGTACCTGGACACTTTGTCCCACAGGCAGTCATGTCCCTAGGTTAGGAAGAATTTTCAGGGCTGGTCAATGGCCAGGGACAAGGGGTTGCAATTGCAAGTCAGGCTGGTATGGGGATCCAGCAAATAGCGATGGAGGTGTCTCGGCCCTTGACTTTGACCAACGGGTGCAAGGTGCTTTCTACCTCTGAGTGGATCGGCAAACTGCATGGTGGATGAGCAGATTGACCATGGCACCGTTAAAGTGAGGAGGGTGAAAAGGAATGAGATGGTGATAGGGGACTGGCTATTGCTCTGCACAGTTGTAACCGGGAGCTCCGAAGGTTGTGTTGCCTGCCCAGTATCAGGGTTCAGGACATCTCCTCGCAGCTTCAGAGAAACCTGGAGTGGGAAGAGGAGGATTCAGTTGTTGTGGTCCACGTAGGAACCAACGATAAAGATGGAAGTAGGCCGCACTTGCTGAAGAATTCTGAGTGTGCTAATAGCTACATTAGCAACCAATTTACAGTAATCAGTCGAGCTTGTAATGTAGCTCATTCATGCTTGATAGAAGCAACATATATTCATACGCAGGGACTCATTCTCTGCAAAGATCCTTAGACAGCATCTTACAAACCCACGACCACTCCCATCTAGAAGGACAAGGGCAGCAGATACATGGGAATGCCAACATCTGCAAGTTCCCCACTAAGCAACTCACCAGCCTGACTTGGAACTATGTCGCTGTTCCTTCGCAGTCGCTGGGTCAAAATCCTGGAATTCCCTCCCTAACGGCATTCTGGGTCGACCCACAGAACATGGACTGCAACGATTCAAGAAGGCAGCTCACCACCACCTTCTCAAGGGCAACTAGGGATGGGCAATAAATGCTGGCCAGCCAGCGATGCCCGTGTCCCACGAATGAACTAAAAAAAAAAGAATTTAAGCCGTGCGCCTTTATTAAATTAAGCGTTAGCTTATAGTCTCCTGTTGTTTTCTCCATGGCAATGCCCCAGCCAATCGAAGTTGACTTGCAATCCAATCAACATCTCTTTCTCCTGCAGTATAAATTGTGATTGTTTGAAATTGGGCATTCTTGCATTTGTCCTGATGATGCTAAACGTTAAACTTCAATAGCATATCTCTCTTTTCAACAACGTTTAAGATGATTAAACAAATTGAAAGGTTGGATAGAGAGAACCTATTTGTTCTACTGGGGGAGTCCAGAATAATCTTGGCTATTCCGATGTCAAGCATCCCTTAAGACCATGGGTTGTAGAAATATAGGACAGTGTTCACAAAAAAGCTTCTGAGATTAAGCCAAGTAAAAATTTCAGAACTCAGATTAATAGATTTTTATTCCGCAAAGGTTATGAAACCAGGGCAGTTAGATGGAGTTAGGATATAATTAGCCATGATCCAGCTGAATGGAAGAACAGGGTTGAGGGGGAAAATGTCCCACTCATTTTATAATGTTCCAGAGAAAATTCATGAGAAAACATAATCAGGCCGTTTTTAAAAGTATAGTGCACAATAAATAATGTCTCAAATCCACTGCATCACGTGACTGAAATAACTCCACGTAGGCCGGTGTCCCTTCACCAGGTTCCCTTTATTTGCAAACACCTATTCTACTCCTAAAGTGATTCAGGTGTACAGTCAGAATCAGGAGTGCCAGTGGACCTGACACTCACATATTTATATACAGGTGAGGCTCCCTAATTGGGCAGGCAATTATGGCCTCAATCAAGGAGCTCATACTCCAACCTCAATGGCCTTGTTAAAGTCATTATGGCGAGTACTAAGATGATAGAAGGCCAACCAGATGAACTCTAAGGCCAGATTCGCACAGTCGGCAAAACATTTCCCCAAGGACTATATTCATGTTGTTTTGAAATCTTGGTTGAGTTTTGAAAGCTACAATTATCGCTGCAGGAGGTCTGACTTCAATTTGACTGGTAATTTAAAGAGGCTATTAAAGTATTGGCTATCTGAATAGGAGTTTACTTGTTTTTATAAGAGATTAACTACTTGAGATTTAAAAGCTTTGAGTGGATTGCATGAAACAGTTCTTTCATTATCAAGTATGTATAAATGCGAGCGATATGAAATTGTTACAAGTTTATTTTTTTCATCTCCGTAAGGCTCCCGAGGTCTTCCCATGATGGATACTGGGCAATTCATGGCCCTGCCTTCTCAACATTGCCCCTTGCCTGAGGTTAAATCACCACCAATCACAGTCTACGGTCATCTGAGACAATGAGAGAGATTTTCCGGCCGCGCTCGCCCCAAGACCGGAGAATCCCGCCCAAGGTCAATGAACCTTTCCATAGTCCGTGTCCCACCTGCTACAATTCCCGTGGTGGGCGGGACGGTAAAACTCCGCCCAATGGCGACTTTATCTTTTGCTGGGTGAGTGGCTATTGAGGAGGCATGGGGTGGGATGAGGGGACATAGGGGTTGGGTGGAGGCATCAGTTGGCATGGGAGTGATGAAGGGGCATGGTGGATGGTTGGGGAGGCACAGTGAGGGGCAAGGGCTAGGGGGGCCTAATTACTTGCAAAAGCAACTGTGGCTAAGTCCCAGTGAGCTCTGCTTCTGGCGGCCACATTCTACCGGCCCCCGCTCCCCAGAGCGAAAAGTGCACATACTGGGGTGCACATATCTAGGATGTGAACTGGTCTAGATTACCCAAATCACCCAATGCGAGTTACCCTCCTTATACAGTGAAAATCCAGCCTGTGGTCTTTGTTCATCTCACATAAGTTCTCAAAGTGTCTAAGTTAGCAGTATGGGCGGCACGGTGGCACAGAGGTTAGCACCGCTGCCTCACAGCGCCAAGGACCTGGGTTCAATTCTGCATCTGTGCGGAGTCCGCACGTTCTCCCTGTGTCTGCGTGGGTTTCCTCTGGGTGTTCCGGTTTCCTCCCACCGTCCAAAAGGCGTGCGGGTTAGGGTGATTGGCCATGCTAAATTGACCCTAGTTTCAGGGGATTAGCAGGGTAAATATGTGGGGTTATGGGGATAGGGCCTGGGTGGGATTGTGGTCGGTGCAGACACAATGGGCCAAATGGCCTCCTTCTGCACTGCAGGGATTCTATGTTTCAATGACTCACAAGTTATAAATGGCCTTGCAATGTCATGGGACATCCAATGGTGAATGTGTGGTCTTTAGAATCAGAACGTTTTCACTTCTGACTTTAAGCCGTCGCTGTACCTTTTCCCAGTGCATACCGTTTCCATCCATTCCGTTAGTAAGGGCATCGCATTTTGGCAATGCTCTCGAATTTTCTTTTGCTTTTTTTTCCAAACTCCTGGTAGCAATGTATTATTAGAAGGCAAAGGAACCGAAATAGCTGCTGTTATTCAAAACAGTTGTCAAGCTCCCAGACCAGCAGAGACAGGTTATCATTCATAAGACCAAACATGGAGGCAACTGCTGCAATTCTGAAACTGACAGAATTTTCACTGGTCTGGGGCATGGCTGGCTCCTTTCTGGAAAATTCCATCACCTACTCCTCAGTGAAATCATAACAGGCTTACTCTGTTTGCTATCACAGTGTGCAATGTACAGCCTTAAATGAATAGAAACCTCAGGCTTGTGAAGATGTTGTCAAGGCTAGGACTCGCAACGTTTTTGAACCATCCTTCCTATCTGCTCCCTTCCCACTCCAGTGCAGCTATGTTTGTGCTCTTGAGACACAATGTCCATGCAACAAGATGTGAGAAAGCAGCATGTTTATGCCATGGGTCACTTCTGAAGCCAATTTCCAAATAGTTTTGCTTCCCTTTGTAAATTCAACCTAACTGAAAGGAGCAGAAACCACGCCCAATCACATTATACAGTGCAACTTCTGTGGCACTTACACATTCCTTGAAGAATAAATCAGAAATTTAGAAATACTTAAATCGGAAATTGGTGCTGAATATTTTTACACTGACCTAATGACGGCTCGATCAATCATTGGAGCCTGATTTCGGAGCAGTTACCGTATGTTCTCGGCCTACATGATGGATTTTTTTCCCTCAAAAATTAAGCAGCAATTGCAGTATAATTGGGCTACATCTCAACAACAGGCTGGAAAGTAAACAAACTGCTCCAAAACAAACATCAGCGACTATAAATACCTCCAAGTTACAGCATGTAAGCTGACAGGCCTGCTGACCCCACCTCGCAAGAGGAACAATGTTTCCCGGTCAGTTTGCAGGTAGGCTGAGGAAGGGCGCAAGGAGGATTAATTTTGGAAACTACAGGGGGAAACGAGAGAGCAAGTGGAGAGCTCGGCGGCTCGGAGACTTACTCAAGAGTGATCGATCCACAAACTGGAGCATCCATTTTATGGGCGGCATGGTGGCACAGTGGTTAGCACGGTTGCCTTGCAGCGCCTGGGACCCGGGTTCGATTCCGGCCTCGGATCGCTGTCGGTGTGGAGTCTGCACATTCTCTCCTCGTGTCTGCGTGGGTTCCCTTCCGGTGCTCCGGTTTCTTCCCACACTCCAAAGATGTGCGGGTTAGGTTGATTGGCCATGCTAAAATTGGCCCTTAAGTGTCAGGGGGATTAGCAGGGTAAATATGTGGGGTTACGGGGATAGGGCCTGGGTGGGATTGTGGTCAGTGCAGACTCAATGGGCCAAATGGCCTCCTTCTGCACTGTAGGGATTGTATGATTGTGTGTATGATTTCTGGCTGCTCTCCTGCCTTTTCACAAAGGGACAGATGCAGCCACTGTTGGTCCAGAAGGAGAATCGGAGAGCGAAGGAGATTTTATTCAGGTTGACGGATTTGTCCGTCGGAGATGATCACCATCTTGCTCTTCCTAAGGACCTTGGTCTCGCTAGGAAACCATGGCTGTTCAGTATTTCGAGATCCAGGTTGTTCCTGCGGATCTTACCAATTTTCCACCATGAACTGAAAGGAAAGCTTGCTGAATGTTTTTTTGGCAGAGTGTTCCACTAAGCTCCTGGCAATGCCTGAACTGCGATGATAACTTGTCTACAAAATGCATTGTCCTGACACATTTGCGATTTTTCTTTTATTGCATTGGCCTTCGATAAATGTAGAGGTTGCCACGCACTGTTCTATTATCTTCCGGGCTGTATGCAATCCCATCCTCACTGAAGTCAAATCAGAATGATCCATTTTGTAGGAGTCTCACCTTACTGTAGCACTGAGACATTGTCTTCACAGTGTGGTACAACCTTGTCGGAAGGCTTTCCAAAATGAGGCATCAAGGACACTTAAGAGCACAGAGCACATATACCACAACTGGATTCCCTATAGACCGAGAGCATGTGTGGCTTCATGAATGTAGTAAGAAGTCTCACAACACCAGGTTAAAATCCAACAGGTTTATTTGGCAGCAAAAACCACTAGCTTTCGGAGCAGCGAGCTTTTGCTACCAAATAAACCCGTTTGGACTTTAACCTGGTGTTGTGAGACTTCTTACTGTGTTCACCCCAGTCCAACGCCGGCATCTCCACTTCATGAATGTATCCAGTAGCAAGCAACGCCAAGAATGTAACAAAACCAACAGGTAGAGGCCACCAGCTTTTCGAAAGGCATTTCACAGAAGGTGAGTCTCCCAATAACGAGATTGACAGGCTTTAGGCACACCTGGAGAATACATCGTCATGCTAATCGGAAACACATTAGTTCGAGAACTGAACCATCAAGGGAAGGCATACAGATGTTCATTTCTAGAGCCACAGAAGCGGAGGGGACAGACAGCAAATGCACAGAGAGAACACTCAGGAAAGTAGGCAGGCAGATTCCACCATTCGCTCGCCAGTTCTAGCGAGCTGACAAGAAGCAAGAGTGCAGAAACCTTCGTGGAGATAGTTTAAATTATATCTTTGCGAAACCGAGAAGAGACGTTTCACAGAATAACTCCTCAATCGTATTCAGTGTGGTAACTATAAGTTGGCCTTTACTCAAGTTGGACCGAAGGGCCTGTTTCCATGCTGTAAACCTGTATGACTCTACAGATCCATTGAAGTGGATATAGTTTGGGAAGAGGAAAGTCCTGAAAGAGTTCAGATCTCATGAATATACTTTGGATCTAAAAGGGTAATTTCTACATAAGCTGCGAGGGTGTGTTTAGTAGTTCCTAGGCTGCAACTGTCTTAGGTCATTATAGTCCTGTTCATATATATGCAAATTTTCTTTCTTGCAATAAATAGTCTTTAATAAGTGTTATATTATGACTGGGCTGGTTACTTTCTCACTGGCTCTTCCACGTGACTCCTCATACCATTCCCGTAAACAAAACGACACACCACCACAAACCAGTGTTCCAGATTGGGACACCTCGCAGATCACATCAGCCGAGTTCATGACAGTGACAAATAAAACCATGAATTTCCTTCATCTATAACCTGCACCTTCCACTGGAATTGGAGGAGGGCCTGTAACAGTGAAAGAATTCCTGGCATAGGCTACAATGTTGTCCAGACACTGACCAAAAATAAATTTGCTTATTGAAGCTTTCCCAATTGCCTGATTCCCGTTTTGTACTGCATTATCCACAGCCAATGTTTCGTCAGTGCGATTTATCACAATATCTCATGTTATGCGAAATAACTACATAATATTATGAAAATTAATGCCTTGCCGAAGTAATATGGAGGCGAAAGAAGCGTGTGAACATAACAGCAGGATACTAAGCCATTCGGCCCATTAAGCCTGCTTCGCCATTCAAACAGATCATGGCGGAACAGTTACCTCTGCCATTTTCCACACCATCCCCATATCCCTTGATGCCATTGGTATCCAGAAATCTGTCAATTTCTACCATGAACATGCTCAGGGATTGAGTTTCCACAGCCCTCTGGGGCAGAGAATCCCAAAACTCCGACTTTATTAACTCTACACAACATTTTGAGGTGAAAGTTGATTTATTAGCATCACAAGTAGGCTTACATTAACACGGCAATGAAGTTACTGTGAAAATCCCCTAGTCACCACACGCCTGTTCGGGTACACTGAGGGAGAATTTAGCACAGCCAATGCACCTAACCTCCCTAACTCCGTAACCCCACATATTTACCCCACTAATCCCTACACATCCTGGGACACTAAGCGGCAATTTAGCATGACCATGTACCTAACCCGCACATCTTTGGACTGTGGGAGGAAGCCGGAGCACCCGGAGGAAATCCATGCAGACACGGGGAGAATGTGCAAATTCCACACAGTCACCCAAGCCAGGAATCGAACCCGGGTCCCTAGTGCTGTGAGGGAGCAGTAGGGTTATGGACTGTGGGAGGAAACCGGAGCACCCAGAGGAAACCCACGCAGACACGGGGAGAACATGCAGACTCCACAAAGACAGTGACCCAAGCCGGGAATCAAACCTGGGTTCCTGGCGCTGTGAGGCAGCAGTGCTAACCACTGCGCCACCGTGCCGCCGAGGTTTTTGGACACCTTAAAGGTGACTAGAACAAACATAAAGAAATTAAGTTCTAAATGATCGATTTTGTGTTAAAAATGAGTGCATCTATTTTTGTACCATGTTATTTGTTCTCCTTGTACCTCTGTTTCTCACTCAGTACACCACACACGACCCCCAAGCAGAGGATGTTGTGGCCCTGTCATAGAAGTAGCAGCTGGGAAAAGAGACAGATTAGCAGAGGGATCATTCATATACGGACACAGTAGCATTCACACTCGGTACTGTCTGCATTGGGACAAGGATGTCTTGTAACCGGGGGAATTAGCTCAAATGGTAGAGCGCTTGCTTTGCATGTGAGAGGTAGTGGGATCTATTCCCACTTTGACTTTAGGGCAGCACAGTGGTTAGCACTGCTGCCTCACAGCACTCGGGACCCGGGTTCAATTTCCGGCTTGGGTCACTGTCTGTGAGGAGTTTGCACGTTCTCCCCGTGTCTGCGTAGGTTTCCTCTGGGTGCTCCAGTTTCCTCCCACAGTCCAAAGATGTGCAGGTTAGGTAAATGGCTATGGTCATGGATTAGTAGGGGTTACGGGGTTGAGGGGGGGGGGGGGGGTGTGGAGTCAGTACAGACCCGATGAGCTAAATGGCCTCCTTCTGCACTGTAGGGATTCTATGATTCTAACCAGCTACTCGCATTTGGAGCAATTTTCTAACTATAGGGATCACCCCCAACCCCATCCCTAGCATTGTTCTGCAAAAAGATTAAATTGTTGAAGGCAAACAAGGAACCAGCTGAAATTAGTCGGCACTGATTCACTCGCTTAACTTTGTGAGATACCTTCAGCCCCTCTCTGAAATTTGCGATTTGTTTCCACTGAGGGCTGCATGAAGCAGCTCACCTTACAGACAGCATGAACAAGCGTGGGCAGTAAAACATGGATCTTCCAGCTGACTTTGTAGGTTAATGATGATTAGGGAATCTGGGCCTTTCGAGGGAGGAGCTGCTTTTCAACTCTAGAACCAATCACAGCATTCAACTGGAATTAAACAGAATCCAGTACATTTCTTACTCGACACTGAAACACATTCCCAGCAGAGATCACTCAGTAATTTTGTTTTATTTCTTCACAGGGTGCGAACATTAGCGGCAAGTACAGCAGTTAATTGCCCAGCCCCAATTGCCCTTGAGCAGGTGAAGGAGATCCGCCTTCTTAAGCCGCTGGAATCCGTGTGCTGTGGGTACACCCGCAGTGCTTTAGGAAGGAGTTCCAGGATTTTGACCCAGTAAAACATGTGAAAATCCCCTCGTCGCCACACTCCGGCGCCTGTTGGAGGCGCAGCGACAGTCCATTCCAGGTGGCACCGTGGCACAGTGGTTAGCACTGCTGCCTCACAGTGCCAGGGACCGGGGTTCGATTCCCGGCCTCGGGTAACTGTCTGTGTGGAGTCTGCACATCCTCCCCGTGTCTGTGTGGGTTTCCTCCGGGTGCTCGGGTTTCCTCCCACACTCCAAAGATGTACGGGTTAGGTTGGTTGGCAATGCTAAATTGCCCCTTAGTGTCAGAGGGATTAGCAGGGTAAGTATGTGGGGTTAGGGTTAGGGACCCAGGTTCAATTCCCAGCTTGTCTGTGCAGCATCTTTCCGTTCTGCATGGGTTTCCTCCGGGTACTCAGGTTTCCTCCCACAGTCCGAAAGACGTGCTGGTTAGGTGCATTGGCCGTGCTAAATTCTCCCTCAGTGTACCCAAACAGGCGCCGGAGTGTGGCGACGAGGGGATTTTCACAGTAACTTCATTACAGTGTTAATGTAAGCTGACTTGTGACACTAATAAATAAACTTTAAACTTAAACTATGATGGAGGTAGCAGGTAGCACCAATGCATTGTGGGAGGGGGAAGCAAGAAAGAACCCTTAAGGCCCTCAGGGTGGTATAAATGTAGTATTTAGCAAACATATCATTGCTGACAATGAATCAGGGATAACCTGAGCTGGTCTGTCACCTTGGGAGGTACTAGCCCTTTGACACCGCTGTGTCAACACGTTGCAAGGTCTAGATCTCTGGCACCGATGTTCACTGAGACTAATCAGGCAACGATAAAGTACTTATGGTACTGCACCAAAGTCCCTCAGGCTAGACAACTGTACATGGAGGAGCAAGGTTTAAAATTTATTTATTAGCATCACAAGTAGGCTTACATTAACACTGCAATGAAGTTACTGGCCACACTCTGGTGCCTGTTCGGGTACACTGAGGGAGAATTTAGCACGGCCAATGCACCTAACCAGCACGTCTTTCGGACTGTGGGAAGAAACCGGAGCACCCGGTTGAAACCCACGCAGACACGGGGAGAACGTGCAGACCACTTTGGAGGAATTAAATGAAGCAACCCATTCCCTAAGGCTCCCCAAAGATGAGCTACTTTACAGCTCAAGCCTCTCTTCCCAATTGAATTCATGAGCTTTAAGGAAAAAGCTGCCGAGAACTGTGAACCGTAAGTAAAATGGAGCCATAAAAAGAGATTTCGCCTGCTGCACGTGTCAAACTATGACAAATGTACTGACAATCTCACATTCCTAAATTCCTTTAGGTAGAAAGCTTGAATCATGTGTCTACATTTCTGGCATAAATCATTGTTAGGACAGAACAGTCAGGAGTGAATCACTTTGTTTTTTTATATAAATGTGAAAATACTGGAAATTCCAAACATTCCTGTGTCCTATTTATAGAAATACCAGGATATGAAAAATATGTCAGTCTCAATCACATCTTTACTTATTATGTTTTTTTCACTCACAAGCAAGTTGCATTATTATTGCGCTTAAAGGAAGGTCTATGACTATAAATCCAATCACCTCCGGATGTTACTATTTGTTCAGGCATCATTTAAACAGACCTCAGCAACCCAAAATGGATCCCACAAGAAGCACTGATCAATGGTGTAAATAAAACATTCTTCTTTTTAAAATAATTCAGACCCGCACTCCTAGCCCACAGTCCATCCACCTCCTGCAACATGGTGGGGAGCTGAAAATGCACTTCCTGTCAGCCATATTGGGAACTTAGCAATCCAGTTGGCCATCGATAAAGAAGTGGTGGCTGGTTGAATTTCCGGGACAGATCTTTCACGCCCACAGTAATTCCATTTCTAGTTAGAACATAGAACATAGAACATTACAGCGCAGTACAGGCCCTTCGGCCCTCGATGTTGCGCCGACCAGTGGAACCAATCTAAAGCCCCTCTAATCTACACTATTCCATGTTGCGCAATGTTGCGCATGTTGTGCGCAATGGTCTGCTTTCAGGCATTTAGGCCAGAAAAGCTTAAGTTTTAGTGTCACAAGTAGGCCTACATTGCAATGAAGTTACTGTGAAAACCTCCTAGTTGCCACATTCCAGCACCTGTTTGGGTACGCTAACTGAGAATTTAGCATGGCCAATGCACCCAACTAGCACGTCTTTCAGACTGTGGGAGGAAACCAGAGCACCCGGAGGAAGCCCACGCAGACACGGGGGGAATGTGCAAACTCCACACAGACCGTGACCCAAGCCGGGAATTGAACCCGGGTCCCTGGCGCTCTGAGGCAGCAGTGCTAACCACTGTGCCACCGTGCTGCCCCTGAATAGCAAGAATCCTGAATGTTAGTGTTCGGATTTACAGCTAATGCAACCACCACAATTGAGATTTTTTTTTTAAATCCCAGAAGCATTCTGGAAATTCTGCCAACTCCACATGCTCAGAATACAAGATACGTGGTTAAAAGTTCTGATGGCTGAGGTGAAAATCTCCACTAAAAGTTCAGGATGTTGAACTACAGTAAGGCATTGAAGTAAAAACCTCAATGAAGAAATTAGAAAGCACCAAAGACATTGCAGTAGGTAAGTTCGATTATACATTTCATTGTAGGGTGGTGGATACAATTTGGTAACCTGAAGAAGTCTCCGTAGTCACTCAGATTAGCTGTAAGACTTTATTGACTCTTAGTACTATTTACAAATATACAATATAAAAGGTACAATCTAGGGACTGTCTCCATGCTTGCTGCAACACACGGCTCTATCCAACACACAACTGACCCCAGATGCAGGTCATGTGCTCTCTTACATCACTATGTGGGCATTACTTTACTCAATCCCACATTAACCCTACAAGTGCCAGGCCCTTATACTACACTTCTATGGAATATGACTTTTTTTTAACATTTTGTGTTTAAAGCTTGATTTTCGACATTAGAAATATCAACCACTGAAAGGGAAAAAAAATGGTTTGATTAGTTATCAACAAGTTATGATGGTGAAATGTTTACATGGTTCATCCACTTTGAATTGTTGACATGTTTTGATAAGAGTTTTCTCCCTCCCTCTCCTGAAGGCATTGACTCTTTGTTGGGATATGCTATTATGTGGCGACAGTTAGCTACTTTTCAGTACCTTGCTTGTCGATGATCCACCTCACTGACCATCATTAAGTCTTCAACTGGAAGAGATTTGGAGCTGAACCAGATCCTTTCTTAACCTGACATTCACATGTTGGCTATGTGCTTAACACTGGAAGTCACAGTAAGAAGTCTCACAACACCAGGTTAAAGTCCAACAGGTTTATTTGGTAGCATGAGCTTTCGGAGCGCTGCTCCTTCATCAGACTCACCACATCCAGGCAGTCACACTGCTTGTAAGGGACTTCCATAAGCTTCACCATTGACATTGGGTGTGAACACTTTTGGGATTGATAAAGAAAGCTGAGGTGCAAGTGGACCAGCTCTCGAGAACAAACAGTCCAGATACATCCCACTGCTAATGTAGAGGATTAACTCCAGCCAAGAGTTTAAAGTTTATTTATTAGTGTCACAAGTAGGCTTACATTAACACTGCAATGTATTGTGAAAATCTCCCTAGTCGCCACACTCTGGCGCCTGTTCGGGTACACTGAAGGAGAATTTAGCATGGCCAATGCACCTAACCAGTGCATCTTTTGGACTGTGGAAGGAAGCCGGAGCACCTGGAGGAAACCCACGCAGACACGGGGAGAATGTACAGACTCTGCACAGACAGTGACCCAAGCCAGGAATCGAACCAGATCCCCGGCGCTGTGAGGCCGCACTGTGCCCCTGTGCCGAGACATAGGAACAGGAGGAGGCCATTCAGCCCTCAAGCAATACGAAAATGGCAGATCAAACACTGCAATGCCTTTTATCCACACTATCCCTCGCTTTCATGTCCAGTCTATTGACCTGCACAGTATTGAACTATACTGAGTTCAGCTCCAAGAACAAAGTTTCCTCTGTGACCCGCCAAACACCCAAACTGCAACACCCAGAACTCCCACATTGCTATAGCTGCTTATTTTCAATCATCAAACAGTCGTGTGTTTGAAAAGAAATGAGAGAATACAGCGATAAAGGCAAAATACTGCCGATGCTGGAATCTGAAACAAAAACAGAAAATGTTGGAAATCCTCAGCCGGTCTAACAGCATCTGTGGAGAGAGAATAGAGCCAACATTTTGAGTCTGGATGACCCACGAAACGTTGGCTCTATTCTCTCTCCACAGATGCTGTCAAACCTGCTGAGATTTTCCACCATTTTCTGTTTTTGTTATAGAATACTGTTCATCAGCCACATTGCTAAGTACACCCACGTCAAGGGTGGAATTTAATCCAGGTGAGGAATGGAGTGTAGGGGGTCCTTGCTCTTCTAGCTTCCAGTGTGGCAACTCTCCCATCCACCACAGGTTCAATACCAGTGGAGGTGGGAAAAGGCCTTTGAGTGGACACTAATGACCCAGTTAATGGCCTCAATTGGAGTTGGGGCGGTAAGGTCGCCCACAAGTCTTCCCCTCTGGACTTAATTGGGCAGCAACGGGCAAGCGGCAGAATGCCCACCCAGCATCCTCCCACCCAATTAACTTCTCCTCGTCCCCAAACATGTCCCATTCGAGGACATTAAATTCTTCCCCAACGTTTTGTCAGATAGTTATGCCAAGTTCAAACAGCTTTCCTCTAAAAAAGCCACCTATCAGCCACAGTTAGGAGATTACGACAGCCACCCTTTGCTGTTGCCCTCCTTCTCCCTCACACACAAGGTGACGTCTCTGCTCTTAGTCATATTCCTTATCCTGACAATTCAGTTGTCACAGGATTAAGAGAGATTAATCATGATTGATGAGGAGTTCCGCAGTGAGGATGCACCCCGCAACCTCTGCTGTTCAGGGTCTTTCACTCAGGTGGTGAATTGAGACTGAAAGGTTGGTGTATGCACAAATAATTAAATGCACCATAAAACTGCAGGGAAAAGCAAACAGCCAAATGTTGGTACTGAGCGAGAAGCTTTGCGGAGATTTCCATGGGTAGCACGATGGCACAGTGGTCAGCACTGCAGCCTCACAGCACAGGGACCCGGGTTCGATTCCCAGCTTGGACCACTGTCTGTGGCTGCACATTCTCCCCATGTCTGTGTGAGTTTCCTCCCACAGTCCAAAGATGTGTGGGTTAGGTGGATTGGCCATGCTAAATTCTCCCTCAGTGTACCCAAACAGGAGTGTGGCGACTAGGGGGTTTTCACAGTAACTTCATTGCAGTGTTAATGTATGCCTACTTGTGACACTAATAAATAAAGTTTCAACAAACAACTTTAAACTCAGCAAGTTTCAGATTGGGGTGGATTGTAATCACGGCAGTGGGACGATTGGGTTTGTTGGCCAAATGACCTGGTTCCTTTCCAAATACAAATCAATTCTGTTGATTGTTTTGCATCTCACAAAAAATTGGGAGAGTCCATCATGAATCCAAACGCAAAAATATCTTTCCTTTATTAAAGGCAGAAGAATGAATTTTCACCGTCGCTGCTTGGATTGTTATTTAACTGGGTGGATTGTGCGCCAACGTAGAACCCAACCTATTCCAGGTGGGTTCTAGAATGGCCGGCTGATGGCACCACCAGCTTACTGCCCAGGAGGTAAGATTGACCGGGACAAATGTTCTAGTGAAGGACAGGCACCTGAAGCACTACCTTACCTTTTGCATTCAGACACTGACAACCACTTCTGACATTTTATCATAGAATCCTTACAGTACAGAAGGAGACCATTCGGCCCATCTAGTCTACACCGACTCTCCAATAGAGCTTCTTACCCAGACCCTATCCCTGTAACCCCACACATTCGTCATGGCTAATCCATCTAACCTACATATCTTGGGGCACTAAGGGGCAAACTGGCATGGCCAATCCACCTAACACACACATCTTTGGGAGAAAAACAGGAGCACTCAGAGGAACACCACGCAGACACGGGGGGACATGCAGACTCCACACAGGCAGTGAACCAAGGCTGGAATCGAACGTGGATCCCTGGCGCTGTGAGCCAGCAGTGCTAACCACTGTGCCACCATGCTTTTCTTCCAATTTGTTAACTCGGACAAATGAGGTACACGCTACCGAGGAGCCAACACTCGGAAAACAGGCTGCGGTTAAGCCAGGTGATTGTAATAGTTTACTGTGTAACTCACTGAACAGACATCTAATGATAGACTGTGTCACTTTTATGAGGCTTTATTCAGTATGCCCAAATATTTAACTGCCTGAGCTAACAACTGATAAAATACTTAAATTAAGCAAATGAATCATTTTTAGTATTCCAGGTTACTTTGACTTTTAGAAGGTATTATCTTTACACCACTGGCCTATGAAAGAGGCTATTTTTCTTTGTGTGGATGATAATCTTTCCTTTTATTGGACCATAACTAATAATAATCATGAGTATAGATAATAGGGCACAATAGCTCACCAGTGACTCAACTGCTAAAGGCAGTTGCAACTGTGGAACTCAGCCGTAACACAAGATCAGGCTGAGGTCCACCTTTCCTTTTACAACATCAGAAAATGCTGGGAAATCTCAGCAGGTCTGATGGCATCTGTGGAGAGAGAATAGAGCCAATTCGAGTCCCAAAACCTTGGCTCTATTCTCTCTCAGTAAGAAGTTTAACAACACCAGGTTAAAGTCCAACAGGTTTATTTGGTAGCAAAAGCTACAAGCTTTCGGAGCCTTAAGCTCCTTCTTCAGGTGAGTGGGAATTCTGTTCACAAACAGGGCATATAAAGACACAAACTCAATTTGAGTTTGTGCTACCTGAAGAAGGAGCTTAAGGCTCCGAAAGCTTGTAGCTTTTGCTACCAAATAAACCTGTTGGACTTTAACCTGGTGTTGTTAAACTTCTTACTGTGTTTACCCCAGTCCAACGCCGGCATCTCCAAATCTATTCTCTCTCTACAGATGCTACCAGACCTGCTGAGATTTTCCAGCATTTTCTGATTTTGTTTCAGTTTCCAGCATCCGCAGTATTTTGCTTTTAT
Organism: Mustelus asterias; assembly: GCF_964213995.1. Lineage (NCBI taxonomy): Eukaryota > Metazoa > Chordata > Chondrichthyes > Carcharhiniformes > Triakidae > Mustelus > Mustelus asterias. The sequence continues at coordinate 103,747,724 of NC_135810.1, read as the reverse complement.
CCACTTTTTGCTTGCGGATGGGGATATACAATTGCCCCCAGCACTCAAAACAGGGAGAAGGAAAGGAATTAGTTTGGCTCGCACATTCACCATGGCTAATCCATCTAACCTACATATCTTGGGACACTAAGGGACAAACTGGCATGGCTAATCCACCTAATCCGCACATCTTTGCAGTGTGGGTGGAAACCGGAGCACCCGGAGGAAACCAACGCAAACGCGGGGAGAACGTGCAAACTCCACACAGGCAATGGCCCACCCGCAATCCCTGCTGGAAAGTGCACAGTTGTAGACATTGAATGGGGACATCCCATGCACCCCCACCCCCACCTCTATCAAGGCTCACAACTCAATAATGGGCACTTGCCCACCATACTGGATCATTGTGTCCGCTTGTGAGAGACTGTACCCACGGATGAAGCAGCAACTTCAGAAAAGCAAAAGTGAGAAAATCAGAAAACGAGAAAGAAAAATCAATGACCGATTCAGGAAAAAGTTAGAGGATGCAACGTTAGCGCCCGCTCACGCCACGCTCCCCGCTGCAGCGGGATTGGCGACAAGCCAAATCTCCGTTCACTGCAGCGGGATGGGAAAAGCACGCTGGCGTCAACGGGTCAGAAAACCCTGACCAAAACATTTCCCAAATCTCTGGTTTAGTTCACTTGAAGCTGGCTTCTGCTTTGCCAGAGTTAAAATGATGTGGAGTTGCCAGCGTTGGACTGGGGTAGGCACAGTAAGTAGTCTTGTGCTACCAAATAAACCTATTGGACTTTAACCTGGTGTTGCGAGGCTACTTGCTAGAGTTAAAATGGCATTCTATGATCTCGAGCAATGAGAAACAAGACATATGGCTCATTCAGATAACACTCCCCCAACCCCCGCGTTCGAGCTCTGTAGTTGTAACCACAAGAAGTTAACGTGTATGGTGTATGGAGTTAAATCTTTTTTAGGCTGACGGATCAAGATGAATTATACACCATATAATCCCCATTTGATGCAGCAAGAGATAGGACATGCAATCCATCAGGCAGTTTGTATTGCAGCTCCGAAATACGGCATAGACTGGGCTATTAACAGCTGCTTCCACGTGTCGGACTCCGCTGCTTCTCTGAAATACAACCTACCTCCTGACTCCCCAAAGCCTGTCCGCCATCTACAAGGCACGAGTAAGGAGTGTGATGGAATATTCTCTACTTGCCTGGATGAGTGCAGCTCCAGCAACACTCAAGAAACTCGACATCATCCAGGATAAAGCAACATGTTTAATTCACACCCCATTCACCACCCTAAACATTCAGTTTATTTAGATATTCAAATTGGTATCCTGGAACATCAATTGGATCCAGCTGCTAACCCCGCCCCTACAAACATTTCTTCAGCAGTTCAAGGAATCAAATGCAAGTATTCCTTTGTTTTTGTGAATCACTTATCCAGAGCTCCACAGACCAGCCTGAGTTATGGGTCCCCCTACTGCACAGAAATTGGGAAACCGTTCCCACCCCAATGGAGCCACCAATTTCTGGCCTCAAAGTTTGGGTAGGAGGACTGATAATGCGGGTTCAATTCCAGCCTCGGGTCACTGTCTGCGTGGAATTTGCACGTTCTCCCCTGGTCTGCGTGGGTTTCCTCCGGGTGCTCCGGCTTCCTCCCACAGTCCAAAGATATGCGGGTTAGGTGGATTGGCCATGCTAAATTGCCCCTTAGTGTCCTGAGATTTGTAGATTTGGTGTATTGAGGGTGGGAAATGTATTGAGTTACAGGGATAGGTTGGGGAGAGGGCCTGGATAAGACACTCTATCAGAGAGTCAGTGCAGACTCGATGGGCCGAATGGCCTCTTTTGCATTGTAGGGATTCTATGATTCTATTCTATGATTCTGAGAAGCAAGGTGGACAATCTCAGGCAGGCGCCTCGTCAGTGGGAAGCCTGGCCCTCAATATGTATTGAGTCTTCCACCAGAGCTATTGGACAACTAATCAGCATGTTCATCCGTGCAGCCAGCCAGAGCCCACGTGGAGTGGGGGTAGGAATGTGGCACGGATGGAACAGCTCAGTAATTCTTCATCTTTGAAGTAAGTACACTTTTCTTTCTTTAAATTCATTATTGGGATGTGAGTATTGCTGGCAAGGACAGCTTTTTATTGCCCCCCCCTCGCCCTCGCTAATTACTCCAAGGAAGATGACAGTGAGCCACTTTCTTGAACCACTGCAGTCCACCCGGTGCAAGGACACCAACTGTACTGTGAGGAAGGAAGGACATTCAATGAAAGAATGGCAATATCGTTCCAAGTCAAGATTATTTGGAACTTGGAGGGGAACTTGCAGGTGTTGGTGTTCCCATGCATCCACAATCCTTATTCTTCTCACTGATAGAGTTCTCGGGTTTAGGAGGTGCTGTTAAAGGAGGCTTGACGATTTACTGAAGGTGCAACTTCCATATGGTACATACTGCTGCCACTGTGCACTGGTGGTGGAGGGAGTGCATGCTGAAAGTGGTTGAATGGGGTGTTCATCAAGCGGCTCCTTTGTCCTGGATATTTTTGAGCTTCTTTAATGTTGTCGAAGCTACACTAATCCAGACCAGTAGAGAGTAATCCATCACACTCCTAACTGTGCCTTGTTGATGGTGGACAGGCTTTGAGGAGTCAGGAGGTGAATTACTCTCTGCCGAATTCCCAGCCTCTTACCTGCTCTTGTTGCCACAGTATTTATATAGCTAGTCCAGTTCAGTTTCTAGTCAGTGGTAACCCCAGGATTTTGAGAGTGGGGATTCAGTGTTGGTAAGGCCATTGAATGACGAAGGGAGATGGTTAGATTCTCTCTTGTTGGAGATGGTCAATGCCTGGCACTAGTGTGGTGCGAATATTACCTGCCACTTATTAACCAAAGCCTGAATCGAGCCAGATCTTGCTGCATATGAACATAAACTGCTGCAGCTGCCGAATGGTGCTGAACATTGTGCAATCATCAGCAAACATCCTCACCTTATTTTGGAGAAAATATGATGAATGGAGATGGCTGGGACTAGGACACTCCCCAGGGAAACTCTTGCAGTGATATCCTGGGAATGAGATGCTTGATCTCCAACAATCACATCCAAGTTCTTTTGTGTCCGGTTCCCACTGACTTCCATTTTGCCAAGAAGCCTTTGTGTTGATTGGTCAAATATGGCCTTGATGTCAAGGGCAGTGACTTAACTGGGCATTTTAAAAAGTAGAATTTGGTGAGGAAGGTCAGGGAAAAACCATTAACTCATTCTTCTCCCCCGCTGCCAGATTCCGAAGATAGATTTATGGAGGATAAAGATATGGGAAGTCACCTTTAGCCATCTGAGGTAGTGCAGCATTCACGTCCATCACTAAACCAACATGAAGAAAAGATTGTTGCACCTGGCCTACTGTTAATGGTTTAATGTGCTACAGAGGGTCTGCGTTCTTTATACATGCTGGCTGTTACGCATAGAGGGAATTTCCTTTTGTTGCGTGGTTAAATTATATTCTGAAAAAGGAGGGCAGTAAAGCTAGTTTTGATAGCCAGGGATCTCAACACAAAGTCATAGCATCATCAAATCCTACAGTGCAGGAGGCCATTCAGCCCATCGAGTCTGCACCGATCACAATCCTATCCCCATAACCCCATGCATTTACTCTAGCTAGTTCCCCTGACACTAAGAGGCAATTTAGCATGGCCGATGAACTTATCCACACAAGGAAAAATTCAAAGGAAAAATGTATCGGATGGAAGTTTGGATAAAGTAAACTAATTGCTTGTTATTGCAACACTTTGGCATTCACTTTGGGATGTCAACTACGACTGTCATCAATTTTTTACAGATGCACCATAGAAAGCATTCTTTCTGGTTGTATCAAAGCTTGGTATGGCTCCTGCTCCGACCAAGACCACAAGAAACTACAAAGGGTTGTGAACGTAGCCCAGTCCATCACACAAACCAGCCTCCCATCCATTGACTCTGTCTACACTTCCCGCTGCTTCGGCAAAGCAGCCAGCATAATCAAGGACCCCACGCACCCCGGACATACTCCCTTCCACCTTCTTCCGTCAGGGAAATGATACAACATTCTGAGAACGCGCACCAACCGACTCAAGAACAGCTTCTTCCCTGCTGCCGTCAGACTTTTGAATGGACTTAGCTTGCATTAAGTTGATCTTTCTCTACACCCTAGCTATGACTGTAACACTACATTCTACACTTTCTTTCTCCCCTATGTACCCTATGAACGGTATGCGTTGTCTGTATAGCGTGCAAGAAACAATACTTTTCACTGTATCCCAACACATGTGACAATAAATCAAATCAAATCATCACTTGCATTTAGTGCCGGTGGACAGTCCTGCCCCAGTTTATGACCAAGCAAGATATAGATATTGCAGGGAGCACTGAGACAGGCAAAAGCTTCACAAACAAACCAGGAATCTGATGCAAGGAGCCACGTGGAAAAATCGGCAACTCCTAATCAGTTTTGTTTCCCCCCCTCCTACATTTAAGTAATGGCATTACAAGCCTTTGAAATCGAATGGTTAACACTTGCATGTTAGCTTTCGAGAACATGGTAAGCTAATATAGAGAGTAATCTGACACCAAAAGAACTCCTCCAACTTCTGTAACAGCAATCGGCCTTTTCAGCCAGAGGGGGGGGGGGGGGGGGTGAACGCAGCTCCAGCAGGTTTTGCTTGAATGTTGTGAATACATCTCAATCTGTCCTCTGTGTACCTACCCCCTCCACTCCGGGTTGCCCCTGGTCTCACAGCCTCTCTCTTCCACCACTGGAGGTCAGTCTTTCAACCGGCACCTCCCTCCCTACCCTCCAACACCCCCTTCCAAAAATCACACCGCCCCAGTATCTGTCTCCCTACTCCCTGTCTCCTTAAGAAGAAATGGAGAGTCTGACAATGTCATCAGTTCTTCCACTGAATCCCGCTTCTTCCTGCTTTGCAGCCACCACATTCCACCCCCCCCCCCTTCCCCCGCCCACCCTCACTCCCCATTGTAAAGTTTTGAGATATTCTTCAGCCTAAGAATCAAGAGTTGAATGAAGATTCCGCCCCCCGCCACCCCCCGAAACAAAGGAGCAAAATAAAAAGAAGGTTTGATTCAGAACGAGTGTTGCTTTGGAACACTGAGAAAGGGAGATTAGTTGGCAGAGACTGGACAAAAGCATCACTCGCTGAAAGGTACTGGCTCATGGAGCTGTCCGTCATTCTCACAGAACGCAGCCACCAAGATCCTGCTCCAGCCATCCTCCAGATGGAAATGCCACACATGCTGTTAACATGATTTTCCGTCTTGTCATGTTGGTGCTTCTTACTTTGTGTGCAGACCACATCAAAGACATCTGCTTCTTCATAGATTCACAGAGCAAGCAGAAATGCTGTACGCCACCAGGATTTCTTACAGACTGTTGCAAGGACTGCAGAATCAGTATCTATCCTCTTTTGAACCATGGACTATCGAATAACTTTTAGCACTTTTGACTAGTAATTGAAGGTCGCACTTGGCATGACACCCGGGGCCAGAGTTTGTTACGGGCAGGGTACCCGCTGGTGTCGGGATTTGACAGGGCCCACTTAAGTGTGTATATGCTCACTGTATTTCTGGTAGTGGTATAACCATTCTGACGGTCTGTGAGAAGCCATTGCTATGCATGGTTCGCAAGATCAGGCCAGTGGCTGGTCCCTGTTCTCTTGGCATATTTAGCCTTTGGCCTAGGGTGGCACAGTGGTTTGCACGGCTGCCTCACAGCACCAGGGACCCAGGTTCAATTCCGGCCTTGTCTGTGTGGAGTTTGTACATTCTCCCTGTGTCTGTGTGGGTTTCCTCCGGGTGCTCCGGTTTCCTCCCACAGTCCAAAGATGTGCAGGTTAGGTGGATTGGTCATGCTCATGTCCTCTGGGACATCTTTAGTGTCCCAAGATGTGTAGGTTAGGTGGATTAGCCGTGGTAACGCGCAGGGTTATGGGGTTCGGGCTGGGGCGGCCGTGGGGTGGAACTGGGTAAGATGCTCTTTTGGCGTGTCAGTGCAGACTTAATGGGCTGAATGGCCTCCTTCTGCACTGTGTGGATTTTATGGTTCATCAATGTCCTGAGGGAAGGAAATCTGCCACCCTTACCTGATCTGGCCTACATGTGGCTCCAGACTCATAGCGATATGGTTGATTCTTAACCCTCTGAAATGGGGCGGCAAGCCATTCAGCTCAAAGGCGATTAGGGGTGGGCAACTAACGCTGCCCTAGCCAACGATGCCCATCTCCATTGAAAATATACAGTTTGTAACAATGTATTGCAATGTGAATGCGGAGGCATTCAGCAAGCTGGTGTTTTCCCAAAGATCAGAGCAGAGTGGTGCAATCCAAACAGGAACTCATGAATTCCCACATTTAAGCACACATCTGCCCCTCATCTGGACTTGCTGTACCAATCAAACAAATAACAGCGAGCGGCAGACGCCTTTTACAACGGCAAGTCACATAGCGGCTGGGAGTTTATTAATCCTCTCTTCTTCATCCCTCCTCTCCTGCAGGGAGCAACTCACTGCCATTGCTGACTTCCCAATCGCTTCAACAACATCAGTAGGCCATTCACCGGATGAGGTAGCCCAGTCCTCACTCAATGTCCCGTACACACAGATGCTTCAGCAGACGTCATGGCAGTAGAAGGGCGGCACAGTGTTATAGTGGTAAGCACTACAGTTTCACAGCACCAGGGACGCAGGTTCGATTCCCGACTTGGGTGTGTGTGAAGTCCATGCATTCTCCCCGTGTCTGCATGGGTTTCCTCCGGGTGCTCCGGTTTCTTCCCACAGTCTGAAAGATGTGCTGGTTAGATGCATTGGCCCTGCTAAATTCTCCCTCAGTGTATCCGAACAGGCGCCGGAGTGTTGCGACTAGGGGATTTTCACAGTCATTTTGTTGCTGTGTTAATGTAAGCCTACTTGTGACAAATAAATAAACTTTAATTTACTTTAGTAGTTAGGAGGGCCTATGGGAGTTTGGTCTTCCTAAATAGAAGAATGGAATACAAAAAGCAGGGAGGTTACACTGAACCTTTCTAAAGCTCTGGTTAGGTCACCCCCAGAGTACTGGCCGCCACACTGTAAGAATGACTTCAGGGTTGTTGAGAGGGTGCAAGAGGAGATTTACCAAATGGTTGCAGGGATGAGGGATTTTAGCGTCAAGGTTAGGTTGGAGAAGCCGGGGTTGTTCTTCTTGGAGCAGAGGAAATTGAGGGGAGTTTTCAATGTCTTTCTGGTGGCACGGTGGCACAGTGGCTAGCACTGCTGCCTCACAGCGCCAGAAACCCGGGTTCAATTCCAGCCTCGGGTCACTGTCTGTGTGGAGTTTGAATGTTTCCTCGTGTCTATGTGGGTTTCCTCCAGGTGCTCCCGTACTCCAAAGATGAGCAGGTTAGGTGGATTGGCCGTGCTAAATTGCCCCTTAGTGTCCAAAGATGTGCAGGTTAGGTGGATTGGCCATGCTGAATTGCCCCTTAGTGTCCAAAGATGTGCAGGTTAGTGGGATTAGCGGGGTAAATATGCAGGGTTACGGGGATAGGGCCTGGGTGGGGTGTTTTGTCAGAGAGTCAGTGCAGACTCGATGGGCTGAATGGCCTCCTTCTGCACTGTACGGATTCTATGAATTGATAGTGGTGCACAAGGTCATCATAGGTTTATTTTTTATTTTTTTCTGAGATGTGGATGCTGCTGGCTAGGGTAGCATTTGTTTCCCATCTGTAATTACCTTCAGAAGGTGGTGGCGAGCCGTCTTAAACTTATCCAAGATGTTTAGATATGGCCGAGAAAGAAAAGGTGTTCCCATTGGAATGACAATGCCAAAACATTGAATGTATTCAAGAGCTGGCTGGATGTGGCACTTGCGGCGAATGGGATCAAAGATTATGAGGAGAAAGCAGGATTAGGCAATTGAGTTGGACGATCAGCCATGATCGTGATGAATGGTAGAACAGGCTTGGAGGGCCGAATGGTCTCTTCCTGCTCCTATATTTCTATGATTACAGAGATAGAGCAGGGTAATGGGATTGACTGGATTGCTCTCTAGAGACCCAACATGGACTCAATGGGCCGACTGGCCTCCTTCCGTGTCATAATAATCCCATGACTCTCTGTGACACTCTGGACTAGGTTTCTCACATTCACCTCATGATCTTGCGCCATGTCAGCTTGGCGACATGTGTCTGTCACGAGTAAAATACTGCAGATGTGACAAATCTGAAATAAATACAGAAAATAAAGGCTGAAGCCAGGCAATATCTGAGGAGAGAAAAGCAGAGTTGACGCTTTGGGTCCAGTCCGTATGGTCCAAATCCTTGTTCAGATCTCCACTGCAAATTTCAAGATAACCCAGTCAGACATTATAACTGGATGGATCCACCATTGAAATTCAGAGCGTCATGAAAACAGTCACTGTATCGCAGCGGTAGCACTGACAGATTTATATAAAATGCATAAATAAATAAGCAACGCTCCTTTTGTCACTCCAAAACTACCAGGAATGGATGTGACAACATGGTGCATACCTGCAGCCAAATTAGACTACCGCCCCCACTGATACCTGTGGCTCCAGCCAGAAAGTGTGAGAAGGGTCATCAGTAGGGGTGGCGCGGTGGCACAGTGGTTGGCACTGCTGCCTCACAGCTTCAGGGGCAACTCTGGCCTTGTGTGGAGTTTGCACCTTCTCCCCCGTGTCTGCGTGGGTTTCCTCCGGGTGCTCCAGTTTCCTCCCACAATCCTAAGATGTGTAGGTTAGGTGGATTGGTCAGACTACATTGCCCCTTAGTGTCCCAAGATATGTAGGTTAGGTGGATTAGCCATGCTAAATTGCCCCTCAAGCGTTCAAAGATGTGTAGGTTTGATGGAATTAGCCATGGTAACTGTGTGGGGTTACAGGGATAAAGTGGGGGAGAGGGCCTAGCTTAGATACTCTGTCGGAGAGTCAGTGCAGACCTGATGGGCTGAATGGCCTCTTTCTGCACTGAAGGGATTCTATAATTCAAAACACCCCCATGTAGCAGAGAAAGGCCATGACCCTCAAGAATGACTGCATCCAGTTCACATCATGATTCCTCAGAGCTCTAAGTCAGGTTCATACACTTGAGTTTCAATGATCTCCAGACCACCTGACCGGGCAGTTCAGGCAGTGTTAACTTGCTCTTGACACCAATCTACTGATTTTCTGTCGCACTCAGGTAGGTAAGCGCTCAGGAAGAAGAGTACAGGTTGATATTACCTGCTCAAATCATCAATGCCAAGAAAGGGCCTTGGTAAATTCCTTTACTCATATTTGTCAAACCACGATGCAGTGACCAATTATGTAAAACAATGCCCTCATTTAAAACAGACAGCATCACCTCTGAATTGGCAAGAGTTTTACTTTGAGGGTTACAGGCCCAAGAAGCGAAAGGGAGTAATTTGGAGTGTCGTCGGGTAGAGTGGCTAGAGGAAGTTGGGAAAGCACTGAAGTACAATGTCCATTCTGCTGGGATATCCGGAGCGTTGCAAACATGTTTAAACTAATGCCAGGGCACATCTCAACCTAGCGGCGACACAGCCATGTAAATTGTCATCGACTTCGGCCGGACCAAGAGACCCTGCTGGCGGCCAATGGCGAGCCACCTCTACCGCAGGAAATCCCGCCTCGCAGAAACCGCGTTTTGGAACTCCCGCAAGGACTTCCTGCTCCCACCCCCGAAGATGGGAGCACAAAGTGTCCCCCACCCCCACTGTCTTTAGGAAGTGAGGAGCAGAGAAGCTATTGTTAGAAAGTCATTGCTAACAGCCAGCCGTTGACCCTCCATAGAGGAAACCAGTCAGCACCCACAATGATGTGCGGGTTAGGTGCATTGGCCATGCTTAATTGCCCTTAGTGTCCCCAGATGCATAGGTTAGAGGGATTAGCGGGGTAAATATGTGGCGTTATGGGGATAGGGCCTAGGTGGGATTGTTGTCGGTGCAGACTCGATGGGCTGAATGGCCTCCTTCTCCACGGTAGTGTTTCTATGACAATGTCCTCACATACAGGGGACGATAGCCATCAGCATGTCCTCAGAACATCAACTCTTAGGCACCAAGCGCAGGATTGTGTAAAAATACTCTCCTACAGTCATCCAATTAATTACTGCGTACCCCAGAATGCCATCCCTAAGACCGCTCTCCAGCACAACCTGACATTTTCCATCAAACGCATGTTACCACCGGAGCATTTTGCCAGGCCTGATCCAAAATGACCTTGACTAATGGAGATCCCCAGCAAGTTAAATATTTGCTGGGGAATTATCTGCGCTACCCAACCCCGTGAATCACAACAGGCTGAAAAAGACCCAGTGTACGAGGTTCCTCCAGCAGCACTCTTTCTGAAAAGAAGAGGGAGCAAGAAGGAAATTAAAGCACAACCCATGTCATACTTTGCCTCAAAAGCAGTACTCAGGGCCAGGCTCTTAAAGGAACTTCATTACTGCAAAATCGAAACACTCGCCAAGGTCAAGGTTCATAGTACTTCATTTCACCAACTCCTGCATTCCAGAGAGCTTCTGCCCAGCAGGTTCCCTTCCCCTCACTCTCTACAAGACAAATTGAAGTTATTGGTAGACACGTTGCTAGGTGATCCCAGCTGCTATGGTAACAGTCTTCATGGAATTCGATCCTCGCACAGCCAAGCAAAAATGGGCTGGACTTGAACTTTTTTTGTAAAAAAAAAGTATACTGAACGAGTGATCTGGAGCCAACTTAAATGAAAGGATCTCTTAAAGGGACCTTTTCCATTTTTTGCTAATAAATTTGCACTCTGGCATGCCCAAGAAAAATCAAACGCATCGGGCGGAATTCTCCCATTTTCCTAAAATCCCTACAGTACAGAAGGAAGCCATTCAGCCCATTGAGTCTGTACCGACCACAATCCCACCCAGGCCCTATCCCCGTAACCCCACACATTTACCCTGCTAATCCCCCTGACCCTAAGGGACAATTTATCATGGCCAATCAACCTAACCAGCACATCTTTGGACTGTGGGAGGAAACCGGAGCATCCGGAGGAAACCCACGCAGACGCGGGGAGAAAGTGCAAACTCCACACAGACAGTGACCCAAGGTCGGAATTGAACTTGGGTCCCTGATGCTGTGAGATAGCAATGCTGAAGAGAAGATCTTACTGGCTCATCATGCCGGTTGATCAGCATGGCGAGCTAGTAAGACCGGGCAAGAGGCGAAAAACCAGGCTCGCGTTCAGTTTCTCGCCTCTCGCGATGTTACCGCCCCCTGTTCTGCCTGCAATCAGAAGGGCACGAGGCTAAATTAAACATTCATTAGGTATTTTAAATCTAATTAGTGCGCTCCGGACGCAATCGCCTGAGGCTCACTTTTCCTCATCTGCTCACCGGTAGAGGTCCTCACCAGTAAGGATCACTATGGTCCCCACCAACGGTGAGGTGAGGCCCTCCAAATGGTCGGGAGCAAGGATGGGCAGTGTCCCTTGGGCAGCGGGAGCCTGGCATTGCCAGCCTGGCAATGCCCACTGGGCACCTTGGCACTGCCCACCTGTAACTGGGCTGTGCCAAGGGCTGGGACCTAAGGGGATGGGCAGGGCCTTAAGGGAGTGGAGGCCTGAAGGGGATGTGGGCCCATGACAGGGGGCTGGGGAAGCAGGGGGTGGCTCCATGGGGGGGTTGGTATACTGCATTGGGGCCGGAGATCAGGGGGGTGATTAGCCGGGGGTGGGGGGTGGGGGGGGGGGGGGGGAGGCCAGTGTGATATCCAAGGTGGGTGGGGGGTTACACAGTTGCAATGTGCCAGAGAGCTAACCTGGTACAACCTTTAAAATTTCCCCATGGACCCATTTCCCAAGCTGCCTCTGTGGGGGCTGGTGATAATTCTTCCCCTGGAGTCCAACCCATCATACATAAGCCAGGAGTTATGAATCAAAATGAAATCATGTACAGAAAGCAAAATAAAGATTGGGAAAACAGATGGAATTGATAAGGATAAAAGGAACGGAATAAAAGTAAACTTTACTCGACTAATACCTGGAATTGGCGGGTTTGTTTTATGAGGAAAGGTTGGACAGATTAGGCCTGTGGCCGCTGGAGTTTGGAAGACTAAGAGTCAACTTGATAGAAACATATAAGATCCTGAGGGGTCTTGAGGGGATGTGAAGTGGATGTTTCCTCTTGTGGGAGAGTTCAGAACCAGGGGTCACTTTTTAAAAATAAGGGGTCACCCATTTAAAACAGAAGTGAGGAGAATTCTTTTCTCTCAGTGGGTCTCTGGAACTCTCTTCCTCAAATATTTGTAAGGCAGAGCTAGATAGATTTTTGATTCACAAGGGGGTAGGCAGGGATGTGGAATTGAGGTTATGATCAGATCAACCATGATCTTACTGAATGGGAGAGCAGGTTCAAGGGGCCGAGTGGCCGACTGCTGCTAATTCATACGCTCGCATGTCAGAACAAAAAATGAAATCTCTAACATTAATTAAATTCGAAAGGAAACAGCGTCCACACTTGAAAGATTCAGGGCCAGGCCAGTTGTTTGGTGGTAGTTATATGTGATCACACTGTTAAAAAATTCACTCACATCTGAATACACCAACTTCACCTTTTCTGGGAATTACTGGGTAACCGGTGGGTACGGTTCACAACTGCATGTTCTAACATTGATTTCAATGCTCAGTCTATCGGTAAGGTATTGCCAAAGAACAGCCTGCAGGTAAGCAAAGTAGCTGGGATCACAGCTTCCAGATCTCTATGTTTAACTAGGCATGTGTGACGATACTATGTAAGAAGTTTAACAACACCAGGTTAAAGTCCAACAGGTTTATTTGGTAGCAAAAGCCACACAAGTTTTTGCTTTGGCTTTTGCTACCAAATAAACCTGTTGGACTTTAACCTGGTGTTAGAACAGTACAGCACAGAACAGGCCCTTCGGCCCACGATGTTGTGCCGACCTTCATCTGAAACCAAGATCAAGCTATCCCACTCCCTACCATCCTGGTGTGCTCCATGTGCCTATCCAATAACCGCTTAAATGTTCCTAAAGTGTCTGACTCCACTATCACTGCAGGCAGTCCATTCCACACCCCAACCACTCTCTGCGTGAAGAACCTACCTCTGATATCCTTCCTATATCTCCCACCATGAACCCTATAGTTATGCCCCCTTGTAATAGCTCCATCCACCCGAGGAAATAGTCTTTGAACGTTCACTCGATCTATCCCCTTCATCATTTTATAAACCTCTATTAAGTCTCCCCTCAATCTCCTCCGCTCCAGAGAGAACAGCCCCAGCTCCCTCAACCTTTCCTCATAAGACCGACACTCCAAACCAGGCAGCATCCTGGTAAATCTCCTCTGCACTCTTTCCAGCGCTTCCACATCCTTCTTATAGTGAGGTGACCAGAACTGCACGCAATATTCCAAATGCGGTCTCACCAAGGTCCTGTACAGTTGCAGCATAACCCCACGGCTCTTAAACTCCAACCCCCTGTTAATAAAAGCTAACACACTATATGCCTTCTTCACAGCTCTATCCACTTGAGTGGCAACCTTTAGAGATCTGTGGATATGGACCCCAAGATCTCTCTGTTCCTCCACAGTCTTCAGAACCCTGGTGTTGTTAAACTTCTTACTGTGTTTACCCCAGTCCAACGCCGGCATCTCCACATCATGACGATACTATGCCTTTGAAAAATCTATTTTAGTCATGTTTCTCTGCAAGATGTTTTAGCAGTCCTGGGATTTGGGTCGGCACTGTGTTGTCTGTAGCCGGTGTCCTTTATTGTTACTGGACTAGTAAAATTGACATCATGGTTGTTTAGTCTGAACTAATGCAGTGTTCTATGGTTTTAATGTTCCTCTGGGATTGCAGGGTAGGGCTTGATTTGGGGTGATTGACAGGTCAGGTCGTGTGGCTAGGGACAGCTGTCTTTCACAGAGCAGTCCAATTTTAGTTTTGGTTTTCAGAAGCTGCTTGAAGGTGAGAGAAACAGCGGTGTTTTTCCTCCTCTCTGGAGTTGGAGTTTTATGCTGTATAAGTGTTAGTGTGTTGGAAGCTACGGGGGACTGGGTTTACTTCTCTGAGGTTTTGCTGTTTGGAGCATATATCCTTCTCTGAAAACTGCTGGCTTGGATTTCTGTCCAGAAGTGTTAAAAAGCTGGAAATCCAGCATCACGTGGGCGTACATGTTTTTGCGCTAAGTGTAAAGATGGGTGTATGTCTGTGGGATATTGCTTTACATTGGAACAACAGAGATAGCTAGCTGTTAAAAATTATACTTTAAGTCTTGTAATTGATAAAAATTATGCAAATTCTTTTTTGTTATCATAGAATCTTAGAATCCCTAGTGCAGAAGGAGGCCATTCAGCCCATTGAGCCTGCACCAACAACTATCCCACCAGGGCCCTATTCCCACAACCCCACATATTTAACCTTCCAATCCCCCTGCCACTAAGGGGCAATATTTAGTGTGGCCAATCCATCTAACACACATATCTCTAGGCTGTAGGAGGAACACAGTAAGAGTTTTAACAACACCAGGTTAAAGTCCAACAGGTTTATTTGGTAGCAAATGCCATTAGCTTTTGGAGCGCTGCTCCTTTGTCAGATGGAGTGGAAATCTGCTCTTGACGAAGGAGCAGCGCTCCGAAAGCTAATGGCATTTGCTACCAAATAAACCTGTTGGACTTTAACCTGGTGTTGTTAAAACTCTTACTGTGTTTACCCCAGTCCAACGCCGGCATCTCCACATCATGACTGTAGGAGGAAACCAGAGCACCCAGAGGAAACCCATGCAGACACGGGGAGAATATGCAAATTCTGCACAGACAGTGACCCAAGCCGGGAATCAAACCCGAAAACCTGGCGCAGTGAGGCAGCAGTGCTAACCACTGTGCCAATGTGCCGCCCATATTATATGTAATACGGCACAGTAATTATGTTATATTCTAACTGTGTTCTTAAATAAACTTTGTTTGATAAAAACTCTCAAAGAACAAAGAACAGTACAGCACAGGAAACAGGCCCTTCGGCCCTCCAAGCCTGTGCCGCTCCTTGGTCCAACTAGACCAATCGTTTGTATCCCTCCATTCCCAGGCTGCTCATGTGACTATCCAGGTAAGTCTTAAACGATGTCAGCGTGCCTGCCTCCACCACCCTACTTGGCAGCGCATTCCAGGCCCCCACCACCCTCTGTGTAAAAAACGTTCCTCTGATATCTGAGTTATCTGAGGGGCGGCACAGTAGCACAGTGGTTAGCACTGCTGCTTCACATCTCCAGGGACCTGGGTTCGATTCCCAGCTTGGGTTACTGTCTGTGTGGAGTTTGCACATTCTCCTCGTGTCTGCGTGGGTTTCCTCCGGGTGCTCCGGTTTCCTCCCACAGTCCAAAGATGTGCGGGTTAGGTTGATTGGCCAGGTTAAAAAAAATTGCCCCTTAGAGTCCTGAGATGCGGAGGTTAGAGGGATTAGTGGGTAAATATGTGGGGGTAGGGTGGGTATGTGGGGGGGATTTTGGTCGGTGCAGACTCGATGGGCCGAATGGCCTCCTTCTGCACTGTAGGGTTTCTTTCTCTGATTTATACTTCGCCCCTCTCACCTTGAGCCCGTGACCCCTCGTGATCGTCACCTCCGACCTGGGGAAAAGCTTCCCACTGTTCACCCTATCTATACCCTTCATAATCTTGTACACCTCTATTAGATCTCCCCTCATTCTCCGTCTTTCCAAGGAGAACAACCCCAGTCTACCCAATCTCTCCTCATAGCTAAGACCCTCCATACCAGGCAACATCCTGGTAAACCTTCTCTGCACTCTCTCTCAAGCCTCCACGTCCTTCTGGTAGTGCGGCGACCAGAACTGGACGCAGTACTCCAAATGTGGCCTAACCAGCGTTCTATACAGCTGCATCATCAGACTCCAGCTTTTATACTCTATACCCCGTCCTATAAAGGCAAGCATACCATATGCCTTCTTCACCACCTTCTCCACCTGTGTTGCCACCTTCAAGGATTTGTGGACTTGCACACCTAGGTCCCTCTGTGTTTCTATACTCCTGATGACTCTGCCATTTATTGTATAACTCCTCCCTACATTATTTCTTCCAAAATGCATCACTTCGCATTTATCCGGATTAAACTCCATCTGCCACTTCTCCGCCCAATTTTCCAGCCTATCTATATCCTGCTGTATTGCCCGACAATGCTCTTCGCTATCCGCAAGTCCAGCCATCTTCGTGTCATCCGCAAACTTGCTGATTACACCAGTTACACCTTCTTCCAAATCATTTATATATATCACAAATAGCAGAGGTCCCAGTACAGAGCCCTGTGGAACACCACTGGTCACAGACCTCCAGCCGGAAAAAGACCCTTCGACCACTACCCTCTGTCTCCTATGGCCAAGCCAGTTCTCCACCCATCTAGCCACTTCTCCTTGTATCCCATGAGCCTTAACCTTCTTAACCAACCTGCCATGTGGGACTTTGTCAAATGCCTTACTGAAATCCATATAGACGACATCCACGGCCCTTCCTTCATCAACCGTTTTTGTCACTTCCTCAAAAAACTCCACCAAATTTGTAAGGCACGACCTCCCTCTTACAAAACCATGCTGTCAGTCACTAATGAGATTGTTCCGTTCTAAATGCACATACATCCTGTCTCTAAGAATCCTCTCCAACAACTTCCCTACCACGGACGTCAAGCTCACCGGCCTATAATTTCCTGGGTTATCCCTGCTATCCTTCTTAAACAACGGGACCACATTCGCTATCCTCCAATCCTCAGGGACCTCACCCGTGTCCAAAGAAGCGACAAAGATTTCCGTCGAGTGGGTCACTTGAATTAGGGTCTAGGCTGACTTCATAAAGCACCTTGGGGTTTTGGCATGTGTTGAGGCCCCATTTACTCCAGAAGAACCTGATCAACTGTTAGCCTCAGCACTCCGCTCAAGGCAAAATCCAGGCCATTGAAATGCCAAGAAAAATCATTCAACTCTCTTTTACATAGCTAATAAATTACTATCAGAATTATTAGCAAAACAAAATCACTAAACGTGGTCTTTACCTGCTCCCTGGGACAGGTGACAGAGCTCAACTTTTGATATAAGCCCAATGGGATTCTGTTTGTTCTTGCAAGCACGGGTAGAAGTTTGGATTCTCCAAATGTGTTCCAAGGAATCCCAAATGGTACAAAATTCTTGATTAAGTGTTTGCCACAGGCAACATGCAATGGCATTACTTCACAATGACCAACGGTAAGGAAGCAGTGATGAGGTTTCGAGCAGGGGACAGAAGCATACTGGCATCTAGCATTGCCAACATAACCCATCCAAACCATGAGATAGGAATTTAAAACATTCCAGGTTCGTACAATGCCAACACTGCTGAGTAACAAGAACTCAGATCTAATAGTTACTGACATCTTTTCATTTCTTTGTCTGCAGGTACAAGGTCAATTAGGGAAGAGGGTCATTATGAAATTGCAGTAAGCTCATAAGTAGCAGTTTTCCGCGGAATTGTGGGATTTGGATTAACCACTCACAATTCTCGACATGGCAAGCTCCCAATCGTGGCCACAGTAATAGGATAAGTACAAGCTGGAGACATCCCCAGTGTACAGCAACCATCAGAGGGAAAGTTGTTCCAGGTGCTCTTGTGCTCCCCTATTGGGTAGCTGCAGAACTACATCTGGAGACAACAAGCTCACCCTCATGGTTAAGATGTGACACCAGGCCTTGGACACATGGCTATGTACTCTATGAATGGTATGTTTTGCCTGTATAGTGCGCAAGAAACAATACTTTTCACTGTACGCGATACGTGTGACAATAAAATCAAATAAGAGTTAATTACTGAATATCAATCAAAAAGAAAAGCTTAATCAAAGAACAGACAGGTAAGTGGCACAGTGGTTAGCACTGCTGCCTCACAGCGCCAGGGACCCGGGTTCGATTCCCGGCTTGGGTCGCTGTCTGTGCGGAGTCTGCACTTTCTCCCTGTGTCTGCGTGGGTTTCCTCCGGATGCTCCGGTTTCCTCTCACAGTCCAAAAGATGTGCTGGTTAGGTACATTGGCCATGTTAAATTCTCCCTCAGTGTACCCGAACAGATGCTGAAGTGTGGTGACTAGGGGATTTTCACAGTAACTTCATCGCAGTGTTAATGTAAGCCTACTTGTGACACTAATAAACAGACTTTAAGCTTTCAAGTCACACTGCTGCTCGCATACTGTACTGTGAAAAATGGTGGCATTTGCCTTTTGAAGTAAGAATTTTGGAATATGTTTATCCCCAACCAAAAGCTTCAATAATTTGCTTCTCCAGTTAGGCTATAGGCAAAAGCTGACAGTTTGGCTGTCTGATTATCCACTTGTCTTTGGTAAAGGGATAATGAGTTAAAGGGAAATGCCAGGACTTTTATCAAAGTCTCTTATCTGACAGATCAACATTCATTTACCAGCACGATACTTTCCATTAAGACAAAAGAGATTTACTGTTTACGTCTTGAGGAAATAGATTCTTTTTTGGAATAAGTAATGCCCTCTCAGCAGGTCTGACAGGACAAACAGAGATGATAAAGACTGTTCAGCTCATCTTCTGTCATCCAACCGGGAATCGCTGTCGCTGCTCAGTGTCACTCAACTGGTTCTTGAACGGGCAGAATTTTCACTCCCATGTGGGGCGGCACGGTAGCACAGTGGTTAGCACTGTTGCCTCACAGCGCCAGGAACCCGGGTTCGATTCCCGGCTTGGGTCACTGTCTGTGCGGAGTCTGCACGTTCTCCCCGTGTCTGCGTGGGTTTCCTCCGGGTGCTCCGGTTTCCTCCCACAGTCCGAAAGACGTGCTGGTTAGGTGCACTGGCCATGCTAAATTCTCCCTCAATGTACCCAAACAGGTGTCGGAGTGTGGCTACGAGGGGATTTTCACAGTAACTTCATTGCAGTGTTAATGTAAGCCTACTTGTGACACTAATACATAAACTTTAACTTTAAAAAAAAGAACAGAGGAGCGCTAGGATGTCAAAGTGCGCTTCGGTCAGCGCACCCGGCCATTTTCCCGGAGGCGGGATCAAGGGGAAGGTGGCCAATGAGATAATGAACAATAAGGCCAATTATCACAGTCCAACAGGAATTTTCCAGTCATCCTCTGGCCCCATCTTCCCAGCAGCATCAGGAACAGGCCGGTTGTCTGGAGGCGACCTCCCAGAGGCAGACTGGCTAACATCACTACACAGTAAGAAGTTTAACAACACCAGGTTAAAGTCCAACAGGTTTATTTGGTAGCAAAAGCCACACAAGCTTTCGGAGCTGCAAGCCCCTTCTTCAGGTGAGTGGGAATCACTACAGGCAGGCTTTGAGGCCCTCCCCATAGGCCTGGCTACAGCCATACAGTTCTCACTCCACCACAGTGACCTGGCAAACTGCGGCCATTTCTTGGTGATAAAGTTTGAAAAGTGCTGAGAGGGTGCCTCAAGATGGAGGCAACCCCACCCTCTCTTAACCTGGAACAGCTGGCCTCTACTCTGAGTGCCAGAGGGCCTCTTATTGGCCCGCACCTTCAAAAGCTTGCCCGCCATCCTTAACTGATTGGCGCACCCACGAATTGGACAATTCAGTGAAAATCGCTGCCCGGTGACTGTTTGCCAGAGCGGGAATCAAAATGCGGGGAAAACCACTGACCAGAAACTGAACTGGACAAGCCTTGTAAATATTGTGTCTACAAGTGTAGGTCAGAGGCTGTAAACTCTGCGGAGAGTAACTCAGTTCTGATTCCCTAAGGTCTGTCCTCCATCTACAAGACACAAGTCAGGAGTATGATGTGCGAGGCAAGTTTTTTACACAAGAGGGTGGTGAATGTCTGGAACGCGCTGCCCGGGAACGTGGTGGGAGCAGGTACGATAGCGGCATTTAAGGGGCAACTGGACGAATAGATGAATAGGATGGGAATGGAAGGATACGGACTCCGTAAGTGCATACGGTTTTAGTTTGATTTGATTTGATTTGATTTGCTTTATTATTGTCACATGTATTAGCATACAGTGGAAAGTATTGCTTCTTGCACACTATACAGACAAAGCATACCGTTCATAGAGAAGGAAAGGAGAGAGTGCAGAATGTAGCGTTACAGTCATAGCTAGGGTGTAGAGAAAGATCAACTTAATGCAAGGTAAGTCCATTCAAAAGTCTGACAGCAGCAGGGAAGAAGCTGTTCTTGAGTCGGTTGGTACTTGACCTCAAACTTTTGTATCTTTTTCCCGACGGAAGGTGGAAGAGAGAATGTCCGTGGTGCATGGGCTAGCTGCTTTGCCAAGGCAGCGGGAAGTATAGACAGAGTCAATGGATGGGAGGCTGGTTTGCGTGATGGATTGGGTTACATTCATGATCTTTTGTAGTTCCTTGCGGTCTTGGGCAGAGCAGGAGCCATACCAAGCTGTGATACAAGCAGAAAGAATGCTTTCTATGGTGCATCAGTAAAAGTTGGTGAGAGTCACAGCTGACATGCCAAATTTCCTTAGCCTTCTGAGAAAGAAGAGGCGTTGGTGAGCTTTCATAATTATAGTGTCGGCATGGGGGGACCAGGACAGGTTCATAGAAATCATAGAAATCATAGAAACCCTACAGTACAGAAAGAGGCCATTCGGCCCATCGAGTCTGCACCGACCACAATCCCACCCAGGCCTACCCCCATATCCCTACATATTTTACCCACTAATCCCTCTAACCTACACATCCCAGGACACTAAGGGCAATTTTAGCATGGCCAATCAATCTAACCCGCACATCTTTGGACTGTGGGAGGAAACCGGAGCACCCGGAGGAAACCCACGCAGACACGAGGAGAATGTGCAAACTCCACACAGACAGTGACCCAAGCCAGGAATCGAACCTAGGTCCCTGGAGCTGTGAAGCAGCATGTGCTACCGTTGTTGGTGATCTGGACACTTAAAAACTTGGAAGCTCTCGACCCTTTCTACTTCGTCCCTGTTGATGTAGACAGGGGCATGTTCTCCTCTGCGCTTCCTGAAGTCAATGACAATCTCCTTCGTTTTGTTGACATTGAGGGAGGGATTATTGTTGCCGCACCAGTTCACCAGATTCTCTATCTCATTCCTGTACTCTGTCTCGTCATTGTTTGAGATCCGACCCACCACAGTGGTGTCGTCAGCAAACTTGAAAATCTAATTGGAGGGGAATTTGGCCACACAGTCATAGGTGTATAAGGAGTATAGTAGGGGGCTGAGAACACAGCCTTGTGGGGCACCGGTGTTGAGGATGATCGTGGAGGAGGTGTTGTTGCCTATCCTTACTGATTGTGGTCTGTGAGTTAGGAAGTTCAGGATCCAGTCGCAGAGGGAGGTGCCGAGGCCCAGGCCACGGAGTTTGGAGATGAGTTTCGTGGAAATAATGGTGTTGAAGGCTGAGCTATAGTCAATAAACAGGAGTCTGACATAGGTGTCCTTGTTATCTAGGTGTTCCAGAGTTGAGTGCAGGGCCAGGGAACTGGCGTCTACTGTGGACCTGTTGCGGCGGTAGGCAAACTGTAGTGGATCCAGGTAGTCCGGGAGGCTGGAATTGATTCGTGCCATGACTAGCCTTTCAAAACACTTCATAATGATAGATGTCAGAGCCACCGGCCGAAAGTCATTAAGGCACGCTGCTTGGTTTTTCTTAGGTACCGGGATGATGGTCGTCTTCTTGAAGCAGATAGAGACCTCAGATTGTTGCAAAGAGAGGTTGAAGATGTCTGTGAATACCCCCGCCAGCTGATCCACGCAGGATCTGAGTGCTCGTCCGGGTACCCCATCCGGGCCAGTCGCTTTCCGTGGGTTGACCTTCGAAAAAGCTGCTCTGACATCTGCAATGGTGACCCCAGATACAGTTTCATCCAGGGCTTCCAGGGTGGAGGGCATGCTCTCACTGACCTCTTGCTCAAAACAGGCGTAGAATGCATTGAGCTCATCAGGGAGCGGTGCGTTGGAGCCGGCGATTTTACATGACTTCATCTTGTAGGCCTGTTATGTCTTGCAGACCTTACCATAGTCGGCGGGGGTTGGTGTGGCTAGCTTGGGACTCTAGCTTGGTCTGGTACTGTCTTTTGGCATCTTTGATGGATCTCCTTAGATTGTAGGCTTTTTAGGCAGGCATTGTGATGGGCTCAGGCTTGGAGGGCCGAAGGGCCTGTTTCTGTGCTGTACTTTGTTCTTTGAACTCTCCACTTGCCTGGATGAGTGCAGCTGCAACAACACTCAAGAATCTCGACACCATCCAGAACAAAGCAGCCCATTCGACTGGCACCCTATCCACCACCTTCAACATCCACTTCCTCCATCACTGATATAGTGGAAGCAGCCTCACATCCTTTAAAAAGTCCCTGGATTAGCACTTGGCATGATGACATTCAACGGTATGGGCCAAGTGCTGGTAAATGGGATTAGGTGGGTAGGTTAGGTGGTTCTCGTGTGTCGGTGCAGACTCGATGGGCCAAAGGATTCTTCTGTATGATTCTGTGAACAGCAGTGACCTCCATTTTACTCTCTAGAACACTGTAAATAAGAATTGTTTATGTGTCCCACCCCACTGCACTGATCCTTTCCTAAATAATTTCTCCATTACCATGTGGGAAAAGACGTCTCCTTGACTTGAATTCAATATCTTAGGTCACGTTTATCATTTTATGATGGCCACTGCATCATACCCAGCTCGTTTTAAAGTGGATTCTGTAAAAAAAAAAGCCTACAGCCATGCTTCCTAAAACGAAAACACATGATCTGGCATTCCTAAGTAGCATTGCTATTTATCTCCGAGGCAACAGATTCTTTTAGCGTATTTTATGTAACTTTCTATTCATGTAACAAGGAACACTCAACGTGGCCTGAAGCCATGTGGATCATTTATGAACTTTACAAAGAAGTTTTTACTGAGCCCGTTTCCCTGGTTACAATACGTTAAACATCAGTCTTTGTAATTGTGCGTGAATGTCTTTCTTTTTTGAAAACTTGAACACAGGGATAAAAGCGTTTCTCCTGTAGACACTCCTGCTACTGTCTGTAGGACAAAATCAGTCACTCTGAAGCTCGGATCTTCTTTCCTGTCTGTTCCTCAATGTGCCGATGTAATATGTCCATTAACTCAGTGTAGCAACCTGGCAGGATGCAACTACAAGGCAGGGAGTGTGTATTAACCCTTCTGCATCCAGAAGCAGCACACTCAATCCCAATCGATTCGATTACTGTGCTGAAGAGGTCATTTGTGAGCCTTTGGAAAAGTAGCAAAGCAAAGTGAGCAGGGAGGTCCAGAGTAAGAATGAGGCACCAGTGGTGGGCACGGTAGGAAGTCTCACAACAATTTATGGGTGGCACGATGGCACAGTGGTTAGCACTGCCGCCTCGCAGCGCCCGGGGTTCGATTCCGGCCTCGTGTGTGGGGTTTGCACGTTCTCCCCGTCTCTGCGTGGGTTTCTTCCGGGTGCTCCGGTTTCCTCCCACACTCCAAAGATGTGCAGGCTGGGTTGATTGGCCACGCTAAATTGACCCTAGTGTCAGGGGGATTAGCAGGGTAAATGTGTGGGGGTGACAGGAATAGGGCCTGGGTGGGATTGTGATCGGTACAGACTCGATCTGCTGAATAGCCTCCTTCTGTACTGTAGGGATTCTATGCCTGGTTAAAGTCCAACAGGTTTATTTGGAATCACGAGTTTTCAGAGCGCCGCTCCTTCATCAGGTGACTCAGGTGTTGTGAGACTTCTTATTGTGCCCCCCCCAGTCTAACGCCGGCATGGCTACCAGTGGTGGGGTTAAGGGATCGATAACATTGGGGTTTTCACAAAAAGTCTGATTCAAGTCGAAGGAAAAGGGTATGTTGGAGGAGGTGAATGGGCTGGAGGAAACTGCAGCGAAAGGCTGGAGCAAGTCTACAGTCGAACTCAAGGCCAAACAAAGATGGCGGGTGATTTTACTCAGCTGCTCATTATACATTGCTCGTGATTTTCAAATCCATTAAATGGAAGCCAGCGATTGTGAAGCTGTGATTTCATCAACACTGCGTCCACTATCTGGGAGTTCTCTGCCTTGTAACCATTGTAGGGGCTCCGTCACCAGAAGAAGTGCAGCTCATAGAATCATAGAGTCCCTCCAGCGCAAACGGAGACCATTCGGCCCATCAAGCCTACACCAACCACAATCCCACCTGGGTCCTATCCCCGTAATCCCATGTATTTACCCTGCTAATCTCCTGCTGCTGAGGGGCAATTTAGCATGGCCAATCCACCTAATCTGCACATCTTTGGAGTGTGGGAGGAAACCGGAGCACCCGGAGGAAACCCACGCAGACACGGGGGAGAACGTGCAGACTCTGCAAAGGCAGTCACCCAAGGCCAGAATCGAACCCGGGTCCCTGACCCTGTGAGGTGGCGGTGCTAACCACTGTGCCGCCGTGCCTCCGTGCCATTTGAAAAGGCAGCTCACCACCATCTTCTCAGGGGCAAGTTTTGCACTGCAGTTCCGCCAACCATATGAGACCGACGCCTGGGAATCGACACAGCCACAATAACAGAGAAATACCGCCCAAACACTTCCAAAATTATAACAATTTGCATCGACTATCTGCAATTTTACTTTCTTCGAGAAAAATGAACCAAGTCTTCCCACCTGGAATGGGGGTTTTGGCCACGGCTTCACAAAACGACACAAAAAAAGCAATTGGTTTAAGCTGACTGCCGTGCTCTGAGAGCGTGTGTGAGAGGAACAGCGGGTGTGAGAGAACGTCTCACTCTCACTTAAAGGGCCGCAGAAACAAAGTGCAAAGCGGTGGCCTTGCGTCCACTGTGCAATGTGAAAATGGAAGCAGCGTTCCCCCCCCCTCTGCCTCACCCACCTCCCCGGGACAGTGGCATGGAAGGGGTTAACCCTTTCAAAAAGCAAAATGACAGCAAAGTATAAACACAGCTTCAAACAGCCCTTTAAAATGAACGCTTTGTGCATTTAGCTTTGATTTTTTTTGTTTTAAACAAATACAGCCCCTGGATATGCTTTCTTCCCTTGCTGATTAACAGTACTGCTGTGTGTGAACTCACATTTCACTTACATTTCCTCTCTCAGTAATGGGCTTGTTTCTAAAAGAAAGCCAATTGTTAGCCTAAACACTGATCATATACAAAGATGGTGCAGGTCAGACAAGTTGCATAATCGTACAGGGTCAACAGAGTTCAAATACTCAACTTTCACCCACATTCAGAGATCCACTCTGTACGCGCAGTGATGACTGCACCTCTAACAGTGGACTACGCACATGCCTATATAGGTCTAGTAAGTGAGAGTTTACCTTTAACGTGCCAACTAGTGTTCCAACCGTTCCAGTTCATTCGACAGAACAAAGAGTCATCTGTAAGCTTGGAGCCATCTGAACAATGACTGAGAACAGAGCAGGTTCCTGGGGTCGGGCAGAGAGAGGACGTGTCGCCTTTTTCCTCTTGCTTTGCCACTTTTCCTTCGGCTCACATCCAACCCTTGTGATGGGACGGAGGGCACTATTCAAAGTTTTACTACATCCCAGAAGCGCTGCATGCGGTTCTTATTCTCAGCTCTCCTACAATGAGGTGTTGCGATGGATTCGAATACTGACAGTCGCCAAATAACCAGTCTTCAGTACGCAGGGCAAATCAGAAAGGTCAAACAATCTCTCGCCAACTTCTAAGTTAACAACGTCTTCACTAATGAAAGAGTTGAACAATTATCCCAAAGAAAATGAGATTTGACACCTCCATTAAAAGATGGATCGAATGCACTGCCTTGTGTTGTTTTACTGGCCTGTTGACCGAGTGCCAGCTCTCCCAGAATGCACCTCGCAGATCCATTGACTAAAAATATATTTGTGCGCCTTCCTGACAGGGTTTCCAGGACAGCCAACGTGTGTCCCTGCTGTCTGCCCATTTTTAGAATTTTGGTGGTTAACGCTTTCGTGATATACTTTTGTAGACTGTGGCGTACTTGAAAAGGTGGATTAGAAATTGGTATGCGTGGCATCTGGTTTTTGGATGTAAAACAGGAACACAGTATACAAATATAGCATGGAACGGTCTGTGTTCCATCTGGCCAGATGTTGGGCCAAATTCAGCAGGACTGTCCAAAGATGTGCAGGTTAGGTTGATTGGCCAGGCTAAATTGACCCTGGTGTCGGGGGATTAGCAGGATAAATATGTGGGGTCATGGGAATAGGGCCTGGGTGGGATTGTGCTCGGTGCAGACTTGATGGGCCGAATGGCCTCCTTCTGCACTTTAGGGATTCTATTCTATTCATTCTATTCTATTCTTTTTGTTTTCTGGTGCGCCGTGCAACCGGTTTTAGGTCCCTTGAAAGGGTTAATGAGGTGGCTAAATGCCTGTTGAGCGATCCCTCGACATTACTGGTTACCAAAGAGCAAGGGAGGGACACAGTTCACTCAGGACTCTTCAACAGCCCAAGCCACTGCCAAGTGAAGAGGTCTTCCTTCTGAAACCATGGGGTTAAAGGTCTTCTCTCAGCTCCACAGTCCTCAGAGTGTCTGCCTGCATTGCCCTCTACAACCCTCACTCACCCGAGGTCCATTGTCAGGTAGCCTGACATGGATTTTCCTTGTGACCCAACTTGTCTGTGTATGTGAGACCCGAGGACTAATTCAGACGTACCCTGGACATTCTCTCTTCCACCTTCTTCCTTTGGGAAAAAGATGCATAAGTCTGAGGACACGTACCAACCGACTCAAGAGCAGCTTCTTCCCTGCTGCCATCAGACTTTTGAATGGACCTACCTCGCACTACATTGATCTTGCTCTACACCCTAGCTATGACTGTAACACTACATTCTGCACTCTCTCCTTCCTTCTCTATATACCGTATGTTTTGTCTGTATAGTGCACAAGAAACAATACTTTTCACTGTATACCAATACATGTGACAATAATAATTCAAATCAAAACCATAGGGTTCATTAGATATATTGGAGTTATAAGACTCTGAGCTGGATAATACGGGAGGGGAGGGCAGATGGCCACATCTCTCCCTATCAGGAGCCAACACACTACGCACCAACCGGCCTCGCAACCACAAAGCGCTGCGGGGCAGATTAACGAGGGGCGGGTGGGACTTCTGCCCCTCACTGGCGCAGATTGCCACACCCTGGAGCCTGAATAGCCAGCATCTCCATCAGCCCTGGCAATAGCAGGAAGGAATGAATGGGCACTGCCAGGACTGGTGGTGAAGAGAGGATCTTCAAGGCCTTGGTCCCCGAGGTAAGTGTCTGGGGCCAGGAGGATTTGGGTAGATTAGGGAAAAAGGAGAGGGCGGCTTTATGGGAAAGCACGGTAGGAAGGAAGGGATCTTTCAACCTAAAGGTGACCGCCCTGCGTTTGGCAAAGGGTAGCCACTGAAGAGTGACCCCCTGATTTTTAGACGGTGAAATTCAAAAATCCGACTCTTGCCCTGCTACCTACACCAAATATTTTATGGTGCGGCCAGCGTATTATCAGGGTCACTTAGCTTGATAACAAGCCTAATTAATTGAATCATAGAATTCCTTCAGGGCAGGAAGAGGCCATTCAGCCCATCGAACCTGCAGCGACAACACCCTATCCCCGTACCCCACATATTTACCCTGCTGGGCAATTTAGCATGGCCAATCAACCTAACCCGCACGTCTTTGGACTGTGGGAGGAAACCAGAGCACTTGGAGGAAACCCACATAGATACGGGGAGAATGTGCAAACTCCACGCAGTCATCCAAGGCCAGAATCGTACCCGGGTCCCTGGCGCTGTGAGGCAGCAGTGCTAACCACTGTGCCACTGTGCTGCCCATTGACTTCCCATTGTTCATTTAAACATGGCGCGTGGTCGGGCTGCCCTTCTCCACCCCTGGTATAATGGGGGTGAGTTTGGGGGTGCGTGGTAAGGGCACCCACCCCGTCTTCCTCCTCCCTCCGCCCCCATCCTGGTTGGAAAACACCTGCTGGGAGGGGCACAGAAAATTTGTCCCACTTATGAAAGGTAACATGGGAGCTGGTAATTGTTAGCTCTGATATAATGCTGCACCGAGCCATGTTATTACTGAGAGAGAATGAGCAGAAAAACAAATATCGGCCGGATTTCTCCCATCCCGCCTGCCACTGGAATTTTAGCGGTGGGTTGCGGAGAATGTGAAAGGCCATTGACGGTCGGGCGGGGATTTCCAGCTTTTAGACCAGTGCGGCCAGAGAATTTCGCCCATCACGTTTCTTCTCACCCCACCCAGCCTCAGATTTTCCTTCCCCACGCTGCCATTCCCTGATCTTTGCTTTGGCCAAGCCAATGCCATTGCCGTTGGGAGATGGACAGGTAAACGCTCTGGCTTTCACTCCGAGAAGCTATCGCGTCGCCGCGTGGTAAATCGCAGAAGTGGCTGGCGCCCCGGCAACCTGGCTGCAGGCCGCTGGCTTCAAAGGAAATCCCTCCAAGGCAAATATTTCTGTCTCTCAGCCTAACCAATGTTGATATTAGGATTGTACCAGAGTAGAATGGTCTCTGGGCGGATCTTTCATACTCCATCCACCTGAATGATGGATCTCTCCTTCTGGACTCAAGTCAGAAAGTTCAAACTGCTTCTCCTCCAAGTTGCCCCCGCTGTTATCACCAATGGTAGTAACAGAGGAGGACATTTGAGGACATGAATCAAGAATTCTTTGCATGATTTTGAAACAGGGTGGCTTATGTCCCACTTATTTCTTTGTGGACATGTGTATTTTGTGAAAAATAAGCCCTGTTGGCTACAGCAACACCATCTTATGACACCGTTTGAAAAACATTGAACTGGGTTCGAATCCCACCATGGCAGATGGTGAAATTTGAATTCAATAAAAATCCAGAATTAAAAGTCTACATGAAACCATTGTCGGTTGTCGTAATAACCCATCTGATTCACTAATGTCCTTCAGGGAAGGAAATCTGCCATCTTTACCTGGTCTGGCCTACATGTGACTCCAATGTGGTTGACTCTTAAAGGATGGACTCTCAAGCATGGACAATAAATCCTGTCCAGTGAAGCTCACATCCCATGGAAGAATTTTGATAAATTTGATTTGCATAAAGTGCCATACTCAGGGAGGATCAATCTTGCAAGGAAAGGGTTAGGCAGCTGTGAATCCAAGCAGGACAAAGATTTTTCTCTGCTTTAAGAGGAGCAAAGCACAGGTATAGGAATTTTCTTTCGGAGGGATGGGGGGTTGGGGAGGTGGCTAATTGTGTGTCAGTAAACTGCCCCAAGAGAAGAATGAAGCAGCAGTGGCAAACTCCAGCATGGGAGGGCAGCATGGTGGCACAGCGGTTAGCACTGCTGCCTCATAGCGCCAGGGACCCAGGTTCGATTCCCGGCTTGGGATCACTGTCTGTGCAGAGTCTGCACGTTCTCCCTGTATCTGTGAGGGTTTCCTCCGGGTTCTCCGGTTTCCTCCCACAGTCCAAAAGACGTGCTGGTTAGGTGCATTGGCCTTGCTAAATTCTCCCTCAGTGTACCCGAACAGGCGCTGGAGTGTGGTGACTGGGGGATTTTCACAGTAACTTCATTGCAGTGTTAATGTAAGCCGACTTGTGACACTAATAAATAAACTTTAAAAACATTCAGTGGAGTTCTACCCTTACAGTGTATCTTACTGCTTGCACCCAATGGGCGGGATTTTACGGCCTCGCTCAGATGAGACCGGAAATTCCCGCCCGAGATCAACGGAGATTTCTGTTGTCGGACCCTCGTCCGCGCCAATTCCGTGGCGGGCGAGGTCGTAGAGTTCCGCCCAATGTGTCAGGAGCCAGGCAGGAGTTAGCAGGCAGCTCATGAAGAATCAAAGCTAGCGAGCTTGTTCTTTTTCACACATTGCTGGCCATTGCTGCCAGCTCTCAATCTCTTGGGCCTTCAGCAGGAACTGGCTTTTCTCCTCATTCTGGGCACAATCTATGGGGGTGGGCCGATGATGAGAAAATGTCAGGCCCCGAGTAATGAATGACCTGCAATGCAGGCAGGATCGGGTCAGGTTAGGGGACTGGGTAAACTGACCCTATCATTTTCAATTAGACCCAGTCGCCAGCAGTCTCAACCAGAAGTCAGAAAGTTCCATGCCAAGTCCCACTTCAGTGAGTTGAGCACGTGATCTAGTCTGACGCGCCAAGGCATTACTGAAGGACTGCTGCATTTTGAAGAGGTTCCACTCTTTGCGAAGAATGTCAAAGCATGGTCCCATCTGATTCAATGTTAAAGATCCCCGTCACAAGCTTTCAAACCAATGCACTCTCCTGCTATCCTAGATCAGGATACAAATAGATTAGCTGGTCATAGTCTCATTGTTGCTTGTGGGATCTTGCTGTGTACAAAATGATTGCCTTAGAATCATAGAATCACTACAGTGCAGAAGGAGGCCATTCAACCCATTGAGTCTGCACTGACTCTCTGACAGACTCTCTCACAGGATGGATAGGGAGTAGCTGTTCCCCTTAGTTGAAGGGTCAGTTACGAGGGAACACAAGTTAAAAGTGAGGGGTGGGAGGTTTAGAGGGGATTTGAGGAAAAACTTTTTTACCCAGAGGGTGGTGACGGTCTGGAATGTGCTGCCTGGGAGGGTGGTGGAGGCGGGATGCCTCAGATCCTTTAAAAGTATCTGGATGAGTGTTTGAAATGTCATACCATTCAAGGCTATGGGCCAAGTGCTGGCAAGTGGGATTAGGTGGCCAGGTCAGGACCTTTCATGTGTCAGTGCAGACTCGATGGGCCGAAGGGCCTCTTCTGCACTGTAGTATTCTGTGATTCCGAGCATCCCACCTGGGCCCACCCTTGTCCCATTCCCTTAACCTCACACATTTTCACCCTGCTAATCCCCCGAACCCACAGACCTTGGGACACTAAGGGGCAATTTAGCATGGCCAATCCACCTAACCTGCACATCTTTGGACTGTTTGCCATGTTTGCCTTCATGGCGACAGTCACTGCACATCAGCGTAATTAATTGAATGGAAAACATTTTGCATTGTTTCTGGGCTTTCAGTTCTTTTCCTGGTGGGTGCTATGGTTCACCGGGGTGGTGATTTAAGCCAACGCTGACTGCAAACCAACCAAAGCAGGTGCAATGAATCGGTCAACTACATTTCCCCTTCCAGAACGTACACAGAAAGCTGAATGGAATCAGCAATGTTTAGATAATCCAGAGAACAAAAGCACTTAAGAGGCTGGGCAAGATCACACCGAAACTCTGTTCAGAAATAATTAAAACATTTATTTTCTTCCCCTTTTTCACTGGTGTCACCCTGTCAAAGAGGTTTTGATTAATGCCGACTCGTCATTGGCTGGAAAGTGCTCCTGGTCTTTGATGAAAGGGGCCTATTGGTGGGGTTTTGGCAACATCACAACAAAATGGCCGTCAGTCTCGTGGAGCAACTTAAAGTGGCCCCTTTCCAATATATCAATGTCTTCGAAAACAAACAGCGAACACTGGCCCAGCATCCACCACAGCTCACTATTAAGCACATTGGCGCTTACTTAAAAACAGTTCAAACTGAGAGACAATCGACACAGTGCATTAGCGGTTGATGCTAAATTAAAAGCACTTCACTGCCCAATGTCATTTACACTTGCGAATGCCCTTTGGGGAGCAGTTCATCCATTGTGATGAGAAGAGTTTTTTTTTCCTGAATTGCTTTCATATGAGAGCGGGGAGGCACAGTGGCACAGTGGTTAGCACTGCTGCCTCACAGCGCCAGGGACCCGGGTTCGATTCCCAGCCTCAGGTGACTGTCCGTGTGGAGTTCGCACATTCTGCCCGTGTCTGCGTGAGTTTCCTTCAAGTGCTCCGGTTTCCTCTCACACTCCAAAGATGTGTAGGTAAGGTGGATTAGACGGGTAAATATGTGGGGTTACGGGATTTGTGGAATTCCCTGCCCAGTGAAGCAGTTGAGGCTACCTCATTGAATGTTTTTAAGGCAAGGATAGATAAATTTTTGAACAGTAAAGGAATTAAGGATTATGGTGAGCGGGTGGGTAAGTGGAGCTGAGTCCACGAAAAGATCAGCCATGATCTTATTGAATGGCGGAGCAGGCTCGAGGGACCAGATGGCCTACTCCTGCTCCCAGTTCTTACGTTCTTATGAATAGGGCCTGGGTAAAATACTCTGCCAGAGAGTCAGTGAGGGCCGGATGGGCTGAATGGCCTCCTTCGGCAGTGTAGAGATTCTAGGACCCTATTATTTCGAGCCCAGCTTCCGCATTAGCTGCATTCCCACCCCCTGGAGACTAAATGCTACATTCGACCAGACAAATAAAAAAAAGCATAAAAACTGAAAACAAAAATGGAAATTGCTGAAAGCACAACAGCGGGTCAGACCTGGCTCAACTCACTGGCAACAGTGCTGTTCCAGTTCATGCCCGAATCAGCTTAAAACAGAAATGAGACCCTCTCGTCTTAGCTAAAAAAAAAACAGACTTAGGTGCTGGATAGAAACTGTTCCCAGGCAGAAATTTCAATCAAGCCAACATGAATTCAACACAAGCAGGCCTTGGACCGTCTCTCTCTCTCTCTCTCTTCCTAACAAGCGCCATGCAACACTGACAAGCTGGATTTACGTATTTAATGGACTATTCATCTGGAACATAGTTTGTACCAATTTTTCATTAATGGCCCGATTGCAGCTCATTATGTTGTCATCTTTTTGATGTTAATCTTCCAGCCCCAGGCAGTTACCCAAAAGAAAAACACCACTGCCACACAGCATTGTGGAATCTCTGCCTCTGCGCTGGAATGATAAAAGCCTTATTGTCCAAATACGAGCTGAATGACAGGCGTTAAACAAACTCCCGAGACCGAGAGGTCAGGTTTCAGATCGGCAGTCTTGACAGAGAGGGCAGTATATGCTTGGAATCGTGCTTTACTGCAACTCTGGGTGTGAGGCTGAAACTGGGCCTCTGGTGTCCAACATTTCCACATCATCCTCGACAACAGCAACACTCTGAGAAAGAGCAGCATCACTCCAAATACACGTGCGAGTTTACTGAGCGGGTGCCAAAGTCAGTGAAGTATAATTAATGCAACAAATGCATCCGATTTCATTCCTGTCATGAAATTCATAATTAAATTCTTGGGAGTGCACTTCTGCACTGATTCCGTGATAGGCTCTTAGTCAGTGGTCAGCACCACTGCCTCACAGCGCCGGGGACCCGGGTTCGATTCCGGCCTCAGGTCACTGTCTGTGTGGAGTTTGCACATTCTCCCCGTGTCTGCGTGGGGTTTCCTCCGGGTGCTCCGGTTTCCTCCCAAAGATGTGCGGGTTAGGTGGATTGGCCGTGCTAAATTGCCCCTCAGTGTCAGGGGGACGAGCTAGGGTAAATACATGGGGTTATGGGGACAGGGCCTGGGTGGGACTGTGGTCGGTGCAGACTCAATGGGCTGAATGGCCTCCTTCTGCACTGTAGGATTTTATGATTCTATGCGTCAGAGGGATTAGCAGGGTAAATACATTGGGTTACAGGGATGGGGCCTGGGTGGGATTGTTGTCGGTGCAGACTCGATGGGCCGAGTGGCCTCTTTCTGCACTGTAGGGATTCTATGATCATGGTGGTTGATAATGCAGTGGGTGACTAGAGTGTTAGTAAGCCATGCAGACCCGGACAACGCCAGCTTTAATCCCTGGTCAAGAGTCAAATTAATTTGGCACATTCACTGAGTGAGCTAGCAGAATCCCGTGTCTAATTTCCCTGAGGCAGATGAAAGCAAAATGTTTTAACGAGTCTCAGACGCACAAACTGATGCTAATGACTAGTTCAGGCACATCAGCAAATTTTTGGAGACTATTCAGAGGAGAATTCAATTAATTATTTGTGTTACCACAAAAAGGGCCCACAAAGGTACTGCCTGAGATGGAGGACACATAAATGATCGTGTCATGTCTACAGTGGGAGGAATTGTGAAAGTATGTGCTATATGTTAGACTTCAGACTATTGTACAAATTCTCCGATCTCGCACGCTGGGATTATCCAGTCCCGCTGCTGTGAATGGAGATTTGGCTGAGTGCCAAGTTCTCCCTTCTCGCTAACACCAGGGTGAACAAGACTGGAAAATTCCATATTACCAATTCTATATGATATATCTTCGCTTTCTACATTTTGCACACCTCCTGTAAACAATCCGGGACTTCCTTCAGCAGTGCTGGTGATTTTCTAAAAAAGTTTATTTATTAGTGTCACAAGTAGGCTTATATCAACATTGCAATGAAGTTACTGTGAAAATACCCTGGTCGTCACACTCCAGCGCCTGTTCGGGTACACTGAGGGAGAATTTAGCATGGCCAATGCACCTATCCAGCACGTCTTTCGGACTGTGGGAGAAAACCGGAGCATGCAGAGGAAACCCACGCAGACACGGGGAGAACGTGCAGACTCTGCACAGACCGTGACCCAAGCCAGGAATTGTAACCAGGTCCCTGGCGCTCTGAGGCAGCAGTGCTAAACCACTGTGCCACCATGATCTTATTGAAACATGTACAGTTCTGAAGGGGCTTGACAGGATAAATACCGGTGGAGGAATCTAGAACTAGGGGGGGACACAGTTTCAGAGTAAGAGGTTTCCTATTCAAGATGGATTTGAGGAGGAATTTCTCCCCTCAGAGGGTCATTAGTGTCTGGAGTTCTCTCCCTCGGCTAGCAGTGGAGGCTGGGTCTTTGAGTATATTCAAGGCTGAGTTAGGCAGATTTTGACTAACAAAGAAGTCAAGAGTTAATGGAGAAGGGTAGACAAAAATGTGGAGTTATGGCCTGATCAGGTCAGCCATGATCTTACTGAATAGCAGATAGGCTCGAGGGGCTGAATGGCCTACTCCTGGTCCCACTTCATAGAATCTCTACAGTGCAGAAGGAGGCAATATGGCCCATCGAACCTACACCGACCACAATCCCACCCAGGCCCGATTCCCGTAACCCCACATATTTACCCTGGTAATCCCCCGGACACTAGGGTCAATTTAGCATAGCCAATCATCCTAACCCGCACATCTTTGGATTGTGGGAGAAAACCGGAGCACCTGGAGGAAACCCACGCAGACACAGGGAGCAAGTGACAGTGACCCAAGGCCGGAATCGAACCCGGGTCCCTGGCGCTGTGAGGCAGCGGTGCTAACCACTGTGCCACCGTGCCGCCCCATTCTTATGGTTTTTATGTAAGCAACTGTAAAATGCCTGTTTCTGCATGTTTACAAAATAATCGAGAGTCATTGTCAGGAAATCAAATCTAGAAAAATAAATGATGATGAACATCACCACATATGTTTGGAAACATCTGTCTACATACCAGTGGTAGCTGCTTCAAAAAGAACTGCTCCACTTGCTGCTCTGGGCAAACATTGACAAACTGAACTACAAAATGATCCCATGGTGATTTCTGCATCGATAAATGGTGGACCCTCCACATGGAAGATCACTTTGACTGGAAACTTATCTGATTATACAGGGAGTTCCGAATGCCAGCGAGTGACTTCATCGTGAAATAGAATGGTATCTGCACCAGATTTTCCAAAGCAAAGTCTTTTTATAACAGCCTCTCCATTTCCACGTCCGGGCAATGGGCACAATACTCACCTGGTGGTGAGGTTACCTGCAGGCTCAGGCCAGTCGCTGTGCGTCAATCTTAAAGGCTTCAGGATGACTATATGGTCGGCAGGTCGTGAACCCGTTGGCTTGGAGGGAGCCAAGTTCGCTGTTGCTATTTACAGTGTGAGCCAGGTGCTCAAGGAGGGAGGGTAAGAAAGGAAAGGGGGGAATGAGGAAGGGAATGGCGGGGGGGAGGGCGGGGGAGAATAAGAAGGTTGTCAAAAGTCCAACAGCAGGCAAAATTACTTTCACAGGAGTCTCCTACTAATCCTCAGGGAATCCGGAAAAAAAAGTTTCTTATGGCGGTTTAGATCAAGCCATCATTTTAAAAACCGTTCGCTTGGTCATTTTAGTTATTGTTCCACACTGCGCTGAATTTCACCAGCCCGCTGGGGATGGGCTGGAAACCATGGGGGTTGCTGTAAAATGGTGAGGGAAGGCAGGGGGTGGAGTGTCTGTTGCCTTCTCAATATCATGCCATTTTACCAGCGGTAGAGGAGATGGAGGACTGCCTTCCTGCGCAGAGGCCAGCTGAGCCACCCAGGTAATTAAGGACCTCTTCCCACCACCGCTGGCACTTTATCAGTAGCGGGTGGATCCTCTGCTGCCTGGGCAGACTGCTTGCTTGCTGAACCCTGGTGCCATCCTGAGGAACTGGGGGGAGGGGTGGCACAGGTTCCTCCCTGTAATTATTCATTTATGGGAAATGGGTGTCCCTGGCCAGCATTTATTGCCCATCACTGGCTGCCCTCAATCAGAGGGCCATCGAGAGTCAACCCGATTGCTGTGGCTCTGGGGTCACATGTAGGCCAGACCAGGTAAGGACGGCAGATTTCCTTCCCTAAAGGGCTTTAGTGAACCAGACAGGTTTTTCCGACAATCGACAATGGTTTCATGCTCATCATTAGATTCTTAATTCCAGATTTTTTTTATTGCATTCAAACTCCACCATCTGCTGTGGCAGGATTCGAACCCGGGTCCCCAGAACATTAGCTGAGTTTCTGGGTTAATAGTCTAGCGATAATACCACTAGGCTATCGCCTCCCCCCCCCGACCATTGGGGCGAAACCCCTTCAGCAAGGGCTGGCCCTGAGGGAACCACAACCCTGCCCCTTCCAACCCGCTCCTCCACCCCACCATTCGCTGGGCCTACCTGATTGGCTCAGTGACTACTGACTCCACTTACCTTATGGAAGATTCAGTGTCCCATGATTCCCAGTACATTTTCCCCAGCTGCAGTCCCAGCAGTGGCCACCACTGCTGGTGGTGCTGCTTGACCTAAAAGTGATCAGCCCTTCAAGTGGCCAGCAGCCCCTGTCGAGGAGAGCCCTGGCATCAGGCAATTAGTTGCCTGAGCACCGAAAAAATCCAGGTGGGGTCCCCCGGACAGCCGAGACGGGGTTGCCTCCAGTTTTCCGGCCCTGCTTTGGGACATCTGCCCAGCAAATAGGGGCTTTCAACCATCTTAAACCCAAAGTCATTCCCTGGTCATACATGGATAGTGTCAGTCAGAGACCTCTCCCTGTGGGAGTCCACTTATTGGCGGTTATAAGGGAGCTCCTCGTAGATAGGTTGAGCTGCCCCTGGAGGACTCCTTTGAGCAGCATGGCCAATAGTGATGTTGGAATTGGATGAGAAGAAGAGAAAATGTTTCTGACACTTGCTTCCTTCAACTTGTTGTTCACAGAACACAAACACAAATAAATCATCATCGATCTGCAATTACTTAAACCAACCCTCATATACTGTGTCCCACTGACACATTCATTGGAGAAAGGGAAGAGAAAGGAGGTGAAGGAAACAAAAGTTTTGATTAAATTACAAGGGCGGATTTGGCCAAGAATCCATTGATCTCAATTAGTTCCAGCTGTGAAGCATACGGTACCATTTACACACAGGAGTCAGCTAGAGTGGGAACAGCATCAACAGTTCAAACAGCAGAGCTGGCTCATGCGCACACTGCAAACATTGCATCATCCACATGCATCCTGACCTTAACAAGAAAATCATTATAAAATTCCAAAAATCAAGGCGTTCTTTTCCTTCCTAAATTTCGTCAATGGAGGATGCTGATTCATGATTGGGGTTGAGTCACAAGGCAATAACCCTTGACCTGAACCAAGAACAAACAGGTCAATCGTAGGTCGGCCTGATGAGGAATATTGACAATCTCTTTAAGCATTTCACAGCAGAGTGGCAATCTTCTTACCATCAATAAGGGCGGCACGGTGGCACAGTGGTTAGCACTGCTGCCTCGCAGCGCCAGGGACCCGGGTTCGATTCCCGGCTTGAGTCATTGTCTGTGTGGAGTCTGCACGTTCTCCCCGTGTCTGCATGGGTTTCCTTCGGGTGCTCCGGTTTCCTCCCACGCTCCAAAGATGTGCAGGTTCGTTAGATTGGCCATGCTAAATTGCCACTTAGTGTCACAAGATGTGTGGGTTAGAGGGATTGGCGGGGTAAATACATAGGATCACAGGGGTGGGGCCTGGATGGGATGCTCTGTTGGACAGTCGGTGCAGACTCGATGGGCCGAATGGCATCCTGTTGCACCGGAGGGATTCTAAGATCACTGGCTCAGCCAATTGCAACTTCCCTCTAACACATCTGAGATAGAAAATCATATCTCATGAATTTGATTGAGTTTTTTGAAGGGGTAACCAAGAAGGTAGATGAGGGCAGTGCAGTTGATGTTGTCTACATGGACTTTAGCAAGGCCTTTGACAAGGTACTGCATGGTAGGTTGTTGCATAAGGTTAAATCCCACAGGATCCAGGGTGAGGTAGCCAACTGGATACAAAATTGGCTGGATGACAGAAGACAAAGAGTGGTTACAGAGGGTTGCTTTTCAAACTGGAGACCTGTGACCAGCAGTGTGCCTCAGGGATCGGTGCTGGGTCTACTGTTATTTGTTATTTATATTAATGATTTGGATGAGAATTTAGGAGGCATGGTTAGTAAGTTTGCAGATGACACCAAGATTGGTGGCATAGTGGACAGTGAAGAAGATTATCTAGGATTGCAATGAGATCTTGATCAACTGGACCAGTGCGCTGATAAATGGCAGATGGAGTTTAATTTAGATAAATGCGAGGTGATGCATTTGGGTAAATCGAACCAGGGCAGAACTTACTCAGTTAATGGTAAGACGTTGGGGAGAGTTATAGAACAAAGAGAGTGAGAGGTACAGGTGCATAACTCCCTGAAAGTGGAGTCACAGGTGGACAGGGTGGTGAAGAAGGCATTCGGCGTGCTTGGTTTCATTGGTCAGAACATTGAATACAGGAGTTGGGACGTCTTGTTGAAGTTGTACAAAGAAGAAAGAACAGTACAGCACAGGAACAGGTCCTTGAGCCCACCAGGTCTTTGCCGACACA
This sequence comes from Mustelus asterias, assembly GCF_964213995.1. Taxonomy (NCBI): domain Eukaryota; kingdom Metazoa; phylum Chordata; class Chondrichthyes; order Carcharhiniformes; family Triakidae; genus Mustelus; species Mustelus asterias. The sequence goes on along the minus strand of NC_135810.1, from coordinate 103,708,719 downwards.
GATGCTTCTCTAATCTAATATTTTCTTGCCTCTATGTGGTCCATATACCTCTATTCCCTGCCTATTCATGTATCTATCCAGGTGCCTCTTGCTATAGAATCTGCTTCCACCACCTCCTCCGGCAGCACATTCCAGGCATTCACCACCCTCTGTGTGAAAAACTTACCCTTACATCTCTTTTAAACTTTCCCCCTCTCACTTTCAACCTATGCCTCTGAGTAATTGACCCTTTGACCCTGGGAAAAAGACTCTGACTATCCACTCTATCCAAGCCTGTCATGATCTTGTAAACCTCTATCAGGTCCCCCTTCATCCTCCGACGCTCCAATGAAAACAATCCAAGTTTGTTCAACCTTTCTTCATGGTCCATATCCTCCAAACCAGACAACATCCTGGTAAATCCCTTCTGCACCCTTTCCAATGCATCAATATCCTTCCTGTAGTGTGGTGACCAGAATTGTACACAATATTCCAAATGCGGCCGAACCAAAGTCTAAAGTCTTATGCAGCTGCTACAAGACATTGGTACGGCCACATTTGGAATACTATAGAGTCATAGAGGTTTACAGCATGGAAACAGGCCCTTCGGCCCAAATTGTCCATGCCGCCCTTAATTTTTTTTTAAACCCCTAAGCTAATCCCAATTGCCCGCATTTGGCCCATATCCCTCTATACCCATTGTACCCATGTAACTATCTAAATGCTTTTTAAAAGATAAAATTGTACCCGCCTCTACTACTACCTCTGGCAGCTTGTTCCAGTCACAAGCTGTGTACAGTTCTGGTCACCTTATTATAGAAAGGATATTATTAAACTAGAAAGAGTGCAGAAAAGTGTTACTCGGATGCTACTGGAACTTGATGGTTTGGGTTATAAGGAGAGGCAGGATAGTCTGGGACATTTTTCCCCTGGAGCGTAAGAGGCAAAGGGGTGATCTTATAGAGGTCTATAAAATAATGAGAGGCATAGATCAGCTGAATAGTCAACATCTTTTCCCAAAAGTAGGGGAGTCTAAAACTAGAGGGCATGGGTTTAAGCTGAGATGGGAGAGATACAAAAGGGTCCAGAGGGGCAATTTTTTCACACAGAGGGTGGTGAGTGTCTGGAACAAGCTGCCAGAGGTAGTAGTAGAGGCGGGTACAATTTTGTCTTTTAAGAAGCATTCAGACAGTTACATGAAATACACCAAGCCGGTGTATTTCAACATCTGTAACATCTGCCCATTTTATCACTGCCCCAACACATCTGCTCCTGAAACCCTCATACCTCTGTTACCTTGAGATCCGGCTAGTCCAACGCACTCCTGGCTGATCTCCCACATTCTACTGTCCATAAACTGGAGGTTATCCAAAAATTCTGCTGCACATGCCCTATCTCATTTCAGGTCCTGTTCATCTATCACCCCTGTGCTTCACAATTTACATTGGCTCCCAGTTAAGTAACTTCTCAATTTTAAATTCCTCGCTCTTCTTTTCAAATCCATCCATGATCTGGCCCCACCTTTACTCCGTAGCCTCCTCCAGCCTACGACCCTCAGGAGTCTGTGGTTCTCTAAGTCTGGCCTTGGCTATCCCCAATTTGAGCTGTTCTGCCATTGGTGGCTATGTCTTCATTGCCAAGGCCCAGAGCTCTGGAATTCCTTCCCAACACCTCACCGCCTCCCGACTTGTCCTTCCTCCTTTAACCTACCTCTTTGACCAAGTTTTTGGCATCTGATCTAATATCTTCTGATGTGGACAGTATCAAATTTTGTTTTATAACATTCCTGTGAAGTGCCATGGGACTTCATTTTACATTAAAGTTTAGTATTAGTGGTGTAACAAGTAGGCTCACATTAACACTGCAATGAAGTTACTGTGAAAATCCCCTAGTCGCCACACTCTGGCACCTGTTCAGGTACACTGAGGGAGAATTTAGCATGGCCAATGCACCTAACCAGCACGTCTTTCGGAAATGGAACACCCGGAGGAAACCCACGCAGACACGGGGAGAAAGTGCAAACTCTGCACAGACAGTGACCCAAGCTGGGAACTGAACCCAGGTCCCTGGCGCTGTGAGGCAGCAGTGCTAATGACTGTGCCACCAATGCGGGCACTAAAAGTTGCAATTCTAATGACCTAAATTTGAAGAAAAAAACCCAGAAAAGGGAGGAACTGAGTGAGCAGTGGTAAGTGAATTGTGAGTAGCCATCTTGTCTTTTAAATGGCCATCCACTGGAACCCACCAGTACAGTATTTACTCATTCAACTGTGGCCAAGTCAGACACATTCACTCCTCCCAGTGATAAGATCAGTATTCCTACCAACTTAACTTAAAAGTTAAAGTTAATTTATTAGTCACAAGTAAGGTTTACATTAACACTGCAGTGAAGTTACTGTGAAATTCCCCTAGTCTCCACAGTTCAGCGCCTGTTCGGATCAATGTGCCTAACCAGCACGTCTTTCAGAGTGTAGGAGGAAACCGGAGTACCCGGAGGAAACCCACGCAGACATGGGGAGAACGTGCAAACTCCACACAGACAGTGATCCAAGCCGGGAATCGAACCCAGGTCCCTGGCACTGTGAGGCAGCAGTGCTAACCACTGTGCCACCGTGCCGTAACTGATATAATGTGCACGTGTGTGTGATTTTCCACATGAATCAGTCCTGCAACCATGTAGAAACAAATCAGTTCACACGCACACAAACATTTAGAAATAAGATTATTTCAATCTGTCCTCTGCCACTCGCCAAAGGAGCAGTGCAGTCTTGAACAAAATTTCAGTGCGGGCAGTCCTTAGACATGTGTAAAATTCAAAGTGACTAAAGCGCCATCACGGAACATTTGCGGATCCTCTAAAGTTTATTTATTAGTATCACCAATAGCTTACATTAACAGTGCAATGAAATTACTGTGACAATCCCATAGTCACTACACTCCAACCGGCGCCTGTTTGGGTCAATGCACATAACCAGCACATCTTTCAGACTGTGGGAGGAAACCCAAGTAGACACGGGGAGAACGTGCAAACTTCACACAGACAGTAACCCAAGCGCGGGAATCGAACCCTTGTCACTGGTGCAGTGAAGCAGCAGTGCTAACCACTGTGCCACCATACCGCGGCAGTTGAGAGTCAACCACGTTGCTGTGGCTCTGGAGTCACATGTAGGCCAGACCAGGTAAGGATGGTAGATTTCCTTCCCTAAAGGCCATTAGTGAGCCAGATGGGTTTTTCTGACAATCGACAATGGTTTCATGGCCATCAGTAGATTCTTAATTCCAGACTTTTTTTATTGAATCCAAATTGCACCATCTGCCGAGGCGAGATTCGAACCCAGGTCCCCAGAACATTAGCTGAGTTTCTGGATTAATAGTCTGGCAATAAGGCCATCTAAGACCATTAGGCCATCTCCTCCCGTAACTTGACTCACTCTTGACGACTTACTTGTCTGACAAACAACAGTTAACGGTCATTCATTATATGAAGTGATCTGAGACATTTCAACCAGAAAAGACTACTCTTAATTCAGAATCACAGATTATCTAATCATTGAAAACATGTTTGAACTGAATTCACAATTTGCTGTTATTTCTGTTGTTTAATTATTGGACGATTCAGTTGATTTTACTTCAATAAACATCTCTTGTTCGGGCGGCACGGTGGCACAGTGGTTAGCACTCTGCTTCATAGTGCCAGGGACCTGGGTTCGATTCCTGGCTTGGGTCTGTGTGGAGTTTGCACCTTCTCCCCGTGTCTGCGTGGGTTTTCTCCGGGTCCTCTGGTTTCCTCCCACACTCCAAAAACGTGCAGGTTAGGTGGATTGGCCACTTAGTGTCAGGGGGACTAGCAGAGTAAATATGTGGGGTAACGGGGATAGGGGTGTGATCCCCGTGGGTGGGACTGTGGTCGGTGCAGACTCGATAGACAGATGGGTTCTTTATGCACTGTCGGGATTGTATGATTCTATGAACTTTCAATGATCGGGGTGTGTTGCGATTATGATGCTCTGCAGAGCTGGATAAACGGTTAACTCTGAGGCGTTACTGCTCCAGCTATTCCTGGGCTGTTCATTAAATATTGCTCATGTGGAAGCTGCCACTTAGTGAGGAAAAAAAACCCGACAGAAAGCATCAATTATAGATCTGAAACAGTGTATGAATCACACCCCCCAAATGCTAACAACTGCTTAACTTATGGTTTTATTTATGGCCCACTTAACAGCAAAGAAGCTTTCCAATCCACACGCCGCACACCTTCCCCCAACACTCGTTACCTTCCTGGGAAAGTCCCACAGCAACTTTTCAAGCTCAGGGCACTTTAGCCACGGGGAGATGGAGGTTCGCTGAGCGCTGAGATTACTTCACAATTGACAGAACACTGGGTGGTCCAAGCAACTTGAATATGATATCATAAATGCTGTTTTGAAGATCTAACTGGAGCCCCAAGCAAAGCAACACAAGACTGATCTAACAAAGTGTTTGAACTCCGACAACGCTGGAAGTTGGATGCTGGAAGTTCCTGCAGGTCAGCTTTTATAGTCCAACACAGAAAAGGCACTCCATTGTAAATACTAAACCGGTTAAAAACACCTGAGAGTATGAAACAGGGTCATATAGACCAGTCCAAACCCAATCCCGTCCTAACACTTTCCAACTGGGTCACTGGCAAGTGATTAGAGATACTAAGTTCCTGATCTCAAGACAACATCTTCTCAAGGGCAATTAGGGATGGGCAATAAATAGTGGCCTAGCCAACAATGCCCACATCCAGTACATCAACATAAAAAATGACAAATTGTCGTGGACAAGGCGAGAGGAAACCTGTAAAGGCTTACTCCTGATCACCACCCAGTGGTCCCTGGTGGCAGGATTCAACAAAGAACAAAGAAAAGTACAGCACAGGAACAGGACCATCGGCCCTCCAAGCCCGTACCGATCATGATGCCCTAACTAAACTAAACAAAAACCTTCTGCCCTTGCTCAGTCTGTATCCCTCTATTCCCTCTCTATTTATGCACCCATCCAGATGCCTCTTAAATATTGCAAATGCGCCTGCTTCCACCACTTCCTCTGGCAGTGCGTTTCCAGGCACCCACCAGTCTCTGCATGAAAAACCTCCCCCGCACATCTCCCTTAGACTTTCCCCCTCTCACCTTGAACCAGTGCCGCCTTGTAATTGACACTTCCACCCTGGGCAAAAGCCTCTGACTATCCACCCTGTCTAAGCCTCTCATAATTTTTTAGACCTCTATCAGGTCTCCCCTCAGCCTCCATCTTTCCAGTGAAAACAATCCTAGTTTATTCAACCTCTCCTCATAGTCAACACCCTCGAGACCAGGCAACATCCTGGTAAACCTTCTTTACATTCTCTCCAAAGCTTCCACGTCCTTCTGGTGGCGACTAGAACTGCACGCAACACTTAAAATGCAGCCTAACAAAGGTTTTATATAGCTGCAACATGATTTGCCAACTCTTTTTTTAAGTTATTAGTGTCACAAGTACGCTTACATTAACACTGCAATCCCCTAGTCGCCACACTCCAGCGCCTGTTCGGGTACACTGAGGGAGAATTTAACATGGCCCATGCACCTAACCAGCACATCTGTGGACCATGGGAGGAAACCAGAGCACCCGGAGAAAACCCACGCAGACACGGGGAGAACGTGCAGACTCCGCACAAACAGTTACCCAAGCCTGGAATCGAAGCAGGGTCACTAGAGCTGTGAGGCAGCAGTGCTAACCGACTAGAGGTGAGGCCACATTGGATTTGGTACTGGGAAATGAACCGGGCCAAGTGTTAGATTTGGTTGTGGGAGAGCAATTTGGAGATAGTGACCACAATTCGGTGTCTTTTGTAATTGCAATGGAGAGGGATAGGGCCGTACGGCAGGGCAAGGTTTACAATTGGGGGAGGGGTAATTATGATGCGATTAGGCAAGAATTAGGGGGCATAAGTTGGGAACAGAAACTGTCAGAGAAAGGAACTAATGAAAAGTGGAATTTTTTCAAGGAACAAATACTGGATGTCCTTGATAGGTATGTTCCTGTCAGGCAGGGAGGAAATGGCCGAGTGAGGGAACCATGGTTCACAAAAGAGGTGGAATGTCTTGTGAAAAGGAAGAGGGAAGCTTATGTAGGGATGAGGAAACAAGGTTCAGATGGCTCGATTGAGGGTTACAAGTTAGCAAGGAATGAGCTGAAAAAGGGGCTTAGGAGAGCTAGGAGGGGACATGAGAAGTCCTTGGCGGGTCGGATCAAGGAAAACCCCAAGGCTTTTTACTCTTATGTGAGGAATAAAAGAATGACCAGGGTGAGGTTAGGGCCGGTCAAGGACAGTAGTGGGAACTTGTGTATGGAGTCAGTAGAGATAGGCGAGGTGATGAATGAATACTTTTCTTCAGTGTTCACCAAGGAGAGGGGCCATGTTTTTGAGGAAGAGAAGGTGTTACAGGCTAATAGGCTGGAGGAAATAGATGTTCGGAGGGAGGATGTCTTGGCAGTTTTGAATAAACTGAAGGTCGATAAGTCCCCTGGGCCTGATGAAATGTATCCTAGGATTCTTTGGGAGGCAAGGGATGAGATTGCAGAGCCTTTGGCGTTGATCTTTGGGTCCTCGCTGTCCACGGGGATGGTGCCAGAGGACTGGAGAATGGCGAATGTTGTTCCTCTGTTTAAGAAAGGGAATAGAAATGACCCTGGTAATTATAGACCGGTTAGTCTTACTTCGGTGGTTGGTAAATTGATGGAAAGGGTCCTTAGGGATGGGATTTACGACCATTTAGAAAGATGCGGATTAATCCGAGATAGTCAGCACGGATTCGTGAAGGGCAAGTCGTGCCTCACAAATTTGATAGAATTTTTTGAGGAGGTAACTAAGTGTGTTGATGAAGGTAGGGCAGTTGATGTCATATACATGGATTTTAGTAAGGCGTTTGATAAGGTCCCCCATGGTCGGCTTATGATGAAAGTGAGGAGGTGTGGGATAGAGGGAAAGTTGGCCGATTGGATAGGCAACTGGCTGTCTGACCGAAGACAGAGGGTGGTGGTCGATGGAAAATTTTCGGATTGGAGGCAGGTTGCTAGCGGTGTGCCGCAGGGATCAGTGCTTGGTCCTCTGCTCTTTGTGATTTTTATTAATGACTTAGAGGAGGGGGCTGAAGGGTGGATCAGTAAATTTGCTGATGACACCAAGATTGGTGGAGTAGTGGATGAGGTGGAGGGCTGTTGTAGGCTGCAAAGAGACATAGATAGGATGCAAAGCTGGGCTGAAAAATGGCAAATGGAGTTTAACCCTGATAAATGTGAGGTGATTCATTTTGGTAGGACAAATTTAAATGTGGATTACAGGGTCAAAGGTAGGGTTCTGAAGACTGTGGAGGAACAGAGAGATCTTGGGGTCCATATCCACAGATCTCTAAAGGTTGCCACTCAAGTGGATAGAGCTGTGAAGAAGGCCTGTAGTGTGTTAGCTTTTATTAACAGGGGGTTGGAGTTTAAGAGCCGTGGGGTTATGCTGCAACTGTACAGGACCTTGGTGAGACCACATTTGGAATATTGTGTGCAGTTCTGGTCACCTCACTATAGGAAGGATGTGGAAGCGCTGGAAGGAGTGCAGAGGAGATTTACCAGGATGCTGCCTGGTTTGGAGGGTAGGTCATATGAGGAAAGGTTGAGGGAGCTAGGGCTATTCTCTCTGGAGCGGAGGAGGCTGAGGGGAGACTTAATAGAGGTGTATAAAATGATGAAGGGGATAGATAGAGTGAACGTTCAAAGACTATTTCCTCGGGTGGATGGAGCTATTACAAGGGGGCATAACTATAGGGTTCGTGGTGGGAGATACAGGACGGATATCAGAGGTAGGTTCTTTACGCAGAGAGTGGTTGGGGTGTGGAATGGACTGCCTGCAGTGATAGTGGAGTCAGACACTTTAGAAACATTTAAGCGGTTATTGGATAGGCACATGGAGCACACCAGGATGATAGGGAGTGGGATAGCTTGATCTTGGTTTCAGATAAAGCTCGGCACAACATCGTGGGCCGAAGGGCCTGTTCTGTGCTGTACTGTTCTATGTTCTATGTGCCACCATGCCGCCCTTGGTCTCTTGTGCAGTAATCTCTTATGTGGCACCTTATCAAATGCCTTTGAAAATCCAAATACACTGCGAATTCTCTGACCTCGCCCGTGCTGGGTTTCTCCAGTCCCGCCGCAGTGAAAGGAGTTTTGGCTGAGTGCCAAATTCTCCAGGCTCGCTGGCAGCAGTGGCATGGCAAATGTGATCAGAGAATCCCACATCTACTGGTTCCCCTTTATCTGCCCTGCTCGTTACATACTCAAGAGGACTTTAGTAGACATGTCAAACGTGATTTTCCTTTCACAAAACCATGTTGATACCGCCTGATTATATTATGGTTTTCTAAATGTCCTGCTGTTATGTCCATAATTATGGATTCGCGCATTTTCCCAATGAATGGCATTGGCCTATAATTTCCCGCTTCCTGTCTCTCCTTTTTTGAATCATGTTGTTACATTGATGGTTTTCCAATCCACTTGGACTTTTCCAGAATCTAAGGAATTTTGGGAGATTACAACAAACGTAGCCACTATCTCTTCAACCAGCTGACAACACAGGCCGTCAGGTCCAGGAGATTTGTCGGCCTTATTAGTTTTTCCAGTACTTTTTCTCTGGTGATTGTGATTTTTTTTAAGTTCCCCCCTTTTGCCTCTTGATTTCCTGCTCTTCTTGGGATGCTTTTCATGTCTCTCACTGCACAGTGGAAAAACTTGTTCAAAGTCTCTGTCATTTCCTTGTTTCCCATTATTGATTCCACAATCTCACCGTCTAAGGGACCACTGTTCATTACTCTTTACCTTTTTATGTACTTGTTGAAGCTTTTTATATTTCTTGCTAGTTTTCTCTCATTCTCTTCCTCTTTGTTTCTTTTTAGTCATCCTTTGTTGGATTTTTAAATTTTCCCAATTTTGTGGGCTTTCACTAACATTTACAGCATTGCACATTTATTTTTATAATTGGGTGCCATCCTTAAAGTCCTCAGTTAGCCACCGATGGTGCATCCTTTTTGTCGAATCTTGTTAGTGTTTACCACTGCACAGGAGCTCTTGCATTCTCAGCTACTCCTCAGCAGACAGACACTCCTGACCTGAACTAGCATGGCACTATGTGCCTCTCATTTCTATCTGGGGGTTGGTTTAGCTCAGTTGACTGGACAGGTGGTTTGTGATACAGGGCGATGCCAACAGTGTGGGTTCAATTCCCACACCGGTTGAGGTTATTCATGAAGGCCCTGCCTTCTCAACCTTGCCTGAGATGTGGCGATCCTCAGGTTAAAATCACCACCAGTCAGCTCTCCCCCTCAAAGGAGAAAGCAGCCTCTGCTCATCTGGGACTATCTTTACCTTTATCTGAGGCCATCTCACCTTTCTCAAGATAGTCCCAAGTAAAGAAGTCCATTGTACACCATATTGGTTTTCCCCCTTGGCAAATATTGACATCAGATAACGTGACCAAAAGATCTCAAATACGCTGTTACCTCAGATGGGAAGATAACTGGGAATGAAAGAGATTGGCGATTTATTTTCTCTGCGTTCAGTAACAAATGAGTTTACAATCGAGAAACTTACTCCATTCTTATTCCAGCTCTAGTCACTAGTGTAGTTGCAACTTTTCAGTAAAAGCTCGACAAAAAATGCCATTTCACTCAGGTTCTATCACTTTTAAAGACTTGCCATTATGTAGCTTGCTTCATGACATCGGAATATCTAACACTGCTTAAAGTTAATGAAGTGCTTTTGAAGTGAAGTCACCTTTTGTAACACAGGAACCTTCGAATGTTGTCATGCAGCATGAACTGCAATGTATTGCAAAGCACCAAATGTTAGTGAGCAGGGCCCCACAAAATCCAGAACTGTTTAATAATTTCTGGGTAATGAAACTCTAGTTTCAATGTGCTTAACTTTGGATGAGATCATTTGAAAACAATGCTGCTTTAATCAGACTCTGCTGTAATCATTAAAGAATGCCTTAAGCAAGAATCACCTAGATCAAAGGTTCTCTATGGGGAAAAAGTTCAAATTTTGCACAGTATTCCTTTTGACAACCTATACAAGCTTAAGTATCCTGTTCCACACTCTGTCCCACTAACCTATCCTCACTCCCCCCGCCCCTCACTGATCTACAATGGCTCCATGTCCTTCAGTGAATTCTGAAATAAAATTTGGGGCGTGGAATTCTCCCATTTTGAGGCTGAGTGCGGTGGCGGGAGATTCTGGCGGCGCCATTCCTACTGAGCGAAATGGCGGGATCCCGTTCCAGATTCTGCGCTTGGAACTTCACTAATGATGCGCAGGCGAGTTCCCTTCCGAGCCACCTGGTGGGCCAGCGGCTGATTCATCCGCCCACCGTCAGCTGAACCAGTTCAACGGTCCCCGTCCATCAATGCTAGTCCAGCACTCTCATATCACTCTCTCCAGGCCAACTGTCTTCACCAGAGAGTAAGAAGTCTCACAGCACCCCCAGGTTAAAGTTCAACAGGTTTATTTGGTAGCAAATACCAAGAATGGTATTTGCTACCAAATAAACCTGTTGGACTTTAACCTGGTGTTGTGAGACTTCTTACTGTGCTTACCCCAGTCCAATGCCGGCATCTCCACATCATGTTCACCAGAGAGTGCAGGGTATCAGCAACCCAGAGGGAAAAGGCAAGCAGCCTCAAGAAGAGGTCTGTTCCTCGATTCAAGCACCTTCCCCCCCCACCCTTCCCCACCCTTCCCCATCACCTATGAGGCACCCATGCTCCACTTGGACCTCTACCCATCGCTTCTGGAGTCTCTGTGCACCCCCTGCCAGTAAACGATGTGATATCCCTTTAACCCCCCCCTCATTTGTGAGATTTTCATGCAGACTAGTCAGGGTGCAGCTTCCCTCCCCTCGGCACGGTGGCACAGTTGGGTGGCACGGTGGCACAGTGCTTAGCACTGCTACCTCACAGGGACCCGGGTTCAATTCTGGCCTCAGGTCCCTGTCCGTGTGGAGTTTACACATTCTCCTCCGGGTGCTCCGGTTTCCTCCCACAGTCCAAAGGTGTGTGGGTTAGGTTGATTGGCCATGTTAAATTAATCCTCATGTCAGGGGATTAGCAAGGTAAATATACGGGGTTACAGGAATAGGGCCTGGGTGGGATTGTGGTCGGTGCAGACTCGATGGACCAAATGGCCTCCTTCTGCACTGTAGGGATTCTATGGCTTCTCTCTGCCTTTCGTGGTTCATCTTCCTTGCCCCTCTGCCTGCCATCATGAGCCCTCACCCTCCCCCAACCCCTCCTTCCACATTGTCCTCTTTGTCTTCATCAATCCACCTCCCTTCATGAACTCCACATCTTTGTTACAGTGGTTGCAGGAGTCTCGCAGCACAATGATGTCCAGATAGGCACTGGTGTGTTGTACCAGGGGCAAGGAGACCCCTGAAGTCCTCAACCCCAGGCACAGTACTGATCTGAGCCGGTGACACAGGAGGCTCCATGGGTTCAGCAGCAAGGTGCTGTCCATGAAGACCAGATTGGCATGGAGATGGAGGGCAGGAATCGGTCTGCCCTGGCAGAGTGGCGTACAGCACACCAGGAGCAGCACAGCACCGTGGCAGTGTTGCACTCACCTCAATACCTCGAGCAGACTGACGATCACCTTGTGCGCCCCACGCTTTAACAATCAGGTTTAGACCGATGTAATTACCCACTGGCGTGACACAAGATGGAAAGGCCTTACAGAATGCTGGCAGGCAACTGTTTTAATGAGCATTCATGAGATGCAAATTCATGCAAATAGCATTCGCGCCACCAACCAACGAAAAGAATGACCCACCATTAACCCACCATTGGGAGAATTGCCACGTAATTTTACGCTGGTGGGTTTAAAAATTTTGTCTCCTGCCAAATTCTCCATTCAAACCTGCCACCAAACCAGCCGCAGACGGATGGGAGAATTTCCACCCGTAATCTTTGCCCTCATCCTCAGGTCCCCCTGTAGTCTCATCCCACTTTATTTCAGTAAGATGCCCCAGCACCACATTCCCTCCCACACTCCCAATGCCACCTTCTCAAGAGCAGTTAGGGATGGGCAATAGAAGTGCTGCCCGAGCCAGTGACTCCCACATCTATTTTGGTGCTCCAATTATGGCCATTGTATATCCCATCTTCGCTTCAGGGTAGGCGATGGCTGCGTGGTATTATCGCTGGACGATTAATCCAGAAACTCAGCTAATGTTCTGGGGACCCGGGTTCGAATCCCGCCATGGCAGATGGTGGAATTTGAGTTCAATTACAATAGCTGGAATTAAGAATCTACTGATGACCATGAAACCATTGTCGATTGTCAGAAAAACCCATCTGGTTCACTAATGTACCTTAGGGAAGGAAATCTGCCGTCCTTACCTGGTCTGGTCTACATGTGACTCAAGCGACATCGCAACATGGTTGACTCTCATCTGCCCTCGGGCAACTAGGGATGGGCAATAAATGCTGGCCAGCCAGCGACGCCCATGTCCCAGGAATGAATAAAAGAAAACTTCAACGCACTGTTTACAGCAGTCTTTAATCTTGATTTTACTTCTGGATCACCCTCCCTAAATCTCTTCTTTCTCCAGCTACACAAACCTTCTCCAGATTCATCGGTTTGACCAGGTTTTCCCCGTCTACAGCTCAAAGTCAGATAATTAATCAACCGCGCCAGCAATTCAGGTGGCACCCAAATTCGAAGCGGAACTTTATAATCCAAGGAATGCGAGTGTCACAACTTATTCTCACTGGCTGCTGCCGTCTGGACCATCAGTGGTCCTCAGGGAGATGTTGAGACCTGAGCTCACGATAACATATCGATGGAGGGCACAGAGTCTCACTTTGCAGAGTGGCAAGGAAAGAAAAGCCCTCGTTTTGCGCAGAATCCTCCCCGCTCGGGGATGCTGCATGTGCACATGCTAAACAGCGACTATACTTCAAAGTAGATCATTGGCTGTAAAGTGCTTTGAGATGGCCTCAGTTCCTAAAGGGCGCCATACAAATGAAAGTGTTTGTTCTCAAAGTCAGGGTGAGCCCTATTTATAGGTCTGCAAGTTTGGAAAGGCCTGTTCTTGGCACAGTTGTTTAACTTGATTGAAGTCTATAAGATTATCAGGGCTATGGACAGGGTAAGCAGGGAGCAACTGTTGCCTTGCTTGAGGAGTCAGTCATGAGGGGGCGTAGTTTTAGAGTTAAGGGGCAGGAGATTCAGAGGGGATTTGAGAATCTCCTTATTCACTCAGAGGATGGTGGGAATCTGGATTAGCGACTGCACTTTCCCAGGTCATTCCCTCTCCTGGGCACACGGATAAATCACTCGAGAAGCCCCGCCCACTGTACGCTTACCTCAGTGACTGTGGCGAGATGCAGACACAGCTTGGAAGCGGTACACTTATGGGGAAGAAAGGACTGATGGTTAAAAAGGCTCTCAATTGCCTTTTTAATCTTCTCGATTGCTTTCCCGTCAGCCCTCAGAGGCCAGGAAGAGATGGAAAAGGATGGGATGAGAGCGGGATCCCAACCTAATGTCAATTTCCGTACTTTTCCACCCAGCATGCACCAGAATCCACCTGGCTAGGAAAATTCCACTTCTAGATTGTCAAACCTAGGGGCGGCACGGTAGCACAGTGGTTAGCACTGCTGCTTCACAGCTCCAGGGACCTAGGTTCGATTCCCGGCTTGGGTCACTGTCTGTGTGGAGTTTGCACATTCTCCTCGTGTCTGCGTGGGTTTCCTCCAGGTGCTCCAGTTTCCTCCCACAGTCCAAAGATGTGCGGGTTAGGTTGATTGGCCATGCTAAAAATTGCCCTTAGTGTCCTGAGATGCGTAGGTTAGAGGGATTAGTGGGTAAATATGTAGGGATATGGGGGTAGGGCCTGGGTGGGATTGTGGTCGGTGCAGACTCGATGGGCCGAATGGCCTCTTTCTGCACTGTAGGGTTTCTATGATTTCTATCTGCGCTACTTGTTTCTGGGAGTTGGGGGTGGGGATGGCAGCATGGGGTGGGGAGGAGGGGGGTGGGTGGATGTAGAGAAAATATATGGCATAAATTACAATAACTGGTTAATAAAGGGAGGCAGCAGTGGCCGAGTGGTATTATTACCAGACTATTAATCCAGAAACTCAGCTCATGTTCTGAGGACCTGGGTTCGAATCCCGCAGATGGTGGAATTTGAATTCAATAAAAAATATCTGGAATTAAAAATATCTGGAATTAATGATGACCATGAAACCATTGTCGCTTGTTGGAAAACCCCATCTGGGGTTCACTAATGTCCTTCAGAGAAGGAAATCAGCCGTCCTTACCCGGTCTGGCCTACATGTGACTCCAGAGCCACAGCAAGGTGGCTGACTCTCAACTGCCCCCCCGAAATAGCCGAGTGAGCCACTCAGTTCAAGGGCAATTAGGGATGGGCAATAAATGCTGACCAGCCAGCGACACGACACCCACGTCTCACGAATCAATAAAGAAAAGGCTCAGTTCAGGTAACTGGCAAAATAACAGAGAGGTGATGAGGAGAAATTTCTTAACGCAGCAAGTTGTTTAAATCTGGAGTTCACTGCCTGAAAGGGAACAGATTTACCAGTAAAACTTCAGAGATGGAATTGGATACTTGAAAGGAAGGAACTTGCTGGGATGTGGGGAAACAGCAGTGGAGTGGGACTGATTGGATAGCTCTCTCAAACGGCTGCCCAGGAACGATGGGCCGAGTGGCCTCCTCCTGTACTCTTTGATGATTCTGAACTTGGTGCTGGGAAATCAAAGCATCGACCTGATCCTGCCCAAGATGGCCGCCTGTCCCCTGATGTAAACAAGGAGCTCTTGGAAGTAGTCAGTGCTCACTGAAAACATCAAAACAGCTCAAATCTGTTTAGATTTCTGGAATTCTCCTTCTCCTGCAGTATAGAAAATCTAGTGTCCCAAAAGAATAAAGCTTCCATTCCTAGGCTGGCAGTTGGCAGTACTGTAGCATGCACTGACCGCTACACCTGTCGTGTCTCATTAACTTTGCCAGGCTGATCTAAGTTGGGGATGGATCTGCGTTTTGTCATATTAACATGCACTTTTTTTAAAGACCATAAAATCGCGACAGTGCAGAAGGAGGCCATTCGGTCCATCGAGTCTGCACCAACTCTCTGAAAGAGCATCTTTGCCCGGGCCCTCCCCTCCGCCCTATCCCCGTAACCCTGTACATTTACCATGGCTAATCCACCTAATCTACACACCTTTGGCCACTCAGGGGCAATTTAGCATGGCCAATCCCCCTAACCTACACATCTTAGGAGTATGGGAGGAAACCGGAACACCCAGAGGAAACCCACGCAGACACGGGGACAACATGCAAACTCAGCACAGTGACCCGAGGCTGGAATTGAACCTGGGTCCCTGGTGTTGTGAGGCAGCAATGCTAACCAATATGCCCACTGAGATTTTGCTCAGAGCTGCTTGCTACCGCTCTGCTAACATAACCCCTCTGGAGATGCAGTGGAGAATTCCCTTTCCTGTGGATCAAACGGGATTTTCGGGAAAGTTCCGGTGGTAGGAGGTGGTAATAGCTCTAACGAAAGTCCTGACTGATAACTGTTATTACCTTTGTATTGTACTGTAATCTCTCAATATGCCCTGCTCTCCCTTAGGAAAAGAGCCACTGACAATAAACATGCGGGAAACATTGGTTAAAAGGGTTGTCATTTTTTCCCTCAAAGGTGACATCTTCAAAGTTACCTTTAAGCATTTTAAAAATGTAATTCTTTCATCCAACTGCAAGAACAAAGAATAAAGAACAAAGAAAATTACAGCACAGGAACAGGCCCTTCGGCCCTCCAAGCCTGCACTGACCATGCTGCCCGACTGAACTAAAACCCCCTACCCTTCCGGGGACCATATCCCTCTATTCCCATCCTATTCATGTATTTGTCCAGATGCCCCTTAAAAGTCACTACCGTATCCGCTTCCACTACCTCCCCCAGCAGCGAGCTCCAGGCACCCACCACCCTCTGTGTAAAAAACTTGCCTCGTACATCTCCTTTAAACCTTGCCCATCGCACCGTAAACCTATGCCCCCTAGTAATTGACTCTTCCACCCTGGGAAAAAGCTTCTGACTATCCACTCTGTCCATGCCCCTCATAATCTTATAGACTTCTATCAGGTCGCCCCTCAGTCTCTGTCATTCCAGTGAGAACAAACCAAGTTTCTCCAACCTCTCCTCACAGCTAATGCCCTCCATACCAGGCAACATCCTGGTAAATCTTTTCTGTACCCTCTCCAAAGCCTCCACATCCTTCTGGTAGTGTGGCGACCAGAATTGAATACTATATTCCAAGTGCGGCCTAACTAAGGTTCTCTCAAGCTTCACATAATTAAGTTACAACAGTGATAAATGGTCAGTTGCTACACAGCCACTGGACTATTTAGCCTGGGGTGGGGGTTGGAGGTGGGGTGGGGGGTTTGTTCGTGGGTGGTTAGACTTCTACCTTACCGGCCAGTGAAAGTCAGCCTTCCATTATAAAAGCTGCATGGTTTTAATCTCCATTGATTGCATGGAAATGTCTCATGCATGTTGTAAATCTAACTAGGCCGCTGAGGCACATCTACCATCAACATACGTATATCTACAACATCTGCCTGCAGTGTCCACATTGTCTACAGTGGCATTAAAGCATGAACCCATTGGCATGCTTTATCAGAGTGTGCTGGAGGAGGAAGGTGGCTGGAGGCCTGGGAGTTTGCTTTTATTCATTCGTGGGACATGGGTGTGGCTGGCTGGCCAGCATTTATTACCCATCCCTAGTTGCCCTTGGAAGGCAGTTGAGAGTCAACCACATTGCTGTGGCTCTGGAGTCACATATAGGCCAGACCAGGTAAAGACAGCAGATTTCCATCCCTCAAGAACATTAGTGAACCAGACGGATTTTTCTGACAATCGACAATGCTTTCATGGTCATCAGTGGATTTTTAATTCCAGATTTTTTTATTGAATTCAAATTCCACCATCTGCCTTGGCGGGATTCGAACCTGGGTCCCCAGAACATTAGCTGAATTTTTGGATTAACAGTCCAGCGATGATACCACTGGGCCATCTTGTCGAGCACGTTGGGTTTTGCCCTTGATAAATTTTGACATGACTAAGAAATCCCCAAAATGCTGTGCCTTTAAAGGCAACACAGCAGAGTAAGAGCCCCTTAAAGGGACAATCACCCATATCTAAGGAAGGCTGTGCTGGCCTTGGAAAGGTTCTAGAGGAGGTTCACTAGAATGATCCCTGGAATGAAGAACTTGTCGTATGAGGAACGGTTGAGGACTCTGGATCTGTACTCATTGGAGTTTAGAAGGATGAAGGGGGATCTTATTGAAACTTACAGGATGCTGTGAGGCCTGGATAGAGTGGACATGGAGAGGATGTTTCCACTAGTAGGAAAAGCTAAAACCAGAGCGCACAACCTCAGGCTAAAGGGACGATCCTTTAAAACAGAAATGAGGAGGAATTTCTTCAGCCAGAGAGTGGTGAATCTGTGGAACTCTTTGCCGCAGAAAACTGTGGAGGCCAGGTCATTGAGCGTCTTTAAGACAGAGATAGATAGGTTCTTGATTAATAAGGGGATCAGGGGTTATGGGGAAAGGGCAGGAGAATGGGGATGAGAAAAATATCAGCCATGATTGAATGGCGGAGCAGACTCAATGGGCCGAGTGGCCTAATTCTGCTCCTATGTCTTATGGTCTTATGCTGTTACCGTAAAGGTGAGGATATCTGAGAATGAAAAAGATGCATGGTTCCTTGCTCTGCATTAAGTAAATATCTAAAATAAAATTACAACCATTACTTTTTCTACAAAAGCTTGGCAAATAACACCATTCCTTTAACTTGGAGTTCTGTCACTTTGGTACAACATAAACTGCATTGGCTAAAACAGGTCCTTAAAGCCACTAAGTGTTGGTAAGTAGGAGCCCATGAATCTAAAACTGTTCAATCATTTCTGGGTAAGCAAAATATGTAAATTTGAGGACGGCAGTGCCAGCTCCTTAAGTCATTGCTTCACAGCATGGAACGCTTGCTCCAATTGGAAAACAAATCATTTCCTCCTCGGGTACGGGTGACTTGACTCCCGGCGATGACGTAGGACCAAGAAAATGCATTACAGGAAAAAGTCATTTACTAGTCAAAGTTCCAACGTGATGACTCTCACCAAACTTTGCTTGCAAGATTAATCTCACACATTATCAGATAGCAGACAACTAAAGAGGCACGGTCTCTTACTGCCAGACTGAGTTGGCAGAATTTCAAAACTTCCGCACATAACAAAAACACTCATGCACTTCCAGAACTTTTCAAACAATTTTGATTTTGTTCTTTTCCGATGCGCACTGGTGCAAAGTGAGCAGTTTGTTAAAAAGGGGTAAATGACCTATTCATCATTCCATATTTACTTTCTTAATAATATATTTTGGCTTTCCATTTGGGCTTTGGCTTATAATGTCCAAGTTAAATTTGAAAACAAGATGCTGTCTAATGGTAAGTGCGCTCTGGTATAGACATAAATATTTGATAAAATTGGGTAATATTTGAGTAAAACAAAAGCAAATATTTGATAAACGTCTTGCTCTGAAATACAGCTTAGTTCTAAAGTTTAATAGATATGGGCGATTTGAGTATCTCCAGTGATCCAACAATGGATCCACAGCATCTGAGTTCCTTCAAAGGAGATTGGACAAGGTCACCTCAAGGTGGGAAGAGCTACTGAAGGCTGGCTTTTGTGGATTGGACAATTATAAAGTACCACCAATGGTACTGCAGTATTCTAGATCACTGACTAGCCTTTTCAAGGCAAGGTTTCAGACAATAATTGGCTCAGTTAGGCAGACAATGAGCTAAGGAGAGTGGGAAGGTCTGACCATTACTCCCCAGGCTATTTCAAAACACACCGCACAGTGTCCATTCATTAAAGGCATCACACAAAAGGTCAATAGGCAAGATACGGCCTCATGGAGTTAAGGGATTGGTTAATGTGTAGGAAGCAGAGACTAGGAATAAATGCTGCATTTTCATGTTGGTAGATTGCAAATAGTGGATATGCCCCAAGTATCAGCTCTGGGCCCTCAGTTATTTACAATTTATATTAATAACCAGATCAAAAAGATCAAGAGGTTTGGTGGATTGGCCATGCTAAATTGCCCCCTTAGTGTCCCAGGGGGCGGCACGGTGGCACAGTGGCTAGCACTGCTGCCTCACAGCGCCAGGGACCCGGGTTCAATTTCCAGCTTGGGTCACTGTCTGTGCTGGGTCTGCGCGTTCTCCCCGTGTCTGCTCCCCGTGGGTTTCCTCCGGGTGCTCCGGTTTCCCCCCACGGTCCGAAAGACATGCTGGTTACGTGGATTGGCCATGCTAAGTTGTCCGTTAGTATCCCAAGATGTGGACTGGCCATGGTAAATGTGCGGGTTTACAGGGATAAAGCGGGGAGTGAGGTGGGGGGGGGTGGGAGCTGAGTAAGATACTCGGTGTCAGAGAGTCGGTGCAGACTCGATGGGCCAAATGGCCTCTTCTGCACTTGTAGGGATTCTATGATTCTAATCTATCCAAGTACAGGTGGGGATGTAAGTTGTGAGAACACAAGGTATGTAAACCGCTTAAACGAGTGGCCAGCAAGGTGGCAGAGGTGTTTGCGGTGGAGAAATGTGAAGCTATTCACTTTAGCAGTAATCATACAGAAGCAGAATTTTTATTTTTAAAAGGCACGAAACTTGTAAACGTTCACATTCAGAGTGACTTGGATTTACTCATGTCGGGAACACAGAAAGTTAGCACGCAGGCACAGAAAACAATTAGGAAGCAAATGGCATGTTGGCCTTTATTGCAAGGGGATTGGAGTACAAGAGTAAGGAAGTCTGGCTACAAATGGTGAGACCACACCTCAAAGAGTGTGCTTTGGTCTCACATTTAAGAAAAGAAATACTTGCCTTGGAGCAATACATTTCATGGAATCCCTGCAGTGCAGAAGGAGGCCGTTTAGCTCATCGAGTCTGCACCGACCACAATCCCACACAGCCCCTATCTCCATAACCCCATGCATTTACCCTAGCTAGTCCCCCTGACACTGATTTAGCATGGCCAATCCACCTAACCCGTGCATCTTTGGATTGTGGGAGGAAACCGGAGCACCCGGAGGAAACCCACACAGACACGGGGAGGACGTGCAAACTCCGCACAGACAGTGACCCGAGGCTGGAATCAAATCCGGGTCACTGGCGCTGTGAGGCAGCAGTGCTAACCACTGCGCCACAGTGCCAGCCCAGTTCACCAGCTTGGTTGCTGGACTGAGAAGCTGTCCTATGATAAGAGGCTGAGTAAGATTGACCTCCATTCTCTTCAGTTTTGAAGAATGAGAGGTGATCTCATTGAAATAGCGAAGATTCTGAAGCAGGCTGACTAAGTAGAGGTTGTTTCCACTGGCTGCGAAAACACTGGGGCATTTTCTCAGGATAAGGGGGGTGATTATTTAGGATGAAATGAGAAGTCACTCCTTCACTCGGTGTGTTGTGTCCTTTGGAATCCTCTGCCCTGGAGGGTCATGCATGCTGCTTTTTTGAATATATTTAAAGCTGAGATAGTTCGACAGACTTTTGGTGTCTCGGTGAATCAAGTGATATGGGGAATGAACGAGGAAATGAAATAAAGGCAGAAGACCAGCTATGAGCATATTGAAAAGTGGAGCAGGTGCACGGGGTCATTTGGTCTATTCCAGCTCCTAATCCGTACATTCTGACTTGGGGACCCTTGATGGTATTTCCACCTTCCCAGCACAGTGGCTGATGTTCAGCACCTACTGCTGCCCCAACGGGAGCTTGAATCTTCTTCAAACAACTTAGTGCAAATGCTTTACCCACTAGGCCCACCAAGGCAGGGTTGGGCTGCCTATCCTTATGTCAGTGCTCGAAAGATATTCGGACACAGTGTTCGCGAGTGATGGATCCTTTACTGTCTTCTTATCGATAAGGAGAGAACTGGAGAATACCTAAGCTTCAGTCTGCCCTGCTCAATTGTGTACAGTTAGCCTTTTTTATAGGGCATTTACAACTTCTAGTAAAGGTAATTGTTTCTAGTCACGCACACCGGTAAGTTATTTGCATATGATACAAAGAGGTAGGCCTGAGACAATAGCTGTTTAATTGCATCCCATTGGTAATGTCATAATCTTTAGTGTAGATGGATAGAATGCCCGATCAGACAATGATCACTTAATCATGTCTTTATTACAGTTTTGGTACTGTTAGCAACGACATTCAGCTGTGCTCTGTTGATTGATGTAGTGAAACATCCACCATTGTCTGCGCTATCTATTTCATGTATATGCAGAGACAGCCAGTCTACAGTGAGGCTGCTGCTGATGTGCTCATTTTCCTGATCCCTGGCTGAGTTCAGTCTCCCCTCCCACACTTAAATAACGTTCCGTTAACACACAGCTGAGAGGTTTTGTGGCGCAGTGGGTAGCACCCCTGCCTCTGAGCTGGAAGTTCTGGGTTTGAGTCCCACCCCGGACTTAATGGTCAAGGAAGGTGCGTTCATAACGCGGTCAAACAGGTTGAGTGCGTCAACCTGCAAATCCTTCCAAACACGCCAATGGCAGGCGGTAAGAGCGGGAGAGAGTCCTGGTCAGCCATGCTTGATGTGGAGTGGTGGCTCTCCAGCTATACGGTCCTGGCGACTGACTAATGACCTGTTCCAGCAATTATCAGCTACGGAAACAGACACAAGTCTGCCTTAGTGCTCCACTAGATGTGGGTGGGAAGAGGAATGGAATTGGAGTACCCAGCCCTCTGCTGAAGCTGATGTGTTCTGGAGTTGACACTGGCATTATTTCATTGCTAACTTTCATTAGCAGCTAAGCAGGCAGGCATCAAATAATTGAAACATAAGCCAACATCTCTTTGTTAGTTTATATTTAATTTAAGGGGCATTAACGCTGAAGAAAGGCTCGAAAATAAGCATATTTCCCTGGCATGTTCCTTCAATGCTACATTCTCTAAAAGATGGACTATGATTACTAACCAAATTGAGTTGGGGAGTGCACAATGTCCGTGGATCTTCCTGGATGAAGCGATAAGATATGCTTGAACAGCTCAATGTTCTTATTTATCTAATTTATTGTTTTAATTAAAGTCAAAGTTTCTGGACCAACACAAAACAACAGCAATCATATTTGCAATTTTCTACTAAGAATAAAAGACGAGAGGCACAATACAAAATCTCAAACATTCAAATTAAACCAAGAATAAAAACCATCAATATTCCCAATACAGGGGGAAATTGATATGATACCGCATATCAGTGTAGCACTTTTAAGGGGCAGGATTCTCCAATCTCATCCGTTTCTGCCCTGTTGCCAGCGAGAATGGGGAATTTGGCGCTCAGCCAAAACTTCATTCACTGCAGCAGCACCGGAGAATCCCAGCCACGGACGTGGTCGGAGGTTCCCGGTGCAACACTGATATTAACATGCCAGTACCACTCTTATGTTGTGCAGCTGAGTTTGTAAAGATGCAAAGAATGTTTATAAAGATGTAAAAGAATTGTAAAAACTGCTGGAAGGAAAAAAAAAACAGTGCATGGTCCCTTTAAAAGCTGGTTTTGTGTTTAATGCTGGGATGTTTAAGATGTAGGCACACAGGGTACGTAGATTGCAATTTGTAACAGAAAAACTCCAAAAGCTTCTGAAAGCCATCAGACCTGGTTGTATATATATATTTTGAGATTGACTAAAATTCTGTTATTTCTGTTTTGGTACTGAATAGAGCTTGTATTTATTTGAACAGCAATACAGTCGAACCTTCCTTTAATTAATATGTTACTTGTTTAGTTAAAGTTCCGGTTGGTTAAATAAAATACCTTGAAACCAGGACCAAGCATCAAGGTTGCCTTGGTAACAGGCTCTAGGTTTTTGCATTTTTGACAGCCTATCCGTTTAAAGAAAACACTCAGCTCACAGGAACCTATCAAATTTGAATTTGCTGTTGTTGTCAACCTCAGACCAATCCGGGTACACAGAATGGATAGACCATCAGGACTATAAACAGGAACTCAACTGCCGGCCTGCAGTTCATTTGAGTTCAACTGAGAGCTAGCCAGAACAGAGGGACATCTCCAGAGTGGTTCTCCACTCTGCCAGCTAAAGAACTATCTCTGAAGAGAATTCTCTATCTACCTAACAAAAGGGTATCAAATCAGAAAGACCTTACAGACAGAAATCAATGGAAAAACTCCAAAAACTTCTGAAAGCCACCAGACCTGGTTGTATATACATTTTTTGAGAGTGACTAAAATTCTGTTATTACTGTTTTGGTACTGAATGGTCTTTGTATTTATTTGAACAGCATTACAGTCGAACTTTCCTTTAATTAATATGTTACTTGTTTAGTTAAAGTTCCGGTTGGTTAAATAAAATAACTTGTTAATTATTCACTTAAAGTGAGTGTCAGGTCTTTATGTTAAGAACCTCTAAATGTTAATGTAGAACAGGTAACACCTTCCCAAACACTTTTACTAGATTACGAAGCGAGGTAAAGGGGATTAACCTCTGTGTCGTAACGCTTAATACAACCATCGTTACTTACAGCAAACCTGCTCCTGATTCTAGTCATTCTCTTCAGTGCCTTGACCAACATTCATCCCTCAGATAACATCACAGATTATCTGCTCATTTATTTCATTGCTGTTTGTGGGGCCTTGCAATAAGATGTTGCAGATTCCGACGTCACAACAGTGACCATAAGTCCAAAGCGCTTCATTGGTCGTAAACCACCTTGGAACTGCATGAGGTGGTAAACGGTGCAATATATGTAGATGCAAATTCTTTCTTTATTTTGTTTACTGCACTTTGCCCACTCCCGATGTTACAGCAACAACCGCAACAATGACTACCTGCAATTCCACAACAGCAACCAGTGTGGAGGAATCATTTTCAGATTGGGTTTTAGTGCAGACAGCCAAGTTAACAGAAAGATGGCCATCTTTTCTGCTTTAGCTAATCAAAGACCCTTCAAGTACAAAGATAAATGAATAAACTAATTGAAGTAGAAAACGAGAAATCAGAGCAATATTCCCTAATAGCAGTGACAAATTAATCCATTAATCTTGTGTAGCTGAATGTAGCTTGATTGCTACCCCTTCCACAAGCATTCAATCCCTCCACCACCGACCCTCAGTAGCAGCAGTGTGTACCATCTACAAGATGCACTGCAGCAATTCACCAAGATTCCTTAGGCAGCACCTTCCAAACCCACGACCACTGCCCTCTAGAAGGACAAGGGCAGTAGATACCTGGGAACACCACCACCTGGAGGTTCCCCTCCAAGTCACTCACCATCCTGATATGGAAATATATCGCCGTTCCTTCACCGTCACTGGGTCAAAATCCTGGAACTGTCTCCCTAACAGCACCGTGGGTGTACCTACACCTCAGGGGCTGTAGTGGTACAAGAAGGCAGATCATCACCACCTCCTCAAGGGCAACTAGGGATGGGCAATTAATCCTGATCCAGCCATTGACACCCACATCCCGTAAGTGAATTTTTAAAAAGTGTCATGGGGCAGGTTTTTGCATGATTGAGTTTACCTTGAGCAACACATGCTAAGCTCTGATCTCCAAGACTCATTTAGTCACAGGGAAAGGGTAAATCTCAATGAGAAGCTGCCCACACTACCCGTCTTAGAAGGTGCATGCCTGAGACATTCAATGGCAATTGCATTAATCTCTATACAGTAGAAAACGTGAGCAATTCACGTATTCTATCTGGACATCACCAGTGCAATATTCACACGTAATGGGCTTCGGAAATCATGTTTCACAGTTAATTATTTTCCTGTTGAATATAATTAATTAACTTCTCCATGGCAATCCATCTGGCAATCAGGTGCACACAAGTGGCAGGAATATCTGAAACAAACCCAGGCCTTAATGTAAGAATATTCCTTACATAGCGATTAAGTTTCAGAAATGTCAATGGGAACTTTTGCTTTGGGAGCAAGGATTTCCTTTCAATGATTTTACAAAGATATATAAATGTTTTCAATAGGTTAGTGAGTGAATGCACCACCCAGTGCGATATTGAGCCATATATACCATGGATTTTTTTGCCCACTGTTAGTTGCTCTAAGATGGAGGCTCAACAGAACGTCAGTTGGCCTTAGTACCGCTGGGCAAGGGAGTGAGCAAGAAACAAAGATCCTCCATAGAATCCCTACAGTACAGAAGAAGGCCATTCGGCCCATCGAGTCTATGCTGACCACATCCGCCCCCCCCCTTTTCCCATAATGCCACACATTTACCCTGCTAATCTCCTGACTCAAGGGTCAATTTAGCATGGCCAATCCACCAAACCTGCACCTCTTTGGAGTGAGGGAGGAAACCGGAGCATCCGGGCGAAACCCACGCAGACACGGGGAGAATGTGCACACTCTACACAGACAGTGACCCAAGGCCGGAATTGAGCCTGGATCCCTGGCGCTGTGAGACAGCAGTGCCAACCACTGTGTCACTGTGCCCAAGATAAGGATTCTGATTGTAACTGCTCTCTGTTGATCTCTGGAATGCATGGAAGTGCTTGGTGGTTTCAGTTTTGCACATCCCAATCTGTTACAAAAGAAATTCAATCCAAATTTCTCTGCAAGCTGAACTTAGTCAAATAAAGAGTTGTTGATGGAGACAATCTCATGATTGTAGATAAATGTTTCTAAAAGCTTAACTCTGTAGTTTGCAATGGCCTGCTCCTTTAAATGTCAAGCAATGGGAAACTTAAGACAGAAAATGAGCTAGTAATCTTCTAAATATAACATTCCAAGTAGATTCTACATAAACTGGTTTCGGGAATAAAGCCTACAGACGGCTGGCTCTCTTTTTTCCAAATATGGAGAGTTTTTCCTCTCAGTTCATCTGCGTGGACCTTGGGCCAAAGCACAAGTCTCTTAGGTCACATAACAGCCTCCTTCAGTCTTTCGTTATCAAGCCATGTGTGACGCAGAAGTGCGGTACAGTCACTCACTGTGTGACCCTCGCCAATCCACTCAAAGAAATGGAACGTTCTGGAACAACCCAATCAACAGCGAACAAAAACTGCAAACACAGGCCAAGCAGAAAGTTTAGAGACCCAAACAGAATTATCACCAACACGCCCACCTACTCTTCCCCCCCCGGTTGACGGAACACGGATACTGAAACGTTTTCTGAATCATTTTTAAGAAGCAGTTCAAACGCGATTAGGATTGAATCAGCACACGTGGTAATCCCACTCAAGCAGGCGAGGTTAACGAGCAGATTATTATATTTGAATCATCAATGAAAGTTGGGGTTGTGAAACTGTGACACAACAATATGCCACGTGTCCAAGATAAAACATTTTTGTTAGATCTCAAGGTCATTGTTCCCAGTGATTCAATAAGGCATTTCTCACCTCCCCACAGCGCTTCCCCATCCCCCGCTTTGTCCAAGGTGCAATTCCAAAAATGTTAGCCATAAAACCATAAGATATAGCAGCAGAATTAGGCCATTCGGCCCATCGAGTCTGCTCCACCCTTCAGTGATATGATTCTCATCCCCATTCTCCTGCCTTCTCCCCCCGTAACCCTTATTGACCAAGAATCTATCTATCTCTGTCTTAAAGACACTCAATGACCTGGCCTCCACAGCCCTCTGTGGCAATGAGTTCCACAGATTCACCACCCTCTGGCTGGTGAAATTCCTCCTCACCTCAGTTTTAAAGGAGCGTTCCTTCACTCCGAGGTTGTGCCCTTTGATTCTAGTCTCTCCCACTAGTGGAAGCATCCTCTCCACATCCACTCCATCTAGGCCTTTCGGTATTCTGTAAGTTTCAATCAGATCCCCCCTCATCCTTCTAAACTCCGTCGAGTATAGATCCAGACTTCTCAACCGCTCCTCAGATGACAAACCCTTCATTCCGAGGATCATTTTTGTGAACCTCCTCTGGATCCCCTCCAAGGCCAGCACATCCTTCCTTAGGTAGTCCAAACCACCATTCTACATTTAGGGATTATAAATGAGCATCTACAGTTATCCCATCCCAGGAGGTAACACAAAGCTAATACTGTCCTTATCTGAACTCATACACCCTATCAGCAGCGATAGTGCTTCGAAATTATTTTGCTGCTGCGCAAAATAATTGCCCTTACATGGCTCTTTATCATATTGGAATGTCTCGAAGTATTATCTGTTGGCTGATTATTGGGCAGCACGGTGGCACAGTGGTTAGCACTGCTGCCTCACAGCGCCAGGGCCCCAGGTTCAATTCGGGTCACTGTCTATGTGGACCTTGCACGTCCACAAATGGGGAAAGTTCTGCCTCATTAAAGATCTTGTAGGCGATTCTCCCAGCCCGCTGCACTGCTTTAGCTCCCAGCCTGGTACACTCGCACTGTCCAAGGGGCAAACTGCCAATGCTCAGGGGGCACCTTGGCACAGCCCATTGGGCATCAGGTAGTGCCAAAGGGGCGGGACCACAGTGGGGGGGGGTCTAATGGGGGACAGGGCCTCAGAGGGAGATCCTTGGGGGTGGGGGGAACCTGCTGCCACTCTGCATTCAGTGATGACAGAGAGAGGGAGGCCAGCGATCAGGGCTGACCATCGGGGTTGGGGGGGCGGTGCGGGGGGGGGGGGGGGGGGGGGGGGGGTGCTGCAGGTGATGGTGGGGGGTTGGGGTTTGGGGCTGGCCCAGACACATCTGGAAGCCCAGCGATCGGGGGGAATCAGAGGAACAACGGGGCTGACCAGCGATTGGGAGGCCGGCAGTGCGAGGCTACTGCGCATGTGCCAATCTCAGCATTGACAGATCAGTGCATGCGCAGTGCCCGCTCAATGCTATGCTGCCAGTCTCTCCAGTGGGAATAGGCCCCGCTCCCCGATTTTTAATGAGATTCACGCTAGTGCACTCTGCAGTGCACAGTGGGAGATTCATTTTGAAAATCCCGCTGAAAAAACCAGCATGATTTACTCCAGAATTTACGCCAATTTGACACTTAGAATTTTTTGGGAAGAATCCCATCCTTATTCTTTGAATGATGTGAACAAAGAACAAAGAACAGTACAGCAGAGGAACAGGCCCTTCAGCCCACCAAGTCTGTGCCAACACAGATGCCTCTCTAATCTAATATTTTCTTGTCTCTACGTGGTCCAAATTCCTCTATTTCCTACCTATTCATGTATCTATCCAGACCCCTCTTGAACGTTGTTATAGAATCCGCTTCCACCACCTCCTCCGGCAGCGCGTTCCAGGCATTCACCACCCTCTGTGTGAAAACTTACCACTTGCAACTTTTTTAAACTTTCCCCCTCTCATTCTCAACCTATGCCCCCGAGTAATTGACCCTTTGACCCTGGGAAAAAGACTCTGACTATCCACTCTATCCAAGCCTGTCATAATCTTGTAAACCTCTATCAGGTCCCCCCCTCATCCTCCGACGCTCCAATGAAAATAATCCAACTTTGTTCAACCTTTCTTCATGGTCCATATCCTCCAAACCAGACAACATCTTGGTAAATCTCCTCTGCACCCTTTCCAATGCATCAACATCCTTCCGGTGGTGACCAGAATTGTACACAATACTCCAAATGCGGCCGAACCAAAGTCTTATACAGCTGCAACATGATCTTCCAATTCCTACACTCAACGCCCCGACCGATGAAGGCCAGCATGCCATAGGCCTTCTTGACCACCTTGTCCATCTAGCTATGACTGTAACACTACATTCTGCACTCTCTCCTTTCCTTCTCTATGAACGGTATGCTTTGTCTGTGTAGTGCGCAAGAAACAATACTTTTCACTGTAAACTAATACATGTGACAATAATAAATTAAATTAAATCAAAACCTGAGTTGCCACCTTCAGAGAACTGTGGATCTGCACACCTAGATCCCTCTGTATGCTAATATTTCTGAGGGCTCTACCATTTACTGTATACCTTCCTTCTGTAGCAGATATTCCAAATCGCATCACATTTGTCTGGTTTAAATTCCATCTGCCATCTTCCAGCCCAGATCTCCAGCCAATTTATATCCTGCTGCATCCTCTTGACAATCCTCCTCACTATCCGCTACTCCACCAATTTTTGTATCATCTGCAAATTTACTAATCAAACCACCGACATTTCCCCCAAATCATTTAGATATATTACAAACAACAGAGGCCCCAGCACTGATCCTTGTGGAACACCGCTTGTCACAGACCTCCAGTTAGAAAAGTACCCTTCCACTGTGACTCTCTGCCTTCTACGCCTAAGTAAGAGTTTTAACAACACCAGGTTAAAACCTGGTGTTGTTAAAACTCTTACTGTGTTCACCCCAGTCCAATGCCGGCATCTCCACATCATTCTACGCCTAAGCCAATTTTGTATCCATCTTCCAGCTCACCTCGGATCCCATATGACTTCACCTTCTGTATCAAGTCCTATACCAAGTCCTATCTGATGAGAGATCTGATGGCACTATTCAACGAAAAGCCTACTTTTTTTCCATTATCCCATACACCAAAGATGTGCGGGTTAGGTTGATTGGCCATGCTAAAATTGCCCTTAGTGTCCTGGGATGCACAGGTTAGAGGGATTAGTGGGTAAATATGTCGGGATATGGGGGTAGGGGCTGGATGGCATTGTGGTCGATGCAGACTCGATGGGCCGAATGGTCTCTTTCTGTGCTGTAGGGTTTCTAAGATTTCTTTCTTCTAAGATTAACCGGCCGTCCCTTTGTGGGACGCTGCTTCTGTAGAAGCAGTGCTATGTTTTACTAATATAAGCAGCCCCTGTACTGAAAATCAATCCAGGTATGACACTTTGAGATATTTGAAGGTGATAAGGTGTAAGAATGCTGTTACCAGGTTACCAGGTTTACTCAGGGGCTAAATGTGCAGTACTTGGCTCCTACTCGAGTTGACAAACCGCAAGTCATTTTTGGTTTTGAACTGAACCTTCAAGCTGCGGACGGACTTAACAATCCGAGACCAGCTGACGTTAAGATTCTGGGACCAAATAGCATGTTCCTTATTTGCTCAAGAGAATGCAAAAGTACTATCGCTTTTTACATCAGTAAGAGCATTATTTTCACCACTGTTACTCAGCATTTTTAAGAGCATAAATTCTAACATGGCCAATATTATTAGAAAGCAGTTTGCTGGTGGTTCTCAAACTGAAATTAAAGAAGACCAATTAAGTAATTGTCATAAAAAATATCTGGTTCACTAATGTCCTTCGGGGAGAAAATCTGCGGCCCTTACCTGGTCCGGCCTACATGTGACTCCAGAGCCACAGCAATGTGGCTGATTCTTAAATGCCCTGGACTGAGATATTTGATTTTCATAGAATCATAGAATCCCGACAGTACGGAAGGAGGCCATTCAGCCCATCGAGTCTGCACCGACAACAATCCCACCCAGGCCCTATTCCCGTCACCCCACATATTTACTCTGCTAATCCCCCTGAAACTGGGCACAATTTAGCATGGCCAATCAACCTAACCCCGCACATCTTTGGACTGTGGGAGGAAACCGGAGCGCTCGGAGGAAACCCATGCAGACATGGGGAGAACATGCAAGCTCCACACAGACAGTGACCCAAGCCAGGAATCAAACCTGGGTCCCTGGGCTATGAAGGCAGCAGTGCTAACCGCTGTGTCACCGTGCTGGGGAATGGGTAATGTGCCTGTGGGGCACGTTTTACACATACGTTGGCACAGTAGCACAGTGGTTAGCACTGCTGCTTCACGGCACCAGGGACTCGGGTTTGATTCCCGGCTTGGGTCAATGTCTGTGTGGAGTCTGCACATTCTCCCCATGTCTGTGTGGGTTTCCTTCGAGTGCTCCGGTTTCCTCCCACTTTCTGAAAGACATGCTGGTTAGGTGCATTGACCCGAACAGACTGTGGCGACTAGGGGAATTTCACGGTAACTTCATTGCAGTGTTAATGTAAGCTTTACTTGTGACTAATAAATAAACTTTACTTTACTTTCATGCCTTTGGATAATATCCCCTGGTGGCTCAGTTGCTAATTACCCTGTTCAGGGTGGATCTGACCCATAAAGTTCATGAAGATTTACCACCACCCCCTCAAGGGCAAAAATGATTGCTCGCCCAGCCAGCATCATCCACATCCCTGGAATGTATATTTTTTAAAAACTTCACAATCTCAGTGGGCCGAATGGCCACCTTCTGTGTTTATATATCACAGGCCTGTGTGGATTTAGATTACAATTATACATGAAAATAACATTGATTGAAAAGGTATTAGTATTGATACACTGAGTCAAAACAATAATGGGTAAAAGATGGTGAAAAAGGCTGCTACAGAGAATGATCAAATTTCCAGATAATATCACAATACATGAGCAATGGAATTAGTAGAAATTGCAGACTTAGTTAGACACTGTATGCACAGTATGGGTGGCACAGTGGTTAGCACCGCTGCCTCACAGCGCCAAAGACCCGGGTTCAGTTCCAGCCTCAGGCCACCCTCTGTGTGGAGTTTGTATGTTCTCCCTGTGTCTGCGTGGGTTTCCTCCAGGTGCTCCGGTTTCCTCCCACACTCCAAAGATGTGCAGGCTAGGTGGATTGGCCGTGGTAAATTGTCCCTCAGTGTCAAGGGTAAATCCACGAGGTGACTGGGATAGGGCCTGGGTGGGAATGTTGTTGGTGCAGACTCGAGGGGCTGAATGGCCTCTTTCTTGCACTGTAGGGATTCTATGATTCTAAGAGGGCAAAACCGTAGTAGATGAAATTTAAGGCAGACAAGTATAACATGCTTCACAGAGAAAGGGAAAATAGATGACGTGGATTTTATGAATGAGGTTAAAGTAGCCAACGCTAAGCTGAAAGTCACCTAGGAGTGTAAGTAGTGTCCAACACTGTAGAGCCAACAGAATGTGGAACTACATAGCTAGAACTGTAGACTATATGCCAGAGGAGGTTGTGATCAAACTCTATCGTGCCTGTTCAAGGCACAACTTCAATAATGCACTCAGTTCTAGTTGCCAAGAAACATGAGCGCATAACTGCACTGCCTCCAGTCCTTAAAAGAACTACCATTCTGATCACCATTGTCAGGCGTCTGAGCGATGCGGGAAGATTAGAGAAACTTGGTGCTCAATCAGAAAATAAACAAGACAAATGTTTAGAGCCCTAGAGGAAAAAGATAATTGTTGAAAGAAAAATGCTCCAACCTTGAATTAAGCCGCAGGAGCAGAACAATGGGATACAGGTTAAAAAGAAACGTAAAGAGTCATTCCAGGGCTGGTGTCAGGAAATTCTTCTTCACACAGAATGGGACATTTGACTTCAGCCAATGTGTAACCCCTGCGATAGAGGCAAAATTACTGCCGAAGCTGGAATCTGAAACAAAAACGGAAAATGCTGGAAAAGCTCAGCAGGTCTGACAGCATCGTTTGAGCTCTGGCGAAGGGTCATCCTGGCTCGAAATGTTCGCTCTATTCTCTGCCCACAGATGCTGTCAGACCTGCTGAGGTTTTCCAGCATTTTGTTTTTGTAACCCATGTGATATCAGGTCAGCCGTCCATTCAACATTTCAGCGCAGTAAAAGGCAGTATCGCGTGTTTTACAATTTGGCCCAATGTTATCCCCAGTGAGTGATCAATGTGCGGAATAAAGATAGAGGAGTGAAGGCGAAACTATTTTACCATTCCCTCCCCTATCCTGGGCTTAACTGAGTTCCGCTAGGCCAGCCCACGGATCACCCAATCTTAACTCACCAACAGCCACCCGCCTGCGTCTTTAGTGTCAACGGTGGCTCAGTGGATAGCACAGCCGCCTCTGAGTCACAAAGCTTCTAGTTCAATACCCACTCCAGGACCAGAGAACAAAAATCAAGGCTGGCACTTCAGTGGAGTACTGAGGAGGGGCTGCACTGTCAGAGGTGCCATCATTTTGGTTGGGCATTAAGCCAGGGCCCTATCTGCCTGCTTGGCTGGAATTGAAAGATCACATGGCACTACTTTGGGGAAGAGCAAGGAGTTCTCCCCTATGTGTAGTGTTTATCCCCCAATCAACATCACAAAAACAGATTAGCTGGCCGTTAACACATTGCTGCTTTTGGGGTTTGAGTTCCATGAACTGGATGTTGCATTTTCTGCATTACAACAGTGATACACTTCAAAACATTCTTCACTGGCTGTGAACTCCTTTGAGATGTCCGATGGCCTTGACAAGTGTGATATAAGTGCAACTCCTTCTTTTTCTTCCCTTCTGAAGCCAGGGAAATGCCAATCGGGATAGGAGATTAATTTCGGCTGAGTCTCAGCAGAGACCCCCAGGAGGCCAATGCACTGGCTCTCCCACCTGCGTTAAAACCACGCCCTGACGCCGCTGACATGTCAGTGATCAAAGGAATACCTCATGAGTTAACCTGTCTACCAACCACTGCTACCAACTGTGGTGCAGTGAGTAGCATCACTGCCTCTGAGGCCGGAAGCTCCAGGTTCAAATCCCACCCCAGGACCTGATTGTTATGTATGTCCACGAGGTGGACATGCCGGTGTTGGACTGGTGTGGGCACAGTAAGAAGTCTCACAACACCAGGTTAAAGTCCAACAGGTTTATTTGGAATCACAAGTTTTCGGAGCGCTGCCCCTTCATCGGGTGAACGGAGAGGTAGGTTTCACAAACGTGGCCTCAACCGGGATCTTGGGAACAATAACCTGCATTTATATAGCACCTCTAACATGGGAAATTATCCCGAAGCACTTCATAGGAGTGTAATTAGAGAAAAGTTGACAAAGGAGTTCACACTAGGGATGTAAAAGATTGGTCAGTGTGGATGGCAAGACACTGTGAATGTTACTGTGTTTTGCCAATTAATTCCTACGACAGGGCAAATCTACTTCATGACTTACTGAAATGTACCAAAGCAAATTGTGCAATTAGCACAGTTTATCCTGACGGAGTCCATCTTCAAGGTTTCTAAAGCACTGACTGCAGCCGTGACTGTAATTGTGGAAACAGAATCACTGATGTGATTCCAGCCCCTACGCTCGATTGGGACACAACCTAAGCAAAACTGTAAACATACCGGAGCTATAAGCACACTCAGTCCATACGCCTACTGCAAAGAGGCACAGTTTCAGCTATCTGTAGAGGAGTGCAGAAAACACCATCACTCCGGTATCGTCTGCTCGAACTGTATGAGTACAGGACTCATTGTGCAAACAGCAACGATACCCCAGCCACCTCCAGCCCATAGACAGAGCTCCAGTGGTCAATGAGGAACTCAGTGTGCAAGTACCACTATCTTGCCGCCTACAGAGAGTTCCAGGGACAACTCTGACTGCATCAATGCAAGACTCACTCCAAAGGCAGGACATTCACCCCTCGCTCCTCACCATGTCTTTGATCACTGATGTGCAAAGTACTTGTACTGCTATGTAAATTTCACATTCCATCATCAACGCTCCATGACTCACCACCATGTGCCACTTGACAACAATTTTCTTTCACAATGTACAGAAGGCAAATATTCCCAAAACTACTAATTCTGCAGCCAGAACCAGCAATTTACATTTATTTTACTTTAATTTGATGTAACCCAACTAATATAGTAACATATGCTAGACAGGAATCCACCCCATGCTGCCCTATCCCCCCCACCCCCTACACACCCCCCAACTCCTGCTCCCAGGGAAGGCCTGCTGTAACAGCTCCCATAGAACCATCAATTCCGTACAGTGCTGAAGGAGGCCATCTGGCCCATCACGTCTGCACCAACTCTTCGAAAGAGCATCTTACCCAGGCACCCCTCCCCACGCCTTATCCCCATAACCCCATTTACCATGTATTTACCATCACAAATCCCCCTAACCTACACATCTTGGGACACTAAGGGGCAATTTAGCACAGCCAATCTACCTTGCCCACGCATCGTTAGACATTAAGGGGCAATTTAGCACAGCCAATCCACCTAACCTACACATCTTTGGACACTAAGGGGCAATTTAGCATGGCCAATCCACCTAACCTACACATCTTTGGACACTAAGGGGCAATTTAGCATGGCCAATCCACCTAACCTGCACATCATTGGACTGTGGCAGGAAACTGGAGCACCTGGAGGAAACCCACGCAGACACGGGGAGAATGAGCAAACTCCACACAGACAGTGATCCAAAGCTGGAATCGATCCTGATTCCCTGGCGCTGTGAGGCAGCAGTGCTAACCACGGTGCCACCGTGCTTTCTTTTGGCTCAGTTCTGCACTATTCCTGGTGGCAGCTGATTTCTGTCTGGGTGAGGATTGGATCGTGAGGTTGGTAATCAGCCTGCTAACCCTTCCTGCACTTCCCCGCTATTCTCCAGAAGGTTGGGGGGGGGGGGGAGTGTATGAAAGATAGGGTAGCACAGTGTATGGGCCGCACGGTGGCACAGTGGTTAGCACTTCTGACTCACAACGCCAGGGGCCCGTGTTCGCTTCCGGCCTCGGGTGACTGGGTGGAGTTTGCACATTCTCCCCATGTCTGCGTGGGTTTCCTCCGGGTGCTCCACTTTCCTCCCACACTCCAAAGATATGGGGCTCAGATTGATTGGCCATGCTAAACTGACCCTCAATGTCAGCGGGATTAGCAGGCTAAATATGTGAGATTTTGGGAATAGGCTCTGGGTGGGATTGTGGTCGGCACAGAAGACTCAATGGGCCGAATGGCACCCTTTTGCACCATAGGGATTCTATGAAACTTAGCAGACAAAGCCTACAGTTGCTGTACAACTGTTAACATGGCAATACTGAATGGAAACTGACAACACAGCGATCTCCAATGGTAAATGTCAAAGGAAAAGTATAGCCAGAGCTTGCAACAACAAGTAGAAAGGCCATGTGGTTGGAAAGTTTGCCCCTATAAAAGTTTTATTAAAATAACACACATAGATATTATACACAACAACATTTAATACTTTACAAGTCATCGGTCACCAAAACCTGGCCACGAGAATTTTGTCTTAGAGACCAAACAGCCCCAATCGATGACCATTCTGAATTATTTCAAAATTAAATCTGGGTTTCTGGACTGAACACAAAGATTAGGTCCTCTTAATAATGTGTTATATTTTCCAGAAGCATTATCAGAACATGATTGTGGAATATCTGGAATTCAATTTTTGACAATGGATGTTAAGCTGATATCACAATACCAAATCATATCACTTTTTAAACTGAAGAGAAATCTATTCCCAAAGGAATGAGTCATTACGGCTGGATGAGTCACTGCAGCAATTCTGCATGGGAACCAGAAAATCCCTAAAGTTTGAAGTTTATTTATTAGTGTCACATGTAGGCTTACATTAACACCGCAATGAAGTTACTGTGAATATCCCCTTGTCGCCACACTCCGGCGCATGTTTGAAACATAAGACTCCTACATTGCAGAAGGAGGCCATTTGGCCCATCGAGTCTGTACCGACCACAATCCCACCCAGGCCCTATCCCCATAGCCCCATGCATTTACCACAGCCAGTCCCCATGACACTAAGGGGCAATTTTAGCATGGCCAATCAACCTAACCCGCACATCTTTGGACTATGGGAGGAAACCGGAGCACCCGGAGGAAACCCACGCAGACACAGGGAAAATGTGCAAACTCCACACAGACAGTGACCCAAGCCGGGAATCGAACCCGGGTCCCTGATGCTGTGAAGCAGCAGCGCTAACCACTGTGCCATCGTGCCATCGAATTTGGATGCATGAATCAAGAAAAATCCACTTACTAACTATTGTATCACCAACCATTCTTCCAGAGTGTGCAGAAAGGGTACGCTTTTGGGTTTACTCAATGCACGGTTGATATTATTTATTATTCGACACATACGCTGATCACGGATGACACTGAAAGGAAGGGGTTTTTTTTGCAAAGTAATTGCGTTCCTGCTTGCACGCAACAATCCGGAGAGCAGATAGAACACCTCCAATCCAGCGTCTTTGTTGCTGCAATGGGGGCACTCGGAGTGTGATTCTGGAATGTTTTTGCTCTAGTGTAATGCCCGCCCTCGTACAAGCAATATTGTACTGACTCACCTTTAACCGCATCTAACACCTATCGGTGGAATCAGCTCCTGATCTGGCTATGTATCGTTCTTAACTCACATCATTAATACAACATAAATTATGAAGAAACATTGAGGAATTTGTCTTGTTCAATTTGGAAACTGTGATGTGGAGATGCCGGCGTTGGACAGGGGTGGGCTCAGTAAGAAGTCTCACAACACCAGGTTAAAGTCCAACAGGTCTATTTGGTATCACAAGCTTTCGGAGCGCTGCTCCTTCATCAGGGGAGTGATGCTGCTCCCTCACTCATCTGATGAAGGAGCAGCGCTCTGAAAGCTCATGATTCCAAATAAACCTGTTGGACATTAACCTGGTGTTGTGAGACTTCCTATTTGAAAACTGAGACTTTAGAAGTGACAGAACAGATATTTCCGAGATTACATGGTAGACTGGCAAAGCTGAACCAGAGAAGTTAAGATCTCAAATACCACTGGACAAGAGTTAGAAATGAGGAAACTCAGAAGCATTTTGGCCGAAAGTGAGATTTTGTTTCACACAATGGAAAGGATAACTGATTTTTTCCCACATCTTGGTTGGAAAGGGCAACATGTAGCTGAACCCCCGGTTTTAATTCTTGTTGTTTGATCAGTTAGCTGATCTTGACTGGAGGGTAGGAAGAGCGCTGCATAGAACAGAACTCCTACAGTGCAGAAAGAGGCCATTCAGCCCATTGAGTCTGCACCGAGTCTCTGAAAGAACATCCCACCCAGGCCCATTTCCACTCCCTATCCCCCTAACCCCATGCATTTACCATGGCTAATCTGCCTAACCTAGATATCTTTGGACACCAAGGGGCAATTAGCCAGATTTCTCAATCCATGTGTCAAAACTAGTTAGCCCAGCTCCAAAGTGGGCAAAACAGGACAGAGTTCAAGTTAAGCTTTGATTCTCCATTCATTTGAAGACTTTGCCAACATACGCCACCTGCACTCGCACAGGAATGGCCACTTGGCAGAAATGGTTAGAAGTGGCTCAGGAGCTATCTGGGAGAGTAATCAGAGAATTAATCGCCGCAGGATCCTCCACGCATCAAACCTGAGCATTAGCAGAGAGGCCTGGGAGCCTCCCTCACCCAACAGCACCTGCGATGGAGGAATTAAACAGCCGGGACACCAAACCAAACCTTGACTCTGACGGTAAGAGTTACTGAATTGTACAGAATGAGACATGCAAGTTTCATTTCTCAGTGCATAACTGTGGCTCAGAAAACCTTTGTTTCTGGAGCAAGGTCTTACAAAAAAGCAAAACGCATCTTTGATAGTTTTATGCCTGTGCATTTGTACTTCCAGCATACAACTCAAGAATGCAGCCCAAATAAGGGGACCACCTTTTTAAAAAAAAAAGTTGCAGGACAAATTCTCCCAGAAGCACCTCTCGTGGACCCAGTTTGTTTCTTGGACAATGTTCGTTTCCCAGGGACACAACCCAAAACACTCTATTTATAGAGTCCATTACCAGCCACGATTTAGTTACAGTCTCCAAAATTCCTCATCCATCTTTCACCATGGTTACCAGAACACCTACAAATACCCAGAACACCCAATGCTTTATAAGGAATATTTGGGAAGAGCCAATAAGGTCTTGGGTAGCGGCTGGCTGGCAGATCAGAACTGCAATTATCAAAAGGAAAAAACAAATTTGCAATCATTCAGGAATCTCATTCAAATTATTTACTGTAACAAGCTGTGCATCAGTTTTGCTGTCATGGAAACCACTTACCAATACCAAGGTATCTAAAACACATATTTCGCTGTCAGCTACCTATCTTCCCAACCCTACCACTTTTTTAAAAAATGGTTCTACAGTAGTGTTTACGGAAGAGAACCACAACTGGTGATATGCATGGTGGCACAGTGGTTAGCACTGCTGCCTCACAGCGTCGGGGACCTGAGTTTGATTCCTGGTTTGGGTCACTGTCTGTGCAGAGTTTGCATGTTCTCCTCATGTATATGTGGGTTTCCTCCGGGTGCTCCGGTTTCCTCCCCCGGTCCAAAAGACGTGCTGTTTAGGTGCAATGGCCATGCTAAATTCTCCCTCAGTGTACCCGAACCGGCGCCAGAGTGTGGTGACTCGGGGATTTTCACAGTAACTTCATTGCAGTAAACCTACTTGTGACACTAATAAATAAACTTCAAACGTTGAATTTAATTTGTGCTCACAACTCTCAACCACAAGGAGAATTTCTGTTTCGGCTTATAAGGCAAGGAAAAGTTATAGATAGAAAAGAGCAAGGCTGGAGAAATTTGAAGACAGGGATAAGAATTTTACATTTGGGGGTTGAGGTATCAGAAGACAGTGTAGGTCAGCAGAGTTGGAACTTGCCTGAAATGGAGGGCAACAAAGATCCACTAGATTGATTCCAGGGATAGGATTGCCCTCTGAGATTGAATAGAATGCGCCGATACTCTACAATTTGGAAGAATGAGACACAACCTCGTTAAAATTCATAAAAATCTTAGAGGGCTTGACAGGCCAAAGGCTCTTTCCCCCTGCCTTGAGAGACTACAACTTTGTCTCAGGGCAAAGGAGCTGAGATAAAGAGAAATCTTTTCACTCAGACTTGTGACTCTTTGGGGTTCTACATCCCAGAGAGCTGTGGATGTTCAGTCATCGAGTATATCCAAGACTAAGATCAACAGATGCTTGGACACTCAAGGAATCAAGGAAGACAGAATAGACAGAAAAGTGGAGTTGAGGTGAAGGATCTTATCAAATGGCAGAGCAGGTTGGAATGGCTGCGCGGTCTACTCCTGCGTCTATTTCTTTTGTCCTTACAGGAATAACATCACAAGCTACACCGAGTATTGCTGAGGAAATAGTGGATATTCGGAGTCACAAGAGTCTGGATTTGATTTATTATTGTCACACATATTAGTATACAGTGAAAAGTATTGTTTCTTGTGCATAATATAGTCAAAGCATACCGTTCATAGAGAAGGAAATGAGAAAGTGCAGAATGTAGTGTTACAGTCATAGCTAGGGTGTAGAGAAAGATCAAATTAATATATGGTAAGCCCTTTCAAAATGTATTGGGATACAGTGAAAAGTATTGTTTCTTGCGCGCTATACAGACAAAACATACCTTTCATAGAGAACATAAAGGAGAGGGGAAGGAGAGGGTGCAGAATGTAGTGTTACAGTCGTAGCTAGGGTGTGGAGAAAGATCAACATAATATATGGTAGGTCCATTCAAAAGTTTGATGGCAGCAGGGAAGAAGCTGATCTTGAGTCGGTTGGTACGTGACCTCAGACTTTTGTATCCTTTTCCCGACGGAAAAAGGTGGAAGAGAGAATGTCTGGGGTCCGTGGGGTCCTTGATTATGCTGGCTGCTTTACCGAGGCAGTGGGAAGTGTAGACAGAGTCAGTGGTTAGTGTGATGGATTGGGCTACATTCAAGACCCCTTGTAGTTTCTTTATGGTCTTGAGTCATTTTTGAGTCATTTCAATTTAGGATTCAGGTATGAGACGCGGTGATGGACGTGCTGTCCCGCCTCTGCTAACTATCTGTGACCTCCCTGGTTGTTATTTCCCAAGGTTTTCCTGAACTACATCAACTGTAAGTCAGAGTGAATGGGCCAGACCTTCTCCAATGTCTGTCTGAGAAGGCCAGTTAAAAAGAAACTGTGGGACATGCTTTAGCTCCACATCAGGCATCGCACTGACCTACCGGGGCTGATGGGATGACATACAGTTCAGTTGTACAACAAAATGAGAGATGGTATGGAGAAGGGGGGAGGCAGTTTAACTTCGGGATCACTTTTAAATCACAAAACTTTCCTCATCTTTTAGGATGTTATCTGAATTCTTCGAAATTGCAGCCTCAAACTCGCTCCCCTCGCTGCCACCCACAATGCTATCCTTGGAATAAATCAAAAATAATTGCTGCGCTACAGGTAATTTATTCTGGGGCAGAGAAAAGAAACAGTTCCAGTTGTCTAACTGGCTTAGCGAAAAGTACTCGATGGTTTGAAGATTTTAATCGCAGATAGTCTCGCCTTGCATTCAATTGGTCAAAATTTGGTTCAGTTCCTGATCGGCCCAATCCAAATAAACAGGAGTATGACCCTCTCTTCCCCTCTGTCTAGCTCTTGTCTATCTATTCCAACTGGGTGCGTTCTAGACAGTGCATACAGACATTAATCACTGCTGTGTGTTTGGCCACTAAACCCAACAGCTATGTTTTCTTCTGGTCTTTTTCAGGGTGCAGGTTATTGGAGCTATGTAACAGAGGGATTCTTGCAGCTGTACGACCAAGAGTTCTGACTTACAAACATGTAACTCCTACTTGCTATTCGCATTCGAGCTGTCAGGAGAGACTGGATAGGCTTGGACTGTTTTCTTCAGAGCAGGAAAAGGCTAAGGGGGAACATGATTGAGGTGCATGAGATTATGAGGGGTATGGACAGGGTGAGTAGGGAGCAGCTGTTCCCCTTGGGTGAGGGGTCAATCACGAGGGGTCTTAGTTTTAGGGTAAGGGGTGGGAGATTCAGAGGAGAGTTGAGAAAACATTCTTCCACTCAGAGGGTGGTGGTAATCTGGAATGCGCTGCTTGGGAAGGTAGGGGAGGCCGGAAACCTCACAACCTTGAACAAATATTTGGATAAGCACTTGAGTTCCACAGATTCACCACTCTCTGGCTGAAGGAATTCCTCCTCATCTCTGTTTTAAAGGATCGTCCCTTTAGCCTGAGGTTGTGCCCTCTGGTTCTAGTTTTTCCGACTAGTGGAGACATCCTTTCCACGTTCACTCTATCCAGGCCTCACAGTATCCTGTAAGTTTCAATAAGATCCCCTCTCATCCTTCTAAACTCCAATGAGTACAGACCCAGAGTCCTCAACCGTTCCTCATACGACATGAATGTTCCTCAAAAGACATGAATACGACAGTATGAATGAGTGAGACTTCTTACTGTGCCCACCCCAGTCCAACGCCGGCATCTGCACCTCATAACACTCAAAGATATGTGACAAGTGCAGGAAAATGGGATTAGTGCGCCTTTAGTGGTAGCAATTAGTGCAGACTCGATGGGCTGAAGGGCCTTTTCTGCGCTGTATGACTCTATGACTCACAAAGTTGTGGCTTTGAAGACAATACTCTGGCACTGCAAGTCACTAATATGATAGGTCAACAGATACAAGTGATGGTCAGCTGGCAATTTAAATATGAAAGTAAAGGAGTAGTGTTTCCACTTTGGCCGCAAGTGGAACATTGCACCCAGAATGCACTTTAAAATGTGTTGTTTCGGTTACTGACGAGGTTCCTTTCTGCCAAAATCCAGCTGCCTCATCGGAAATCTTCCAGGGACCAGGGCAATTGGGCTGCATAATAGAGTATTATTATTCCTGTTTCTGAGGCTGGGATTTTCTGGCTGCGCTGACCCCAAGGCCAGAAATTCCCACCCGAGGCCAAACGGGCCTTTGCATGGTTCGCCCCCGCCCTCTACAATTCCCGTGGCAGGCGGGACGGACCGGGAACGTTCTGCCCTAAGTTTCAATGAAAGTATCCCTTGATATGTTTGCGAGTGATAATGCTGGCGCAGTTTTAATAAATTTGGTGCAAAAGGGGTTTATCACCGTTTTAACCAGTGAATCACCGGATTTAAAATGGCTTAAAATAATCTACACTGAGCCATTTAATAACTCACTGGTGGACGCCAGCCTGTTCCTCATAAATTAAATATTTTCTGATATGTAAAAAGCATTTAAAGCAGGCTGCCAATGCATCAGGAAATTTGAATAACCTCCTAAATCCAATGCAATCAGTATAATCTGACAATTTCAACCTCAGAGCTTGGCCAGTTATGTAGCTGAGGGCTCATCTGGACACATTAATACTTCATCCAGCAGAAAAGATCGTGGAAAAAAAACAAACGTGAGTGGTTTTGGGTACTGCTCTGGATGGGAGATGGTGGTGTAGTGATAATGTCACTGGACTGGTGGTCCAGAGGCCGAGGCTCTAGGGAGAATCCTCACAGAATCCCTACAGAGCAAAAGGAGGCCTTTTGACCCATTGAGTCTGCGCCCACCTTCCAAAAGTGCACTCCATCTAGGCCCACTCCCCCGCCCTATCCCCATGGCCAATCCACCTAACCTGCACATCTTTGGACTGTGGGAGGAAACCAGAGCACCCGGAGGAAACCCTCACGGACACAGGGAGAATGTGCAAACTCCACACAGAGAGTGGCCTGAGGCCAGAATTGAACCTGGGTCCCTGGCGCTGTGAGGCAACAGTGCTAACCACTGTGCCACCGTGCCACCTAACATGGCAACTGGTGGAATTTGAATTCAACTGAATTCAGTATGGCTGGTGCAGATACGATGGGCTGAATGGCCTCTCACTGAGCTGTGCCTTTCCTATGATCCTATAAATTCAATGGAGTAATAAAAAATCTGGAAAGAAAAACTAGTGCCAGTAATATACCTATGAAACTATCATCGACTGTCGTAACAAGCTCACTGGTTCATAGAATCATAGGGATAGGGTCTGGATGGAATTGTGGTCAGTGTAGACTCGATGGACCAAATGGCCTCCTTCTGCACTGTATGATTCTATGAATTCTATGAATGATTGAATAGAATCCCTATCGTGCAGAAAGAGACCATTCAACCCATCGCGCCTGCACCTATAACAATCCCACCCAGGCCCTATCCCTGTAACTTCACGTATTTACCCTGCTAATCCTCCTGACACTGGGGTCAAGTCTGCATGGCCAATCCACCTAACCCTCACATCTTTGGAGTGAAGGAGGAAACCAGAGCACCCGGAGGAAACCCACACAGACAGGGGGAGAACGTGCGGACTCCACACAGACAGCCACCTCAGGCCAGAATTGAACCCGTGTCCCTGGCTCTGTGAGGCAGCAGTGCTAACCACTGCGCCACCCTGCCGCCCTCAATGTCCTTTAAGAAAGGAAATCTGCCATCCTGACCTGGTCTGGCCTATATGTGACTCCGGACCCACAACAATGCGGTTGACTCTTGCACATGCCTCTGAAATGGCTGAACAAACTACTCAGTTCCAAAGGTAATTCAGTTCGGGTGACAAATGCCAACCTTGCCCAGTGACACCCACATTCAGTGAAATAATTTTGAAAAACTCACTTTTGTTTAAAGTTTCCCAATGTTTTGCGCTGCTCTGAGTCAGAGTGGAAAAGATATTTCCAGTGCGGCAGGGTGGCACAATGGTTAGCACTGCTGCCTCACAGCGCCAGGCTGTCTAAGCGAAGTCTGCACGTTCTCCCCGTGTCTGCGTGGAT
The DNA here is from genome assembly GCF_964213995.1 of Mustelus asterias. Lineage (NCBI taxonomy): Eukaryota > Metazoa > Chordata > Chondrichthyes > Carcharhiniformes > Triakidae > Mustelus > Mustelus asterias. Next base: position 103,664,334 of record NC_135810.1, on the reverse strand, counting down.
TTCCTCCCCCAGTCCAAAGATGTGCGGGTTAGGTGGATTGGCCCTGCTAATTTGCCCCTTTGTGTCAGGGGGACTGGCTAGGGTAGATGCATGGGGTTATGAGGATGAGGCCCAGGGTGCGATAGTGGCCAATGCAGACTCGATGGGCCAAATGGCCTCCATCTGCACTATGATTATAAGCAAGCAGAACACTTCCCCAAGGGGTTCCTAGTGGCAATGTCCTTTTACAGTGAAGAGAAAGGTGATGCTTATTACGAACTATAACTCTTGCATGCCTAACTCCACAGAGAATAAACAGTATGTCCACGTGCTTTAAAACAGTGTTGCTAACCTTTGCTCTTTGACCTTGGCTTTCAGGGTGAAGTGTAAAGATCAGTGTCATTTGGTAAACAAATCTCAATTGCAGCATTAGAACGTAAAATTTTCTGCGTTTTTTACAATGATTCAAACTCATTTTTTTTAAAAGAAGGATAACTTCTTGACATTCAATTTGATGGGAGATAACAACATAAAGCTGGTGCGTGCCCACATCATCATATTACAATAAAGATGTGGCTTGTTTGCTTACCAGACCATTTACTTTAAAGGGCAGGGACCTCATAGACGAGGAAGCAGAAAATCCTGCCTTGTCACTCTATTGGTTTAAGTGCTACACATGACGAGGCTCACATACGCATCACCAGCATGGCCAGAACCTTACCATATTTTTGTCAAAGTGTCAGGCTCAGACTGAAAACCAGCAAGCTCTCCAGCTGCAAGGTCCAGCTTTCTCTCCAGATGTTAAGCCTCTCTGAGTAGAGAAAATATGAGGGCAGTGTTTACAGCGTCCCTCGGACTGCAGCGGGGCCTGAGACGGCAAGACCGGCTCCATCGAGGTCAGGCTGCCATCTTTAAAGGGCGCCCTCAGTGGAAGTGGAACTCTTCCCCCTGGCCTCCATAGAGATATCAGGGGCTCCCACACCCGTCCCCAAACTGACACAATCATCAGGAGATTCCCCCTCACAAGTTTTAGCGGCTCTCCCCCCTCCCCACACTATACATAACTGGAAACCACCCCTCCACCAGCTCCCCCATAGGGCTCCTACAAGGGCCCTTCCTGGCACTATGCCCTGTGAATGCCAACCTGGGCCAGGTCAGGCATGTCCATCTCCCTTGCGGGCTACACTGACCTTTGTGCCGGAGTGCGGCCACTAAGTTTAAAGTTTATTTATTAGTGTCACAAGTAGGCTTACACTGCAATGAAGTTACTTTGAAACTCCCCTAGTTGCTACACTCTGGCGCCTGTTCGGGTACACTGAGGGAGAAATTAGCACAGCCAATCCACCTAACCAGCACATCTTTCAGACTGTGGGAGGAAACCAGAGTACCCGGAGGAAACCCATGCAGACACGGGGAGAACATGCAAACTCCGCACAGTGACCCCAAGCTGGGAATTGAACCCGGGTCTCTGGTGCTGTGAGACAGCAGTGCTAACCACTATGCCACCATATCACCCCACTAGTAGAGTGTAGTGTTAATGTAAGCCTACTTGTGACACTAATAAATAAACTTTAAATCTTTAAAATAGAGTTTTACAGTGTTCTGTGTTGAAGCCTTATGCAGACACATATTTAATAAACACACACCATCATTACACATACCATCATTACACATATCATCATTACACATATCATCATTACACATATCATCATTACACATATCATCATTACACATATCATCATTACACACACCATCATTACATTTAACTCGCATTTGCCATGTGCTCTCTCGATGAACGATGGAGGGCTGACAGCTCAACAACCTCTGCAGCGTCATCAGTAGTAGAGACCACTTCTGAGGCGGCAAGAGGAACCAGGTGTCTCCATGCTGAGGTACAAGGTGGATTTTTGTTACTTAGTGTGCCAAGGTCAGGCCAGGAAACCCCGGGCCAGGGGTGTGTGGTTGCACCCTCCATTGGTGGTACCTGAGCCACAGGGATCCCTCTGCGGGCCATGGGGCAGCCACGGTGGAGGGCCCATTCACCAGGAAACCGCTGGGGGGTTGCCAGGGTTTACTTGGTGATTTTCCAGTGTCTCCTCCCAGTTAGTTGCTGCCGGGGGCAGGAATGGCCGATAAATGGTCACTAATCGGACGCCCACCTCCAATCAGCAGTGCTGGTAATATCCATGGTAACAGGAAGACATTGGGCTTCCCTCCTGCTGCCATTCCTCAAGGCCTCACGCCTCCCATCCTGCCCCCTGTGGGGCTTGTAAAATCCAGCAAAATATACTTTTGTGTATTTATATGAATCACTGTTCCGTATGACAATCATACCAGTCAATCTTATTTTTGGAGTGTGTAAACATTGGGCTTAAACACGGTGATTCGCCTATTGGCTATGATGAGAATGTTCCACTGGAATTGTCTGCTCACACAATACTCAACGATATACTTGTTAATCCTCTGAATCGGGAAAATGATTTAAATAATAAGCATTTATCTGAGTAAACTTTAAAGATGCTCAGAGGAAAATGTAAAGCAATCAGGCAATGGACAACTTTTCGAGTCAGCAATGACTTTTGCAGATATGGATGTGAGTTTTCTATCCGGCCACATCTGTGAAACCCATCTCTGGTTAATTTGCAAAACTGGATAAGAAACTTGCAGCAGAAAGCAGAGGGTGGAGGATTCATGTCAGTTCTCTACATGTGGAGATCCTAATCTTGCTTCTTGGTCATGTCTCAGAAGGATGAGGGAAGTGGCGGATGCCAAATTGTGTGCAATCCTGTTTGGTTGGAGGTGCGGGGAGGTGTGTGGAGAGGGGTAGGGGGGCAGGAGTGGGTGAGGATTAGAATATTTTTAAAGTTTATTTATTAGTCACAAGTAGGCTTACATTAACACTGCAATGAAATTACTGTGAAAATCCCCTAGTCGCCACACTCCAGCACCTGTTCGGGTACACTGAGGGAGAATTTTAGCATGGCCAATGCACCTAACCAGCACATCTTTGGGGAGTCAATGGAAGGTTTTAAAGTGTTAAGTTCATTTATTTATTAGTGTCACAAGTAGGCTTACATTAACACTGCAATGAAATTACTGTGAAAATCCCCTAGTCGCCACACTCCAGCGCCTGTTCGGGTACACTGAGGGAGAGTTTAGCATGGCCAATGCACCTAACCAGCACGTCTTTCGGACCATGGGAGGAAACCGGAGCACCCGGAGGAAACGCACGTAGACGCGAGGGGAACGTGCGGACTCCACACAGACAGCGACCCGAGGCCGGAATTGAACCCAGGTCCTTGGTGCTGTGAGGCAGCAGTGCTAACCACTGTGGCACCGTGCCACCAAGGAATTAAATAAATCAATTGCCTATTCCTCCCACACTTAGCAGCTGGATCAAGTGTCAGCAGCGGTCAGAGTACGTTGCTTCCCAAGCTCTTGGCAATGAAGCGATTCATATCAAGCCACAAAGATGATAAAAATGTTGTAAATCTGGTCACTGGGCAGAGCTTCCCCCATTCGTCCTTGGATAGCATCATGGGATCATTTGTGTCCAACTGAGAGGAAAGATGGGATCTCACTTCAACGTCTCCTTCAAAAGACGGCACCTCTGCCAGTGCAGCGCTCCCTTGGTACTCCATTGGAGTGTCAGCCTAGCTTTTGTGTTCCACCTTTGCAGTGGTACCAGAACCCACAGCGTTCAGACTTGTCAGTGAGAATATTATCTTAGAATCATAGAATCCCTACAGTGGAGAAAGAGGCCATTTGGCCCATTGAGCCTGCACTGACATCAATCCCACCCAGGGCTTACCCCTGTAAGCCCACGTATTTACCTTGCTAGTCCCCCTGACACTAGGGTCAATTTAACATGGCCAATTAACCTAACCCGCACATCTTTGGAGTGTGGGAGGAAACCGGAGCACCCAGAGGAAACCCATGCAGATGTGGGGAGAACGTGCAAACTCCACACAGACAGTGACCCAAGGCTAGAATGGAACCCTGGTCATGGTGTGCGGCAGCAATAGTAACCACTGTGTCACCGTGTCGCTTCACTGAGTCATTGCCGCTAACGTCATGTCAATGTGGAAGGGGATGAATACATCATGGTGTAGAGACAGAGAGGTCATTGCTGAAGATGCTCTAGCTATGACTGGATAGGTAAAAGTGTCAAGTGAGCACAGTTCCATACAGAAGTTAGTCTGAATGGGTATCTGAAGGATGCTCTATTCTATTGAACTTATACTTGAAATAGAATAAGATTCCCCACTCAGACTATTGTGCCTGTACTTATGCCTGTAATTCTTTTAAAGATCTATCCAATTAGTCCTATTCCCACGCAATGCCAATTCGCGTGATCTTCCTGTCACATCAGCAGGAATGGTCTTTCCTCATAGCCCTGCAATTTTCTCCCCTTTAAGTGCTATTCCAATGACAATATCACTGCGCCACTGTCTCCCTGTGAATATCCCTCGAAAGGAGTGGTGCCGCAGTCCTGGTGGATCTCTGTCAAACACAGATCGTGCACCCTGGAACTCTCTCTGAGGAAATTGCAGAGTATCTGACATCACGTGCAGGCGGTGTTAGAAGATGTGAGCCCAGACCTCCAGGGATTTGCACTGATTCAGATGGAGGGGCGCACGGTGGCACAGTGGTTAGCGCTGCTGCCTCTCAGTGCCAGGGACCTGGGTTCAATTCCGGCCTCGGTTCATTGCTTGTGCAGAGGCCGCACATTCTCCCATGTCCGCGTTGGGTTTCCTCCGGGTGCTCCGGTTTCCTCTAAATATGTAGGGTTATGAGCCCGGGTGGGATTGTGGTCAGTGCAGCCTTGATGGGCCAAATGGCCTCCTTCTGCACTGTAGGATTCTATGATTCTAAAACACAAACCATTCTGACTGGAACATTTTTCAAAGCATCTAGATCAGGAAGGCACCTTCATTTGTTTCCACGTTGGTCATGTGGAACTTCACAGAAGGCCGGTCAAACCAGCTTGAATTGGATCCAGTGCACATCTTAAAACATGTTACACATGGGGATGGACAAATAAGTAATGTTATCATTCTCTGATGTTGTCGTTCTGTACAATGATAAGTATTTACAAGAGCTCTTGGGTCACCACAGTAACTCCAACATACTGCGGACATTCAGGCAATGGTATTGCACTAAACCACAAGTTAGAAAAGGCCCTATCTGAACCATGATCTGAAATCATGTATGTTCCTGTTACTCATTGGTACTGGGACGATGGAAAGGATTCCTAATATCTGGAGTGCACTGAGCTCAAGAGGATTTAAGAACAAGAAATAATTTGTTCTCCAGCATAACTAAAATCTAAGTCCATCGATAAGTGAATGACAATTTGCAAAACAAGAAGTTCCAATGTTCGAGACACTGTTTATTTTGTAACAGATGTAGAAGTTGAGCAGCTTCTTCATCCAGCATCTTGGAGAGGGACTGAAGTCTCTCTGGACTCTAAATATCTCGTCCACAACAACCCCAGAACATCAGCATTGCTCCAACAGAGAAAGCCAACTCAACATCCTTACTTATACAACCCATTTAGACAGATGGCACACCTCTGCACCTCACTCCCTGCGAATCCTTGAAAGACAGTTTCTCATGGTCTCTGGCCGGTTGGAGTGCCATGGTCTGCAGATACATTGACAGCCAAGCATGCCTTGCCAGCTGTTGGTCACCTTGGAATGACCTCTTTCCTGCAGTGATGTGGAGATGCCGGCGTTGGACTGGGGTGGGCACAGTAAGAAGTCTCACAACACCAGGTTGAAGTCCAACAGTTTTATTTGGAATCACGAGCTTTCGGAGCGCTGCTCCTTCATCAGGTGAGTCTCACCTGCTGAAGGAGCAGTGCTCCGAAAGCTCGTGATTCCAAATAAACCTGTTGCTCTTCCTGCAATGTGACTGAAAGCACGACGCACGATGATTGGATAACGGAATAAACGCTCCCTAATTCGATTGAGGCCAAAACGTTGTCTATATGTCAAGAAGGAACTAGATACAGAAATCATAGAATAGAAATCATAGAAATCCTATTGTGCAGAAAGAGGCCATTTGGCCCATCGAGTCTGCACCGACCACAATCCCACCCAGGCCCTACCCCCATATCCCTACATATTTACCCGCTAATCCCTCTCAGGACTCTAAGGGGCAATTTGTAGCATGGCCAATCAACCTAACTCGCACATCTTTGAACTAGATATAGCTCTTGGGGCTAAAGGGATCTAAAGGGATCAAAGAATATGGGGGGGGGGGGGCATGAGGATATTCAATTCAATGATCAGCCATGATCAAACTGAATGGCTCGAAGGGCCGAATGGTCTACTCCTGCTTCTCGTATCTATGTCTCTAATGTGGATTGCCCTGGTATCCATTAGGTAAATCTAAAACAATCTCCTCACATGAACTGTTACAAATCCCATTTCCCACCTTTGCCCAGGGGGAAAGCCTTCCTCTGAATGGATGGAAGTCAACACTGAATCCATAATAAAATTCACTGAGTGTTGATTCAGGATTCTGAGCTTCTGCACACACACTTTCCAAAAAGAGACCCCCCCCCCTCCCCTCCCCCCACAACCTGTCAACTTTTAAACAGTAGGAAGGAGAAAAAAAACAAAGAAGGTGATTTCAATTGCACTCTTGATTCTAAAGTCCCAAACAAAACCCAAAATTAAATCAAATTCATGCAAGATAAGAGAAATATGCCTCTAATTTGCACACTTTTAGAAAGAAAAAAGTTCCATAGCGCTTGTTGTACACAACAGAAATCCACAAAGTCGACAGATTACAATGTATCACTTGCTTACTGAAGTTACCATTTAAAATGATACACTCACCAGTAACATGATAGAAAGGCTATAAGCACACAGGGTAGATGAAGCTTTGATTGAACCATACCATACAATTACAAGGGGTGTATTCAATGGAAGTGGTTTCAGACACAGAGCAGTCTGCAATTAAATGGGCGAGATGAAATTAAGTAAGGAATGGAGTGAACTCTGCAGCGAAATCCGAAACCGCCAGTCAGCGAGATGAAGGATGTTGACGGAACAGTGCTTTTGAACAGCACCGCTGTCCTCCAGTTAAAACCGGTTGTTTCTATAAACATCTACCACATGAAGACGTGCTCACTGCAAGTATGAACTAGAAGTACAGTCACTGTACTTTAATCCTGAGGAGGAATTAAAATAAAACATTATTTTCTAATCTTGCATATTGCAGGGCAATAACTGTAACGAGCTGAGATCCCTCCCAGGGATCACACCCCTCCCTATCTCTGTAACCTTCACCAGCCCGACAACCCTTTGGTAACTCTCCAACTCAAACTAATATGGGCAGCACGGTAGCACAGTGGTTAGTACTGCTGCTTCACAGCTCCAGGAACCTGGGTTCGATTCCCGGCTTGGGTCACTGTCTGTGTGGAGTTTGCACATTCTCCTCGTATCTGCGTGGGTTTCCTCCGGGTGCTCCGGTTTCCTCCCACAGTCCAAAGATGTGTGGGTTAGGTTGATTGACCATGCTAAAAAAAAATTGCCCTTAGTGTCCTGGGATGCGTAGGTTAGAGGGATTAGTGTGTGGATATGGGGATAGGGCCTGGGTGGGTTTGTGGTCGGTGCAGACCTGATGGGCCGAACGGTCTCTTTCTGTGCTGTAGGGTTTCTAAGATTCTAATTGTGCACCCCCTATTCTCTTTGCTTTTTTTTATTCATTCAGGGGGCATGGGTGTCACTGGCTGGCCAGCATTTCTTGCCCATCCCTAGTCGCACGAGGGTAACATCAACCACATTGCTGTGGCTCTGGAGTCACATGTAGGCCAGATCAGGTGAGGATGGCTGATTTCCCTCCCTAAAGGACATTAGTGAACCAGACGGGCTTTTCCGACAACCGACAATGGTTTCACGGTCATCAGTAGATTCTTAATTCCAGATACCTATTTTTATTGAACTCAAATGCCACCATCTGCTGTGGCGGGATTCGAACCCGGGTCCCCAGAACATTAGCTGAGTTTCTGGATTAATCGTCTAGCGATAATACCATTAGGCCATCACCTCCCCCTCAGCATTAATGCCCATGGCATCAGTTGTCTGGGCACCAAGCTCTGGAATTCTCTCCTTAAGGCTCTCCACCTCCAATTTCCTTTAAAACCCTCTTTAAAATGAACTTGATTATGTTTTTTAGTTACACTTTCTAACATCTCCTTTGGATCAGTGTCTGATTATGACTCTGTGAAATGTCCACGGATGGTCTCCTGTATTAAAAGGCATTATATAAATTCAAAACTGACTATTGCATGCTCACAAACAGTACAGGACGGCACTGCCTAAAGTGTGTTTGCCATGTGATGGTACACTCAGAATTTCGCCACCTATATACGTAGATAGATATATATTATAGCTATAAAGGGATATATTATAGATATAACACTGAGTGGCACGGTGGCAGTGGGTTGGCACTGCTGCCTCACAGCGCCAGGGACGCGAGTTCAATTCTGACCTCGGGTGACTGTCTGTGTGGAGTTTGCACATTCTCCCCATGTCTGTGTGGGTTTCCTCCGGGTGCTCCGCTTTCCTCCCACAGTCCAAAAATGTGCGGGTTAGGTTGATTGGCCATGATAAATTGTCCCTTAATATCAGAGAGATGAGGAGGGTAAATATGTGGGGATATGGAGATCGGACAGGACCTGGATGGGATTGTTGTTGGTGCAGGCTCCTTTGGCACTGTAGATTCTATGATAACAGAAACCCATTCTGTAAACTGGCATAATCATATGCGAACAATCACAGCTGTTAAGCAATGCAGGCTTCTTGATAAATCCAAATATGTTAAAATATGGAAGGATCATTATCATAATGGGGGGGGGGGGCTAAGACAGCTGCGCCTGCAGGAATGCCCACCCCAAGTTCAAACTAGAAATTCGAGTGGCATTTAGAAGCACTTAGATGAATACTTGAAGCATCATAGCAAACAAAGCTGTGGATCAGGAGCTGGGAAATGGGACTAGAGTAGATGGCTTGTGCAGACACAATGGGCCGAAGGGCCTCGTTCAGTGGTATAAAGCTTAATGAGTCCATGACTTGACGGTGGAAGTGCGAGGTTGAGTGGATTGGTCATGCTAAATTGCCCCTGAGTGTCCCAAGATGTGTAGGTTAGGGGGATTAGCGGGGTAAATAAGCGAGGTTACAGGAATAGGACCTGGGTGGGATGCTGTTTTGGAGATTTGGTGCAGACCCATAAGACATAGGAACAGAATTAGGCCACTCGGCCCATCGAGTCTGCTCCACCATTCTATCATGGCTGATATTTTTCTCATCCCCATTCTCTTGCCTTTTCCCCATAACCCTGATCTCCTTATTAATCAAGAACCTATCTATCTCTGTCTTAAAGACACTCAATGACCTCGCCTCCATAGCCTTCTACGGCAAAAAGTTCCACAGATTCACCACTCTTTGGCTGAAGAAATTCCTCCTCATCTCTGTTTTAAAGGATCGTCCCTTTAGCCTGAGGTTGTGCCCTCTGGTTCTAGTTTTTCCTACTAGTGGAAACATCCTCTCCACATCCACTCTATCCAGGCCTCGCAGTATCCTGTAAGTTTCAATAAGATCCTCCTTATCCTTCTAAACTCCAACGAGTACAGACCCAGAGTTCTCAACCGTTCCTCATATGACAAGCTCTTCATTCCAGGGATGATTCTTGTAAACCTCCTCTGGACCCTTTCCAAGGCCAGCACATCCTTCCTTAGAAATGGTGCCCAAATCTATTCACAATACTCCAAATGGGGCCTGACCAGAACCTTATACAGCCTCAGAGGTATATCCTTGCTCTTGTATTCTAGCCCTCTCCACACGAATGCCATACCGATGGGCCAACTGGCCTCCTTCTGCACTGTAGGGATTCTATGCATCTCTGAACCAATGATTGATCTGGGAAATGAGAAGTGGGCCCTTGTGAGGTACAGATTGGGATCAAGATAAACAAATTTGATTACAAGTGATGGTGAGATAGTGTCGGATGGGGGAACAAAGGGAACAAAATGCTGCAGCTTTATAGGACCCTGGTTAGACCCCACTTGGAGTACTGCGCGCAGTTCTGGTCACCTCATTACAGGAAAGATGTTGAAGCCATTGAAAGGGTGCAGAGGAGATTTACAAGGATGTTGCCTGGATTGGGGGGCATGCCTTATGAGGATAGGTTGAGGGAGCTTGGTCTCTTCTCCCTGGAGAGACGAAGGATGAGAGGTGACCTGATAGAGGTTTACAAGATGTTGAGAGGTCTGGATAGGGTAGACTCTCAGAGGCTATTTCCAAGGGCTGAAATGGTTGCTACGAGAGGACACAGGTTTAAGGTGCTGGGGGGTAGGTACAGAGGAGATGTCAGGGGTAAGTTTTTCACTCAGAGGGTGGTGGGTGAGTGGAATCGGCTGACGTCGGTGGTGGTGGAGGCAAACTCGTTGGAGTCTTTTAAGAGACTTCTGGATGAGTACATGGGATTTAATGGGATTGAGGGCTATAGATAGGCCTAGAGGTGGGGATGTGATCGGCGCAACTTGTGGGCCGAAGGGCCTGTTTGTGCTGTGGCTTTCTATGTTCTATGTTCTAAAAGCTCACCTCACACTACCGTCAGCTTATCCGAATAAAACTAAAATTCTGCAGGCGCTGGAAATCTGAAACCCATTCCGACAAAGAGTCGTTTGACTCTGAATGATACCTCTTGTCTTTCTCTCTCCGTAGATGCTGCCAGATTGGTGAGTTTTTCCAGCACTTTCTGTTTTTATGTCATATTATCAGATCTTTACTTAAACAGGATGGAAACCCACAGGTTCTGGCCCAAATTGAAGGAAGGTAATGGCCTGGTGGTATCATCACTACACTATTAATCCAGAAACTCAGCTAATGTTCTGGGGACCTGGGTTCAAATCCCGCCACGGCAGATGATGGAATTTGAATTCAATTAAAAAAATCTGGATTTAAGAATCTACTGATGACCATGAAACCATTGTCGATTGTCGGAAAACCCCATCTGGTTCACTAATGTCCTTTAGGGAAGGAAATCTGCCGTCCTTACCTGGTCTGGCCTACATGTGACTTCAGAACCACAGTAATGTGGTTGACTCTCAACTACCCTCTGAAATGGTCTAGCAAGCCACTCAATTTCAAGGGCAACTGAGGATGGGCAATAAATGCTGGCCAGCCATCGACGCCCATGTCCCACAAATGAATTGAAAAACTGCCACAACTATGCTGGGGGTGGCACAGTGGCTAGCACTGCTGCCCTCACAGCGCCAGGGACCTGGGTTCAATTCCCAGCTCGGGTCACTGTCTGTGTGGAGTTTGCACGTTCTCCCCGTGTCTGCGTGGGTTTCCTCCGGGTGCTCCGGTTTCTTCCCACAGTCCGAAAGACGGGCTGGTTAGGTGCATTGGCCGTGCTAAATTCTCCCTCGGTGTACCCGAGCAGGCGCCCGAGTGTGGTGACTAGGGGATCTTCACAGTAACTTCATTGCAGTGTTAATGTAAGACTACGTGTGACACAAATAAATAAATATTTCTCCCAACCCAACCCCATCGAAGAGAACAGAAAGTTTTGACAAATAAAGAAACAACTGATAAATGGCCAATTAAGCTGTTGCAGTGGTGTTGGATGAAGGATGAGTAATGGTCCGGATACCAGAAGAACTTCCCTGCACTTTTTTCAATAGTGCCACGGGCTATCCCACATCTACTTAAAGAGGACAGATGAGTTCTGATTGCTCAGTCTTACACTGCAGTGTCAGAAAGGAGATAGGGAGCTAACAGTGTTGAGTGCCACTGAGCCAAGGTTGACACTTTGTGGATGCACAGTGTCTGCTTTGACACCCTTCTTTAAAGCTCTATGTTAGTCCTGTCAGCTCTCTCACCGCAGTATTGGGATCAGGTTAGATATAAATGCGAGCTTCCCATTGGATTGCATTTTTTTAAAGTATTCCTGGAAGCGTTCCTGAAGCACATCTGTTTTCATTATTCCTCAATCACAGTGCAGCAGACCAGTGTGATTTTTTTATTATCTGTGGGGGAAAAGAAAACTTAATTCTTGGATACGACTGACACTATCCTGGAGACTTTTGATCACCTCATAAGTGAGGTCAAATCCCAGTTAGAATTATCGTCTGCTTTGTGGCAGTTCCTCGGTTCCACTGAAAATTTACCGTAAGATTTCACATCCCTGGGCTATATGGTGAATGAAACCACCAGGAATGGAACCAGACATGCCAGCCCCATTGTTTCACATATCAAAAGACAAACTTTTTAAAAATCAAGAGATTTTGGCATGAGAATCGTGAGTTGCTTATTTCCCCCCATCCCCCATCACAACATAAACCAATAAATCAGCTCTGACGAAGGGTCATCTAGACTCGAAACGTTGGCTCTATTCTCTTCCCCACAGATGCTGAGATTTCCCAGCATTTTCTGTTTTGGTTCCTAAGCCAATAAAGATTGACAGTTAGTTCATAAACCTCATTGAAGACGTACTTAGTCAAACATGCCAAAGTTCTTTACAAAAAATTTTTTCTCTATTCCTTCGTGGGACATGGGCATCAGTGGCTGGCCAGCATTTATTGTCCATCCCTAGTTGTCCTTGAACTGAGTGGCTTATTAGGACATTGTTCCACAGGAGCAGGCTGAGGGTAAGGGAGCTTGTTTGTGCACTAATTTATTTAATTATTTTCCAGTTAAATTGGTGAAAAAAATCGGAGGTTTTTTTTCTAAACAGGAAATAGGCCCAGCAGCAGCCTGGGAAGGTTTTGGAGGGTTTAAAAGTAGGCCGCACCTTTGAGCGGGCAGCGTCGTTAGCGGGCAGCGGAGTGAGCAGGGGACAGAGTGAGAGCTATAAGGGCTTTGGCTCACAGGGCTTCGGGGAAGGCGAGGAAGGTTGTTTGTTTGTTTTTCTTCGGTTACACACCCTTTTTGTTTTATCTCCCAAAAACTAAAAAGGACATGGCTGGTATGAGTGGGAGGCCAGTATACTGCATTCGGTGTGGGATGTGGGAGTTCCTGGAGACAACTTGCCTCCCGGAAGTCCATATCTGTGCCAGATGTGTGGAACTGCAACTCCTGAAGGATCGTGTAAGGGAGCTGGAGCTGAGGCTCGATGAACTCAGTTTAGTTAGGGAAAATGAGAGAGTAATAGATAAAAGTTATAGTCAGGTAGTGACACCAGGGTCTCGGAAGGAAGACACGTGGGTCACGGTTAGGAGGGGTAATAGTCAGAAGGGTGATGTGCCAGAAAGTACCCCAGTGGCAGTCTCCCATAAAAGAAAGGGATGGGCAACAGATGGGAGAAGGGAAGGGAGTGAGCAGTCTGTGGAGGGATCCCCTGTGGTTGTCCCCCTCCAAAATAGGTATATTGTTTTGGATTCTGTGGAGGGGGATGACCCTCCAGGGGTAAGCCACGAGGACCAGATCGCCTCCACGGAGACAGGCTCAGGGGTCCGGAAGGGAAAGAAGGGGTTTAGGAGAGCGATAGTTGTGGGGGACGCAATGGTTAGAGGCACGGACAGGCGCTTCTGTGGGACTGAACGAGAATCCAGGATGGTAGTCTGCCTCCCTGGTGCCGGGGTACTGGATGTCTCCGAGAGGGTAGGAAGCATATTTAAAAAGGAAGGTAGTCAAACTGATGTGATTGTACACATTGGTGAAAATGATGTAGGTAGGAAGAGCAGGGGGGTCATACGAGAGAAATTCAGGGAGTTGGGTGCTAGGCTAAAAAGTAAGACCTCCAGGGTGGCAATCTCTGGACTGCTCCCGGTGTCTAGTGCAAGTGAGGCTCGGAACAGGGAGATTCTACAGTTGAACGCGTGGCTAAAGGACTGGTGCAAGAGGGAGGGTTTTAAATACATAGATAACTGGGAAATCTTCAAGTCAGGATGGCAACTGTACAGAAAGGATGGGTTACACCTTAACTGAAAGGGAGCAAATATCCTGGCTGGGAGTTTTGCTAGAGTGTTTCGGCAGGATTTAAACTAGTGTGGCAGGGGGGTGGGGAACAAAACAGGAGGTCAGTGAATACTGAGGCTGGGGTTGAGCTGGGGGCCAGGGCAAGGCTAGCTAAGAAGAGGAGCACTCTGGAGGAGGAGGACCTGACTGGGCCTGGAGGTCTGGAGTGCATCTGCTTCAATGCGAGGAGTGTAACGGGTAAAACAGACGAACTTAGGGCCTTAATGCTTATGCGGAATTTGGATGTGGTTGCGGTGACGGAAACGTGGTTAAAAGAAGGACAGGACTGGCAGCTGAATATTCCGGGGTATAAGTGTTTTAGGCGAGACAGAGGAGGGGCTAAAAAGGTGGGGGAGTAGCGATATTAGTTAAGGAGCATATTACCGCGGTGCAGAGGGTAGACAACTTAGAGGGGTCATGTACTGAGTCGCTGTGGGTGGAACTCAGAAACAGAAAGGGTGCAGTCACTATGCTGGGGGTGTACTACAGACCACCCAACAGCCCACGGGAAGTGGAGGAAAGGATATGTCAGGAGATTCTGGATAGGTGCAGAAAACATAGGGTTGTTGTAGTGGGGGACTTTAATTTCCCTGGCACAGACTGGAAAGTGCTTAGAGCTGGGGGTCCGGACGGGGAGGAATTTGTAAAATGCGTACTGGAAGGTTCTTTGGAACAGTATGTAGATAGCCCGACTAGAGAGGGGGCTATACTGGACCTAGTTCTGGGAAATGAGCCTGGTCAGGTCGTCAAAGTTTCGGTAGGGGAACATGTGGCAAATAGTGACCACAACTCTGTTAACTTTAGGATAGTAATGGACAAGGATGAGTGCTGTCCTACGGGCAGGGTGCTAAATTGGGGGAAGGCTGACTATAGCCGGATTAGGCAGGAATTGGTGGATGTTGATTGGGAGAGGATGTTCGAGGGTAAGTCCGCGTCTGGTATGTGGGAGTCTTTTAAGGAACTATTGATAAGGCTGCAGGATAGGCATGTGCCTGTAAAAAGGAAAGATAGGAAAGGTAGGATTCGAGAGCCGTGGATAACCAGGGAAATTGAGGATCTGATTAAAATGAAAAGGGAGGCGTACGTTAAGTCCAGGCAACTGAAAACAGATGGAGCTCTGGAGGAATACAGAGAGAGTAGGAAAGAACTCAAACGGGGAGTTAGAAGGGCAAAAAGAGGTCACAAGATGTTCTTGGCAGGCAGGATTAAGGAGAATCCTAAGGCATTCTATTCATACGTTAGGAACAAAAGAGTTGTCAGGGAGAAAATCGGACCTCTCAGGGACAAAGGAGGGGAATTATGCTTAGAACCCAAGGGAATAGGGGAGATCCTAAATGAATACTTTGCATCGGTATTCACGAAGGAGAGGGGCGTGTTAACCGGGAGTGTCTCGGAGGGAGGTGTTGACCCGTTAGAGAAAATCTCCATTACAAGAGAGGAAGTGTTAGGTTTTTTAGGGAACATTAAAACTGACAAAGCCCCAGGGCCTGATGGCATCTATCCTCGACTGCTCAGGGAGACGAGAGATGAAATTGCTGGGCCTCTGACGGAAATCTTTGTCGCTTCTTTGGACACGGGTGAGGTCCCTGAGGATTGGAGGATAGCGAATGTGGTCCCGTTGTTTAAGAAGGGTAGCAGGGATAACCCAGGAAATTATAGGCCGATGAGCTTGACGTCCGTGGTAGGGAAGTTGTTGGAGAGGATTCTTAGAGACAGGATGTATGTGCATTTAGAACGGAACAATCTCATTAGTGACTGACAGCATGGTTTTGTAAGAGGGAGATCGTGCCTTACAAATTTGGTGGAGTTTTTTGAGGAAGTGACAAAAACGGTTGATGAAGGAAGGGCCGTGGATGTCGTCTATATGGATTTCAGTAAGGCATTTGACAAAGTCCCACATGGCAGGTTGGGATACAAGGGGAAGTGGCTAGATGGGTGGAGAACTGGCTTGGCCATAGGAGACAGAGGGTAGTGGTCGAAGGGTCTTTTTCCGGCTGGAGGTCTGTGACCAGTGGTGTTCCGCAGGGCTCTGTACTGGGACCTCTGCTATTTGTGATATATATAAATGATTTGGAAGAAGGTGTAACTGGTGTAATCAGCAAGTTTGCGGATGACACGAAGATGGCTGGAATTGCGGATAGCGAAGAGCATTGTCGGGCAATACAGCAGGACATTGATAGGCTGGAAAATTGGGCGGAGAGGTGGCAGATGGAGTTTAATCCGGATAAATGCGAAGTGATGCATTTTGGAATAAATAATGTAGGGAGGAGTTATACAATAAATGGCAGAGTCATCAGGAGTATAGAAACACAGAGGGACCTAGGTGTGCAAGTCCACAAATCCTTGAAGGTGGCAACACAGGTGGAGAAGGTGGTGAAGAAGGCATATGGTATGCTTGCCTTTATAGGACGGGGTATAGAGTATAAAAGCTGGAGTCTGATGATGCAGCTGTATAGAACGCTGGTTAGGCCACATTTGGAGTACTGCGTCCAGTTCTGGTCGCCGCACTACCAGAAGGACGTGGAGGCATTGGAGAGAGTGCAGAGAAGGTTTACCAGGATGTTGCCTGGTATGGAGGGTCTTAGCTATGAGGAGAGATTGTGTAGACTGGGGTTGTTCTCCTTGGAAAGACGGAGAATGAGGGGAGAACTAATAGAGGTATACAAGATTATGAAGGGTATAGATAGGGTGAACAGTGGGAAGCTTTTCCCAGGTCAGAGGTGACGATCACGAGGGGTCACGGGCTCAAGCTGAGAGGGGCGAAGTATAACTCAGACATCAGAGGGACGTTTTTTACACAGAGGGTGGTGGGGGCCTGGAATGCGCTGCCAAGTAAGGTGGTGGAGGCAGGCACGCTGACATCGTTTAAGACTTACCTGGATAGTCACATGAGCAGCCTGGGAATGGAGGGATACAGACGATTGGTCTAGTTGGACCAAGGAGCGGCACAGGCTTGGAGGGCCGAAGGGCCTGTTTCCTGTGCTGTACTGTTCTTTGTTCTTTGTTCTTTGACAGCCCAGAGGGCAGTTGAGAGTCAACCACATTGCTGTGGCTCTGGAGTCACATGTAGGCCAGACCAGGCAAGGACGGCCGATTTCATTCCCTAAAGGGCATGAGTGAATTGGATAGGTTTTTCTGACATGGTTTCGTGGCCACCAGTAGATTCCTAATTCCTAATTTGTTTTTATTGAATTCAAATGCCACCATCTGCCGTGGCGGGATTTGAACCCGGGTCCCCAGAACATTAGCTGAGTTTCTAGGTTAATAGTCTAGTGATAATACCACTAGGCCACCGCTTCCCCATAAATATATTAAAATTATAATTACATTTATATCAAAATGATATCATTGCATTTGAAAATGCTGTACAAAAACTCTTTCCAGTCTTTCCCTGTTGTCAGTCACTCGTTCTCTCTCAAAAGATCGGGGATCATATTTATTAGCCTCATGTCTCTGGTTTTTGGTGTTGGGGGTAGGGGGTCAGGGTGGGGGGTATGCAGGGATATTCTTTTTTTTTGACAGTTCAGTAGCAAAAAAACCCTAAAATTAGGTCAGATCTGCTTTTGCTAATTCACCAAATCTCTTCCCACAGTCCTCCTCTGGGTTCATTAATGTCCACCAATCAGGCGACAAGCAAAAGGGTAGATCTGTTCTGACCTTACGTTACAGCCCAGAATTTCAAATGATCTGAAACCCCCAACTTTTGTGGAGTAGTCTGCAGATAATACTCAAATTAGCATAGCATTCCCTGGGGCAACAGGCGGTTCGCACTGCTGCCTCTCAGCGCCAGGGACCTGGGTTTGATTCCGGCCTTGGGTCACTGTCTGTGCGGGGTTTGCATGTTCTCCCCGTGTCTGCGTGGATTTCCTCCGGATGCTCCAGTTTCCTCCCACAGTCCAAAGGTAGAGTCATAGAGCAATACAGCATGGGCCAACTGGTCCATGCCAACCATGGTGACCCCCCAGCTCGTCCCAATTGCCCGCGTTTGGCCCATATCCCTCTAATCCTTTGCCATCCATGTACTTTTCCAAATGCTTTTTAAATGTTGCCATTGTACCTGCCACAACCACTTTCTCTGGCAGCTCATTCCATATACACATGTATATGCGTCAAGAAGTTGCCCCTCGGGTCCCTTTTAAATCTTCTCCCTTTCACCATAAACATATACCTCTAGTATTCAATTCCCCTTGGTTAGACGCATTGGCCATGCTAAATTGCCTCATAGCATCCAAAGATGTGTCCACGCACCTCCTTGGAATACACCAATTCACCTGTCCACACTGTAGCCTCAGTTAGAGCTGGAAATGAATGCGGTTTGGCTCTGGAAACAGATTGCTCAGACTTTAAACAGCTCACCTGACACAAAATCCACCCTCACCCCCCCATGCAAAATCATAGGGCATTGATGCGACCATAAAGGGGCACTTCATCATAGGAATCATTGAAACAATGGAACAATATCCTGTATGTTCACTCGTTTATAAGATAGCAACAGATGAAGAAGGCATCTGACCCATTTTTAACTCATCCATAGAGAGAAATCCTAACACTCTGCCTCATGTAGTGGCAGTTCTTTCTTAAATGTTTCTGAGGTTTTGTCCCCACTACTCTTTCTGAAGTTGTTTTTCTACACGCTAGGTATTCTTTGTGTGAAGAGGGATTTCCTGATAAACCACTCTTCAAGTTACCTTTGGTGTGTTGGAATCTGTGTCCCCTTGTTCTGCAGCCACTGTTTAATGCATAGCAATATTCCGGGAGAGCCTCTCTGTGCCTTAACAATGTGGCATACCTTGACACAATCATGATTCAGGTGCCTGCTTTCTGTGCTGAAAATCCCAAATTCCTCCAGTCTTTCCTCACAATTCAAGATCATTGAAACCGGGGATTATCCTTGTGGCTCTTCTCTTCTGGCCTCCAGCACTTCACTGTCTCTCCTGGTTGTTCAAGATGTGGTCTAACCAAAGCACTGTAAATTCTGATCACCTCTGATTTCTATGACACTGCTTTAGTTAAGCAGTTTAACATCCCATTGTCTTTGCTGATTGCTACTTGGACATGTTTGACGTTAAACCTCGTTCTCAGCTTCCTTCTGGCTTTATCCACAGCGATTTTCAACACCATTCAGGAATTAAGTGTTACAGATTTATCCGACCCACTTACACTCGTCTGCAATAAATCTGCTGTTGCTCTGATCATTTACATAGTGCGTCCAATTCATTCTGCAATTTATAAGCTGCCTCTCTTGATTCTACGGCCTGTCTGATTTAGTATCAACCATTTTGTATTAAGTTTCTGAATCATCTGGGTGGCGCGGTGGTTAGCACTGCTGCCTCACAGCGCCAGGGACCCGAATTTGATTCCTGGCTTGGGTCACTGTCTGTGCAAAGTCTGCACGTTCTCCCCGTGTCTGCGTGGGTTTCCTCCGGGTGCTCCAGTTTCCTCCCACAGTCTGAAAGACGTGTTGGTTAGGTGCACTGGCCACGCTAAATTCTCCCTCGGTGTATCCGAACAGGCGCCGGAGTGTGACGACTGGGGGATTCTCACAGTAACTTCATTGCAGTGTTAATGTAAGCCTACTTGTGACACTAATAAATAAACTTAAACTTAGCTGCGGCTGCACCAATGTCCTTTAAATGATCCTGCACTGTGTCCTAACTTTCAGTCAGCTTCTTATTCATTCCGAGGGTTTACTCTCATTCCTCATACTTTTTGAGCAAACCATGTGGGTTTAGGCCCAAAATGTGATTGGCATATTTTGTAAATATATTAGCTAGCTACACTTTTAAGGAAACATGTTCATCCACAATTCCCCCTTAAGCATGAAGGGGAAGGTTAGAAGAAGAATTGGCTTCACATAAAGGGTGACCAGGATGTGGAGGTGCCAAATGTGACATTTGAGAGGAATTCAACAACTAAAAGATATCTAAAAGTGGAAAGGGAAGGGAAATAAGGATTGGAAAGCTCCAATACGGAGCTAGCGACAGAACAGCTGCCTTTTGGGGGTTCTCTGCTGTGGGAGGCAGCGTCTCGCTCACCGGCGACGGAATCTTCTGATCCTGTCGCTGCCAATGGGATTTCCCATTGATTCCACCCCACCCCGCCGGTAAACCAACCAACTCACCAACTTTTACAGATGCACCATAGAAAGCATTCTTTCTGGTTGTATCACAGCTTGGTATGACTCCTGCTCTGCCCAAGATCACAAGAAACTATAAAAGGTCGTGAATGTAGCCCAATCCATCACGCAAACCAGCCTCCCATCCATGGACTCTGTCTACACTTCCCGCTGCCTCGGCAAAGCAGCCAGCATAATTAAGGACCCCCCACACCCCGGACATCCTCTCTTCCACCTTCCTCCATCGGGAAAAAGATACAAAAGTCTGAGGTCACGTACCAACCGACCCAAGAACAGCTGTCTCCCTGCTGCCATCAGACTTTTGAATGGACCTACCTCGCATTAAGTTGATCTTTCCTTACACCCCAGCTATGACTGTAACACTACATTTTGCACTCTCTCCTTTCCTTCTCTATGAATGGTATGTTTTGTCTGTATAGCGCAAAAAACAATACTTTTCATTGTATACCAATACATGTGACAATAATTAATCAAAATCAAAAATTCAAACCCACGGCAGAGGTGCGGTGTCAATGGAACCGGAAGATCCCACCAGCGTCAACCGCCGGAGAATTCCCGCCGATGTGATTTTTAATTGAGAATTAAATCAGTAAACAGGAAAACAAACTCTACCCATGAAAAATGCCTCACAATAGTCAAAATCCCAATAGTTTACTATGTACTTTTGCACAGCTGCAATGAATTTACAGATGCTGCTGCCTTGATGTGAGAAGGTTCAGACCATTTGGTTGGAGTGCACCATAACAATGTAATTTATCAGAAAAATGGCAAGTCCTGGTGTTCTGTGCAGTAAGTGACTCTTCTCACGAGCAGAATTTTTTCTAACCTTGTGTCCAACAATCTCCCAAATTAGTCACCCATGCAAGAGAAATCATAACCTAACTTACATCTGACTTGGATTGGTGAATGATGTTTGTTCTGCACTTGTGATGCACTGGGGAGAACTCAATGTGATCCGCAAGCCATGAATAACTTTTATTCAGAGCTTCCACAAAAATACAGTTCCAATCAAAACTCAACTATGAGAGGTGCTCTTTCAGTAAGAATCTCAAACACTTCGGTCACTGACAAGTCTAGAATACGCTGTCTGGGAGGGTGGTACAAAGGATCGTGAACAAAGTCCACTCCGTCATGCAAACCAGCCTCCCATCCTTTGACTCTGTTTACACTTCCCGCTGCCTCGGCAAAGCAGTCAGCATAATCAAGGTCCCCACGCACCCCAGACATACTCTCTTCCACCACCTTTTGTCGGGATACAGAAGTCTGAGGTCACGTACCAACCAACTCAAGAACAGCATCTTCCCTGCTGCCATCACACTTTTAAATGGACGTACCTCGCACTAAGTTGATCTTTCTCTGCACCCTAGCTATGACTGTAACACTACATTCCACACTCTCTCATTTCCTTCTCTATGAACGGTAAGCTTCGTCTGTATAGCATGCAAGAAACAATACTTTTCACTGTATACGAATAGATGTGACAATCATAAATCAAATCAAGGTAGAGGCAGGTTGTCTCACATCCTTTAAAAAAGTATCTGGAGGAGCACTTGGCACATCATAACATTCAGGGCTATGGGCCAAGAGATTTCAATGATTTCAAGCAAGTGTCAGGCTGTCAAGGTGCTGTCAACATGTCAAGGAAGTGCCAAGTTGTCCAGGAAACATCCAGCTGTCAAGGAACTGTCATGTTGTTTAGAAACCGTCAAGTTACCTATGAACTGTCAATCTGAAAGGGAAGTTTCAAACTGTTGAGATGTCAAGGAACTGTCAAGCTGTGAAGGAAGTGCCAAGTTGTCCATGAAGTGTCTAGTTGTTGAGGAACTGTCATGCTGTCAGGGTACTATCAAGCTTTTGAGGAACCGACAAGCTATTCAGGAAGTGTCAAACATTACTATGTGGGTTGGCATGGAGAGGGCAAGGTGGGTGGGGATATGGGGTAGCATGAGTTAGCCCAAAGTTGGCATGGGCATATGAGGGGCCATGAGGGATGGGTGGGTGTTCGGGATGTCATAGGTTGGCACAGATGGGGAACAGGGAGTGTGTGAGGGTTAGGGCTGGAGGAATATTTTTTGTTTTATTACTGTTTGAAATTTAAACAGGGTGCTGGGGAACAGAGGCAGGACTTCCACCCACACGGGTGATGATACTGTGCATTTAGGAAATGTATTTTAATCATGTTCTTTGCAGCTTTTTAAGCAGGCCTGGCCTTTTTGTATTTTGGCACCATGTTGAATGTACCGGTGTCCTCTAATTGTTGCTGAAGCAATATAATGGGCATCTTGTTTATTTTAAATCTGGGCTAAAGCAGTGTCCTGGAGTTTTATCACCATTTTGTAACTGAAGAATGATTGAAATGTCAGTTGCCTTTGGACAACGTTTATTTCCACGGGGAAATACAAGGTTTTAGTGTCAGTTTGGTTAGAAGCTGTTTGGACCGCAGACTGAAAGCAGTGTTCTCTGTCTCTCTCTGGAGTGAAAATTCTGCAGTCTGTGAGGTGCAGCTAGAAACTTGAGGCGAGCGGAATCTCTGGGTCTCTCAAGATGTGCTGGAAGTTCCAGGGCTGGGAATCTCAGTTGTGATCCAACATTTCAAAGGACCAATTCATAGCAGGTGTTCCACACTGCAAAATCCAGCATCACGTGAGCACACTTACTTTCCGTGCCAAGCCTAGAACTGGGTGTGTGCTTGTTTGATTTGGAACAGTATACTTAGCTATTAGGGTCTATACAATATCATGGTTGTTCTTTTTTGTAATTGGTAAAGGTTATGCTAATTTTCTTATTGTATGCGAACAGTGTTCTTAAATAAATCTTGTTTGATTAAAGTTCCCTAGTGGGTCACTTGAATCAAACCTGGAGTGAAACATCAGATGTTCACCCGTGCCAAATTCAAAAGTGCAAAACTAATGGTCTTGGCTGACGTCATAAAACACCTTGGAGTTTCTGACCTGGGTCACAACGGCATCCGGGAGCTTCTGCACTCGCTGTGGGTTCACCCGCCCAAACTCCTATTTCGGCCCACCTCCCTCCGACTGAAATTCAACCCGCGGGCGGCCATTTATAAAGGTCAGGTTTGCCTCGCTGGGAAAACCTCCCGACTCGGGGACACAATTCTGGGCCACTGTGGGCTTCTTGAAGGGAAAAGTCTGCTCTTGGGTTCAACATAAGGGCCAGGTGGTTGCCGCAAACATGTTTTTTTTTTACAAAAAAAGGCCCTATTCTGCAAACAGGATGATTCACTTGAAAGATCCCACAGATTTATGTGGCTGTCTCTTTCGCACTCATTCTCACTGCTTTCCATAAACTCCTTCTTTCGCTGCTTCTCTTTTTCATGGCAAGTTGCCAGCAATACCATGGGAAAACTCAAACATTCCAAGTTCTGCTGCCTCTTCACAACCCCAGTCTGCCCACAACAGAAGCAGAGAATCCTTTTAAAAAACAAAATTCTCCATGGCAATATGATCATTCTGAGGAATATCTGTGAATCACATTGGCAGCTGGATGACATGAGATTAGATTGAACTATTTATAGTCAGACAAAATAAGTAGCTACTTTGGTCAGATGTACTAACATAGTTATCGGAATAATACAACTACAATCCTTTCCTTTTTAAGTGTCCCAAATGATCACTGCCCACGAAAAGCGGGTGAAATAATTGCGCCACCAGTATGCCCAATGTCCATTCGTTGCATCAAACCTGCTTGGTATCCTTTGTATATGGACTCCTTCCATGTACTGCCAGGTACTGATCTTTGTTTACAGTTGAAAAGAGCTCCAGCATGTTAACACCAGACATCATTAATGTAAACCTAGAGATTCAAGCACTTAGTTCAGCTCCAAACAGGGTGACAACTGCCTAATCAATCCACGAGACTAGAAAAATCATTACCACATACATCCTTACCACAGGTCTCCGTTCTTTCATGAACATATGGAATTCAAGAATGCCTGGAAAAATTGCAGCGATTACTCACAGGCTGCAAACCTTCTGAACTTCAAACAATGCAAACAGAAGCCGTTTTGTCCAATTGATTAAGAGCACAGGCTTCGGGCAAGAGTCGTAGAAGTTAAAACCTTAATAATTAATGTGTCTATTCGATGGGAGAACGGAAGACTGCGGGCTTTACCTCTCGAATTAATGTCCCTGTGGGAGGGGCTGGCTAAATCGCAAGATACCTGCACTCGTGTGGAAATGAGAAGTTATCGGTCTCGTACATGACGTGCTCTGATTGGAATATGAACAGGGTCCGGTCTTTAATTCTTCCATTCTAGTTAAGGCCTGCTTTTCAAATGACAACTTGTTTTCCATTATGCCAGCAGAAAGGACAGCTAAACCCAACTTCTCACCCTTTGTTCGATGGTATTGGTCAGTCTGCTTACAGTTGTTGTATTTAAACTGCTGGATCCCAATTTTTCATGGCCAATTCCAGGTTGTGTTGGGAAATTGGAAGTTACAATACGTATGCCAAAAGAACCAGACAATCAATTGATGTCCATCCGTCTTTTTGTATTCATTCTTTCATAGGACATGGGCGTCGCTGGCTAGGCCAGCATTTATTGCCCATCCCTAATTGCCCTTGAGAAGGTGATGTTGAGCCGCCTTCTTGAACCGCTGCAGTCCATGTGGTGTAGGCACACCCTGGAAGGATAAGGTATCTCAGATATTTCAGCAACAGGTGAAGATAGCTGTTTCACGCTGCTACCGTGCAGTAGCAACACGATTGGGGTCCACTACTAATGGGGTGCTCCCGTCAAGTCAAAGGGCATTCCGCCTATCACACAAATGAGTAATGTAATATATGAATTTCAGTGCCAGTGTGACACTAGGTCCAAAGACTGACAGGTCATTTCAAACAGCATGTCCCGTCAACTGCTTGCAACAGGCAAGGTACTGACTGTACCCACCTAGCCTGTACTTGCAAATCTCAAAGTACAGTGTCCAACATTGGATGTTTTTCCACAATTGGATAAATTGATTTTTCCAACAATCCTGAGTGTGCTGAGAATTACATTGACAACCAATTGTTCGCAGCGTGGCTCACTTACACGTGCTAGAAACTACATACATTAATACTTTGCAGACAGAAAGAACATGTACACACATTGCACCTGTTTCAGCTAAACAAAATAAGCGATAGTTATTCTCTAAGACAATGACATGATAAATCAAAGTCAATCTGCCAGGTTTAAATTTAAGCAAGGTTTGGCAGTTAACTAGCAGTCATCAGTCAACTGGAGCATTTTCTATGGCAACACCTCTACCAATCAAAGTCCACTTGCAAAACATTTAAAGTTTAAAACTTTTTTTAAAGTTTATTTATAAGTGTTACAAGTACGCTTACATTAACACTGCAATGAAGTTACTGTGAAAATCACACTCTGGCACTGTTCTAGGGGATTTTTATGGTAATGTCATTGCAGTGTTAATGTAAGCTACTTGTGACACTAATAAATAAACTTAATAAGCTTAAGCTGTCCGGGTACACTGAGGGAGAATTTCGCACAGTCAATGCACCTAACCAGCATGTCCTTTGGACTGTGGGAGGAAACCGGAGAACCCGGAAGAAACCCACGCAGACATGGAGAGAACGTGCCGACTCCGCAGAGACAGTGACCCAAGCCATAACATTTGTGGTTCCCTTCATATTGGGGCATTCTTGCTAATGTCCTGATCAGTACAAGATGAAAGCTTCAACATGTGTCTTTTTCAGCAATACTCAAGTTCTTATGACCAAACAATTTCTTCATCTCTGATGAATTGCGAATGGTGCTGAACATTGTGCAGTCATCAGCAAAACGCCCCGCTTCTGACCTCATTGATGGAGCAGCTGAAGATGGTTGGGCCGAGGACACTACCCTGAGGAACTCCTGCAGTGACGTTGTGGGGTTGAGATGATTGACCAACAACATAACCATAGAATCTCTACAGTGCAGAAAGGGGCCATTCGGCCGATCAACTCTGCACCCACCACAATCCCACCCAGGCCCTATCCCCGTAACCCCACATATTTATCCTGCTAATCCCCTGACACTAAGGGGCAATTTAGTATGGCTAATCCACCTAATCTGCACACCTTTGGACTGTGGGAGGAAACCGGAGTACCCGGAGGAAACCCACGCAGACACGGGGAGAATGTGCAAACTCCACACAGGCAGTGACCTGAGGCCGGAATTGAACCCGGGTCCCTGGCGCGGTGAGGCAGCGGTGCTAACCACTGTGCCACCGTGCTGCTCCAGCTTCCTTTGCACTAGATATGGCTCCAAACAGTGACTACCAGATCCCCATTGGCTTCAATTATTATTATTCTAATATTACATACCACAAGGTGCTCACATCAAAATACGGAAGGATAAAACGAATCCCTCTGCTGCCAAGTGGACACCTGCTTGAGGAAGGTGTTACCCTCCAACAACCATAATTCTTTTCTGCCCATGTTTAAAAAGCATTGATTTCTGGGAAATTATGGAAAGCTGATATGAGGCTGGAATTCTCCGGCCAATCTCACCGTTGGGTTTCTCCGCTCCCGCCGGCAGTGCGTTCCCGTCCGTGGGTTTCCCGCCAGCGTGGAGTGACGTCAATGGGAATGCCCATTGACAGCAGCAGGACCAGACAACGAGCAAACAACGAGCCACCTCCCGCCGGCGGGAAACGCGCGGCTGGGAGGCTGGAGAATCTCACCCGTGGTGTTTGCAGGTTTCTCTGATGAGCAGGGAAAATATTCTAAAAATAATTTGCATTTATACAGTGCCTTTAATAACATTAGGACATCCCAAACTGCTTTACATTCAATAAAGGACTCATCACTGCTGTAACATGTGGCAAGCAATATGTGCACAGCAACTCCCTCAAATGGCAATGTATAATGACCAGGTATAGGGAGGTCTTGTAGCGCAGCAGGTAGGTACCTCTAAGCCACAAGCCCTGGGTTCGAGTCCCACCCCAGGACTTGATGGCCAAGGAGGGTGCGGTCATAATACAGACAACAGCTTGAGCACCAACCTGCAAAATCCTTCCAACACGCCAATGGCTGGCGATGAGGGCGAGAGAGACTCCTGGTTAGTCAAGCTTGACATGGAGTGGAGCCTCTCAAGCTATAAGTCTCTAGTGACATAGAAACATAGAAACCCTACAGTACAGAAAGAGGCCATTCGGCCCATCGAGTCTGCACCGACCACAAACCCACCCAGGCCCTACCCCCATATCCCTACATATTTTTTTACCCACTAATCCCTCTAACCTACGCATCTCAGGACACTTAGGGCAATTTTTAGCATGGCCAATCAACCTAACCCGCACATCTTTGGACTGTGGGAGGAAACCGGAGCACCCGGAGGAAACCCACGCAGACACGAGGAGAATGTGCAGACTCCACACAGACAGTGACCCAAGCCGGGAATCGAACCCAGGTCACTGGAGCTGTGAAGCAGCAGTGCTAACCACTGTGCTACCGTACCGCCCCAAGGCGAGTAACCCGTTCCAGGTAAAACCTGCTCTGGGGTCAGATGAAAGTCTGCCTGACTTGTGAACCACCTGGTGCAAGGAAGAGAAACAACAGCAACAATGATCAGAAAATATGTTTCAGTGATGTTGATAGAGGGATACATATTGATCAAGACACCCTAACTGGTGACCCCCACATCCTATGTAAAATGTGTGCGTTAGGTGGATTGGCCATGCTAAATTGCCCCATAGTGTCAGGGAGATTAGCAGCGTAAATACATGGGGTTACAGGGGTAGGGCCTGGGTGGGATTGTTATCAGTGCAGGCTAAATGGCCTCCTTCTGAACTGTAGGGTTTCCATGATTCTATGAAAAAGGCCCAAAAGCAATCCAAAATAGTATCACACAAACTGTACTGCAGTCACTCTCTCCACATCGGAGCTCACGCTATTTAACTTCACTGACATCTTTCCAAAACTGCCAAATAAGTTTAGATTCATGCTGTGGTCATACAGACTGGAATCCTTCCCAGTCCTGGATATTAATATAGTACTGGGTTACAAGGAATTTAAAAATTTAGATCCAGCCAAATCCTAGACTGTGCGGTCCAAGGACCTTTTCCCCCGACTTATTAAAGACCAAGTTTAAGACTCTCCCCTTCGATTATTTTGCTGCAGGGGTTGCACACGGCGGGAAGGTCCGTCTGCCCCTGAGGGTGATGATGGGCAGAGGTACAACTGCCCGGTAGGGCCACTGAGGCCTGGTAGATTGAAACATAGGAGCCAGAGTGGAAGCAGTGCACTGGGTCTCCCTGGCAGAGAGTTGGGAGACAGTCTGACCATCAGTGCCGAGAGATGTCTCCCATTACGGTACAACCCAGTGACAAGGCTCGTTTGCCAGAGTTGCAAGTACAAATGTCAATTGTGAGGAACCATCATTTGCAGGATAAAATACCTGGCAATCTGCAAAACCAGCCAACAGGAGGTAAACAGTTTGCACGGCTGCTGCTCTGAC
Source organism: Mustelus asterias (assembly GCF_964213995.1). Lineage (NCBI taxonomy): Eukaryota > Metazoa > Chordata > Chondrichthyes > Carcharhiniformes > Triakidae > Mustelus > Mustelus asterias. The sequence continues at coordinate 103,635,782 of NC_135810.1, read as the reverse complement.
CAAGACCCCCAGAAACTACAAAGGTTTGTGGACGAAGCCCAGTCCATCACTCAGAATCACAGGATCCTACAGTGCAGAAGGAGGCCATTTGGCCCATCGAGTCTGCACTGACCACAATCCCGCCCAGCCCTATCCCCATTACCCTACTAGTCCTCCGGACACTAAGGGGCAATTTAGCACGGCCAATCCACCTAACCCGCACATCTTTGGACTGTAAGAGGAAACCGGGGCACCCGGAGGAAACCCACACAGACACGGGGAGAACGTGCAAACTCTACACAGACAGTGACCCGAGGCCGGAATTGAATCCGGGTTCCTGGCGCTGTGAGGCAGCAGTGCTAACCACTGTGCCACCATGCCACCCTTTTTTTTTCAAACCAGCCTACCATCCATTGCCTTCCCGTTGCCTCGGAAAAGCAGCATAATCAAGGACCCCACACACCCCGGACTTACTTTCTTCCATCTTCTACCATCGGGAAAAAGATACAAAAGTCTGAGGTCACGCACCAACTGACTCAAGAACAGCTTCTTCCCTGCTGCCATCAGACTTTTGAATGGACCTACCTCGCACTAAATTGATTTTTCTCTACACCCTAACTACGACTGTGACACTACATTCTGCACCCTCTCCTTTCCTTCTCTATGAACAGTATGTTTTGGCTGTATAGCACGTAAGAAGCAATGCTTTTCATTGTATACTAATACATGTGACAATAATAAATCAAATCAAATTAATTCACCCAACCCCTTTCTATTCAGGCAAAGTCAGCAAAGTCTTGGAACACACTCACACACTTAATGATTTCATTACCGAGCTTCCACAACAAAGTATTAACTAAATAAAAGATTTACTAGTCAAGAGTAGGAAACGAAAGGTAATTATCTTAGAATTATATATAACATACATATTACCCTCACACTGAGCCACACAGTATAATTCAATGAGGCTCAGAGCTAAAGATAGAATGCATTTGTAACGAAAACTTTGGATCACCATTACACCTGCGATAGCAATGCATTAAGAACCGAGTTCTCACTCACACTGAGTTATATAGAACAGTGTTACATGCGATGCAAGAAAGTGCTCATGTTGGCCAATACAACAAGTGTTATCTGTGATGGGTGCCAGTGAACGAACTGTTGAGAAAAACAGTCCCAAAGCAGCATCTTATCTCAAACTCTTACTTTCAATGAGTCACAAAGCTCTCTGGAGCTTCCCCTTATCAGCGGAGCGGCAGACACAGAGCTCCCAGACCTCATCCACACTCGGAAGAACTGCAATCATTCACAAGTCAGCAGTTGGTACAAATAAAAGAAAAACACTTTCCAGCTGCATTTGCCAGGAGTCGAGATAAAGCAGCGCTGAAAATCAGGACAATGTTCCAGAGCCCGGAACACTGGACTCTGCTCAACACAGAGGTCAGCTCTTTTCTTCGTTCCAACCAGACTGCAGATTGCACAATAGTCGGACAAAGTTTGGAAGCAAAAATCAGGAAAAGTGAAGGGATTACGTGCATTATCACTAACGACACTGATTGAACTGGCAAAGGCCCACTGTAGCACCTCGGAACTGTTACTCACAAATACCTCCGCAAATTCGAAAAAGCTTTTAATAGAATCATAGAATCCTACAGTGCGGAAGGAGGCCATTCGGCCCATCGAGTCTGCACCAACCACAATCCCACCCAGGTCCTATCCCCACCACCCCATGCATTTACCCTAGCTCGTCCCCCTGACATCAGGGTCAATTTAGCACGGCCAATCCACCTAACACGCACATCTTTCTGTACTGGAAGGACACACACACATTAAAGCACATTCCATTTCTGTTAATATGGCCTTCCTGAACGATACAGCAGTGCGTCCAATCCTCCAGAAAACCCTGCCTGTTTCAGGATTTTGACTTGAGTTAAAGGAAGAAAATGAAGGAGGCAAGAAGTGGGAGTCTACTGAATTCCCATTCCTCTCAACTCCAGTTGGTCTTCAATGCTTCTCTCTTACTCTGCCTCTTCTTTGCAAACTCTTAAGTTGCTTCTTTGTCTTCTTGCACAACTATGAGGTGGTGAGCACTCGGGGGAGGCGTGCAGGTCTAAGCTACCTTCCTCTCTCTGTGCTGTGTGAAAGCAGTGTATTCTCTGTGCTGTAACAGACCAGTTTTACAGTTCACATTGCACTGGAGACTGGTATCGCTTCACCTGCCAATAGTTGTGAGAAGGGGAGCAGCAGCTACAAGACCTTATGGAAATAGATTCAGTCAAGAGCAATGGAAGAATGGCATTGGGTATAAATTAAAGGATCAAATCCAACTAACAGCAGTAAATGAGGAGGCGGTGGAATTATCGTTGGACTGGTAATCCAGAAATCCAGGGTAATACTCGGTTCAAATCCCACCACGACAGATGGTGGAATTTGAACTTAATAAAAAAAAATCTGGAATTTAAAAGTCTGATCGTAGAATAGAATCATAGAATCCCGACAGTGCAGAAGGAGGCCATTCGGCCCATCAAGCCTGCACCGTCAACAATCCCACCCAGGCCCTATCCTATAACCCCATATATTTACCCTGCTAATCAACCCTGACACTAATGGGACAATTTAGCACGGCCAATCCACCTAACCCGCACATCTTTTGGACTGTGGGAGGAAACCGGAGAACCCAGAGGAAACCCACGAAGACTCAGGGAGAATGTGCAAACGCCACACAGACAGTGACCCAAGCCGGGAATCGAACCCGGGTCCCTGGCACTGTGAGGCAGCAGCGCTAACCACTGTGCCACCATGCCATCTTACACCTGATGATGACCATGAAACTGTTGTTGATTGTTGTAAAAACCCATCTGGTTCACTAATGTCCTTGAGGGAAGGAAATCTGCCGTCCTTACCCGGTGTGGCCTACATGTGACTCCAGAGCCACAGCAATGTGGTTGACTCTTAAATGCCCTGAGGGAAGGGCAATAAATGCTGGCCCAGCCAGCGACGCCCGCATCCCAGGATTGAATTTTAAAAATGGACGATGCCTGAGTGTAAGGCGTTAGAAAATATCAGTCAATATTTTCACTGATGACTTCAAAACACATCTTGGCACATATTAAAATATAAATAAAGCAATGCACTAATCCTCACGGTATTCTAAGTTCACTCCCCAGGATTTGCATGTCCTATCCCAGATAAATGCTTTGAATTAGAACCTTCTGGAATGGGATCACTGTGTCTTCCAGTCAGCCCACATATTCAAAACTGGTGAAATCAGTTACCCTCACACAGTTCAATACACCTGCTAAGTGTGTTTGACGCTGCAAACTGCTTAAGGGACTAATGCAGCAAGAACAAAGAGGAAAATGCAGCCTGTGAGTTACCGTTGTCCATTGACAAGTGAGAAGGAGCCATAACTCACAAGCTCAAGAACACCTGTAATCCATGGTTACCAGAAAGGCGTCCAGAACCTTCTACAGGATAGGTCATCCTTGGACTCTTTAAGCGAGCTCTTTATCAACTCAGAAGTGCCCTGTAGAGATGCCAGGCATTGAGTTTGTCTGTGCTGTTCACTGCTGTGAACAATATCCCCGGGAACAAGACACTGCCCAACTTCACAGGACGATGGAGATGTTATACTTAAGAACGGAACATTTTATTCTCGGTCTAAACTTTCAGGAATGGGCAAAATGGTGTTCAAAAAGAAATGAGCAAAGCTCCAATCATCAGCCTGCTACAAATAAAAATGCATACATAATTAGGGGTTCCTTTCTACACTCCCTCGGCTTTATCATGGGTTTAAAAATAACAACTAGCAGGAGCTAAAAGTTTTGCGAACCCCTCTCCGATTCAGAATGTGCACATTCGCTACTGACATGGAAGAGAGATTTCACGCTGTCTGGTCTCAGCCCAGAGAGGAAGATAGAATTGACCTCAGCACTCTCCTCAGTCAAGGTTGGAGTGCTGTGGGTGTGGGGAGGCAGTAATCTTGCCCTGTTATGATTTCACTGCACGGTGCATCAGGTGGTTGACACTCATGGTTTAGGTGCGTAACTGAAAAGAATGGTTAAATGGCTACGGTAATGGTGGGGGTGGGGTTGGAAGCGCTGCAAATGCCTGTGGAACCATACCCCGGCAACTATTGATTGGGCGGCAGAGTGGCACAGTGGTTAGCACTGCTGCCTCACAGTGCTAGGGGCCCGGGTTCGATTCTGGCCTTGGATGGAATCACAGAATCTCTACAGTACAGAAGGAGGTCATTTGGCCCATCGAGCCTGCACCGACAACAATCCCACCCTATCCCCTCAAACCCACATATTTACCCTGCCAATTCCCCCGAAACTCAGGTCAATTTAGCATGGCCAATCAACCTAACCTGCGCATCTTTGGGCTGTGGGAGAAAACCGGGGCACCCGGAGGAAACCCAAGCAGACACGGGGAGAACGTGCAAACTCCACACAGACAGTGACCATGGTGGGAATCGAACCCAGGACCCTGGCACTGTGAGACGGCAGTGCTAAATCACTTGTGCCACCGTGCCGCCCTCTGGGAGTTTGCACATTCTCCCTCTCTCTGTGTGGGTCTCCTCTGGGTGTTCTGGTTTCCTCCCACAGTCCCAAGATGTGTAGGTTAGATGGATTAGCCAAGATGGATGTGCTGGGCTGTTGCGGTGGGAATGAGCCTGAGTGGGATGCTCTTATGTGGGTCGGTACAGACTTGATGGGCCAAATGGCCTCCTTCTGCATTGTAGGGATTCTATGAAGTGCTAGTTCTTCTAGAGAGAAGAGCAAATGAGCATGGATGCCAAATTAGAAGGCAGTAGAGGCTAAACTGACAATAATTTAGAGGTTTAAATTAAAATTGTACAGAATAAAGATTCCTCAAACTCAAACAGTTCCAAAAGAAAACTCGATTGAAAATACAGTTCTCAGCCATGGGCTTCGGAAGCTAAAGATGGCAGCTGTAGAATAAAATGCATTTGAGTATCCCCGAGGTAAATGTGCCATATTTAAGTATAATTGTAACACAATTCCAGGTAATGAATAAAAAGGAGTATGTTGACATTCTTTGTGCATTAATGGAGTGCTGATATAACCAGCAAACTAAATTTACATTCCAAGAAACAAAGTTACGCTTGTCAAGGCAAGTCGATTTGTTTCATGTGGTGAAACAAAGCCCAAATGTAGTCTCGGCCCTGTTCAAACCTCCTCTCTCGTCTCCATCCTTTGGCTCAGTCGGGATATTTTTTGCGCTAAGTGCATTAATCTGCAGCTATTATTACTTTCTGTCAGAAAGGATATTTTCTGGCAAGTCTGGTATGTCATGATCTCACATTTTACCAATACATCACAATTCCAAGAGAAAACCAGAATCTTCAAACTGCACAAAAGCCACCGTGCTCCTACCTCGCAAAGAAGAGTCGTAATGGACTCGAAACCTCAACTCTGTTTCCATAGGAACACAGGAATGAGGAGCAGAAGTTGGCAAATTCAGCCCTTCAAGGCTGCTCCGCCATTCAATCAGATCATGGCTGATCGGAACATGGATAAGATGGGTATAGAGGGACATGGGCCGAATGCAGGCAATTGGGACTACTTAGTGTCATAGAGTCATAGAGGTTTACAGCACGGAAACAGGCCCTTCGGCCCAACTTGTCCATGCCGCCCTTTTCTTTTAAACCCCGAAGCTAGTCCCAATTGCCCGCATTTGGCCCATATCCCTCTATACCCATCGTAACAATGTAACTATCTAAACGCTTTTTAAAAGACAAAGTTGCACCCGCCCCTACTACTACCTCTGGCAGTTTGTTCCAGACACTCACCACCCTCTGTGTGAAAACATTGCCCCTCTGGACACTTTTGTATCTCTCCCCTCTCACCTTAAACCTATGCCCTCCAGTTTTAGACTCCCCTACCTTTGGGAAAAGATATTGGCTATCCAGCTGATTTGTGTCCCTTATCATTAATTAGTGGTTAAAAAAAAGGGGTGGAATAGACAAGTTGGGCCAAAGGGTCTGTTTCCATGCTCTAAACCTCTATGACTCTCTGACTATGACTCAAAGAACAAAGAAGCACAGGAACAGGCCCTTCGGCCCTCAAAGCCCGCGCCGCTCCCTGGTCCAAACTAGACCATTCTTTTGTATCCCTCCATTCTCACTCCGTTCATATGGCTGGCTAGATAAGTCTTAAACGTTCCCAGTGTGTCCGCCTCCACCACCTTGCCCGGCAGCGCATTCCAGGCCCCCACCACCACCCTCTGTGTAAAATACGTCCTTCTGATATCCATGTTAAACCTCCCCCCACTCACCTTGAACCTATGACCCCTCATGAACGTCACCACCGACCTGGGAAAAAGCTTCCCACCGTTCACCCTATCTATGCCTTTCATAATTTTATACCCCTCTATTAGGTCACCCCTCATCCTCCGTCTTTCCAGTGAGAACAACCCCAGTTTACCCAATCTCTCCTCATAACTAAGCCCTTCCATACCAGGCAACATCCTGGTAAACCTCCTCTGCACTCTCTCTAAAGCCTCCACGTCCTTCTGGTAGTGTGGCGACCAGAACTGGACGCAGCATTGCAAATGCTGCCGAACCAACGTTCTATACAACCGCAACATCAGACCCCAACTTTTATACTCTATGCCCCGTCCTATAAAGGCAAGCATGCCATATGCCTTATTCACTACCTTCTCCACCTGTGCCGTCACCTTCAAGGATCTGTGGACTTGCACACCCAGGTCCCGTATCTACATCCTTTTATAGTTCTGCCATTTATCGTATAGCTCCCCCCTACGTTAGTTCTACCAAAATGCATCACTTTGCATTTATCTGGATTGAACTCCATCTGCCATTTCTTTGCCCAAATTTCCAGCCTAAGTATATCCTTCTGTAGCCGCTGACAATGTTCCTCACTATCTGCAAGTCCAGCCATTTTCATGTCGTCCGCAAACTTACTGATCACCCCAGTTACACCTTCTTCCAGATCGTTTATATAAATCACAAACAGCAGAGGTCCCAATACAGAGCCCTGCGGAACACCACTAGTCACAGGCCTCCAGCCGGAAAAAGACCCTTCCACTACCGCCCTCTGTCTTCTGTGACCAAGCCAGTTCTCCACCCATCTAACCACCTCCCCCTTTATCCCATGAGATCCAACCTTTTGCACCAACCTACCATGAGGGACTTTGTCAAACGCTTTACTAAAGTCCATATAGATGAAATCCACGGCCCTTCCCTCGTCAACCATTCTAGTCACTTCTTCAAAAAACTCCAGCAGGTTAGTGAGGCATGACCTCCCTCTCACAAAACCATGCTGACTATCGTTAATGAGTTTATTCCTTTCTAAATGCGCATACATCCTATCTCTAAGAATCTCTCTAAGACTCTCCCTGGTCTCAAATCCACCTCCCCTCTGCTCCCCATATCCCCCATCCCTTTTTTTATTAGAAATATATCTGTCTCCTTCTTGAAACTATTCAATGATTCAGACTCCACCGCGCTGTGGGGGGCAGCGAGTTCCACAAATTCACCACCCTCTGCGAGAAGTAGTTCCTCCTCATCTCAATTTCAAATCTACTGCCTCTCAACCGATACCTGTGACCTCTTGTTCGAGATTGCCCCACCGGGGGAAACATTTTGTCTCCATTTACTTTATCAATCCCTTTTAAAATTTTATATACCTCGATCGGATCCTCTCTCATCCTTCCAAACTCCAGCGAGTACAAACCCAAACTGTTTAATCTCTCCTCATATGCCAGAGCTGTTGTGCTTTTCCCGCACTTTTTCATCAAGCTGCACTTTATTCCTGATCACAGCACTTGTACATGGAATAACCGCAACAATCGGGGCAAACTTGACCACTGACTGTCCCTCTGCCCCAGGGAGAGCAGAACTGCAAGCCTATTCAGCTTGATGGGGTGAACACTTGCCTCTTTGACATCTCTGCAAGATCCCAGATAGGTGCCTGAGTTATTGATCAAGATTGACACAAGTGCACGGTCGCAGCACAGGTCAAAGTTTATTTACTAGTGTCACAAGTAGGCTCACACTAACACTGCAATGAGGTTACTGTGAAAATCCCCGAGTTGCCACACTCTGGGCGCCTGTTCGGGTTACACTGAGGGAGAATTTAGCCAATGCACCCTAACCAGCACGTCTTTCAGACACGGGGAGAACGTACAAACTCCACACAGACAGTGACCCAAGCCGGGAATCGAACCCGGGTCCCTGACGCTGTGAGGCAGCAGTGCTAACCACTGTGCCAACGCACCGCCTTATAAATGGTGAATATTAACAGAACAGCGTCACTGAGAATCATGCATACGGGAAATAAGGTGTGTGCGCAGGAAATTAAGATTTATAATATTCCGTGCAATGCCGCTCACAGTATCTAGGAATGCAACGTAAAATATCAGAGAATGTGGCGTTCTGCTGCTAAAGTGTAGGCACCTGTCACTTCAAGGTCAGAAGAAGCGATGTCTATATGAGCATAAGGAATGCTTATGTGGGTTACAGGTCAAGTTGCAAATTGGAACCTTGAGTTTGCTTTGAGAAGTTAATTAAGAAGCTGCAGACATTCTGTCTCCAGAATTAAATGCTATGCATAAGCAGCATTAGCTACGAGTGACATCTGAATCTCTTCGGGCACTGCTAACATCAGGTGAGAGGATGTAATATTTTAAAAGGGCAGGAACATTAGGCCATGTAAAACATAATGGGGCAGTGTGATAACCCCCATTGACTTCCCTGTAGGACCCGTTGAATAGGAGCTTCCTGGTATTGGTAATCAACTAACCAGGTGGAGCTCGTATACCGATCCCTGTATAAAGCAGGCCCTTGAGTTGGTCCATTATTCCTTTTGTCCCGATTGGGACCAGTGGTGTTCACCACAGGCTGGTGGTTGTTGCTTGACTTTATTTTGCGCAATAAAAGCAATGTTCCTTTACAGCCAGCTCCCGGAGTTATTATAGGCAGCAATTCCACAGAGACTCAACTGGTCTCCACTATTTCTCCATTGCCCATCTGTAGAACTCCCTCTGAAACTGTGAACCCCCAGTTGTGTTGGATCTCAACTGGTCCCAGAATTCCTGGCTTGATTTTAAAGGGCTTTCTAACAAGGGAATCCCGAGACTGGGAGTTCCTTCTCCACCGTCTCATCTCTAGAAGCCAATTGGATGAATGAGTCAAGCCAAAGTACCTTCAAAAGGGTTCCACTAGTGAGGCAAGTGGCCTTGGACAACCTCCCCCGTCCCTCCCTCCAATTCCCCAAACTTATGTCCCCTAAAAAAGCAAAATCCCTGCCCTCGCTGTTATACAGGACATTGAGGAGGTCGTGGCTGGGGATGGTGATGGGAAATCCCTTCCAACACAAGATAGTCCCAGGAGGGGAGGGGGGGGACGGCACGGCACGGCACGGCAGGATTAGGAGTCAGGCCCATGGCCCCAGGACCAGTGTTCAAGGTGCCGGGTGCGGTGGTGCACAGGGTAGAGGTCATGCCTCTATGCTCTGGCACTTCGTTGAAATAAAAAGAGAAAAGGAAAAACAGCCCTCAAATCAACCTCCTCACCCCCTAAACACATCCTATGCACTGTCCATGTCCTCTATGTCAACCTATGCCCTCACCCACCACCCTTTTCTCTTCACCCCTCATTCTCAACTCACTTGCCATCGTAATATACTTCCTTGACAGATCTGACATCTCCTTGACAGTTCTTTGACAATTGGACAGTTCCAATGAGTTTGTGTGTAAAAAATGTTTAATCATGTTTAATTTTAACAATTCAAAAGGGGGTCGTGCCGCTCCAACGGTGTACCTTAGCTATCCAATATTATCCGCCAACTTCAGGCCTCCCAGTCTAATCTGCACATTCCAGGTTTCACATGCCTCGCCTTAAGATATCAATGTATTGCTTTGACATTGATTGTTTTTTGCTCAGTAAGTTGTTTATGTTTTCTTCATGCCTTAACACTATGTCTGAAATTCAAGTTTAATTTTGTGCCAATCCAGATCCCAGGGGCTCGCTACTGGATTACTTGCTGAATGGGAGTGAGGGGCTCACAAGAACCTGGTCTGTTAAGTTTGGCCGGCTGCCAAATGGGGTTATTTTTTGCCCCAGTGGAAACGTGAAATGTTGGAAATGCTCAGCACATCTGGCAGCTTCGGTACAGAAAGAAAGAGGTCAGTGATCCTTCTTCGGAACTAGTGCAGATCGTGGACCTGAAGGCTTGACTCTGCTTCTCTCTCCACAGATGCTGCCTGGCCTGTTGAGTATTTCCAGCATTTCCTGCTTTTGTTTCAGATTTCCAGCACCTGCAGTACTTTGCTCTCCTACTATATACTCCATGCTGGACATTTGTAAGTGTGGTTGGTTTTAATTTAAAATGAGAAATTATTCATCACTCAATGCAAAGTGTAACTTTTCTATGAAGACCCACTGTGTAGATAGAGAAAGGACATTATTGCGGGTGAATTGGTTGGTGATAATTTACTGGAAGGTTTTGACATATTTAAACTTGGAAATTAACCTATGACTGTGTGGCCAAATTCCCCGTCAACTCGATTTTCAAGTTTGCGGATGACACCATCATTATGGGTCAGATCGCAAACAATAATGAAACGGAGTACAGGAATGAGATAGAGAATCTGGTGAACTGGGTGCAACGGCAATAATCTCTCCCTCAATGTCAGTAAAACGAAGGAGATAGTCTTCGACTTCAGGAAGCTTAGTGGAGGACATGCCTTTGTCTACATCAACAGGGACGAAGTGTAAATGGTCGAGAGCTTCAAGTTTCTAGGTATTCAGATCACCAACAACCTGGTCCCTCCACACCGATGCTTTGGTTAAGAAAGCCTCTTCTTTCTCAGGTGCCTAAGGAAATTTGGCATGTCCGCTACAACTCTCACCAACTCTTACAGGTGATCCAACCAGAGAGCATTCTTTCTGGTTGGATCACAGCTTGGTATGGCTCCTGCTCTGCCCAAGACAGAAAGGAACTACAAAGAGTTGTGAACAAAGTCCAGTCCATCACTCAAACCAGCCTTAATATGCTTAATATCATAGGATCATGACAGTGCAGAAGGAGGCCATTTGGCCCATCGTGTCTGCACCGGCTCTCCAAACAAGCAGCATGACTTAGTGTCATTCCCCTGCCTTTCCCCGTATCCCTGAATGACCAAGTTGTGGTACTGCCTGAAGAAATTGCAATATGCTGAACCCTAAGCTTTCTCTGGGTTTTGAAAATCGAGACATGGGGGGGGAATTTTCCTGTCCCGCCCGCCGCGTGAATCCTAGCAGGCGGGAGGTGGGGCCGGACCATACAACGGTCCATGAACCTCAGGTGGGATTTTCCGATTTTGGGGCAAGTAGGCTGGAAAGTCCCACCCGTAGAGCGCAGCAACAACATTTTGCTGAACCTACCAAACCATTCAACTCAACTGTTGAGAGTGTGGTGCCCAATTCTAGGCACCGGAAGGATGAGGAGGCTCTGGACAGGGTGCAGAGGAGGTGGCTGAAGGGATGAGGGATTACAGAAAAGCTGGGGTTGCTCTCCCTGGCGCCAAGAAGCCTGAGGGGATTTGATGGAGGCATATAAAATGATGAAGGGCAGTCACTCTCACCTCACCTCTGGAGTTCAGCCCTTTCGTTCAAGTTTGGAACAAGGCTGTAATGAGGTACTTGAGAAAATATAAGAGCTATCATACTGAATGTACCACTGCAAGTAGATTGCAGCAGTAAAGCGAAGAGATAAGAGTACAAAAAATAATTTAATCGTTAAGAAACACAATATTTGGGAATGTACAAGACTGCAACACAAGAATGGCTAACGTTTACTCTCCACATAATTCAGGAAAGACAAGGAGATCTAACCTCTCAGATAATCAAGAGAGCTTTACAGGGAATTGTTAATAAAAAATGGTACGACTGCAGCTCCCATGCACTAGGAGATTTTTTTCAGTTCCTTTCCATCAGATTATTAAATGCATCTAGGAAGAAAAAAGTCAAACCACTACCACTTAAGGAAAAATATGTCTGAGAAAATGCAAGAAAAATGTTTGAAGAGTGAAGTGCCAGCTATTTCCCTTGCTAAACTGTGACAGGCTGCTTTTGGGTATAATTAATTAGTTTGCAAAAGCAAAGTCTCTGCACTGAAATGGTTCCTCGAGTACTGTTGTTTTATGGAGCTCTCTTAGGGGGCGGTCAATCATGCTGGCACAAAGCCAGGAAGGGCCTCTTAACAATGAAACTACTGCAACGCTTGGAGCATTTAACTCTTCAACTAGGTACACGGTACAGTAGTTCCCCTGCACCAAATACCAGTGAGTGAAACATTCAATGGGGGGGTTACAAAAATGCACATGCGTTCACTATTTGACGGATTCCACTTGGCATTTGTCCATTATGGCTTCCTCTGCACAAGCACAACCTTTGTTCTTCTAGCCATGCATGTTGTGTCTGCATTGCAGAGGGGGGGGGGGAGAGAGAGAAATAATGGTGCACGCTTGAAAAGTGCCTCAAATTTGTGTTCCCACCAAATGATCACCCCATAAGAAAACAATACCACGTCCACTTTTAAAACAACTGTTCAATTGGAAGGCATTCCCTTGTTAACTTGCTGGATGGCCCCTTGCCTGCATTGAATCATTCAACTCGGCAATATGCAGCCAGCGGAATGACGCACAGATTGTGAATGCAGTTTAACCAAAATGATGCAAAGTACTGGCTCTCATTGGTATTGATAGAAGGTCTCCAGCTATAGAATCCATAGAACCCCTACAGTACAGAAGGAGGCCATTCGGCCCGTCGAGTCTGTACCAACCACAATCCCACCCAGGCCCCATCCCCATAACCCCACACATTTATCCTGCTAATCCCCCTGACACTAGGGGCAATTTAGCATGGCCAATCAACCTAACCCGCACATCTTTGGACTGTGGGAGGAAACCGGAGCACCCGGAGGAAACCCACGCAGACACAGGGAGAATGTGCAAGCTCCACACAGACAGTGACCCAAGGCCGGAATTGAACCCTCTTCCCTGGCGCTGTGAGACAGCAGTGCTAACCACTCTGCCACCGTGCCGCTAGTACATCGATCCCTCCACTCCAGACCCTGTCGCCAGAGAAGCCCAAATGGCAAGTCGCCCTAAGACAGAAAATATTCTCCAGAAACAATGCTTTTTATTGAAAAGGTTAATATTGTTAGACATTTATACATTTTTAACAAAGATATATATTTTTGAGAGATAGGGGGCTTGATTCTGCTCTAGCAACCCAGGTTGGAGAACCAGCGGAAACCCTGTGTTGTGTCTGAGGGGAAGGCCTGAAGGCCTCAATGTGTGCGAGGGTTGGGGGTGTTCCCATTGTCCACCAGGGGTCCTGATGTTCGTGGAATGGGGAGGGAGGGTATCGATTTCTGTGGGGAGGGTGGAAGGGGGGCCTTTAACATTACTTAGAAATCAAGGTGCCCTTGAACAAGTGCCTCCCGACCTCTGAACCCCAGCTTTGTCGGTGGGTTTAGGCCCCGCCCCTCCAGCTGGCTGTGTGATCCACCCCCACACATAGTTGCACGTAGCGCTGTTAATTCAGGCGAGGAAAAGTGTCTATGAAAGTGACGTGTTTCTCACAGCTTTTGTCGCCTGATCCAGCACTCAGTACAATTTTGGGAAAATCCTGCCCAAAGTTAATGCTTCGAGTCCGTCTGACTTTTCTTCAGAACTCTTCCAAGTATTTTCTGTTTTTATTGCGGATTTCCAGCATCCGTAGTTTTCTTCCTTTGATTTGAATGTTTCAGATTGGTGGCTTTTCTTCAGAATTGGGAAAGTTAAAGTAATAAACAGCTTTAAGCAAGTTCGTAGGCAGGGAGAGGGGGCAAAGGGACAAGGACAGAGTGAAGCTCTGTGATAGGGCGAAAGACAAAAGAGATTAAATGACTAAAGGGGATGAGGGTGTAAGGCAAACATTTCCTTTTGCCTTTCATGATCATTGCCTTTTATCATTTAATTCATCTCCCTCACAGACCTTCCTTTTCATTCTTGTCCCCTACCCTCTTCCCCTCCCAAAAGACTCGCTGCTAACTGGTCGCGCCTGTAAATTGTTGCAGTTCTGATGGACGATCGTCAACCTAAAACACTGACGTGCTCTCTCTCTCTCCACAGGTGCTACCAGACCTGCTGAACGGCCCGAGCAGTATCACACACTTACGCACACATACATGCGTGCACATACATGCGTGCACATACACACACGCACGCACACATTCTTGCTTTTGTGTAGAACCATGAAGTTCACTTGTGAATGGGCACACACAATCTAATCATAGCATCCCTACAGTGCAAAAGGAGGCCATTCAGCCCATCGAGTCTGCACCGACTCTTCGACAGGGCATCTCAGCCAGGCCCCATCCCCGTAACCCCACGCATTTACTGCGCTAATCCCCCTAACCTACACATCTTGGGACACTAAGGGGCAGTTTAGCATGGCCATTCCACCTAACCTGCACATCTTTAGACTGTGGGAGGAAACCGGAGCACCCGGAGGAAACCCACACAGACACGCGGAGAATGTGCAAACTCCACACAGACAATAACCCAAGCCGAGAATCGAACCCTGGTCCCCTGGCACTGTGAGGCAGCTGTGCTAACCACTGTGCCACCGTGCCGCCCAATTAAATGAAGACCAAACATCATCCATGTAATCATCTGAGAAAATCAAAGTTAATGCGTAATAACAGACTGGTCTTCAAAAGGTAATCGAACAAGACTCCAGAGAGTTATTATTTCCACTATTAAAACCTGGCACAGGCCCTTCGTGCCCTTTCCAACCTCACTGATAGACAACATATTGACCCAGTGACTAGTCTGATCACTTCCGTCTGTACCTGAAATAGTGAGGAGTTGATGAAATCTGAAATTTGCCTCATTAGTAGTAGAAATAACAATGGTTCTCCCTGTTTCAAATTGGTCCACCCTTAAGACATTCTGTTGAGTTACAGCTCCAGTTAGTTCAGCAAGTTAAAAGGACCATGGGTTAATGAATTTTGTATTCTGTTCTCTCTCGTTTCCATTGGTTCAATCTGTCAAAAGGAAGAAAGATTTGCTTTGTCCAATCTTAATCATGGGCCGCAATCGGAGAAAACATCAGCACTTGTATGTCTTTCCATTTGGTTGCCCTCAGATACTCCACTGTCAAATGCTTCCATTCCATCCATTCTTTCCCCGACTCACTTTATGCTCAATACATTGAATCGTCACTTTGCAACTTCCCCAACGCCAGTGTTCTGCACTCACAGGACACGACTTTCTGAAATGTTCCAAATTAAATAATTAAGGCTCTGAGGGGTTTCCTTTACTAATTCTCTTGTGTCAGAATTCTGTACAACTTCCATGTGTAATACCAGAAAGGTTTAATCCGGCTGTGTTACCTTTCCTGGATCGCCCACGGGCCTGGGTTGGAATGAATTACCAGATCGGCATTCTTAAACAAAAGCAAAATACTGCAGCTGCCGGAAGCTGAAATAAATACAGAAAAAGCTTGAAAGACTCAGCGGGTTGGACGGCCCTTTTTCGGAACATGTCCATTCAGCCCGCAAGTGTGGTCCCACTCCCACGCTTATATCTCTGTCCTCGGTCTGCTATGCTGTTCTAATGAAGCTCAATGGGATCTCAAAGAACAGCGACTCCTTTTTCGATTCTAATCTTCAACACTCAACAATTTCATAACCAGAACTCCCATCTTTTTCAGACGGTGATGATTCTGCTCTTCATAGGAATATAAGAACACAGGAACAGAAGTCGGCAAATTCAGCCCTTGGAGCCTGCTCCGCCATTCAACCAGGTCATGACTGATCTCTCCCTCAAATCCACCTCCCCACCTGTTCCCCATATCCCCTTATCTTTATTAGAAATATATCTATTTCCTTCTTGAAACCATTCAATGATTCAGACATTCCCATTCAATCCTCCTCTAGAACCACCTTTCGTTTCCTATAGAATCTTTAAAGTGGCCATTCGGCCCATCGAGTCTGCATCGACCACAATCCCACCCAGGCCCTATCCCCGTAACCCCACATATTTACCCTACTAATCCCCCTGACACTAAGGGAGAATTTAGCATGGCCAATCCACCTAACCCGCACATCTTCGGACTGTGGGAGGAAACCGGAGCACCCGGAGGAAACCCATGCAGACACAGGGAGAACGTGCAAACTCCACATAGACAGTGACCCAAGCCGGGAATCAAACACGGGTCCCGAGCGTTGTGAGGCAGCAGTGCTAACCACTGTGCCACTGTGCTGCGCTATTCTTTCCTTGCCCCGTTGCCATACCCTTGTGTCTTGCACTATCAGTCCTTTGTTACTTAATCTCCCCTATCACAGAACTTTGCTCTTGTTCTTTCATCAGCTTCACTTGCCCAGTCTTTGTAAAATCCATTGCATCCCTTACCTTTTCCCAGTTCTGGTGAAAAGTCATCAACCTAAAGCATTAAGATAAAAGCAAAATACTACGGATGCTGGAATCTGAAACAAAAACAGAAAATGCTGGAAAATCTCAGCAGGTTTGACAGCATCTGTGGAGAGAGAATAGAGCCAACGTTTTGAGTCTAGTTGACCCTTCGTCAGCTCTGATGAAGGATCATCTAGACTCGAAATATTGTGCATGTTTGGAGGCGGTCGTGTGTCCCAACGGATAGTGGCTCTGAGCCAGAAGCTCTGGGTTCAAGT
Source organism: Mustelus asterias (assembly GCF_964213995.1). Taxonomy (NCBI): domain Eukaryota; kingdom Metazoa; phylum Chordata; class Chondrichthyes; order Carcharhiniformes; family Triakidae; genus Mustelus; species Mustelus asterias. Next base: position 103,619,091 of record NC_135810.1, on the reverse strand, counting down.
CCCACTCCAGGAGTTGATGGCCAAGGAAGATGTGTTCATAACATGGTCAGATCGATTAACTATCAACTGTAAATCCTTTTAATGTACACCAATGACAGACTGTAAGAGCGGGAGAGATTTCATAGAAACCATAGAAATCCTACAGTGCAGAAGGAGGCCAATCAGCCCATTGAGTCTGCACCGACCACAATCCCACCCAGGCCCTATCCCTGTAACCCTATATATTTACCTCACTAATCCCACTAACCTATGCATCCCGGGACACTAAGGGGCAATTTAGCATGGCCAATGCACCAACCCCACACATGTGGGAGGAAGCCGGCGATATGCATATGTGAAAGGCTAGTTTACGCTCTATACATTTTATGCAACAATTTATATATATATATGGTAACCTTCAATTTCGCAAAACATTCTTTGGCACTGAATGACATATCAGGTGGGATTTTCCAGCCGAGCTCACCCAGAAACTGGAAAATCCCACCCGAGGTCAAAGGATCTTTCCATGTTCTGCCACTCGCCCATTACAGTTCCCGTGGCAGGCGGAACGGTAATATTTGCCCCAAGGAGATATTGGGACTGGCGACTAAAAGCATGGTCTTGGTCAAAGAGACAGATATTTAAGGATCATTTTAAAGTAGGATGGAAAGGTGGAGAGGCCGAATGGTTTGAGGAGGTCAGAGCTTGAGGACAAGGGGGCAGGCACAGCCACCAGTGGGTGGGTAAAGGAGACTGGGAATGCACAAGAGGTGGATGGATGGGAAATCCAAATCATCTAAACTGAGGTCATCACTCTTTCGGTCCAAAGAAAGGCAGGCAAACAAATGTGAACAATATTCAAATTACTAAAAATGAATTAACTCTGTTATTGATTTGTGTTATGGTTCAGGTCAGAAACTCCAAAGTGTTTTATGAAGACTGCCTGAATCATAAGTTTTGCATCTTGAATTTGGCTAGGATAAGCATGTTTCACTTCAGGTATGATTCAAATGACCCACTAGGGAGCTTTTATCAAACAAAGCTTATTTAAGAATATAGTTAACATGTATAGTGAGAAAATTAGCAAGACCTTTTATCAATTACAAACAATCATAATCATGCATAACCCTTAACAAAGATAAAGGTTTACAGCATGGAAACAGGCCCTTCAGCTCAAAGTTCCCATGCCGTCAGCTTTTACTACTAAGCTAGTCCCAATTGCCTGCATTTGGTCCATATCCCTCTATACCAATCTTATCCCTGTAACTGTCTAAATGCTTTTTAAAAGACAAAATTGTATCCGTCTCTATTACAGCCTCTGGCAACTCGTTCCAGACACTCATCACCTTCTGAGTGAAAGAATTGCCCCTCCGGACTCTTTTGTATCTCTCCCCTCTCACCTTAAACTTATGCCCTCTAGTTTTAGACTCCCCTACCTTTGGGAAAAGAAATGGTTTAAATGGGGTTGTTTGCGTTTAGATATCGACAATGTTCCAATCAAACCACAGACAAAAGACCCTTTTCACAGGTTTAACTGAGCACAGACTAATGCTCACGTGATACTGGGATCGAGGCCGTTAGTTGAATTCTGCAGTCAAATGCTTTTGAGACTCTGAATAGTTTGAAAACAAGACAGCTTCCCAAAGCACCAGAGGGACTCTGGTTCAGCCCCCCACAACAGCAGATTTTCACCCTTCAGGAAATCAAGATCTTGTCTTCAGTTAACCAACAGAATTTCCAAAACAACAGGGAGAGAGGGAAAACACTTCTTTTTAGCTTGCTGTCCCTTCTGAAACTCACCTCTAACTTCAGCTCAGAACTGAAAATTAAAAACAACTGTCCAAAAACACATGACTGTCCTCCTAACAATGCAGGATCGTAAAACTAATCCCAGAATAAACACAAAAAACGCCATTTAAACCACTTCAGTAGCAATAAAAGGACTCATCGTAATCAGCCCGGCAACAATGACATCACTGAAGCTGTGAGCTGCAGAAATCATGTTTAAAAAAAACTTTTCTTAAAGGGACACTGATGTCGCATTTGACATCACACCGAGAGGTGGAAAAAATATTCACTTTTTTCACACATCCCACAATCTGTTGGCTGCACAGACAGATCCATTGCGGAGACATACAGACCAAGATAGTGCCAGCATTGACCTCTGGGACATACTGAATTACTTGATCTCGGTCTGCAATAGAGGTTGAGAAGCTACACTGGGCCTGGGATATGGAGGGGAGGAAAATGCAGTTTGGGCCCCCACTCCTGATCCCTATCCAGTGACTGTTACTGGAGAATGACGATGTCCAGCCAGAGGAGAGGTGAATTCCTCACTGTAATAATCTGGGCGATAAAAAGAGCATGTTAATTGTGGAACAAAATTGTAAACATTTTACTTTTACCCTGCTGTGTGTGTGTGTGGTGTTGGCGGGGGTGGGGGGAGGGGGGGGGGGGGCGGGGGGGAGGTGCGGTGATGCAGAACCATGATGGCTTTTCTTTAATGCTGCAGCCATTTTTTAGAACGTTTTGACAAAATCTGAATGGGCTCCTGAGTTAGCATCAAGCCTTCCTTCACCTTACGAAGCATTATCGTTTCAACATAGCATAACACACAAAGCCTATCTTCCTCAAGCTGGAGGCCAAGTCAGCCACTGGGACCCTCCCCATAGCTTTTATTGTTACTCATTCGTGGGACATGGGTATCGCTGGCTGGCCAGCAATTATTGCCCGTCCTTAGTTGCCCGAGGGCAGTTGAGAGTCAACCACATTCGTTCTGGAGTCACGTGTGGACCAGATCAGGTAAGGACGGCAGATTTCATTCCCTAAAGGACATTAGTGAACCAGATGGGTTTTTCCAACAATCGACAATGGTCATCAGTAGATTCTTAACTGCAGATTTTTTTTTAATGAATTCAAATTCCACCATCTGCCGTGGCGGGATTCGAACCCAGGTCCTCAGAACATTAGCTGAGTTTCTGGATTAATAGTCGAGTGATAATACCACTAGGCTATTGCTTTCCCCTTGCTGAATCGCGGACAGTTGATTCCCACACTCATATAAGATTTGATAAAGTAAATGAGGGGCGGCACGGTGGCGCAGTGGTTAGCACTGCTGCTTCACAGCTCCAGGGACTCGGGTTCGATTCCCGGATTGGGTCACTGTCTGTGTGGAGTTTGCACATTCTCCTCGTGTCTGCGTGGGTTTCCTCCGGGTGCTCCGGTTTCCTCCCACAGTCCAAAGATGTGCGGGTTAGGTTGATTGGCCGTGCTAAATTGCCCCTTAGTGTCCTGAGATGCGTAGCTTAGGGGTATTAGCAGGTAAATATGTGGGGATACGGGGATAGGGCCTGGGTGGGATTGTGGTCGGTGCAGACTCGATGGGCCGAATGGCCTCTTTCTGCACTGTAGGGTTTCTATGATTTCTATGGAACTGGTGCCCTTAGAATTGTAGTCCGGAGAGAACCAACATCATCGGGAATAGATACCAGGCAAAGGGAGAGTCCTTTCCATAGAAACCATAGAAACCCTATAGTGCAGAAGGAGGCCATTCGGCCCATTGAGTCTGCACCGACCACAATCCCACCCAGGCCCTACCCCCACATATTTACCCGCTAATCCCTCTAACCTACGCATCTCAGGACACTAAGGGGCAATTTTTTTTTAAATCTGGCCAACCTAGCCCGCACATCTTTGGACTGTGGGAGGAAACCGGAGCACCCGGAGGAAACCCACGCAGACACGAGGAGAATGTGCAAACTCCACACAGACAGTGACCCAAGCCGGGAATCGAACCCAGGTCCTTGGAGCTGTGAAGCAGCAGTGCTAACCACTGTGCTACCGTGCCGCCCACGGTATAAACTAAAGGGATGACCTCTTCTGCATTGCCATTTGGCCAGATGTCCGCCCCACCAAGTTCCCTTTAGTATCAGGTCTAACATGGTGCTTCGAGCTGGAAGGAAATTCACTGTTTAAAAATAAAACCAAACAGCTTCCACTTTGTGACACTTTGAGTTATAGCAGAGCCAAACACAACGTAATGTGGGATTCTATTCTACTTAGGCAACATAAAATATGGTCTCTTTATGGGATCGGAAGGCATCATCGCTTTATATGAAAGATCTGATTCGCCGAAAAGGTGCAGGCCGATATTGCCATCAATAATCTTAACATCCCAGGAATTGATGTCATTCTCTCCACTGAGTCCAGCTGACAATCCGACATCTGTTTCATGCTTTTATAATCTATGTAATGGATAAACAGTGAGCATCTAAAAATAATATCCCTCTGACAACTGACCTGGCATCAAGGTAAGTATGCCATTAGCAAGATATTTTTATAAGCCGGTAATCACTGACGTCTACAGTTTATACTGCAGTCCAAATTCATGTGGATTGGAGGTAGCACGTTACCATGGAGAAACGTACACCAACAACCATGATGGTACACATACAAAGTGTTTTTGTTTGGTAAATTCTGGCTCAGGATGTTAGTGGATAGAATACTTTCCATTTCAGTCACCCAGTGTCAGCATTAGGCACTTCCAGGTCAGATATACAGAAAACCTCCTCTTGCTCTGCCCAGTAACCTTCCTTTAAAAGGTAGCCCACTTTATCAATAATATTTCCCGCAGCCTTCTGTTGGGATCCAACTGCTACTCGTAGAACACAAGCCGGGATGTCTCGCTGCACAGGAAATAAGGGGCAACATTGCAATCCTGCTGCCCCGACTGAGGGTTCTCTGAATGGACTGGAACGGTTTGATTTTTGCCTGCAGCCTGCCCCACTTCCCTGGCAGGTCACAGTGCAACAGGTAGTAGCAGACCCATCTCCACGTCAACACGTGGTTCCAAGCCAGTGCACAACACAGCGAAGGGTGGGGTCAGATTCATCTCCCAGGCCAACATGTGGTGCAGCAACAGCTCCATTAGACTCACCCTTCACTCTACTCATTTTAATGAGCAACTTGGGTGGCACAAGTGCGTAAAACAAAATTAAATTTAAAAAGTTGAGCTAGCTTTAGACTCTCACTCTAGGTTCAAGGTTAAACCCTGCCTCGCTCACTCTGGAACTGAATAGTTTTTGAAACAAAGTAATAACAAGACAGCGTCTGCAGTTAACGGGTAACATGTTGATCCCATCACAACAGGCCGCATCCGCTCATATTTGCGCGGGTTAATGTCAATTAATGTAAAATCTAACATGTTACTCACAGCTGCAAAAGATCTGTCTAACTTCTGGGCAAAAGTTGCACTCCCAACTTTGCTGATCGTAAAAATGCGCACAGAAAGGGTGCAAGCTGTACACTGGATTTTACGGTACATCTTGATAGTCGGGGTAAAGTTCCACCATTTGCACGGTGCTCAGGCTCACACCGATCACAAGCGTTGGTTCAAGATGATCGAAAGAAATCTGATCCAATTGGTGCACAAACTGGAGAAGGCATAAGGGGAGAAAACACTCAAGAAGGGGGCGTCTTGACAAATACATGAATAGGACGGGAATAGAGGGATATGGTCCCCGGAAGGATAGGGGGTTTTAGTTCAGTCGGGCAGCATGGTCGGTGCAGGCTTGGAGGGCCGAAGGGCCTGCTCCTGTGCTGAAATTTTCTTTGTTCTTTGTATCATTTACATTATATAGTAACTGGCAATAACTGATGTGATATCACCAGGTTAGACTGAAACATGAACAAAGCAATAACTATCCCAGTATCTCAGTTTTGTTGATGTTTGCGATCGCTCCGTGAGATCATCCTTTCTGCTGCTCAAGGACGTGGGAAATAGTGATAGGTTCGATTTAAGCAAAGCTGGATCATATTCAGCACAATTTACCAAAGTAACTGGTTATATTTTAAACTGAAAGGCGTGAAATATAGAAAACCACAATTCTGAAGTGAGATCATTCATAAACAAGAAAGAATGTTATATTGGCTTCAATGGGCGCACAGTGGCACAGTGGTTGGCATTGCTGCCTCACAGCTTCAGGGATCTGGGATCGATTCCGGCCTTGGGTGACTCTCTGGGTGGAATTTGCATGTTCTCCCTGTGTCTGCATGGGTTTTCTCCAGGTGCTCCGGTTTCCTCCCACAGTCCAACAATGTGCGGATTAGGTGGATTGGCCGTGCAAAATTGTCCCTTAGTGTCAGGGGGATTGGCAGGGTAATCCATAGGGTTATGGGGATGGGGCCTGGGTGGGATTATCGGTGTAGGTTCGGTGGGTCGAATGGCCTTCTTCTGCACTATAGGGATTCTATGATTCAATCTCAGATTCAATTTCAGAAACTCCTGGCCATGAATTCAAGCATTCTCAAGGCTTCCCTCAGCATTACTAAGAAGGGATTGAATGTGGGCTTGAGTCTGACTGCCAGACGGTGGCACAGTGGTTAGTACTGCTGCCTCACTGTGCCAGGAACCGGGGTTCAATTCCCAGCTTGGGTCACTGTCTGTGCAGAGTCTGCACGTTCTCCCCGTGTCTGCGTGGGTTTCCGCCGGGTGCTCCGGTTTCCTCCCACAGTCCAAAAGACGTGCTGGTTAGGTGCGTTAGCCATGCTAAATTCTCCCTCAGTGTACCCAGCTGCCGGAGTGTGGCGACTAGAGGATTTTCATTGCAGTGTTAATGTAAGCCTACTTGTGACTACTAAATACACTTCAATTGTGTACCAAAGCCAAGACTGTTAGGATGGTTGGGTTTGTGTTCCTGCCATCTGAGCAGTTGGTGGTGATAATACTGGCTGCCCAGCAGCCTGCTGGAACTCCCACCACCGACCCTCAAGTGACTGGACTTGGGATGTCCAACTCTCAGTCTGGAGGAAGTCTCGCCTCAGAGAGCTGCTGGCAAATCTGATTGGTTGGCAACTCTCTAACCCAGCAGCCACAGAGGCAATACTGGACAGAACTGAGGAGACAGGCAGTCCCCAGGATCTAGGTCCAGGGGTCCAGGGCCATTCGGGAGTGTCAGGACCACGAAGGGAGGTGAGACCTGGGGTTGGGCAGAAGAAGTGTGCAAGGGTGCACCCACAGGGGTCAGATCTTTTGGGGGAGAAAGGAGATTGTTGTTGCAGGTGCCCTTCCCCCACTGCCATCCCAAAGCCAGAGCAGGGTCACTTTCCAGACTTCCTTCCTCCCCCTGAAACCCTCCCTCCAGCATGAGAACTAAAGCGGGGTGGGAAATGGCCCTTAAGTGGTCATTAATTGGTGACTTAAGAGCCTCAATTGAGGCAAGGGGTGGGGCGGGGGGGGTGGGTGCAGGGTGCTGAGAGAGTGCAGGGTGGGTGCAGGGTGCTGAGTGCAGAGGGTGGGTTCAGGGTGCTGAGTGCACAGGGTGGGTGCAGGGTGCTCAGTGCGCAGGGTGGGTTCAGGGTGCTGAGTGCAGTTCAGCTGAGGTCCCACCTGCCCCACCCAAAAATTGTGAAAAGATTGAGGCAGGCATAGCCCAGTCAGAAGGCTATCCAAGGAATTTTACCGGCCTACCCCTAGCTGCAAGCCCATTGGAGGGGCAACATAAAATTCTGTGCCAGGCTCTTGAGAACAGAAAATCTAGAATGTCCAACAACTGTACAGGAACACACATACTGGAGAACACAGGGCAAATGTGTTCTTGAAAAGTTACTTTCGAAGGGAACAAAATATGGATCTACCTGTTCTTCAGTTGAATGGTATCTCAGTGGCTAACAGTAAAGGAGGACAGCATTCAAATGAGATAAGTATTGGACTATTAGTGGTAGTCATAGGAATCAGAGCGGGTGAGGGGCGGACAATGGGAAGGTCTGTTGACTTCGGGCAGGATTTTACGGTTTCGGGATGAGCGAGGCTGCTAAATCCCGCCTGATGTAGCAGTCATGGTAACCATATGATAGATTCTAGTGATTTCCCACAACTGATATTAAAATGATAGGTCTCCAATTTTCTGATTCCACCCTCCTGACGTAATGAAGTGACATGTGCAATGTTTTTAAATCCAAAAGGACGCAATTCCCAAATCTAAAGAGTTTTGGGAAATTATGACTATCACGTTTGTAATTTCCTCACGCATTTCTTTTAATCTCCTGGAGTGGGAGCCACCTGGAGATTCATCCATCTTAAGTCTCATTATTTTCTCCATTACTTTTTTTAAAAATAATTTAAATCCACTGACATTCTCCCTTAAGTTCTCCTGTATTGTTGGTGTTTTGTCCCCTTCATCCACTTTGAAAGCTCATACACATATGGTATACTCATTTAACAAGTTCACTATTTCCTTACTGTTCATTATAGTTCCTCTATTTCTATTGAGTTCCAAAAATGTGTTCCGCTTGCCTTGATATTCCTTGCAAGTCCTTTTTGTCCCCAGATTTCATTTTCATATCGATTGGGTTTTTAAAAATCCTCTTGTTGCTTTTTATAGCTCTCCCTTCTTTTGGATTTTCACTACTTCTTGTATTTATTGTAAGCCTTTTCTTTGCACTTGATACGCTTTGGGTTTATAATTTGCAGAGGATACAAAGTTGGGTGGGAGGGTGAGCTGTGAGGAGGATGCAGAGATGCTTCAGCGTGATTTGGCAGGCTGAGTGAGTGGGCAGATGCAGTATAATGTGAATAAATGTGAGGTTATCCACTTTGGTAGCAATAATAAGAAGCAGATTATTATTTGAATGGGTGTAAATTGAGAGAGGTGGATACACAGCAAGATCTTGGGTGTCCTTGTGCATCAGTCACTGAAAGTAAGCGCGTAGGTACAACAGGCAGTAAAGAAGGCAAATGGTATTTTGGCCTACACAGCGAGAGGATTTGAGCATTGGAATCGGGATGTTTTACTGCAATTGCATAGGGCTTTGGTGAGGCCACACATGGAGTATTGTGAGCAGTTTTGTGTCCCTATCTGAGGAAGGATGTCCTTGCTATAGAGGAAGTGCAGCGAAGGTTTACCAGGCGGATTCCTGGCATGGCAGATCTGTCATATGAGGAGAGACTAAATTGGTTAGGATTATATTTATTGGTGTTTACAAGAGTGAGAGGGGATCTCGTAGAAACTTATAAAATTCTAACAGGATTAAACAGGGTAGATTCAGAAAGAATGTTTCCAATGGTGGGGGAGTCCAGAACTAGGGGTCATAGTTTAAGGAAAAGGGGTAACCCTTTCAGGACTGAGGTGAGGAGAAATGTCTTCACCCAGAGGGTGGTGAATGGGTGGAATTCACTGCCACCCAATGCAGTTGAGGGCAAAACGTTGTGTGATGTCAGGAATAAATTAGATATAGCTCTTGGGGCTAAAGGGATCAAAGAATATAGGGGGGATCAGGATATTGAATTTGGTGATCAGCCATGATCATAATCAATGGCGGAGCAGCATCGAAGGGCCGAATGGCCTACTGCTGCTTCTAGTTTCTATGTTTCTAGAACTTTGCACACAAGAGAAACATTCCCTATTTGCTGGCCGCTCCGCAGACCCTCCCCTCTGCCCAGCATGGTGATATCTGAAGTACAATGGCATGGTGGAGAACTGCCAGGGTCATATCCAGAGACATTTTGACCTGGATTCCCCGCCGCCGCTGTCACCGAGAACGGAGAATTTGGCACTCAGCCAAATCTCCATTTACAACAGTGGGAGCTGAGAATCCCAGCTCCGGACGAGGTCGGAGAATTCCATCTGACACGGTGGCACAGTGGTTAGCACTGCTGCCACATGGCACCAGGGACCTGGGTTCAATTCCCGGCTTGGGGTCACTGTCTGTGTGGAGTCTGCACATTCTCCCCGTGTCTGCGTGGGTTTCCTCCGGGTGCTCCAGTTTCCTCCCACAGTCTGAAGGTGCTGTGCTAAATTCTCCCTCGGTGTACCCGAACAGGTGCCGGAGTGTGGCGACTAGGGGGATTTTCACAGTGACTTCATTGCAGTGTTAATGTGAGCCGACTTGTTACACCAAAAAATAAATAAACTTTAACTTTACATTTGGCTGTGGTTGTGACCTCTGCCGTTACTAGATTATGTTTCAGAGCCATGTAGAGGATGATCCTATCAACCTCCCTGAAAAAGGTGGGGCGTCTCAGAGGGAAGAAATAGAGTTAGCAAAAATACACAGAGTGCATGACAAGTTAAACATCTCAAGACAACTGCAGCAGTGCTTTTATCAGATCCAAGAATAACATCAGTCCAAAATGTTCCTTTTCTTCAGTGTATGAGGCATGTTCCATGCATTTGATATATTTTTCTCCTGTCATCTTAGGTGGAGGGAATGATAAATCAAAAATAGGTTTACAAATTAAAAATTAATAATTCTCCCAGCGACAAAGAAATTTAAGAGAGTTGAGACAAAATGTTCTCCACAATTAGACCTCAGCATTGCCTCACACTAGTAGCCAGGGTGAGTTTAACCCTTTCACTCTCAAATGCTTGACAAGATGGTCTGGTTGGACTATATTTTTTTATGATTGATCAGTCAGAAGCTAATACATCTGTTGTGGCACCATTGGCAGCATCGAGTCATAGAGGTTTACAGCATGGAAACAGGCCCTTCGGCCCAACTTGTCCATGCCACCCTTTTTTTTTAAACCCCTAAGCTAGTCCCAATTGCCCGCATTTGGCCCATATCCCTCTATACCCATCTTACCCATGTAACTGTCTAAATGCTTTTTAAAAGACAAAATCGTACCCGCCTCTACTACTACCTCTTGGCAGCATGCCGAGGAATACTCCAGGGAATGCAAATTATTGGGGGAGGGGTGGGAAGCACTGAGGGAGAATTTAAAGTTATCTTAACGATGTACGTCATTATCAATGTGGAAATCAGTTAGCAAGTTCAGGGATGTAGAGATACATCGTGCAAAATGAATCTCACCCTTAAGAACTTGTTGGATTTGCACATTAAACTTGCTACAGAAAGTCAAGTCTAGTAATTAATAATGTAAATATATTTTTATTGATTTTATAATTGTTAACCAGCCCCTCTGCCCCAGGATGTTCACCGCCGGCAAAAAATGGCGACGCTGGTGGAAAATCCTGTGAGACCACGGGATCGAGAATCCCGGGGGTGAGATCTCGTTCTCTGATTTTCCTCGCCCCTCACCGGTGAATTAACGAAGTTCCTGCTTTCATTTAAATCCATTTCAACAAATTAACATATCCTTAAAGGCCTTACCTGCCATATGCTACCCCCCCACCCTCAGATAAGGAAATCCCCACCTCACTGACATCGGCCAGGTTGACAATAGGTATTTAAAAACTTGAAGCAGTCATGGTGAAGCGAACAGGGGTGCAAAGATGAGCATAGTTTATTTATTAGCCACCAGTCGGCTTACACTGATTAACACTGCAATGAAGTTACTGTGAAAATCCCCTAGTCACCACACTCCAGCACCTGTTTGGGTCCACTGAGGGAGAATTTAACATGGCCAATGCACCTAACCTGCACATCTTTGGACTGTGGGAGGAAACCGGAGCACCCGGAGGAAACCCATGCAGACACAGGGAGAATGTGCAAACTCCACACAGACAGTGACCCAAGCCAGGAATCGAACCCGGGTCCCTGGCGCTGTGAGGCAGCAGTGCCAACCACTGTGCCCCACCGTGCCGCCCCACCCCCAAAATGTTGTGATTTCAAGGAGAAATTAGAGATAGCTCTTGGGGCCAAAGGGGTCAAGGGATAGGGGGGGAAAGGTGGGATCAGGATATTGAATTGATCAACCATGATCAAAATGAATTGAAGGGCAAATGGCCTTCTCCTGCTTCTATTTTCTACATTTCTATGTTTACCTTTGCTCCAGATCCTTTAGTTCCCTTGGGTAGCAAGAATCTATCAATCAATCTCAGATGTTAAGTTATGAATGGGGTTAGAATCCTCCTGTGGAGAAAGTTCCACACTTTTAGCACTCTCTGTCCGGAGTGTTTTCTACTATGATCTTTAAAGTTATGCCCCCTTGTCTGCGTTTCTTCAATCAGAGGACAAGCTGTACCTCTATCTACCTCTATCAACACCTTTCAACATTCAAAAATCTCAATCAAACTGCAGATTAACCCTCCATATTCCTATATAATGCAACCTGACTCCAAATAATACAAAAACAGAAAATGCTGGAAAAACTCAGCGGGACTGGCAGAATCTATGGAGAAAGAAACAGAGTTAACGCTTAGAGTCTGTATAACTCTTCTTCAGAGCCAGAGAGGGGGAAATGTGATGGATTTTATACTGTATAAGAGAGGGTGGAGCAGGGTAGCGGATCAGTGACAGGTGGGAGCGAGGAGAGATTGCAACAAAGATGTGTAAGGCACAAGACAGAGGAAGTGTTAATGGCAGTGTGAAGGACTATAGAAGGTGCTGATAGTGGTATAAAGGTAAACTATTACTTTATATGATCCCTCTTCCTGATTTAACCGTTGGAATTCTAGTAGCATTCTGCCAAATCTGTTCAGTACTCCTTCCAAGGCCTGCAGCAGGTCTTTCTCCCCTATCTATTCTAACCCTCACATTGTAAAGGCTAACATTCTATCAGTCTTTTTGATTCCTTTTACTATATTTTAGTGATGTGTACACATGGAATCCTAAATCTCTCAGGAACTCCACTGTTCCTAGCTTTTCACCATTTAAAATATTACCCATAACTATTCTTTTTTGGTATAAGAAGAATAATTTCATACTTTCAAAATCTTGGAACTCCCTCCCTAACTGCACTGTGGGTGTACCTACACCACACAACTGCAGCGGTTCAAGATGGCAGCTCAGCACCATCTACCTCAAGAGCAAAGAGGGATGGGCCATGAATAGCCAGTGACTCCCACATCTGGTAAATAAACAGAAAAATTCACCATGAGTTGAGATCCATCGACCACTGTTTCATCGACACACTTATCCTATCAACATCTCTTTGCAATTTCATGCTCCCACCAATACCATTTACAGTCCATCGATCTTTGTTATCAGAAACTTGGGTAAATGGTTTTCCGCTCTGTTATCTAAATCATTGACAAATATAATGAACAATCAATACCCCAACACAGATCTTCATAGACTATGGCCTGAATTTTACCGGCACGCCTGCCCCGATTCTGGGGGCGGGTGAGGCTCGGAGAACGGCAATCTCCGTTGGCCTTGGGCGGGATTGTACGGACCTCGGGCAGACTTGCCGGTAAAATTCCGCCCTATTAGTTATTTCCAATTTGGGTACACATTCAGTATCCCCAGTGTCTACTGGCTAACCAATGTATTATTGAGGTCAATAGTTTGTCTTCAATTCCATGAGCTTACATTTTAGCTAGCAATCTCTTTATGTATCAAATGTCTGCCGAAAGTCCATATAAACTACATCCAGACATTCCCTCATCCAGCACTTCAGGAATCTGCCCAAAACATTCCGTTCAGTGTGTTGGACATGAGCGACACTTTACAAATCCATGCTGGCTCTCTCCAATCAGCTCAAATTTCTCTTAAGTGCTCAGTCACCCATTCCTGAATTATAGATTTCATAACTTCCCCACAACAGATGTTAGACTCACAATCTATGATTTCCTGATTCCTTCGCCCAGCTTAAATAATGGAGTTACAAGATTCCAAAGCAAAAAGGATCAATTCCCAAATCGAGATCTTCGGAAGGTTATGGGCTAAACCATCTGCAGTGACAATTTTAACTGCAGCAGATTTTCAAAGAATCACTTCTAAATGAAGCCTATAGAATAGGAGCTCAGTAAAGGTTACCAGATATTGGGCTCACTTGAAATGATAGATGTTCCCTTAAAAGGCAACTCATTCAAAACCTGACTCAAACGCGTGCCAATAAAAGAGGGACACGCTGATAATGCCCTTTTTAATGGCGCGTAGCCCATTAACAGATCAATCTATATACAATACACTTGTGCCAAGAGCAAAGAGGAATAAAAGTTTCTTCCATCTTGCATTGTTTTTCCTGCCCAGGCCAAAGGTCATTACAAGAATTGACTGCATAAATTCAGCATGACACAGAAGTCTTTTCATTAAAAAACATATTGCCAGTCACACAGTTTTTTACTTGAGAAACAGTAACTTTGTACGGTATTAACTGCAGCGCACAGGGCTACCCCACTCCGCACTGACAACCTCAAACTGAACTTTGCTGCTTATTCCTGAACCAACCTCAGAAAGGAAACATGACTGCAGTTGGCTAATTAACCTGTAAAGATCCCTTCGGAGTCAAATGCTTTTGTGGTCACCCAAGTGAAAAACGCAATGTTCTCAATGCACACAAGCAGCGTTTGAAAACATGATACATGATGCCACCCTCTCCAAAAGGAGTGCCATAAAAGCTCTACACTTTATATTTACCAACTTGTAAAAATAGAGGCGGATCTGTTCCAAACTGCGGTCACTCTTTGCCTCATCCTATTAGGTTCAGAATCAGTCTGGCTGCGTTAGTGCATTTGGTTGTTGCATTACATTCTATAATGCACCTTGACAAATATAATCAAATGATAAGTTGAAATTATTCATTTGAATCCTCTTTCCACTTGAACAGCTTCTTGTTAGAATGTTATGTCAGCATAATTATTGGCATTCTGCGGCATTTTATTTTAATCTGATTGCAGAATTTAAAATGTCAGGCCATGACACAACGCAATACACCCCAGGCAGCCTTAGAAGGGAGACTTTTTCCACCATGGATGGTCCATTTACTGCTACAGTTTACCAACCCAAAGTGTCTTACATTAACCTGCTTTTTCTTGTCACATGTGCTGACTATGGTCCTGTGTATTTTGATCTGACATTTCAAACAGCCAGAGTTTTGTTCACTATATTTCTTTTGATGTGATTGTGCTTTTTTATTCAAGGTGGCACCGGAGCAAGGCGATTTCTTGCAAGCTGTGCCCAGCATACCTTCTAATTCTATCTTTCACTCTCGTTCTCTGCTTCTAAAACTTCATTCTAACTCTTTTAAACTCTCCAACAATACTCTAATTCAATTTCTTACGCCCTAGCTATGACTGTAACACTACATTCTGCACTCGCTCGCTTCCTTCTCTATGAACAGTATGCTTTGTCTGTATAGCGCGCAAGAAACAATATTTTTCACTGTACGCTAATACAGTGACAATAATAAATCAAATCAAATCTCCGGAGTCGAGCCTAAAACACGGGTATTCATTCGCCTCCCAAAGCAGTCCAAGTGGCTACTTGCATATTTCACCCAAGGACCTGCCTACCTTCCTCTCAATTCCGTCTCTTCTCAGCAACATTTCTTATTCATACTGAATCTTCTAAATCCCTCCATCTCACATCACCAGTCACCCCACCAAATACGTGGGCCACATGATGTGCAGAGTTTTTCGTAACCTTGCTTCCAGCTCTGCGACAGAACATTTCTACCTGTGTGCAGCACAGACATTTAATGTACAAATGCTTCTTCCTTTCACATTTCAGCCTCCTCGACCCACGATGACTCAAAGGAAACACCATGCTCCCAGCTTGGGAGAACCCGCTTGCTTTCCCGGCTCACGACTGCACAGTCCAAATGTCGATGCTTAATTTCTGGGAAAATGCCTCATCCTTCCTCAACTTCTACAAGTCATCCCTGTGTGCTATAGCTTCAGAAGAAAGTTACTGGGTTGTGTGTACACGGTCTTGATAATATCCTGCTGTATGGACCATAAAGGAAATGACGAACTCTGAAGATTTAAATATTATGTACCTTGTACCGAGGAGTCTATAACTGTCTTCATTAGTCACTCTATAGGATACAGCCCTGACAAGTCTGCCTCTTGCATCAATTGTATTATTTTGTTTCCTGCTGGTAAAATCTTTTTCACTTTAAACAAAAATACTGCAGCACAAACTCTGTTGCGGAAAACTAATTTCAGACACTTGTCAAGGGTTGGCTGAATTTTAAAAGTGAGGGGGAATAAAACATTGTAAATAGAATGGATCCTGTTGAGTTAATCAGTTTCCCCTTTGTGGTAATGCAAAAACACTGTTTGAATGAAGTATGTGATCCGTGCTTACATCCAAAAACCATGCCTGAAAGTAAAAACGTCCCATTTAGGTTTTTGCTTCTGCATGAAAAGGCATTTTTAAACACCGCAGGAGGTTCAAATAAAAACTTATTTCAGCGTGTGACATTTTCAGTTCTACCAAAGAGCAAACTGATACAGAAGGAAATATCTCAAAAATGATCTGAAGGCCAGTTCACTTACCACTTGGGGTTTGCCTTTGTTGATGCTTGTTCCCAGTTCCTCGTTCGGTTTCGATAGGGAGGGAATTCGGGGTTCGGTGCTGGTTGGCGTCCCAGGAGCTGAGGCGGACAAATCCATTGGTGGCTGATGGGATGAATCGCCTTTCAAAATGTACTGCTTGGTGACATCTTCCAAGGACGGAGTTTGCGCCAGGGGTAACTGCTTTCTAGACTGTCTTGTTGGTTCGGGGGCAGCCACGTGAACTGGCTGGCTACAAGATAAATGGGTTTCTGGGGCAATGACTTTGGAGGCAATGGGGACAAAATTGGCGGGCTCACTCGTGTGCCTTACGTGCTTGGTTGAAGGCCGCGTCTTGAGAGGTGGTGGCTGGTCCAACTCCCCCAACATCTCATACTTTCTACCCTCCTGCTGCGTGACCCTGTTATTGCGTTTCTTGGAGCTGCGTCTCATTGTCCGGGGAGAAAGAACCTCTGCTAGCTTTGGGTGCAAGCTGAAGTTCTGCAAGTTAGCTTTATCCTGTTCCTCAATGACCTGCAGGGGCAGTGTGCGTTCAGACTGCGAACGGGGCTTCCTGACCTGCTTAGAAAACTCCTCCAGGTCCCCTACTTCATCTCTCTGCTCAGAAAGGATGGGCTCGCTGCTGGAAGTCGGAATCGCCTGCTCCATCTCGGTTATGGGCTCACTCGGACCCGTGAACCCCGGGGTACTCAAATCCCCTCTGCGACTGGGGTCGCTGAGCGATTTCTTTTTCACTAGCTTCCCATTACCTTTCTCATCGATCACTTTGTCCATCGTTCCGGGTTCTCTAACTATGCGCTGGATCACCGTGTTGTAGTCCTTCAAGCCATCGCTGCAAACTGACAGGTCACTGGCTGCGCTTCCGGTACATTCTGATAAGGCCGTGGTCGAACATTCTAGGATTCCCCCTTTGACCGAGTTCAATGAGCCCAACAGGTTGCTGTCGACGGAAAAATTTTCCGTTTCTTCTGAGCACTTTCTATGCGGCATAGGGTCACTGAACGACCGGAAGGTGTCACCACTGGACTCCCCGTTGCTCCCGTTGCTGGAATCAGACCCATTGCTGCCGCCGGGGGGGAATTTCCGCCTGCGTCGAATGGAGCTGGGGGTTGAAGGAGGATCCAGCGTGACTGATGCAGCAGTTTTATTGTACACCACGTCCCCTCCCACCGCGACGCTCTCATAGCCGGTCCTCACTGCCGCCATTGCCGGAGTGGTGCCCGGGCTGACGAGCAGTTCTTTTTTCTCCTCCTTACCGTGGCCGCTGGCCGGCCTTCGCACCAACGCGTGACCGGGAATTTCCCTGTACAGGGTGCTGCTGGATCCCGTCTCAGGCTCAGTAACAATCCCTTCGTCGGTCATGCTGGACTCGGGTCCCGATAAATCGTCGGCCGATTTCCCGCCAGATAAGTTCTCCTCGGATTCTCCCCGTCTCACGTTCCCCGTCTCTTCATCCGGGACGGCAGGTGGCATCTGGGCGTCTTCCTGAAACCGCGCTTCCTCCTCTGCACGTTTGTGACATTCCGCGTCCCTCTGCGCAACTTTGTGAGGCGGCTCCTTCTGCGACCACATGGTGTTGATTTTCTCAAAGAGCTGCCCGGCTTCCTGGATGTACTGGACCTGCACGTCGAGGGGCAGCAAGTCCTCACTTCTCTGCTGGGCTGTGTCTTGGCTCTCTCCCTCGGAGTCGCAGCATCCTATGTTTGCAAGCATGGCCTCCGAGTTACTGGGTTTCATGAGAGTGCGGGCTACAGGCCTGCGTGTCACGGGCTTGTCGGAATACGTGAAAGACTTGGCCCTCCGCAGAGTGGCGGTGAGGTCTTTGAGAGTGGGACGTCCACTTGAAGGCTGCTGGTTTAGAGAATGGAGAGAGCCTCTGCCTTTTCCCACTGAGGAGAGCTGGTGTTGCCGCTTTGTGTTCTGCCAATGAGCGTCTCCAGTGCGATCATGGTTAACCCCCTCACTGTCAAACTCATCCTTTTCTTTCCTCCTCACTCTCAGCCCTGAGAAGTCCGATTTAAGAAAGCTAAACAAAGTCAGTGCCTCGGACGCTATATCGGGATTGGACATTGATTTTCTGTTCTTGGATTTATCAGTGCTACATTCGTACTGCGGACTCACGCTGCCTGTTGAACCCTCGGTCATCACCTTTACGATCCCGAAAGGCAGCTTGGGCCGGGACCGCACTAATGGTTTCAAATGCTTTGCCGCCTCATCTCCGTGGCCGAAACTCGGGGTCCGGTGCATACTGGAAATCCCTTGGAAGTTCCTGTTTAATCCCGAGTGGTGGTCCTCCTCCTTCAGCGTCTCAGTGCTGGAGTACCTGCTGCTGCTGCGGGAGCTGCCCGGGCTCTGGAGGAAGGACTGGATGTTGACTTTCGCGACCCGGGAGACGGTGGGTATGGGGGACCCCGCTGCGCCGTGAGGCTGACTCACAGGACTGGCTGCAACGCTCTCTCCCAGCAGCCCGGGAGACCTTTTATGGCTCTGTTCGATTCTGCTCGCTTGGCAGGCTGCTGAGACACAATGTTTCCTCTCACGGGGGAGCGGTGCCAAGCCACAGAGGGTGGGGGAAGAGCAGCCCGGTGCCAGGGGCTCGGAGGTGGCTGTCTGCTGCGGCTTCAAAGCCTCCTCGCCCTTGCAAGGGTGATGGTGCTGCGTTTCGTGCCTTGCCAGATGTTCACCTAAGGGGATGTCGCTGTCAGAGTCATCTTTATTCCCCAGCAAGAGGCTGGCTTTCTTCTTCCTCAGTGACCTCCTCTTGACATCCCTGTGGACCATGGGCTGCTCTTCCTCACTCCCTGAAGACTGCTCCTGGGACCTGCTGATCTTGGCACTGTGGCTGGGGTTGCTGGGCTGCCCCAGCTCTCTGCTGTGCTGCTCCTCGTCGCTGGAGCTCTGCTGGAAGGCGCTGCTGGTGGGGACAGAGTGTGGTTTGGAGCAGTTATGTGCGGAATGTAAACTATCTGATTCCTGTCTCCCCTCTTGCCTGTGCGGAGCGGAGCAGCGCCAGGGCAGCCTGAGCGCCAGCGGGAGGGGGCTGCGGGGCGGCGGGGCCGGGGGAGCCCCTCTGCAGCCGGGCGCCGGCTTCTCCTCGGAGGGGGCCACTCTGGGGAGGGGGTCGCTGCTGCTGCTGGCCCGGCTCGCCGGCTCACCCTCGGCGGCGGCGGCTGCCGCCTCCCCCCAGCCCGGGGGCTCCGGGGTCAGCCGGGGGGGCTTCCTGCAGCCCGGCTCCCCAAACAGCCGGAGCATCTGGGTGACGCTGGGCCAGTGGGCAGCCTCAGCCGGGCTGGAGGGGGCACCGCGCTGCTCCTGCTGCCAGCTCATCCTCTGGCCCCCCTGAGCCCTCTGCCCGGCCTCATCCCCCCACCCGCCCTCCGCCTGGCACCCCTCAGCCAGCCCGTCCGGGCTCAGGGGCTCCCCCTCTCCCCTGCCCACTCTCAGCCCTGCCCCGCTGCCCTGAGGCGGGGGGGCTCTGGCAGCATCGGGGGGCGGGCAGTCTCCCTCCCCGCTGTCAAACAGCTCCCAGAGCTGGCGGATGGAGGGCGAGATCTGCTGCTGGAGTTGCTGGAGTTGCTGCTGGAATTGCTGCTCCTTCTGCTGGTGTTGCTGCTCCTGCTGGTGTTGTTGCTCCTTCTGCTGATGTTGCTGCTCCTTCTGCTGGAGTTGCTGCTGGTGTTGCTGCTCCTGCTGCTCCCACTGCTGGTATTGCTGTACGTTCTGCTGGAGATGCTGCTCCGGTTGTTGTTCCTTCTGTTGGTGTTGCTGCTGGTATTGCTGCTCCTTCTGCTGGAGTAGCTGCTCCTGCTGCTGGTGTTGCTGCTCCTGATGTTGCTGCTGATATTGCTGCTCCTTCTGCTGGTGATGTTGCTCCGGTTGTTGTTCTTTCTGCTGGTGTTGCTGCTGGAGTAGCTGCTCCTTCTGCTGGAGTAGCTGCTCCTTCTGCTGGAGTAGTTGATCCTGATGTTGCTGCTGGTATTGCTGTACCTTCTGCTGGTGTTGCTCTGGTTGTTGTTCCTTTTGCTGGTGTTGCTGCTGGAGTAGCTGCTCCTTCTGCTGGAGTAGCTGCTCCTTCTGCTGGAGTAGTTGCTCCTGATGTTGCTGCTGGTATTGCTGTACCTTCTGCTGGTGATGTTGCTCCGGTTGTTGTTCCTTCTGCTGGTTCTGCTGCTGGTGTTGCCGCTCCTGCTGCTGGAGTAGCTGCTCCTGATGTTGCTGCTGGTATTGCTGTTCCTGCTGCTGGTGTTGCTGCTCCTGCTGCTGGTGTTGGCTCCTCTGCGGCCCCGGGCTGGGGGCACTGGCAGACAGCAGTCGGCACACCGAGCGGATCCTGTTGGCACCGGCGGCACTGGGCTGCTCCAGCCGCTGGCTCCTGTCTCCCGCACAAAGGCGATCCGATGGGGGCTGGGCGCAAGTTGTTGCAGAAACTTTGGATCTGTGCTGCTGGCTCTCGCCATCAGCCGGCCTCCTGCCTCTCCACTCACTCAAATACTGGAACGAAACACTCCTGTAAACACTGACTTTTCTCCCCTGTTCCTTTTCCGCCATCGTATCCCCCTTCTTTTAAAATATCCTTTTTCTCTCTCTCTCTGCCCCAGATCCCCCCCTCCCACCACCCACCCCCCTACCCAGTCCACTGCTGCCCAAGTCGTTCCTTGCAAACCAGCATTGTTGACCTATCTGTTCTCCCACCCTCAGCTCGTCCTCCCTCCCCAAAGTTAATAAATACTCACAAAACTAGTAAATAAAAGCAATCCAAGCGAGGAAGGAACAAGCAGTGACCTTCCCAACACTTCCCTGGGTTCCCTGATGCCAGCCATCCACTTGCAAACAAGCCACACACACACCAACAAGAAAAAAAAACTTCTGCCAAAGAAGTATAAACTTCAAGCTCCCAACTTTTCTCGCTGCGGCTTCCCTCTCCCGAGCTCAGTATTCGCCCCAAATTCCAGTCCATTTCCACGCGGAAATCACCAGCATTTTTTGTTCAGGTCCCTTTGTTGTTTCTCCCACCGATTTGTCTATTTCCACTCTCTTTCTCTTTCTCAGTCTGTCCACTTTTGCGTGACTTTTGCGATTTTCTTCCCCCCCCCCCCCCTAAAAAGAATCATTTAAAAAACAAAACATGCAAATAAACTGCTCTGAAGGGGGCGGAGAAAATAAACGGGGGACGTCCTATGGGTGAAAATTTAGCAGAGTGGTATTGGGGGGAGAGAGAGAGAGGGAGGAAAGTTCCCCCTCGGTTTATATTTTAAGCAACTTTTCCAATGGTGAGAAAGCTCCCATTGCTTTTGTGTGTGTTTTTTTTAGCGTTGCCTTGTATGTTCACATCGACATGTTAACGGGATTTGAGACCACCGCTCTTGTTCCTTATCATTGTACATGTCTTAAGAGTTAGATTGGCTTCTTTGTGTCTGAGGATCTCCCTCCCCAGCAGCACGGCTTACAAGATCACTCTCATCATTTAGCCTGCACGAAATCTCACTTTCTTTCCTTTAGCCCAGGCTTCGCTCCCAACCTCTGAAAACGTGTTTTTTTTTTATATAACATCAATTATTGCCAAGTGACACGCTCCAGTGATAATCGGCGAAAATGGTCTTAAAAGTGGCGTTCACTGTTCAAAGATCGCCCCCAAGCGATCGATTGTAACCCAGGGATTGTGCCATCACTATTAACATTCGAGATAAACCTGTGGCCACTTCTAAACCTATTGGACTTTAACCTGGTGTTGTGAGACTTCTTACTGTGTTTACCCCAGTCCAACGCCGGCATCTCCACATCATGGCCACTTCTTTCACATAGTGCCTGAGATTTAGACTTCATGGTCTGTGATAAAAGCAAAAAACTGCGGATGCTGGAATCTGAAACAAAAGCAGAAAATGCTGGAAGATCTCAGCAGGTCTGACAGCATCTGTTAAAGTTTATTTATTAGTCACAAGTAAGGCTTACATTAACGCTGCAATGAAGTTGTTGTGAAATTCCCCTAGTCGCCACACTCCGGCGCCTGTTCAGATCAATGCACCTAACCAGCACGTCTTTCAGACTGTGGGAGGAAACCGGAGCACCAGGAGGAAAACCCATGCAGACATGGGGAGAACGCGCAAACTCCACACAGACAGTGACCCAAGCCGGGAATTGAACCCAGGTCCCTGGCACTGTGAGGCGGTAGTGCTAACCACTCTGCTACCATGTCATTCTCTCTCTGGGGAGAGGATAGAGCCATCGGGAGGGATTTTCCGGTCACGTTCACCCAAGACTGGAAATTCCCTTTTGAGGTCTACAGACCTTTGTATGGTCCGTCGAATTTTCTGTCCGGCCTACTACGATTCCCATGGCGGGCCGGATGGGAAAATTCCACCCAACGTTTCAGATCTGATGACCCTTCGTCAAAGCAACTGGTTGAAGTCCCCGGCAGGAAGCTGAGATGAATGAATTTGTACAGAGGGGCAGAAAAAGGCCATTCAGTCCCCCCAGCCTGTCATGCCACTAGATTAAATTATGTTTGATCTAGAATCGTAGAATCTCTACAGAAGCAGGCCATTCGGCCCATCGAGTCTGCACCAACTTTCTGACGGAGCATTCCAGGCAGACCCTATCCCCATAACCCCACATATTTACCCCGCTATTCTCCCCTAACCTATACATCTTGAGACATTAAAGGGCAATTTTAGCATAACCAGTCCTCCTAAAATGCACATCTTGGAACTGTGGGAAGAAAACAAGCACCCAGAGAAAACCCACACAACCACACAGAGACTCTGTGGTACGGGGAGAACGTGCAAATTCCACACAGACAGTCACCCAAAGCTGAAATTGAACCAGAGTCCCCAGCACTGTCAGGCAGCAGTGATAACCACTGTGCCACCCATTGCGATCTGATCCATATCTCATGTCTTGGTAGACCTGCTTATCGTAACGGGGCTCCTACAACACTGTAGCTACCACACTGGCATCTACCCAGCAATATAGAATGTTGCCCAACTATGTCCTGGAGATGAATAGATTTTTAATTAGTGGCTGGGATGAATGCTGATGGGGAGCAGGCAAGAAAATGAAAATGAGACTGAAGTGAGATCAGCCATGGGCTCGAGGGGCTGAATTGCCGACTCCTGCTGCCAGATCTTATGTACACATAAAAGCAGGGTAAGTCCAACCCATTACCAATTGCCACCCCATCAGTCTACCCTCGATCATCAGTAAAAAGATTGAAGGGGTCATCGACAGTGCTATCAAGCGCCACTTGCTTAGCAACAACCTGCTCACTGACTCTTTGTTTGGGTTCCACCAGGGCTACTCAGCCCCTGACCTCATTACAGCCTTGGTTCAAAAATGGACAAAAGAGCTGAACTTAAGTGGTGAGGTGAGAGTGACAGTCCTTGACGTCAAAGTAACACTTGACTTGAGTGTGGCATCCAGGAGCCCTAACAAAACTGGAGTCAATGGGAATCAGGGGAAAACTCTCCGCTGGTTGGGATCATACCTGGCACAAAGGCCAATGGTTGCGGTTGTTAAAAGTCAATCAGCTCATTCCAGAACATCACTGCAGGAGGTCCAACCATCTTCAGTTCTTCATTAATGACCTTCTTTCTATCATAAGGTGAAAAATGAACTTGTTCACTGATGACTGAACAACGTTCAGCACCGTTCGCAACTCCTCAGACATTGAAGCAGTCTAATGTCCAAATGCAGCAAGACCTGGACAATATCCAGGCTTGGGCTGGCAAGTGGCAAGTAACATTCATGCCACATAAGTCCCAGGCAATGACCATCTCCAATAAGAGAGGATTTAACCATCATCCCTTGACATGCAATGGCTACCTTTGCTGAATTCCCACTGTCAAAATCCTGGGGGTGCAAATGACCTGAAACTGGAATTGACCTTAAACATGTGAGTACTGTAGCTACAAGATCAGGTTAGAGGCTAAGGATCCTGCTAACTCACCTCCTGACTCCCCAAAACCTGATCACCATCTACAAGGCACAAGTCAGCAGTGTGATGTAATACACTCCACTTGCCTGGATGGGTGTAACTCCAGCTACACTCAAGAAGCTCAACACCATCCAGGACAAAACAACCGCTTGGTTGGCCTCCAATTCACAAACATTCACTCCCTCCACCACCGATGCACAGTGACAGCAGTGTGTACCATCTACAGGATGCACTGCAGGAATTCACCAAGACTCCTTAAATAGCATCTTCAAAACCCACAGCTTTTACAATCTAGAAGGAGAAAGGCAGCGACTACCTGGGTACATCACCACCTGGAAGTCCTCCTCCAAGCCACTCACCATCCTGACTTGGAAATATATTGTCATTCTTTCAGCTTCACCAGGCCAAGATCCTGGAACTTCCCCCCTAACTGTGGGTATACTTACACCAGATGGACTGCAGCAGTTCAAGAAGGCAGCTTACCCACCACCTTCTCGTGGGCAGTTAGGGATGGGCAATAAATGCTGGCCACGCCTGCGATGAGTACATCCCATGAATGTATACAAAAACAAATCGTAACCAAGTGAACAACCTTCCTGTGTGAGTTAAGCCAGTCACATAATACTACATTGCAGAAGAGGCCCTTCGGCCCATCAAGTCTGCACTGACACATTAAAGAACCTGACCTGCCCACCTATTCCCACTTGCCAACACTTGGCTCATTGCCTTGAATGTTATGGCATCCAACTACTCATCCAGGTACTTTTTAAAGGATGTGAGGCATCCCGCCTCCATCACCCTCCTAGGAAGTTTATTCCAGACCGTTACCACACTCTGGGTTATAAAGCTTTTCCTCAAATCCCCCCTAAACCTCCCACCACCCAGTTTCAACTTGTGTCCCCTCGTAACTGATCCTTCAACTAAGGGGAACAACTGCTCCCTATCCACCCTGTCCCTACTCCTCGTAATCTTGAACACCTCAATCGGGTCGCCCCTCAGTCTTCTCTGCTCCAGAGAAAACAACCCAAGCCTATCCAACCTCTCTTTATAACTTAAATGTTCCATCCCAGGCAGCATCCTGGTGAATCGCCTCTGCACCCCTTCCAGTGCAATCACATCCTTCCGATAATGTGGCGACCAGAACTGCACACAGTCCATTCTGTCTAATAGGGAGGATGGGGAAGGTTAGGTGGACGTGTATTATAGCTTTCCCCAATACTGTCTTCATCCAGCACCACGTGCACAAACACTATCTGGTGAGAGATAGGAATGAGAGCTGGATTCCAATCTGATTCTGCACCCACCACATTTCCTAATCAAAGAGAACAATAAAGTCAACTGCAATATCTTGATGGCTTGTCAAAGTGTGAATGAAGTTTATTCTTTAAGAAAATATCAGACCACATGCGTTACTTGTTTTTAACTAACAGATTCACACAATCACATTTATTGCCCTTGATTATAAAATGCGCATCTTGGTCTCTGGGCTTCTGATTGCTCTGAAAGCAGGGTGCCTTTGCCTGTTGACAGTTACTTGGTTGAACTCATTGTATTTGGGCCAGTGAGAAAAACACAGGTTCTCACTGACAGTCACAACCCTGTCATCATTTTGATTTGATTTGATTTGATTTATTATTGTCACATATATGCGTATGTAGTGAAAAGTATTGTTTCTTATGTAATATACAGGCAAAGCATACCGTTTATAGAGAAGGAAAGGCGAGAGTGCAGAATGTAGTGTTACAGTCATAGCTAAGGTGTGAGAAAGATCAACTTAATGCGAGGTTAGGTCCATTCAAAAGTCTGATGGCAACAGGGAAGAAGCTGTTCTTGAGTTGGTACGTGACATCAGACTTTTGAATCTTTTGTGGGCGTGAAGGTACACTCAGGCATTGAAGGTGGTGGGATAGGTGGAGAGAGCAGTTAATAAAGCATATAGAGCTTTATTCATAGGGGCATTGTGTACAAGAGCAAGGAGGTTATGCTAAACTTATATAAGACACTAGTTAGACCTCAGCTGTTATGTTAATGGCTGTGGAGTTGGGCTGGAAAGTCGTGACCATGTTTGTTCAGGACATTCTCTTATCGTCTGACCGCAGTCAGTAAGGATAGGCAACAACACCTCCTCCGCAATCATCCTCAACACCAGTGCTCCACAAGGCTGTGTTCTCAGCTCCCTACTATCCTCCTTATACACCTATGACTCTGTGGCCAAATTCCCCTCCAATTCGATTTTCAAGTTTGTTGATGACACCACCGTAGTGGGTCGGATCTCAAACAATGACGAGATAGAGTACAGGAATGAGATAGAGAAGCTGGTGAACTGGTGTGGCAACAGTAATCTCTCCCTCAATGTGAACAAAACAAAGGAGGTTGTCATCGACTTCAGGAAGCGTAAAGGAGAACATGCCCCTGTCTACATTAATGGGGATGAAGTAGAAATGGTCGAGAGCTTCAAGTTTTTAGGTGTCCAGATCACCAACAACCTCTCCTGCTCCCCCATGCCGACACTATAGTGAAGAAAGCCCACCAACGCCTTTACTTTCACCGAAGACTAAGGAAATTTGGCATGTCCGCTAAGACTCTCACCAACTATTACAGATGCGCCATAGAAAGCATTCTTTCTGGTTGTACCACAGCTTGGTATGGCTCCTGCTCTGCCTACGACCGTAAGAAACTGCAAAGGGTCGTGAATGAGGCCTAGTTCATCACGCAAACCAGCCTCCCATCCGTTGACTCTGTCTACACTTCCCGCTGCCTTGGAAAAGCAACCAGCATAATTAAGGAACCCATGCAGCCTGGATGTACTCTCTTCCACCTTATTCCATCGGGAAAAAGATACAAAAGTCTGAGGTCACGTACCAATCGACTCAAGAACAGCTTCTTTCCTACTGCCATCAGACTTTTGAATGGACCTACCTCGCACTAAGTTGATTTTTCTCTACACCCTAGCTATGACTGTCACACTACATTTTGCCTTGTCTATGAACGGTATGCTTTGTCAAGGAGCCTGAGAATCCGAAAGCTAGTGCTGCCAAATAAACCTGTTGGACTTTAACCTGGTGTTGTGAGACTTCTTACTGTGCCCACCCCAGTCCAACGCCGGCATCTCCACATCACAGCATTTATTGCTCATCCCTTGTTGCCTGAGGGCAGTTGAGAGTCAACCACATTGCTTGCTGTGGCTCTGGAGTCACATGTAGGCCAGACTGGGTAAGGAGGGCAGATTTCCTTCCCTAAAGGGCATTAGTGAGCCAGATGGATTTTTAAGACAATTGACAATGGTTTTGTGGTCATCAGTAGATTCTTAATTCCATATTTTTTTTAATTGAATTCAAATTGCACCATCGGCCGTGACGGGATTCGAACCCTTGTCCCCAGAACATTAGCTGAGCTTCTTGGTTAATAGTCTAGTGATAATACCACTAGGCCACTGCCTCCCCTAAATGGAATATGATGTGGGAAAATGTGGAGTAATCCATTTTGGTGGAAGGGATGGGTGCACAGAGTATTTCCTAAATGGAAAGAAATTAGATGTACAAAGGGACCTGGGTGTCCTTGTCCATAAGTCACTGAAGACTAACATGCAGGTGCAGCAAGCTAATAGGGATGTTAATATCGCCTTTATTGCAAGAGGATTTGAGTAGTGAATTCTTGCTTTAATTATCTAGGAGCTTGGTTAGACCACATCTGGAGTATCACGTGCAGTTTTGGTCCCTTGCCTCAGAAAGGATATTATTTCCATACAAAGAGTGCATTGAAGGTTCACCAGACTTGTTCCTGGATGGCGGGACTGTCTTGTGAAGAGAGATTGAGCAAACTGGGCTTTAATTCTGTAGAGTTTCAAAGATTGAGAGGTGATCTCATTGAAACCTACAAAATACTTAAAGGTATAGAGAGGATAGATGCAGGAATGATGTTTCCCTTGGTTGGGGACTCTAAAACCAGGGGCACATTTTCAAACTAAGAGGGAAGCCACTGTGGAGCGCGGGATGAGGAGAAATTTCTTTCCACAGAGGGTTGTGAATCTTTGAAACTCTTTACCCCAGAGGGCTGTGGAAGCTCAGTCATCAAGTAGTTTAAAGCAGAGATTGATAGCATCATAGAATCCCTACAGTGCAGAAGAAGGTCATTCAGACCATTGAGCCTGCACCGACAATAATCCCATCCAGGCCCTATCTCCATAACCCCACATATTTACTCCACTAATGCTCATGGCACTAAGGGGCAATTTAGCATGGCCAATGCATCTAACCTGCATATCTTTGAACTGTGGGAGGAAACTGGAGCATCCGGAGGAAATCCACACAGACACGGAGAGAATGTGCAACTCCGCACAGGCAGTGACCTAAGGCTGGAATTGAACCCAGGAGTAGAAGTAGATTCATTTTGCATGCGTTTGGAGAGAACTTTGGATGAAACCACTGCAGTAAGAAATTAAGTGAATTCTACCGGGAGGACATGGACACAAATCTTTTATCAGATGAAGAGAAACAATTAATTCATTTCACTGATAATGATGAGCTCTGTACTTCGAGATCACCAGGTGATTTGTAAAGACTTGTATGTGATGGTTTACAGGCAACCTTTCCAAACATGGAAACCATGCTGAAAATATTTTTAACAATCCCCGTCACAAATGCTTCACTGAATGTTCTTTTGTGGTATTAAACAGAGTGAAAAATTATTTGCAAAGTATGATGAGGTAGGAATATTGACGATTTACAAGATTTTACCGACAAATATGTGATTAATGACTTTTGTGAAGAGAAGGTGTAGAAGAAAAGCTACCCAAATTGCCATGCCAACAACGGATGAAGCAAGAGAATCTTAAAAACCTGTCCATCCTCCATGTTCTCTTGTTTAAATCCTGTTTTTCAAAATGGACCATTGCTCGTCTGATATAATAGCTGCAGCTGGTCACACACTGGTGGTTCTAACCACCATCATTCTCAAGACTGGCTTTCAGAAAGTGTCTTCAGTCTCTGATTTTGTGAGAGGAAGTGAGTAAGTTAACTTTTGAAACTGAGTGAGACTCTGAAATATACTGAATGGCAGCGTATGCATCTTGTTTATTGGAGTATTTTCTCCGGCACTGCACTGGCTCACTCTGACCTGGACTGGTTCACTCTGCCCCGCACTGGCTCACTCTGCCCCGCACTGGTTCACTCT
This sequence comes from Mustelus asterias, assembly GCF_964213995.1. Taxonomy (NCBI): domain Eukaryota; kingdom Metazoa; phylum Chordata; class Chondrichthyes; order Carcharhiniformes; family Triakidae; genus Mustelus; species Mustelus asterias. Next base: position 103,589,868 of record NC_135810.1, on the reverse strand, counting down.
GCCCGCACTGGCTCACTCTGCCCCGCACTGGCTCGCTCTGCCCCGCACTGGCTCGCTCTGCCCCGCACTGGCTCACTCTGCCCCGCACTGGCTCACTCTGCCCCGCACTGGTTCACTCTGCCCTGCAATGGCTCACTCTGCCCCGCACTGGCTCGCTCTGCCCCGCACTGTCTCACTCTGCCCCGCACTGGCTCACTCTGCCCCGCACTGGCTCACTCTGCCCCGCACTGGCTCACTCTGCCCTGCACTGGCTCGCTCTGCCCCGCACTGGCTCGCTCTGCCCCGCACTGGCTCGCTCTTCCCTGCACTGGCTCGCTCTGCCCCGCACTGGCTCGCTCTGCCCTGCACTGGCTCGCTCTGCCCTGCACTGGCTCACTCTGCCCCGCACTGGCTCGCTCTGCCCCGCACTGGCTCGCTCTGCCCCGCACTGGCTCGCTCTGCCCCGCACTGGCTCACTCTGCCCCGCAATGGCTCACTCTGCCCCGCATTGGCTCGCTCTGCCCCGCACTGGCTCACTCTGCCCTGCACTGGCTCACTCTGCCCCGCACTGGCTCACTCTGCCCCGCACTGGCTCACTCTGCCCCGCACTGGCTCGCTCTGCCCCGCACTGGCTCGCTCTGCCCCGCACTGGCTCACTCTGCCCTGCAATGGCTCACTCTGCTCTGCACTGGCTCACTGTGTCCCGCACTGGCTCACTCTGCCCTGCACTGGCTCACTCTGCCCCGCACTGGCTCACTCTGCCCCGCACTGGCTCACTCTGCCCTGCACTGGCTCACTCTGCCCCGCACTGGCTCGCTCTGCCCCGCACTGGCTCACTCTGCCCTGCACTGGCTCACTCTGCCCCGCACTGGCTCACTCTGCTCTGCACTGGCTCACTCTGCCCCGCACTGGCTCGCTCTGCCCTGCACTGGCTCACTCTGCTCTGCACTGGCTCACTCTGTCCTGGACTGGCTCACTCTGTCCTGGACTGGCTCACTCTGCCCTGCACTGGCTCGCTCTTCCCTGCACTGGCTCACTCTGCCCTGCACTGGCTCATTCTCCCCTGCACTGGCCTAAACTGCAGTGATACCATTGGCTGATTTTTCCATCTTGTTGCTCATCAGTAAGTTCCATGTTTTCTCGCCTCGGGATCCTTACACTGGCAATATTGACAATCTTAACCGTCATTCTGACAAGAGTTAGGCTTGGATTTCAATTCAGCGATTATTCACACAGGCGTGTTTTCACAAGTTAAAAAGCACTGTGATGGATTTGTGTATTGTTGTGCCTGTGGGTTCTGGGGGGCGAGAGTGGGTGGGGCTGGGAGAGGTGTGACATCATGGGGGAGGGGGACCCAGAAATGAACGCGAGCGCGGGGCCCCACAGAGTGTAAATCCACCTGTTTCATCCCCACCACCTCCTTAAAACCTATCATTTTCATCAAGATTTTAAGTCATCCTTCCTTACCGCTGTTGTCTGGGTATGCTTCTGTGAATCACCTTGGCATATTTTTCGATATTAAATGTGCTTTATGAATCCAAACTGCTGTTGAAATATCTGCCCAACTGTTCAAGTGGGTCTTGAACTTTCTTGACTCAAGAGGCAAGATACAAATTACTGAGCTCAGCTAAAACTGAGAATAAGAAGTTGAAAAACTGAAACCTGAATAATAAAGAATTGTATGCTGACAATAAATTGCTAATTTTAACTATTTATTCCTAGCGTTCATTGTAAGTGGGATAGAATAACAGCAAATGGCTGCATAAACTTTTCATTTATAAATGACACGCAAATGTAGCTAGTTTCCAGAACTGAAGTGGGAATTCTGAGTAACTTTTATTTCTTTCCCTTCATATAGCAGGGAGCCAAAGCCAACTATTATTATTTATGTAGTAATTTTATCAGAAACTTTCATAAAATAAGCATTAATATGGGACCTACCTGGTCCATGCATTTCAGAACTATATACACCATGTAGTGCATTACCCATCGAGGGAGGCAATAATCAAATGGTATTATCGCTAGACTATTAATCCAGAAACTCAGCTGGGGACCCGGGTTCGAATCCTGCCACAGCGGATGGTGGATTCTGAATTCAATAAAAAATATCTGGAAATAAGAATCTATTGATGACCATTGTCGATTGTCAGAAAAACCCATCTGGCTCACGAATGTCCTTTAGGGAAAGAAATCTGCTGTCCTTATCTGGTCTGGCCTACATGTGACTCCAGAGCCACAGTAATATGGTTGACTCTCAACTGCCCTCTGGAATGGCCAAGCGACGCACTCAGCTCAAGGACAACTAGGGATGGACAATGAATGCTGGCCAGCCAGTGACGTCCTTGTCCCACGAATGAACAAATAAAAACTTTAGGGGATACCAGTTATTATTAAAAATATCACTGGCTGTTACTTCTGAACTCTCTCTGAATTTGAAATTAAAATTTGGGATGTGCAATTATATATCCAGTAAAATACCTTTTCAGCCAAAGATAAAATCACAATCCCACCCAGGCCCCATCTCCATAACCCCATGTATTTACCCTAGCTAGTCCCCTGACACTAAGGGGTAATTTAGCATGGCCAATCCACCTAACCCACACATCTTTGGTCGGTGGGAGGAAACCGGAGCACCCAGAGAAAACCCACGCAGACTTGAGGAGAATATGCAAACTCCACACAGACAGTGACCCAAGCCAGAAATCGAACCCGGGTCCCTGGCGCTGTGAGGCAGCAGTGCCAATCACTGTGCCACCGTGTCGCCCCTGTTGTCCCACAGAACAAGCCATTTACTCGTCAAATAATCTGTTTACACCTGCGTTGATCTCTATATAGTAAGAAGTCTAACAACACCAGGTTAAAGTCCAACAGGTTTATTTGGTCCTGTTGGACTGTAACCTGGTGTTGTCAGACTTCTTACTGTGTTTACCCCAGTCCAACGCCGGCATCTCCACATCTTGATCTCTATATGTCAACTCACTCACCTGTTTGTCAAGCATATCCTTTAATATTCCTAATTTTCAGCAAGTATGCACACAAGACAGAAATTAATCAACTTTAAAAATGATTTATGAACACTGATTAAGCAATGACTTTTGAAAGGCAATTCCTTGCTCCCCATCTGTCCTGCAAAGATCTTTTTATAAATGTCCTCCAATTCTTTTTTGAGATAATCTTGAAGGTGTGCTCCCGCCTTAAGAATCAAGGGAAACACACTATCACTGCTCATCAAAACACAACTATTTATAATCCTTAAGGCCTCAGATCAAGCCAGTGCAAGCTTTCTTAGATTTAGTGAAACTCTTGTTTCTTTGGATGACTAACTCATGACTTTCAGGTCCAATCTGCACCTTTTCCATCGTACTTACATCTTTCCTATGTCAAAAAAAACTGTACAATATTTCAACATTCACTTCATATCATGAAGCATTAGACATAACTGAAATGTTAGCTAACAGTGTTGTGACATTTGCAACCCAGGGTTCATTTGCCTAGATATGTAAATGTTGCAACTAATTTACCCAAGAATGGCGGCATGGTGACACAGGGGAGGTGATGGCCTGGTGGTATTATCGCTGGACTATTAATCCAATGTTCTGGGGACCCGGGTTCGAATCCCGCCACGGCAGATGGTGGAATTTGAATTCAATAAAAAAAATCTGGAATTAAGAATCTACTGATGACCATGAAACCATTGTCAATTGTCAGAAAAACCCATCTGGTTCACTAATGTCCTTCAGGGAAGGAAATCTGCCGTCCTTACCTGGTCTGGTCTACATGTGACTCCAGAGCCACAGCAATGTGGTTGACTCTCAGCTGCACTAGGAAAAAAGGCAACTAGGGATGGACAATAAATGCTGGCCAGCCAGCGATGCCCATGTCCCACGAACGCATAAAGAAAAAAAAAAGTGGTTAGCCTCACAGCACCAAGTTCAATTCCGGCCTCAGTTCACTGTCTGTGTGGAGTTAGCACGTTCTGGTCGTGTCTGCGTGGGTTTCCTCCGGGTGCTCCGCTTTCCTCCCATAGTCCAAAGATGTGCGGGTTAGGCTGACTGGCCATGCTAAATTGCCCCTTAGTGTCAGGGGGGATTAGCAGGGTAAATCTGAGGGGTTGTGGCCGATGCAGACTCAATGGGCCGAATGGCCTCCTTCTACACTGTCGGGATTCTAAGGGAGAGAGACCAGCACTGGAGGAAACATGATAGTAAGAAGTTTAACAACACCAGGTTAAAGTCCAACAGGTTTATTTGGTAGCAAAAGCCACTAGCTTTTGGAGCCTTAAGCCCTTTCTTCAGGTGAGTGGGAATTCTGTTCACAAACAGGGCATATAAAGACACAAACTCAATTTACATGAATAATAGTTGGAATGCGAATACTTACAGCTAATCAAGTCTTTAAGGTACAAACAATGTGAGTGGAGAGAGCATTAAGACAGGTTAAAGAGATGTGTATTGTCTCCAGACAGGACAGCCAGTGAAACTCTGCAAGTCCAGGCAGGCTGTGGGGGTTACAGATAGTGTGACATGGACCCAAGATCCCGGTTGAGGTCATCCTCATGTGTGCGGAACTTGGCTATCAGTTTCTGCTCAGCGACTCTGCGCCGTTGTGTGTCGTGAAGGCCGCCTTGGAGAACGCTTACCCGAATATCAGAGGCCGAATGCCCGTGACCGCTGAAGTGCTCCCCAACAGGAAGAGAACAGTCTTGCCTGGTGATTGTCGAGTGGTGTTCATTCATCCGTTGTCATGATACATGATACATGAAACATGATACCCAGTATTCCTAATAAAACTCTTTGATTGTTAGCCAAAACAAACAAACAATGCACAAGCTCAATTCCAGTACAGAATAATACTACCTGCTCACATGGAGAGGACAGTTGAGCATTGAGTTCTGGACTCAAGATCCTCCTTTCAAGTGTTGTTCCTCAGTTCTCATCCCCAAGCACTCCAAGAGCTCCATATTTATTGAATTCTGACAAAGGGTCATCCTGACTCAAAACGTTGGCTCTATTCTCTCTCCACAGATGCTGTCAGACCTGCTGAGATTTTCCAGCATTTTCTGTTTTTGTTTCAGATTCCAGCATCCGCAGTATTTTGCCTTTAGCTCAATATTTATGCTTTTTGCCTATGTGATTCTGTCTGTTCCTCACTCTAGTCTCAACTAATTGATTCGACTATAATCTTGTCTCATCTAATTGATTCTATTATAATCTTGTCCGAGCTAATTTGCTTCGATTTAATCTATTGACAATTCTACTTCCTTTTCCTAATATTGATTAACCAGTTTCAACATAATTACCTCAGCATTCCTGAGTAAGCTGTCCCAGAGCACGCTGGTCATATATTAAGCTTGACCAAATTTCTAGGGCCGACATAACTGAGATTCAATACAAATTGTTCAGTTCTCTCAGGTAAACTGTTAGCAAAACCCACATAGCTCTGTAGCTTCCTCTGCTGGCAGACTTAGGCACAGAACTCACAACGACTGTCATGACATCCATTTTTACCACTATTCCCCTGTGTGCTAACTCGGCAGGCTGTGGAGATTGTAAATTTAAGGCACAGAATGTTCCCATGCTTGTTTCATTGGTTCCTGTCTAGTAATACAGGTGGGATCTTCTTGGAGTGTTGTGATAAGTCACCGCATTAGTGAACACTGATTCAGGAGCAATCAGTCTCAAAGAGTCGGCTAGCAAGTGTGACAGAGACAAGAGCAGACAGAGGTCCCAGTTAAGTTAAAGTAAGAGCTCCAAGGAGAAGACTTTAAGTAAAGATGGCCTTTGGGGCAAAGGTGCCCCTTTGGGGGCAGAGGTGTTATGCTTAGCATAGCCAAAGATTTGTTTTTAAGTTTAGTTTATTTAGTAGTGTTACAAGTCGGCAAGTGTGCTTGGAAGATGAAGTTTGCATGTACTCGGAGATCCAAAGGAAGAGGAATCGCAGAATATGAGATTGAAACACTGCGTGGTGGGCCATTTTTGAAGATGTCTGAGTGGGCGTGACTTTTGAAGGAATTCTAAAGAGAAATCTTAGAGTCATAGAATCATAGAGGTTTACAGCATGGAAACAGGCCCTTCAGCCCAACTTGTCCATGCCGCCCTTTTTTTAAAAAACTCTTAAGCTAATCCCAATTGCCCGCATTTGGCCCATATCCCTCTATACCCATCGTACCCATGTAACCATCTAAATGCTTTTCAAAAGATAAAATTGTACCCACCTCTACTACTACCTCTGGCAGCTTGTTCCAGACACTCACCACCCTCTGTGTAAAGAAATTGCCCCTCTGGACACTTTTGTATCTCTCCCCTCTCATCTTAAACCTATGCCCTCTAGTTTTAGCTCCCCTACCTTTGGGAAAAGATATTGACTATCTACCTTGTCTGTGCCCCTCATTATTTTATAGACCTCTATAAGGTCACCCCTCAGCCTCCTACGCTCCAGAGAAAAAAGTCCCAGTCTATTCAGCCTCTCCTTATAACTCAATCCATCAAGTCCCGATAGCATCTGAGTAAATCTTTTCTGCACTCTTTCTAGTTTAATAATATCCTTTCTATAATAGGGTGACCAGAATTGCACACAGTATTCCAAGTGTGGCCTTACCAATGTCTTGTACAACTTCAACAAGACTTCCCAACTCCTGTATTCAATGTTCTGACCGATGAAACCAAGCATGCCGAATGTCTTCTTCACCACCCTGTCTACCTGTGACTCCACTTTCAAGGAGCTATTAACATGTACTCCTAGATCTCTTTGTTCTGTAACTCTCCCCAACGCCCTACCATTAACTGAGTAAGTCCTGCCCTGGTTCAATCTACCAAAATGCATCGCCTCGCATTTGTCTAAATTAAACTCCATCTGCCATTCGTCAGCCCACTGGCCCAATTAATCAAGATTCCGTTACAATTGGAGATAACTATCTTCACTGTCCACTATGCCACCAATCTTGGTGTCATCTGCAAACTTACTAACCATGCCCCCTATATTCTCATCCAAATCATTAATATAAGTGACAAATAACAATGGGCCCAACACTGATCCCTGAGGTACACCGCTGGTCACAGGCCTCCAGTTTGAAAAACAACTCTCTACAACCACCCTCTGGCTTCTGTCAAGAAGCCAATTTTGTATCCATTTAGATACCTCACCCTGGATCCTGTGAGATTTAATTTTATGCAACAACCTAGCATGCGGTACCTTGTCAAAGGCCTTGCTAAAGTCCATGTAGATAACATCAACTGCACTGCCCTCATCTACCTTCTTGGTTACCCCTTCAAAAAACTCAATTAAATTTGTGAGAAATGATTTTCCACTCACAAAGCCATGCTGACTGTCCCTAATCAGTCCTTGCATCTCTAAATGCCTGTAGATCCTGTCTCTCAAAATACCTTCCAACAATTTACTCACCACAGATGTGAAGCTCACTGGCCTGTAGTCCCCAGGCTTTTCCCTGCAGCCCTTTTTAAACAAAGCCTCAACATTTGCCACTCTCCAATCTTCAGGCACCTCACCCGTGACTATCGATGATTCAAATATCTCAAACTGATTGGAAAGCTTTGTGAGGAAGGTCAGGTTTCACTGAGATTGGTTGGCTCACAATGGGACTAACGTCCAGATGGGTCACTGAGAAAGCCATGGAATTCAGTTTGGTTGTATTTGTCATTGGTAGCATGGTGAGTCTTGCAAAGGATCTTAACACTACCAAGGATATATTATTAGCAACAAGGTGGTTTCAGTCAATCTGGCCCCGGTTTTAAACTAATCACAGTAAAACCTCCAGCAATTCTTATGTTCCCCATTGCTTGCCACGATTAGAATATTAACCCTAGAAATGCTCAAGATTGAACTGCATGGACTGAGGGCGAGGTTGCTAGGCTACCACTCCCTGGAAGCAAAATTGATATCCCTTTTCTATCTCGGCCCACTCTAATTACATCCATTCAGTACACTGTTGTTCTACATTTCCCCAGACTGCGTGCTTTTACATTGCAAGTCAACCACTGCAGTATTTCCTGCTATTTAATATTCAGGGACAGTGGGGACCCCTTGAATTTTTATTTAATTCTGATAGATTCTGCAAGATACACCAAAGAGAAGTTCCTTCCGAATGAAAAATGAAGGAAAAGTCACAACAACAATATATCTAAGGTAAATTAACCAGTTATCGCCCGGGCTGAGTTTTAAATGCATAAATTCACCTGTTGGGTAATAGTTGATGCAGAACCAAGCTCCACTTTGGAGCCATTGTGACCAAACTATTAACATCCAGATGGGAATTGGATGTGTAGGTGAAAGTAAAATGGTTGCAGGGCTATGGGGAAAAGGTAGGGAGGGCAACTATCCAGATTTGCCCAGTGAGAGTTTATTTAAGTGAAAATTGGGTATGACTGGGGATGGAGTTAAACAATGGAAGACTAGGAACAGACTGGATGTTAAGTGATTCCTTTCCTCAATATTGAGCCTTTGAAATGCATTTCCACTGGTTCTTTCCATGCCATCAAGGGGCTGAACCAGTTGGTTGGAGAAGAGTCCAAATCTTAAAGACTGCTTCATAGATCGCCTGGGATAGGCTTCATAGAATCACTACAGTGCAGAAAGAGGCCATTCAGCCCATCGAGCCTGCACAATTCCATCCAGGTCCTATCTCCGTAACCCCGTGTATTTACCCTGCTAATCTCCCTGACACTAAGGAGCAATTTAACATGCGCATATCAACTTAACCCACACATCTTTGAACTGTGGGAGGAAACCGGGGCACCCGGAGGAAACCCATGCAGACAGGGGGGGGAGAATGTGCAAACTGCACACAGACAGTGACCCCCAGGCGGGAATCGTACCTGGGTCCCTGGCGCTGTGCCACCATACCGGGCTAGATTGTCTGAAGGGATCAAAGAGGAAATTTCAATTGTATGTTTTCCCCATAATTGACCATGGTCACATTTGGCCTCTCCCAGATAACAGGATACAGGGAATGGTGGGGGAATGGTGGGGGGGGGGGGGGGGGGGGGGGCGGGGGGGGAGAGATGTTCTGGCAATGAGATATGGGACAGGCTTGGCAGACCAGATGCTGCAATCATGCACAAGCAACTGTGCAAAAGGAAAAGAAAATCAGCATTCAGACACACAAACGCATTGCTACAAAAAAGTTAATGAGACATTAGGTTTATCTCAAGGGGTAGAATTATGTTTCAATTGTAATCCTTTCATCAAACCCCATCTGCAGTCTTGCATTCAGCTAGGGCACTAACAAGCCTCGGGGGGGGGCTGATGTATTCACCAGAATACCAGAGTACATGGGGATAAATCACAAGCACATGTTTCACAAAGTTGGCTTGTATTGCCTCGAGTTTAGAAGCAGATCTAATTAAGGCACAGTTGCCTGGTTTCCTTTGGTGAGTGAATCCAGAAGAGGGGGTACAAATTTAAAATCGGAGCTAGGACATTCAGAAGTTAAATCAGGAAACACTTTCTCCTCCTCTCCGGGGAGCGCAGTGTAGAGTCCACCCCAAAAGGCGAAGGATGAATAGAAATTCAAGAATGAGATCAACAATTTATTCGTGAGGAGGCATAAATCCGTAGCAATGGAGCTGAAGTACGAAGCGGCCTTGATGGACTTGAATGCCTCATCAGGCTCGAGAGCCCAAATGGCCTGCTCGAGTTACAGTGTTTTGAACCACAGAGGCAATTTTGAACTCCGGCACACGCAGTGATTCCTGAGTGCTTCAGACACTCAGGAATGTTATTCTATAATACAAAAGGGAGGAGGGTCCAAAGTTTGTTGACAAGACAGCAATATAGAGCATGCATCCGGGCAAATACAATAGTGATGGCAGTCAAACAGCCCACTATCACTGGTCCGTGCACACTTAAATGAGGTAGCAGTGCTGGGTGTGGAACCACAGTTAAATATCAAGGTTTCTATGACTGCATATAAAATCTGGATAGTTTATTAAAAGTTCCCAAATCCAAACGAAAGGTACCAGATCATAGGGGAAGTGATGTTGCAGTGCTATTGTCACTGGACTAGAATTCCAGTGATCCAGGGTAATGCTCTGGGGACCAGGGTTCAAATCCCACCATGGTAGATGATAGAATTTGAATTCAATAAAAATCTAGAATTAAAAGTCTGATGATGAATGTTAAGCAAAAGAATTTGATATACAGGAGCAGCAATGTCTTGCTGCAATTATTTAGGGCCTTGGCAAGACCATACCTGGAACATTGTGCGCAGTTTTGGTCTCCTTATCTGAGAAAGGATGTTCTTGCTCTAGAGGGGAGCGAAAGTTTACCAGACTGAATCCTGGGATGGCGGGACTGACATACGAGAGATTGAGTCGGTTATATTCGCTGGAGTTCAGAAGAATGAGGGGGGATCTCTTAGGAACCTGTAAAATTCTATCAAGACCATACAGATTAGATACAGGAAGGTTGTTTTCAATGGTCGGAGAGTCCTGAACCAGAGGTCCTAAGGATAAGGGGTAAACATTTAAGGCTGGAATGGGGAGAAATTTCTTCACCCAGAGTGGTGAGCCTGTGGAATTCACTACTACATGAAGCAGCTGAGGCCAAAACATTGTATATTTTCAAGAAGGAGTTAGACATAACTCTTAGGGTGAATGCTTTTAAAGGATATTGGGGGGAAGGTGGAATTAGGCTAGTGAGTTGGATGATTGTCTATGCTTTGGTTACTGTTTTGATTTGATTTGATTTATTATTGTCAAATATATTAGCATACAGTGAAAAGTATTGTTTTTTGCGTGTTGTACAGACAAAGCATACTGTTCATAGAGAAGGAAACAAGATAGTACAGAATGTAGTGTTACAGTCATTCTTAGGGTGCAGAGAAAGATCAACTTAATGCAAGGTAGGTCCATTCAAAAGTCTGATGGCAGCAGGAAGAAGTTGTTTTTGAGTCGGTTGGTATGTGACCTCAGACTTTTGTATCTTTATCCTGACGGAGGAAGGTGGAAGAGAGAATGTCCAGGGTGCATGGGGTCCATAATTATGCTGGCTGCTTTTCCAAGGCAGTGGGAAGTATAGATAGAGTCAATGGATGGGAGGCTGGTTTGCGTGATGGATTGAGCTAATTCACGATCTTTTGTAGTTTCTTGCAGTCTTGGGCAGAGCAGGAGCCATACCAAGCTGTGATACAATCAGAAAGAATGCTTTCTATGGTGCACCTGTAAAAGTTGGTGAGAGCCATAGCTGACATGCCAAATTTCCTTAGTCTTCTGAGAAAGTAGAGGCATTGGTGGGCTTTCTTCACTATAATGTTGACATGGGGGGACCAGGACAGGCTGTTGGTGATCTGGACACCTAAAAGCTTGAAGCTCTCGACCCTTTCTACTTTGTCCCTGTTGATGTAGACAGTAAGAAGTCTCATAACACCAGGTTAAAGAGTCCAACAGGTTTATTTGGCAACCAACACTACATTCTGTACTATCTTGTTTCCTTCTCTATGAACAGTATGCTTTGTCTGTACAACACGCAAAAAACAATACTTTTCACTGTATGCTAATATATTTGACAATAATAAATCAAATCAAATCAAAACAGTAACCAAAGCATAGACAATCATCCAACTCACTAGCCTAATTCCACCTTCCCCCCAATATCCTTTAAAAGCATTCACCCTAAGAGTTATGTCTAACTCCTTCTTGAAAATATACAATGTTTTGGCCTCAGCTGCTTCATGTAGTAGTGAATTCCACAGGCTCACCACTCTGGGTGAAGAAATTTCTCCCCATTCCAGCCTTAAATGTTTACCCCTTATCCTTAGGACCTCTGGTTCAGGCAACCAAATAAACCTGTTGGACTTTAGCCTGGTGTTGTGAGACTTCTTACTGTGTTTACCCCAGTCCAACGCCGGCATCTCCACATCATGACTACGATGTAGACAGTGGCATGTTCTCCTCTCTGCTATCTGAAGTCGATGAAAATCTCCTTCGTTTTGTTGACATTGAGGGAGAGATTATTGTTGCTGCACCAGTTCACCAGATTCTCTATCTCATTCCTGTACTCTGTCTCGTCATTGTTTGAGATCCAACCCACTACAGTGGTGTCGTCAGCAAACTTGAAAATCAAGTTGGAGGGGAATTTGGCCACACAGTCATAGGTGTATAAGGAGTATAGTAGGGGGCTGAGCCTTGTGGGGCACCAGTGTTGAGGATGATCGTGGAGGAGATGTTGTTGCCTGTCCTCACTGATTGTGGTCTATGAGTTAGGAAGTTCAGGATCCAGTCGCAGAGGGAGGTGCCGAGGCCCAGGCCACGAGCTTGGAGATGAGTTTTGGAGGAATAATGGTGTTGAAGGCTGAGCTGTAGTCAATAGTCAATGTTCTCAATGGTTGGGGAGTCTGAACCAGAGGTCCTAAGGATAAGTGGTAAACATTTTAGGCTGAAATGGAGAGAAATTACTTCACCCAGAGTGGTGAGCCATTGGCTTTCAGTTTTGTATTCTGGGCAGAGCAGGGAACAGATCTTCAATAAAACCTGCTGTGTGCCTGTTTGAATCTACATGTGCAAACCAAGTCTTTCCTTTTTCTATTAAAACCTTCAACTCCGAAAATAGTTGGGACATTACACATAGCTGACAAAGAAAAAGCTAGGCAATCGCATAAAACAGTTGCTCAAATGAAAAAAAGCGCAAAGTTTTTTTTAACCAGATTACATACACCACAAGTGGAATGAACAGAGCGAGTGGTGTGAATACACATAAAATTGCCAAAAACAGCACACCGATTTCGGAGGGAGAATGAATCTTGGAGCGTTTGTTTGATTCTGCTGTAAGATTGTGCCCAGAGAAGAAAATGTAGTTTGAAAAGGTTCCACTATCCAGGCAAGCTGAGACGTGAAGTGTGGAAAGAATCTCGGAGAAACTGGACCTACTGTTGAAAAGTAAAGTAAATGATTATTCTTACTCGATGAGGGCTGTGACGTAAAAGACACAGTCCAATTGCTGGTTTTCCTGCGAGGCATTACCACGAATTCTGAGTTCACTGAAGAACTGGCTTCAACACAATCAATGAAAGACACAACTACTGGAGAGGATTTATTGCTCGCAATGAAATAACAGCGTCTCAAAATACGCTCTGAATTGGAAGAGATTGATGATGGGTGACCGCTGATCGAAGCCCTAACTTGATTTGCAAAAATGTTGGATAGAAACATAGAAGGAAGGAGCAGGAGGAGGCCATTTGGCCCTTCGAGCCTGCTCCCCCATGGCTGATCATCCAACTCAATAGTCTAATCCTGCTTTCTCCCCATAACCTTTAATCCCATTCGCCCCAAGTGCTCTCTCTAGCCGCCTCTTGAATATATTCAGTGCTTTGGCATCAACTCTGATGCGCTATCAATAAGGCGAAAGACTACCGATATGCCAATATAAGTGTAGGCTTTTATTCACAACAGAATCAGGAGCAGATCCCAACAAGTAACCGACCTGGACTGAACAAGGGGGTGGAGACAGCCACCTTTATACTAGGTGCTGAGGGGAGGAACCAAACTGGAAGGGGATGTGTCCAGGTATGACAAACACACACAACGGTGGTCCATATAGGACAAAGGCACAACTGAGGTCCACCACAAACTCTTTCCTGTGATTGTTGGAAAGAATTCAGAGCCAGGTGGAAGAAACAAACCCAGAGCAGGAAGCCATTTTTCCACATTGCATTATTCACCAAGAGGTTCCCGGCAAAAGTGAATGTCGTGACTGGCTGGTTGGTTTCGGGTTTGCCATTGATGTCACAAATCACGTGAATGAACTGAAATCTATACAAGGAAGGGAGCTTTTTTGCTCATGACATGTATTCCCTTGTCAAGGCCCTCATGACAAAGTTGCTCTTTTATCCCCTGTCAAATTGAAGGCAGGAAGTTCACACACTTCCTCACTTTGCAACAGATTACAATATCTGGTCAGAAGCTGGAGATATATGTCGCTACTGCGCTTGCTTCGCATGCTGAATTTCTTTGCTGCTTCGAGCATTTTAGGATGACAGTAGATAGAATGGCTCCCCTTTCACATTGCAACGCAGACAATGCTCCAAGTGACCTCCAACTTGAGCCTATTGACTTGCAGGCTCAACTTACTGCTTGCGGAGAGATTCAAATCAGCGCCACTGTCGAGGTGTTACACATCCCTCAGTGAACAGCACTTACTGAAGGTCAGGGCTCATGCCCAAAAGATGTTTGTACCATTTGGGTCACCATGATGTCTGCAAACAGACATTTTCTGTTATGAAATTCAATAGACCAAAGAACAGATCCATCATCAGATGACCACCTTGCATCCATTGACTCTGTCTACACTTCCCGCTGCCTCGGAAAAGCAGCCAGCATAATTAAGGACTCCACGCTCCCCGGACATTCTCTCTTCCACCTTCTTCCATCGGGAAAAAGATACAAAAGTCTGAGGTCACGTACCAACCGACTCAAGAACAGCTTCTTCCCTGCTGCCATCAGACTTTTGAATGGATCTACCTTGCATTAAGTTTTTCTTTCTCTGCACCCTTGCTATGGCTGTAACACTACATGCTCCACTCTCGCAATTCCTTCTCTATGAACGGTATGCTTTGTCTGTATAGTGAGCAAGAAACAATACTTTTCACTGCATACTAATACATGTGACAATAATAAATCAAATCAAAACAAATCAGTGCTCCGCATTGGAACAGAGATGAGACCTGACTTCACATCCCTTGTTGATGCCCATGAGTGACTTTCCTCTTCACATTAAGTCTTTTATTTTAGCTTTTACCTTAACAGATATTTGGACAATCTGGTAAACACAAACTCACTAATCATTCCTCTGTGATTATCATGTGAAAATGTCTTAACATATTAAACTTTGATGTCACTTACCGTTCACTCATCATGAATTCAAAATGGAGACGGTCAGGGAATGTTATTAAAACACAGATTTGCGGCCCATGACAACATACCAAAAATCTATTGCATCCCGTCCGTGAACATTATTGCCCACCCCCAGTCTAGAAGTACAGAGGCAGCAGACACATGGGAACACCACCACCTGGAAGTTCCCCTCCATAATAATTGCGAGGTTCTACAATTACTCAGCTGGTGAAATTCATTCAATTGTTTATTCAAAGCAAACAATGTACAAGGGATGACAACAAAGATCTCCTTACTCTTCGACTGCTGATGGTCAACTGCCGGATCTCAGCCACCATTCTCCAATGCAGCCTGCACTCGTGCTCCACCGCTGCAGAACGCGAGTTTGGTCATGCATTCAACTGCCACTCTGCACCCTCAGACCTGCGCTCAACCACCGTACATCGCTCTCTGACACACTGAGACATCTCCCTCCCCTTTTACTTCTTTACAACTGTATTCATGAACAGACAACTATTTGAAAAAATGGACAATAAAATGATATTTAGAAAATGGTTGGGTAACACAGTAGGGTCTATCAAGAGACTTCCGAATTCTCTGAGGACATCTCAGCTCTGCCTCAGTTGAGGGAGCAAAGTCTCGAGTAGCGGTCAGGTGGCTTGCGGTTTCAGGAGGTGTGCTAGTGCAGACATCTGCCCCGGTTCCCATGGCCTTCCTCTGAACTAAACTGTCCCATTGAACTTGGCACAATTGGAGAAATGTTGGTAGGTGCTTCTGGATTATCCTGCTTTGTTTGTATTGCGTTGGTTTCTCTCTTCCCCATGTGGTCGACATGTCTCCTTACTTTTCTTCCTTGGAGGTCAATCAGATAAGACACCGGGCCTGTATTTGTTATGATTTTCCTCGGGATGCAAGTTGATCAACTTTAAAGTTCCAACAAATACGAAGTAACTTACCTAGAATGACCTATCATCCTTAACGAAATCGTGATATCCCTTTTGTATACCTTGTTTCATTTCCACTTTCCCGCTAAATTGAGAAACACCAGATCAAGTCTTGTCCAGAGGTGCCTCCCCATTAGTCGCGCTGCATGGGATACTCCCATAGTTACATGTGGCGTTGTCCTGTACAAAGAACAAAGAAAATTACAGCACAGGAACAGGCCCTTCGGCCCTCCAAGTCTGCACCGACCATGCTGCCCGACTGAACTAAAACCCCCTACCTTTCCGGGAATCATATCCCTCTATTCCCATCCTATTCATCTATTTGTCAAGACGCCCCTTAAAAGTCACTAATGTATCTGCTTCAACTAAATGAGCGATGAGGAATCTAGCAAGCTTCAATTGTAATGGTGTACCCAACTGTTCTTCATCACTGATCAAGGCTGGGTGAAAGGGTGTTGTGCATACATTTCATTCCATTATTTTGCATAAAATGCTGAAACTGCTCATGTAAAGGCAGTGCCACTATCAGAGACTAAAACTTCCCCTTAATGAAGGATTGTTCTAGTTTCTCAATTGTTGCAAATGACGCTGCTTTCTCATTTCGTGAATATCAAGCCACTTGGAGGACATCAACAATAATTAGCAACATAGTGCCCATTAAAGGACCAGCAAAATCCACACATAACCATGCCCAAAGTCGACCAAGTCAATCCCACGGGTTCAAGAGAACCAAAGGAGGCAGCGTTTGTTGCACTTGGCATTGATTGCAGCGTCTTGCTAGATTGTCAATATCTTTATCAGTGCCTGGCCACCAAATATAACTTCCTGTGGGCATCTTCATCTCTCTGCCCTTGTTGAACATTGTGCAATTCCTGCAGTAACATTCCTCTTGCTGGGCCAGGACACACACACACACACACACACACACACACACACAGTAACATTCCATCCTCACAGGTCTTTGTAGAGTTGGAAAGGTTTGAATTGGTCCAACAAGTGGAAGCGCCATACATGGAAAACCATCTGCTTTACTCTGGACAAGACTGGGCTTCTTTGGGTCTGAGTTCTGCATTTGCTTTGATGATACTGACAGTGTACCCAAGAATTTGAGGGTTAACACTATTTCTTGTGGCACTGGGGGTGGTGATATTGGTCGAGGCAGTGGAAGGCGAGTCAGGGCATCTATGTCTGATAGTTTTGTACCTGGTTTGTGTTGGAGCATGTAAATGCTGCTTGAAGTAAAGCCCACTGTTGAACTCCGGGTGATGCAATAGGAGGCATAGACTTGCCTGCACGAAATAATCCTGATGTGGAGATGCCGGCGTTGGACTGGGGTAAGCACAGTAAGAAGTCGCAAAACACCAGGTTAAAGGTTTATTTTTTAATACTTTTCCAATTCAATCAAATCAAATCCAATTCAGAGTCTCAACAAGTTGAGACATTTCCGATCCAGGCTGACAAGACAGGGCAAGCGACCAAACCACCCTGTCCTGGGCCCGATCTACATGAGCCAAGCTGATTGGAGAAGGGGGAGGTTCCTCCTCCAAGACTTGGGCTCATTTGCATCTTAGCCAAATGGCCGAGATGCCGCTTTTAAAAATTGCTTCATATGAAACATATGAAGCTTCAATGTAACTTAATGACCTCAACCAAGTGCAGCATCCTCTCCATACTACACTTGATCTTAGCCAAAAGGCCGAGAAGCGATGCCGGATAAGAACAGATACTACACTTGATCTGGCAGCACTACCTTTCAGAGTCTCAGGTTCCTTCATCAGGTGAGTGAGGATTGTATTCACAAACAGGTCATAAAAAGACACAAACACAATTTACAAGATAATGGTTGGAATGCGAGTCTTTACAGGTAATCAAGTCTTAAAGGTACAGACAATGTGAGCGGAGAGAGGGTTAGGCACAGGTTAAAGAGATGTGTATTGTCTCCAGCCAGGACAGTCAGTGAGATTTTGCAAGCCCAGGCAAGTCGTGGGGGTTACAGATAGTGTGACATGAACCCAAGATCCCGGTTGAGGCCGTCCTCATGTGTGCGGAACTTGGCTATCAGTTTTTGCTCCGTGATTCTGCGTTGTCGTGTGTCGTGAAGGCTGCCTTGGAGAACGCTTACCCGAAGATCAGAGGTCGAATGCCTGTGACCGCTGAAGTGTTCCCCGACTATAAGGGAACACTCCTGCCTGGTGATTGTCAAGCGGTGTGCATTCATCCGTTGTCGTAGCGTCTGCATGGTCTCCTCAATGTACCATGCCTCGGGACATTCTTTCCTGCAGCGTATCAGGTAGACAACGTTGGCCGAGTCGCAAGAGTATGTACCGTGTACCTGGTGGATGGTGTTCTCACATGAGATGATGGCATCTGTGTCGATGATCTGGCACGTCTTGCAGAGGTTGCTGTGGCAGGGTTGTGTGGTGTCGTGGTCACTGTTCTCCTGAAGGCTGGATAGTTTGCTGCGGACAATGGTCTGTTTGAGATTGTGCGGTTGTTTGAAGGCAAGAAGTGGGGGTGTGGGGTTGGCCTTGGCGAGCTGTTCGTCTTCATCGATGACATGTTGAAGGCTCCGGAGAAGATGTCGTAGCTTCTCCGCTCCGGGGAAGTACTGGACGAAGAAGGGTACTCTGTCCGCCGTGTTCTGGGTTTGTCTTCTGAGGAGGTTGATGCGGTTTTTCGCTGTGGCATGTCGGAACTGTCGATCGATGAGTCGAGCGCCATATCCTGTTCTTATGAGGGTGTCTTTCAGCATCTGGAGTTGTCTGTTGCGATCCTCCTCATCTGAGCAGATCCTGTGTATATGGAGGGCTTGTCCGTAGGGGATGGCTTCTTTAACGTGTTTAGGGTGGAAGCTGGAGAAGTGGAGCATTTTGAGGTTATCCATGGGCTTGCGGTACAGTGAAGTGCTGAGGTGACCGTCCTTGATGGAGATGCGTGTGTCCAAGAATGCAACCGATTACGGAGAGTAGTCCATGGTGAGTCTGATGGTGGGATGGAACTTGTTGATGTCATCAAATAGTTGTTTCAATGATTGTTCACCATGAGTCCAAAGGAAGAAAATGTCATCGATGTATCTAGTGTATAGCATAGGTTGAAGGTCCTGTGTGATGAAGAGGTCTTGTTCGAACCTGTGCATAAAGATGTTGGCATATTGAGGTGTGAATTTGGTCCCCATGGCTGTTCCGTGTGTCTGGATGAAGAACTGGTTGTTGAAGGTGAAGATGTTGTGGTCCAGGATGAAGCGGATGAGTTGTAGAATTGCATCTGGAGATTGGCAGTTGTCGGCATTGAGTACTGAGGCAGTTGCAGCAATGCCATCGTTGTGGGGGATGTTGGTGTAGAGTGCCGAGACATTCATTGTGACGAGGAGTGCTCCTGGCTCAACTGCTCCATGTGTGCTGAGTTTCTGTACGATGTCCGTAGTGTCGCGACAGAAGCTGGGAGTTCTTTGTACAATGGGTTTCAGGATGCCCTCGACGTAGCCGGAGAGGTTCTCACACAGGGTCCCATTGCCTGATAGGATGGGACGGCTGGGTGTGTTGGCCTTGTGTATCTTCGGGAGGCAGTAGAGATCTCCAACGCAGGGAGTACGTCCTGGCTGGAGACAATACACATCTCTTTAACCTGTGCTTGGCCCTCTCTCCACTCACATTGTCTGTACCTTTAAGACTTGATTACCTGTAAAGACTCGCATTCCAACCATTATCTTGTAAATTGAGTTTGTGTCTGTATGACCTGTTTGTGAACACAAGTCCACACTCACCTGATGAAGGAGCCTGAGACTCCAAAAGCTAGTGCTGCCAAATAAACCTGTTGGACTTTAACCTGGTGTCGTGAGACTTCTTACTGAAATAATCCGAACAGTGGCTTGTGATCATTGACGATCACAAAGTGATGCCCCTAAACACACAGGTGGACATTTTAAACTCTGTAAATGATGGCTAGCACAGTGAGAAGTCACACAACACCAGGTTAAAGTCTAACAGGTTTATTTGGTAGCAAACGCCACTGGCTTTCGGAGCGCTGTCCCTTCATCAGGTGAGTGGGAGTTCTGTTCACAAACAGGGCATATAAAGACACAAACTCAATTTGCAAAATAATGGTTGGAATGCGAGTCTTTACAGGTAATCAAGTCTTAGAGGTACAGACAATGTGAGTGGAGAGAGGGTTAAGCACAGGTTAAAGAGATGTGTATTGTCTCCAGCCAGGACAGTTAGTGAGAGTTTGCAAGCCCAGGCAAGTCGTGGGGGTTACAGATAGTGTGACACGAACCCAAGATCCCGGTTGAGGCCGTCCTCATGTGTGCGGAACTTAGCTATCAGTCTCTGCTCAGCGACTCTGTGTTGTCGTGTGTCGTGAAGACCGCCTTGGAGAATGCTTACCCGAAGATCAGAGGCCAAATGCCCGTGACCGCTGAAGTGTTCTCCAACAGGAAGAGAACATTCTTGCCTGGTGATTGTCGAGTGGTGTTCATTCATCCATTGTCATAGCGTCTGCATGGTCTCCCCAATGTACCATGCCTCGGGACATCCTTTCCGGCAGCATACCAGGTAGACAACGTTGGCCGAGTTGCAAGTGTATGTACCGTGTACCTGGTGGATGATGTTCTCATGTGAAAAGATGGCATCCATGTCGATGATCCGGTATGTCTTGCAGAGGTTGCTGTGGCAGGGTTGTGTGGTGTCGTGGTCATTGTTCTCCTGAGGGCTGGGTAGTTTGCTGCGGACAATGTGGATTGTCCCGATGTGGATTGTCAAAAAGGATGTCCCCTTAGTGTCCTGGGATGTGTAGATTAGAGGGATTAACGGGTAAAATATGTAGGGACATGGGGGTAGGGCCTGGGTGGGATTGTGGTTGGTGCAGACTCGATGGGCTGAATGGCCTCTTTCTGTACTGTAGGGTTTCTATGATTTCTATGATAAAGTCCAGGTTATTCGGCAGCATGAGCTTTCGGAGCACTGCTCCTTCTAAATATCTAAAACTTATTTCCACTCACCTGATGAAGGAGCAGTGCTCCGAAAGCTCGTGCTACCAAATAAACCTGTTGGACTTTAACCTGGTGTTGTGAGACTTCTTATAGTACCAGTAATGTTGATAGATTTGGTATAGACAGGCCCAAATTAATCATGCCCAAAAGACTTTGGTTCTGATACATAGGGCGGCATGGTGGCACAGTGGTTAGCCCTGCTGCCTCACAGTGCCAGGGTTTGATTCCCAGCTTGGGTCACTGTCTGTGCAGAGTTTACACATTCTCCCCGTGTCTGCGTGGGTTTCCTCCGGGTGCTCCGGTTTCCTCTCACAATCCAAAGATGTGTGGGTTAGGTTGATTGGCTAAATTAACCTGAGTGTCAGGAGATTGGCAGATAAAATATCTCGGGTTATGGGAATATGGCTTGGGTAGGATTGTGGTCAGTGCAGACTCGATGGGCCGAATGGCCTCCTTCTGCACTGTAGGGATTCTATGATTTCTATATGCTGGTGCTTCCATTATAGTTTTTACTTTTTCTTCATGAGGGTGTCGCACCAAGGCATCGATTTTAAACCCAAGATAAGTGACCTTGTGGGCCTGAAAGGTACACTTCTCTTTTTAGACTCACCTCCACCTCTTTAAATCTCTTAAAAGCCTCTTTGAGATTTACCAAATGTTTTATAGAACATAGAACATAGAACAGTACAGCACAGAACAGGCCCTTCGGCCCACGATGTTGTGCCGACCTTCATCTGAAACCAAGATCAAGCTATCCCACTCCCTACCATCCTGGTGTGCTCCATGTGCCTATCCAATAACCGCTTAAATATTCCTAAAGTGTCTGACTCCACTATCACTGCAGGCAGTCCATTCCACACCCCAACCACTCTCTGCGTGAAGAACCTACCTCTGATATCCTTCCTATATCTCCCACCATGAACCCTATAGTTATGCCCCCTTGTAATAGCTCCATCCACCCGAGGAAATAGTCTTTGAACGTTCACTCGATCTATCCCCTTCATCATTTTATAGAACATAGAACATAGAACATTACAGCGCAGAACAGGCCCTTCGGCCCACGATGTTGCACCGACCAGTTAAAAAAAAAAACTGTGACCCTCCAACCTAAACCAATTTCTTTTCGTCCATGAACCTATCTACGGATCTCTTAAACGCCCCCAAACTAGGCGCATTTACTACTGATGCTGGCAGGGCATTCCAATCCCTCACCACCCTCTGGGTAAAGAACCTACCCCTGACATCGGTTCTATAACTACCCCCCCTCAATTTAAAGCCATGCCCCCTCGTGCTGGATTTCTCCATCAGAGGAAAAAGGCTATCACTATCCACCCTATCTAAACCTCTAATCATCTTATATGTTTCAATAAGATCCCCTCTTAGCCGCCGCCTTTCCAGCGAAAACAATCCCAAATCCCTCAGCCTCTCCTCATAGGATCTCCCCTCCATACCAGGCAACATCCTGGTAAACCTCCTCTGCACCCTCTTATAAACCAGGCAACATCCTGGTAAACCTCCTCTGCACCCTCTTATAAACCTCTATTAAGTCTCCCCTCAATCTCCTCCGCTCCAGAGAGAACAGCCCCAGCTCCCTCAACCTTTCCTCATAAGACCGACACTCCAAACCAGGCAGCATCCTGGTAAATCTCCTCTGCACTCTCTCCAGCGCTTCCACATCCTTCTTATAGTGAGGTGACCAGAACTGCACACAATATTACAAATGCGGTCTCACCAAGGTCCTGTACAGTTGCAGCATAACCCCACGGCTCTTAAACTCCAACCCCCTGTGAATAAATGCTAACACACTATATGCCTTCTTCACAGCTCTATCCACTTGAGTGGCAACCTTTAGAGATCTGTGGATATGGACCCCAAGATCTCTCTGTTCCTCCACAGTCTTCAGAACCCTACCTTTGACCCTGTAATCCACATTTAAATTTGTCCTACCAAAATGAATCACCTCACATTTATCAGGGTTAAACTCCATTTGCCATTTTTCAGCCCAGCTTTGCATCCTATCTATGTCTCTTTGCAGCCTACAACAGCCCTCCACCTCATCCACTACTCCACCAATCTTGGTGTCATCAGCAAATTTACTGATCCACCCTTCAGCCCCCTCCTCTAAGTCATTAATAAAAATCTAAGTCATTAATAACAAGTGTTTCCTGGGGAAACACTTGTTATTAAAATATCTTTCAGCTATGCCACTACTTTGGGTACATCTTGCAAATAAACGTTCCATGGTGCACTGAAAAATAGAGCATGCTGAAGACGCACCAAAAGGTAAGTTGGGGAAAATGGAAACCCTCATGGGTATTGTTCCAAATTTTTTTGAATCCTCATCCAATTCTATGGATTTATGGAGTTGGGGTGGAAACTAAAGGCCAAGACTGACAGAGTGGTTATCTCTGGACTCTTGCCTGTACCACGGGATAGTTTAGAGAGGAATAGGGAGAGGGAAGGTTTGAATTCATGGCTGAGGGGATGGTGCAGGAGGGAGGGGTTCAGGTACTTAAGCAATTGGGGCTCGTACTGGGGAAGGTGTGACCTCTATGAGAAGGATGGTCTACACCTTAATCAGAAGGGGACCAATATCCTGGGGGGTAAATTTGCTAAGGCCATGCAAGGAGGTTTAAACTGATTCGGGGGGGGGGAGGGATCCTGAGTAGTGGGGCTGAAAGTGAGGGATGCATGGATGGGGACTGCAATGCACGGCATTGCAGAGGTGGGGTGGAGCAGGGTTTGAAATGTGTATACTTCAATGCCAGGAGTATTCGCAATAAAGTGGGTGAACTTGCAGCGTGGATCAGTACCTGGGACTTCGATGTTGTAGCTATTTCAGAGACATGGATAGAGCAGGGGCAGGAATGGATGCTGCAGGTCCCGGGGTTCAAATGTTTTAGTCGAAGTAGGGAAGGAGGTAGAAGAGGGGGAGGGGTAGCATTATTGGTCAGAGATTGTATCACAGTGTCAGAGAGGAGGTTTGATGAGGACTTATCTGTTGAGGTAGTATGGGCGGAGATTAGAAATAGGAGAGGAGAGGTCACCCTGTTGGGAGTCTTTTATAGACCTCCTAAAAGTTCTAGAGAGGTTGAGGAAAGGATTGCGGAGTCAATCCTGCTTAGGAGTGAAAGTAATAGGGCAATTGTTATGGGGGATTTTAACTTGACTAATATTGACTGGAATTGTTATAGCTCTAGCTCGTTAGAGGGGTCAGTTTTTGTTCAAAGCGTGCAGGAAGGTTTTTTGACTCAGTATGTAGACAGGCCAACTAGAGGTGAGGCTATATTGGATCTGGTGCTGGGAAATGAGCCAGACCAGGTGCTAGACTTGGAAGTTGGTGTGCATTTTGGTGATAGTGACCACAATTCGGTTACGTTCACCTTAGTGATGGAAAGGGATAGGCATGAACCTCGGGCCAGTGGTTTTAGCTGGGGGAAGGGTAATTATGAGGCTATTAGGAGAGAATTAGGAAACATAGGTTGGACTAGGAGATTACAGGGACTGGGAACGTCCGACATGTGGAGTTTTTTCAAGGAGCAGCTACTGCGAGTCTGTGATAGGTATGTCCCTGTCAGGCAAGGAGGAATTGGTAGGGCTAGGGAACCGTGGTGCACCAAAAAAGTTTCTTTGTTGGTTAAAAAGAAAAAGGAGGCTTATGTTCGGATGAGACGTGAGCACTCGGGTAGTGCACTAGAAAGCTTTAGATTGGCTAAGAGGGAGTTGAAGAGCGAGCTTAGAAGGGCTAAAAGGGGACATGAGAAGACTTTGGCGGATAGGGTTAAAGAGAATCCTAAGGCGTTCTATAGGTATGTCAAGAACAGAAGGTTGGTTAGGGCAAGTTTAGGGCCAGTTATAGATGGCAGAGGGAAGTTATGTGTGGAACCGGAGGAGATTGGTGAAGCATTGAACCAATATTTCTCTTCGGTGTTCACGCAAGGGGACATGAATATAGCTGAGGAGGACACTGGGTTGCAAGGGAGTAGAATAGACAGTATTACAGTTGATAAGGAGGATGTGCAGGATATTCTGGAGGGTCTGAAAATAGATAAATCCCCTGGTCCGGATGGGATTTATCCAAGGATTCTCTGGGAGGCAAGAGAAGTGATTGCAGAGCCTCTGGCTCTGATCTTCAGGTCGTCGTTGGCCTCTGGTATAGTACCAGAAGATTGGAGGTTAGCGAATGTTGTCCCATTGTTTAAGAAGGGGAACAGAGACTTCCCCGGGAATTATAGACCGGTGAGTCTCACTTCTGTTGTCGGCAAGATGTTGGAAAAAATTATAAGGGATAGGATTTATAGTTATTTGGAGAGTAATGAATTGATAGGTGATAGTCAGCATGGTTTTGTGGCAGGTAGGTCGTGCCTTACTAACCTTATTGAGTTTTTTGAGAAAGTGACCAAGGAGGTGGATGGGGGCAAGGCAGTGGACGTGGTATATATGGATTTTAGTAAGGCGTTTGATAAGGTTCACCATGGTAGGCTTCTGCAGAAAATGCAGATGTATGGGATTGGGGGTGATCTAGGAAATTGGATCAGGAATTGGCTAGCGGATAGGAAACAGAGGGTGGTGGTTGATAGTAAATATTCATCATGGAGTGCGGTTACAAGTGGTGTACCTCAGGGATCTGTTTTGGGGCCACTGCTGTTTGTAATATTTATTAATGATCTGGATGAGGGTATAGTTGGGTGGATTAGCAAATTTGCTGATGACACCAAAGTCGGTGGTGTGGTAGACAGTGAGGAAGGGTGTCGTAGTTTGCAGGAAGACTTAGACAGGTTGCAAAGTTGGGCCGAGAGGTGGCGGATGGAGTTTAATGCGGAGAAGTGTGAGGTAATTCACTTTGGTAGGAATAACAGATGTGTTGAGTATAGGGCTAACGGGAGGACTTTGAATAGTGTGGAGGAGCAGAGGGATCTAGGTGTATGTGTGCATAGATCCCTGAAAGTTGGGAATCAAGTAGATAAGGTTGTTAAGAAGGCATATGGTGTCTTGGCGTTTATTGGTAGGGGGATTGAATTTAGGAGTCGTAGCGTTATGTTGCAACTGTACACAACTCTGGTGCGGCCGCACTTGGAGTACTGTGTGCAGTTCTGGTCCCCACATTACAGGAAGGATGTGGAGGCTTTGGAGAGGGTGCAGAGGAGGTTTACCAGGATGTTGCCTGGTATGGAGGGGAGATCCTATGAGGAGAGGCTGAGGGATTTGGGATTGTTTTCGCTGGAAAGGCGGCGGCTAAGAGGGGATCTTATTGAAACATATAAGATGATTAGAGGTTTAGATAGGGTGGATAGTGATAGCCTTTTTCCTCTGATGGAGAAATCCAGCACGAGGGGGCATGGCTTTAAATTGAGGGGGGGTAGTTATAGAACCGATGTCAGGGGTAGGTTCTTTACCCAGAGGGTGGTGAGGGATTGGAATGCCCTGCCAGCATCAGTAGTAAATGCGCCTAGTTTGGGGGCGTTTAAGAGATCCGTAGATAGGTTCATGGACGAAAAGAAATTGGTTTAGGTTGGAGGGTCACAGTTTTTTTTTTAACTGGTCGGTGCAACATCGTGGGCCGAAGGGCCTGTTCTGCGCTGTAATGTTCTATGTTCTACTTGTTGATGGGCATGGCTGATGTCTAGTTTTGTGTATGTTCGGCCTCTTACCATCTTTGCATAAAGATCCTGAATTTTTGGAACTGAATATTTGTCCAGGCTTGGCTGCTTGTTAATTTGTATCCCACACAGTCCTATCAGATTTCAGTACAGGTACGATGGGGGAAGCCCATTCAGAAAACTGTATTGGCCAAATGACTTCTAATTGTTCCAAACGTTTGCAAGTTCTGTCTCAACTTTTCGATGCAAGGCATTAGCCACAGGGTGAGCTCTTAAAAAGAAAACATGGGGTAGAATTCAAATTAATTTTAACCTTGCTTCCCCGAATTCTGCCCAATTCATTTTGAAAAACCTCAAGGCATTTTTAAAAACTTCTTGCCGTCCGATATACTGAAGATATCTAGCCAATTTAGCTTTATTGACGTAACTAATCTTTTCCCATGAGACTAGGGCCCTGGCCTTTTGCTCGGTAGTTGAGTAGACTGGTACTTAAAAGTCAGCTGTAGTCCCCAAAAGATTTTATATTTTAGTTCCCAAAATAATTAGCATATTAGCCAGAGTCCAACAATGGGCTTTACCTCTAGCAACATACAATTACACACTCCAACACAAATCAGATACAAAGCTGTCGAATGCAGATGCCCCAAGTCGCCTTCCACTGTCTCAAACAATATCACCACCCTCAAAAACACACACACAGTAACACTCCATCCTCACTTCCTCTTTGCAGAGTTGGAAAGGTTTGAATTGGATCTGATTTACTCCTTTTGACATTATTCAATTGATACATCTGAGATTTCCCTTTTGAAAATGGTGGCACAGTGGCTAGCACTGCTGCATCACAGCACCAGAGACCCAGGTTTGAGTCTGGCCTTGGGTGACTGCGTAGAGTTTGTACATTCTCCCCACGTCTGTGAGAGTTTCCTCCCACAGTCCAACGATGTACAGGTTAGGTTAATTGGCCATGATCAATGCGTAGGGTTACAAGGACATGGTAGGGGAAGTGGGCCTCTTTCAGAGGGTCAGTGCAGATCCAATGGCCTGAAAGGATCATTTTTAAAATAGTCAAACTTTTCCCCTCAATTCCAGGAGCTGGCAACTGTAGTCCCAATTTACCTTGTCACTGCTGTAATAATTACTCAGCCGATGATGGTAATTGTTTATTTGAAGCAAACCACATGCAAGGAAGAACAACAAAGACCTCCTTACTCTTCGACTTCAAACATTCAACTGCAAGAGCTCCACCACCGCGACATGGGCTTGTACTCATACTCCACCCGATATGAAAATATACTACTGTTCCCTAACAGCACTGTGGGTTTACCTACACCATGTGGACTGCAGCAGTTCAAGGTAACTCATTACCAACTTCTTAAGGGCAATAAATTCTGGCTTAGCCAGCACCACATCCTGTGTGAATTTAAATTTAAAAAGACCAAACCATGACAAACGGTATTCACATTTCATTGTAGAACCTATGAAACCCTCAAGTGCAAATTAGAAGTTTTTGCTGCTGCAAATAACTTTTGCTTTATTTTATGGTAACTGTGAATCAATTAGCTTGCTGCATAAATTGAATTCCAATACTAAGCCAAATTTCAGTTCTGCATCAGAATGCAGCAACCCGAAGATTCATAGCCAATCATTTAACCTCCTCAAATGGCCAAGTTATCAAATTTCATGGGCTGTCATGGGCTTACACCAAACTACCCATGAGGTGACAGTGAGCTATCTTCTTGAACCACTATAATCCATCCGGTTCAGGCAAACCTAGTACTGTTGGGTTGCCCTTGTTCTTTTTTCAGATTGCAAGTTGCTTTGTCCAGGATGGTGTTGAGCTTTTTGAGTGTCATAGAAGCTATCCAGGCAAGTGGGGAGTATTCCATCACACTCCTTCAGGATAACAAATTGTCCGTGAACTGATGAAGCATCTGAACATAGATGGGTCTATGAACACCGGCTGAGATGATTGTCCTTTAACACCCATCTTCCCCAGTACTGTGAATTCAAATAGTGTAACGTTTCCTCTTCCCCGCCCCCCAAAGTGATTTTAGTTTAGACAAGGCTCCTTGTTGCCAAACTAGCTCAAATGCCAGCTTGATGACAAGGGCAGTCACTCTCACCTTTGGATCAAGGCTATAAGGTCACCATTTAGGTCAGAGGTGAGGAGACATTTCTTCACCCAAGGAGTGGTGAGCCTGTGGAATTCATTACCACAGGAAGTAGTTGATGCCAAAACATCGAATGTATTCAAGAGATCTAGCACTTGGGACGAATGGGATAAAGGTTATGGGGAGAAAGCAGGATTAGGCTATTGAGTTGGATGATCAGCCATGATAGTGATGAACGATAGAGCAGGCTCGAAGGGTCTCTTCTACTCCTATCTTACATTTCTATGAAAGGTATACTTATGAACCCTGACCATACATACCTGTCAGCATAGTCACCATTCAAAGGAATCAATGCAACTTCCCCCTTGTTTTCTTGTGCAAATACTATTATAAGTTTGATGAACAATGTAATAGCTTGTGTCATCTCCCTCTACTCCAAATCCCAGGTACACTATTGAAATGGGAGAAAATGTGGTTCCTCCTGATAGGCACGTGCATCAGCTACATCTTCACTTCACCAGTAAAGAACTACCAAACGTTACCGCAATTACTGAGCTTCCATTCAACCTGTACGAGTTTACTCTTAATAATCATTAAACAAAAAATGATAGGCGACAGCCAGTTAAATAGAACGTCACATTAAGTTTATATGGTCAGTCCACCGATCGAGAAAAAGCCTTGCACGTAGAGTGCTTTTTATGACTGCCTGACATCTCAGTGCTTGATAGCCAATGAAATACTTGGTGTAGTCACTGTCCTGTCAATTATGCACTCAGCAAACTATTTGATAAAGCACATAGAATTGCAGGTAATGTCTTGACGTGGATAGAAACCTGGTTAGCAGATAGGAAGCAAAGATGGCATAAATGAGTCTTTTTCGGATTGGCAATCAGTTACTAGTGGGGTTCCACAAGCAACTGTGCTAGGACCCCAACTGTTCACATCACCTATCAATGATTTGGAAGCGGGAACTGATATCATCTGCAAATTTGGAGGTAATACAAAGTTGAGTGGGAGGACGAGCTGAGTGTGTGGGCATCTGCAGTAAGGAGTCTCACAACACCAGGTTAAAGTCCAACAGGTTTATTTGGTAGCAAAAGCCACTAGCTTTCGGAGCGCTGCTCCTTCGTCAGGTGAGTGGGATTTCAGTTCATAAACAGGGCATATAAAGACACAAACTCAATTTACAAAATAATGGTTGGACTTGGTAGAAACTTGATGTCTGCGTCGATATGCGTGATCTTCTTGGAGATCCTCTCCACTTGACACCGCATTATCAACACAGACATCAAGTTTCTACAAAGTCCAACCATTATTTTGTAAATTGAGTTTGTGTCTCTATATGCTGTTTGTGAACTGAAATCCCACTCACCCGACGAAGGAGCAGCAAGCGCTTCAAAAGCGAGTGGCTTTTGCTACCAAATAAACCTGTTGGACTTTAACCTGGTGTTGTGAAACTTCTGTTTACCCCAGTCCAACGCTGGCACCTCCACATCATGGCTACCATTGATATCTGCAGTATAACATGGATAAATGAGAGATTATCCACTTTGGTAGCAATAGGACAGATTACTTGAATGGGTTATGGGGATCAGACGGGTAAGTGGAACTGATCCACTTCAGATCAGCCATGATCTTATTGAATGGCGGGGCAGGCTCGAGGGGCTAGATGGCCTACTCCTGCTCCTATTTCTTATGTTCTTAATATGAGGTGGATACTCAGCAAGACCTTGGTGTCCTTGCGCATCAATCGTTGAAAGTAAGTGTGCAGGTACAACAGGCAGTAAAGGTGGCAAATGATATGTTGGCCTTCATAGCAAGAGGATTTGAGTATGGGATGATTTGCTACAATTGTATAGGGTGTTGGTGAGGCCACACCTGGAGTATTGTGTGCAGTTTTGGTGTCCTTATTTGAGGAAGGGCATCCTCACTATAGAGTTAGTACAGCTAAGGTTTATCAGGCTGATCCCTGGGATAGCAGGTCCGTAATATGAGGAGAGACTAAGTCGGTTAGGATTATATTCACTGGAGTATAGAATAGCGAGAAGGGATCTCAGAAACTTATAAAATTCTAACAGGGTTAGACTGGGAACATTCTTTCTGAATCTATCCTATGGTGGGGGAGTCCAGAACTAGGGGCCATAGTTTGAGGATTGGGGTAAACCTTTTAGAACGGAGATGAGGAATTTCTTTACCCAGAGGGTGGTGAAGGTGTAGAATTCACAACCAGAGAATGTAGCGGAGGCCAAAACGTCCGATTTCAAAAAGTTGGATTACCTCTAGAGGCTGAAGGGATCAAGGGGTATGGAAGGGGAGGGGGGAGATCAGGATATTGAATTCAATGATCAGCCATGAGCAGAGCAGGCTCGAAGGGCCTACTCCTGCTTCTAGTTTCTATGACCAGATGTCAATTGGTGGAGAAACACTGGCAATAACTCTCCAGCTCCTCTTCAAAATAGTGCTCTGGGATCTTTGACATCCACCCAAGCTGACAAGGGAGTCCCCAAGTTTACCAACTTTGATCAAACGTTGGCACCCCCGACAGTATAGCGTTCCCTCATTACTGCACTGGAATGTCAGTCTTGAGCTTTATGCTCAAGCCCTGGAGTGACTTGAACCTGGAACTGTGAGATGCCGAGGCTAGTGCTACCCACCGAGTCACAACTGAGCATGCAAATCACGCAGGTCAACCTTGATGTAACATTCAACAGTACAACACAACTTTTAAAGTGCAGCACTGGTATTTGCGAGTTTGGGGACTGGCAACACGTGATACAAATGCAACTGAAATAAGCAGCAATTGTTTTTCTTTTGTTTTATTCAAACAAAATACAGAAAATTAAAAGTTTCTTTAGATGCTGACATACCTGTGGGGACAGAAAAAGCACAAATTAGATACAATTGAGTTTAAGCTTGGAAACTACACATTTGCTACTTAACCCTTCTCAGACAAATGCCTCTAAGTCATCAGTAGAAGAGACACTGCAGCCAGGAGTCCAGATTCAGAAGCACAGAACATGCCAACTGCATCTAGAAACCCAAGGCAAGCCAGGTCCCATCGGACTCGTCATCAAGCATCATCACTGAAGGAATCAATTTAAAACCATGTAACATGTTGATTAACAATTGTTACCTCACAATAATCTCGGGCTATAGCTGAAGATCAACCTCCAGATGCGTGAAAAATCACCAAGAACCAAAACTACCATTTTAAACAAAAACCATGCTTGCAATATATCCACACTGCAAAATCGTATTTATTCCTCATCTCCCATTCCCCGAGAAGGTAGTGTTAAGCTACTTTATAATGCAGTGGCTTGGGTCCACTCAGAGGGAATTACATAGCAGGAGGCTGGAGTCTTAAGTGGGCTGCCCCATCACCGAAGGACATCGGTGAACTATATCACTGTTCAGGCCATTTTACACCACATGCCAAGCCCACAAATGACCGGAACCAGTGAAGCCAACTCTCAACCAGAGCTGATAGCCCCAGTACTGTAACTACTCTGTTGATTGGCATATAACTGGGAAGCACATCCTTACATTGAAACTATTAAAGGTCAAAATTAAAGCAAAGCCAAGTTAAATCAAGATGTCAGGAAGATTTGATATAGTGGAAGCAATAGACTGGATTTTTCTGTAGCTTCATAGCTTGCTAAAGGTGTTAACAGGTGCGGTTAGAGTAGAGGAAAAGAATACTATACCAACTATGCAGTTGGAACTGGTCCAGGCTGCTGGATCACAGGCTGCTCTGGTTTGCCTCCCTTCTGTTCTGAAATGGGTGTAGTTGGCAAGATCTCATCCTTGGGCTCAACAATGCTGACATGATCAGGCAAAGGTTTCTTGGGTCCAATTTTACCACTTGGGTCCCATGGAAGCATGATCTTAACTTTAATTCCCAACACACCTGCAAAAGAATAAATTAGATTCAGAACAATAAACATGAAATCACCAACTACGCTGTTAAAATGTCTGACTATATTTTATACAAGACTAATAAACGTGCTCTCCTTTTTCAAATAATGCAGCAAATAAAAAATAAATTCAACTTTAACAATTGGATAGTTGATTGCAGTTATTCTCAATTAGGAAGGAGATCCAGATAATTCAGTCGAAACAAGTTCAAATGACAGTAACCACTGGCTTTACAGAAAATCACCTTTGATATGCCACCCCCTTAGCATAGGCAGAAAGAGATTTGGTTTGCTAAAATACAAAGCTAGAAGGGCCGGATACTTATTCAGTGCAAATTTGAAACAGCTGAATGTTCAGCAAAGCAGGAACAAGCTGTGTTCTTGGGACACCAGCAGAGAAACAAGTCTGACATTCCTGCCCCCTATACGGGGGTGATGTATAGTGGAAGTGGGATATAGATTTAAGCTTTACACGTTTCTGCTGTCAAAAGGCCTAATTATATGCATCAATCAGTCAATGAATGAAACACACAGGAAAGGTACCAGAGATGCTAGCTCCAACACACCTTCAGGAAAGCATTCTGTCCAGCTGTGCAAGCCCCTCACTCACCTTGCCTTAGCAGTACGTGACGCACAGCTGTATCAACATAGTAGTTCACTGGATCACCGCTGTGGATCATCAGACCGTCAACAAATTTCATGGATTTGGCTCTCTGGCCTCGGAGTTTTCCGGAAACTACCACCTCGCAGCCCTTGGCTCCACTTTCCATAATGAAGCGGAGAACACCATAGCAGGCTCTGGGTTGGGAAAAGAAAGTCAAATTTAATTTCTTCAATTTATCAGCACCCCAAATGTTATCAAAAAACCCTTTGCACCAACTATAATAGAACACAAGGGGAAGGAGGATTGGCTTAAATACAGAGTATTTATCTGGAATAAATAGAGAATAACTTGTGTTTATTTTAAATGTGTCTGCTCTCCTTTCTTCACTGCCAATGGCAATTCATAAATTAGTTCCTTTTGTGCCGTCAGCACTTGGTTACACCATCAAAATGGCCATTCTTCACAGTGAACACAGAAATCCACCCACGAGGAAATCACAGCCAGGCTCCACACTGGCCGCTCACAGTGCTAATTTGCATACACTTCGATCCAGCTAATAAGCCAGGGATATGGGTTCATCCAGCCCCAAAGGGTCCATTCAGCATCATCCCCAGCCCAAAAACATCAAGGTCAATTGTACCAACCCAATCACTACCTTGCAGAAATGATCTGAATCAAGATAGCATTCATAAAGTGTGGGGTCTGGCATCACAAGCTACAAATGGACTCACAACCATCAAGTAAAACCAGCTCAATCAATTAAAAGGAGTGAATTCAATAAGCCATAGTCCTTTTGTTGGCTTTAGCTGGTTAAGAAATACTACTGATGCCGGAGGTTTTAAATTCAGTAACACATCAATTGGTCCACAAAACAGTGTAAACTGGTTAGTAATACAAAGAAGCTTTCACTCAGAATATTAGGCTACAATTTAATGTAAATCAGTGTAAAAATGCAGGGCGAATTCAGAAGCTGGTTCTGACCCTCTATCAGAGAGAATCTTCCAGAAGCTGGACTACATTTTGGTATGAATCAGAAATGATTTGCATTTAAATTAAACCTGTACCATAAATACACACATTCTCAGACAAATGCTTCAGTAAAATGGCGCTATAACTATATGGCTTTAGAATTAGTTCCATTTGTAGATATGCTTTCAGCTTTACAAGCCCCCAAATTCTCATTCCACTCAGTTTTACATAGAGGCATTTGAAATAATGTACGAGTAAGCAAATCCTTTGCCATCTTACCTACGTACAGCCAGACCTCCGAGCAACTTGTAACGCAGGGACTCTGCCTGGGCAATAGCACAAAGCCCTCGAGTGGCAACCTTTTCGGCATAGAGCTGTGGAACAAGAAAAATCCAGGACAAAGTGAAAACCCAGAACATCATGAAATAACGTGAATTCCCCATAAATGTCATAACTTTTGTTTAGATCAGCCCAGTTCCTTTATTCTACAATTCAACTTTGCTTAAAGCCATAAAGCAAGTAGTTGCTGGTTCAGAGAACTTTGCAAATTGAAACCTGGTCAGTTTCTTGCTCCAGTTTAAACCACAGCACTTTAAAAGAATATTTTGTACCTGTAATAAATCGGACAACCAAAATACCCAATAAGGGAAGACACTCGGGAAAACTTAAATTTGATTTAGGGAATTACTATTCAAATGGTGGCACTAAATATGTGGCCCTTTCTCAAGAGTTTCTGCTTGTTATGCCCATCCAAGCCTTCTCAGACAAATGCCTCTAAGTCATCAAAAGAGTAGATGTACTGTTCAGGACCCCGAAAGCAGCAGCACAGAACATGCCAACTGCATCAGGAATCCACATACAGATCACATCCCATCAGACTCGTCATCAAGCATCATCACTGAAGGTAACAGCAAGGGAGAGCCATTGCTCCAGCCTGAGAACAACCTTCACATTGCCAGAAAAAGGGACCAATGAATATCAAGTGAAAGGTCACCCTCTTGTTAACTTACCTCAACACTTCCCTCTGGGAAACCAAACCGCTTCTGAACAACAGCAGTCAGCTCACGGATTCGACGTCCTTTCTCACCCAGCACATTCTGAGTCCTGTTAAAGAATTTTACAAGTTACTTATACTTTAAGCAAATTGTCCATACAACACAAAAAGGTGAGTTTTCTAAAACTCAATGTCTAAAAGCAAATTATTTCACCAAGGACTAGAGATTTCTACTATTCACAGATTTTTAAAAAGTCAATCGGTTGTAGTATGAAGCAGAACTTGCAACTGCCTTTACACATTAGAACTGGATATTACAGCTGGCCTCAAATCTATTCACAATAATCTTTCTCGCAGTTTACTTAAATTAAGGACCACAGGAGAATGTACTGCAGTATTAATACATGGAATTGCAGATGAGGGTTATAGACTAGGCCACAAATTCCACCCATTGCCATTGTTCAACTGCAGACTTGGGAGATTTTTTTGGGGGCGGGGGGCACGCACTGTACAACACAGGATATGGTGACAGTGTAACTCAAAGCTACTGAAAGAACTACTGCAACAAGTTACTGTGAAAATCCCCTAGTCACCACACTCTGGCACCTGCTTGGGTGCACTGAGGGAGAATTTAGAATGGTCAATGCACCCAACCAGCATGACTTTCGGATGGTGGGAGGAAACTGGAGCCCCCGGAGGAAACCCACGCAGATACGGGAAGAACATGCAAGCTCCGCACAGGCAGTGACCCCCAAGCCAGTAAATGTGGGATCGCAGGCCAGGAGCCTGCCAAGCTGCTTTCTTGCTTCAGCGGGGATGTGCAGAATTTCTATGGTCAGATGCTGATCGAGTAGATTGGGATCTCAAAATGTGCAGAATTAGATAAGACTTGATGCCGTTTTAAAACAGATTTTGAGCTACATCAAAAACCAACAGTGCACGCAGACCTATTTCAAGTCTGGATGACCCTTCGGCAGAGCTCTGATGGCAAGGGGCAGAATAGTGGCATAGTCGTTAGCATAGCTGCCTCAGTGGGGTTGATTCCTGCCTTGGGTGACTGTGGAGTTTGCACGTTCTCCCCATGTCTGCGTGGGTTTCCACCCACATTCCAAAGATGTGCAGGTCGGGCGGGTTGGCCCTTAGTGCCCAAAGATGTAATGTGGGGTTGGGTCAGGGGGGGGTGAGAGAGAGAACTGGTGCAGACTCGATAGGCCAAATGGCCTCTTCTGCACTGTAGGAATTCTATGATTCAAATGACAGCCAATTTACACACAGCAAGCTCCCACAAAGAGCGGCGAGATAACAACAAAAAAACCTGTTTTAAGAGTGACAAATAAGATGCACAAAATTATGCAGGGCCATGAGAAGGTAGACAGGAGAGACCCATTTCCCCTAGCTAAGTGTCAATTACCAGAAGGCTAGGTTGAAAGTGATCGGTTGAAGGATTAGAGAGGTCATGAGGGAAAGCTTTTGCACCCAGAGGGTGGCAAGCACCTGGCATTCACCACTCAAGATGGGGAGGCTGAAACACTCAGCCCATTTAAAAAGGTTCTTGGACCTGCACCTAAAGTACAGTAACCTGTAAAGCTATGGACCCGGTGCTGGAAAGCACGAGCGGCCAATTTCTTTTTCCTACTCAACACAGACACGGTGAGACGAACGGCCTACTTCCGCATCGTAACATTTCTATGGTCAGATGCTGATCGAGGAATGAAGCTCATGTCCCACGATGGCCATCTTTTACATCCAGGCTTAGAGGTCCATATCTCAACAGAGTTTGCAACACCAAAGCCCAATACTACACCAGTCCAAGACAGGACGCAACCTGCCAACTCCAGAGACCACAATGAGGCTCAGATCACCATAATATGAGTTGCACATCTCTATTAGAGAGGCTGGCTTGCCGCTGGAGCTAAAAAAGCAGGTGGACAGGGTCCTGGCCTGCGATCCCACATTTACTAGCTTGGGTCACTGCCTGGGCGGAGCTTGCATGTTCTCCCCATGTCTGCGTGGGTTTTCTCCGGGGGGGACTCCAGTTTCCTCCCACAATGCGAAAGACGTGCAGGTTAGGTGCATTGGCCATGCTAAATTCTCCCTCAGTGTACCCGAAAAGGCGCCTGAGTGTGGCGACTGGGGGATTTTCACAGTAACTTCATTGCAGTGTTAATGTAAGCCTACTTGTGACACCAATAAATATAATTTCCCCGCGGAGGCTGGCTCTCCCTCTCTCTGGCTCTTTACCTGGTGGCCAAGATGATGATCTCGGTCCTGGTGGGTGTGACTCGCACCTCCACACCGCTGTAGCCGTCCTCGGCCAACTCGCGGGTCAAGAACTCGTTGAGTTCGGCCTTGAAGATGCCGTCCGCCACGAACTGTAAGAGAGGAGCGGAGAGGCGGGCGCCATGTTAGCGACAGAGGACCAAGATGGGGGGAGGGTGGAAGCACCATCCGGATCCATCCTCCTCCAGCCACCGCCGCCGCCCCGCCATCCGGCCTCCCTCACACTCGGAGCCGTCCCCCGGTCTCGCCCGCGGCCTTATTTCCCCGGTCCCCGACCACCTTCCCCGCTCCCGCTCACCTTTCGCTTCTTGGAGATCTGCGCCGCCATTTCCCCTCGCGGAGCCGCGGCCGGCCAAAAGGAAGTCGACGCCCGGGCGGAAGTAATTTAACAACACGACTGCTTCCGGTGCGACCCCCTCCGCCAATGGGATTTAGGGATGTACACACACGTGACCGGATGGACCCGCCAGGGATTGTGGGTTATGTAGTTTTTGTCTAATTAAGTGAGGCTGGAGTTAAGATGCTGAAAAAACCCTCGCCTGCTCCTGACAGAAGATGCTGGAAATACTCAGTGGGTCAGGCAGCAAAAACCCAGTCTGACCTTTTCCTCAGAAAGCTTCCACAATGTAATGGCAAAAGCCCATCGGTCCAGAAACATTAACTCATAGAATCTCTACAGTGCAGAAAGAAGCCATTCGGCCCATCGAGCCTGCACTGACAACAATCCCACCAGGACCCTACCCCCCTAACCCCACGTATTTACCCTAGCTAGTCCCCCTGACACTAAGGGGCAATTTAACATAGGCAATCCACCTAACCCGCACATCTCTGGAGTGTGGGAGGAAACCCACGCAGACATGGGGACAGTGTCGGATTTAGGCATAAGCTAAACAAGCTACAGTTTAGGGCCTCACAATCCACAGGGGCCTCACAAAATTTCAGAAGGTTTACAATGAAGAGAACATTTAAGAGCAGATGCCAGAAAAGAAAAAGAAAGCACCAGCTTGAAGAGCAACTCAAAAAATTACCAAAATCTATGAGCGAGATCAAGCCAGCCAAATGATAAATATGTAATCAGTAAATGCATTCATTTGAAAATAATTTGTATTTTTCACTTTAAATACCTTGCTATTAAATAATTAAAAGGCATAATTATGTTTTCAATTTTTTTGTGGTGACCCAAGGTCCTGTTTTGGTTCGCACCTTTGTGAGACCTTTTGGTGTAACTTTTTAACAAGGGGCCTCCAAGCTTTATATAGCTTAGGGCCTCACCAAGTCTAAATCCGGCACTGCCTGGGGAGAATGTGCAAACTCCACACACACAGTCATTCGAAGCTGGAATTAGAAATCATAGAAACCCTACAGTGCAGAAGGAGGCCATTCGGCCCATCGAGTCTGCACCGACCACAATCCCACCCAGGCCCTACCCCCACATATTTTACCCGCTAATCCCTCTAACCTACACATCCCAGGACTCTAAGGGGCAATTTTTAACCTGGCCAATCAACCTAACCCGCACATCTTTGGACTGTGGGAGGAAACCGGAGCACCCGGAGGAAACCCACGCAGACACGAGGAGAATGTGCAAACTCCACACAGACAGTGACCCGTGCCGGGAATCGAACCCGGGACCCTGGAGCTGTGAAGCAGCAGTGCTAACCACTGTGCTACCGTGCCACATTTGGCCTTTCGCAACCTCAGAACCGCCATAAAGCATTTTTGTTATATTATCTGTAAAGAGCTAGGAACAAATTGCGATGTGGATGTGCTTCCAGGGCCACATTTACTGCCATGCTGCAGCCAGGTGCCGAACAGCAATGTATCAGTCCACCAACCAGCCACATGGAGAATTGTCGATGAAACGAAACACACTGTCCCATGGCACAGTTTCAAATGACTGGATGAACAATGGATTCATATTCTTAGAATTCCTACAGTGTAGAAGGAGGCCATTTGGCCCATTGCATCTGCACTGACTCTCCAAAAGAGCATCTTACCCAGGCCTGCCCCATCTCCATAACCCCACACATTTACCATGGCTAATTGACCTAACTTACGCATCTTTGGACACTAAGGGGCTCGTATGTTGCCTCTGCCACTGTGCTGCCCATTCATTGTGGACACAATTGAGATTTAATCAGGGTTTGAAATTACTCGAAGCTGCAGTTCTACTCTGCTCTCCAATGGCAAAATGCTGCAGTTTTATGGAAGAAAATTGCTACCAGTGCTGTCACTAACGTGTAGGATCATGATGAAATCACCACTTTTCTTGGAGAATATGGATGCTTCCAGATGTTTATCTTCTTCCCTTTGTGCCTTAGCGTCTTATCCAATGGCTTTGGCCAAATGTCCATAGTTTTTGTTGGGGATATTTCAGAGCATAGCTGCCTAATTCCCGGGAATCCCAAACTGAGTGGAGAGAGGATAAATTGGACTATCCCTCTGGAACGAGAAAGAGACAAATTCCAGGTCTCCAGTCCAGCAAAAGATGTGCAGAACAAAGAAAGAAGATGCTAAATGATTCATCAGAGTCAGAGCAGTCGGGCGAATGAGAAGGATAGAAACCAAAGCATTCATACCCTGAATGACAATGACTTTGCAAGTACAAGTGGACATAGGAACCAAAAAATATTGCATGAAATGGCTGAATGTTCCATTTACCAGAGAAAAGAAAATTGTAATGTTCCCTGTAAGCTGCAGACACAAGTAGCCACACAGCAGCACGAAAGGTACCGCACATTCAAATGAACAGACCGCAGACAATGAATAAAATTTTGAGGGGATATACTGGCAGTGGAGGTTGTGACACAAATAAACTTAACCGGTTTATGGAGTAGAGAAAATACATTAGGAATCAAAGGTTATCCTTCCTGGAACATCGATCTATGTGGATATTAGGCTTAATAGTGATGACCCTCAAGGCTGATGGGCATTATTCACTCTATGGTCTGTAAGATTTAGGGTTTTGAGGTATAAATCCCAATTTAAAAAAACTTTAAGGTCAGAATTCTTAATTTTGAACACCAGGGTTCTCAGTTGTGCTTGACCCACAAGGTAAGAATAACTAGTATTTATGAATAAAGTAGAATTTATTAAGCAAAATTTTACATATACTTAACAAGAAGCAGTGAAGACAACATAACTTTTTCATCTCTCAACTCTCAAGATCCTAGAAGTTCTTGGTGCCGCCAGCACAGCCGATGTCCTTTCCCTCTTTGTCTTTGAAGTGACGTCGAACTGTGTCCAGAAGAGTCATACTTCAATATCACTGTCAACAAGGACTACAAAAGTTGTGCCAACTTTTATCCCTCAGTCTTATTATTCCTCTTTCCATTTTTGGAGATGGTCCTCTTCTGTTGGCCATAGGGTGTAAATCACCTTGTGTCACCCCCCATCTCAGTAACTAGAGCCATATAGACTAAAGACCAGCATTCATCCCTTTTCCCCTGCGGCCTCTCAAAGTTTACATCCTATTACAAACAAATCATCCCCAGATATAGAGAAGCCATAAATAAAGTCACATTCTCTTGTCAACATTTTTTATCCCAAGCCCCACAGCTATCAGAAAATAATACAGATCGATTAAAGCAATGCATGGTTTGTTTAAAAATAGTGTCATCCTAAGTTTAGACTGCTTTTAGCCACTCCTTCGAACTGATTTTGAAAAACATCTAGGCTGGAATTTTACGGCCCCGTCCGCCCCGGGAATCAGAGGAGGTGAGGGGCGGACAATGGGAAGGTCTGTTGACCTCGGGTGGGATTTTACGGTTTCGGGATGAGCGGGGCCATAAAAAATCCCGCCCCTAATGGCATTATGGGCCATTAAAGCAACATACAGTTCAAGACTAAATGGCAATTAGTCATAAAACAATTGTGTTTCTCACCAACAACAGTCCTCTTGTAACTAATTCCAGCGAGCAGAAATTCATACTGAACCATTTAATTGAAACTGTGGTTAGGGTATAAATTCAGGATATGTTACAGACTCTAAATACAGAACTTTACCGTCCTGCCCGACATGGGAATCGGAGCGGGTGAGGGGGGGATGAACCATGGAAAGGTCCATTGACCTCAGGCAGGATTTTACAGTTTCGGGACAAGTGAGGCTATAAAATCCCACCCTAAAATTTCTGTTAAAATCTTATAGACCTCATATAGAAGGAAGACCACCTAAAGGACAACTGTTGGTACCTGTGGAATTGTATCCAACATGAGTCACTGCTTTCATGTAAGAAGAGTAGAACATTTTAAAAATATAATTACATTTTTATCTATTTGAAAGGAAAAAATATTAAAGGCCGCATAAGGCTAAACTGAGGAATGCCACCCAATATATGAATATAAAAATATCTGCATAAGAATCTAACAATGTGAATACCAAACATACTGACATTCATTTATCACACTCAACTATGAGCTGCCAACTTACAATAGATGCATTAACATACATAAGTCGAATATAAGGAGCTTACAGTCATACAATATCTTTTGAGCCCCAAATGTCTTCCTGACAGTTGAGTACTCTGAATGTAGTTAACAGTTGCAAAAGCGATAGCCAGTTTTCAAACAACCATATTCTACAAGTATCAGAGATAAATAACCAAATAATATTTTTAACTGATATTAGTTGATGAATAAATATTAGTCAGGAACATAGAACAGTACAGCACAGAACAGGCCCTTCGGCCCACAATGTTGTGCCGAGCTTTATCTGAACCTTGAAGAACTTCCCTGCTCGCCTTCAAATAGTGCCATGAGATCTCTTATATCCATTGGAAAGGCAGCTCTTGCTCCCTTGGCTCAGTAAGACAGTGAGGTGATGCCTCCCAGGCTTCAAAGACCAGGAACCCTAAAGAGAAACATTTTTTATATAGAATTGGCTACAGCACCCGGGAGGAGGGGAGGGAGGGAGGGAGGGAGGGAGGGAGGGAGGGGGGGGGTCATCCGGCCCACTTTGTCTGCAAGAATAAAGTCCTGCTCCCCACCCTTTGCCCTGTAACCCCGCATTTTATTTTTGTCTTTAGGTGCTCCTAACAATCTCCTTTTGAAACCCTCAATCGAATCTGCCTCCTCTCAGACAGCATATTCCAAATCTAAACCACTCGACTGCATTATTCCTCACGTTGCCATTGGTTCTTTTGTTAACCACTTTAAATCGGTGTCCCCAGTTCTTGATTCTCCCGCCAATGGGAATAATTTTTCTCTGTCTACTCCTGCCTAGATCCCTGATGATTTTAGATACCTGTATAAAATCTCTCAAACTTCTCTTCTCCAAGGAGAACAATACCTCAACTTTTCCAATCAATCCAAGCAAGTGAAGTCCATCATCCCTGGAACCATTTAAAAAAAATCTTTTTTGCATTCTTTTTCCAAAACGCTTTTGGAGGATTTGTCTCCTTAGGTATAGGGAGCTGCAGAGACCATGACCAGAGGTGGGGAATGAATATGGGCAACAACCATCCCCAAGGATGTGGAGGTCATGGAAGTTACATCTCATCATGGGCTGGAAGGCATTATATCCAAAATGGTGCTTCTACTGTTTGTCCCATGCTAATGAGGTGATCTGCTAACTTGCAGACCCTGGGAACATAATCTTTAGCCTAGCTACACGGACCAGTAAGGCCCCAGGTTTAAATCCAGGTTTGTATTGCGTTAACTGATGTTAAGCCCATACTGTGGTAGCAGCACTACAAGTGCCCACAACAAAACTGTATAAGGATAAGCAAATCAATCTCTCCTAATCCTTTTCCAGCATGCGCTGCTGGAATTGAAGCTGTTTGGATGTCAGATGAAGACATGATTACAATTGGTTGCGATTTTTTCCATTGAATTGCTTGTTGGCAATCAACGCTAAGGCTCACGTTAAGTTAAAAGAACAAAGAACAAAGAACAGTACAGCACAGGAAACAGGCCCTTCGGCCCTCCAAGCCTGTGCCGCTCCTTGGTCCAACGAGACCAATCGTTTGTATCCCTCCATTCCCAGGCTGCTCATGTGACTATCCAGGTAAGTCTTAAAGGGGGGGAAAGGATGAGAAAAGTGGAACTGTATCCCAGTGAAGGAATCAATGCCTTCAGGGAAAGGGAAGAAGAGAAGAAGTCTATTGGGTTATGTAGGATGTAGCCAAGAATGCCTATACCTGCTTGTTTGGAAAGGCTAAGTAGTCGGTATGCTTTTCCAGCAGGCCGCGAGGTCCTTGATTTGTTCCAGCAAGCTGTCAATCTCCCATAAATTGCAACTATTGATCACTGAAAATAATTAGACTGGAAGGAATATGAAGATAAGATAAAGTCTAAAACAATACAAGATCATTCACATGTGGAAGCAGAGGTGGAAGACTGCTGACATCAATATCCCTCTCACTCTGTTTTATTAATCGTTGGGCTGCTCTTGAGCACCAAAGTTATGCCTGGCTCCTGCGTTAGCTTGTTAACTCTGTGACTGCAATGTGTTCTTTTAGACCTATTAATAAGGTTTACTCGTTACCGTATTGGTTCGGAGCCTTCACAGTTTCAAATGCAAAATCTTTTGATTACATTGTTGTCACCGCAGAAACAATGATAATCTGACTCAGAATTCAGATATGCGGCTCCAATCAAAACCACCTCTTAGAATGCGATTGACACAGATGATAAAGCTGTGCTGTGCACATTAAGAAAGTCCACGTGCTCAGTGCTTTGTAGGTGAGTTCACACCTGATGCCACCACTCGTTCTTCCATGCATTCTCTTTTTTGGGAGCATAATTGACCCATCTAATTGAAACCAATTCTAGGTTGTGCCCATATTTGCCAGGAAGGAACTACGATGTTGTAAATTTCCCGCGTTGCCCACCAATTATAAAACAATTTGGGGGAAACGGGTTAGTACTGTGTGTTCACATTCATTGATCACCCGGCTATGTACCAGAGTGAAATGCAAAGCCATTACTGTGAATATTCATTGTGGGAATCCACCCAAAAAGCATCGGGTGTTTTTTTACACAAGCGGTCTTTCTTTCTGGGAGGGTAGTCACCAGTGGCCACCTTGATTAGTCGGTTTTTAACTTTGTTCTCAGTATCAGATTGGTCAACAATTGTGTACATTCCAACAGTCCCGTCATCAAATCCCACAAAAATATTGAAATCATTTTCAGACACAGCAATACACGAGGGGATTTTGCATAAATAGCAGCTTCCAATATTTTTCCCATCTGTCGTCCGAACAATATTAAGTTTTGCACTTGAATGAAGGTCGCAACTACAGTGGTGTCTGTAACATACATAAACAACATATTGACCATCTCGAGTCAACTGTTGATTAACGATAGCTCCTTCTGACCTAACAACACTCAGTTTTCCATGGAGGATGTCCAAAACATTGATATTCTCAGTGGTCACTG
Source organism: Mustelus asterias (assembly GCF_964213995.1). Taxonomy (NCBI): domain Eukaryota; kingdom Metazoa; phylum Chordata; class Chondrichthyes; order Carcharhiniformes; family Triakidae; genus Mustelus; species Mustelus asterias. The sequence continues at coordinate 103,545,266 of NC_135810.1, read as the reverse complement.
AAATGATTGCAGTCCTCCCATTGTCAGAAACCTGAAAGACATCTAATTCTCTGGAGGATTTGACAGGGATTCGGATCTGTCGGTAAAGAGATTCTTCTGCTACATTCCAGGTATAAATACTTCCTGAGGATGAGACTAGCATGACATAGTCTGGGTAGCCTCGGAGTGTCTGAAAGGCAACAATAGCTGCTCTATCAATGCATTCAAATCTCTTGACTATGTCTCCCGACCACAAGCTAACTGCAAGAAGATGATGCTGGTGAAGACCCAGGACGAAGGTACTTTCTGGTGTTATCATTGCTTTCTTTAAATGTATGTGAATGTTGCAGACAATATGTCCTGTCAACAGTTTCCAGACCTTTGATACGAGGTCTTCGCATAGCGACACGACAAAGTGGTCATTTGGTGTAATCAGTAATTGTGCCACGTCGCCACACCTGATGCGGTGTAGGTTCTGACCAGCCTCTGTGTCCCAAACGTAAAGATCGCCACTAACATCTGCAGTTACAAGAGATGCGCCTGTTCTTGTCAGAGCACAATGTTTTACAAGGTCAGCATGTGTAAAGGTAGCCTCTATTTGATAGAAAATCAGGCTCCATTTGAATACAACACTGGTGCTGTCAGAGGTATAGAAATGCTTCCCATGTGTTGAAAGGAGAATTTGTATGGTGCTTTCTGTTCTTGCTATAGCTGAGGCTGTATCTATGCAGTCTAGGTCCCAGGACTTCAAAAAACCCTTTGAGGTAAATGCGACCAAAGCCTTTTGCTTATAGCATTTGGAGAGCTTCAATGGGCTACCAAGACTGTTCTCAAGTATTAGAACACATTGCCCAGTCTCTCTCCTCCATACAAACAAGGCTTGGGGTCCGCTAATGACAGCTATAATGGAATCACAATCTTGTGACAATATAGCTTGGATGAAGCATTCACTTTTAGGTGGTTTGAACTTGTTTGACATGCTCCAATTCAATGTGTCCCACAGTTCAATGCAAGATGCCCTGCACAATAACAATGAGCGCGAAGAAAGTTCAACACTCAGAACTTCATTTACATCTCCTTTACAAACAATCTCTTCCAAAAGCCGGGGCTCATTCATGTCTCCTGTACCCCAAACACATATGTTCCCAATCTTGTCTACAACGTACATTTCTTCATTGGATTCGGACAGGAAAATGGAATAGATGCACGCTTCAGGAAATTCAGAAAAGACTACGGCTGTCTGGAGAGCAGTATGAATACTAAATATTGTCACTGTGCTCTTCAATTGCCCACACAATGCATATGTTCCATCAGTAGAAAATGATACACATTGAACCTCATGTTGGCAGGTTAACTGTTTGACTGTGTGACAAGAGTTGAGGTCAAGGAGCCTCACCTCTCTGCTGTTCTCGAACCACATTACTGCATTTGTGTTGCACAGAGCAAAACCGCGGATTGGCTGATGAATTTCTGCCGTGTTGCCATCAAGACTTCTTCTCACATCAGCTTCGTAAAGCAGGGATAGCTGGGCAAAGTCATACACTAATATAGTGCTGTGGGCAGTCGCAAGTACAAGGAATCGGTCACCCTCTGACATTCGAGCTCCTGAAACTTTAACTCCTTTTGTGTTGATTTGTTCCCAAGGGGTTTGGATCTCTAGGTTCCAAGCATATACGGAACCACTTTCCAGTGCCACCAGAACAAGAGACTGTGACCGAATCTCTATGATATCGGTTGCTATAGACAGTTCAGAAGGACACAAAGCCGCAGACACCTCGGGCACAGTTATTACTGAACTGTGCATCACAGCGATGACATTAGACCTGAGCCCTTCTTGATAAGCTTGCTTCAAAAATTTGAACAGATGGGGGAAGCACTCTATAAATGGTAGAAGATTCATCTGAATAACCGTTGAGAGATGATCAGGGGATTTTTGTAGTAAACACCTTGCGCTTTTCAGAACTGCTGCCAAAAATCTAATCTCCCTTCGATTTATCGTGTGAACATTTTCCTCCAGTTCAGCTATCAGCTCAGTCAAGTGGCCAGCTTTAATCATTGCCTGGTGGGATATAAATGAAGACAGCACATCAAGATATAGTTCTCCCAGTCTTCCAGTCTTTTTCAAATGATAAACTAGTTCATTAACCTTTCTGTGATTTGGAAAGATTTGGCAGGGGTTCGGAGAATGAAAATGAAAAAGCCATGGCTGTGAAGGCTGCTGTCTATCAACATATATCTTCATTAAAGGATTATGTTCCGATATCTGACAATGTATTGGTTGGTCTTCGATTGGTTTCCGATGCAACAGAGTAACAAGAAGTGGTTTCCCTCTTCCATTGGACCATCGCCCATTGAAATATTCCACCATGATGCTGTGCATTCGTTGCACAGTTTCCACGTTGCCGAGGTAACGCCTGTTGACAACCACTGGAAAATGCCGGCTTGCCCAGAAAAGTAACTTCATGCCATTATGCAGCCTTGCTACCAAAAACCCACTCAGGTCCTGCCGCAGCCTTGCTAATGAATAATATGGCACTTTCACCAAGTCCGGCACGCCATTTTGAGGCCAAAAATATTCTATAACATTGTTGTCAAGTGACAAAATGTCCAGCAGCTCAACCTCACCGAGTCCTGAAGTTGCAAGTGTTATGTAGCCTAAAGCGCTGGAAACCAAACTCTCCCCATGTCTCCTTTCAAGCCTTTCGAGTAGTCGCTTGATACTGTCATGGACACTCCTTCCCAAAGTCTGGTCATCAACATTCTCATGAGATCTCCAACACACCACTTCATTATAAAGCAAGTTAACAAAAAGTGGGAGGGTGCACTGCCCCAGAGCCGCATTCGCGTACACCTGATGCCCAGAGGTAATCCTTCTGTTGGAGGTTAGCAGGCGTTGGGTAAGAATTTTATTGCATTCCTTTCTCTCTCTTGGCTTTAATTCAAGAAAGTCTGATGCATCAGGGTTCGACGACGGCATGCATTTTTGTGCAATGCCATACTTCTTCAGAGTAGTAGAAATAATTAACTTGGTAAAAGGTGGCAGAGACTTTGGAAGCCACCACAGGACTTGGGCACCATGAGTCCCTGAGACCTGGTCAACAGCATCTATCATTATGATCAAGGGTTGCTGTTCAGATGATTCCTCTAACAGACTGACAAAGCAGTTCATCAATTCCGCATTACTGTTGGGATATATTTGGATCGATTTGTGGTAGCTGATTGCTATTTGCTGACAGATTCCAGTTAGTTCGTTTCTAAAGGAAGCACTGTTACTTGTAGAAGAGAGAAAGCGGTTGACCGTCACAGGGTTACAGTTATTCAGCCATGAACTTATCTGAAAGCAAACATACAGGAAAAAAAAGATAATATATTTATATTTTATTGTTCCCCAAACCAATATACCAGTAATTCTACAAAGGCAGAGCCATCTTTGGTTATGAGTAAAGGAATCAGGTGGAATAGCTAATTATCGGTGAACATCCATAGCAACCATAGAATCCCTACAGTACAGAAAGAGGCCATTCGACCCATCGAGTCTGCACCGACCACAATCCCACCCAGGCCCTACCTCCATATCTTACCCACTAATCCCTCTAACCTACTCATCTCAGGACACTAAGGGGCAATTTTAGTATGGCCAAGCAACCTAACCCGCACATCTTTGGACTGTGGGAGGAAACCGGAGCACCCGGAGGAAACCCACGCAGGCACGAGGAGAATGTGCAAACTCCACACAGACAGTGACCCAAGCCGGGAATCGAACCCAGGTCCCTGGAGCTGTGAAGCAGTAGTGCTAACCACTGTGCTACCGTGCCGCCCATCATCTGCACAAAAACCAGAACAATATCAGGGGTCACCTTAGAAAGATGTGGGGTAAGCCAGCTAATGTGAGATAAAAGGAGAAATTATCACATGGACAGTAAGGCACCACAGAAGAGGATCATAGAAGTTTTTACATTCTTAGAATCCCTACAGCACAGAAAGAGGCCATTTGGCCCATCGAGTCTGCACCGACCACAATCCCACCCAGGCCCTACCCCCATATCCCTACATATTTACCCACTAATCCCTCTAACCTACGCATCCCAGGACGCAAAGGGCAATTTTAGCATGGCCAATCAACTTAACCCGCACATCTTTGGACTGTGGGAGGAAACCGGAGCACCCGGAGGAAACCCACGCAGACACGAGGAGAATGTGCAAACTCCACACAGACAGTGACCCAAGCCGGGAATCGAACCCAGGTCCCTCGAGGTAATGCCTGTTGACAACCACTGGAAAATGCCGGCTTGCCCAGAAGAGTAACTTCATGCCATTATGTAGCCTTGCTACCAAAAACCCACTCAGATCCTGCCGCATCCTTGCTAATGAATAATATGGCACTTTCACCAAGTTCGGTATGCCATTTTGTGGCCAAAAATATTCTATAACATCGTCATCAAGTGGGGTGGCACGGTGACACAGTGCTTAGCACTGCTGCCTCACAGTGCCAGGGACCCGGGTTCGATTCCCGGCTTGGGTCACTGTCTGTGCGGAGTCTGCACATTCTCCCCGTGTCTGCGTGGGTTTCCTCCGGGTGCTCCAGTTTTCTCCCACACTCTGAAAGATCATAGAAATCATAGAAACCCTACAGTGCAGAAGGAGGCCATTTGGCCCATCGAGTCTGCACTGACCACAATCCCACCCAGGCCCTACCCCCACATATTTACCCGCTAATCCCGCTAACCTACACATCTCAGAACTCTAAGGGGCAATTTTTAACCTGGCCAATCAACCTAACCCGCACATCTTTGGACTGTGGGAGGAAACCTAATCAGATGTGCTGATTAGGTGCATTGGTCATGCCAAATTCTCCCTCAATGTACCCGAACAGGCGCCAGAGTGCGGCGACTAGGGGATTTTCATATTAACTTCATTGCAGTGTTAATGTAAGCCTACTTTTGATACTATTAAATAAACTTTAAACTGGTGCACAATAAATTGGAGCAGGAATAGACCATTTGGGTCCATCAAGTCTGCTCCTCCCTTCAATACAATCATGGCTGACCTTGGGTTTCAACTCCATTTTCCCCTCTGCTCCCCATATCCCTTAATTCCCCTCGAGGCCAAACATCTGCCTATCACAGCCTTAAATGTATTCAATGATGGAGCATCCACAATCCTCTGGGACAGAGAATTCCAAATATTCCCAATCCTTTGAGTGAAATACTTTCTCCTCGCCTCAGTCCTAACAGATTGGCTCCTTATCCTGAGACTGTGCCCGTGTTTTAGATTCCCCATCCAGCTGAAACAATCTCGCAACACCCACCTTATCAAGTGCTTTCAGAGTTCTGGAGGTTTCAATGAGATCACCTCTCATTCTTCTAAACTCCAGAGAATATAAGCCCAATTTACTCAGCTTCTCATTTTAGGTCAACCCCTCAACCCAGGGACCAATTTAGTGAACCTTCACTACGCTGCTTCCAATACAATAATACTCTTTCTTAAATGTGGAGACCAAAAATGCACACAGTGCTCCAGGCGACACGGTAGCACAGTGGTTAGCACTGCTGCCTCACAGTGCTAGAGATCTGGGTTCGATTCCCGGCTTGGGTCACTGTCTGTATAGAGTTTGTATGTTCTCCCCATGTCTATGTGGGTTTCCTCCAGGTGTTCCGTTTTTTGGGGCAGCACAGTGGCAAGCACTGCTGCCTCACAGCGCCAGGGTCCTAGGTTCAATTCTGGCCTCGGGTCACTGTTTGCACATTTTCCCTGTGTCTGCTTGGGTTTCCTCCGGGTGCTCCGGTTTCCTCCAACAGTCCAAAGATGTGCCGATTAGGTCGATTGGCCATGCTAAATTGTCCGTGAGTGTCAGGGGGATTTAGGAGGGTAAAATAGGGCCGGGGTGGGATTGTGGTCGGTGCAGACTCAATGGGCTGACTGGCCTCCTTCTGATCTGTAGGGGTTCTATGAGGTGTGGTCTCACCTATACATCTGTAGTAAGACTCTGTACTCTTGTACTCCAATCCCCTAGCAATAAAGGCTATAGATACAAGATTAAATGCTGTGTGAATTCAAACAGAAGGTAATGGAAATGTCTTCAGAGCAGCGAGGCTGTGGAATTCACTTCCAGGGTTAATTGTTGAAGCAAGAATTAGATCAATGTTAAAGGTTAGATTGGATAGGTGGATGAAGATAAATTAATTGAAGGATTTTGAAAGAAAGATGAGCAAATATGGTCAGAACTATTTGTTGGAATGGACAAGGAGTGGTGTAATCTTTAGACACCTATGGCTTTCAATGCAGACAGAATAAAGTCAGTCTTTGCCAATACAAGTATCTTCTCCCCACACCTTTTTCAGTGTGTCTCTTCATAATGGCCATCATCCCTGTACAAAGAAAAGCCAAGCAGCGTGCCTTAATGACTACCGCCCAGTGGCTCTGACATCCATCATTATGAAATGCTTCGAAAGCTTAGTCATGGCACAGATCTACTCCAGTCTTCCAGATTGCCTGGATTCACAGTTCGCCTATTGCCGCAACAGGTCCATAGCAGACACCATCACCATGGCCCTACACTCAATCCTGGAACACCTGGATAACAAGAACAATTATGTCAGACTCCTATTTATCGACTACAGCTCAGCCTTCAACACCATTATTCCAACAAAACCCATCTCCAAACTCCATAGCCTAGAGCTCAGCTCCTCCCTCTGTGACTGGATCCTGGACTTCCTAACCCTTACAGACCACAGTCAGTAAGGACCTCCTCCCCAATTATCCTCAACACTGGTGCCCCACAAGGCTGCATCCTCAGCCCCTTACTATACTCCTTATACACTTACGAATGCGTTGCCAAATTCTGCTCCAACTCCACTTTCAAGTTTGCTGATGACACCACTGTTGTGACTACAAGTTAACTGTAGCAGCATCTTGGAGGGATTAGGACAGGTTGTTGGCGATTTGGACACCTAGAAACTTGGAGCTCTCGACGATTTCCATTTCATTCCCCTTGATGCAAACAGGGGCATGTCGTTCACTACTCTTCCTAAAGTCGATGACTATCGCCTTCGTTTTACTGACATTGAAGGAGAGATTATTGTCCCTGCATCATTTCACCAGATTCTCTATCCCTTTCCTGTACTCCATCTCGTCATTGTTTGAGATCCGACCCAGATTAATGAATTGCCGTGTACCTATTGCATCGTGGAAGCCATCTCTAATGGAAAAGTGAATGATCTGGAATCAGTTTTCAGCCTGCCGGTGTTTGTGAAGGGATACACTTTGGGGCTTTGATTTTGCATTCAGTGAGACAATAATTCTTTACTCTCTGGCCTTTGCCCTGCAAATATTTCTTTCTCTATCCCCCCTCTTATCGTATGAATAAAAAAGGTGCAACAGTGGTTCTCTCCTCCTGCATTGGAGTGTGTGCAAATAAACTAACCCTGAGTTCACCCGGTCTCGGATTTGCTGTGGGATTAATAGAAATTAGATCTCACCAACACCGAGGGTTTTGGAAATATATTTATAAAGTCCTACAGGTTTATTTGGAATCACGAGCTTTCGGAGAGCTGATCCTTCAAACTAAAGAGGTGTGAATTGTCTCAAACCAGGACAGTTAGGAGGATTTTGCAGTGTGGTGGGGGTTACAAATAGTGTGACATGAACCCAAGATCCCTGTTGAGGCCGTCCTCATGCCTGCGGAACTTGATAGCCAAATAGCCATGCCTCCTTACCCTGTGATTATCCCTCTCTCCACACACACTGTCTGTACCTGTAAAGACTTGATTACCTGTAAAGTCTTGCATTCCAACCATTCTTCACATTCCAACCTGTAATTAGCTTGCAGTTGTGTCTTTGCCTATATATGCCGTGTTTATGAACCTACCTCTCCACTCACCTGACGAAGGAGCAGCGCTCCGAAAGCTCGTGATTCCAAATAAACCTGTTGGACTTTAACCTGGTGTTGTGAAACTTCTTACTGTGCCCACCCCAGTCCAACGCCGACATCTCCACATCACGGCTACCATTTATAATGGGGGAAATCAAAGTCCAAACACCTTTCTGCTTATGGACGGGTGGCAGAGGAGAAATCGGAGCAGTTTAAATGAAATCCCACTCCTTTCTGTAACAGGTTACTAAGAGAGTTGAGACACACTGGGGTTATGAAAGGCACTACAGAAGCCCAAGTCCTTTTTGTATTTGGGAAGCAGTCAATCCCCAAATCTCAGGGGGGGAGGGGGTGAAGGGTGTTTGGGGGGTCGGGGGTGGGGGGGGGGTGGTGTAACAGGACTAAGTCAAAGATAAAATTCTGTACCTGTTTGGCACATGTTGCCATGAGAAGTGTTTTCCCACTGCAAGGCCCTCCCACAATAATGAAGGGGGAATTGGATTGCTTCCCAAGGACGTATTCTTTAACCTGGTCCATTTCTTTCCACTCAAAGTCAGAGAGGGATGCGTATACATTGCACAGGGATGCGTGCTTCATCATTTCCTCTGTCCCGCCGTCCAACTCACCCCACGGTCTTCCTGCATTGTTGCTGTCAAGCAGCCGAATCACGTCGGCGTAGAACTGCTGGCAAAGGCCCTCGGTGTACTCTTGTCTCACCTGCTCCGTACAGTTCAGTTGCTGGTTGTCCAGCAGCGTAGAGGTGTAGACCTGTAAGTTAGAGACCACCAGTGTCGGGAGGATCTCGTCGCGCAGTCTGAGGAGTTGGGCATACGCCAGGGCATCCTGCGGCAGCTGCCTGTCTGCGTCTGTTTGTCCTGTCTGGTCTTTGAGAATCCTCTTCAGGTGGCGGGTGAGATGTGGAACTTTACAGATGTAGCAAATGCAGTTTTGGAGAACACTTGCTGGTTGATTTACTACAGCGTGCAGTAACTCATCTTCAAGAGCTATTCAACAAAGAAAGATATTATAGCACTTATGCTTTTAAATGGACATTCATTTGAGAGTCTGGCTGGTTTTTAATTTTGTTTTCATGACAGAATCTCAGGCTTGCAATGTTGATTGGTTTCCATAGCTACTAACCCCAGGAACCCGCTTGCAGACTCCTGCTGCCTGTCAGCGCATCTGCTCAGCAGACAGCTTGTCAACTGGGCCAGCCATCATAGAATCCCTACTGTGCAGGAGGCCATTCAGCCCATCGAGTCGGCAAGACCACAATCCCACCCGGGACCTATTCCCGCAATCCCACACCCTGGCAATCCCCTGACACTAGGGTCAACTTAGTATAGCCAATCAACCTAACCCGCACACCTTTGAACTGTGGGAGGAAACCAGAGCACCCAGAGGAAACCCACGCAGACACGGGGAGAATGAGCGGGAATGAGAGTGACTATCAGCGGGAATCTGCGGCAACTTATTAAAATGAGGTGCTCCTGTTCAGATCAGCAAGGCCTCCACATCCCCAGTCTTATCCCTGCGCTCCACCACAACTCTCTGTTTGGGACCCAGGACTTATACTAGAATCTATTCCAATTAAATGTGGAGAAATAGGAATCCTCCTGGAGTTGATCTCCAGCAGAACCGTTCCCAGTCTTCAGCCAATTTGATTCAAAGTGAGATCAAGAAACTATTGAAGGCACTGGACACAGCAAAGACTTTGATAGCCCTACTGGCTGTAGTAGGGTGGCACGGTGGTTAGCACTGCTGCCCCACAGTGCCAGGGACCAGGGTTCGATTCCAGTCTCGGGTCACTGTCTGTGTGGAATCTGCACGTTCTCCCCGTGTCCACGTGGGTTTCCTCCGGGTGCTCCAGTTTCCTCCCACAGTCCAAAGATGTGCGGGTTAGGTTGATTGGCCATTTTAAATTGCCCCTTGGTGTTAGGGGGATTAGGAGGGTAAATATGTGGGGTTACGGGGATAGAACCTGGGTGGGATTGTTGTCGGTGCAGGCTCGATGGGCCAAATGGCCTCCTTCTGCACTGTAGATTCTATGATTCTACTGATGACTTGTGCTCCAGAAATAGCCACACCCTGTGCCAAGATGTGCCAGTTCAGAAATAGCCACACCCTGTGCCAAGATGTGCCAGTTCAGATGCAATACAGGTATCTATCTGACAATGTGGAAAATTGCCCCACTGTCCAAAAAAAGCAAGGCAAATGCAATCCAAATACCATATCCATCAATCTACTCTCAACCAGCATTGGAAGGAGTCGTATGAGTGTTATCGAGCGGCACTTACTCACAATAACCTGCTCACTGATGCTCAGTTTGGGTTCAACCAGGGCCATTTAGCTACCGACCTTACAACAACCTTGATCTAAACATGGGTAAAAGAGCTGAACTCAATAGGCGAGGCGAGAGTGACTACCCTTGATATCAAGGCAGCATTTGACCGGTGTGACATCATGGAGCCCGAGCAAAATTGAAATCAGTGGGAACTGGGGGAAAATCTCCACTGGTTGGAACAAAGGAATATGGCTGTGGTCGTTGGAGGCCAATCATCTCTGTCCCTGACATCACTGCAGGGACTTCTCAGGGTTCGTGTCCGAGGCCCAACCATCTTCAGCTGCTTCATCAATGACTTTCCCTCCAATAGTTCGGCGATGGGGAAGGGGGAGTAATTTCGCTGGGGGGCGCGGGGTGACTGACCATGTGCAATCTTGCAATGTGAACTCATCAAATATGTTTCCACCAGGAGCTTGCTAATTCTCATGGCTGGGGTCAGGCAGGAAGTTTGCTGACCCTGCCATTACCTCCTGGGGTCAAAGGTCAGGGCGCCACATTTAAAGGGGGCTAGGCCAGCCTGCACTGTCTCTTCCACCGTTGCCTGATCACTGCTCCACCCTTTCCCATTAACCCTTCCTCCCTTTCTTGGTCATCTCCCAACTTACACTGTCACTATCCAGTCTCAAACACAGGCTGACAATTCCGGACACTTCCCACAGAGGACAACGCAGCGGCAACTCACTGATGATCATGGAAGAAGTTTACCTCACCAAGTACACGCTAATTAATGCACAGTGATAAAAGTGAACGTTCCTAATTTCTCATTGGGGGGGGAAATTAATTTGGGAGGCAACTTAATTCCAGCAAGCTGGCCTTCAGTGTGCACACATGATATGCTAATGCTTATAAAAGGGCTTCCTGACATTGCTCGTTGAGAAGCTTAACTCACCTACAGCACGTCTTTAAAGCCCAGAGAAAATAATTGCCAAAGTTCACCCTGCCATCAGCAAACTGAATTTTGGCCTCTTGCCAAATTAAGTTCCATCGCCCGCCAAGCTTTCCACTTCTGGTGGGACCAGAAGATTCTACCCAGTCTTTCCCCCAGGAGAGGGGTGGGCAGTCAGGGTGGGAGAGTTGGTGTCTCAGTGAGGGAGTGCTGCTCGGGCTGCAGTGGAGAGTGACAGTTGGTGTCTCAGTGAGGGAGTGTTGCTCGGGCTGCAGTAGAGTGTGACAGTTGGTGTCTCAGTGTGGGAGTGTTGCTCGGGCTGCAGTAGAGTGTGACAGTTGGTGTCTCAGTGAGGGAGTGCTGCTCGGGCTGCAGTAGAGTGTGACAGTTGGTGTCTCAGTGAGGGAGTGTTGCTCGGGCTGCAGTAGAGTGTGACAGTTGGTGTCTCAGTGTGGGAGTGTTGCTCGGGCTGCAGTAGAGTGTGACAGTTGGTGTCTCAGTGAGGGAGTGTTGCTCGGGCTGCAGTAGAGTGTGACAGTTGGTGTCTCAGTGTGGGAGTGCTGCTCGGGCTGCAGTGGAGAGTGACAGTTGGGGAAGTGTGGGGAAGTTTTTTTTTGTTTTCTTTTTTTCTTGCTGGTAATGGCTTCAGGGATGGCAGTTCAGGCAGTATGCTGCATCTCCTGTGGGATGTATGTGGTGAGGAAATCCAGTAGTGTTTCAGGAGATTTTAGTTGTAAGAAGTGCATTAGATTGCAGCTTCTGGAGGAGCGTGTAAAGGAGCTGGAGGGGGAGGTAGAGGAACTCCGCATAATTCGGGAGGCGGAGGTGGAAGTTGATAGGAGTTATAGAGAAATAGTAACTCCTAGAAATGAGGCTTGGGTCAATGCCAGGAGGAGGGGTAAGAAGCAATCGGGAAGACAATCCCCTGGGGCGGTTCCCCTCCATAATAGGTTTTCGGTGCTGGAGGCTACAGTTGAGGAGGAATCAACTGAGCATAGAGAGCAGATCTCTGGGGGTGAGCCGAGTGAGAAAGCTCAGGTGGTTAGGGGCTGTAAAAGACTGGGCCTTGTGATTGGGGACTCCACAATTAAGGGGACAGATAGGAGGGTCGGAACTAAAGGTAGGGACTCAGGGTTGGTGTGTTGCCTACCAGGGGCTGGGGTCCGGGATGTGTCTGACAGGGTATTCAGGACTCTTAGGGGGGAGGGAGATAAACCACAAGTTATTGTACATGTGGGGACACACGACATAGGGAGGATAGGGGAAGGGGATATTAGGCAGGGATTTATGGAGTTGGGGTGGAAACTAAAGGCCAAGACTGACAGAGTGGTTATCTCTGGACTCTTGCCTGTACCACGGGATAGTTTAGAGAGGAATAGGGAGAGGGAAGGTTTGAATTCATGGCTGAGGGGATGGTGCAGGAGGGAGGGGTTCAGGTACTTAAGCAATTGGGGCTCGTACTGGGGAAGGTGTGACCTCTATGAGAAGGATGGTCTACACCTTAATCAGAAGGGGACCAATATCCTGGGGGGTAAATTTGCTAAGGCCATGCAGGGAGGTTTAAACTGATTCGGGGGGGGGGGGAGGGATCCTGAGTAGTGGGGCTGAAAGTGAGGGATGCATGGATGGGGACTGCAATGCACGGCATTGCAGAGGTGGGGTGGAGCAGGGTTTGAAATGTGTATACTTCAATGCCAGGAGTATTCGCAATAAAGTGGGTGAACTTGCAGCGTGGATCAGTACCTGGGACTTCGATGTTGTGGCTATTTCAGAGACATGGATAGAGCAGGGGCAGGAATGGATGCTGCAGGTCCCGGGGTTCAAATGTTTTAGTCGAAGTAGGGAAGGAGGTAGAAGAGGGGGAGGGGTAGCATTATTGGTCAGAGATTGTATCACAGTGTCAGAGAGGAGGTTTGATGAGGACTTATCTGTTGAGGTAGTATGGGCGGAGATTAGAAATAGGAGAGGAGAGGTCACCCTGTTGGGAGTCTTTTATAGACCTCCTAAAAGTTCTAGAGAGGTTGAGGAAAGGATTGCGGAGTCAATCCTGCTTAGGAGTGAAAGTAATAGGGCAATTGTTATGGGGGATTTTAACTTGACTAATATTGACTGGAATTGTTATAGCTCTAGCTCGTTAGAGGGGTCAGTTTTTGTTCAAAGCGTGCAGGAAGGTTTTTTGACTCAGTATGTAGACAGGCCAACTAGAGGTGAGGCTATATTGGATCTGGTGCTGGGAAATGAGCCAGACCAGGTGCTGGACTTGGAAGTTGGTGTGCATTTTGGGGATAGTGACCACAATTCGGTTACGTTCACCTTAGTGATGGAAAGGGATAGGCATGAACCTCGGGCCAGTGGTTTTAGCTGGGGGAAGGGTAATTATGAGGCTATTAGGAGAGAATTAGGAAACATAGGTTGGACTAGGAGATTACAGGGACTGGGAACGTCCGACATGTGGAGTTTTTTCAAGGAGCAGCTACTGCGAGTCTGTGATAGGTATGTCCCTGTCAGGCAAGGAGGAATTGGTAGGGCTAGGGAACCGTGGTGCACCAAAAAAGTTTCTTTGTTGGTTAAAAAGAAAAAGAAGGCTTATGTTCGGATGAGACGTGAGCACTCGGGTAGTGCACTAGAAAGCTTTAGATTGGCTAAGAGGGAGTTGAAGAGCGAGCTTAGAAGGGCTAAAAGGGGACATGAGAAGACTTTGGCGGATAGGGTTAAAGAGAATCCTAAGGCGTTCTATAGGTATGTCAAGAACAGAAGGTTGGTTAGGGCAAGTTTAGGGCCAGTTATAGATGGCAGAGGGAAGTTATGTGTGGAACCGGAGGAGATTGGTGAAGCATTGAACCAATATTTCTCTTCGGTGTTCACGCAAGGGGACATGAATATAGCTGAGGAGGACACTGGGTTGCAAGGGAGTAGAATAGACAGTATTACAGTTGATAAGGAGGATGTGCAGGATATTCTGGAGGGTCTGAAAATAGATAAATCCCCTGGTCCGGATGGGATTTATCCAAGGATTCTCTGGGAGGCAAGAGAAGTGATTGCAGAGCCTCTGGCTCTGATCTTCAGGTCGTCGTTGGCCTCTGGTATAGTACCAGAAGATTGGAGGTTAGCGAATGTTGTCCCATTGTTTAAGAAGGGGAACAGAGACTTCCCCGGGAATTATAGACCGGTGAGTCTCACTTCTGTTGTCGGCAAGATGTTGGAATAAATTATAAGGGATAGGATTTATAGTTATTTGGAGAGTAATGAATTGATAGGTGATAGTCAGCATGGTTTTGTGGCAGGTAGGTCGTGCCTTACTAACCTTATTGAGTTTTTTGAGAAAGTGACCAAGGAGGTGGATGGGGGCAAGGCAGTGGACGTGGTATATATGGATTTTAGTAAGGCGTTTGATAAGGTTCACCATGGTAGGCTTCTGCAGAAAATGCAGATGTATGGGATTGGGGGTGATCTAGGAAATTGGATCAGGAATTGGCTAGCGGATAGGAAACAGAGGGTGGTGGTTGATAGTAAATATTCATCATGGAGTGCGGTTACAAGTGGTGTACCTCAGGGATCTGTTTTGGGGCCACTGCTGTTTGTAATATTTATTAATGATCTGGATGAGGGTATAGTTGGGTGGATTAGCAAATTTGCTGATGACACCAAAGTCGGTGGTGTGGTAGACAGTGAGGAAGGGTGTCGTAGTTTGCAGGAAGACTTAGACAGGTTGCAAAGTTGGGCCGAGAGGTGGCGGATGGAGTTTAATGCGGAGAAGTGTGAGGTAATTCACTTTGGTAGGAATAACAGATGTGTTGAGTATAGGGCTAACGGGAGGACTTTGAATAGTGTGGAGGAGCAGAGGGATCTAGGTGTATGTGTGCATAGATCCCTGAAAGTTGGGAATCAAGTAGATAAGGTTGTTAAGAAGGCATATGGTGTCTTGGCGTTTATTGGTAGGGGGATTGAATTTAGGAGTCGTAGCGTTATGTTGCAACTGTACACAACTCTGGTGCGGCCGCACTTGGAGTACTGTGTGCAGTTCTGGTCCCCACATTACAGGAAGGATGTGGAGGCTTTGGAGAGGGTGCAGAGGAGGTTTACCAGGATGTTGCCTGGTATGGAGGGGAGATCCTATGAGGAGAGGCTGAGGGATTTGGGATTGTTTTCGCTGGAAAGGCGGCGGCTAAGAGGGGATCTTATTGAAACATATAAGATGATTAGAGGTTTAGATAGGGTGGATAGTGATAGCCTTTTTCCTCTGATGGAGAAATCCAGCACGAGGGGGCATGGCTTTAAATTGAGGGGGGGTAGTTATAGAACCGATGTCAGGGGTAGGTTCTTTACCCAGAGGGTGGTGAGGGATTGGAATGCCCTGCCAGCATCAGTAGTAAATGCGCCTAGTTTGGGGGCGTTTAAGAGATCCGTAGATAGGTTCATGGACGAAAAGAAATTGGTTTAGGTTGGAGGGTCACAGTTTTTTTTTTTTTTTAACTGGTCGGTGCAACATCGTGGGCCGAAGGGCCTGTTCTGCGCTGTAATGTTCTATGTTCTATGTTCTATGAGAGGTGTGGAGTCCAAACCAATGGCCATAAACATTAGGTCAATGTGAGTAAATGTAATAAACATTACTACTCCTACTCAGGGGCTGGTCGGAGAATTTGTTAAAAACTCCATTAGTGGGATGTGGCAGCACAGTGGTTAGCACGACTCCCTCACAGCGCCAGGGACTCGGGTTCGATTCCCAGCTTGGGGTCACTGTCTGTGCGGAGTTTGCACGTTCTCCCCGTTTCTGCGTGGGTTTCCTCCGGGTGCTCGGGTTTCCTCCCACAGTCCGAAAGACGTGCTGGTTAGGTGCATTGGCCGTGCTAAATTCTCCCTCAGTGTACCCGAACAGGCGCCAGAGTGTGGTGGCTAGGGGGACTTTCACAGTAACTTCATTGCAGTGTTAATGTAAGCCTACTTGTGACACTAATAAATAAACTTTAAACTTTTAAACAAATCGGTTTCACATCAACCTCCAGCGGGGTTCTTGATCTGCTGTGGCAGGCATCAGCAGAAGATCCCATGGAGGATTTAGGTTGGTTTATAACCAGTTTTTGGACTCCCACCGAATTCTGCCCCCACCTCCTGGCCCTGCCATTGAACCCACCTGATGGGGACACAGGAGAGTTCTGCCCCTGGTTGGAAGCTCAAAATGCATTTCATATGCTGTCCACCAGGTGGTGCAGTATCACCTGCTACTCAGCAATGATACATTTTGGACTAATGCACTGGGTTAGTTGGTGATAAACCGCATGTATTTACCAAGGAATCAAGTGTGCAAGGCAGGGTAACAGTGTAAGTTGTATCTTACACCCCAATTTTGAATGTATTCGATTTTCCCCGCTTCTAGTCAGTTTCTCTGTTCAACACATCATTAACTAAGGATGAAAAAGCAAAGCTTCTTTGTTCAATGTTTTAAAGTTTATTTATTAGTGTCATGAGTAGGCTTACATTAACACTGCAATGAAGTTGTTGTGAACATCCCCAAGTCACCACACTCCCTCAGAGGATTAGACAGGGTGGATAGTGAGAGCCTTTATCCTCGGATGGTGATGGCTAGCACGAGGGGACATAGCTTTAAATTGAGGGGTGAGAGATATAGGACAGATGTTAGAGGTAGGTTCTTCACTCAGAGAGCAGTAAGGGCGTGGAATGCCCTGCCTGCAGCAGTAGTGGACTCGTCAACATTAAGGGCATTTAAATGGTCATTGGATAAACATATGGATGATATTGGAATAGTGTAGGTTAGATGGGCTTTAGATTGGTTTCACTGGTCGGCGCAACATCGAGGGCCGAAGGGCCTGTACTGCGCTGTAGTGTTCTATATTCTATGTTCCCTTGCCTGTTCGGGTACACTGAGGGACAATTTAGCATGGCCAATACACCTAACCAGCACGTCTTTCGGACTCTGGGAGGAAACTGAAGCACCCGGAGGAAACCCACGCAGACACGGGGAGAATGTGCAGACTCCGCACAGACAGTCACCCAAGCCAGGAATCGAACCCGGGTCCCTGGCGCTGTGAGGCAGCAGTGCTAACCACTGTGCCACCATGCGGCTGTCCTGTTCTGTTGCTCAGAGGCATACGACAGCAGCCTGGCAACATTCTCCCATCAGTCTTTTCCCGCTTTTCTGTGGCAAACCATCTCACCCCCGTTCACCAACTATCTGCAAGTCAGCAGAGATCATAAACTCGACAGAACAGGACGGAATTTGAAAGGAGATAGATATTCAAAATGATCACGGGTTTTGTTAATAAGGGATTTGATAATTGGGGGAAAATTATTTTCACAGTCATCGAGTGTAGAAGTTTAAGATGGCAATCATCGTCAGCAAGTGTGTGGTGAACGTGGGTGGTATGTATTTGTCGTGTGCGTGCGCATGCATGTGTGTAGTGTGCATGTGTGTGAGTAAGTCTTTGCGGTGTGCATCTGTGGTTTGTGTGTGTGCATGTGTGTGTGAGTCTTTGTGGTGTGGCGTGTGTGGTATGTATTGTGGTATGTATTTTTGAAGAAAAGTCAGCCAGATCTTCAATTCTTGTGCGTGTGTGTGTGTATGTGCGGCATGTGTGTGTGTGTGTGGCATGTGTGTGTGTGTGTGGTAGCATGTGGTATGTGTGAGTGTGTGCTTGTGGCACGTGTGTGATGTGTGTGTGTTTGATGTGTGTGTGGCATGTGTACATGTGTGGTGTGTGTGTGTGGCATGTGTACATGTGTGTGTGGCGTTTGTGTGTGTGTGGTGTGTGTGTGTGTGTGTGTGTGTGTGTGTGTGTGTGTGATGTGTGTGGCATGTGTGTGAGCAGATCTCAACTGTGATGTCTCCACAGTGTGACAGTCTGCTAACACTTTCTGTCTGGGGGCACCGATTGAAAGCAGCCTCTGACGCACATCAAATCTTACTCCAATATAAATGGGCACTTCAGTGGTGGTGAGAGAAGCAGATGGGGAAATAAATACATGTACCAGCCAATCAAAATAATAAAAGCGGCTATCACCGAACAGCATTCATCACCACCAGGAACACGCAGCACTTACCCGAGGTGAAATATTTCTGAGCTTGCTCTGGTTTCAAGGTTCCTTCCTGAAGGCACAGCTTCACCGTCTCACTGAAGGTCATTTTCATTTCTGTGAAGCTGTTACGCCACGCTGTACGAGCAGCTTCCCTCACCCTGTCTGCAGTCTGCAACAATGGATTTATTTAACGTGGAACTTAAAGACTGACATCGACATCCATCAGTTAGTGGACATTGATTCGGTAAATTTGCTGACGATAAAAATTCACAAACAACTTGAGTAATTAATAGAGCCTTTGCATCATGGGGCAAAGAGGCGAGCTGGAAACTGCTGGAAATACTCAGCAGCTCAGGCAGCATCTGTGGAGAGAGGAACAGAGCTAACATTTCAGGTTGATGATTTTTTTTGCCAGTATCACTAACTGATGCCTTCATGTTTGGGAGTTGGGAAGGGGAGTTGAGTGACTAATATTCCCTCTAAGCTGTGTGACTGCGCAGTGATTTGAAAGTTCCGGCACAGGTTATGTCCGTTTAGATTATCACTGTGGCCGGGGGCGGGCGAGGATCGGAGAACGACATTCTCCGTAGGCCTCGGGGGGGATTGTACGAACCTTGGGCGGACGTGCCGGTAAAATTCCACCCTGTGTTTCTTGCCAGTTCATGTCCACGCGTGAGTAGATAACCAATGTCATCATTTTCAGGGGACGCAGTGCTGATTCCTAGTTCGATACTAAAACCGTTGACTCAGTTTCTGGCGGGGGGAGCAGAGTGGGCTTGGCCTTCCCACCGGGATCGGGATGGGGAGGGAGGAGAGGCTTCTCATCCACCCGGTGAAGGCTACAATTCCGGATTACAACCTCCGTATCCCGCATTTGCAGCTCCCAGGGCTTTTTCCCGGTGCCAGACCTGCGTTCAGGGGAAGAGGCTCTGGAGTGGGAGATTCAGAAACTACCTACCCCGCTGCGGCCTCACAAACCCACACCAGCAGCTTCAGGATTTGACTAAGATCCAACCAGACGTTCCGGAGCTCCAGCGGTAGGATATGGAGGTTGTAATCTGGAATTGCGGTCATCACCGCGTGGATTGGAAGTCTCCCTCCCCAGAGCGGCACGGTGGCACAGTGGTGCTCACGGCGCCAGGGACCCAGGTTCGATTCCTGGCTTGAGTCGCTGTCTGTGCGGAGTCTGCACGTCCTCCCCGTGTCTGCGTGGGTTTCCTCCGGGTGCTCCGGTTTCCTGCCACAGTCCAAAAGACGTGCTGGTTAAGTGCATTGGCCATGCTAAATTGTCCCTCGGTGTACCCGAACAGGTGCCAGAATGTGGCAACTGGGGGATTTTCACAGTAACTTCATTGCAGTGTTAATGTAAGCCTTACTTGTGACAATAAATAAATGAACTTTCAATAAACTAAACTTTAAACAATCCCAACCTTACCACCTCCCCCCCAATCCCTACCCTCCGACCCATCGACTCAGAGAAGGTGTGGGCTGTTTTAATCATTGCCGTTAATAGATATCCGATTAGTATCTCTGCTCCTGGCCGCAGAATAAAACAGTACCACTGATCATGCACCATTTTGGCAGCAAAGGCAGCCCTATGTTAACGCAGGTGGGGTCTGTTTAAAGGAGCCACGCACTTGAAAGAAACCGTCGTCATACACTGGAAAAAATATTAAAGGGAATGTTACTGGCGGTTGATAGTTGGGAACGAGGACAGGAGCGACTTTTGTCTCTGATTTCACAGTTCTCCAAGATTGGAAAACATGCCGATCGCTGCTCATTGGTTCAGCTGTTTGGTGGCCAATGGAGAGAAATTTGTAAAAGGTCAGATCGTTTTGACTCTGCAAGTATCACCTTCAAAACAAGACAAGGCAAGTGACTTCTGCAGTGGCGGAAAAGGGGATCAAAGGAGAAGCAATCAGATTGCTTTCACTTGCTTTAATTTGTACAGGAGCCGAGTTGGGGGCAGGACACCCTTTGAACCACTTGAATGACGAATATCGCGCAGTAACATTTAAAAACCAGGGGAGAAAGTATCTAAAAATTAGATTAACATAGTATTTAATATAACACATTGATATTTTTAGGGTAAAGGTAAAATACTGCGGATGTTGGAATCTGAAACCAAAACAGAAATTGCTGGAAATTTTCACCAGGTCTGACAGCATCTCTGGGGAGAGAATAGAGCCAACGTTTCGGGTCCAGATGACCCTTCGTCAGAACTGAGAGCAAAGAAAATCAGACCAGATTCATACCATGAGGGTGGGGGTTGGGTGGGATGTAATTGGACAAATTGTGATTGGGGTGGCACGGTGGCACAGTGGTTAGCACTGCTGCCTCACAGCGCCAGGGACCCGGGTTCGATTCCAGGCTTGGGTCTGTGTGGAGTTTGCACGTTCTCCCCATGTCTGCATGGGTTTCCTCCGGATGCTCCGGTTTCCTCCCACAGTCCAAAGATGTGCAGGTTAGGTGGATTGGCCATGCTAAATTGACCCTTAGTGTCAGGGGGACTAGCTAGGGTAAATGCATGGGGTTATGGGAATAGGGCCTGGGTGGGCTTGCGGTCAGTGCAGACCCGATGGGCTGAATGGCCTCCTTCTGCACTGTAGGATTCTATGATTCTAATGGAAATGGTGGTGATGAAGGCCGAGAAAGGTGCTGAAAATGTCCATTAAGTGATTGGAATGTGTGACTGGCAGAGCAGAGGTACAGATTGTTAAGGGACTGGAGTAAAGTGCAGCAAGTTCGGAAGGAGACAAGTTAAGAGTGGCTGAGAGGAGCAGAGAAATTGCGACGGCCGATGTCACGCGGACAGTTCTCGATGAAAAGATCAAGAGCTGGTAAGAGGCCAGAGAGAGGGGTCCAGGTGGAGGGAGAATGCTGGGGGTGGGTGAAAGGATCTGCTGAACGGGGGAATTTTTAGGGTGTTCAGATTCACTCTTTTTGTGACAAGAACTCAATGAAAGTGTTGGCCACTGCTGCAGATCTCCTCTTTGCTGACACATGACACAAAGAATACAGGCAGGACTTTAGGACTGATTCTGTATTTGCATATATTGACACTGCTATTACTGGAGCAATTGAGCTGTACAGGATTAGAAATCGAATGAATGAATGCAGTGTTAGCATTAAAAACACGGTGATCAGCAACATTTGCAATTAAAAAGGACCTTGAACAAAGTAAAATAAAGATGCTCTGGAGATAGGGAGGGATCAGGACATGGAGGGAATTGAATTCATTCATCAAAAGCCGCCTGAGTATATCAACACATTAATTCATTGACTTGAAATTTTTCCAGCTGCTACTGTAAACGGAGTAATCCCTTTGTTATAGTTAGCTGTCAAAGGGATGCATTAACACACTATTAGCACATAGCTCAAGTACACTCATTAACTTCTTACAGTGTATTCATGCACTTCACAGATGGGAGGCTGAAGTGAAAGCTCATAGGATCCAAGATGAACGAACTTACTGGAGCTTTTTTTGCTGAGGTAACAGAGCGGGTCGATGAGGGTAATGCAGTCGATGTGGTGTACACGGACATGCAAAAGGCATTCGGCAAAGTGCCATATGACAGGCTTGTCAGCCGAGTTAGAACTCATGGAATAAAAGGGAGAATAGCGAAATGGATATGAAATAAGTTGAGTGAGAGGAAGCAGAGAGTGGTGGTGAATGGTTGCTTTTCAGACTGGAGAAAGGTTTAGGGTGGGGTTCCCCAGGGGTTGGTGTTAGGAGCCCTGTTAGGAGGGTCTTGTGTAACGTGAGGGCAGTGTTAAACTTCAAAAAGACCGAGGGACTGATGGGATGTCTGGGCAAGTGGCAGATGAGATTTAATGTTGAAAAGTGTGAAGAGATTTGTATTGTTTGGAAGAATGAGGAGAGGCAATATAACATAAAAGGTACAATTCTAACAGAGAAGCGGGGCCTGTGTTTATATGTGCACAAGTCATTGAAGGTGGTGATTGTCCTGTGTTCTGGGTTGTATGTTGCTGGGACATGTTTTTCCCGTAAAAGTAAAAGTAAAATAAAGTTTATTTATTAGTGTAACAAGTAGGCTTACATTAACACTGCAATGAAGTTACTGTGAAAATCCCCTCTTTGCCACACTCCGGAGCCTGTTCGGGGACACTGAGGGAGAATTTAGCATGGCCAATGCACTTAACCAGCATGCCTTTGGGACTGTGGGAGGAAACCGGAGCACCCGGAGGAAACCCATACAGACACGGGGAGAACGTGCAGTCTCCGCACAGACAGTGACCCAAGCCAGGAATCGAACCCAGGTCCCTGGCGCTGTGAGGCAGCAGTGCTAACCACTGTGCCACCCGTTAATTCAGACCTTTAAATTTTGCGCATGCGCAGTTTGTACCCATGCATTTGCAATACCCCCTCCTCACAGATTTGCCAGCACCAACCCATTTGTATGGTTCCCCACACCCATATGGCCCCTTCTCCCAAGAGGCGGTCACCCTGGGGTCGGGTAGGTTGAGAATAGAGTAATAAGCAGTGCAGGATCTTGGGTTTTATAAATAGGGGCATAGAGTACAACAACAAGGAAGTTATAAAGTTTTTAAAGTTTATTTACTAGTGTCACAAATAGGCTTACATTAACAGTGCAATGAAGTTACTGTGAAAATCCTGTTTCCACTGGTGGAAGGATTGAGAACCAGAAGGCACAGATCATAGATCATAGAATCCTACAGTGCAAAAAGAAGCTATTCGGCCCATCGAGTCTGCACCAACCACAATCCCACCCAGGCCCTATCCCCATATCCCTACATATTTACCCACTAATCCCTCTAACCTATGCATCCCGGGACACTAAGTGGCAATTTAGAATGGCCAATCAACCTAACCCGCACATCTTTGGACTGTGGGAGGAAACCGGAGCACCCGGAGGAAACCCACGCAGACACAGGGAGAATGTGCAAACTCCACACAGACAGTGACCCGAGCCGAGATTCGAACCCAGGTCCCTGGAGCTGTGAAGCAACAGTGCTAACCACTGCGCTACCGTGCCACCCACTTAAGCAATGCTTCTGCCCGGTTTTGAACCGGGGACCTTTCGCATATGAAGCGAACGTGATAACCACTACACTACAGACACAGATTTAAAGAGGAATCGAAACAACACGAGGATAAAGCTTTGCATGCAGAGAATGGTTAGGATCTGGAATGCACTGCCTGACTTCACAGCAGAGGAGGATTTAATCACAGCTTTCGGTAGAGAATTGGATAATTACCTCAAGAGAAAACAAATTGCCAGGAAAAGGTGGGAGAGTGGGACTCGGTGTTGCCCTCGGAGGGACACAATGGGCAGAATGGTCTCTTTCTGTGAGGTCTCTATGACATTCCAAACTAAGTACATGATAACAGGAGAGAAGAGGCAGTCAATAATCCCAGCAATTGTAACTGAGCAGGAACATCTGAATAGGAGCTTTGAGAAAGCCTGGAGTGTGGGTATATATCGGAGTGCCAACATTTTAATTCATGGAGTAGGTTTGGTTTAACATTCTAACTGAGGACCCAACTTCAGTTGCTGAACCCCCTCCACAAGGGGAAATGACACTGTAATGGACATTAGTACCAGGCATCTCTCATGTTTGACGACAGGCTATTCTCTGGAGTATTTAGTAGCCTTGATGGGGAATAGTGTCCTTACTTAGACATTGCTTTGGGATACCCCCCACCTTTCCCCCACTAAAATCAATGAGAATGTACCACTGATGCTGTAACACTGCTTTAGAAACATAGAAACATAGAAAAACTACAGCACAATACAGGCCCTTCAGCCCACAAAGTTGTGCCGAACATGTCCCTACCTTAGCGATTACTAGGCTTACCTATAACCCTCTATCTTACTAAGTTCCATGTACTTATCTAAAAGTCTCTTAAAAGACCCTATCGAATCCGCCTCCACCACCGTTGCTGGCAGCCCATTCCACGCACCCACCACCCTCTGAGTGAAAAACTTACCCCTGACATCTCCTCTGTACCTACTCCCCAGCACCTTAAACCTGTGTCCTCTTGTGGCAACCATTTCAGCCCTGGGAAAAAGCCTCTGACTATCCACTCGATCAATACCTCTCAACATCTTATACACCTCTATCAGGTCACCCCTTTGTTTTGGATGGTTCTATGTGCCTTATTGGAACCCAATACAAACACACGAATTAGGAGCAGGAGTAGGCCACTCGGCCCCTCGAGCCTGCTCCACCACTCAATACGATCATGGCTGATCTGATTGTAACTTCAACCCCACATTCCTGCCTACCCTCGATAACCTTACACACCCTCGTTAATCAAGAATCTATAGAGACACTTTCAGGTCTGGATCTTATCAATTCTCCGCGTGAAACAATTTCTCCTCATTTTCCCTTCAGTTTCTGTGCCAATAATTTAAAACTTTGACTTCTGCTTGCTGACCCAATTACCTGAGGAACTCATTTCTTTCTACTCACTCACAGTTTTCAATACCTTCGCTAGGTTTCCCCATACTAAACAGTACATCATGATATATCTGTGAATCTTTCATATCTCTGCTGTTAAATACAAGGGTAGCTTGAAACCTAAAAGTGTAACTTGGAACACCGATTCTTAGTGGTGTATATTTTCACTTTGGCATAATGTGAGGAAAGGTATGCAAACCAGTGAGGAAAGGCAGAGTCTTGTAATCAATCATAAAGGAGTATTTATTAATTTAAGAGAAACAGACAACAAGACCACAATAGAAGACAACAGTACCATTAATAATGGCCACACACACACACACACACACCCACACACGAGTACCTCATGAAGTTAACCCTGTTCCTATCTATGGTCCAGAACTCGGAGAAATGTCCTTTGTCCCAAAACAAAATCCCACTCACTATAACAGTGAGCTAAAACCAGCCAATAGTAATCACCTATGAGTTATCTTTAGGTTTGGGAAGAATCTTTCTTCCACTTAGCATCATCGTTCTCTGAGGCTATGATACCGGAGTTCTGTACTATTGGGGAGAGTTCTGCTTACTAGCTGCATCTATCTCTCTCTCTCGCTCCCTTTACCTCTCCTACTGACAGCAATTAACCCTGGTGTGAATATTTTGTTTTTTCCCCTTGATGTTATTCTATCTTAATAACACCTTGGACCAGGCTTTTAACGTATAGGTGTAAATTATATTCTTATCTCCCCACTTTGAGTTCACCTCTTCTACCATTGTTCAGTCCCTCGTAACTAAGGTAAACACCTGTTTTCTTGCTGCCAAGCTAATTAGCATATCAACAGGTGCATTCTTATCAATTCCGGAGCACCCGGAGGAAACCCACGCAGACACGGGGAGAACGTGCAAACTCCACACAGACAGTGACCCAAGGCCGGAATCGAACCCAGGTCCCTGGCGCGGTGAGGCAGCAGTTCATAGAATCAAAGAATCCCTACAGAGCAGAAAGAGGCCATTCGGCCCATCGAGTCTGCACCGACCACAATCCCACCCAGGCCGTAACCGCACATATTTAACCTTGCTACGTCCCCTGACACTAAGGGGCAATTTAGTACGGCCAATCAACCTATCTTTGGACTGTGGGAAGAAACCGGAGCACCCGGAGGAAACCCACTTTTTCACTTTATTTCATCCAAATCTTATCTTTTAATATTTTTATTTCACTTAATTCTTAAATCTTCCTTTTCTACCAAAAGCTTGACACTGCTCCAAGGAGAATTATCCCAGCTATAGCAAGCTCTTCATATCACTTATTCCCAGTATCATCCCAGTAAATCTCCGTTTATACCCTCTTGATTGCCTTCCTAATGTGTGGCACCCACAATACTCCAGCTGATGCCTAGCCAAGGATTTGTAACAGTTTACGTGACCTCTTTGCTTTGTATTCAATGCGCCATTTACAAGTAACCCATACACTTCCTGAACCACCTTCTCAATTTTCCCAGCCTCCTTCAAAGGTTGTACATCCTCAGTTCTCAAAATACTCTCATGCAGATTAAACTGCCACCAGTTCAACATTTACCCGAATTAAACTGTATCTGCCAGATGTTTGTCCATTTCACCTACCTTTAATGGTGGAGAACTAGTGTCGGGTGCCTTACTGCAAATAACCAAAGAGCTGGAATCCACCCCCTGTGCAATCCATGGAAACTCACCTTGTTGTAATAGCCAGGGAGGACATCAGTTTTCGACTTGAGGTAGTAAACAGGTGGAACAGAATTCTCATCCCTCTGGTACCAGTTCTCCAGTAGCCTGGTGCTGAGGCCTTCATTTTCTGATCTGCAGAGTATGGTCTCAAATTCACTGGCCTCAATTTCTGCTGGTAAGCTGACATTTCCGTATTGTTCCCCTATTAACGCCTAAAAAAGAGTCACAGTGCATGGCGGGGTGTTACAAGATTTCTCACAGTGAAGTATCAATGAGGAACACTGCAAGCCGAAGGTTCGCAGTGGGCATGTCTGGCGGCGGGACTGGAAAATATCATGAGAAGACTTTGCTTTTTATCTTTCTGTCTTGTTACCTTTTTAATAGTTAATAAACTTTCTGAATTCACCACTCAAAGTGTTCTTTCTGGATTAAGTCTCTAAAACCTGGTGTAAGTTATGATTGGGGGGGTTATTGCAAACAAGTGAACCACAAATCTTAGTTCAAATAAATCAAATTTCTAATAAAGGCCTGGACTGCAAAACCCCTGTCCGAATCACGTTTGCACTTCAGACTGACAGGAGCACTGCTCAACCTAACAAAAAGCCGGAGAAAGGGTGAAATTACTGGAAGTTGATTTGCAGTTGTGAACTTTATATAAAAGTGATTAACACTGTGCAACTACAACTTTTAGACCTTGGCACGGTGGCACAGTGGTTAGCACTGCTGCCTCACAGCGCCAGGGACCCGGGTTCGATTCCCGGCTTGGGTCACTGTTTGTATGCAGTCTGCATGTCCTGCCCGTGTTTGCATGGGTTTCCTCCGGGTGCTCCGGTTTCCTCCCACAGTCCAAAAGACGTGCTGGTTAGGTGCATTGGCCATGCTAAATTCTCCTTCAGTGTACCCGAAAAGGCGCAGGGGTGTGACGACTAGGGGATTTTCAGAGTAACTTCATTGCAGTGTTAATGTAAGCCTACTTGTGACACTAATGAATAAACTAGAAAAAAAATGAGTTAAAGCTCACTCTTGAGGCTTCAGTGTAGTCTTGCAAATATAAAACGAAAAATGCTGGAAATACTCAGCAGGTCAGACAGGACACGTTTCATCATAAAAGGGAATGAAAGTCTGTGGTCCTCACAAACTGCTCTGTTTCTCTCCACAGACGCTGCCTGGCCTGCTGAGTTATTCAAACATTTTCTGTGAATATTTCAGATTTCCAGCATCTGTATTTTGCTTTTCTGCTTATTAATTTATTCATGTATGTTTGAGTCAATGACTCAAAAGTATAGCACCTTAATAAAATTGTGCATTAAGCTATAAAGGAAAAAAAGTATTATAAAGGAAATTAAATCCTACTGAAGAACCTAAATCTGCATTTCTTTTTACACATGGTTGGAGTGCGCAGCCTTTAGTACATGCAGGTAGGATTAGTACACTTTGCAGTTTACTGTTTGTGTGCACAGTGCTTTTATGTCCCTTTTTGTCCTGGGCAAATTGAATTTCCCATCATTACAGTGCACCTGTATTCTGCAACGTGAGTCAACTCCTGTTGCAACAATGCAACTAAAACACAATCCTCAGAAGAATTATCCTCAGCTTGGCAGCCACATACACCCTTTCAGTGCGGCACTTCTCACACTGACTCTTATGATTCCACTCTTGTCTCTTACCCCAATTTTATCAATTAGTGTCAAATCATCACTGGCCTCGTGCACAAACTCATCTGCTGGAAGACAAGCTCCCCAATTAATGTCAATACAATAGATGTTAGGGAATGGTGTTGACCCTCTGACTAGGGTGTCAACTGACGTGGCGGTCAAATAAACACTTACAACGAATTATAATAACATTTATACCAATGGGCGGCATGGTGGCACAGTGGTTAGCACTGCTGCCTCACAGCACCAAGGCCCCGGGGTTCGATTCCCGGCTTGGGTCACTGTCCGTGTGGAGTCTGCACATTTTCCCGGTGTCTGTGTGGGTTTCCTCCCACACTCCAAAGATGTGCGAGTTAGGTTGATTGGCCATGCTAAATTGACACTTAGTGTCAGTGGGACTAGTAGGGTAAATACATGGGGTTATGAGGATAGGGCCAGTGTGGGATTGTGGTCGGTGCAGACTCGATGGGCCAAATGGCCTCCTTCTGCACTGTAGGGATTCTATGATTCTATTTGGTACAACTGATTCTTTACTAATGTTTAGACACTAGATGAACACTGAACTGTTCTTTATTTCATTTGTTAGAATGGACCACAAGACTCAGGGCCTAGATTTAGAATACTACCTGTAGCAAGGTGAGGGGATCAGTCACCCTTTGATGGGTTGTCTTCTTCTCTGAGTCCAGGACACAGAGCTTCCTTACTCGATGATTGTTCCTGCAGACCTTCTTTGTGGAGGTGGGTAGCCTCCCCTCTTTATCCAGTTTCTCCCAGCATCGAGAATGTTCTTAGTCAGATACACCCATGGGTCACCAGTCTGCTCCCTTTCAGTTGCAAAACAGGGTACATCTGCTGTTCTTGTTCTCCTTATTTGCCCTTGCCTAGCAGCCTTGTGTTGAGTGCATCTTATCGCACACCGCTTACTCAACGGGCCGGTTCATTAGACGGCAACTACAGCAGCCCTTGTACTTGTGTAAGGTTGGCTACTTTTCCCAGCATGCTTTGTGGATGTTTAGCTGTTCGCCACCTGGCTGCAATGGGACTTGAGTTCAACTTATCATTAAACATAATTTCGTTGCAAAATGATCACATTCTGATAATTGCTTAAAATGGAAGGCGATTATTATTTATGTAAAAATTGGGCTGAAAAAAAATAAACATTGACGTCCTTCTGAAATGTCGAGCTGCTCGCCGTGTCTGGCATGCAGGTCCCACCACTGAAATCACTAACAGGGAGGCACCCATCTGCCTCCGGGAAACTCTATCAATTACACTGGAAATCCTGACTCCAGCCCTGATTGGGATCTGAGAGGAGATTGCTGTCAGCTGAGCAACAAGAAAGACTTCTGAAATATTGTGCTTTATTAAAGCAGTTCAATGGAAAATGCTGAACCACAAACTTTCCCTCCCCTTTAATTAGAAAGAACATAATAATCAAGGGCAGAGGAAGAACAAGGCAGAATATGGGGCCTTTCCTTCATATTGTTGAAGACTATCCTCTACTATCCACCATGTCGTGAGTTTATTGCACAAGGTGTCTGTTGTTGATATCAGGATCCTCTAGTCAAATGCCAATCAGATCCCATAGAATAGAATCACAGCATCCCTACAGTGCAGAAGGAGGCCATTCGGCCTATTGAACCTGCACCGACTCTCCGACAGAGCATCTTATTCAGGCCCCTCCCCCCCCCCCACCCTATCCCTGTAACCCCGCACATTTACCATCTCCCTAATCTACACATCTTTGGACACCAAGGGGCGATTTAGCACGGCCAATCTACCTAACCCGCATACCTTTGGACTGTGGGAGGAAACTGGAGCACCGGGAGGAGACCCACGCAGACACAGGGAGAACATGCAAACTCCACACAGACAGTGACTCGAGGCCGGAATTGAATCCGGGTCCTTGGTGTTGGGAGACAGCAGTGCTAACCACTGCGCCACCGTGCCGCCCTACTGTGCCACCGTGCTGCCCTACTGTGCCACCAGTCTCATTGAGACTGACTGATGGGGGGTCTAAGCTCTGGGATTCCTTCCCGAAAGCTCTCCATCTCTTTATTCTCCTTATAAGATGCTCCTTAAAACCCATCTCTTGGAGCAAGCTTTTGATGATCTGCTCTAATCTGTGAGGAGGTGTAATTTTTTATTTCATTAATGCTGCTGTGAGGTGTGTTGGGATGTGTTACTGCCCATTTACACAGCAAGTTGTCTTTCTTTCACGTTCGGCGTGTCTATAGTGCGGGTCATGGGACAGTGATGTCGATGCAAAAATCTGTGTTACACTTGTGGGAAAAGACTGGCTTAGCCTAATGGCGGGACGGTGAAGATGTGTTTTCATGTGTTTTACAATTCTGCTAACAGGATAGGGGAGCCAGTTTAACAATGAAGGCAATGTGGATCCAGCACGGGGACTCACCAATAACCTGGCCTTTATTGTTTGAGAAAGGAATCCCCACTTCTTTCTCCCAGGGGTTGAGATAATCTTTCAGCCAGGCTTTGCCTGATCACAAAATTGGTCACAGAATCCCTCCAAAGGCAGAAGGAGGCCATTCAGCCCATCGAGCCTGTACCGACAACTATCCCACCCAGCCCCTATCCCTGTGTATTTACCCTGCTAACCCCCCCGACACTCACGGTCAATTTAGCATGGCCAATCAACCTAATCTGCACATCTTTGGAATGTGGGAGGAAACCGGAGCACCCGGAGGAAACCCACACAGACACGGGGAGAATGTGCAAACTCTGCACAGACAGGACTGGGTGTTAATTTCAGATGTGCAATCATTACAGGGAAAAGAAATATGCCTGTAGGCTAGCCGAGTGACTGCACTGCATGTACCTGCAGTACAGATATATTACTGCCAGCAATGACTAAGCACATGCATGTCCTGCTATATAAAAACGACCAAACTACAGCCGCAGGAGCAGCAAGCAGTGTTGCAGCACATTTATAAATACAAAAAGATATAACCTTAGCAATCACTTTCCACTGCTGGGCTGCACCGTCATTGTCTGATTTTTATTTATTCCAATTACTCACCACAAAACACGGGCCAGCGGAAAACTTTAAACATTCATCCAACAGTTTCATCCGGAGTTTCCGGACATCAGAATCATGGATGTCATCTGGATCCACTCCCACGTAAGCGTCGATTGCCTGTGAATTGGACACATTCGGGCAGGTTATTCACTTGCTGTCAGCTACACAACGCTGAGACGCCAGGCACCTCCCAGGGAAGTTGGCACGTGCAAGCGCACCGAAATGGCACAGACACGGGAAATCTACTCTTCCCGAGCTTTCATCTTCCTCAAGGCAGCAACTTAAATCAGGGCCTTGTTCCAAAGATATCCGCAGTGCTTTTCTACCCAACAAGGGTCTCTCTACATGAGAAAGCCTGAACAGTAAGAGCCCTGGGTATTAACAGGAGTTGATTGTGTCGGATGGGTGATGTGGGGGTGGGGGGGGGGGGGTGGGGGGGGGTGGGGGGCGGGTGCGGTTGCAGAGTTTCAGATGGGAAACCCAAAGATCTGGCTTTCTCTACACACTTCACAGTCTGTGTATTTGTCAGTGATGTGTTCCCTTGTAGAAAGTCAGCCTGATTGACAGGTTCCAGTTGGACAAGAAAGGTTCAAGAGTCTAAGACTATGGATAGGGCTCGGGCTCTGATCCCCGGCCCCAATTCTTAACCAAGGGGGGCGGGGGAAGGGGGTATTTAAAATCTTTTCATGGGATGTTGACATCACAGGCAAGGCCAGCATTATTTTGTTCACCCCCAACTGAACTGTGTCTTGCTAGGCAATTTCAGAGGGCAGTTAAGTTTAGAGGACATTGTTGTGGGTCACATGTTCATAGAATCATAGAATCTGCGGCACGGAGACAGACCCTGCGGCCCAAACAGATCCATGCCGACCAAAAAGCCCATCTAAGCTAACCCCATTTGCCTGTATTTGGCCCATATCCCTCTAAACCTTTCCTATCCATGTATCTTTAAAAGTTGGAGTTTTAACAACACCAGGTTAAAGTCCAACAGGTTTATTTGGTAGAAAATACCATTAGCTTTCAGAGCACTGCTCCTTCGTCAGATGGAGTGGAAATGTGCTCTCAAACAGGGCACAGAGACACAAAATCAAGTTACAGAATACTGATTAGAATGCGAATCCCTACAACCAACCAGATCTTAAAGATACAGACAATGTGGGTGGAGGGAGCATTAAGCACAGGTTAAAGAGATGTGTATTGTCTCCAGACAGGACAGCCTGCAAGTCCAGGAGGCAAGCTGTGGGGGTTACTGATAATGTGACATAAATCCAACATCCTGGTTTAGGCCGTCCTCATGTGTGCGGAACCTTTGTGTCTCTGTGTCCTGTTTGAGAGCACATTTCCACTCCATCTGACAAAGGAGCAGCGCTCCGAAAGCTAATGGTATTTGCTACCAAATAAACCTGTTGGACTTTAACCTGGTGATGTTAAAACTCTTACTGTATTTACCCCAGTCCAACGCCGGCATCTCCACATCTTTAAAAGTTGTCAATGTCCCTGCCTCAACCACTTCCCCCTTGCCAGACCAGGTAAGGATGGTAGATTTCCTTTACTCAAGGACATTATTGAACCAGATGGTAGTTTCGCGGTCACCGTTACTCGCAATACCTTTCAATTCCAGAATTAATAATTGAATTTAAATTCCCCCAGCTACTCTGATGGGATTTGAACCCATGGGCCCAGAGGAGCTGATGGGGAGCAGCCTGCTGTTGTTCTGCTCTCCCCCTGGCCCCCAAGCTGTGCTATAAAAGGGAATGTTACCTTCTCCCTGACACTGTTCCCTTTAGCTACCAGGATTCAAAATGGCCCCAAAGCAGCTTAAATCAGAGACCAGCAACCCCGCTAAAAGAGTTAAATTTTGTCAACCCGTGTTCTTGGAGTGGATTGGCTGGCCGTCCCTTGTCCCACCCCCATTAACGTTGGATGGGTGGGGGATTTTCGATCTTTAAAATTGTAACATCAGGCACGACCCCAATCTCAGGGGTTCCAATTTATCCCAAGTGTTGGTCAGCAATTTTATTATAAAGTTTATCATCATCAAAGCTGATTCTCTCCTCCAAGATATAAACATAGCACAGTGCCAGATGCCCAGAGGTTTGCAGTACGTGAAGCTAACCAGGACAGCATGAGGTGGAGATGTCGGTGTTGGACTGGGGTGGACACAGTAAGATGTCTCACAACACCTCTTACTGTGCCCACCCCAGTCCAACGCCGGCATCTCCACATCATGGCTACCATCAACACCGCAAACCACTGGCTCAAAGTGGAGAGGATCTCCAAGAGGATCGCACATATCAACACAGACATCAAGTTTCTACAAAGATGCAAGAAAGCAGACAAGATCCCGAAAGAACTACAGATCACGAACCCACTCAAGTCGACCTACAACACAGACTGAGCCAGTCTGCAATTATCTTGCAAAGAAAAATGTCTCACCCCCAACATTTTGGAATTCCCTCCCTAATCTTCTCCATCCTTCTATTCCACTTTCGTCCTTTAAGTCACTGTTAAAACCTCCTTCTTTGACCAAGATTTTGGTTCTTTGTCCTGATGTGATTTGAGTGCCACAATTTGATTTTGTAATGCTCCTGAGAAGCCTTGGAACCTTTCATTAAATGACAGGCGCTACATTAATTTAAGTTGTTGTTGAAATCCTGGTGGGCAGTTTTATATCGGCAGAGATTCAGAGCTAAGGATAGTGGATTGAGACAGTGAGCTGGGGGTAACTACTGATGCACAAGCAATGTGAGGTGACGATATGGGAGGAAGTAGAGTTTTAGGTTATATTGTTGGGGGCCATGCAATGTAAAATAGACAGAGAGGTTTCAATCGTCCAGCTTCCAGCTTTAGACCCAGTACACAGTGAAGCTGCAGAGAATCAGTAGGATAAGTTGGAGCAATATACTTCAGAGAAACATTGATTAGGTGGATATAAATTCAGAATGAAAGATTGGAATCAATTTGGTTGGACAGTTTTTTAAATTCATTCGTGGGACATGGGCGTCGCCGGCTAGACAGCATTTATTCCATCCCTAGTTGCCCTTGAACTGAATGGCTTGCTAGGCCATTTCAGAGGGCAGTTGAGAGTCAACCACATTGCTGTGGCGCTGGAGTCACATGTAGACCAGACCAGGTAAGGACAGCAGATTTCCTTCCCTAAAGGACATTAGTGACATGCACCTGTAAAGACTTGATTACCTGTTAAGACTCGCATTCCAACCATTATCTTGGAATTGAGTTTGTGTCTCTATATATGCTCTGTTTGTGAAACAAATCCTGCACTCACCTGATGAAGGAGCGGCGCTCCGAAAGCTCATGCTACCAAATAAACCTGTTGGATTTAACCTGGTGTTGTGAGACTACTTACTGTGCCCACCCCAGTCCAACGCCGGCAACTCCACATCATTAGTGAACCAGATGTGTTTTTCCGACAATCGACAATGGTTTCATGGTCATCAGTAGATTCTTAATTCCAGATATTTTTAATTGAATTCAAATTCCACCATCTGCCGTGGCGGGATTCGAACCTGGGTCCCCAGAACATTAGCTGAATTTCTGAATTAATAGTCTAGCGATAATACCACGAGGCCATCGCCTCACCCCCGCCCCCCTACCCCCCCCCCTCATTACTTGAAATGAGCAGGGAGGTTTAACAGAACTAGGAGGCTTGCATTTAAGATTCTTAGAATTAAGTTAGATGCCAGCAAATATTTTTTCCCCTACAAAAAGCCACTGGCTTCAAGAATGAGCGACCAAAATATGCAATGGGTACAGATTTGCTATCGTTCTTTATATGGGAACATAAGCTCTCAATGGAGAACATTTTCAGTTACAAGGTATTGCTGCAATTAAGGAGGGTTATGGGTTATCCGACTTCAGCACCTTGTCTCAGTGAGTTATTTTGCCTCTCTCTCAATGATCAGGTGTCAATCGCGTTATGTGTCGGACTTTGTCGAGATGGTGCAAGGTGGACGATCCTTTTTTTGAAAACTTACTTTGCTCGTTTGTGTATGGTCAGCAGGTCACATGATTTCTCCCAAGAGGCAGTGACTTTGTGTTTCCTTGTTCCACAAAGTCATCCCCGGCAGCAGGAATCCTGGCTGCTTTCACATCTCCCTAGAGTTGGCTAATTCTCCCCCCTCACCCGCCCTCTAAATGATCCCTGTTACTGTTGTTGAACTTGAAGGGCATCAGGTAAACCTGCTGAAGAATGTCACAATGTGAATGCCTCATTTCTGCTGAAAGCTGGGAGTAAACCGGAACAAAACAGTGCCAGGTCCACGGACTCCGGTAAAAGGTTGACCTGAATCTCTGGCTGTTGGTATTGAGAGCCCTGCCCTGTACTCCTGCACACGCACACACGCCCCAAAGGTAACAATACCCACTTACCCTCTTAATACTCTTTAATTCATCATTTCTGCAACTTGCAACAAAACTTCTTATTGCCTGTTGGTTGGCCCTCCTAACCCATGGGGTGGCATAGAACATAGAACATTACAGCGCAGTACAGGCCCTTCGGCCCTCGATGTTGCGCCGACCAGTGAAACCAATCTAAAGCCCCTCTAATCTACACTATTCCAATATCATCCATATGTTTATCCAATAACCATTTGAATGCTCTTAATGTTGACGAGTCCACTACTGCTGCAGGCAGGGCATTCCACGCCCTTACTACTCTCTGAGTAAAGAACCTACCTCTAACATCTGTCCTATATCTCTCACTCCTCAATTTAAAGCTATGTCCCCTCGTGCTAGCATGGTAGCACTGTGGTTAGCACTGCTGCATCACAGCGCCAGGGACCTGTGTTCGATTCCCGATTTGGGTCACTGTCTGTACGGAGTCTGTACGTTCTCCCCGTGTCTGCGTGGATTTCCTCCGGGTGCTCCGGTTTCCTCCCACAGTCCAAAGACGTGCTGGTTAGGTGGATTGGCCATGCTAAATTCTCCCTCAGTGTACCCAAACAGACGCCAGAGTGTGGCGACTAGGGGATTTTCACAGTAACTTCATTGCAGTGTTAATTTAAGCTGAGTTGTAACACTAATAAATAAACTTAAGCTCAAAACATATTAATCCCTCACCCAACATCACTAAAATCAGACTGGTTTTTCAGTTCTTTGCTGGTTTTTTGGGAGTTTGCGGAGTACAATTTGGCTGCCATGTTTCTGACTTTACAACAGAGGGAGATGCCATTTCAAAAATACTTCACTGGCTGTAAAACTCTTTGGGATGTCCTGAGGTCATACAATCATAGAATCCCTACAGTGCAGAAGGAGGCCATTTGGCCCATCAGGTCTGCACTGACCACAATCCCACCCAGGCCCTAACCCCGTAACCCCCTCATATTTACTCTGCTAGTCCCCCTGACACTAAGGGGCAATTGAGCATGGCTAATCCACCTAACCCGCACATCTTTGGAGTGCGGGAGGAAACCCGCGCAGACACGGGGGAGAATGTGCAAACTCCACACAGACAGTCACCCGAGGCCAAAATTGAACCCGGGTCCCTGGCGCTGTGAGGCAGCAGTGCTAACCACTGTGCCACCGTGACGTCATGAAAGTTGCTGTTCAAATGCCAGTCTTTCTGTCTCCTTCCTTTATTAAACCTCTTTTTGGTCGTTACCTGGAACTCCAGTCCGTGCTTGTGTCTGCAGTATTCTCACAGCTTTGGATAAACATGTTCCCTCAAGGCCTTTCTCTCCGCTTCTGTATCTGAGGGAAGGTAGGTTCAGTAAATCAGCAGTAAAACGAGTGTGGGTGTCAGCACCCCCTGACATTTAGAACATCATTTATTTATGAAGTGTGATGGTACTGGAATATTAAACGCATGCAACTGGTGAGAAAATGGGAAGTTCTGGGTCCTGTCGAGATGAGAAAGAAGGAAGCAGGAAGGAGACTAGGACTGACTTGATTTTCTTTAAAGAAAGCAGGAATGAAATGTGGGGCTTTCTGTGATTGCTCACTGAATAAGTCCACTGTGCAGTGCACTGTGATCCACTGGGAAGGCAAAGGATGGAAGCGTCCATCTCTCCTCCTGTTCGAAAATGCACATTTCTGGGTGCAATGTGAAAATGGAATCAGGCTGGGTTCTGATTTCCCCCACAGTATATGGACAGTTCCCAGGTGTGTGGGTTTCCTCCGGGTGCTCCGGTTTCCTCCCACGCTCCAAAGATGTGCGGGTTAGGTTGATTGGCCATTCTAAATTGCTCCTTAGTGTCGGGGATTAGCAGGGTAAATACGTGGGGGTTACAGGGATAGGATCTGGGTTAGATTGTTGTCAGTACTGGCCTCCTTCTGCACTGTAGGTTCTCTGATTCTATGTTCACCTTCCTGCTTCACCCATGAAGAGATTGGCCACCAGGGGGAGACAGTAAGTGCCAGGGTGAGTCAGCACCATCAGAGGAGAGAATTGGAGAAGGAAACATAGTGTGTGTGAAAACAGAATGGATGTCAGCAAAGGGGCATAATTCTCACAATATCACCCAGTATCAAAGCCTGAGGATTGGTCATTCTGGTGAAGATGATATGAAATAGGTCAGAACTCCAAGTACTGCACAACAAGACTGTTTAATTACTGCCACCATAGGTTCATAAGACATAGGAGCAGAATTAGGCCATTCGGCCCATCAAGTCCGCTCCGCCATTCGATCATGGCTGAAATGCCCCTCATCCCCATTTTCCTGCCTTCTCCCCATAACCCTTCAACCCATTACCAATTAAAAATCTGTCTAACTCCTCCTTAAATTTGCTCACTGTCCCAGCATCCACTGCACTTTGGGGCAGCGAATTCCACAGATTCACAACCCTTTGGGAGAAGTAGTTTCTCCTCAACTCTGTTTTGAATTTGCTACCCCTTATCCTAAGACTATAACCTCTCGTCCTAGAATGCCCCACAAGAGGAAGCATCAGTTCCATGTCTACTTTATCCATACCTTTTATCATCTTGTATACCTCAATTTGATCTCCCCTCATTCTTCTAAATTCCAGAGAGTATCGGCCTAAACTATTCAATCTCTCTTCATACGACAAACCCCTCATCTCTGGAATCAATCCAGTGAACCTCCTCTGAACTGCCTCCAATGCCACTACATCTTTCTTCAAATCAGGGACGAAAACTGTGCACAATACTCCGGTGTGGCCTCATCAATGCCTTGTATAGTTGCAACAATACTTAATTACCTTTCACCAGATACTCGTTCTCATGTCCTGTACAAAGCCTTGTATCCTGAAGTAAGGTCACCTACTTGACAATGTCTTCACCAATCTACCTCTTGCAGACACTGGGGCAGAATTTTACAAGCCCCACGCTGAGGCTGGTCTGGAGGCAGGATTGGAAGAAAATAGGAAAGACTGATGTTGGATCAGGGGCCTGGTGCATTTCTGCCCCCTGTCAATCTTACTGGACAGTAAGAAGTCTCACAACACCAGGTTAAAGTCCAACAGGTTTATTTGGTAGCAAATACCATAAGCTTTCGGAGCGCTGCTCCTTCGTCAGATGGAGTGGTCTCTGTTCTCCAACAGTGCACAGACACAGAAATCAAGTTACAGAATACTAATTAGAATGCAAATCTCTACAGCCAGCCAGGTCTTAAAAGGTACAGATAATGTGGTTGGAGGGAACATTAAACACAGGTTAAAGAGATGTGTATTGTCTCCAGACAGAACAGCTGGTGAGATTATGCAAGACCAGGGGCAAGCTGTGGGGGTTACTGATAATGTGACATAAATCCAACATCCCGGTTTAGGCCGTCCTCATGTGTGCGGAACTTGGCTATAAGTTTCTGCTCAGCGACTCTGCGCTGTCGTGTGTCGTGAAGGCCGCCTTGGAGAACGCTTACCTGAAGATCCAAGGCTGAATGCCCGTGACTGCTGAAGTGCTCCCCCACAGGAAGAGAACAGTCTTGCCTGGTGATTGTCGAGCGGTGTTCATTCATCCGTTGTCGTAGTGTCTGCATGGTTTCCCCAATGTACCATGCCTCAGGACATCCTTTCCTGCAGCGTATCAGGTAGACAACGTTGGCCGAGTTGCAAGAGTATGTACCGTGTACCTGGTGGATGGTGTTCTCACGTGAGATGATGGCATCCGTGTCGATGATCCGGCACGTCTTGCAGAGGTTGCTGTGGCAGGGTTGTGTGGTGTCTTGGTCACTGTTCTCCTGAAGGCTGGGTAGTTTGCTGCGGACAATGGTCTGTTTGAGGTTGTGCGGTTGTTTGAAGGCAAGAAGTGGGGGTGTGGGGATGGCCTTGGCGAAATGTTCGTCTTCATCAATGACATGTTGAAGGCTCCGGAGGAGATGCCGTAGCTTCTCCGCTCCGGGGAAGTACTGGACGACGAAGGGTACTCTGTCCACCGTGTCCCGTGTTTGTCTTCTGAGGAGGTCGGTGCGGTTTTTCGCAGTGGCGCGTCGGAACTGTCGATCGATGAGTCGAGCGCCATCTCCTGTTCTTATGAGGGCATCTTTCAGCATCTGGAGGTGTCTGTTGCGATCCTCCTCATCCGAGCAGATCCTGTGTATTCGGAGGGCTTGTCCGTAGGGGATGGCTTCTTTTACGTGTTTAGGGTGGAAGCTGGAGAAGTGGAGCATCATGAGGTTATCCGTGGGCTTGCGGTATAGTGAGGTGCTGAGGCGACCGTCCTTAATGGAGATGCGTGTGTCCAAGAATGCAACCGATTCCGGAGAGTAGTCCATGGTGAGTCTGATGGTGGGATGGAACTTGTTGATGTCATCATATAGTTGTTTCAGTGATTGCTCACCATGACTCCAAAGGAAGAAAATGTCATCGATGTATCTAGTGTATAGCATCGGTTGAAGGTCCTGTGCGGTGAAGAAGTCTTGTTCGAACCTGTGCATGAAGATGTTGGCATATTGAGGTGCGAACTTTGTCCCCATGGCTGTTCCATGTGTCTGGATGAAGAACTGGTTGTTGAAGGTGAAGCTATTGTGGTCCAGGATGAAGCGGATGAGTTGTAAAATTGCATCTGGAAACTGGCAGTTGACGGCATTGAGCACTGAGGCCGTTGCAGCAATGCCATCATCGTGGGGGATGCTGGTGTAGAGTGCCGAGACATCCATTGTGACGAGGAGTGCTCCTGGTTCAACTGCTCCATGTGTGTTGAGTTTCTGTAGGAAGTCGGTAGTGTCGCGACAAAAGCTGGGG
This sequence comes from Mustelus asterias, assembly GCF_964213995.1. Lineage (NCBI taxonomy): Eukaryota > Metazoa > Chordata > Chondrichthyes > Carcharhiniformes > Triakidae > Mustelus > Mustelus asterias. Next base: position 103,505,174 of record NC_135810.1, on the reverse strand, counting down.
GTTCTTTGTACAATGGGTTTCAAGATGCCCTCGACATAGCCGGAGAGGTTTCCTGAAACGATGGGACGGCCGGGTGTGTTTGCCTTGTGTATTTTTGGGAGGCAGTAGAGATCTCCAACGCGTGGAGTACGTGGGATGAGAGTACGGAGGGTGCTCTGAAGGTCCGGATCAAAGGTTTTGATCAGAGTGTTGAGTTGACGGGTGTGTTCTTTGGTTGGATCTGTGGGTAACTGTCTGTAGTGTTCCTCGTTGTTCAGTTGTCGGTACACTTCTTTGCAGTAATCCGTTCTGTTCAGTATGACGATGGCCCCTCCTTTGTCTGCTGGTTTGATGACAATGTTGTGGTTGGTCTTGAGAGCGTGGATGGCGTTGCGTTGTGCTTGGGTGATGTTCGGTGCTGTCTTGTGAGTGCGGTGATGAATTTGGTGTTGACGCACCTCTTGATGGCTTGGGCATACATGTCAAGTCGAGGGCAGCGGCCTTCCGGAGGAGTCCAATTCGACTCTTTTCTCTTCGGTTGCACTGCGGATCTCTCTGTCTGCTGTTCCAGTTCATTAGCTGTCTCATTGTGTTCGCTGTTGGCCTCTTGGGGTTTGTGGAAGAACACCCACAGCCTCATTCGCCTGATGAATTCCTCTGTGTCCACTGCGAGACTGATGGTGTCTATTTTGGTAGTGGGGCAAAAATTGAGCCCTCGGCTGAGAACTTCGATTTCATCTGGCTGAAGTGTGTAGTCCGATAAGTTGACAATGGACTTTCCTGTAGTGGTACTGTTTCCTACTGTGGTACCGGGGGAGGCTTGGTTGCTGCTGGTGGTGATGCCGAGTTTCTCAAGTTTCCTGTTCTCCACATCAATCTTACTGGAGGCAGGTGATCAAAGGGGCTATCCCTGTCTGTCAGTGATGGGTGGTCAATAGCCACTGTGCCACCGTGGTGGCACAGTTGCACAGTGGTTAGCACTGCCAGACCCGGGTTCAATTCCGGCCTCGGGTCACTGTATGGAGTTTGCATGTTCTCCCCATGTCTGCGTGGGTTTCCTCCGGGTGCTCTGGTTTCCTCCCACAGTCATGATGTGGAGATGCCGGCGTTGGACTGGGGTAAACACAGTAAGAAGTCTCACAACTCCAGGTTAAAGTCCAACAGGTTTATTTGGTAACAAACGCCACTAGCTTTCGGAGCGCTGCTCCTTCGTCAGGTGAGTGGGAGTTCTGTTCACAAACAGCAAACAGGGCAGCTAAAGACACAAACTCAATTTACAGAATAATAATTGGAATGCGAGTCTTTACAGCGAATCAAGTTTTAAAGGTACAGACAATGTGGGTGGAGGGAGCATTAAGCACAGGTTAAAGAGATGTGTATTGTCTCCAGACAGGACAATGTCTGCAATGGTGGCAGAGAGACAGGACAACTGATAGCCAAGTTCCGCACACATCTTGGGTTCATGTCACACTATCTGTAACCCCCACGACTTGCCTGGACTTGCAAAATCTCACTGACTGTCCTGGCTGGAGACAATACACATCTCTTTAACCTGTGCTTAATGCTCTCTCCACTCACATTGTCTGTACCTTTAAGACTTGATTAGCTGTAAAGACTCGCATTCCAATTATTATTCTGTAAATTGAGTTTGTGTCTTTATATGCCCTGTTTGCTGTTTATAAACAGGTTTGCTGTTTATGAGCAGATCTCCCACTCACCTGACGAAGGAGCAGTGCTCCGAAAGCTAGTGGCGTTTGCTACCAAATAAACCTGTTGGACTTTAACCTGGTGTTGTGAGACTTCTTACTGTGTTCCTCCCACAGTCCAAAGATGTGCGGGTTAGGTTGATTGGCCGTGCTAAATTGACCCTAGCGTCAGGGAGACTAGCAGGGTAAATATGTGGGGTTACGGGGAATAGGGCCTGTGTGGGGTTGTGGTTGGTGCAGACTCGATGGGCCGAATGGACTCCTGCACTGTAAGGAATCTATGATTCTATTATATTCTATGAAATACCAGTTGAGGGTAATTAGGGAGGCTGGGAGGATTGCATGGGCATCTTCCAGGTGACAGAGAGGCCGGGCTGGGTGCTGAGCCAAGCAGCTCCATGGGGGCAGCTGAGCAGAATCAGAGATGGAGGGTCCATGTCCCAAAGATGGAGCCAGAGGAGCGAGGATTTGCGGGGGGAAGGCTACATATATGCCCAAACAGACACACCAGAGGGCTTTCCTCCTCTCCCTGATCCAAGGGACCTACCAGTTCTGGCCCTCATGGTGTGGTAATTTTGTTGTATGTTTTTGAGGATGCCTTCACCCTTTCCTTCCTGCCCAGGCAGCAGCCGCCTCGAGTGGTGAGGCTGCCAGCCATCTAAAGCTACAGGCCGTTTGGCCGGACCCGAGGTACCAGGAACCTACCCAACATCCTTAATTGGATAGGGCTCCAGGATCTGACCCATTAACAAGCTGCCTTACCTGACTCACACAGAGGTGAGTGTCTGGAACAAGCTGCCAGAGGTAGTAGTAGAGGTGGGTACAATTTTGTCTCTTAAAAAGCATTTAGCCAGTTACATGGGTAAGATGGGTATTGAGGGGTATGTGCCAAATGCGGGCAACTGGGACTAGCTTAGTGGTTAAAAAAAGGGCGGCATGGACAAGTTGGGCTGAAGTGCCTGTTCCCATGCTGTAAACTCTATGACTCTATGAGTCTGGGGAGATCTTGCAGGCAGTCAGGACTCATACATCATTAGGGACAGGACTCACATAGGGCGGCAGCACACTGGTTAGCACTGCTGCCTCACAGCGCTAGAGACCCAGGTTCAATTCCCGGCTTGGGTCACTGTCTGTGCGGAGTCTGCACATTCTCCCCGTGTCTGCGTGGGTTTCCTCCAGATGCTCCGGTTTTCTCCCACAGTCCGAAAGACCTGGTTAGGTACATTGGCCATGCTAAATTCACTTTCAGTGTACCCGAACAGGTGCCGGAGTGTGGCGACTAGGGGATTTTCACAGTAACTTCATTGCAGTGTTAATGTAAGCCTACTTGTGACACTAATAAATAAATAGTTGCCTCTCTTTCCTCCATTACCATCTGCCTCCTGGACCAAACTTGTGGTCATCTGACCTGATATCTCTCTAAGTGGCTTGGGGTATTATTTTGTGTCTTACTGCTCCTGTGAAGCCCCTTGGAATGTTTCATGGTGTTAAATGTGCTGTATAAATACTAGTTGTTGCTTTTAGTGGAATGTGCGTAATGTAGCTGTCACATTTCCTACATGACAATAAAAGTGACAATTTAACTGGTTTCCTCCCACAGTCTGAAAGACGTGCTGGTTAGGTGCATTGACCCGAACAGGTGCCGGACTGTGGCGACATGGGGAATTTCACAGTAACTTCATTGCAGTGTTAATGTAAGCCTTACTTGTGACTAATAAATAAACCTTACTTTGACTTTGTACTTCACTGACTGTAATTGACTGGGGCGTTGTGAAAGGCGCTATATCAATCCTGCTATATCAAACAGGTCCTGTTTCTGTTGACAAGTCACCCTAAGCCACCTGCTGGCGATATCCTCAATGTGCTCAGCACAAGTCTGGAGGGAAGTTAACACAAGCCCTTTGCAAAAGAATCAATAGGAGCCAACAGACACACACTGGGAAGCCTGATACATTTTCACTTAAAACAACAGCAAATCCAAGTGATTCAGACAAAAATCCCTCAGATTATTTACCTTCTGGGTTGCAGCAAATGAATATCTGGACACATCTGGATGCTCGGGTTGTTGAGGTGCGAGAGGAATTAGCAGCCGCCTTGTCTTTGGCCACTGGACCATCGTCAGTCTCCAGAGGAACATGCAACATCTGGAAGGGGAAATTCCACATGGGATTCACCCAAATAAACCGCTTCAAGGAACCTCCTCCCCCCCCCTCTTCCCTGCTCTGAGAGTGGCGAAATTAGCAGCCACGAAATTGCATCTCTTTTCCTGCTTCCTCCGGGATTTGGGATCAATCCGGTGGAATGGCACTGCCCCTTCTGGTAACAAGGAAAAGCGAGTCACAACACTCACAGGACATCCCAAAGCCTGCAAAGTGTGGCTGCGAGGGAGGTTAAGCAGCAAATGAGTAGTTACATCGACTTTCCCAAACTTTGCTGCACAAGATCTCTATTTTGTTCATTTCGATCTTATAGGAGTGGTTACACTTAAAACAAATTGTTCCATTTGCTGTTAATGGCTCTGCATGTCCTGGTGTCTGGACGCTGTAATGTAAATCTTGTGTCATTTCTTTAAAAAAAATTTTTTAATTCCATCCTTAATGTTACAAAGCCAATGCTCAGAGTGGACCAGGCAAACCCAAATCCATTTCCATTTGCTCCAAAAACCAAATTCTTTGATTTGATTTTGATTTGTCACAGTGAAAAGTATTGTTTCTTGTGCGCTATACAGATAAAGCATACCGTTCATAGAGAAGGAAAGGAGAGAGTGCAGAATGTAGTGTTACAGACATAGCTAGGGTGGAGAGAAAGATCAACTTAATGCGAGGTAGGTCCATTCAAAAGTCTGACAACAGCAGGGAGACAGCTGTTCTTGGGTCGGTTGGTACGTGACCTCAGACTTTTGCATCTTTTTCCTGATGGAAGGAGGTAGAAGAGAGGATGTTCGGGATGCGTGGGGTCCTTAATTATGCTGGCTGTATTGCAGAGGCAGGGGGAAGTGTAGACAAAGTCAGTGGATGGGAGGCTGATTTACATGATGGATTGGGTTACATTCACGACCCTTTGTAGTTTCTAGCGATCTTGGGCAGAGCAGGAGCCATACCAAGCTGTGATACAATCAGAAAGAATGCTTTTTATGGTGCATCTGTGAAAAGAACAAAAACAAAGATCAAAGAATACAGCACAGGAACAGGCCCTTTGGCCCTCCAAGCCCGTGCCGCTCCCTGGTCCAAACTAGACCATTCTTTTGTATCCCTCCATTCATGTGGCTATCTAGATAAGTCTTAAACGTTCCCAGTGTGTCCGCCTCCACCACCTTGCCTGGCAGCGCATTCCAGGCCCCCACCACCCTCTGTGTAAAATATGTCCTTCTGATATCTGTGTTAAACCTCCCCCCCCTTCACCTTGAACCTATGACCCCTCGTGAACGTCACCACCGACCTGGGGAAAAACTTCCCACCGTTCACCCTATCTATGCCTTTCATAATTTTATACACCTCTATTAAGTCTCCCCTCATCCTCCGTCTTTCCAGGGAGAACAACCCCAGTTTACCCAATCTCTCCTCATAACTAAGCCCCTCCATACCAGGCAACATCCTGGTAAACCTCCTCTGTACTCTCTCCAAAGTCTCTACATCCTTCTGGTAGTGTGGCGACCAGAACTGGACGCGGTATTCCAAATGCGGCCGAACCAACGTTCTATACATCTGCAACATCAGACCCCAACTTTTATACTCTATGCCCCGTCCTATAAAGGCAAACATGCCATATGCCTTCTTCACCACCTTCTCCACCTGTGACGTCACCTTCAAGGATCTGTGGACTTGCATACCCAGGTCCCTCTGCGTATCTACACCCTTTATGGTTCTGCCATTTATCGTATAGCTCCTCCCTACATTATTTCTACCAAAATGCTTCACTTCGCATTTATCAGGATTGAACTCCATCTGACATTTCTTTGCCCAAATTTCCAGCCTATCTATATCCTTCTGTAGCCTCTGACAATGCTCCTTACTATCTGCAAGTCCTGCCAATTTTGTGTCGTCCGCAAACTTACTGATCACCCCAGTTACACCTTCCTCCAGATCGTTTATATAAATCACAAACAGCAGAGGTCCCAATACAGAGCCCTGCGGAACACCACTCGTCACAGGCCTCCAGCCAGAAAAAGACCCTTCCACTACCACCCTCTGACTTCTGTGACCAAGCCAGTTCTCCACCCATCTAGCCACCTCCCCCTTTATCCCATGAGATCCAACCTTTTTCACCAGCCTACCATGAGGGACTTTGTCAAACGCTTTACTAAAGTCCATATAGACGACATCCACGGCCCTTCCCGCGTCAACCATTCTAATCACTTCTTCAAAAAACTCCACCAGGTTAGTGAGGCATGACCTCCCTCTCACAAAACCATGCTGACTATCGTTAATGAGTTTATTCCTTTCTAAATGCACATACATCCTATCTCTAAGAATCTTCTCCAACAACTTCCCCACCACGGACGTCAAGCTCACCGACCTATAATTACCCGGGTTATCCTTCCTACCCTTCTTAAATAACGGGACCACATTAGCTATCCTCCAATCCTCTGGGACCTCACCTGTGTCCAGTGACGAGACAAAGATTTGCATCAGAGGCCCAGCGATTTCATCTCTCGTCTCCCTGAGCAGCCTTGGATAGATTCCATCAGGCCCTGGGGATTTGTCAGTCTTTATATTCTCTAACAAACCTAACACTTCCTCCCTTGTAATGGAGATTTTCTCCAACGGTTCAACACTCCCCTCCGAGACACTCCCAGTCAACACATCCCTCTCCTTTGTGAATACCGACGCAAAGTATTCATTTAGGATCTCCCCTACTTCTTTGGGCTCGAAGCATAATTCCTCACTTTTGTCCCTGAGAGGTCCGATTTTTTCCCTGGCAACCCTTTTGTTCCTAACGTATGAATAAAATGCCTTGGGATTCTCCTTAATCCTGTCTGCCAAGGACATTTCATGTTGGTGAAAAAGTTGGTGAAATTAATTCACCAAAAGTTGGTGAAATTAATAGCGGACTGCCAAACTCCAAATCCAATTGAATCAAATTCATGGTGGGTGGCACTGCTGCCTGACAATGTCAGGGATCCAGGTTCAATTCCAGGCTTGGGTGACTGTGTGGAGTTTGGACGTCCTCCCCGTGTGTGCATGGATTTCCTCCAGACGCTCTGGTTTCCTCCCACACTTCAAAGATGTGTAGAGTAGGGGGATTAGCAGGGTAAATGCGTGGGACTACGGCGATAGGACCTGGATGAGATCATTGTTGGTACAGGCTCAGTGGGCTGAACGGCCTCTTTCTGCACTGTAGGGATTCCATGATCCCCTACAAGAGAGACGAACAAGATCCAAACTGACAAGATGAGGCTTTGCTTGACTTGGGGTTGATCGGACGCTTGATCTGAGCCAAGAGGTCGTGAGGCAAGAATCATTTCAATTACGCAATTATCAACGACCTACTTGCCCACTCGAAAAATTAGTTGTTGACTGTTGTTGTGCAGCCCACACCCCCAGCTTTAATGTTTATTTACAATTTAAATCCAACTAAAAATTAAGTACAGTAATAGTGGGACCTCCTGTGATTCAAATATATTTATGTTTTGAAACAAAAAATGCAGTCATTCCCCCCAGGGCACAGATTTAAAGTGAAATAAAAGCAAATGACTGTAGATGCTAGAATCAAAAACAGAAAATACTGGAAAATCTCAGCGGGTCTGATGGCACCTGCTTAGATTAGGTGTATTGGCTATGCTAAATTCTCCCTCAGTGTACCCGAACAGGCGCCGGAGTGTGGTGACTAGGGGATTTTCACAGCAACTTCATTGCGATGTTAATGTAAGCCTACTTGTTACACTAATAAAAAACTAAAATAAATGAAAGCATCTGTGGAGAGAGAATAGAGCCAATGTTTCGAGTCTGGAGTCAGTTCTGACAAAGGATCATCTAGACTCAAAACATTTGCTCTATCCTCTCTTTACGGATGCTACGGGAGCGATTTCCCCATCCCGCTACGCTGGTCGGATAACGCAGCGGGGCAGGAAATATAAGAGGGAGTCAAAAAATCAAATTCCCGGCGAGTGGCTGGGAGGTCGGAAATCCCCCGGGCCACTTTGTTTTGTGTAATCAGCCTCGTACTGGGGAATGGCGCGAGGCTGATTTAAATATTCATTTCCTAATTTAAATCCTTTTGGCGATCTCTGGACAGTATTCTCCGGGTTCACTTGTATTTCTGACCTCGACGGTGAAGGTTCTCACCAGCAGGGATCACAGATGTCATGATGGGCCTCACTTGTGGGACCGGAGGCCATTGAGGCCCCCCAGGATATTGGGGGTGTATGGGGTGGGGGGGGGGGGGGGGGGGCAGGGTTCCTTGGGCAGTGCCAGCCTGAGCCAACCCCTGCTTCTATTGTATAAGTTTCTATATAAGATCTGGAAAGTTTTGATCAAGTTGCCTCTTACTCATCCAAGCCTAGTGCAGACAAACCTGACCTCTCCGACCTTTCCTCTTAAGACAGTCCGCCCATTGCTGGAATTAGCCTAGTAAACCTTCTCTGAACTGCTTATTTAAAGAAGGATGTAAATGCATTATGAGATAAATACTGTACACAATACTCTAGATGTGGTCCAATACACGAATGACTGCAGAGACGGCTCGTTTGAATGGGCAGAGTGACCTGTTGGGCTTTCACTCAGGAGGAGGGCTGTGATTCAGAGGGCTCTCTTGATTGCATATTTTTCAGTCCTTAACCAAGGGGTGAAGGTTACAAAGTATCTGAGGCAGGTGGAGATTGTGGTCTCAGTTGGAGTCACAACCCTCCAGTTGCGGTGGGGAGAAGGGTTTAGGAGACAATGTGGACACAGGAAAGCTCTGGATGCTGTGGTTCCTCATGAAGGGAACCAGACCCCAAAGGTCAGGAGGAACCCAGAAACCTTCAGCAGATTCAGAGACAAATTTATGCCACCACAAGGGTACACAGACAAGGAGTTAACCACCTGCAACTAAGTGAGACTTGGTGCAGAAGACAACTCAGGCTTTCAAGGGTGATGTTGACATCACTTTGTGAGATGCTCGCGGGGGAGATATCATCCAACTGCCTTGGGGAGAGATCTAGAGCTTCTTGCCACAACCCTGTTAGTAAAATCACATCCCAGTTGCAATGCTAAAGTCCTGTAGTTCCTTCTTCCAAGTGTTGTCTTGTCACCTCACACAAGAATACAGTTCCTCCTGCCCTCCCTCAACCTTTGATTTCTTCCCTCAACCATCAGACACAAGTCACAAAGCCACAAGGGGAGGCGATGGCCTCATGATATTATCGCTAGACTATTAATCCAGAAACTCAGCTAATGTTCTGGGGACCCGGGTTCAAATCCCGCCACGGTAGATGGTGGAATTTGAATTCAATAAAAAAAATCTGGAATTCAGAATCTACTGATGACCATGAAACCATTGTCGATTGTCGGAAAAACCCATCTGGTTCGCAAATGTCCTTTAGGGAAAGAAATCTGTCCTTACCTGGTCTGGCCTACATGTAACTCCAGAACCGCAGCAATATGGTTGACTCTCAACTGCCCTTGGGCAACTAGGGATGGGCAATAAATGCTGGCCAGCCAGTGATGCCCGTGTCCCACGAATGAATAAAAAATAACAGTCAATAAGCACATTAGCATGAAGGAATGACTGCTTGGTGTTTATCTACAAGTTTTCAAGCTGTAACAGCATCAATAAATAATAACCACGTGCCCTTCTTTGTGACTAATGCGGATAATAACACCATGTTTATGAGTTGTCCAGTGCAGGGCTTCCTCCATCGCTTGTGACTGGACTGGATACGGGCATCTTACCTGCCACCTCCCTTGCTCTGGATGACTTTGCCGAGCTTCCTCTGTGTCCTGCGGCCTTGCATGGCTGGCAATGCCAGGAAACTCTCACCGAGATGCTGCAAGACCTCAGACAGCATGCCAATGGCCGAGGCCTGTGTCAATGGCTGATGCAGTAAGAAGTTTAACAACACCAGGTTAAAGTCCAACAGGCTTATTTGGTAGCAAAAGCCACTTTTGCTACCAAATAAACCTGTTGGACTTTAATCTGGTGTTGTTAAACTTCTTACTGTGTTTGCCCCAGTCCAACGCCGGCATCTCCACATCAATGGCTGATTGACAGAGGAGAGGCGGCCATCATCAGAAATACCGTGAGAGAAACTTCCAGATGGAGGCAGCTGCTGCCCATTCCCCATTACTGGGGGCATTTGGCCCTCCCTGCCAACCGGAGAGGTTCTAGCAGCTGGGAGTGGGCAGCAAAGCTCCCAGCTCCCGTGGGTTTGTGCCCATGAGCTCAGAGGGAGGCTGATGGTGTATAGGTAAGGTAATACCACTAGGCAATGGCCTGGTGGTATTAGCGCTAGACTATTAATCCAGAAACTCAGCTAATGTTCTGGGGACCCGGGTTCAAATCCCGTCACGGCAGATGGTGGAATTCGAATTCAATAAAAAAAATCTGGAATTAAGAATCTACTGATGACCATGAAACCTTTGTCGATTGTCGGAAAAACCCATCTGGTTCACTAATGTCCTTTAGGGAAGGAAATCTGCTGTCCTTACCTGGTCTGGCCTACATGTGACTCCAGAGTCACAGCAATGTGGTTGACGTTCAACTGCCCCCGGGCAACTAGGGATGGGCAATAAATGCTGGCCAGCCAGTGACGCCCATGTCCCACGAATGAATAAAAGAAAATGGTGTCTGCAATGCATTCAGTGTGCCCCCTCAGGACAGTCAGTCTGTCCGTGCTGGAAGCTTTGAAGAGGCAGTGATCACAGTGAGCATGGCCTGGATGGACAGCACCACATTCCGGTTAAGAGCGTGCAACTCCCCTGGTATACTTGCCAAATCTTCAGAGACCTCACGATGAACATCCAGCACCCCACCACCCAATGGGTGAATCCAGAGGCTCAGGAAGGCAAAAAGCTGCAGCCAGTGTGGTCAGCAGTGAGAAGGCGACTCTGCAAGTTCTCTGCGAGCTATCGGGCAGAATGCGGGAGGAAGGACGCTCTCTGGTCACAGAGATACATTCTGTGGTTAGCTATTCTAAAGACTCTGGAAGACTATCCCTGGGCTGGGAATTGGCTGGAGTATATCTTACTGCTGGTAGCCGGATTGGAAATTCCCCAAAAACTGATGCAAGTGCCCTTTGATGGTCACTCAACAGTACAGCTCGCCAATGTGGGGGGATGTGAACCCATTGGAACCTGGGGGGGCTTTTCTTTGGAGTAATCCTGCGGTGAGCACACATGTGTGGCATATCAGTTGCATTAAAGTATTAATAAGGGTTCTTTTTCCTGTAGTTTAGGGAGGTCAAAGTTTTGCAGTAAAGTTATGAAGGACAAAAGACTCCCATGTAGTTACCAAATGTTCCTAATTAGGTTTGGGACCCATGTTGTGATAATTCTGTCAAGATTTCAAGGTTAATGGTTGGGTCTTGATAGCTGAGTAAACAACCAGGATGTCAGAAAGTGGATATATCATCGCTAGGTGATTTTCCTGAGGGTGATGGAAGCAATAGCTGAACTTTGAAAAATATTGTATTCACTCGCGTAAAAGTCAAATTTCGAGACCAATTTCTTCAGGCCAAAGGTCACGAGGTTGACTCTTTCCTGGGTAATGTTTCTGAGGAGTTGACTCTGATGCTTGACTTGGGCTCAAGTGAAATCTGAAAGAAACCGTCACAATGCTTTTGCATTTGCAGAAGTATTGCATAACAATAATTTTCACTGTATACACGTGAAAATAAATCAAATCAACAATGGAATAAAGTAAAAACCAACAACACTTAAAAAATTTGACATTTACTTATTTTGTAACAGCACAAACTATATACATTTCATCCAATGCCACATTGAAATGCTTCAAAATCATTCTGAATCACCGAATGTTTTGTCTCAATTGCTTGTAATTTACCAATTGTCTAGTTCCACCTCATCATCATCCCACAAGTACTCATCCTCTCCACTGCCCAGCAAATTCAATATTCCACATTTCAGAAATTGTTTTTTTGACAATTTTGGGATCTATTTCATTTTACACATCTGTTGTGATGATATGTGCCTGGCATGCATTATAACGTAAAGGTACTCAGCATATTTGCATATTTTTGCTCTTGGCGAATGTGTTTTCACCTTCTGACACCCAATTGTTCCACATCTTTTGCATACTGTCGTTGAGAGGTTTATTTATACAAGGATTGAACAATACTTGTAAGACCAAAGGGAATATCAGCCATGGTGTTGGCCTGTCTTGCATCACCGACTACATCTCGATCGAGGTGGGATGTGAACATGTCCCAGATGAGCAAGCATTCTTCTCCTGGTCTCAAATTCCGCACTACTTTGATTAATTATTGCAACTGCTTTGATCCATCCATCCAGCCTTTCTTCTGAACGTGGACGACAATGCCTTTCTGAAACTCAAAGAACAAACAGCAAAGTATAGCACAGGAGCAGGCCCTTCGGCCCTCCAAGCCTGCACCGATCATGATGCTTGCCTAAACTAAAACCATGTGCACTTACGGAGTCCGTATCCTTCTATTCCCGTCCTATTCATGTATTCGTTCAGTTGCCCCTTAAATGTCACTATCGTACCTGCTCCCACCACCTCCCCAGGCAGCGCGTTCCAGACATTGTTCCTCTCTGGGGAGAATCTTTCACTTGAGTTGGACCATCAGTTTTAATGTGTGCTCGCCTCCATCCAAGGTGAACTGTGAACCGTGACTTCTCATGGTCAGGCTTCTTCACAAGGACATTTGTTTCCCACCAATCTTGGTCATGGACTTTGTTTGCTTACGTGTCGAAGTTCATATTACATCCACATTTCTAATGCAGACCAATTGATGTACATTCATCTCTCAAAGACAGATGACAAAACAGTGGAATTTCACGATTTAATTGTCCAGATCAGTTGGCAGCACTGAACATTTTAAGTGCTAAGCCATGCATTTTCATGAACCTAATGCACTGCCTGGCATGGATCCTAAACTCTGGAATACCATCCAAGGGCATAGAATCGGGTGTCTCCATGGGTGATGATGTTACCATTTTGCTGATGTTTGCTAACCCATTCCACCACTTTCTTCTCCAGTTTAAACTGAGCCGTGTACTTGGGTTAGATTTTGTGGTACGCATTAGTTTTGGCGACTGACTGGGAGATTATTGCCACTGGAATTGGAGAGAAAAGCTGCATTGCCATTAAATTAATGAAATGTGGCAATAACCAGTGAGTAATTAATAATCACAATGTCATCTGATCCCTGACACACAAAGGTAGACTTTAACGCACGGTGCAGGAAAAGATATGGGTTTCTTTAGGCCAAAGTTAAAGGGGTCGACATTTACATAAGATCGACTTTTACACGAGTGTGTAGGGTACTAGGAAAAAAAACTTAGTTCCAAATTTCAAAGTGTCAGACATGATGACGATAACCCAAATATTATAGAAGGCTCCTCAAACAGACCTTTGGCCGGTAATTTGAATATGCAAAGCCAAGACCTGTTTCAGTTTGGAGCCTGGAGATCTTTTTTCCCCACTTACACCCATATAGTGCAAATACACCCTTGCAGCTAAAAAGAGCAAGTGTTTCCTGCCCATCACATGTTAGCAACCAAAATTCAGACACAATGCCGCCTAACAGCTAGGCCAATAACTTTAGCAATTTGAGGGTAAAAATAGCACATCTCCCTTTTATTCTCATGGTTCTGTTCATAGGAACATAGGAAATAGGAGTAGGCCATTTGGCCCCTCAAGCCTGCTCCACCATTCAATTAGACTATGGCTAACCTTCAACCTCAATGCTATTTACCCACACTATCCCCATATTCCTTGATGTCTTTACTATCCAGAAATTTATTCATCTCTGTCTTGAACATCTTCAAATGACTGAGTCTCCATAGCACTGTGTAGTAGAGAATTCCAAAGATTTACCACCCTCTAAATGAAAAAAAAAATCCCTCCTCATCTTAAGAACATAAGAACATAAGAAATAGGAGCAGGAGTAGGCCATCTAGCCCCTCGAGCCTGCCCCGCCATTCAATAAGATCATGGCTGATCTGACGTGGATCAGTACCACTTACCCGCCTGATTCCCATTACCCTTAATTCCCTTACCGATCAGGAATCCATCCATCCGCGCTTTAAACATATTCAGCGAGGTAGCCTCCACCACCTCAGTGGGCAGAGAATTCCAGAGATTCACCACCCTCTGGGAGAAGAAGTTCCTCCTCAACTCTGTCTTAAACCGACCCCCCTTTATTTTGAGGCTGTGTCCTCTAGTTTTAACTTCCTTACTAAGTGGAAAGAATCTCTCCGCCTCCACCCTATCCAGCCCCCGCATTATCTTATAAGTCTCCATAAGATCCCCCCTCATCCTTCTAAATTCCAACGAGTACAAACCCAATCTCCTCAGCCTCTCCTCATAATCCAAACCCCTCATCTCCGGTATCAACCTGGTGAACCTTCTCTGCACTCCCTCCAATGCCAATATATCCTTCCTCATATAAGGGGACCAATACTGCACACAGTATTCCAGCTGCGGCCTCACCAATGCCCTGTACAGGTGCATCAAGACATCCCTGCTTTTATATTCTATGCCCTTCGCAATATAGGCCAACATCCCATTTGCCTTCTTGATCACCTGTTGTACCTGCAGACTGGGCTTTTGCGTCTCATGCACAAGGACCCCCAGGTCCCTTTGCACGGTAGCATGTTTTAATTTGTTTCCATTGAGATAGTAATCCCATTTGTTATTATTTCCTCCAAAGTGTATAACCTCGCATTTATCAACGTTATACTCCATTTGCCATATCCTCGCCCACTCACTCAGCCTGTCCAAATCTCTCTGCAGATCTTCTCCGTCCTCCACACGATTCACTTTTCCACTTATCTTTGTGTCGTCTGCAAACTTCGTTACCCTACACTCCGTCCCCTCCTCCAGATCATCTATATAAATGGTAAACAGTTGCGGCCCGAGTACCGATCCCTGCGGCACGCCACTAGTTACCTTCCTCCAACCGGAAAAACACCCATTTATTCCGACTCTTTGCTTCCTGTCGGATAGCCAGTCCCCAATCCACTTTAACACACTACCCCCAACTCCGTGTGCCCTAATCTTCTTCAGCAGCCTTTTATGGGGCACCTTATCAAACGCCTTTTGGAAATCCAAAAACACCGCATCCACCGGTTCTCCTCCATCAACCGCCCTAGTCACATCTTCATAAAAATCCAACATGTTCGCCAAGCACGACTTTCCCCTCATGAATCCATGCTGCGTCTGATTGATCGAACCATTTCTATCCAGATGCCCTGCTATCTCCTCTTTAATAATGGATTCCAGCATTTTCCCTACTACAGATGTTAAGCTGACCGGCCTATAGTTACCCGCCTTTTGTCTCCTTCCTTTTTTAAACAGCGGCGTAACATTAGCCGTTTTCCAATCAACCGGCACTACCCCAGAATGCAACGAGTTTTGATAAATAATCACTAACGCATCCACTATTACCTCTGACATTTCTTTCAATACCCTGGGATGCATTCCATCCGGACCCGGGGACTTGTCCACCTTCAGTCCCATTAGTCTACCCAGCACTGCCTCTCTGGTAACATTAATTGTATTAAGTATTTCTCCTGCTGCCAACCCTCTATCGTTAATATTTGGCAAACTTTTTGTGTCCTCCACCGTGAAGACCGACACAAAAAACTTATTTAAAGACTCAGCCATATCCTCATTTCCCACTATTAACTCCCCCCTCTCGTCCTCCAAGGGTCCAACATTCACTCTAGCCACTCTATTCCTTTTTATATATTTATAAAAACTTTTACTATCATTTTTTATATTAATTGCTAGCCTAGCTTCATAGTCTATCCTTCCTTTCTTTATCGCTTTCTTAGTCTCTCTTTGTTGTTTCTTAAATTTTTCCCAATCACTTGTTTCTCCACTATTTTTGGCCACTCTGTACGCAGCTGTTTTTATTTTAATACTCTCCTTTATTTCCTTCGTTATCCACGGCTGGTTCTCCCTTTTCTTACAATCCTTGTTTTTTGCTGGAATATATTTTTGCTGAGAACTGAAAAGGATCTCCTTAAAAATCCTCCACTGCTCCTCAGCTATCCTACCTGCCAGCCTGCTCTCCCAGTCTACCTTAGCCAATTCATCCCTCATCCTATCATATTTCCCTCTGTTCAAACAGAGGACACTGGTTTGGGACCAAACTTTCTCCTCTTCCATCTGAATCAGAAATTCGACCATATTGTGGTCACTAGACCCAAGAGGGTCCTTCACAATAAGATCCTTAATTCTACCTACCTCGTTACACAATACCAGATCCAAAATAGCTCGTTCCCTCGTCGGTTCCGTAACATGCTGTTCAAGGAAACTATCCCGACAGCATTCATAGAAATAGAAACCCTACAGTGCAGAAGGAGGCCATTCGGCCCATCGAGTCTGCACCGACCACAATCCCACCCAGGCCCTACCCGCTAAAATTCTAATTTTAATTCTAATGCTTTTTCTAAAGCATTCTAAGAACTCTTCCTCCATTCCACCCTTACCGACTTGAGTCTGCCAGTCAATGTGCATGTTGAAGTCCCCCATGATTATTGCCGTTCCGTTTTTACACGCATCCCTTATCTGCTTGTTTATAGCCCTCCCTACCTCAACATTATTATTTGGGGGCCTATATACCACACCTACTAGTGTCTTTCTCCCTCTACTATTCCTCATCTCTACCCATAATGATTCCACGTTTTGTTCCTCAGAGCCTATGTCATCCCTCAGTACTACCCTGATATTATCTCTTATTAATAGCGCGACCCCACCACCTTTTCCTTCCTGTCTATTCTTCCTAAACGCCTGATACCCCTGGATATTCATCTCCCAGTCCTGGTCACCTTTCAGCCACGTTTCTGTAATGGCCACTAGATCGTACCCACTTGTGCTGATTTGCACCATCAACTCATTTACCTTGTTCCGAATGCTTTGTGCATTCAGGCAAAGTGTCCTTATTCCAGCTTTTATCTGGACCCGCTTTGATGAGTCGCGAACACCCTCTCCCTCTACTCCCTTATCTAAATTACCGCCTTCATTCACTTGCACCCTCTCCTCTACCATTAATTTTGTAATTCCCCTTACCCCATCTTGGACTGAAATGACCTGTCCCCTGGTTCCAGGACCCCCAGCCAGGGAAAAATTCCTTCCTCCATCTACCTTGTTGAGTCCTGGAAAAATTGTGTTTCAATGGGATTGCTTCGCGTTCTTCTAAACTCTGGAGAATACAGACCTAGTTTCTGCAATCTCTCCTCATTCCTTCAACTGGTACAATTTCCATAGAATCCCTACAGTGCAGAAGGAGGCTATTTGGCCCATCGAGTCTGCATCAACCACAATTCCACCCAGGCCCTATCCCTCTAACCCCATGTATTTACCTTGCTAATCTCCCTGACACTAAGAGGCAATTTAGCATGGCCAACCCACCTAACCTATACATCTTTGGACACCAAGGGGCAATTTAACATGGCCAATCCCCTTAACCTACACATCTTTGGACTGTGGAAGGAAACCAGAGTATCCAGAGAAAACCTACGCAGACTCGGGGATAACACGCAAACTCCACACAGTGACCTGAAGCTGGATATGTTCAAAGTTTAATATGCTTCACTGCCTAATATCTGTATTAGTTTATTCAAGTTGAATAAAAATCAGTGGTCCAGCATACATTTTCCCAATACTTGGCTGCAGCTCCAGTGGTTGCTTACTGGACTTCACCCAATTTTCAAGTTCCAAATGATCAGGAGGGCCAATTTTGGCAATGATTGAACCAGAGAGTTTGCTCATTTGTGCCGACTGGGATTTTATGGTCTCGCCTGAGGCCAGAATCATTGCGGGCAGGGTGGAAAGTTTGATGGACCAGCCAAAGATCCGGTGACTTCAGGCAGAAAATCCTGGCCTGTCTGCTGATTTACAGAGCAACGACAAACTAATTCTCAAACGTTCCTAATTATATAATCGGAGTTGGGATGAACTGGCAATGAGTACAAAATTAATGTCTCAAAGCAACATGAAAGATTAGAAGTTTTCCTCCCTCTGTCCCAGAGATTAATGGATATAAATACTCAGCAAAAGCTACGCTGTGTCAATTAGCTCCCTGAAGGTTACAAAGGATAAATGGAAACAGAGACAATGATTTATGATGGCTTACAATGAATCCTGTACGACTGGAATTATAGAAGGGTCAACTGCGGAAAGCAACCTGCCAGGTACTAATAATGAACATCTAAGTCCAGAATGATTTGTGGGGTTAATCCAGGGCCCTAGGAAGAATATTTAACACAACCTTTGCGTGTTATACAAATAGGATAAGAACCACAAGGAGACAGATAGTTTATGGAGTGATCGGGCTGAGACCCAGACAACCTTGATCCCTTTTATGCTTCAACATGTTAGCCAAAGCAGCTAAAAGATGCACTGCCTCAGGTTTTTACTTTTAATTCTAAGGTGGTTCTTCAAATATTCCCAAGAGAACAAATATCTCTATAATCCACTTTAATTATTGCAATGTGGTCAAAAAAAGATTGTATACTTACTGTGACTGAGCTGCTAGTGATGAAGGCATGAATAGGAGATTCAACTTTACAGCTCAATGCTCAAGTCAAGACAAAAACCCAGCAGAACTCCATCATTGCAAATGTGTGAATTAAAAAGTTAAAAGAATTCTTGAGAAACCTTGGCTGTTGCCGACAATGTGCAAGTGTTGTAGTAAAAGCTGTTTATTTAAATAGGTTTTGAAGAACATCCTTGTGCCCGGTTAAAAAAATCTTCCTGTAGATTCTAACCGTAGCACTGATAGTTTGGCTTCAGGTCTGCTTATCCTCTTGTAAGTTTAGAACAATTATTACTATAATTTAGTGAAAAGGTGTAATTAGCACATTGCAATCATAGTAAAATGAGCAGACGTATTAATTATTCACAGCTTGCCACCTATCAAACCTCTTCTGCGTAGAACCCCCGAGTGGAACTCCAGAGACCCAGACACTGCAGACAACTGCTAATGTTACCAATCTAAAGAGAAGCCTGCAGTTCATTAAAGGAATGATCAAGCACCTCAAGCAAGTATTTCTGACTGTGGCATTATGGTGATTTCCTAGAAATTCTCATGACGGTTAGATTGGGATAAAAGAAAATGATCAAAATAAACAAACTCGCCCTCCAACATTGATTCAGGGAGAAGTTACTATTTAGGTATTAGTACCGGAGAGGGGAGTACATTTCCGTCAGTACTTGTTCTGTACTACCTACCATATATTAACTTGATCTTTCTCCACACCCTTGCTATGACTGTAACACCATATTCTACACCCTCTCCTTTCCTTCTCCCCTATGTACTCTATGAACGGTATGTTTTGTCTGTATAGTGCGCAAGAAGCAATATTTTTCACTGTATCCCAATACATGTGACAATAATAAGTCAAATCGAGTGAATCCTAAACTGTCAACTTCAATTTTAAATTTGGATAGATTTCTTAGTAACACAGAGAGCTCTTTCAACCCCAGATAACTGATCTGTGCAGATCTGCAAATTTCAACTGGCTATTCATCTATCCTCATATCTGTACAATTTAATCCTAGCCTGATAACCTTTTGACACAAATGCTTTGCCCTGCTCTGAGATGCCAGCGTTGGACTGGGGTAAACACGGTAAGAATTCTCACAACACCAGGTTAAAGTCCAACAGGTTTATTTGGTAGCACAAGCCACAAGCTTTCGGAGCGCAGCTCCTTCATCAGATGAGTGGGATTTCAGTTCACAAACAGGGCATATAAAGATACAAACTCACCACAAGCCCACGGTTAACCTCACGATGCTCCACTTCTCCAGCTTCCACCCTAAACACGTTAAAGAAGTCATCTCCTACGGACAAGCCCTCCGTATACACAGGATCTGCTCAGATGAGGAGGATCGCAACTGACACCTCCAGATGCTGAAAGGTGCCCTCATAAGAACAGGATATGGCGCTCGACTCATCGATCAACAGTTCCGACGCGCCACAGCGAAAAACCGCACCGACCTCCTCAGAAGACAAACATGGGACACGGCAGACAGAGTACCCTTCGTCGACCAGTACTTCCCTGGAGCGGAGAAGCTACGACATCTTCTCCGGAGCCGTCAACATGTCATTGATGAAGACGAACATCTCGCCAAGGCCATCCCCACTTCTTGCCTTCAAACAACTGCACAACCTCAAACAGACCATTGTCCGCAGCAAATTATCCAGCCTTCAGGAGAACAGTGACCATGACACCACACAATCCTGCCACAGCAACCTCTGCAAGACATGCCGGATCATCGACACGGATGCCATCATCTCACATGAGAACACCATCCACCAGGTACACGGTACATACTCTTGCAACTCGGCCAACATTGTCTACCTGATACGCTGCAGGAAAGGATGTCCCGAGGCATGGTACATTGGGGAGACCATGCAGACGCTACGACAACGGATGAATGAACACTGCTCGACAATCACCAGCTAAGTGTTCTCTTCCTGTTGGAGAATACTTCAGTGGTCACGGGCATTCGGCCTCTGATCTTCAGGTAAGCGTTCTCCAAGGCGGCCTTCACGACAGCGCAGAGTCGCTGAGCAGAAACTTATAGCCAAGTTCCGCACACATGAGGACGGCCTCAACCGGGATCTTGGGTTCATGTCACACTATCTATAACCCCCACGACTTGCCTGGGCTTGCAAAATCTCACTAACTGTCCTGGCTGGAGACAATGCACACCTCTTTAATCTGTGCTTAACCCTCTCTCCGCTCACATTGTCTGTACCTTTAAGACTTGATTACCTGTAAAGACTCGCATTCCAACCATTATTTTGTAAATTGAGTTTGTGTCTTTACATGCCCTGTTCGTGAACTGAAATCCCACTCACCTGATGAAGGGGCAGCGCTCCGAAAGCTTGTGTGGCTTGTGCTACCAAATAAACCTGTTGGACTTTAACCTGGTGTTGTGAGACTTCTTACAATGTCACATTAACCAGTCAATATGGTGTTCATGGCGTATTTCCCCCATAGAATCTTTTTGAAATGCCTTACTTCTTCTTCAGCTCAACTAAAGCCATAAGAGCTACAACTTATGATTTTCTTAAACATGGTCCTCTGCATTCTTTGTTTAAAGTTTATTTGTGTCACAAGTAGGCTTACATTAACACTGCAATGAAGTTAGTGTGAAAATCCCTTAGTCACCACACTCTGGCGCCTGTTCGGGTACAGTGAGGGAGAATTTAGCATGGCCAATGTACCTAACCAGCACGTCTTTCGGACTGTGGGAGGCAAGCAGAGCACCTGGAGGAAACCCATGCAGACACGGGGAGAATGTGCAGAGTCTGCACAGTGACCCAAGCCAGGAATTAATCCCTGGCGCTGTGAGGCAGCAGTGCTAGCCTCTGCCACCGTGCTTGTTGCTTTCTGGATAAGAAACTCCTGCAGCCTTCAAAACTGTTTTTTTCCTAAAAAAAAACCACATTGAATAATGATACAAAGTGACCCCTGCTGTTACAGATGCAGGAGGTGAAAACAGCAGTCATTCATGTGCCAGCATGAAGGGTAAACAGGCTGTGTTGAAAACTGAAAATAAAATACCTGATACTCCTTCTGTAGGGTCTTTTCACCCAACTCTCAGCCGCAAAGATCAAGAATCAGAATCATTACTCATATGAGCACGGTGGCATAGTGGTTAGCACGGCTGCCTCACAGCGCCAGGGACCAGAGTTTAATTCTGGCCTCGGGTCACTGTCTGTGTGAAGTTTGCACATTCTCCCAGTGTCTGCGGGGGTTTCCTCCGGATTTCTCCCATAGTCCAAAGATGTGCGGGTTAAGTTGATTGGCTTTGCTAAATTGACACTAGTTTCAGGGGGGTTGGGAGTATAAATATGTGGGGCTATGGGGATAGGACTTGGGTGGGATTGTGGTCGGTGCAGCCTCGATGGGCTAAATGGCCTCTTTCTGCACTGTGGATTCTATGGTACAATAGTCTCTAACTCCTTCTATAGGTAAAAGGTCAATATTAAAGCAATAGCGCCTTCCAGATGACGGCTCTGTAGTATATTCCAGAGCCCTATTATTTCAGATTTTCATACTGATGACACAATCACTAGGTGGGAATGTGAATTGTGAGGATGCAAAAAGGCTTCAAAGGGATTTAGACAAGTAAACATGGCAGATGGAATATAATGTAGAAAAATGTGAAGTTACACATTTCGGTTGAAAAACAGAAATGCAGCACATTTCTTAAATGGAGAGAGATTGGGAAGTGTTGATATCCAAAGGTGCCTGGGTGTCCTCGTTCATAAGTCACTGAGTGCTAACATGTAGGTGCAGCAGGAAATTAGTAAAGTAAATGACATGGTGGCCTTGATCGCAAGAGGATTTGAGAGCAGGAGTAAATAGGGCTTGCTACAATTGGATAGAGCCTTTGTGAGACCATATCTGGAATATTGTGTACAGTTTTGATCTCCTTACCTGAAGGATACACTTGCCATAGGAGTGTAACAAGGGTTCACCAGACTGATTCCCAGGATGGCTGAATTGTACAAAATTCTTACAGCCCTGGACAGGCTAGATGCAGGATGTTTCCCCTGGTGTGTGTGTGTGTGTGTGTGTGCGTGCGTGCGTGGGGGGCGGGGTGGGGGAGGAGAATGGAGAGGGAGAGAGAGAGAGAGACCAGGGAACCTATCTCAGAATAAGGGCATTAGACCATATTTAGGACTGAGATGAAGAGGCATTTCTTTCCTCAGAGGATGGTGGATCTTTGGGATTCTTTATCTCTACAGGGCTGTGGAAGCTCAGTTATTGAATGTAATCAAGATCGAGATCAGTAGATTTCTAGCTAGTAAAGATATCAAGGGATATGGAGATAATGCAGGAAAATGTTGTTGAAGCAGATGATCAGTCACGATCTAGTTGAATGGTGGAGCAGACTCAAGGGGCCGAATGGCTCCTATTTCATATGTTCTAATGCCACACACCTGGGAACAGATAGGGAGGTGAATTTGAGACCAGGAAGAGATCAGCCATGATCTGATTGAATGGCAGAGCAAGCTTGAAGGACTGAATTGCCTACTTCTGCTCCAAATTCCTATGTTCCTATATTGAAGAGCACTGTGTGGCTTTATACACAGTAAGAGTTTTAACAACACCAGGTTAAAGTCCAACAGGCTTATTTGGTAGCAAAAGCCACAAGCTTGTGGCTTTTGCTATCAAATAAACCTGTTGGACTTTAACCTGGTGTTGTTAAAACTCTTACTGTGTTTACCCCAGTCCAACGCCGGCATCTCCACATCATGGCTTTATACATCCCATGACAATGGCTGAAATGTGAAGATTTCAGATAAAATGTAAAAAAAAGTTAATCTTGCATAAAGTTTCAAATTTTTATTTAACATTTGTACATAATAAATACAAGTTTTAACAGCCAATACACTGCAGAAAACATTTTGCACATTTGCTTTCTCTGCTTGAAGTGCTGACACTGTACAATGTATAATATGGATAATTAGCCCCATGTATAGACAATTAAAAGGGAACATATAGTTTGAAAACTCTTGGTTCTTAATTTAGAGCAATAATACGTGAGAAAAATATAAAATATGGGCAAACTTGCAAATAATCAATAGGCAACTGAAGGGGGAGGAGGAAGTCAATGAAGTTTGGATGAATTGGCAACAGCAATATTGTCAGGTTATAAAAATATGGTCTGTAAACATCATAAAAGTAAACAAAAGAACTTCAGAATACAAAAGAATTTAAAACGGTGCTAACAATATCTGAGTGCAGTTTTAAAGAAACAATAACCTTTTTATTGTAATATAACTCAATGTGTACTTTATTTATGTCCCTGCTTTTATTCCTTTCCCGTTACAATAACTATTTGTGCTTTCTTCTTGTAAATGCCATTACAAAGGGTCATGTTTCTTCAAGGTAACAGTTCTTGGCTTGGTGATTAAACTCAGTCATTGAATATTACTAAGTAGGTTTGGATAGTGGGGTTTTTAAACCAGGATTTTAATTTACAGTTCACGAGGTATGTAGCAGGTAGCATCACCACCAAGGTGATGGAACTCAGGATTAGTTGTTGGCAGTATATGTATGTCTGAAGCTGCAAAACACAACTAAAACATGTGGCCTCCAGTTCAAAGGCTCTCAACATGGCTTCAGTAGCTTCAACTAAGCCACATGTACACACAAACACTTATTTCACAACCTTTCTAGTTTTATACTTAACCTCTTCAAGCCAAACATTTAAAACATAGGCAGATAAAACATTTATGGGTAGGGTATTCTTTAAATGACAATCTATCAGAAATTTTCTGTGTGGTATACTATTTAACGAGGGTTTACAGAATTACTCAAAGAATGTACACAGTTATCTGCTTACACTAAGCATTATTTGTTCAGTGACTTGCCATGACTTCAATTAATCTACACAAAACAGATTAAGTCAGATCCATGCCTTTGGGGCTAATTTCTAAACTATTATACAGCTTCCAGAAGTTGTACGATAACAGCCTTAGAAGTAATTGTCTAGTTTTATATAGTCATAAATCAAAGATGGGTCAAATCACACAGGAACAGTGAGTTATTAACTCATTTATAAAGCTGCATCACTCCTTCCTCAAACTATCTGGTTAATCAGGTGATCATTAAAACTTTATATTCATCCATTGGGAGGGCTTAAACATTCTTTGCAACTTTAATAAACTGGTGCTTCAAAACCATGTATAATGAATGAAAACATTGACCAATTAGTACCTTGGAGTACTTTTACTGTTGATATTCTCATCAACAATCCTTTCCAGTACGGTGGACTGAACAGAGATCAGCCACTTCCAGTCTTATTCGAGTGTTTTACCTTTCTTGATCAACAGAAGTACTCCCATGCCATGGAGAGACAAAAGCACAAGATTCACCTGGTTAACACCTAAAGGCTTTAGTTGATAGCTGGCAAAACGCAGCGCATTTTGGCTGTTCTGAACGCGGCCACAGCTGAAATCAAAAGCTGTCTTGAATCAGTTACACAAGCATGTCAATTTTCCGGATCAGAGTTTGTGTAAGGTTTGCACAATTGCTATTATTTTGTAATCACAAATCAATTTTAGGAGATCAAACTGATGCATGTAAAATCTATGCTACCCTCAAAGCTTTCATACAAAGCTTACTTCTTCCTTGATTAACCATGACAAGCATTTAGAAATTCTACCATATACCTGATGCAAGCATACAAATCGCACATTTTACTTTCACTCTAAGCAGAAATTCTGATTCAATCATAATTCTCAACCAACTTGTGTAGTCATTAAGATTCAACTCTTAACAACAGTAATTTACACGTCTTTTTTTTTGGAATTCCACACTTTTTACTGCTTTCTTTGCTTTCCTGATTTGACACCATTCTTCAGCTGGAAAGGCACCGCACGTCAGTAATGAGCATCTCCAGGATCATCACCATCAGATTACATTGGTTACCAGAAAGCAAAACTTTCAGGACAAGAAATATTTCCCAGCAAATTCCACCACCTCCCCCAATGAAATGAATAATGAACTCATCAATGAGAGCTTAGCCCCTATCAGACTTGATTTGGAGGTGGGGGGGGGGGGGGGGGGGGGGGGTGGGGAGAGAAAGGGGAAGGGATGTTGAGGCAGAAGGCATTCAAATTCTAGCCCTTTAATGGCAGTCCTCTGCTTGCCACTACAAGCCTGTCCTGCAGGTTTTAGTTTTCTGATGATTTACCATGTACACGGTGATCATTTGGAACATCATACTTTTACATGTAGTGTTGTAAGCGAACAGTGATATGATTGATTGCATTTCAGCGTACTATACAGTGCTTTTACGACATGGTTATTTCGATGTGTGCATATATTATATATACATGTACTATAGAAATTAATCAGTTTGAAAAGAAAAGCACAAGTGGAACAGGCTGCTAAGTCCAAGCTAGGGGTTTATGCAATGACAAACTAAAGAGAGATATTTAAAAATGAATTGCCAGGACTTTTATTGGTTGAAACAATGCAAATCAAGCTTGAATAAAGGAAAGTAGGCTTCGAGGTTTGAAAAGATAGAGTTGAATATCAAGATGGATCATAAGTGAAAGTCTCTTTCCAATGTCTACATAACTTTTGAAAGATTAATACAAGGCTAGGTCAAAATGCAGAATCTGAACACTGTGGTTTTGCTTGGATGTTATAAGTCAGCTGCAGGACTCAAATCTAATTCCCAGTGGAGATCATTTGAAGTGGTTTAGAAGTTCTTACTATGAGGTCAAATCTGCAGTTGAATTCAAAAATGCAATTGCCAACCTCAGTTTTTTCTCCAACAGTATTGGAATACGTGTATTAACACTGACAAATAGCACTCTTATTGTGAAAGGGGAAAGATAAGAGAGAGCAAAGATTTTGAACAAGAGGCAGTCATCAGATTTGAAGTCTAAAACTAATAAATTGGATCATTCGAGAACAGACTATGTGAAGAGTTAATTTCTGAACAGGGTCATCTCTGTCACTCAAATTTAGCAGTCTTTATGAAATCACTTGGAAGTTATTTATTTAGTGTTTATAGTTTGCAGCAACTGAAATGTTATTCTTAGCTTCTTGTCCTGTTTCTCCAGTTTTCTAACCCTTTAGTACATTCAGTATAGTAAATCTGAAACCCCCTGACTGTGAAATAAAAGTTGAAGTGTGCATAAAATTCAGAAATCTGAAGTGCGCTCGAGCACAAGGCAATTTAAACATTCGTTCTCACTGTAACAGTGGAGATATTTTTAAACTTATAAGCTTCAAACCTGCCAGCCCCATTTAAATGTGGCAATTAAATATTTAATTAACTCACCCAAGAAACAAGTCAAATGGCTTACTGCGATCATAAAGTTGCATTACTCAGCAATCAATAAAGCCTCTCTTCCAGCTTAATACTGTCATTAATATTTCAGGGAGCACAACATCAATTTTGAAAAAATAATTAGCCTGTCAAGAGTTAACAAATATATGCAATTTAAAAAGTAGTGATCTTAAAGGGTTTGTTTTAAACTAAAAGGAAAGGAAATGTCACCCCAGAAGACAAGCAGATCCTTTTCTCTTATTCGAAGACGATTCATGCTCGCTGGAAACATGTGTATGAAGTTTCCCATTTTAGCATGGCCTTAATGTCTTTTCTTTCTTGACTGGAAACATTGCATAAATATTAGTCATACACAATTATGGAAAACTAAGACTCTTTTGAGTTAAGATAGAGGCATTTCTTTGTATTTATTCCCTTATTTGTCTGATTTGTTTTCTTTGCACTGGAACTACTGAGAGGAACCAGCCCCTCTTAAAATAATTTCTGTCCTTACTCAAGCCTATCCCCACAATTTTTCTAGTCCATTCCACACTACTGCACGTTACAGCTGGATACATGTATACAGACTGGATTAATACTAAAGGGAGATATGTTCAACCTTGAGGCTACAGTAATGTGCTAATGAATGTACAATATAAATTGTATGAAGTACATGCCTTGTGCCTTTTTTTAAAAGAAACTTTGCTTCTATCTATATTCTTCAGCCTCAAAACAATGATGAGTGATTGACTGATATAACAATCGTATCTGTATCTGGCACTATAGGCACTGGTACAGAAATCAGCAGCTATGTACTGGAATTGTACCAGAGAAACATATGTTTCTGATCCAAAACTGTGCCCTGCACAGCACCTTAGGCATATAATTACAGAAGTACCAGACTCTGCTGCACTGGGGACAGAGGAAGCAGTGTGCTAAATGTCTTTTAAATGGAGGACTGAAACAGGATTGGACCCATCCAAAGTTAGATTGGCCAAGCAGTATTCCCCTCATTGAACTAAAAAAAGGCAAAAAAAAAACATATGGTCCAATTTAAATGACCAGAAAGATATAGTGGCTACAAAGGCACAAGATTTTGTAAATCAAAGAAGGAACGCCGACTTTCCTCATGATCCGCACACTTCATAATTGCCTTTTTCCGTTGTCTTCCACTGCTCCTTGACTGCAGATTCCTTTGCACTGATGGGGCAGAGAACGTAAAGGAATCCGATATTGAAAATGCTGAATAATTCAGTCTCAAGTCTGATTAGACAAGGGTGATCTGTAGCTTACACCAGAGTTATTTCTACTTCCTCTGTCTTTTCTGCTTTTCGGCGATGGTGCTGGGTAGGCGGAGGTGGAGCAGCCCGTACCTGCAAAAACAGTCATGTCTGCATCACATCCTGAAATTAATCCTTTGCTTTAATTTTAGGACAGATCATGTTAAAGTCTTAAGAGTCTCTGTAAAAGTGTCATGTAGTGTTGTTGGGTCCCTTTGATTAATCGGATAGTAGAACCAGAATAACCCAGATCCCAGGGCTTTGTTCAAACCGTTATCAGAAACATACTGAGTGTCATTTCTGAATGGTTGTTGCTCTGTGGCGGAACAAAATAAATAGTTCTGTGGGATACAGCCACCATGAAAGTTGTCACCTCTCCCATTACTCTGAAATGTTATAATGACAAGACCACATTAAAAAAAAAGACAAACATACCCACCCCATCTTCCAATCACTCCAACAACGTGCCTCTCACTCACGCATCTGTGTTCTACCAGGCATAAAGTACCCGTCCCCGATACATCCTTTCTTCCAGGTTTTGCTGCATTTGGACATGGACTGCTTCAGTATGAAGAGTCATGAATGCTACTGACCAATGTGCAATCATCAGCCTACATCCCCACCTTACGTAACAGACCTTATGCAAGAAGGAAGGTAGCTGAAGCAGCTGAAGATAGTTGAACCTCGGGCACCCTGAGGAACTCCTGCTGTGATGTCACAGGACTGAGATGATTGACCTCCAACAACCACGTTCATTTGTGCCAGGTATAATTCCCACCAGGAGGGCTTTCTGTGTATTCCCATTTACTCCAGTTTGCCAGGGCTCCTTGATGCCACACTTGGTCAAATGTCACCTTGATATCAAGGGCGGTCACTCTCATCTCACCTCCCAGGATTGGCTCTTTTGTCCACGTTTGGATCAAGGCGGCAATGAGGTTTGGAGTGGAATGGCCCGGCCAGAATCCAAACTGTTCAGGTTATTGCTGAGTAAGCACCGCTTGACAAGGCTGTCAATGACTCCTTCCATCACTATGCTGATAACTGAGTGTTGACTGATGGGGCGGGTTGGATTTGTCCTGTTTTTTGAGAGGGGGCAGATCTGGACAATTTTCCACAGTGCTGGATAGATGCCAGTGTTGCAGCTGAATTAGAACGGCTTGGCTATGAGCATAGCTAGTTCTGGCGCACAAGTCCTCAGTACTATTGCCGGAATGTTGTCAGGACCCATAGCCTTTGCTTTATCTAGGACCTTCAGCCATTTTGTGAAATCATGAACAGAATCAAATTGGCTGAGGACGGGCATCGGTGACACTGGTGACCTTAGGAGGAGATTGAGATGGATCATCTAACTGGCACTTCTGGCTGAAGATGGTTACAAATGATTCAGCCTTGTTTTTTGCAATTAAGTGTTGGACACCCCATCATTGAGAATAGGGATATTTGCAGAGTCTCCTACTCCTGTTAGTTGTTTAATGATCCACCATCATTCACCACTGAATGTGGCAAGATTGCAAAGTTTAGGTCTGATCTGTTGGTTGTTGTGAGATCGCTTAGCTCTGTCTATCACTTGCTGCTTATGCTGCTTAGCATGCAAACAATCCTGTGTTGTAGCTTCACCAAGTTGACACCTCATTTTTAGGCATATCGTCCTGCACTCCACCCTTGTTCTCTATCCTAGAAACAGGGATGACCCCTGGCTTGACGGTAATGGTAGTGGGTGGAATATGCCGATCCATGAGGTTACAGATTACGGGTGAGTACAATTCTGCTGCTACTGATGGCCCATAGTGCCTCATGGATGCCCAGTTTTGAGTTGCTAGATCTGTTGCAAGTGTATCCCATTTAGCAAGGTGGTAGTCCTACGCAACATCCCCAATGTGAAAATGGGACTTCGGCTCCACAAGGATTGTGCTGTAGGCACTCTGACCAATGCTGGCATGGACAAGATGCACCTGTGACAGGTAGATTGGTCACAAGGTCAAGTAGGTTTCTACCAGTTGTTAGCTCCCTCACCATCTTCTGCAATGTCCTCAGCAGTTAAATCCTTTAGGACTCGGCCAGTTTGATCAATAGTGGTGCTACCGAACCAGCCACTCTTGGTGACGGGTATTGAAAGTCTCCCATCCAGACTCCTTTCTGTGCCCTTGCAACCCTCAGTGCTTCTTCCAGTTTAAAAAAAAATCAATTTACGGGATTTTGGTAACGCTAGCTCGGCCAGCATTTAATGCCCATCCCTAGTTGCCCTTGAGAAGGTGGTGGTGAACTACCTTCTTGAACTGCTGCAGTCCCTGAGGTGTAGGTAAACCCACAGTACTGCTAGGGAAGGAGTTCCAGGAACTTGACCCAGTAACAGTGAAGGAATGGTGACATATTTCCAAGTCAGGATGGTGAGTGACTGGAGGGGAACCTCCAGGTGTGATGTTCCCATGTATCTAATGTTGGTGTTCAACATGGAGGAGCACTGATTCACCAGCTGAGGGGTAGTTAGGTTGGGGGGCAGTAGAATCAGCGGATGTTTCCATGTTTATGTTTGACCTGATGTCCTGACTCTCAAGGCAATTCCCTCCCAATTGGATACCACTGTCACCATCGCTGATGAGGCTGTCTGTGCCTGTGAGACAGGATTCTCAATTGAACAGTTGTGAACACTTATGGAATTATACATCAGTATGAACCAATGTCTTTAAGAGAGATCTGGAGGATGAGGCAGTAACATTGCTAAAGCTTGAAAACAATGTTACTTGCAGCAAGGCAAGATTGAGAATCAACATGTAGAACTTACCGGTCGGATTTTTCCAACTGAAGTTTCTGGAGTGTCTCTCTGTGGTTGTGGATTTGTAGATGCTTCTACAAATAAGCTTTCATGATCTGAAAATCGAACGCAAATAGTACATTCTGATATGTCATCATAACAACATACTTTCTGATAGGTTAAAATGACAATTTTATACTCCATTTGTACCATTTTAGCTCCAGAAAGAACTCAAATATTATATACTTACAGAATAGACACATGGTTATAAGAACGTAAGAAATAGGAGCAGGAGTAGGCCATCTGGCCCTTCGAGCCTGCCCCGCCATTCAACAAGATCATGGCTGATCTGAAGCGAATCAGTTCCACTTACCCGCCTGCTCCCCATATCCCCTAATTCCCTTATCGATCAGAAAACTATCTACCCGTGATTTAAACATATTCAACGAGGAAGCCTCCACACATAGGGCTAGATTTTATGTACCCCCCCCCCCCCCCCCCCCCAACCAGCATGTTAGAAGGTTGGAGACAGCTTGCAAAATACAACACGAGGCCTTCCTGTCCACTCTTGACTTGTTTCCCATTTTATGGTGGGCGGCGAGGTGTTAGGTACCCTGGTTAATGGCCACTTAAGTGCCTCGTTCTGCCTCTGCCACTATTTTAGGCAGGGGGTGGCCTGTGCCAGGTGGGTAGCCCAACAGCTTTTACTGCTCAGGTTGGTGTTGGGCAAAGTGGGGGGAAAACATTCCTGAGGATCCCCTGTGCCCATCGGAAGCACATTGCGCCCCCCCACGTCATTCCCTCCATTTAACTCAAGCCTCTCAAACTTGCCTCCACACCCCTCTCATGCCACCATGCTGGTGTCTGCCAGCCAGGCACTGCCAATAGCTCAGTCCCATAACCTCCTCTTCTTCAGGGACTGCCTGCGGTGCCAGGAGCGACTACTGCTCATATGTGGCAGTGTTGGACTTCCCAGGTGGGGGTGGAAGTCTCAACCATGGACAATTAACACGGCTTTCAACATAAAATGGCTGCACGTCTCCCTCCAAACCTCAGTCTGGAGGGGCAAGGAATATGGCACCCTATAAAGTCCAGCCCAGAAGCTGAAGGAGGTGTTGTGAGTGCATGTATTGGTGTAGCTGGAAGGAACCTGTCACAGTAAACAGCTTAAAGTTTATTTATTATAATAAATAAACTTTGAGCTGTTTACTCAGACTTCTTCCAGCTATACCAACACATGCACTTACAACACCACCTTCGGCTTTTGGGCTGGACGTTTTGGGCGGGTCATATTCCCTGCCCCTCCAGACTGAAAGGTTTGGAGCACCAGTTATCCTAAAATCTAGCTAGTATGCTTTAGTACAGCTGCCATGCTTACCTGTCACTGATGGTGATCTGGGGAAGGACGGCAATCCGGTCTTGTCTGGACTGCTGAAAGGACTGCAAGGTGGCTGATCATACAATGGTAATGAAGGAAGACTGGCTTGTGGTCTTGAGGATGGAGATACCTGCACATCAGATTCAACAAACAGAAATTGACAGTGTCCGAATATTACTCAGGTATTATTATATCCATGATTCTGTAGATTAGTCCAAAACATTTTTATAATGAATAATGTCTATTTATTCCTCTGTCATAATAAATTGCTTAGTCCAAATTGTCCAGTACAACAGCAGCCTGTCATTGCATCATTTTCTCAAGCAGGACACAAAATGCAACTGCTTTTTCATGGTTATACGCGAGGCTAAACAGGTAATGAAGGCCAGAAAAGCAGCTGCTGTTATGGATAAAGGAGTCTGATTCAGAGAATTGGGAATACAGCAGGATATAGATCAGTTGCAGACTTGGGCAGAGAGATGGCAGATGGAGTTTAATCCGGACAAATGTGAGGTAATGCATTTGGAAGGTCTAATACAGATATGAAATATACAATAAATGGCAGAACCCTTAGGAGTATTGATAGGCAAAAGGATCTGGGTGTACAGGTACACAGGTCACTGAAAGTGGCAATGCAGGTGGAGAAGGTAGTCAAGAAGGCATACGGCATAGAACATAGAAAGCCACAGCACAAACAGGCCCTTCGGCCCACAAGTTGCGCCGATCACATCCCCACCTCTAGGCCTATCTATAGCCCTCAATCCCATTAAATCCCATGTACTCATCCAGAAGTCTCTTAAAAGACCCCAACGAGTTTGCCTCCACCACCACCGACGTCAGCCGATTCCACTCACCCACCACCCTCTGAGTGAAAAACTTACCCCTGACATCTCCTCTGTACCTACCCCCCACATCTCCTCTGTACCTACCCCCCAGCACCTTAAACCTGTGTCCTCTCGTAGCAACCATTTCAGCCCTTGGAAATAGCCTCTGAGAGTCTACCCTATCCAGACCTCTCAACATCTTGTAAACCTCTATCAGGTCACCTCTCATCCTTCGTCTCTCCAGGGAGAAGAGACCAAGCTCCCTCAACCTATCCTCATAAGGCATGCCCCCCAATCCAGGCAACATCCTTGTAAATCTCCTCTGCACCCTTTCAATGGCTTCAACATCTTTCCTGTAATGAGGTGACCAGAACTGCGCGCAGTACTCCAAGTGGGGTCTAACCAGGGTCCTATAAAGCTGCAGCATTATCTCCCGACTCCTAAACTCAATCCCTCGATTAATGAAGGCCAGTACGCCGTACGCCTTCTTGACCGCATCCTCCACCTGCGAGGCCGATTTAAGAGTCCTATGGACCCGGACCCCAAGGTCCTTCTGATCCTCTACACTGCTAAGAATGGTACCCTTCATATTATACTGCTGCTTCATCCCATTGGATCTGCCAAAATGGATCACCACACACTTATCCGGGTTGAAGTCCATCTGCCACTTCTCCGCCCAGTCTTGCATTCTATCTATGTCTCACTGCAACTTCTGACATCCCTCCAAACTACCTTGGTGTCGTCAGCAAACTTACCAACCCATCCCTCCACTTCCTCATCCAGGTCATTTATGAAAATGACAAACAGCAAGGGTCCCAGAACAGATCCCTGGGGCACTCCACTGGTCACTGACCTCCATGCAGAGAAAGACCCCTCCACAGCCACTCTCTGCCTTCTGCAGGCAAGCCAGTTCTGGATCCACAAGGCAACAGCCCCTTGGATCCCATACCCTCTCACTTTCTCAAGAAGTCTTGCATGGGGGACCTTATCGAACGCCTTGCTGAAGTCCATATAGACCACATCCACCGCTCTTCCTTCGTCAATGTGTTTGGTCACATTTTCAAAGAACTCAACCAGGCTCGTAAGGCACGACCTGCCCTTGACAAAGCCGTGCTGACTACTTTTGATCATACTAAACTTCTCTAGATGATCATAAATCCTGTCTCTCAGGATCCTCTCCATCAACTTACCAACCACTGAGGTTAGACTCACCGGTCGGTAATTTCCCGGGCTGTCCCTGTTCCCTTTCTTGAATATAGGGACCACATCTGCAATCCTCCAATCCTCCGGAACCTCTCCCGTCTCCATCGACGATGCAAAGATCATCGCCAAAGGCTCCGCAATCTCCTCCCTCGCCTCCCACAGTAACCTGGGGTACATCCCATCCGGTCCCGGCGACTTACCAACCTTGATGCCATTCAATAGTTCCAACACATCCTCTTTCTTTATGTCCACATGCTCGATCCTTTCTGTCCACCGCAAACCAGCAGTACAACCACCCAGATCCCTTTCCACCGTGAATACCGAGGTAAAGTATTCATTAAGCAGCTCCGCCATTTCTAACGGTTCCGCACAAACTTTTCCCCCTTCACCTTTTAAGGGTCCTATGCCTTCACATCTCATCCTTTTACTCTTGACATATTTGTAGAAAGCCTTGGGATTCTCCTTAATCTTACCCGCCAAGGCCTTCTCATGACCCCTTCTCGCTCTCCTAATTTCCTTCTTAAACTCCTTCCTACATCCCGTATACTCCTCTAAATCCTTAACACCTCCTAGCTCTCTGAACCTTCTGTACGCCTCTCTTTTCTTATTCACCAGGTTCATCACAACCTTCGTGCACCACGGTTCCCGTACCCTACCAACACCCCCCTGTCTCATCGGAACGTTGTCATGCAGAGCTCCAGACAAACATTCCTTGAAAATCCTCCACTTTCCTTCGGTACTTTTCCCCAAGAATGCCTCCTTCCAATTTACCCGTCTAATTTCCTCCCTGATGACACTGTATTTCCCTTTACTCCAGAGAAACACTTTCCTAGCCTGCCTGATCCTATCTCTTTCCAATGCTATCGTGAAGGAGATAGAATTATGATCGCTATCCCCAAGATGCTCACCCACCGAGAGATCCTCCACTTGTCCAGGTTCATTAGCCAGCACCAGATCAAGTACAGCCTCTCCTCTAGTAGGCTTATCCACATACTGTGTCAGGAAACTCTCCTGGACACACCTAACAAACTCCTCTCCATCCAAACCCCTAGCTCTAGGGATATTCCAATCTATGTTTGGGAAATTAAAATCTCCCATCACGACAACTCTGTTATTCCTACATCTCTCCAGGATCTGTTTCCCCATCTGCTCCTCAACATCTCTGTTACTATTGGGCGGCCTATAGAAAACACCCAGCAACGTTACCGACCCCTTCCTGTTCCTAACCTCCACCCACAGAGACTCCGTAGTCAATCCCTCCACGGCGTCCACCTTCTCTACAGCCGTGACACTATCCCTGATCAACAGTGCCACTCCCCCCCCTCTCTTGCCTCCCTCCCTGTCCTTCCTGAAACATCTAAAACCCGGCACCTGAAGCACCCAGTCCTGTCCCTGAGACATCCAAGTCTCCGTAATGGCCACCACATCACAATTCGAAGCAGCAATCCACGCTCTAAGCTCATCCACTTTATTCACTACACTCCTGGCATTAAAATAGACACATCTCAGACCTTCAGCCTGAGCACTTCCCTTCTCCATCACTCGTCTAACCTCCCTCTTACCCTGTTTACATTCCTTATCTATTTGCGAGCTAACCTCCTCGCTCTCAGTCCCCTCATTTCGATTCCCTCCCCCCAACCTTTCTAGTTTAAAGTCTCTCCAGTAGCCTTAGCCAACCTTCCCGCCAGGATATTGGTCCCCCTGGGATTCAAGTGCCACCCGTCTTTTTTAAACAGGTCACACCTGCCCCTAAAGAGGTCCCAATGATCCAAGTACCCAAATCCTTGTCCCTTGCTCCAGTCCCTCAGCCACGCATTCATTCTCCACCGATTCCTGTTCTCACTCTCCCGCGGCACAGGCAGCAATCCCGAGATTACTACCTTTGCATTCCTCTTTCTCAGCTGTCTACCTAACTCCCTATATTCTCTTTTCATGACCCCTTCCCTCTTCCTACCTATGTCAGCAGTACCTATATGCATCACGACCTTCGGCTCCTCTCCCTCCCCCTTCAGGATTTCTGGGACTCGACCAGAGACATCCCGGACCCCTGCACCAGGGAGGCAAACCACCATCCGAGAGTCCCGTCTGTGTCCGCAAAAACGCCTATCTGACCCCCTCACCGTAGAGCCCCCAATTAGCACTACCCTCCTTTCCTTACCCTTTTGCACTACTGGGCCAGGCTCAGCTCCAGAGACACTGACACCGCTGCTTCCCCCAGGTGGGCTGTCCACCCCAGTAGTACTCAGACAGGAGTACTTATTATTAAGGGGCACATCCACCGGGGTGCTCACCATCAACCGAGCTTTCTCCTCCCTCACTGTTACCCAGTTACCCTCCTCCCGTGGTCCCGGTGTGACCACCTGCCGATAGCTCCTGTCAATGACCTCCTCACTATCCCTAACCCGGCGAAGGTCCTCGAGCTGCAATTCCAGTTCCCTAACATGGTCCCTTAGGAACCGCAGCTCAACACACCCAGCACAGATATGGTCGTCCGGGAGGCTAGGAGCCTCCAGGACCTCCCACATCCTACATTGGGAACAACATACTGACCTCACACTCATAATTGCCCCTTAAACACACAGGGAAAAAAAAAAGTGAATGAAAATTTTAAACTTACCTTTCCTCCTCCTGTTTTCTCCAAAGCCCTGCTCTCACTGGGTCTTTTTTTTTAGGTTAGAGGAGGAGGGAGGGTGGGATACTCTACAAGTGTAGAGTATCGGGATTCCTCTCTGTTCCAATTTATTGGGGAAAAAAAAATCTCTCTCTCCCAGACCTCCCTGCGCGACCACTTCCGGGTTTAGATATTTTTAAAGAAAAAACCCGCGAAAAAGTAAGTTAAAAAATAACAGCGCTTACCCGCAGCACTCCTCTCGCGAATCTCTCCCTCTCTGCTGCACTTCCAAGACGCAATGAGGCATGCTTGCCTTCATCGGCCAGGGTATTGAGTTTAAAAATTGGCAAGTCATGTTGCAGCTTTATAGAACCTTAGTGAGGCCACGCTTGGAATATAGTGTTCAATTCTGGTTGCCACACTACCAGAAGGATGTGGAGGCTTTGGAGAGGGTACAGAAAAGATTTACCAGGATGTTGCCTGGTATGGAGGGCATTAGCTATGAGGAGAGGTTGGAGAAACTTGGTTTGTTCTCACTGGAGCGACGGAGGTTGAGGGGCGACCCGATAGAAGTCTACAAGATTATGAGAGGCATGGACAGAATGGATAGTCAGAAGCTTTTTCCCAGGCTGGAAGAGTCAATTACTAGGGGGCATAGGTTTAAGGTGCGAGGGGCAAGTTTTAAAAGAGATGTACGAGGCAGATTTTTTACATAGAGAGTGGTTGGTGCCTGGAACTCGTTGCCGGGGGAGGTAGTGGAAGCGGATACGGTAGTGACTTTTAAGGGGTGTCTTGACAAGTACATGAGTGAGATGGGAATAGAGGGATATGGTCCCCGGAAGCATAGGGGTTTTTAGTTAAGTCAGGCAGCATGGCCGGTGCAGGCTTGGAGGGCCGAAGGGATTGTTCCTGTGCTGTAATTTTCTTTGTTTTACTATTTTAATGATGCTGAATGATTCAAGCTGTGCTTTGGTTGAGTGGGACGTAATGGTTCCAAATGAATTCAAAGTGCCAAATTCATTTGAAAACTGGAGTAACTTCTGATTTTTTTAGCGGGATTTTCAGATTGAATTTCCCACATTCTGAGCACTGTAGAGTGCCCTAGCAGGATTCCCTCTGAAAATCAGGGGGCGATTGTTGAACCCACCTGGGCCAGCCCCAATTTCCCCCTGGCAGGCAGCCCCCACCCCACCCCACTCCACCCACCCCTCCGGATGGCCCGCCTTGATCACCCGCTTCCCTCCCTCTGCGACTGACCCCTATGCAGAGCTGCCCCCCCCTCCCCCCTCCGCCGCCGATCAGCCCCCGTTATAGGTCCCGCCCCTTCACCACTGCCCGATGGGCAGTGCCAAGATGCCCTTGGGCATTGCCAGTTTGCCCCTTAGGCAGTGCCAGTGCCATGGGCTCTGTACCCCTCCAGCGGGGGTCGGCCGCCTGCTCTCCGTTAGTGGGGAGCAGTTGTAAACCCCGCTGGAGTGCTGGGTGAACCACTCCTGGCCGAGAGGGGGGTGGAGGGACACTAGCAAGCCTCAAACCTGGAGACTTTAGTCCCGGGCCTGCTAACAAAATTTAAATGATAATTTAAGTATTTAAATGATCTCCGCGCTGATTTCTGGCACGGTACTGATGACTCCAAAAATCTTGGAGACAGTGGGCTGGGAGACTTGACCCCCACATATGAAAAAGCCTGCAAGACCACTCTGCCTACTCATTTAATGTACGATACACAAAGCTTGTGGAATGGAAATGTAGGCTGAAAGGTTAGAAGCTAGGTAAAAACCTCAGTATGTAGCCTCAGCAGCCCTACATCTATGCACATTGCTGTGCTTGGGTATAGCCCAAGGTAGGCACAGACTATCAGGTCTTACAGTCTTCCTCACTGATTACTAAAGCGTCTACATCTTGGTCATCAGCACATTTCAAGATCGTTGCCTTTTGCAGCTGAATTTTTATAAGAAGCCAGCCAGGAGCCATTGTTTAAAAGCAAAATGCTGCGGATACTTGAACAGTTATATGGACTTAAAACATTAACACTTTTTCTCTCTCTGCAGATGTTGGGCGTTTCCACAATTTTCTGTTTGCATTTCAGATAACCAGCATTCATTATACTTTTGCATTAAGGCTAAACGTAGAATTGATAGAGGTGTTTAAAATCATAAAGGATTTAGAAAGATTATATAAAGAGAAACTGCTCCAAAGGTCAACAACCAGGATACACGATTTAAGGTGACTGACAAAAGAACCATGTGAAACATAAATTGTGCAACATGTGGTTAAGATTTGGAGCACAGTGCTTAACAGGGTGACGGGTGCAGATTCAACAGTAGCTTTTAAAGGTGAAATTCAATAAATATCCGATGGATTGTGGGGGGAAAGAAAAACAAGTGAGTGGGGCTAACTGGATTGCTCTTCAAAGCCGCTGGCACAGACACAATGGGCTGAATGGTCTCCTTTTGTTCTGCACCATTCTATGATGTCCATTATTTTGTGGTCTATAATGTACATCATTATACCATTTCCCCTATTATTTCTTAACTCTATTCATACAGGATCTATTTTAAAGCAATCCCCCAGGGTTACATTCTAATGCTGGAATGGAATCCTTTACAAATACTGCCACCTACTCTCCCGTTTTGCTCTTCTGAAAAAGTGCTGTAGCCAGTATTATTATGGGTTCATGCTTGTCTAATTCTAAAGCGAGAAGCTAAAAACTGCAGATGAGCAGAGAGATTTAGTGGTTCAAGCAAAGAAATCACTGAAAATAATATAAAGGCTAATGAAATGTTGGCCTGTACCTTCAACAGGGTTGAAGTGGTGAAAGATATGTCACAGATGGAGTACTGTATTCAATTCTGGGCAATGCACCTCAGGAAGGAAATGGTGACCTTGGAAGGGTGGAGTGTAGATTCACCAGAATGATACCAGAGCTAAGAGGGTCAGATTAGGAGGACAGGTTGCATAAACTGGATTTGTATCTCCCTGAGCGTAGAAGATTAAAGAGTGATCTAATAGAGATGTTTAAGATGATTAAAGGATTTGATTGGATAGATAGAAACTATTTCCTTTGGTGGCTGGATCCAGAACAAGGGCTGCAACCATAAAATAAAATTAGGCCGTAGTGGAAAAAATCTGTAAATTCCTCCCCCAAAAGGTTGCTAACACTAGGTCCACTGAAAATTTCAAAACTTATATCGATAGATGTTATTAGGTAAGAATATTGTGGGTTAGAGAACAAAGACAGATAGATGAAGGTAGATAAGTCATCATCAACACCAGAAAATGCTGGAAAATCTCAGCAGGTCTGACAGCATCTGTGGAAAGAGAATAGAGCCAACGTTTCGAGTCAGGATGACCCATCGACCCTAAAGCTGAATGGCCTACTTCTGTTCCTATTTTCCTATCACCTGTTATATCTACTGTTACTAAATTCCTCCATATCATAACTAATGCTTTTAGCATTACAGTTTCAATTTAAATATTTTATGAATTGACATACCAAAGAGTTTCGTTTTTTTGGACTCATTCTTTTTCATAGTTTACTCAACTTTTTGGCACTACTGCCCCTTCTAAAAAAGTATTTTTTTAAGTCATTACTTCAAAGTCTTTCTCCCTCCAATAATATTCACATTTTCTTTCTCTATTCAGCCTTTTGCTTCTATCCCACCATCTGCATTGAATTTATTTAACTTCTCGAGCAATAATCCTGAACTTTCCCCACTTATCATTGTAGCAGTCTAAATTATAGAGTTGCATAGCATATACGGCACAGAAACGGGTCATTTGGTCCAAACGCATTGCTTCACTCAAGCCTTCTCCCATCCTCTCTCATCCAATTATTAGCTTATCCCTCAATTCCTTTCTTTCTCAGAAACATACTATTTGCCCAGACTAGTCCTTGTGGCAGAGTTCCAAATGCTCATCATTTCATGAGTAAGAAATTTATTCTGAATTTCCAATTTAATCTCTTGTATTGAAGTTTCTAGTTTTGCTTTTTCCCATAAGTGGAAGCATTCTCTGTATGTACTCTATCAAACCTTTAAAGAACCTTGGAGATGGTGGACAGGCTTTGGGGAGTTGGGACATAAGTTACTTGTCACAGTATTCCTAGCCTCTGATCTTGTAGCCACTGTGTTTATGTGGTAAGTCTAGTTGAGTTTTTGGTTAATGGTAAACCCAAGGATGCTGATAGTGGAGGATACATCGAATGTCAAGGGCGGTGGTTAGATTGTCTTATTGGTGATGGTCATTGCTTGGCATTTGTGTGGCGCGAGTGTTACTTGCTACTTGTCAGCCCAAGCCTGGATATTATTCAGATCTTGTTGCATTTGAACATGGACTGCTTCACTATCGGAGGAGTCACGAATAGTGATGAACATTGTGCGATCATCGGTGAACATCCCCACTTCTGACCTTATGACGGAGGAAAGGTCATTGATGAAGCAGCTGAAGATGGTTGGGCCTAGGACACTACCCTGAGAGACTCCTGCAGAGATGTCCTGGAGCTGAGGTGACTGACCCCCCACAACCAGCTTCCTATGTGCCAGGTATGACTCCAACCAGTGGAGTTTGCGCCCTGATACTCAACAATTCCAGTTTTGCTAAGGCTCGTTGATGCCACACTTGGTTGAACGCGGCCTTGATGTCAAGGGCTGTCACTCTCACCTCACCTCTGGAATTCAGTTCTTTTGTCCATGTTTGAACCAAGGCTGTAATGAGGTCAGGAGCTGAGTGACTCTGGTGAAACGCAAACTGGGTGTCACTGAGCAGGTTATTGCTGACCTAGTCCCCTAGACCAGGTCATAGCACCTAGTCTAGGGTGCTGTGACTAGATTACCTATCATTATGCTAAAGCTAGACAAAAATGCTGAATTTCTGGTGCTGCTTGATAGCACTGTTGATGACCCGTTCCACCACTTTACTGATGATAGAGAGTAGACTGATGGGGCAGTA
Source organism: Mustelus asterias (assembly GCF_964213995.1). Lineage (NCBI taxonomy): Eukaryota > Metazoa > Chordata > Chondrichthyes > Carcharhiniformes > Triakidae > Mustelus > Mustelus asterias. Next base: position 103,463,549 of record NC_135810.1, on the reverse strand, counting down.
ATTGGCGGAGTTTGATTTGTCCCGATTTTTATGTACAGGATATATCTGGGCAATTTTCCACATTGTAGGGTAGATAACGGTGTTGTAACTGTACTGGAAGAGCTTGGCTAGGGGAGTGGCAGGTTCTGGAGCACAAGTCTTCAGTACTATTGCCAGAATGTTATCAGGGCCCATTGCCTTTGCAGTATTCATATCATGTGGAGTGAATTGAATTGGCTGGAGACTGGCATCTGTGATGCTGGGGACCATTGGAGGCTATGATGAATCATCCACGCGGCACCATTCGTACTGATGTGCTGGGCCCCTCCATCACTGAGAATGGGGATGTTTGTGGAGCCTCCTCCTCCTCCAGTGAGTTGTTTAATTGTCCACCACCATTCACAACTGGATGTGGCAGGACTACAGAGCTTTGATCTGATCCGTTGCTTGTGGGATCGCTTAGCTCTGTCTATCACTTGCTGTTTATGTTATTTGGCATGCAAGCAGTCCTGTTTGGTAGCTTCACCAGTTTGACACCTCATTTTTAGGTATATCTGGTGCTGCTCCTGGCATGCCCTCCTGCACTCTCCATTGTGTGAATATGTGTTGGGTTGTTGCGATTTGCTCAGAGAATATCAATGTTGGCTCACATTCTGTTTCAAATAGACAATATGCTGTAAAGTTTGCATCTGCTTCAGCTTCTATAAGCGATGAGCCAAATGGTTTGCATTGCGCAATTCTGTACAAGGCCAGTGTTGACACAATTTGCTTTACCAAACACAGATATGAGAAAAACGACTAGTCAGTCAGAACTCAATGGAAAAGACCCAATCGTACAAAAGACAATCTTTAATGCTAACTCTGCTTGAAAGTGAGCACAAAACAAAAACATTAGCATTCTGCTCCATTGTAAGATTGTTTCTTGACTGAGACAGAGACTGCACCATATAAAAAAGTAAGTGGATTAGTAGTTAATAAATATGTGATCCGTTTATTATCCTGGGCTGGTTTTGATCCCCTAAGGTGGTTGGGAAACTTCCTTCATTCTATCTTCACTTCAGGGCCCTTTGTTCCTTTTGCCTCTCCAAGGAGATTAAATGGCTGGTGGAGAGCCGGGGGACAGGGGAGTAGAATAAACAGTGTGAGAAGGAAACATCTAGCCATGATGTTCCAGCAATCATAAGTGTAAGGTAGGTATGTTTTTAAGCTTGTCACTTTCATTTCTTTGTACATGTTCGGGTGAAGGACATGATTTAGTCAATGGCTGCCCTTGTTAAACTCTTGGGTGCTGTGACTAGATTAACTATTATGCTAAAACTAGATAAAAATACTGAACTTCTGGCATAATGGACTGAAACAGAAGAATAAAACTGCAGCACATTGCCAACTATATTTTAGGCTGCTCCAAAACATGTTTAATAAACTATTTTGTCACCATAATCCTGTGATTCTAGGTTCATGTCTGAGGGGTTACTGGCATTTGTGTCCATGTGATACATGGTCACACAAAATGGTGCTCCCACAGCACTGCAGTTCACCCCTCAGTTAGCTAAAAAAAAGTAATGCTGGTATCAATAAGCACAAAGCACTTCAAAGCTTCATTTGCCCTGTCCTGCTGGCTGTAAAGGCTTTAAGCACTGCATTACATTGCTTTATAAGAATTGCATGTAATTACATTGAAATTTTCAGCATGATGACATTCTAAGTGATCAGCTGACGTTTCAGTAGGATCAGCTATATATGTCGGAATACACTTTCTGAATACTGCATTGTTCCATAAACAAGTTAATGGAGAGGAAGGAAGGATTATGTTATTTCCTTCTATTCTGCATTTCCGCAGCTTTTTAGGCCTTCCTTGTGCAAAGCTCACTTAAAAAACAAATAATTAAAACTGCTGTGACTGTACTTTTGGAAGACTTTGTTGCTTACAATACAAGATTTTTATCACCATAATGAAATAAGGCGTCAATCTACACTTCAAGTCTGGGCACTAAACGGCACACCCATGATTCTAACTCGGCATTTTAGTTTTGTGCTGAGAAATATAAAAAATGGAACATTACCTACGAAAAAAAAAGCAAGGGTAAATAATCAGTGATAAATGAAACTAATTTGTATTTGAAAACAGACCTGTTTGCATGATAAAGACACATACAAAAGAGAAAGATTAACTTGCCATTTTTGGTTCCTTTATGCAGAGGGGGAATATGCAAAAAATGCATGATCATGTGAGTAGAAAAATCTTTACCCTTTTATATTAAGTCATTTTCTATTCCAAACATATAAAAACGATGTCATCGTCACATATCAACACTAAAATGCCACAATTTTTTGTGTTTACATTATAAACTGGAGGACTGAACTAAAAATACACCCATTCTTGTAGCACAAAGTTGCACACAGTGAGCTGTTTTGTATGGGTTCCTCTATAACTTGGGAATCATTGTTCAAGATTCTCTTAAGGTTAGCAGTTAGGAAGGCAAATGCAATGTTAGCACTCATGTCGAGAGGGCTAGAATACAAGAGCAGGGATGCACTTCTGAGGCTGTATATGGCTCTGGTCAGACCCCATCTGGAGTATTGAGAGTAGTTCTGGGCCCTACACCTAAGGAAGGATGTGCTGACCTTGGAAAGGGTCTAGAGGAGGTTCACAAGAATGATCCCTGGAATGAAGAGCTTGTCGTATGAGGAACGGTTGAGGACTCTGGGCCTGTACTCATTGGAGTTTAGAAGGATGAGGGGGGATCTTACTGAAACTTACAGGATACTGCAAGAGTGGACATGGAGAGGATGTTTCCACTAGTAGGAAAAACTAGAACTAGAGGGCACAACCTCAGGCTAAAGGGAGGAATTTCTTCAGCCAGAGTGTGGTGAATCTGTGGAACTCTTTGTCACAGAAGGCTGTGGAGGCCAGGTCATTGGGTGTCTTTAAGACAGAGATAGATAGGTTTTTGATTAATAAGGGGATCAGGAGTTATGGGGAAAAGGCAGGAGAATGGGGATGAGAAAAATATCAGCCATGATTGAATGGCAGAGCACTCGATGGGCCGAGTGGCCTAATTCTGCTTCTATGTCTTATGGTCTTATAACTGTTGATTCATCCTTCATTCCAATCTAATCTTGAATGTTGCAACTCCTGCCTCAACAATCAGCACTAGAAGTGAATTCTACAACCTCACAACTGCACGTAAAAAATTTCTCCTCCACAGTGGTTAGCACTGCTGCCTCACAGCACCAGGGACCCAGGTTCGATTCCCGGCTTGGCTCACTATCTGTGTGGAGTCTGCACATTCTCCCCTTGTCTGCATGGGTTTCCTCCGGGTGCTCCGGCTTTCTCCCACACTCCAAAGATGTGCGGGTTAGGTGGATTGGCCATGCTGAATTGTCCCTTAGTGTCCCAAAATGCGTAGGTTAGGGTGGATTAGCGGGGTAAATACCTGGGGTTAAAGGGGTGGTGTCTGGGTGGGATTGTTGTCAGTGCAGGCTCGACGAGCCGAATGGCCTCCTTCTGCACTGTAGGGATTCTATGATTCATATTTTACAACTAATGCTCAACATCAGCTTCTCCTCCCTTCATTAAGCACCTTGGAATGTTTACATGTCAAGATTTACCATGACCAAGATTTATGTTTTTTGGACAGTTAAATTGAAGTGTGTACACACCACATACTGATCAAACAGAAGCTTTATTGACAGGCATTTCATGTTAGCTCATTTTATTGGACAATATGAAATACAAGTGAACAACCTCTGTGCTCGACAGAAATGATGTGGAGATGCCGGCGTTGGACTGGGGTAAGCACAGCAAGAAGTCTCAAAACACCAGGTTAAAGTCCAACAGGTTTATTTGGTAGCACAAGCTTTTGCAGTGTCGCTCCTTCTTCAGGTGAGTTGGAGTTGTGTTCACAAACAGAGCATATATAGACACAAACTCAATTTACAAGATAATGGTTGGAATGCGAGTCTTTACAGGTAATCAAGTCTTAAAGATACAGACAATGTGAGTGGAGAGAGGGTTAAGCACAGGTTAAAGAGGTGTGTATTGTCTCCAGCCAGGACAGTTGGTAAGATTTTGTAAGCCCAGGCAAGTCGTGGGGGTTGCAGATAGTGTGACATGAACCCAAGATCCCGGTTCTCATGTATGCGGAACTTGGCTATCAGTTTCTGCAAAATCTCACTAACTGTCCTGGGTGGAGACAATACACACCTCTTTAACCTGTGCTTAACCCTCTCTCCACTCACATCGTCTGTACCTTTAGGACTTGATTACCTGTGAAGAGTCGCATTCCAACCATTATCTTGTAAACTGAGTTTGTATCTATATATGCCGTTTGTGAACACAACTCCTCACTCACCTGAAGAAGGAGCGACACTCCGAAAGCCTGTGTTACCAAATAAACCTGTTGGACTTTAACCTGGTATTGTGAGGCTTCTTAGTCGGCAGAAAACCAGATAATCAAAAAAATTCCACTCCGTAAAAATTTGGTCAACTATATTTGGTGGCATTAGATTTGTGAAAATAAAATGGTAGCTAACCTAAAACAGGCATGCCAAATATTGCTGCTCATTCAAAATGATAACTCATTTTGCTGTGGTTCCATTTATTTCAACATCTTTAGCAACTTTTCCTACTGGCAATGCCACTAACACAAATGCAATGCATGTGGGCATTAAGTTCTTACATACCTGTGTATCTCCAATCCACTGAGCGTCACCATTCTCAGATCCTGCCAGTTCTTCTACTAACACCGAAGGAAAGACGCCAATGCAGCCATTAAGCTCGCCCTCCCAGAAGCCATCATCCTCTTGGTTTTCCTTGTTTAATATCCTAATGATAGCTCCCTCCGGGAACGAAAGTTCGTCTGCCGTCTGCCCCTCATAATCGTAAAGTGCCTTCACAAAACAAACTGAATGGGAAACAAATGTTCTTTTTATTACAACTGAGAATTTTACTACTGAGAAGATGAGCCAAAATGAACTTGCATGCAATTTTTATTTGTGTCCAACGGCAAGATCAAGAAAACAGTAATTGGTCAGCAGACAGGAGACAGAGTAGGGATAAAGGGAATAGACTTTAATTGGCAGAATGTGCCAATCGGTATTTCCCCAAGGACTTATACTAAGGTTTCAGCTTTTCACTATATAACTGATATGAAAAATAAGATTGATTTGGTGGGCAAAACTGCCATATAGAGTTCAATCTGTGGGGGGAGATACTAAATCCAATAAAGACAAATTGGAAATTATTTTTCATGACAAATGACTGAGAACTATAGAGGAGCAAAGGTATTTTGGATGCCCACATACACAAATCACCAAAACCTGGTGTACTGTTCCAAAGGTTAAATCAAACTATCTAATGGAATGCTGTCACTGACCAGGTTAGCACTTTTTGCCCATTCTTTCTTGCATTGAGAAGGTGCTGTTGGACCTTCGACTGGAACTGCTGGCAGTAGTTCTGATACAATCTTGCAAAAGTCAATCAATTTTGCCTGGGTCTAGTATGGCAGGTTTCCTTTTGGTATCAGTTGACCTTTTACGATCCAAGAGCTTCATGGGCACTTTTAAGATCCAGATTCAAATTCTCAAACCATTATGGTGGGACGTGAACCCCCATTCTTTGGACTGTAAACCCAATCCTCTGGATTATTACTTCATTCTCTATACTACCGTATCCCTAATCATACAGGGCTTTATCTTAAAGGGACTACAGAGCCTTGGTCAGATCCCATCTGGAGTACTTCATTTAATTTTGGGCAGTGCACCTCAGGAAGGATTTACTAGCCTTGGAGGTGATACAAATTCACCAGAATGATACTGGCATTTCAAAAGTTAAAGGATGAGGGAAAGTTACATATACTTAATTTGCATTCTTTTGAGGTCAGCAAAGTCAAAGGATGGTCGAATGTAGCTTTAATATCAATGGCAAAAGGGTTTGGTAGAGATAAATTATGTCCTCTCATGGCATATCCAAACCAAGAGGGCATAATAATAAAATTAGGACTAACTATTCAGGAGTGAAACCATGAAGTACTTCTACAAAGAAAGGGTAGTGGAAATGTGGAATTCTTTCCCCCACCTCACCCCACCCTCAACCCCCAAAAAGCTGCACATGCTGGTTAAATGAAGTGCTCAAGGCTGAGATTGCCAATTGGTCGGTTTAGCTCAGTTGGCTGGACAGCTGGTTAGTGAATGCAGAGCAACGCCAACAGCGCGTGTTCAATTCCCGGAGCAACTGAGGTTATTCATGAAGGCCCCCCCCCCCCCTTCAACTTTGCCCTTCACCTGAGATGTGGTGATCCTCACCACCGGCCAGCTCTCCTCCTCAAAAGGGGAGAACAGCCTATGGTCATCTGGGGCTATGGCGACCTTATCTTTTACCATTGGAGCAAAGTTACTCAATTAATTTCTACAGAAAGCAATATACCAATATGATAAAAATATAAAATCTTACTGTAAAATGCCCAAAGTCCGAGTTATATAATGACATTGCTCTAAATTCTGCTGAAACAGACTCTATTACCTTATAGTTGGTGATCCAAAATCAAGTTGCTCTTCAGATTTACTCTGTCAGCATTCTAACCAGAGATGTAATTGTGACAGCATCGTATTACAACAAGACTACTTTGCCAGGCTTCTTCTATATTACTATGCATCAAAGTATATTAGTCTGATATGATCAGATATTAAATTTGCACTTTAAAATATTATTCATTTTAACCATACACACATTAATTGAACAATTTTTATTTTGAAAACTAGCTGGACAGACATTCAGAAAGCTGACCAATGCTGTTTCCATATATTTTTCTAGATAGGATGAAAATTAAAAAGAAGAAACCTACCACTAGAATCTCCATTAATGCCACCAGTTACCAGCTCAGGCTCTGTAGAGTTGCTTGAGGAATGAGATCGTGCATCCAAGGAACCCAGAGTTTGAAGCATACTGATCAGGCTGTTGGAGGTCGGAAATCGTAGGTACTTCTCTGGTACATATCCCACTTGAGCTGCCTTATTCCTCGCCTTTAAATGATGGAAAATATCCAAATAGTTTACCAGTAAGAAAAAGAAATGCCACACCCAACCATTCACCCCTCCCAAAAATGGGAAGGTTCGAAACCACATCCAAAGCATGTCAAGAAGAAAAATGTACAATGAATTTTGAGTGACATTTACTTCAAACGATTAACCGTATGCCATCTTCAACAGAAAAGCAAGAGTCCACTGGCATGAAATGATTAAGAGTAAAAAGAAAGTTGACAAAAGAAACAAAACATTACTCGTGTGTAACTATTCAAATGTACAGATACAGACAATCTCACCTTTCAGTCACTTTCAAAAAGGAAAAAAGAAGTGAATTACTAGCTATTTCAACGTTAAAATGTACTTGGTTCAAAGTGCCAATGTGCTGGTCAACTTTAATTGTCCAGAATGCTTCTCTTAACAAAAACGCATACCAGCAGATAATGAAGTTACACTTGAAAATAACTGATCATTTAATAAAATGCTGTTACATAGCTGAAAGACAAATGAAAATTGCAATACTGATTTTTTTTTAATGTGCTGTGTTTCACAAACTCAGGGCATCCCGCAAAGTGCTTTATAACCAATGGGGGGTATTTTTTAAAAATGTAGTCACTGTTGTAATGCGGAAAATGTGGCCACCAATTTGCAGATCACAAGCTCCCACAAACAGCAGCGTAATAATGGCCAGATAATCAGTTTGAGGGATACATTTTGGCCCAGACACCAGGGATAACTCTCCTGCTCTTCAAAATAGTGCCTCGAGATCTTCTATGTCCACCTGAGAAAGCAGATGGGACCTCAGTTTAACTTCACAACAAAAGGATGGCACCTCTGACAGTGCAGCACTTCCTCGGTGCTGCAGTAAAATGTCAGCCCAGATTTTTTGTGCTCAAATCTCTGTAATGAAACTTCAACCCACAAGTTCTGACTCATAGTTGACACTTGCGGTTAATAATAGAGACTAGCTTAACATGAAATGCAACACAAACCTTCACCCAGTCTTCCATGTCGCCATCTTCAATTACTTCCAAGAGTTCATGTTCTTCAATAGTGAGTTCATCTGGTTGGTTAGCCTACAGAAAGCAAACAGGATAAATGGTAATCATATTTGCGGATTTGCAGTGACTTTACACCAAATTAAAAGTTGGGTTTCGCTGTTATGTCTTCCTTGAGTTCATTACATTTTAGTATGTTTCTTCCCAATTCAGTTCCAAAAACGCAATTTCATTAAAATGTAAACAAATACCTTGGCATGCAATGAAGGTTAATAAATGTATTGATGTGCTGATTAAAAGTATTTAGCAGTGCAACAAGGCTTAGCCACATACAAATGAAAGTTTGATATTTACCGTATCTTGGCATTTCGCGAATAAATAGTAATTAGTTATTTAGCTGAAGTAATATTTTTTTACCCTACTCAAGTAAAATGATTGATGTTACAAAAGACACAGCATTATTGCATGATCATTTTAAGACTTCATGTTAGTACCAAAACCTACACACAAAACAAATAAAATCGAAAAATTATTTCAGAAAAAGCCACTGAAAAGATCCAAACAAAATAGGTTGTATTTATACCTTGATTATACAGTTGATATGAAATAGTTTGCTTTGAACTGATGCGAATGTAGAATCCAGAAATAGGGCCAGCACAAAACAATGCACTCTGTGGAGTTAGGGTGACCTTGTCCATGATTTTTTTTACGCACTGGTGTTAAGTAAAATTGTTTTGCATCAGCGCTGTAGTTGTAATGTAAATGATACACGTAAGTAGTGCAGAGACAGAAAATTTTCAAGTATTTTCTGCATTGTTCTTGTGAAATTACAAAGATAAAATTTCTGCAAATTTGCAGCACCATTCTGTGCAGTGATGGGGAAGAAAGAACATGATTCACCTTGTGAAATCCTTAATATTTATTGGGTCCAACCTGCTTTTCCTGTTTTGCTCTAATCAAGACAAGGCAGATCATCAAGGCTGATAAATAAATAAAGGCCACTTCGGCAAGATATTATAATTGCACCTACTGTTTGTGGATTATACCTTCGTAAGTAATCAATGGCTGCAGGAAAGGAGTGGGTAAAATTGCTGAGAGTTTTTCTTAATTGATTTTATCTGGAACACAAATCCTGACCAGAAGCTTATTTTTAAAAATCACATGTTCAGTTCTAACTGATGGGAAATAATTTACTTTTGCTTTTCTGTATCATACAGCTACCAAAGGATTTAGGGGAGTCAATACCCTCTTTATCAATGGAACCGTTTTTCTGTTTCCACTACTCAATACTGGCTTTTTCTTTACCTATAATACCTAGTTTTATTAAGCTCAGTATCTGTGGCTTATTTGATATATTTCTGTTAAAATTTACACAACCACAAGAATTCAGCAAATGCCTCGAAATTTTGTTGGTTGTCTAGGATTCCACAATTGTGAAACTATTTTCCTACATTAACCATATAATGCCTAATCCTATGCAGATTTGTGTCATCCTTTGCTTCTTTATTGCTCTTCATGCTGTTTCAGGCAAATTTTATAGGCAACAAATTTGGTTTGTCTTCAGGCCAGAGAGAAATTATAGATTAAGAAGGTGCCAGAGTTGGCCCCTGGCCTGCCCTGGGGTTTTTGGTCAGAGCAGCTGTTGAGTCACTGTAGTTGGCATCAGCAACCCAGGCAAGAGAGGATAAAAACACTAGTAACCAACGATACCCTTTGTTTTCTTTCTACGTCAAGACTTTTTGTTCAGCTATAACAACGTAACAGCCTGAACTGTTAATATTTAATGGCCTCCTTAGTCAGTCAGGTGCCTTTTTGTTGGGTTCTCTCTCTCTCTCTCTCTCTCTCTCTCTCTCGAGCTTTTCTGTCCCAAGACAAGGTGGCAGAGAAACCCATTACATAATAGATAGCGAATTAATGTTAAGACTGAAAGTCAAACCCAAGATCTGTGTAAGGTCACTCCATTAAAGTTATTGAGCATACCTGGCCATTTTAACCACAAAAGTTGTATATTGAATTAGGAACAGTAAAGATTTTCTATAATGTTTCAGAGTGTAAGCGGAGATAACTTACGAATATTTCTCCTGGTATAATGTAAGAATGAGCAAGTAATTTCAGAAACTGTTAGAACATAGAACAGTGCAGCACAGAACAGGCCCTTCGGCCCACGATGTTGTGCCGAGCTTTATCTGAAACCAAGATCAAGCTATCCCACTCCCCATCATACTGGTGTGCTCCATGTGCCTATCCAATAACCGCTTAAATGTTCCTAAAGTGTCTGACTCCACTATCACTGCAGGCAGTCCATTCCACACTCCAACCACTGTTGTGGACATTTATGACTGGATTGTCCTGGTTGAGTCGTGATCCTGACATCAGGCTTATTGCCGGATCAGGCACCCGGAAGTGACCATGGCTGTACATCAAGTGTGATCTTTTCGGAGGTGGACAGTCAATTAACACAATGTTTCCAGAAGCCCCGTCCAATTAAGGACAGTGGACAGATCAGACAAGCAAGGACTCCAGATAACCTGCAGTGTGTCCAGCCAGACGCTCCACCAGGAGAGGTGGGTGCTGCTGCGGCAGGTAGGAAAGCACGAGAGTGCATCCGATGCCTTTTGCAAAAGTTAGATTGCAGAGGCCCACAGCTGGTAGGGGCATTGGAATGGAGGGGAAACTCTTCCATACAACCGGTTTTTGCTTCAGTGGTGACCTTTTGTCTTAGTAGTGCCTTTACTCAGGCATGGGACCTTCGACTTTGATGGCCCCGACCCGGCCCGCTTCGCATGTGGAAGGGGCTACTCTAATGGCAGCAAGATCACGCCTCCTTTGGAAAATAGGATCTTTTGTGGTATAATTGACTTCCACCTGTTGGAGCTGGCTGCTGACGACTTTCCTCCCTGCTGGCCTTTGGAAGTTCCTTTGGAAGCAGGAATATTTCAGGAGAGATGTCCTGATGTGACTCTCACACTTCCAAACCAATCCCCACAGGCCTGTGACAATTTCACCCCGAGAGGCGATGGCCTCGTGGTATTATCGCTAGACCATTAATCCAGAAACTCAGCTAATGTTCTGGAGACCCAGACTCGAATCCTGCCACAGCAGATGGTGGAATTTGAATTCAATAAAAAACATTTGGAATTAAGAATCTATGAAATCTATGACCATGAAAACGTTGTTGATTGTTGTAAAAGCTCATCTGGTTCACTGATGTCCTTTGGAGAAGAAAATCTGCCGTCCTTATCTGGTCTGGCTTACATGTGACTCCAGGGCCACAGCAATGTGGTTGACTCTTAACTCGGGCAATTAGGGATGAGCAATAGATGTTGGCCAGCCAGCGACATCCATGTCCCAGGAATGAATTTTTAAAAATGTAAAGGAGACAACAAAACCACATTTCACATAATTCTCAAAAAGTCTCTTTGCAATTTACTAACCTTATATGAATAGAGCACCTTGCAGGTTAGGGGATACATGCGCAATGTGCCAGAAGGACTTGAGCTGCTGTCATCAAATACATCCATGTTGTCTTCAAATTCCTCACCATCTTCCTTCTCAAGATCCAGACTTCCCTGCATAGAGCATTAAAAAGGTGCAACTTTGTCAGCGACTGCACCAATTCACTGATACATCTCATCATACAAAGTGCAACAACTGAAGATTGGCAGGAATGTTAAGAGGTTGAGCAATTTTAATATTTGCCTATCTCGGAAAATAAATAAGATTTTCAAGCCAATGAGCTTGCTTCACTATTGTGTGAACTTGACAATTTGCATTGATGTTGCTTCCCAAATGCTATATCCTTTTCAGTACCGCCACATCCCCAGTATCTATTTCCATTTAAACACCTCAATTATTTTAAACTATGTCTTTTTTGGGACAGTAATTCACATGTAAATCTTATTAACCCTGAATGTTAGAGTCTAAGAATGATATTGCAAATTGTTTTATCTTTCTTACCTAGTAAAGTTTATTTTTGTTTGTTTAAAACCCATGGAATCTTGTGGTTGTAACATCTTAGCAAGTGCCTTCAAAATCCAAATTTCTCTCAAGTTACTGGTTACTAATCAGATTGTACCAAGAATTTGGGGTGCAGTCCAGGATCAGAACATCATGACTTGGTTTGCCTCTTCCTTCTTTCATGATTAAAAATTCTCCGGTATTTTTTCCAAACCAGCCAGATTTGGAAGATTAAGATAAATTTACTGACCTAATGCTGTCAGCAAGAAGCTTGATTTGAAGTAAGTGAGGATTGGAAGCAGTGCTATAATACCCCAGTGCCAATCTCTGCCACGTGTTCCCCAAGTTTGGCTTCTTGCTTCGAGTACAAGACCAGTGAATTTGTCCAACTGCAACCAATCCATACTTAGTTGCCTTTTAACATGCTCAAACAGAAAAACAGAAACTGCCTCAGGGCAACTCATCATGGCTTGGAGAGCTTTTAGGAGTTAATCTAGTTACTTCATCCATAAAATCTTTTTGGTTACGTTAATGCCTGCAATACTGCCTTTCACTGATTTTTCATCTTCAATCTCTGGCATCATATCCATCTTCACTTGAAAACAGATGGTAATATTAATTTAGCAATTCTGCACACTTTACCCTCCACTGCTGCCACACCTTTATTTTTAACTGACAATTTATTTTTTAATGAGCATACCGTGATAATTATGACCATTAGTATAAAATGTGAGTTGATTTGACCACCATCTGATTAATATGATTGCACATTTTATCCAATTGGAAGGTCAAAATTATCTTCACCTTAACCCGTTTTCTTTTAAAAATATTCTTTTTATCTTGATGTATTACCCTTGATAGAATGTCCAAGCACTTTCCCTAAATAATTTCTCAATTTCGCTTTCTTTTAATAGAATGAATGAATGTCTGATACAACATGTCTTGGCCTTCCTTTTTGGAGGTTGCAATCTTCCATTTTCACACATTACAGCATGGTAATGCAGATTTTTTGAGATATCCAGTATCCAGAGCTACCCTAATAGCCATTCTTCATATGTGGGCCTTGACCACGAGGCCCACTGCTATACAGTCTAACCCTGCCCTCCTCATCCACACGCGTACTGTACCCAGTGGAGATAGTGATTAGGAGTGCAAACTCTTGCAATCTGGGAAAGGGATTGAGGTCATGTTCAACTGTTGCTGACTGGATCTTGCTGTGTCACATTTGCATGCAAAAAAGTGACTTCACGTTAAAAGTAGCTAATTAGATTAGGAAATACTTTGAGATGTCTTGAGATTGTGAAAAGTGCAATGTGAACGGAAACTAGCTTATTTTCTGTGACAAAATATATTTAATTGTGCCATCGTGTCGTGGACTTTCCACCTCACCACATTCTGTCCTCATAGCTTGCATTGGAAATCATAATGAATATTCTGAGACTAAACTATTCACAAGCTACAAGCTACAATCATTTTAAATGACATTTTATACAATGCGTACGGTGATTAAAATGCTTTTTAAAATTACCTGTATTGTACATGAAATAAAACTTTTAACATCACAATTAAACATATGGGTTGAAAGATGAATCTTTAATGGCAAACTGACAATAGAATTACTGAAAAGGTGCTTACGTTGAAGTTCTTTGTGAAAGCTATTTTTATCAAGTAAGTGCGTCAGTTTAGGCTAGTTCTTCCATAAACACGGCTAAGAATGACAGAACCATTACAGCTTGCCCATCGTGTCTGTGTTGGCTCTCCTAGCTGGACTAGCGGATAGCGATGAGCATTGTCGGGCAATACAGCAGGATATAGATAGGCTGGAAAATTGGGCGGAGAAACGGCAGATGGAATTTAATCCAGATAAATGCGAAGTGATGCATTTTGGAAGAAATAATGTAGGGAGGAGTTATACAATAAATGGCAGAGCCATCAAGAGTATAGAAACACCGAGGGACCTAGGTGTGCAAGTCCACAAATCCTTGAAGGTGGCAACACAGGTGGAGAAGGCATATGGTATGCTTGCCTTTATAGGACGGGGTATAGAGTATAAAAGCTGGAGTCTGATGATGCAGCTGTATAGAATGCTGGTTAGGCCACATTTGGAGTACTGCGTCCAGCTCTGGTCGCCGCACTACCAGAAGGACGTAGAGGCGTTAGAGAGAGTGCAGAGAAGATTTACCAGGATGTTGCCTGGTATGGAGGGTCTTAGCTGTGAGGAGAGATTGGGTAAACTGGGCTTGTTCTCTCTGGAAAGGCGGAGAATGAGGGGAGATCTAATAGAGGTGTACAAGATTATGAAGGATATAGATAGGGTGAACGGTGGGAAGCTTTTTCCCAGATCAGAAGTGACGATCACGAGGGGTCACGGGCTCAAGGTGAGAGGGGCGAAGTATAACTCAGATATTAGAGGGATGTTTTTTTACACAGAGGGTGGTGGGGGCCTGGAATACGCTGCCAAGTAGGGTGGTGGAGGCAGACATGCTGACATCGTTTAAGACTTACCTGGATAGTCACATGAGCAGCCTGGGAATGGAGGGATACATTGGTCTAGTTGGACCAAGGAGTGGCACAGGCTTGGAGGGCCGAAGGGCCTGTTTCCTGTGCTGTACTGTTAACATAGAAAGAAACATAGAAAAACTACAGCACAAACAGGCCCTTCGGCCCACAAGTTGTGCCGAACACATCCCTACCATCTAGACCTACCTATAACCCTCCATCCTATTAAGCTCCATGTACTCATCCAGGAGTCTCTTAAAAGACCCTATTGAGTTCACCTCCACCACCACTGATGGCAGCCGATTCCACTCGCCCACCACCGTGTGTGAGAAAAACTTACCCCCAACATCTCCCCTGTACTTACCCTCCAGCACCTTAAACCTGTGTCCTCTCGTAGAAGACATTTCCACCCTGGGAAAAAGCCTCCGAGAGTCCACCCGATCTATGCCTCTCAACATCTTATACACCTCTATTACGTCTCCTCTCATCCTTCGTCTCTCCAAGGAGAAAAGACCGAGCTCCCTCAGCCTATCCTCATAAGGCATGCCACTCAATCCAGGCAACATCCTTGTAAATCTCCTCTGCACCCTTTCAATCTTTTCCACATCCTTCCTATAGTGAGGCGACCAGAATTGAGCACAGTACTCCAAGTGGGGTCTGACGAGGGTCTTATATAGCTGCATCATTATCCCCGGACTCCTAAACTCAATCCCTCGATTGATAAAGGCCAGCACACCATACGCCTTCTTAACTACCTCCTCCACCTGCGAGGCCGATTTCAGAGTCCTATGGACCCGGACCCCAAGGTCCTTCTGATCCTCTACAGTACTAAGAGTCTTTGTTCTTTTTCTAACGAGCAATTCCTGTACCCCCACTTCCCTGCCCTCTCCCCACATCCCTTCATGTTCCTCCTTTTCAGGTACTTAGAAAAGTTAGAAAAATATAGAAAGATTTACCACACAGTAGATGATTTCCCTTGGCCTCCTCTGTTTCAAGAGAAACAACCTCAGCCTATCCAATTTTTCCTCGTATTTGCAATTTTCCAGACCTGGCAAAATCCTTGTAATTCCCACTTGTATGTTCTCTAATGCAATTACACCCTTTCTGTAATGAAGTGACGAGAATGGCACACAGTATTCAAGTTGTGGCCAAACTAGTGTTTGACACAGCTCCAGCATAACCTCCCTGCTCTTCTACTCTATGCCTCGGCTAACAAAGGAAAATATTCTGTATGCTTTCTTAACCACCTTATTGGCCTGTAAGAGCACTTTCCACAAATCATATAAAAAACTTCAGGAAAATACAGTATATTTTACCTTCACTACTGCGAGTGGAAAGGTACGCTGCATATTTTCAATCTCTATTAGAAACTTGTAGATGTCTACACATAATATAGAGTTAGCATCATTGAGAAATACAACAAATATCCTAATAAGGCAACAATGGCCTTCCGGATAACCAATTAGTACTTATTTTTCTGGGACTCCATATGAAAACTTGAAGTAGACCAAAATCCATTCAAAATTATTTTCACTATATAAAAACTTTTGTAGAGAATATTTTGCATCAATAACAATTTATATTTAGATTGCGCCTTTAATGTAATGTAACACCCTAATGCATATCATTGGAGCATTATAAAGCAAAATTAGACACCATGCCACGTAAGGCAATAGTACGGCACATGGCCAAACGCTAAAGAAGAGAAAAAAAAGAGGGCTTCATGGAAGGAATTACAGAGCTGAGGACTTAAGGCATGGCTGCCAATGGTGGAACAATTAAAATTGGCGGTAGTCACTTGCAGTATTGAACTTAAGTATTGCTGAAAATAAGTGACACACTGTTGAAGCTTTCCGTCTTGTACTACCCAGGACATAATCTCGAAGAATAACAAATCTCAATGAGAAAAACAATTTATACAGCACAAGAAGAGAGTGCTGATTGGTTGACAAATGGACTGATTGCTGACTGGTGGATACCTTACCGTGAGGAAAGCAACAGGGAACAGTTAACTGCCAAGCTTTTGTTTAAATTAAAACCAGGCGGATCACAGGAGGGTGGGGGGGGGGGGGGTTCAGCAGCGAGGACAGCGTGGTGGATCTCAACAGCACCCCCACCCCACCTGATGCTGGATCCTTTGATAAGGCACAGAATGCTTTTGAACAAGGTACCCCCACCAACTAGAAACCCGTAAGGAAAAGAATGAGGACCATCAGTGGGCACTGGTTGCCCACTTAAGAGCATCAATTGGCAGCAATATGGGAAAGCCATCCCCACAGGCCCTCCTGCCACAGACTAAACTCATGGACAGATTAATGGCAGGTAGGAAGCTTCTGCCACTCTCCCACCTGATTAAATGCCCCTCGCCACCAAACTCATTCGCCACTGGGGAGGGCATTATAACCACCCAGGGTCCATGAGCTTTACCACTGAATATGACTAATCAACTGTTCCTCTAACTCAGAAAATAAGTTTTATATATGGAACTACTGGATATTCTCTGGACACTCTCTGGGCAAGCATTCCTTATTAAAACCGAAAGTCGACAATAATAAAACAAGACTTTTTGTTTATTTTCAAGAAAATAAATTCCAGACAACTATTGCCTTAGTTTTAATGCGTGAAAAATTATATTTGAAGTGCACATCTTTTTTAATGACCCATTTATATTAAATATTTAATGATTTTATGGTATCTATCAACTTCAGAATTGATGTGCAGCTGGTTTGCTGTGGGCTAAATATACAAAATGTAGTGAAATAATTATAAAGCAAACTTATGTAAACACAGACCTCGAACTAGTACTTGTTAAGTAACATATTACAGAGCCCAATTTTAATGAAACAATTGGAGAGAAGATTAGAGAGGCATCAGTGTTGGCACAGACTTGGTGGGCCAAAGGGCCTGTTCCTGTGATGTACTGTTCTTTGTTCTTTAAAGTGACACATCATGCCAGGGGGTAACAAGCAAAATTGATCTGATTTTCTACAGTCGAATGTATATTTTGCACATATAATGAAATAGATGTATTGAATTTTTGTATCAATAGCAAAAAAAATTAAAATAGACCAAATTTTGAATTGTATTTATTTACTTAGAAAAATGATAATTTTGTCAGTAAAATTGGGCAGCACGGTGGCACTGTGGTTAGCACTGCTGCCTCTCAGCTCCAGGGACCCAGGTTAGATTCCCGGCTTGGGTCACTGTCTGTGTGGCGTTTGCACATTCTCCGTGTCTGCATGTGTTTCCTCCGGATGCTCCTGTTTCCCCCCACAATCCAAAGATGCGCGGGTTAGGTGGATTGGCCATGCTAAATTGCTCCTTGGTGTCAGGGAATTAGCTAGGGTAAATGCATGGGGTTAAGGGCCAGTGTGGGATTGTGGTTGGTGCAGACTCGATGGGCCAAATGGCCTCCTTCTGCACTGCAGGATTCTATTCTATCACCTTTAAAAATAAACGTTAATTTAAGATTTGTCTGATTCTTGTGAATAACAATATGTTCCAGCTAACCTTGTGTTAAAAAAAAATCTTCTAATAAAACATTCAGGACTCATTATTGACTCTTTATTGGAGACAATAATGGTCGCAACCATAAAACCTGTTCCTTGAACAAGAAACAACCTTTTAACATGGTGCATTTGGTAACATCCAACAGGTTTATTTAGAGCAGTGTTGTTTTTCATTAAAATAATCATTTGAAACTGTGAAGTACCATGTAATGATTAGCCTTTTATCCTCACAATAAAAATACAGCTCCTACTTTTCGTGACATGATTTTTCAGGACTTTTTTCACGTTAATGCAATCCAAATGGAAAAAGCTGGAAGCTGCAAATGAGATGAAGAGTTGCATGTAGCTCCGGAGCTGCAGCTTCAGATCCCTGACCCAGAAGGACGAGGGCAACAGATGCATGTGAACACCATCATCTGCACGTTCCCCTCCAAGTCATGCATAAACCTTGTTTGGAACTTTAGTGTTGCTCCTTCACTATTGTTAGATCTTAATGCTGGAACTCCCGCTCTAACTTCATTATGGCCATTTTAAGTCACATAGACTGCAGCGCTTCAAAGCTCCAGCTCACCCCACCATTTTATGGGGCGAGTTTCCTCCGGGTGCTCCAGTTTCCTCCCACATTCCAAAGATGTGCGGGTTAGGTTGATTGGCCATGCTAAATTGTCCTTTAGTGTCAGGGGGTTAATAGGGTAAACAAGTAGGGTTATGTGGTCAGGGCCGGGGTGGGATGGTCCGAATGGCCTCCTTTTGCACTGCAGGGATTCTACGATTCTATTCTATAAGATCCAATCAGAAGTAATCCCGGAGCTTCAAAGGTGGGTTATGAATATTGCAGCTGTCACTGAAGCCTCCCCCTCTCTCATCCCTATCCCCAGCTCCATTCCTCCCCTCTGACACGTTGACTCGGAGAAGGTGTAGATTTCTTAATCACTGCTTTAACAGCCGTCTGAATAGCATCTCTGCTCCTGGCTGCTGCCTACTCCATCACTCAATGATGTCATGGAGTAAAACAGTACAACTGCGCATGCATGGCACTGGCAGCAAATATAGCCAAAATAAAATATATTTTTGTCGAGTTTGCTGATAGTAATTTATAATTTAGCAAAAAACCCGTGGATAATAGTAATTACTACTCAGGGAGCATGTACTGTGGATTTATAGGTTTTCACGCAGTAGCCTTGCATTCATTTTGAGCTGCGGGATAGCAATTCCTGCTGAAGGAACAAGATTTTGTATTGTAGGCACTGGCTTGATCATTTTCCACCATAATAAAATTTCTTCTTTAGAATTAAGTATTTTTATTTACCACTGCAAAACCAGTCAATTAAGGTTTGTGCTGCATTACTAAACAAATCCAAGTTTCTGACATTATCGCTCCAGTCAACTTGTCTCATTTCCCTGTAATATGACCTATTGAAGGCAAAGTGGTAACAATTTTAAATAATCAAAATTAGTCAATACTTGCTCAAGTTGAGAGTCAAAAAACTGGCAAACAATTGAATCAGAGAGCGAGCAAATAAAACTGAGTCAGAGTAAACATGAAAGATTTCAGAGTTGCAGAAAGAACAAGGCAGTCATGATCACTAGATTGTTTTTGTAGACAGATGTCTTTTAGCTGGTCATTAAATATACATAAATGTTTCATCAAAACAAGCATAAGGGTCACATCAGATATAATACAAGGGCAAATTCATTTAGTAACACTGCTAAATGTTACTAAATTATTCAGCTGACAATATATTTCTCTGTGTTCCTGCCAAGCTAATTTCGGTTCCCATTACTGTATGCTGCTGCAACACGTGTGAAGAATGGTTCCAGCGCAGAAGAGGATCATTTGGCTCATTGTGTCTGTTGGCCCTGCAAGAGCAACTCAACTAGTCCCTTCTCTGTCTTTTCCTCATAGCCCTGCAGATTTTGATTCAGATAATTAAACAATTTCCTTTCGAAAGCCACAACTGAATCAGCCTTCACAACACTGAGGCAGTGCATTCAGATCCTAACCATTTGCTGCATTAAAAAAATTGTCCTCCTGTCACCTGTGGTTCTTTTGTCTTTCAAGAACCTCTTGTCCTTGACCCTTCTGCCACTGGGAACAGTTTCTCTCGATCTACTTTGTACAGGTTTCTCACTATTTTGAACTCAACCATCCAAAATGTATCACTTCATATCTCTACATTAAATTTCAGATGCCATGTGCCCAATCATTCAACGGTCATATCCGTGTCCTCTTTGGAGCCTCACTGTACTTACAGTTCACAATACTTCTAAATTCTGTCCCAGATGCAAATTTTGAAATTATATTCTGCACACACAAGCTAAGTCTTTACTATTAATCAAGAAAAACAGTGCTCCTAATAACTGACCTGGGATACACCACTATATACCTTTCCCCAATCTGAAAAACAACCGTTGCTCACTACAACACAAAAACAAAAGTAAATACTCTGGATGCTGGAAACTTGAAGTAAGAACAGAAACTGCTGGAAATACTCAGCAGGTCCTGCAGCACTTGTGGAGAGAAAGAGTTAAAATTTCAGGTCGATGACGTTTCATCAGAACTCAACATGTTCACCATTACTCTGTTCCCTGCAACGCAGCTAATCTTGTATCCATGCTGCCACTGTCCCTTTTATTCCATGGACTTCAACTTAGCTGACAAGCTTCTTGTGTGGTATGTCATTTAGGAAGTCCATGTACAGCACATCAACCAAGCTATCAGCATTAATCTTCTTTTTTAACCCAATCAAAACTTTGCCTTCAATAAATAATGCTGACATTCCTTAATTAATCCACAATTCTTTGAGTGACTGTTAATTTTGACTCAACTGATCACTTCGATAAACTCACTGAGGTTAAACTGACTTGTGTTTCGTTGCTGGGCTCATCCTTACATTTATTTTTGAACAAGGTCAGTCTGTTCGATTTTTCTCTTCCCCTCGGAATTTTTAATATTCAGCCTGGGTGTCACTTGTATTCCCAACCTGACATCCCTTTCTTGCTTCATCTTACTCTCTTTCATCATCCAAGGAGCATTGGCTTAGTTTGCACATTCTTTCCCCTTTGACAAGAAAAAAATAACTTGTTTTGATACACTGCCTTTGACCACCTCGAGAAGGGTTTTTTGAAGTGTTTTGAAGATTTGTAGTGTAGGAAATGCAGCAGCTAATTTGCACAAAAGTTCCCACAATCAACAATGTGATAATGAAGTCACGAGAATTTGTTTTAGTCATGTTGGTTAAGGGATATTGTTTACGAAATTTGGGAAAACTTCCCTATTCAGCGGCATAGCATTTTTAGGACCACCAGAGAAGGAAGACCGTTTTGGTTCAATGGCTCTTCCAAAAGTCAGCACTCTCTGACAGAACAGTGCTCCCTCAGTGCTTTACTGGAGTAAAAACCCTGGTTTTGAACACTGGAGTGGAACTTGAGCACACAACTTTCTGACTTGGCAGTGAGAGTCACTGGCCCACACAATGCCCCTAATAGCTATAAATGAATCACAATTATGATAACTGAAGGCACTGACAACAAAGTTGCAAGCTAAGGATGGATTAGGAGGCCAGTCAGCCAATGTTAATTCATCCATCCAGAGTTCCCAGTCTCCTTTGCACCAATTAAAGTCAATGGCAGCATCTCTGATCTGCACAGGGCTCTTCCAACCTCTCGCCATCTAATCCTATCTCATCAAAGTACAAAAACTAATCATTTCTGTCTCATGTGCATATCGAGCTTCTCCTGAAATGCATATCTGTTATTAGCCTCAATTATTTCATGTAGCATGTTCCATATTCTTGCCAATTTTTGGGTAAAAATGTTTCTCCTGAATTCCCTATTGGAGTTATTAGTGACTATCTTGTTATTATAGTCCTTTATATTTTGACTTCCCTACAAAGGGAAACATTTCTATTTCTAACCTTAAAGACCTGGGCGGCACGGTAGCACAGTGGTTAGCACTGCTGCTTCACAGCTCCAGGGACCTGGGTTCGATTCCCAGCTCGGGTCACTGTCTGTGTGGAGTTTGCACATTCTTCCTGTGTCTGCGTGGGTTTCCTCCGGGTGCTCCGGTTTCCTCCCACAGTCCAAAGATGTGCGGGTTAGGTTAATTGGCCATGCTAAATTGCCCCTTAGTGTCCCAGGATGCGTAGATTAGCGGGTAAATATGTGGGGATATGGGGATAGGGCCTGGGAGGGATTGTGTTCGGTGCAGACTCGATGGGCCGAATGGCCTCTTTCTGCACTGTAGGGTTTCTATGACTTCTATGACCTTCATCAGTCCATCCCTCAGCCGCCTTTTTTTATATCAACAAAATGACCTCCTGTTCATTCTTTTTTGATGATTAGAACCTCTCAATTTTAATATTTTTAAAATTTATTTTGGCATTGCATCTAATGTCTCTATATTCACTTTATTATAAAGCTAAAATTGTACAGTGTACTCCAAGTATGGTCTAACCAATATACAATAGATATAACCTCCCTGCTTTTAAATTCCAGTCCTCTAGAAATGAACCCCAGCTCTTGCTTTACTTTGTCTTAAAAATAGAAATGGTTTTAATAGACCATGTTGTTCCTTCGAGTGATTCACGTATTTGTGTCCCGAGATGCCTTTGTCCTTTAGACTCCAATTATCCAAGAAGTCTCTGGCCTCATTTTTCCTACTAAAATGTACCACTTTACTGTTATGTTCATATAAATCCACACATTTCTCAAGTTTATGGAAGTCTTCCATTATTTCATTAGTTAAAGAGAAAAATGGATTATCTGAAAAGGAAAAAATTGCAGGGTTCCAGGTAAAAGGCAAGGGAGTGCCCCGAGGTGAATTGCTCTTGCAAAGAGCCTGCACCAAAATGACATGCCAAATTGCTTTCTGCTGTGCCAGATCCATTGTGTGATATTGTCACAGGCTTCCTTTGCAGTAAATACACCCCCAATTGATTTGTTTTTGATTTATCACACATATTGGTATACAGTGAAAAGTATTAGAATCTCTACAGCGCAGAAGGAGCCCACTCAGCCCGTCGAGCCTGCACTAACAGTCCCACCTAGGCCCATAACCCCAATTTAGCAATCCCAATCAACCTAACCCACACATCTTGGGACTGTGGGAGGGAACCGGAGCACCCGGAGGAAATCCACGCAGACACGGGGAGAACGTGCAAACATTACAAAGTCATCCAAGGCCGGAATTGAACCCTGGTCCCTGGCGTTGTGAGGCAGCAGTGCTAACCACTGTGCCACCCTTCCGTGCTCTGCAGACAAAACATACCATTCATAGAGTGCACAGGGGAGGAGGAAAGGATAGGCTGCAGAATGTAGTGTTACAATCATAGCTTGGGTGTAGAGAAAGATCAATTTAATATAAGGTGAGTCCATTCATAAGACTGATGGCAGAAGGGAAGAAGCTGGTCGGTTGGTACGTGATCTCAAACTTTTGCATCTTTTTCCCAAAGAAAGGTCGCGGAAGAGAGCATGTCTAGGGTGCATGGGGTCCTTGACTTTGCTGGCTGCTTTTCTGAGGCAGTGGGAAGTGTAGATGGAGTCAATGGATGGGAGGTTGGTTTGCATGATGGACTGGGCTACGTTCACAATCCTTAGTAGTTTCTTGCGGTCTTGGTCAGAGCAAGAACCATACCAAGCTGTGATATGTCCAGAAAGGATGTTTTCTATGGTGCATCTGTAAATATTGGTGAGAGTCGTAGCGGACATGCTAAATTTCCTTAGCCTCTGAGAAAGCAGAGGATAGGTGGGCTTTCTTAACTATAGCATCAGCGTAGAGGGACCAGGACAGGTTGTTGGTGATCTGGACACCTAGAAACTTGAAGTTCTCGACCATTTTCACTTCATCCCTGTTGATGTAGACACGGGCATGCCCTCCATTACACTTCCTGAAGTCTATGACTATCTCCTTTGTTTTAATGACACTGGAGAGATTATTGTTGTCACACCATTTCACCAGATTCTCTATCTCTTTCCTGTAATCGGGCTCATCATTGTTTGAGACCCAATGGTGTCATCAGCAAATTTGAAAATGGAGCTGGAGCGGAATTCAGCCACACAGTCATAAGTTTATAAGTATGGTAAAGGGCTGAGGACAGAGCCTTGTGGGGCACCCGACCATGAACAAATTTAAAAATGGAACTCAAATTTCAGAGTAAAAATCATCAAGGCTGCAGCAACTCAGCCTGGCCAACTCGAACCAAACTTTGTTGAAACCGCTCAGTAGCGTGCAGGAGTTGTCTGATTGCTGCTGATTCAAAGGCCAAATACTGCAGACGCTGGAAATTGGACGTAGGAATATAAAATTTCGGAAACACACAGGGGGCGATTCTCACAAAAGAATTCTAAGTGTCGAATTCGCGCAAGAACTGGAGTAAATCCCGCTTTTTTTTTTCCAATGGGGTTTTCGAAATGAATCTCCCACACTCTGTGCACTGCAGAGTTCACTAGCATGAATCACGCTGAAAATCAGGGAACAGGCCCATTCCCGCTGGAGAGGCGGCAGCAGAGCACTCAGCAGGCCACTGTGCACGCGTCGATCTGTCAGCGCCGATATTGGCGCTTGCGCAGTGGTCCACACTGCCAGCCTCCCGATTGCTGGCCAGTCCCGTGACCCCCACATCGCTGGCTGTGTGACCCCCCCACCCCATCCCCCCAATCGCTGGGCTCCCAGGCTAGCTTTGACTCCTCCCCCACCATCTAGCTTTGATCTCCCCACTCCCCCATTGATCTTCCTCCCACTCTGGCAGCACTGTTCCCCTCCCCCTCCAACCCAATGGCCAGCCTTAATCACTGGCCTCCCTCCCTCCCTCCCTCCCTCTGTCACCGATCCCTAAGCAGAGTGGCAGCGGGACTCCCCCGTTTCTCCCTCCCCCAAGCCCTGCTTCCATTAGGTCCTGCCCCATTGGCACAGCCCGATGTCCAGTGGGCAGAGCCAAGGTGCCCCTGGGCATTGGCATTCTGCCCCTTGGGCAGTGCCAAGGGGCCAGGCTGGCACTGCCTCACCCCCAATCCTCTGGGGGGGTCTCCATTGACCCGCTTCGCTCCAGCGGGGTCAGGCTGCTAACTCCCTCCTAGTGGGGAGCTGTTGTAAACCCCGCTGGAGTCAAACACTCCCGGTGGGGGCGAAGGTGCTAGCTGGAAGATTTCAGTCCCAAGCCTGCTAATTAGATTCAAATGCCCATCTATATAATTTATACAGCTCCACCCCAATCAGTGGAGCGGAGCTGATGGCGTTGGAAATCCGGTGCTTGGAGACCTGTGGACGCCGTGGTGCCCAGTGGGAAGCCCTCTAAACGGCCTCCGCTCGAGTCTCAGCAGTGTCGGGAGAATCGCTCCCACAGTATTTAGATAGTCTCTTAAAAATGTCAAATGTTTGCACAATGTATGCATTATTCTGGAAGTTTACACCAATCTGTTGTGTGAAGAATAACTCTTACTTGTCCTAAATATACCTTTCACTACTTTGAACATATACTCATATCCTGGCTAACACCGAAAAAGTAGGTAGATGTTGGGTGATGTGTATTTGGGGACATTGTCATCTCTTTGAACTTATTTTGAGCAGTACAGTGCTGATTTAATATTTACATATTATCTAACCTGGCTGTTCAGATATGCTTACCTCCTGAGTCATAACGATTGTGTTTTTGTTAAATTTGCTCATAGAGTTGTGTGTTTTGCTGGTAAGACCGGCATCATCTTGCCCATACCTAATTGCCCTCGAGAAATTGGTGGTGAGATGCCTTGTGGAACCAGTGCAGTCCATGTGGTTTAGATCCACCCACAGTGATGCTAAGGAGGGACTTTCAGGATTTTGATCTGATATGGGTTTATATCAACTTCCTGATCTCCACGTAACATCTTATAATGGCAAAACATTAAAGTCAACATTTTGCGATGGAAAAAAAAACAAGCTGCCAGTCACACAGTTGTATTTCCACTGTCACTAGATGGTGCTGTGCTGCAAATTGATTAGGTCAGCCAATTTGCTCACTCTTATCTCTAGGTATTTTTTTTGCCTCCTTATTGGGTGCTTAAAGCCTAATTTTGTTTTCTTCACTCCTCCTTCTGCAGGATTATTTTTTTCCAAGCGACTAAGCTATGACAGTATGAGTAATCAAAAAGAATTGTTTACAAACAATTTGTGCGTGAAGATATGGTGCTAATTGTTCAAATGCCTTAATAAATACTATTTCTATGGCTTAAGTATTAAAGCAGCTCCCTGATTAAAACTGACAATTCATTCAAAACTTGCCTGCAGGCTTTCAGAGAATTTCTGCTCAAATTGGCCCATTGCTTAAGAATCGGTGACAGTGGTGTACTGAATGCAGTTGGTTCTGCTACTGGTAGAACAAATTTACAGTATTTAAAAAAGTTGGCAATGGTTCTGGTTTTAAATGCAGGCACTCACTATTTTCAATCCCCATCATGGTGATTTTTCTGCCTTGTAATGATATGCTTTGGTCAAAAGAAGAAAGCCATTTGTCAAAAAGAGGAACCATGCACGCTATTTTGTTGTTTCCGTAGGCAGAGCAACATCAACTCAAGACAGACTGCGGGGGAGGGGTGTTGCAGGGTGAAAGGTTTCCTCTGATACCACAAACCACTATAATCATTTGCTTCTTAGCATCATCTCTATATGAACATTTATCATTGGTGAAAGTTCATTCTGATATGGTGCAGGTAGCAAAAAAAAGGAATTCTATTGTAAATCTGTTAAGACTTCGCCTGGCAATATCGCTTCTCTGCCTATGTGTGAAACTGCACTTGATTGCTGGTGTGTTTTGATGTGCAGTGATAATTTGATGGATGGATAATAGAAATTAAGAAAATTTGAATCAAGAAATTTTGATAGAAGTATTAACTATAAATGTAGTAGCAAACTAATAACCTCTTTCTTGGCTCAAATGTTAATCAAATATTTAAAAAACTTGCTTTTCAAGCAAGTCTGGGTGGCACGGGGGATCATGCACAAAGCACTTCTTTAATTTACTGACCATATAAACATGGGCGCTGCAAAAAGATTTGTCACTGGGAGGATTATTCCCATGTTGGGGAATTGGTTGGCTGGTTTGTGATGCAGGGTGATGCCAACAGTGTGGGTTCAATTCCCATACCAGCTGAGGTTATTCATGAAGGCCCGCCTTCTCAACCCTGCCCCTTGCCTGAGGTGTGATGATCCTCAGGGTAAAATCAACACCAGTCAGCTCTCCCCCTCAAAGGGCAGCCTATGGTTATCTGGGACTGTGGTGACTTTACCGTACTTTATTCCCACAGTGGCGCAGAAAGCAAAACAACATATCCTCTGACTCAGAGAAGCAACGTAAAGGATAGACAGATCCCTACCTCAGCGAATAAAAGTTTCGTATCTAAAACTGTATTTTAAATTGTTGAGAAAAATAATTTTTTGCTAGCTTTTCTGACCTTGATAACCTAATCCTATCTCCAAGTGAGACATAACCAGCTATGAACCTGGAGAAACTTGGCTCAAAATTAACCAAAAGATGTTTCTATATATATGCATCTCTCGTGAATAGCTGAACTGTGGCCTTAAAGGCACAAGCTATATAAACAAGCTCCACCTGAGCAACTAAAAGAATGAAACTGCACTCTAAACTCGCTGAGCAATAATACGAGAGATTAATGCTATAATTATTACTTTTACTAGTTATACTATCTAATCTGAAAGGAATTTTCTGAAATTAAGTACTTCTTTGATTTAGTTTGGCCTTGTAACATTCCTGACAGGAAGAGGTAATTTGTGAATGAAATCAAATAAAATGAAAATCACCATTAGCATCCTGGAGGGATCACCACTGACCAGAAACTGAACTGAAGCAGCCATAAAAATACTATGGTTACAAGAGCATGTCAGAGGCTGGGAATTATTTGGCGAGTAACTCGCATTCTGACTCCTCAAAGCCTACCCAACATCTACAAAGGCACAGGTCAGGACTGTGATGGAATATTTGGCATTTTGTCTGGGTGACTCTAACAACACTGAAAAAGCTCAATACCATCCTACACAAAGCAGCTTGCTCGACTGGCACCCCAACCACCACCTAAACATTCACTACATCCTCTATCTGTGCACAGTAGCAGCAGTGCATACCGTATACAAGATATAATGCAGCAACTCGACAAAGCTTCTTTGACAGTCCTTCCAAACCCAAACCTCTACTGCATAGAAAGAGAAGGGCAGCAGATGCATTGAGAACTCCATCTGCAAGATTATCTCCAAATCACCATTCTAACTTGGAACTATATTGCCGTTTTTTCCACTGTAGCCAGGTCAAATTCCTGGAACTCCCTCCCTAACAGCACTACGGATATACCTAAACCACATGGATTGTAGTGATTCAGGATGGGGAATAATTGCTGTTCATTCCACTGAGGCGGACATCCCAGTGCGCATCCCATGAACTAATTAAGTAGACTTCATGTAACCACACCTCTTCCAATAAATTAAAATACATGGTTGCCATCTGATTGCAACTGCATATGAAACACTATGCATAAACCTAAAGTTGCCTAAGGTAAGCCTAATGTTGTGATTTTTTATAAAAAGTATGTATTTGATATATAAATAGGATAACTATGTAATGAGTAGAGCACTTGTGAAAGGGAACAGGAGAAAGTCAATCAGCCCCTCAATCCTTTTCTGCCATTCGAACAGTTCATATCGATCGGTACCTCAATTCCATTTACTCACCTTTTACGCAAATCCTTGGATAACTTTACCAATCAATTCTGTCTTAGTCCTACAAAATTTCAATTGACCCAGCACCTATAACTTGTTGTGGAAAAGAACTCCAAATTTCCATTAGCCTTTAGATGAAAGGTGATTTCATTCTTCAATGACCCAGTTCTAATTTGGGCATTGAGTCCTTTGTTCCAGGTGTCCCCATTAGAGGAAATAACTTCTAACTAGCCCATCAAAGTTTTATAAAAATAATTTTAAACACAATTATATCAATACCAAGACTTCTAAACTCAAGGATTAAAAGCCAATGTTATGTTAACTATCATAATTGAAATTCTATTATCGTTCTGATGAATAATTTTCTCAGATGTTTCTTCCTCACCATTAACTTATTAGGTATACATATAAAATTCAGTTAAATATTGATATAAACACTTCATTTCATCACGCACAGTAGTTGTCATGAATAGCGGTAATAATAGTTTAAGTACTGAATAAAATCCAATCTCTATGAAAACATCAACAATTTTATATAGAACCTCAACATAGTAAAACATCTCAAGATGCTTCTCAGGAACACTGGAGAGCGTGTCACATAAGGAGATACAAGGACAGATGATCAAAAGTTTGATCAAGGAGTTAGTTTTAAAGGAGTGTCTTAAAGAAAGGGATAGAGAGAAAAATAAATTTAGGGAAGGGATTCCATAGTTAAGGGTACAGTCAGCTGAAAGCACTGCCACCAATGTTGAAGTAATTAAAATGGGGGGGACATACAAGGTGCCAGAACTGGTGCATCACAGAAATCATGAGAGTTATAGGACTGAATGTTGCAGAGGGAGAAAGGGTGAGGCCACGGAAGTATTTGAAAATGCGGCTGACAGTTTTAAAACTGAAGCCTTGCCCAACCAGGAGCCAATGCGAGCACAGGAGTGGTAGGTGAAGATGATTTGGATTCAGACAGTAGTTTTGGATGAGCTTGAGTTTATGGAGGATAGAAGATTGGAAGCTGGCCAGGAGAGCATGTGAATAGTCAAGTCTGGAGGTAACAAAGATGGGGGTTTCAGCAGGAGATGAGCTGACAGTAGGACAGAATCAGGCATTGTTACTGAGGTGGAATTTGGCAATCTTGATGATGGTGGGAAGTGTGGTCTCAGGCACATCTCGAAGTAAAATACAAAAATAAAATTAGTTGTGATGCGTTTCAGCCTCAGGCAGTTGCCAGAGGGAGTGACGGAGTCAGTAGCCAGGGAATGAAGTTGTTCCAAGGACCATAGATAATGACTTTGGCCTCCCCAGTATTTAGTTGGAGGAAATTTCTGCTCAGCCAATATACCTCTAAATTACCCTCCAAGTCTCTCAACCATTCTGACTTGGAACAATATTGCCATCTCTTCACGTCTCTTGTCAATGCCTAGAACTCCCTTCCAAACAGCTGTGTGTGTATGTATGTGTTTGGGGGGCGGGGGGTACCTAAACCACATGAACTGCAGTGGTTCAAGAAGGCAGTTCATCACCATCTTCATAAGAACTATTAGGGATGGGCAAATGTTGGGTTTGGCAGAGAAGCTCTAATCTCAGTAGCAAATTAAAAAAAAGAGACAGACAGTTTTCAAGCGAGGTGGCAGTCAGCATACATGTCAATGTCTTACCAAGTGCACAGTTTCACTGTTGGTGAGTGGTGGGAGGCTTGCCCAACGCTCATTTTCTAATTCCTCCATTACTTGATTCATGGCACTTTTTAACCAAGTATCCACAGCAACCCCAATCTGCCTCAGTAGCTCCAATCGTGCTTCTGCCTTTAGCTTAACTGTCTGCAAAAAAAATTGACAATTTAAAAAAAAATCTTTAGTTTGAACAGAGCAAATGCTGCATAACCATATATGTTTCAGTTCCTTTATCTAACTGGCAATCTCTAAGCTCTTTTAGTTCAATCGCTAAATGATAAGTTATTTTATAAAAAATAGACCGTCAGCATAAAAATAAATTTGACAAAGATTAAGAATATCTTTTTCTGTTTATGACATTAATGTTTTAGAATTTGTAAGCAATCTCCTATTTTTAAGTTGCAATCTTGTGCTGAAATCTGCACTTTATCAACTCTGCTTCTTGAACAATACTGACAGAAAAGCTTTAGATGAGCTATATTTAGGACGTAGAACATAACAGCGCAGTACAGGCCCTTCGGCCCTCGATGTTGCGCCGACCAGTGAAATCAATCTAAAGCCCAACTAACCTACACTATTCCAATATCATCCATGTTTATCCAATGACCATTTAAATGCCCTTAATGTTGGCGATTCCACCACTGTTGCAGGCAGGGCATTCCACACCCTTACTACTCTCTGAGTAAAGAACCTACCTCTAACATCTGTCCTATATCTATCACCCCTCAATTTAAAGCTATGTCCCCTTGTGCTAGCCATCACCGTCCGAGGAAAAAGGCTCTCACTATCCATCCTGTCTAATCCTCTGATCATCTTGTATGCTTCTATTAAGTCACCTCTTAACCTTTTTCTCTCTAACGAAAACAGCCTCAAGTCCCTCAGCCTTTCCTCATAAGACCTTCCCACCATACCAGGCAACCTCCTGGTAAATCTCCTCTGCACCCTTTCCAATGCTTCCACATCCTTCCTATAATGCGGCGACCAGAACTGTACGCAATACTCCAAGTGCGGCCGCACCAGAGTTTTGTACAGCTGCAACATGACCTCCTGGCTCCGAAACTCAATCCCTCTACCAATAAAAGCTAACAACCCTATCAACTTGGGTGCCAACTTTCAGGGATCTATGCACATGGACACCGAGATCTCTCTGCTCATCTACACTACCAAGTATCTTACCATTAGCCCAGTACTCTGTAATCCTGTTACTCCTTCCAAAGTGAATCACCTCACACTTTTCCGCGTTGAACTCCATTTGCCACCTCTCAGTCCAGCTCTGCAGCTTATCTATGTCCCTCTGTAACCTGCAACAACCTTCCGCACTGTGCACAACTCCACCGACTTTAGTGTCACCTGCAAATTTACTAACCCATCCTTCTACACTCTCATCCAGGTCATTTATAAAAATGACAAACAGCAGTGGCCCCAAAACAGATCCTTGCAGTACACCACTAGTAACTGAACTCCAGGATGAACATTTCCCCATCAACCACCACTTGATTTGTTAAATATTAGAAATAAAGGTATAGAATTAAGTAGGTTTAATTTAATGGTTCTGGGTAATGGGAGTAAAGCTCTGGTTAGATTTATGCTAGATAAAAGATTTGTATGCGTGGGCATTTGGTCAGTTCAAACTGCTTCTTTGGCGTTAGAGGGGGTTATGACATGAAAGTAAACGAGCTTGGAGAAGTAATTTTTCTGCAGGAAAATTCTGTAGTCTATTCTTAAGAAAGTATTAACAACGTACTTGGGAAATCATAGTATGGTCAGACAGGGTCAATCTGGTTTTACATAAGGGAAATTGTGTTTGACAAATTTATTGGAGTTTTCGGAGGATGTAACTATTAGGGTAGATAAAGATGAGGCAGCAGATATAATATATTCAGATTGCCAAAGCCAACTGATAAGATGCCATAATTAGAAAAATTTGTTAACATGGATTGCGTAATGGGCAAGAAGCAGAGTTTAGGGATAAACGGAGCACTTTCAAGTCGGTAGGCTGCAACTAGTGGAGTGCTGCAAGGGTTAGTGCTAGGGCCCCAACTATTTACAATCTACTAGGCAAAGCGACCAAGAGTAATAAAGTATCCAAGTCTGCTGATGATACAAAGCTAGAGGGAATGTAATCTGTGAGGAAGACACAAAGAGACAGCATAGGGATATAGACAGATTAAGTAAATGGACAACAAGATGGCAGTGGAGTATTACGTGGGAAGTGTTGAGGTTATTCACTTTGGTAAGAATAGAAAAACAGAATAATCTTTAAAAGGTATGAAACTTAATATTGGGCGTACTCATACAAGGAACACAAAAGGTTAGCATGCAAATACAGCAACTGATTAGAAAGGCAAACAACATGCTGGCCTTTCCTGCAAGTGAACTGGAGAACTAGATAAGGAAGTCTTGCTACAATCATACAGTGCTTTGGTGAATCTACATCTGGAATACTGTGCGTAGTTTTGATCTCCTTATCTAAGGATATACTTGCCTTCGAGGAGGTACAGTTAAGGTTCACCAGACTGATTCCTGGGATGAGATGGGAGTGCTCTGATGAAAGACTGAGCAAAATGGGCCCCTATGGAATTTGGAACAATGAGATGTGATCTCATTGAAACACACAAGGTTCTGAAGGAGCTTTACAGGGTAGGATTGTTTTCCCCTAACTGGAGAAGCTAGGACATGGGGTACAGCTTAAGTTAAGGGGCTGATCATTTTGGACTGAGATGAGGAGAAATGTCTTCACTCGGATGGTTTGATCCTTGAAATGTTTATCCCAGAGGATCTTGGATACCCCATCATTGAGTAGATTCAAGGCTGAGATAGATTTTTGACTACTCAGGGAATCAAGAGATAACGGGGTAAGCGAAAAGTGGAGTGAGACCGAAGATGATTGTTTAGAGAGCTGGAGCAGGTCTACTGCTCTTGCACCCATTTCTTAAGTTATGTAAATTAATTTAATTTGCATATTTTCAAGATCACACATTGTCCATTGGCTGGAAGAGATAGCAAAGGTGGTACAGACGTAATCTCTCCCAGCTACTATCTAATATCCAACATATTTTTCCTCTGTTTTAGTTGCAAGGAAGAATCCAATAGACTCAAAATGCTAACTTTGTTTTCTCTCCCTATAGATGCTGCCAGATCTGCTGAGTTTTACTAGCATTCTCTGCTTTTGTTTCAAATTCCAGCATCTGCAGTGTTTTGCTTACCCTGGAAAATGAAACATAGAAAAGAGGAACAGGCCATTCGGTTCTGCCAGCTGCTCCACTCTTCATCATGCTCATGGCAGACCATCCAACTCAATAGCCTGATCCCACCTCCATATCCTTTGATCTTCTTTGCCCCAAGAGCTATATCTATTTCCTTCTTGAAAACAGACAATGATTTGGCCTCAACTGCTTTCTGTAGTAGCGAATTCCACAGGCTTACACTTCCTGGCTCCGATTGGGATCCCACTGTTATTCCACCCTATTCCGATTTTCCCTGGGGTGGCTTGGAACTTAGTGGGTCCAGTGATAAAGTAATTGAAGTTGGGAGAAAAATGGGTAAACACTGATATGTCAAACACGCTATGTTCTATTCCTAAGCAGATATTCTCCCTAAGTCAAGGTTTATGGGTAACAGGCAGGAAAATCAGATCAGCCATATCTTATTAAATGCCGGAGCAAACCCGGAGGTCCAAATGGCCTACTTTCTGCTCTTACCTCTTACGATCTAACCTCTTTTGCCATTGCTTTGTGGTTGCATTGGTGAAGTTTTTTGCTTTTATTTGATAGAGATATACATTAATTATGCTTCAAAATTCCAGTCATTCTTTAATTTTATGTGGATCACCTCAAACCTGTCCCTTCTTAGTGTTCACCCTGGGGATGGATTTATTATGGCCATCTATTACAAATTCAGCGCCACCTGGATTATAGTTCTTTCTACTCTGCTTCCTACAAGTATTTTATTCCTTTCTTCCAGTTCCACTTTCACCTACACACATGATCTAATGATGCAACATTCAACAGCAACTGCCGAGGGAGAATAGCATTTCCTTCTCTCCCACCTTCCAAAGAGGCCCTTTCCCTCTAACAACTTGGTTCCCTCCTCAGATCATCTCTGCTCTCTTTCTCTGGACATTTCCCACCAGAGCACTCTCCAGGGTACAGCTTCTGGATGACATAGCAGCATGGTGGCACAGTGGTTAGCACTGCTGCCTCACAGCACCAGGGCCCCGGGTTCGATTCCAGCCTTGGGTGACTGTCTGTGTGCAGTTTGCACATTCTCCCTGTGTCTGTGTGGGTTTCCTCCGGGTGCTCAGGTTTTCTCTCAGTCACAAAGATGTGCTGGTTAGGTGGATTAGCCGTGCAGTTGGTGCAGACTTGATGGACTGAATGGCCTCCTTCTGCACTGTAGGGATTCTATGGTTCCAATAATTTTTATGTACTCCCGAGTACATTTGCTGCTCATGGTGTGGGCTCCACTACACTGGAGAGATCAAATGCAGAATAATACTTCTGCTGGAAAGTGCAATCCCAAGCTTTGTCTCCATCTTTCCTCTTGAATACCCCATATCAAGTTGACCCATGAATTTGCTCTACATTGTTCCACTGAAGCATGATGTCACCGCAAGGAACTGTATTGAGCTTACTATTGTGCACATTGCAGCCATCGATCCTTAATATAGAGTCCAATAACTCAGGGCAGAATGCAGAATATTACCGACCTCCACATGACCTGTTAAAATTCCATGGGTGTCTACCACCTATTAACCAACCCCCAACTTGTCTTATGGAGGGGTGAGCGAGGCGAGGTCCAAGGTGGCCTCCCTATGCTCGTCCCAATTAAAGGTCTTGCTTGGGTGGCCCAGGATTTAGAAGGTGGGAAGAATTCTCTTACACCTTTCTTACATACACCCTTCCAAAATCTGTCATCAAAGCTTGTGAAATATCTAACTTACAAAACAGAAATTTTGTCTTCATGATATTCACATTTGTTCTTGATGCATGTGATCAAGCACTGATGCCAAATGCAGCGGTTATCTATAATAATCACCATTCATTACAGCTTCAAGTTAGGCTGGTGCAAATTAGAAAGCAGCCTTACAGATTGTGATAAAATATCAGATAAAACAAACCAAGGCCACATGGACAGATGGTAGAGATGAGAGTATAACACATTTAAACAAATTATTGATTAACAAACATAGCTTCAGAACAGATGAAAGCAATTTAACCATCTAGTTATTTTTTGATTAATATAATTGTTGCTAGCTCAGTAATTTAGGTGATATGAATACACTTCCTGGCAGCATTCTACAAGGCAGTTAATTGGTGTGCTGTAGCTGTGGTTTTCAATCTGTTTATTGATCTTCTCAGATAATGACTTTACAAAAGAAATTGCTGTCTAGTACAAGCTCTGCCCTTTATGCTATGCTATAGATTATGCAATATTTTAAACTAAAGGAGGGTTAAAGACAAATGCTTTAAATGAGTACATGAGTAATGTCACAGTATTTATTACATCTTCTTTCTTAAGGGTTTTCTGGAAAATGTAAACTCAATTTTATTTCCTCTACCACTCCCATAAATTTGACCATGATCAAATGGAGAAAGTACCGAGGAGATTTACAAGAATGTTGCCAGTACTTAAAAATTGCAGCTCTGAGAAAGACTGGATAGGCTGGGGTTGTTCACCTTGAAACTGTGGAGGCTAAGAGGTGACCTGATTGAGGTGTACAGGATCACGAGAGGGCACAGATTTAAGATAATTGGGAGAAGGATTAGAGAAGACAGGAAAAAAACTTCCTTCATCCAGAGGATGGTGGATGTAGAAATTTTCAACTCATTTAAAAGTTACCTGGATCTGCACCTAAAGTGCTATAACCTGCAAGGTTATGGACCGGGAAATGGAAGGTGGGATTAGAATGGATAGCGAGCTTTTTACGTTTTCTTTTTCAGCTGATGCAGACAAAATGGCCTCTTTCTGTAAGATTTTCTCCAGTATCACACATGAATTGAATCATACTATTAAAAATGACGCAATATTAAAATTGGGTAAAGCTGTTCTATTATAAGACTGTAAGACATAGGAGCAGAAGTAGGCCATTTGGCCCATCGAGTATGCTTCGCCATTCAATGAAATCGTGATTGATCTGATAATCCTCAACTCCACTTTCCTGCCTTATCTCCATAGCTCTTGATTCCTTTACTGATGAAAAATTTGTCTATCTCGGCCTTGAACATACTTAACGATCCAGCTTCTACAGCCCTCTGCAGTAAAGAATTCCACATTCACTACCCTCGAGAAGAAATTTCTCCTCATCTTTGTCTTAAATCACTCAGAGTATCCCTTCTAGTCCTAGACTCTCCCACAAAGGGAAACAACACCTTGGCGTCTATCCTGTCAAGCCGCCCAAGAATCCTAATTGTCTCAATAAAGTCACCTCTCATTCTTCTAAACTCCAGTAAGTACAGGTCCAACCTCCTCAACCTCTCCTCATAAGAAAATCCCCCCATATGCGGGATCAAACTAGTGAACCTTCTCTGGACTGCCTCCAATGCCAATGTATCTTTCCTTAGATAAGGAGACCAAAACTGTTTGCAGTATTCCAGGTGTGGCCTAGAATACCTTGTATAGGTTTAGCAAAACTTCCCTAATTTTATACTCCACTCCCTTTAAAATAAAGACTGACATTCCATTTGCCTTCCCACTTACCTGCTAAATTTGCATGCTTGTTTTATGTGATTTACGCATGAGGACTCCCTAAACCCTCTTTGCTGTAGTTTTCTGTAGTCTTTCTTCATTTAAACAATATTCAACTCCTTTATTCTTCTACCAAAATGCATAATTTCACATTTCGCTACATTATCAGGCAGAATAAATATTTGTATGCTGCCAATTAAAGACAATCTCTTGGACTGCCACTACTCTGTTCACAAAAAGCTACAAATGTTCCTCAGCAGTCAACCACTAGAGTGTAAGATTTTCTATAGTGCTATAGAGATTGGTGTAGGGCAATCTGTTATTTTCTTCACCTGTTAATAAAAAATAATTCCTCTCTTCAATAGCTTGAGTCTATAACTCATCAACAAGGACCTTCTTTAACGATTTCTTCACCTTCCAAAATCATGACTCATTCTCTTCAATTAGCCACTTAGCTGGAATCATCGGTGGGACATCCCCAAATTACATCATTGGATACTGTGCTAAATGACATCTTTTCCTGTCAGGAATTCTATGAATTCTATGAATGCATGCACCGAGAACAATCTGTACCAGCTCAACTGGTATCAATCATTTCAAACTGCAGATCTCAATTATAAATGAAAATCCTTAGATGGGATGATAGTTGAGACTAAAAACACTTACTTTTCCTAATGAAAATAGCAAAGTATTTAAATTGCAAAACTTTTAAAAACATTATCAAATAACATTTAAGCATTGTCAAATCAAAGAAAATAAGCTTCTTGGAGTTAAATTGTCATTAGTTATACAGTACAATCCTTTACTTGCACCCCTCTTTGGTCATTTTGTAGCTACACGCAGTAAAGCCATTCCTTAGCATTAGTCCTTATCCTTCATTGCACAGTTTGATATTTTGCGTTATTATTTGTTGGAAAAGTATTCTTCAGCATTTATTTCGTAATGTCAATTTCTATAAGGTTGTCAAAGTAAAGCTTAATTTGGCTTAAACCAAAACTAATTTAATATACCTCCTTATGGTTCAGTGATAAAGCTAGTCAGTAACATGAACCATATGACACAGATTCAATGCCTAGCCTTTTCTGAGTTTGATCAGTGAGGGTGTTCCACAGGTTTAAGCATCAGTGGGTTCTGAAGAGAAACATCAGCCAGTGTTTCAGAGACCATCCAGTGATTACTGCTCGAAGGTGTGTGGGAGGACATAGGGCAACATCAAGATTGGATTAATCTATAGTACTTTTCACCATGTCCACTGTTCTAGTTTCTAAACAAGCATTTATTCTGTTTGTTTTTGTTGAGTCCCTTCCATTGACTGCTATATTGGTTAAGTGAAGGGAGGATCACCTTTCGTGACGCTGACTAATTTGGTACCATTATCATCTTTGGTTTCACAGTTGCAGCTTAAGTTGGAAACGTGGGTTCTAATGTATGATTTGTACATTTAAAATAATAAGGTAATCTTTTGCTTCAATATGCCCTTTTCCCAAGAAAAGAGGTGCAGTTTTCTGGGTTTTCTTCCATAACTTGGATCCACAAATCTAAGAATCACCTGCAATTTCATATGTATTCATGTTCCTTTAAGGAGACTATCCGTTCCAGAGAGCTCCTGTGTAAGTTAATCATTTTCATAAGATTTAATTGCTGGCATCATGCTCCATCAATTTTAAGAACAACTGGTGCTTTGGTTTCTTTTAGCTTAGTGGCTACTAACTGTTCCTTGGGACTGTCCAAAGCACAGGTTCCCACTGAAACCAATAGAGCAACTCCAGAATAATCACAAAATGATACATTTCTACAAGCAAAAACAAAAATTTCTCTGTTAAAAGGTTAAAGTTAGATTTATATTTGCTAAGTTACAATTATTTATTACCTGCAAAAGTATGCACATTTATTGCCTCTATTTACAAACCCAGAATTTAAAAAGGTCTTTTTGGTGAAGTTTGGTATACTCATTCGCACGGCTGTGCATTATGGTAACAGTCAAGATAATAACCAAATCTAACAAAGTAGGTAATTCTATTTTAATAACTAAAGTATCCTTGATGGTAACTGCAAGGAGTATAAACATACACACATGTACACAAACACACATACCAAAAATAACATGACTTATATTTTCCACTCATTGTGTTTACTATATTTGGTAAAGAAACAAGCAAATAAAATTACCAGGCGTGTTAATTAATTTGTTCTTTCTTTTTGAAAGTTTCTGTTGTATTTTGCTCTCAGATAACCCTTACCTCTGCCTTCCGGATAGCTTCTCTAGCCTCTTCTAATTTTTGTTCCAATTCAATTCGCCCTTGTTCTGAGACGACAGTTCCATGAGCCTTTAGATCTTCCAGGGTCTGTAAATTCAAACAACAGATCAAATTATCAACATTTAAATGAATTAGGTCAAATATGCGATTGCGCTTTGTCAAAAGTTGAAAGGAAAACAAGTACAGGACCAAGCATGATGAGCCAGTGTCACCACGTCAATTATGCGACTTGGATATTTCATATGGGAATACAACGAAAACCTTGTTGGTGGAATGTAAATAACCTGATACAGCGTTGAGGTCAATGGATATACAATGCATGTACAAGAGCTTGTATCACAGATTAAGTTCTTAAGTGAACTGAAAAACATTTTTCCCAACACAATGTCAACTAGAACAAGTTCGTTTTTGGTCAGTTGCTCTAGACTGGTACGTTCAGTCTTGAGCACAGACAAGCTCATTTAATTAAAATATAGTGGAATATTTGCATTTTTCACTTACCCTCTGACCATGGATGATTGTTTTATGCTCTCGTGCTACACGGGTTGCCCACTTACGAGCTTCCTTGTTAAGACTGTGCTCCTCAGTGGTCCCAGATTCATATTCCAATTGCCGACTCTGTAACATTTAGTGGTACTTGTTAACAGGGTGATAGAAATGATGATGACCATGGATACACACTTGATGGTACCATTGGGAAATTTGATTGCATCCAATAAACCCTTTAATATCAATTAGCTAATAGTGTGCTGTTATTATCTCTACCTTACTTACCAAGGAATATTAAAATTTCTTTTGCTAAATTTAAGAGAATATGCAGAAGAGCACGAGCGATTTCTGGAATTGTAGTGAGGAAACGGATTCACAAGTATTGAGTTATGAAAGGGCAAAATTATTATGTTTCGAGAAATATATTGCATTTCATACATGAATGCTTGCGAGATGGGCACAATTTGGTGTTTTCTTTTAGGTGAATCACCAAGCATCAAAATATATCCTCTATTTATTGCAGTGGAAAGCAAGAATAAAGAATAGGATGGCTAAGGTGAGATGCAACATTTTATAAATACAATTTACAGTCTTCTTTTGTTATGTAATTGATATGAGTGCAAATCCAGCCACATAAGAAGACTTTTTCACGTGTAAAACTTGATTCTAGTTAGAAATTACAATGTAATACAAAGCAAGAATATAAACAAAACTGCAAATCAAAGCTCTTCTGCTTACTCTCTTGAATTTCAATACTAAATCCACTGATTAAAGCAAATAGGAAAATAGCAAGCTTTACGGTACACCAGCAGCATGCAAAGCACGAGGCTCTGTCACCATTTATCTTCAATAATCCAGGGTCAGATTCTTCGATAGAAAACAGGCAGAATCATTAATAGTATTCGCTATTAACTCTATTTCAGGTCTTTGGGCTTTCTAATATTCTGGTCCTTTGGTCAAAGAATAATATTCCTGTGCATATTTCCTTAATGGAGGCTGCAAGAGGCATCTTTGAGAGCAAGGTTTTGAAAAACTGGTTTTATGTAACAACGGTCCAGCATCCAGTAGGTGCTTGTCACAATCCAAACACCATGCAAATTTCTGTCACACTCACAAAGTCAATTAAAAAGTATTTGTGCCCTCCTCAAGTTAGCTATCTGCTTTAGAGGTCAGGATTACCCTTTTTAAGGGCACCTAATTGACTTGAGGAAGGCACAAATTTCTTTTAATTGACTTTGTGTCACACCTTGCATTTTAAAAATTGGTGAATGGCATTTTAATAGATTAGTTAACGTAATAGCTATATTTATGGCTACCACACATACAAGGAATATTAGAATGTATTTTATTAAATTTGTGAAGCGAATATGCAAAAGAAGAAATATTTGTGAGAATATATTTTTTAAAAAAGCTATTCTGACTTCTAATTGATCTGCTCTAGCTGATCTAATCGAAGTACCAAATTGCACCTTTTGTTGTCTTCAAAATAACGCGGTAATTTTACACAGCTAAACCTCACTGATAGATTAATATGTGACTTGTAAAATGCACCTGGCCTCATAAATAGCATGTCCTCTGATCTGTAATTAACAGTACCACAGGAGACTACAAATGTGGACATAATTCACAACTTAAGGAAGGAGAAAGAAAGTCAGTAAGTTAAAGTCAGAAATTTCTCAGTAATTTACTTATTTTTAAATTGACTCCGGTGACAATTACCAGCAGGAATTTTCACAGATTCCTACAGTCAAAATATTCATTCTGCTCTTCAATACTAACAATATTCAATAATCCTAACTTTAATTGAATCAAGAGGTAATTTACTGATATGGTATGATTCTAAGCAACAAATTAAATTTCCATCATACCTTTAATGCAGTAAAACATCCTAAAGTGCTTCATTGGAATGTAGTCAAATCAAAATTGAAACTGAACCAAAGGAGACAGGAAAGGTGACCAAGTACTTGGTGAAAAGAGATAGGTTTTAAGCAAAGTTTTAGAAGGAAGAGAGAGCGAGAGAGGGAGAGATGAAGGGATTGAGGGATGCAAAGGAGCAGCAGAATGAATATTTATTGGAAGAACGTATAGCTGGAGGAAATTGCAGAAATAAGGAGGGGTGAGGCAATGGAGGAGTTTGAATACATGGTTGAGAATTTTAAAATTGGCGAACCAGAGCCAATGTGGGTTTGTGAACACAGAGATAGTGGGTGAATAGAACTTGTGTCACAGTTAGAACATGGAGAACAGAACTTTGGCCAAAGTGGAGTTTGAGACGGAAGGCGGCCAATCAGGACAGCACTTGATTAGTAGGTAATAAAAGCATGACAAAATATTTTAAATAAAGTGTAATGAATGAATAACAATGTAGCTTAGCTCCTAAAAAATCATTACTCTCCCCCACCCATTGCTCCTCCTCAAAATTAAACCATTGAAAACTTTCATTAGAATTAAATATCACTTCATTAGGGATTTGGGGAGCTGCAAACTTATTGAGATTCTTAAATGCAAAATGGCAACAAGTTCCAGTTAACAGCCAGTCATTGAAGTAAAAGGTGTGGGAATCATCTTTAATCCTAAGTAGTATTATGACATTTCAGCTTTATGATAGATGTTTAATAAATAAATGTCTACATTTTGTCTGTGGCCTCCTGGGGGAAGTTACTGGATTCAAGGTTTAGACATGTATCCCTAGCATTTTTCATAGCACTCAAAATAAATTAAAGGATTTACATACATCACGTTATTAGTCAGATTAGTTACTAACGAAAGTGACATCTGAATGCCAAGTGATACCCAGAAAAATAAAGGAACAAAAGCTGCCATATTAATACTTCATCAACCCCAGTCAAGTGTAAAAATATGCAAGAACTAGTGTTAACTATCTCAACTTTAGACAGGCTGATGAGTCCCTAAGGTTTGCATTAATTTAGCAGAAGTCAAGTTGGCAAAAGAAAGGAGTTCATTTCAGCTTGGTTCTTCATGATTAAGGAGACAATTTCAACCTTTTACCAAGAAAACTCAGATTTCTAACGATGACTATTTATTAAGGTAGTTAAGAAACTGCGCAATACCTCTTTCAGCAACTCAACATAGAAATTTTGGTCAATTTAATAGTTTTGTTTATTATTTAAACTAGCTTTCACAAAAAGAATGGTGCAATCTTTGACATGTCATCCAGCAGTAAGTTAGAAATATCAAGTAATAAGTCAGTGAAGTTAAACTGTGCACTCTGTCAATTATACCCCTGATCCTTGGCACTGGTCCAGACATGATAGGTATTAAATTGTAAGCTTTAAGGATGTAATGGAAATCTGCATCTATACTATTTATCTAAAGAATTTCTAAACATATTTGTGTACTTTTTGATGCTCTCAAAAAGTTAGCATGAAATTACTGGAGCTGCAAACTAGGCTGCTCACAAGTTTCATCACCCATTTATTTGCCACGTATCAAATGGTCTGACAAAAATCTAACAGGATGCTTTGCATGAACAGGGCTTCAACACTGAACCTTGCATGGTAAACTGATAGGATAGATTAGGACTCAAAATATGAAAAAGGGTTTCTAAAAATGAGGAAAAATTAAGCAACCTATCAAAGAAAGCAATTTCAGACAGGTATCATTGTTACTAGAAATAAAGGGGCAACGTTTAATCCTTTAAGAGTACACTGATAATCTTTCCAATTGGGAAACCAATAAAAAAAAAATCAAGAAACATTTTAAATCACCTTCAGCTAAAACTGCGTTACCAATAGATTAGGAAACAAGGTGCTTGACCAGTTGGCAAAAAAGTCCAATTCCATTGAGCATCTTGCTAGGTTATGGATCCATGCAAGTAACATAGGTACAACATCATAGAATTCCTACAGTGCAGAAGGAGGCCATTCGGCCCATCGAGTCTGCACCACCTCTCTGATAAGAGGATCTTGCCCTGTCCCTCTCCCCACCCTATCCCCTTAACCCCATGCATTTCCCATGGCTAATCCCCCTAAGCTACACATCTTGGGACACTAAGGGGCAATTTAGCATGGCCAATCCACTTAACCTGCACATTTTTGGAGTGTGGGAGGAAACCAGAGCACCCAGAGGAAACCCATGCAGATACAGGGAGAATGTGCAAGCTGCTGGTGCTGTGAGGCAGCAGTGACTTATCGTATGCTGCAAGATTGCGATAAAGATCAGAATATAAATAAATTATGACTGAATAGTGGCTCTTAACATGGAACAATCTCATGACATACTTACAGAATATCCCAAACAGTGCCGAATTTACTAAAGCAATTGATCAATTCAAGCTTTCAAGCAGGAAATGTTTTACAGTTTGATTTCAAGGGCCCGATTTTAATGCGGTGGAAGCAAAAACCGTTTTGAATGGGTCAAAATCAGGCCCCAAACATCAATTCACAAACTGTCATCATTTGTCAAGGTAGCGCAACTGTCAGGAGCTGTCATTGTCATCAATCAAAAGATGCAGTTTTCTTTACACATGCACACCAAACCACACCACATGACACCAAGTACACAAAGACTGTGTGTACCTCTGCTAAAGTCATTCGCAAAGTGCTGACGGGTGAGAGATCAATGTCCACAAGCTGCACTGTATTAAAACTCTGAGCAATGAAAACATTAATAGGACAAAATGAACATGTTAGCTTTGACATACAGTGGTTAGGGGAAACAAAAACAGCTCATCCACATGTAGCTGCTGGATTATTCAAGTAGCTTTAAACATTTATCAGCACACATGCAAAGCATCCACAAAACAATACAGCATTATCACTAACTAAATGTTAACAAAGGAAAAAAAAAGCTTCTAAAGCAAAAGAGATTAAGGATACATCTAAAATAAACATCAACTGAGCAACCTGACACAACATTCATTGTTGTCGCCCAACACAAAATCATAAATTAAGGGAACACATTTTTCCATACATCCGGACACTCTGAGAATGTAAAGGTGCTTAGCTAAGTTTGGTTTAAAGTAGATGTAGATCAATATATTTGTAAATAATCATTTAATACACCTTTGACGTATGTGC
This sequence comes from Mustelus asterias, assembly GCF_964213995.1. Taxonomy (NCBI): domain Eukaryota; kingdom Metazoa; phylum Chordata; class Chondrichthyes; order Carcharhiniformes; family Triakidae; genus Mustelus; species Mustelus asterias. The sequence goes on along the minus strand of NC_135810.1, from coordinate 103,418,742 downwards.
ATGGTATGGCTTTGGGAAACAAAGATCTAATAAAGGAGCATAACATAAAATAACAAGTGCGCCAATACATTTTCTAGAAAGTTAATTATTGATGTATTTCCTTGCAATTAGTTTGAGTTGGTACAGAAAGTGAGGCTGCTAGAATGAAAAACTTTCCTCCAAAAGCCACAAGTCAAACAACAGTGCATTAATTTGACACAAAAACAAAACACTACAGATGGGTGAAGTTAAAAAAAAGCTTAACAAATCAGGCAGCATCTGTGAAGGGAGAAACAAGGCTAATGTTTCAGGCCTGTGACCTTCCACCAGAACTGGAAAAAGCTAGAAATGGAATAGATTTTGAGCAAGTGAAAGTGGAAAAAGAACAAAAGTGAAGGTCCTTGACAGTGTGGAGAGCAGGAAAGATTAAATTCTAAACATTACCACACCGTTTGTCTTTGCACCATGAAATCTATTGTCATTTAACCTCTTCTGTCCTTCACCCTAACTCCCACCTTTCATTTGCTCAAAAAGGTATTACATTTCTTAACTTTACCTCATTCTGAAAGGTCACAGACATGAAACGTTAACTGTTTTGCTCTGCAGAGATGCTAACTGACCTACATTTCCACATTTTTAGGTCTTTACTACATTAATCTAGATAATCTCGGAGTGAAAAAAGCATAATTCACATTAATTGTCATGAAATTGGCGCACTCAGTCAGAAGGTTGTTGGTGTACGATTTAGAAAAATTCTCGTGTAGCAGAAGGTGACCTATAGAAGATGGAGCTGAGTAGCAGGAACTTCACACTCCACCTTGCAGATGCAAAGCCTGAATTGTTGATGTAACTTCTTCTTGGCCTTTTGGCTAAGATCAAGTATAGTATCGACATGCTGCATTTGGTTGAAGTCATTAGGTTACATTTTAGCTTCATTTGAAGCAATTTTTAAAAGCGGCACCTCGGCCTTTTGGCTAAGATGCAAATGAGATCAAGCCTTGGAGGAGGTGCAATGCCGATTCCAATCAGCTTGGATCATGTAGATCAAGCCCAAGACAGGAGGTGAGAGCCCTGTCTTGTCAGCTTGGATTGGGAATGTCTCACTTGTTGAGACTCTGAATTGGGCTTGATTTGATTGAATTGGATTTTTAAAAAGTATCAAAAACAGAAGGAATAAAAGGTAGTGATCATGGCCATACCTAAAAGAACCTAGACAGCTTCAAGCAGATATCATTATGGCAAAACTACTAAATTTGCACAATGAATATAGAACTTCAGGACACAAGCACAAAATTCACATCAAAAGGAAATTAGAAATTAGAATAAAACTTTGCTTCCGCAGGACAGAAGGTATGTTGAACAGACAACCGCAGAGGCCATTCATTTAAGATCAACTTAAATTTGAAAGGAAGCTTGACAAGGTGGTTGATGACAATAATAGCATCACTACTTGATTTGCTTTTTACGAGGATGCAGTAAGGAATTCAGTGCTTCTTAAATTAGGCCAATATATGATGAGTAAAGTGGCAGTAAGGATATAAAATTGATTCAGTGACAGGAAGCAAAGGAGCAAATGGGTGCATGTTTTTCAAAATGGGAGCTGGTGTGCAGAAGTTTTCCCCAAGGATCAATTTTGGGTCCGATACATATAAATGACCTAGACCTGGGTATGCGTTGAAGCATGATAAAGTTTGTGGAAGATACGATATTTGACAACATGGTAGTGATACGGATAGTTGTAGACGTGGGTAAATGGACAAAAGCATGCCAAATGGATGTGGAGAGGTGTGGAGTGCTGCAATTTGGGAGGGTCGAACATGGATATGAAAATTCAAAAAAAATGCTTACTGCCTTGGGTTCTGTCGACTTACTTTACTTTAAATTGCAAAAATTTGAAATGTGCGGATGAGCAGGGAGACCCTGTTGTTGGTATACAAAAATCCTTAAAAGTGGCAAAGCAAGTTGATAAGGTGGTTTAAAATCATATGGATTATTAAATAGATGCATTGAACATAAAAGCAAAATAATCACAATAGAACATTAAACATCACTGATTAGGCCCCAGTTGGAGTATTGTGGACAACTCTGAGCACCATACTTCAGGAAAGACATAAAGGCATCAGAAAGAGTTCAAAGGAGTTTTATCAAAGATGAGAGACTTCAGGAAATGAAGAGAAGTTAGGGCCGCTCTCTATGGAGGTGACCTAATATGAGTTTCTAAGATGATGAGAGGTTTTAAGAGAGTCAATAAAGGAAAACTATTCCCTCTGGCAGGTCAATCAATAACCAGAGCTCAGATTTAAAATCATTGGCTGAAGATCTAGTAGCATGATGAGAGTATTTTTTTAAATCAAAGAGTCAGCAGGATCTAGAATGTTCTCCCTGAAAAGGTGGTGGAAGCGGATTCCATAAATAATTTTAAAGTGTTAATTATATAAATACATGACCTTTGAGGTTATGGACAAAAATGTGGGTGTATGACTAAGTATGACTGTACTTTCAAACAGTCAGCAAAGGCACAATAGATACTAAGTTTCTATGATCAAGCAAACAAAAGGGATAATTGCTAAAATCAAGTTATTAGTTGAATATTGCTCATGAAGAATTACACACTAACACCCGAGAAGGTATTTTGTAGTTTTTTTTAGTGCACGAGAGGTTTAAAAAGCAGGCCGCACTATCCAGCAGGCAGCGTTGAGAGGGGACGGCGGAGTGAGCAGGTAGCAGAGTGAGGGCTGAAGGGCTTTGGCTCAAAACGGGCTTCGACGAGAACAGGCAGAGGCGAGAGTAGGGTTTTTTTTCCCCCAGAAAGTTTATTCTTGTTTTTCCCCCAGAGTAAAAAGAAATGCCAGGCAAGATGTTGGAATGCTCCTCTTTGCAGGATGTGGGAGATTAGGGAGACGTCTGGTATCCGTGACGACAACACCTGCAAAAGATGCATCCAACTGCAGCTGCTAGCAAAGCGTGTTAGGGAACTGGAGAAGGAGCTTGAAGACCTCCATCTAATTCGGGAGAATGAGAAGTATATAGACAGTAGCTTCAGGGATGTAGTTACACCTAAGCAGCAGAGCACAGGAAATTGGATTACTGTAAGGAGAGGAAATGGAAATGTGAAAGGACAGGCAGAGCAGTGTTCCCCTGTAGCCATACCCCTCCACAACAGGTATACTGAATTGGATACTGTTGTGGGAGATGCTTTACCTGGGACAAGCTGCGACAGCCGGAACTCTGATACCGAGTCTGGTTCTACAGCGCAAAAGGGTGGGAGGAAGAAGAGGAGAGCAGTAGTAATAGGGGACTCAATGGTCAGAGGTACGGACAGGAGGTTCTGTGGTCAGGACAGAGACTCCCGCATGGTTTGTTGTCTCCCGGGTGCCAAGGTCAGGGATGTCTCTGATCGCGTGCACAGCGTCTAAGGTGGGAAGGTGATCAGCCAGAAGTCGTGGTACACATCGGGTCAAATGACATAGGTAGGAAGAGTGAGTACAAAGAGCTTGGAAGGAAGTTAAAAAGCAGGACCCCGAGGGTAGTAATCTCAGGATTGCTACCTGTACCACATGCCAGTGAAGGTAGGAGTAGGATGCTTGGGCGGATGAGCACGTGGCTGAGGAACTGGTGTAGGGGGCAGGGTTTCCGATTCTTGGATCATTGGGACCTCTTCTGGGGCAGGTGGGACCTGTACAAGAGAGACGGGTTACACCTAAACTACCAATATACTTGCAGGGAGGTTTGCTAGTGTTATTGGGGAGCGTTTAAACGAGATTTGCAGGGGGATGGGAACCAGAGTGCCAGAGCAGATAGTGGAGCAGGGGTAAAAAGACAGGTTAGTTCAAGCAAAATCACAAATGGAAGGGTTGAGTGTGGTGGAAATAACCTTTTGAGGTGTGTCTATTTCAATGCCAGGAGTATTGTGGGGAAGGCAGATGAGCTGAAGGCGTGGATAGACACATGGAAATATGACATTATAGCCATTAGTGAAACTTGGCTACAGGGGAGGCAGGACTGGCAGATCAATGTTCCAGGGTTAAGAACATAAGAAGAACATAAGGTTCCAATGTTTCAGGCGGGATAGAGGCAGAGGGATAAAAGGTGGAGGGGTGGCATTGTTGGTCAGGGAAAATGTTACAGCAGTACTCAGGCAGGATAGATTAGGGAGCTTGTCTACAGAGGCCCTATGGGTGGAGCTGAGAAACAGGAAAGGTATGACTACATTAATGGGGTTGTATTATAGACCACCCAATAGTCAGCGAGAATTGGAGGAGCAAATCAGCAGAGAGATAGCTGACAACTGCAAGAAACACAAGGTTGTGATAGTAGGGGATTTTAATTTTCCACATATAGATTGGGACTCGCATACTGTTAAAGGTTTAGACGGGGTAGAGTTTGTAAAATGTGTTCAGGAGAATTTTCTACATCAGTATACAGAGGTGCCAACTAGAGAGGATGCGATATTGGATCTCCTATTGGGAAATGAGTTAGGGCAGGTGTTGGATGTGAGTGTGAGGGAACACTTTGGATCCAGTGATCATGATGCCATTAGTTTCAACCTGATCATGGATAAGGATAGATCTGGTCCTCGGTTTGAAGTTCTGAACTGGAAAAAGGCCAAATTTGATGAAACGAGAAGGGATCTGGGAAGTGTGGATTGGCACAGCCTGTTCTCTGGTAAGGATGTAAATGGAAAGTGGGAGACCTTCAAAGGAGAAATTTTGAGAGTGCAGAGTTTGTATGTTCCTGTCAGGATTAAAGGCAAAGTAAATAGGAATAAGGAACCTTGGTTCTCGAGGGAGATTGTAACACTGATTAAGAGGAAGAGAGAGTTGTATGAAATGTACAGGCAGCAACGAACAGATCAGATGCTTGAGGAGTATAAAAAGTGCAAGAAGCTACTTAAGAGGGAAATCAGGAGGGCTAAAAGACATGAGGTTGCTTTGGCAGACAAAGTGAAGGAAAATCCAAAGAGCTTCTATAGGTATGTTAGGAGCAAAAGGATAGTGAGGGATAAAATTGGTCCTCTTGAAGACCAGAGTGGTAGACTGTGTATGGAACCAAAAGAGATGGGGGAGATACTAAATGGTTTTTTTGCATCCGTATTTACTGAGGAAACGGGCATGGAGTCTACGGAAATAGGGCAAACAGGTAGGGAGGTCATGGAATCTTTACAGATTAAAGGGGAGGAGGTGCTTGCTGTCTTGAGGCAAATCAGAGTGGATAAATCCCCAGGACCGGACAGGTTATTCCCACGGACCTTGAGGGAAGCTAGTGTTAAACTTGCAGGGGCCATGGCAGATATATTTAAAATGTCAGTATTCACGGGGGAGGTGCCAGATGATTGGAGGGTGGCTCATGTTGTTCCGTTGTTTAAAAAAGGTTCCAAAAGAAATCCAGGAAATTATAGGCTAGTAAGTTTGATGTCAGTGGTGGGCAAGTTATTGAAAGTTGTGATAAGGGATAGGATCTACAAATATTTGGATAGACAGGGACTTATTAGGGAGAGTCAACATGGCTTTGTGCGTGGTAGGTCATGTTTGACCAATCTATTAGAATTTTTCAAGGAGGTTACCGGAAAAGTGGATGAAGGGAAGGCGGCGGATGTTGTCTACCTGGATTTCAGCAAGACCTTTGACAAGGTCCCTCATGGGAGGTTAGTTAGGAAGGTTCAGTCACTGGGTATACATGGGGAGGTAGTAAATTGGATTAGACACTGGCTCAATGGAAGAAGCCAGAGAGTGGTTGTGGAGGATTGCTTCTGAGTGGAGGCCTGTGACTAGTGGTGTGCCGCAGGGATCGGTGTTGGGTCCATTGTTGTTTGTCATCTATATCAATGATTTGGATGATAATGTGGTAAATTGGATCAGCAAATTTGCTGACGATACAAAGATTGGAGGTGTAGTGGACAGTGAGGAAGGTTTTCAAAGCTTGCAGAGGGATTTGGACCAACTAGAAAAATGGGCTGAAAAATGGCAAATGGAATTTAATGACTCACATTCCAATCATTATTCTGTAAATTGAGTTTGTGTCTTTATATGCCCTGTTTGTGAACAGAACTCCCACTCACCTGACGAAGGAGCAGTGCTCCGAAAGCTAGTGGCGTTTGCTACCAAATAAACCTGTTGGACTTTAACCTGGTGTTGTTAAACTCCTTACTGTTATTAAATGGAATTTAACGCAGACAAGTGTGAGGTATTGCACTTTGGAAGGACAAACCAAAGTAGAACGTACAGGGTAAATGGTAGGACACTGAAGAGTGCAGTTGAACAGAGGGATCTGGGAATACAGGTACAGAATTCCCTAAAAGTGATGGCACAGGTGGATAGGGTCGTAAAGAGTGCCTTTGGTACATTGGCCTTTATAAATCGGAGTATCGAGTATAAAAGTTGGAGTGTTATGGTAAGGTTATATAAGGCACTGGTGAGGCCAAATTTAGAGTATTGTGTACAGTTTGTCACCTAGTTACAGGAAGGATGCGAATAAGGTTGAAAGAGTGCAGAGAAGGTTCACAAGGATGTTGCCGGGACTTGAGAAGCTGAGTTACAGAGAGAGATTGAATAGGTTGGGACTTTATTCCCTGGAGCGTAGAAGAATGAGGGGAGATTTGACAGAGGTGTATAAGATTTTGATGGGTATAGATAGAGTGAATGCAAGCAGGCTTTTCCACTGAGGCTAGGGGAGAAAAAAACCAGAGGGCATGGGTTAAGGGTGAAAGGAGAAAAGTTTAAAGGGAATATTAGGGGGGGCTGCTTCACGCAGAGAGTGGTGGGAGTGTGGAATGAGCTGCTGGATAAAGTGGTAAATGCGGGGTCACTTTTAACATTTAAGAAAAACTTGGACAAGTTTACGGATGAGAGGGGTGTGGAGGGATATGGTCTAAGTGCAGGTCAGTGGGACGAGACAAAAAATGGTTCGGCACAGACAAGAAGGGCCAAAAGGTCTGTTTCTGAGCTGTAATTTTCTATGGTTCTAACACAATATAAAAATAGTAAAATAAAGTGATTTAATTCTGTAGTCAGAGGACTTGATATCACCATGAGCAATTCAGATTTTTCCTCCAAATATGAATCTTCTCAAACTTGCTTGTAAAATACCATAAATAAATCAGTGTTTTCCAATTTATTTAGAAATAACTATTTTACCTGCTGCCTCCAAGTATTCCAGGGGTCAAATGTCAATTTCATCAATATAATTTTAGAGGCTTCATGAAATGAATTCTGGTCACTTGTGCCAAAACTTACTGACTTCAAAGATCTCTTAACATTTGATGACCAAGGGCAGGACTTTCGCCATAGGCTTCTGAACCCTATTTTCAGGCTGAAATGTGGGTCCGAAATCCGTACTGTGTGGGACAGTTACTCATGGGTAACCAATTAATGGCTAGAAGGTGGGCTTCCCACCTAATCAAGGAGTGTGGGCAAAGCTGTCAAAGTTGGATGGCCATTCAGAGGTCTTCTATCTTGAAATAAGCAGCAAGTTGCATTGGAAGGTACATATGGAAGAGGTTGCTTCAAAATGGAAGCTCTCTCCAGCCTTCTAACATTTGTATTAAAAATGGCTTTTGCAGTCGGGCCATCAGCATGGGGAGAGAGTTCCTCTACAGAGTGGACGACTGTAGCACCAGGGAGGGCCTCTGGACTTGACAGAAGTATTGCCTGACATCCACCCTCCCCCTCAATCTGGCGCCAGGAAGCTGCGTGAAACAATTAAACTGACTCATACTGTCTGCGAAGACTTAGGAGGCTGACAGGAAAAGCCCAGCTGTTCTCCTTTAATTGCCCTTAACGAGCCATGTTGCCAACCTGCTGCAGATGACAAGTGTTTAATCTTACTCTGTACATTATACAAAGAACAAACTTATCAATAATTTAAAGTTCAAAATCAGCTTCAGGACTCAGGTTCATTCCCAACCATGACATCAGAAGCTCCATTACTGAAATCTTCTCGCTTAGACTTCCAAAGTACACATGCCTCTCTGTTTGGAGAATACGATAGAACTGCAAAAATATATCTTTCTGTTTAGCACATGTTCCTGTCAGATTAGCTTTCTGCTATTATAAATAAATACCTGTGAATAAACTAACCACGTACCATGTCATTGTCGCTGGGCTGGAACTGGAATGACTGAGGTTTTTGAAATACTGGATTTTCTTGAAGAAAAAGCTGCAGATTGTAATCTCGCAATCCCTAAAAGAAAGTTACAAAGTAGCATGATAAATAGATCAAAAGAACTTACATTACACAATTTAATACGTCGATATTAGAACTACTTGTCACTGATGGCATGTCAGATAAATGTATGGTGTATGTAATTTACGGCAGCCAAAACTTTCATATGCCCATTATCTCTATTTGGCAACATGTTTATAGCTTTTCTTTCCCCAAAAAATTCAACCAGACACACATTAACCAAGATGTACAGCAACAATTTATATTGATATAGCACCTAAAATGTCCCCAAAGCACTTCACAGACACATTACAAAACAAAATGACTCCAAGCCACCCAGGGTGATATTAGGTTACCTGACCAAAAGTTTGGTTAAAGACATAGGTTTTAAGGAGTGTCTCAAAGGAGGAAAGCAAGAGAAAGAGGAGGAGGTGCAGGTGCAGGGAGGGAATTCCAGAGCCTGGGGCCCAGAAGGTTGAAGAGAGCCACCAATAGTGGTGCAATTGAAACTGGGGTGCTCATGAGACCACTGGAAGGTGGTAAGAGCAGGAGACACTCCCGGTCAGCCATGTTTGACGTGGAGTGGCAACCCTCAAGCTATAAGCCTGTGTTGTGCATCACTAGATATAGGAAGAGAATGAACAACAAGGATAGATCCTTGGGGAATACCAGAGGTAATGGTACTTGAGGGGAAGAGAAGCCATTGCAATGATACACGAGCTACAATTAAATAGAAAAGAGTGGCTCCACCTGACAGCAGCTGCCCAACAATGAGGGGGGGGGGGGGGTGGTGTGGTCAACTCTATCACAGCTACAGACAGGAGGAGGATGAGGAGGGATGGTATACCATTTTTGAAATTCATTGATGGGATGTGGTTGTCGCTGGCTAGACCAGTATTTGTTGCTCACCCATAGTTGCCCTTGAGAAAAAGTGTCACAAGTAGGCTTACATTAACAATGTAATGAAATTACTGTGAAAATCCCCTAGTCGTCACACTCCCGTACCTATTTGGGTACACAGAGAGAAAATTTAGCATGGCCAATGTGGTGAGCTGCCTTCTTGAACTGCTGCAGTCAGAGGTGTAGGCCCACCCACAGTGCAGTTAGGGAGGAAGTTTCAAGAACTTGACCCTGCGAAAGTGAAGGAACAGCAACTTAATTCCAAGTCAGGATGGTGAGTGCCTTTCACACTTAGACACGTTTTACGTCCTGAAACATGGACATCCTGTCCCCAGCTTCATTTGTCACACACACCGAGAACCACAGCCACAAGCACAGGGCTACAATCACAAGTCTGTTTCAAAGGATTACATAATAAACTCCAAAAATATTAAAACATAATACTCTTTCTTCATAGCAGGTACAGTAAATAATTAAGGCGGCTAATGGAATGCTATATTTTACTACGAGAGGAATTGAACATAAAAGGAAGGATGCTTTATTTCAGTTATACAGGGCATTGATGAGACCACATCTTGAATAGTGTGCAGTTTTCGCCTCAAGGAAGGATGTAAATGCATTGGAGGCAATTTAGAGGAGGTTTACTAGATTGATACCTGTTCTCTTCTCTTTATTTAAGGAAGGATGTAAATACATTGGAGGTGGTTCAAAGGAAGTTTACGAGTTTGATACTTGGAATGATTATCTTATGAAGAAAGGTTGGACAGACTACGCTTGTTTTCCACTGAGATTTAGAAGAGTGAGGGTGCCTTTAATGAAATTTAAAAGATTCTGGACAGTCTTGACAAAGTGGATGTGAAAAGTATGTTTCCTTCTTGTGGGCGAATCCAGAACAGGGGGCACCGTTTTAAAATTAGGGGTCACCCTTTTAGGACAGAAACGGGGAGAACATCTTTCTCTCAGACAGTTGTGCAACTTTGAAAGCTTCTGCCTCAGAAGATGGTGGAGGTGGAGTCTTGTTAAGACAGAGGTAGATTAATTTCCTTGCCCAACAAGAATCTAAGATTATTGGGGGTACATAGGAATGTGGAATTCAAAACACCAACAGATCAGCCATGGTCTTATTGAATGGCTTCCAAGTGATCTACTTTAAAATCAATGACAAGACTTTTGCACTTATTTCCTGATTCAACAAGATGTTTTAGTTTTGTCCTGATTAGTTCTTTTAGCTTACACACACCACACATTACTATTAAGTTGGGATGTTTTACAGGGGTTATGGGGTACTGTACCATAAATTCAACTTCAACCACGACTGTTACTGAAACAATTTAAATTTAATTTGCAAGCATTCATAGAACTACAACTGGTTCGTTAATATCTTTCAGGAAAGAGAACCTATCACTTTACATGTTCTGGCCAAAAACTGATTGCAATGTCCCACTACGTGTGATTCAACGTCTTCTGAGTTAAGACTAGCAAGGCAATCGGTCGTAGAACTAATCACTATTGGACAAAATCTGCCATCAGAATGATTAGGATTGGCAATAAATGCAGCATTGCCAACACTGCTCAAAACCTGCATTCTTAAAAAGACTGCTTAGTTATCTGCTCTCATGCCTACGCTGCTCCAATCAACCACTAGGAAGTACACAGCTTCCCAAAATGACCTCTGCACTCCACCCCTGCTTCCTTATGTGTAAAATCAAAGTTAATTTTGTGAATTCCCTGGATGTAATAACAATCATCCATTTTCCTTCATTGATCCCAAGGCACAAATGTTTGTCCTAACAACACAGCAGACAACCACACCCACTTGTCTTTCTGGAGGACTAAAGGCTTTGAAATGTCCTTATAAGTGCTCTTTTGTTTGCGCTTCCTTTCCAATACTGCTATTGACAGAAACTTTGGTACGAAGCGGAAGCAATCTCAATCCAGTTTTCTGTTTACAGGAAATACAACATCTTAATTTTTACAAAATAAAACTTCCGGCAGGTTCAGATCACCAAATAGATGTAGTTCAAGGATTTCATTGTTGAAAAAACTCCTGAACCCCAGCATTGTTTGAAGTAAGTAATGAGGGACATTTTTAATGAACACTGTTAAACCCATTCTTGCAATGCCAGAGACTCACCATGCTGGAAGCTTCTACTAACAACTGGAATGTATTCTGTACAGACTGACAGGCCTCGAGCTCTGTTCTGTTGAACACCATCAAGTATTCTTTAAGGTGGTCATAGAAATTTCCATCCAGAGCCTGCAAGAGTATAAAAAAAAAACAAAATCTTATTATCCTAAAGACACAATGAATGGTTTAGTTCCAAATGGATTTAAAAACTGCTTCAACCTTTTGAGCTGTGATTTCTTGGAGTTAAAACATCATATCAATTTATTTCAGTGATATTATTATTAGAGCATTTAGTTAACACTTTTCACTATCACTGGATGTCACAAAATGTTTTGCAGCCAACACGGTACTTTTGAAGTAAAGCCACTGTTGTTATGCAGGAAACGTGACTGGCAATTCGCACATAGCAAGCTCTGACAAAGAGCAACGTGATCATTACCAGAACACATTATCTGTCTTTTTATGACGTTGCTTGAAAAAAAAACATTGGGAATAACTCCATCTTTTACATCATCCAAGCAGATGGAGGGGTTTACCACCTCACCTGAAGGATAGCACCTGTCTGTGCAGTGCTCCCATCGGTGCTACAATGGAGTGTCAGCCTTGATTTTGGTGTTCAAGTTCTGGAGTGGACTTGCACCCGGAGCCATGTGACTCGGGGATGAGAGTGCTACAACTGAGCCATGGCTGACAAAGCAGAAGATAGAAAAAACTGATTACTGGTAGTTACGAAGTAGTGGGCAGCTATGTTTCAAAACTATGTCTGTTTATTTGAGATGTGGAGATGCTGGCGTTGGACTGGGGTGAACACAGTAAGAGTTTTAACAACACCAGGTTAAAGTCCAACAGGTTTATTTGGTAGCAAATACCATTAGCTTTCGGAGCGCTGCTCCTTCCTTCCACTCCATCTGATGAAGGAGCAGCGCTCCGAAAGCTAATGGTATTTGCTACCAAATAAACCTGTTGGACTTTAACCAGGTGTTGTTAAAACTCTTACTGTGTTTATTTGAGACCAGCACTTTATAAATGAATGTTTTCAAATCCAGATTCAACCAACATGTGCCTATTCAGGCTCTGCTTTGAGCTGTACTCCCACTAGGCTGCTATATCCCCTTTTGACAGTATGGACACAATCATCCAACTTTGCACCAAAGTGCTTAGTTTACCGAATTCAGTATTTTCCCATTATCTTAAATCAAAAGCCGAAATACTGAAGGCTAACTAAGAACAACAGAAATGGATTATAAATAAGTGAGTCCAAAGAGCTCTTTAGTTAATGTAAGAAGCAGACAAGAATGTTCAAGGGAAAAACATAAGAGTCAGACCTCTAGAAGACTCTCGTTCTTCTGGACAGCCCCAATCCCTGGGTAATGCCACGAGCTAACAGTACATGGATTTTCATGTCTACAATGGCAGGATTATAAGTCTGTGACTGCCAAATAAAGCATATGGTATGTTGTGCTCCCCCTGGGTTTGAGATGGGAGTCATGATGTGGAGATGCCGGCGTTGGACTGGGGTAAACACAGTCAGAAGTTTAACAACACCAGGTTAAAGTCCAACAGGTTTCTTTGGTAGCAAAAGCCACAAGCTTTCAGAGCCTTAAGCTCCTTCTCCAGGTGAGTGGGAACCTGAAGAAGGAGCTTAAGGCTCCAAAAGCTTGTGGCTTTTGGTACCAAATAAACCTGTTGGACTTTAACCTGGTGTTGTTAAACTTCTTACTTTGAGATGGGAGCCAGAGGGCCTAATACTGGCGCTGGAAGACTCGGGGTGAAGAGTGGTCACCTTCTCAAATTCCCAAAATTAAGTCAGGTCGAGAACAGCCGTCCTTTCTGAAGGCTAATTGAAGCCTCCTCCAGCAATGGGCAAGCTGCCAGGGAAACACAGGGTAGTGGGGTCCCTCCTTCTTGGTAACTTGTGCTCGATTTCTTGGTGATTCTACTCAGTTGTTTATATTTTCCGATGTTTCTCAACAAGTGTTATTTTGTTGTTCGCATAAGGAGGACATCCAGCAGGTCAGAAAATTATAAGAGTGGCATGGGCATTTTTCAGTTGCACAGATACAACAGAAAAATCAATGGTGACTTAAATCTTTGCCATTATTCAGCTAATTACAGTGATGAATATAGCTTTTAGCTATTGGTGATCTGACTCAACAGTATTTGAAAACAGATCATGACTCGAAGAGCTTCCCTTTCCTGGTTTTGTGGTCTAACAACTGACATTTCCTGCTTTTGTTTTGTTTCATGACAATCCCGCAATCACCATTAACCCAATTTAGATCTAACGTTAAACTCTTCCAGACAGTATTAAGAATGAGAACACTTGATGTGGAAATTCTTTTGCATGAAGTCAGTTTTATGCAATCAGTCGATAGCTGCTTTAAAAACTCATACTGGTCGCAATGCTTTGCCCCATTTCAAATACGGTGGAGAGTGAAATCCAAACTGCATTTATACATCATAAACAAAGTGGTTCCGGAACATATCCAAAGGCTGCCGGCATTGGAGAAGTCAAACGGCTTGTGTGGCAGTAAAATGAAAACAAAGGACTGCAGATGTTAGAAATACTCAATAGGCCTGACAAGTCATACATGCCCTGAAATGCTAACTCTGTTCCTCTCTCTCCACAGATGCTGCGGGACCTGCTGAGTACTTCCAGCTTGCATGGTAGGGCGGGTTTCACAGCATTCAAGTAACAGACTAAACAACTGCGCATGCACATTCTGGAATTTCCTGAGGAAGTTCTACTTGGACTAACAATCAGATAAACACAGACCTGGTATGGAAAGTAGCTGGAAAACAAGCAGCTTGAAGTTTTGGAGCAGTGTTTATATTTGATGACAGTAAACACCAGCAAAAACCAATTCTTTATGAGGATCCTATCACCTCTGGAGCCATTAAAACATTTAGTTTTCTTCATAGCAACACTATCACGAAGTTGGGGTTTCACTGGGCAGCAGCACAATCAAATAAATGCATACAGTCACGAATTCCACAGCCTCTGACTAACATCTATTAAAAGCTGCACTCTCTTACACATCAAGACAGTAATGGTAATCGTTTACACAAAGATTCAAGGCGTCAGCTCACTACCACCTTTTCAAGGGCAGTTGTGAATAGGCAATAAATGCAGACCTGGCCAATGATGCTCACATGCCATGAATGAATAAAATAACTGCTTCAACTGGGATGAAGTTTGAACCATCTCATGGCTTAGTACATCATCAGTGGTGCAAATAATCATGAGGTGAGCACTTAAAAGACCATAAGACGTAGGAACATTCGGCCTCTCGAGTCTGCTCCCCCATTCAATGAGATCATGCTGATTTGATATAATCCTCATTAGCTGACTTCCCTTCCCAAAAATAACAGTTAGTTCTGACTGAAACAACTGATTTAACCTTCCCAGCCAGTGCTTGGGCACTTTAGCACCAAACCACAATTAGGCAGTTAAATTAACTGGGATGACGTTTGAACCATCTCATGGCTAAGTATATCAACAGTGGTGCAAACAGTCACTGAATCATGAGGTGAGCACTTAAAGACCATGAGCTGTAGCAGCAGAAGTAGGCCATTCGCCCCATCAAATCTGCTCTGCCATTCAATAAGGTCATGGCTGATCTGATATAATCCTCAACTCTACTTTCCTGACTTATCCCAAGAACCCTTGATTCCCTTACCGATTAAAATTCTGTCTGTCTCAGCCTTGTGCATACTTAACCCAGCTGCCACAGCTCTCAGCCGGTAAAGAATTCCACAGATTAACTATCCTCTGAGTGAAGAAATTCCTCCTCATCCCGGCTTTAAATGGGCAACCCCCTATTTTGAGATTATGCCCTCTGGTCCGAGACTCCCGCACAAGAGGAAACCACCTCTCAGCATCTACCCTGTCAAACCCCCTGAGAATCCTACATGTCTCAATAAGGTTGCCTCTCATTTTTCTAAATTACGAGCACAGGCCCAACCTATTTACCCTCTCCTCATAAGAACAAAGATCAATACAGCACAGGAACAGGCCCTTCGGCCCTCCAAGCCCGTGCCGCTCCCTGGTCCAAACTAGACCATTCTTTTGTATCCCTCCATTCCCACTCCGTTCATGTGGCTTTAATCCCTCCATTTCCTGAGATCAACCTAGCAAACCTTCTTTAGACTGCCTCTAGTAAGAACATAAGGAGTAGGCCATCTGGCCCCTCGAGCCTGCTCCGCCATTCAATAAGATCATGGCTGATCTTTTCGTGGACTCAGCTCCACTTACCTGCCCGCTCACCATAACCCTCAATTCCTTTACTGTTCAAAAATGTATCTATCCTTGCCTTAAAAACATTCAATGAGGTAGCCTCAACTGCTTTACTGGGCAGGGAATTCCACAGATTCATAACCCTTTGTGAAGAAGTTCCTCCCCAACTCAGTCCTAAAATCTGCTTCCCCTTATTTTGAGGCTATGCCTCCTAGTTCTGGTTTCACCCGCCAGTGGAAACAACTTCCCTGCTTCTATCTTATCTATTCCCTTCATAATCTTATATGTTTCCATAAGATCTCCCCTCATTCTTCTGAATTCCAATGAGTATAGCCCCATTCTACTCAGTCTCTCCTCATAAGCCAACCCTCTTACCTCCGGAATCAACCGAGTGAATCACCTCTGCACCCCTCCAGTGCCAGTATATCCTTTCTCAAGTAAGGAGACCAAAACTGTACACCGTACTCCAGGTGTGGCCTCACCAGCACCTTTTACAGCTGCAACATAACCTCGCTGTTTTTAAACTCCATCCCTCTAGCAAAGAAGGACAAAATTCCATTTGCCTTCTTAATTACCTGCTGCACCTGCAAACCAACTCCTTGAGATTCCTGCACAAGGACACCCAGGTCCCTCTGCACAGCAGCATGCTGCAATTTTTTACCATTTAAATAATAGTCCATTTTGCTGTTGTTCCTACCAAAATGGATGACCTCACATTTACCAACATTGTACTCCATCTGCCAGACCCTCGCCCACTCACTTAGACCATATCCCTTTGCAGACTTTCAGCGTCCTCTGCACACTTTGCTCTGCCACCCATCTTAGTGTCATCTGCGAATTTTGACACACTACACTTGGTCCCCAACTCCAAATTATCTATGTAAATCGTAAACAATTGCGGTCCCAACACTGATCCCTGAGGCACACCACTAGTCACTGATCGCCAACCAAAAAAACACCCATTTACCCCACTCTGTTTTCTGTTAGTTAACCAATCCTCTATCCATGCTAATACACTACCCATAACACCATGCACCTTTATCTTAGGTAGCAGTCTTTGGTGCGGCACCTTGTCAAATGCCTTCTGGAAATCCAGAGATACCACATCCACAAGTTCTCCTTTGTCCACTGCACATGTAATGTTCTCAAAGAATTCCACCAAATTAGTCAAACATGACCTGCCCTTCATGAACCCATGCTGCGTCTTACCAATGGGACAATTTATATCCAGATGTCTCGCTATTTCTTCCTTGATGATAGATTCAAGCATTTTACCTACAACAGAAGTTAAGCAAACCGGCCTATAGTTACCTGCCTTTTGTCTACCTCCTTTTTTAAACAGTGGCGTCATATTTGCTGTTTTCCATGCCAGTATGTCTTTCCTTCAATAAGAGGACCAAAATAATTCATAGTATTCCAGGTGTGGTCTAATTAGTGCTATTTTTAGCAAGACTTTCCTATTGTTATACTCCATTCCCTTTGAAATAAAGATCAACATTGCAGGCGGCAAGGTGGAACAGTGGTTAGCATTGCTGCCTCAGCCAGGGACCTGGGTTCGATTCTAGCTTCAGGTGACTATCTGTGTGGAGTTTGCATGTACTTCCAGTGCCTGTGTGCGTTTCTTCTGGGTGCTCCAGTTTCCTCCCACAGTCCAAAGATGCTAAATTGCCCCTTCGTGTCCCAAGGTATGTAGTTTAGGGGGATAGTGGGGTACATACGTGGAGTTATGGGGATAGGTTGGGCCTGGGTAAGATGCTCTGTCAGAGTCGGTGCAGTCTTAATGGCCTGAATGGCGTCCTTCAGCCACTGTAGGAGCTCCATGATTTGCCTTTCCAATTATCTGCTGAACTTGCAAACTAGTTTGTGATTTATGCATGAGGATCTTCAAATCCCTGTGCTACAGTTTTCTGCAATCTTTCTCCATTTAAATAATACTCGGTTCTTTTATTCCTCCCATCAAAGTGCATAACTTCACATTTTCCTACATTATATTCCGTCTTCCAAGTTTTTGCCCACTCACCTAACCTATCTATATCCCTCTGTAGACTTTGTCATCCTCACCACTTGCTGTCACAACTATTTTTGCATCATCCGTAAACTTGGCAATAGTACATTTTCTTCCCTTGTCAAAGTCATTAATGTATATTGTAAATAATTGTGGCATCAGCACAGATCCCTGTAGCACTTCCACTAGTTACAGATTAGTGGAAAATGCACCTCTTATTCCAATTCTCTGTCTTCTATTAATTGCTAATCCACTATCAATGTTTATATACTGTCCCCAACACCATGGGCTCTTACCTTAGTTTTATTGCTATTCACCTTCTACACATTTGCTATGCAATTGCTATTAACCTTTTAGACATTTTTTCCTCACCACTATTGCAGTTGATACATTTTTGTAATTTTTCAATATTTCCAAAAAAACTGAACTACTCACTTCACTGCTTTCATTGATTCAAATGTTTTTTTTTATTAGTCACAAGTAGGCTTACATTAACACTGCAATGAAGTTACTGTGAAAAGCCCCTAGAAGCCACACACTGGCACCTGTTCGGGTACACGGAGGGAGATTAGCATGGCCACTGCACCTAACCAGTACATCTTGCGGATTGTGGGAAGAAACCAGAGCA
Organism: Mustelus asterias; assembly: GCF_964213995.1. Taxonomy (NCBI): domain Eukaryota; kingdom Metazoa; phylum Chordata; class Chondrichthyes; order Carcharhiniformes; family Triakidae; genus Mustelus; species Mustelus asterias. The sequence goes on along the minus strand of NC_135810.1, from coordinate 103,400,705 downwards.
CCCAGAGGAAACCCATGCAGACACGGGGAGAACGTGCAGACTCCACACAGACAGTGACCCAAGCCCGGGAATCGAATGCAGGTCCCTGGCGCTGTGAGGCAGCAGTGCGAACCACTGTGCCACCATGCTGATTCATTCTGCTCTGGTGTTTCCAATGGAAGGGATACAAACGATTGGTCTAGTTGGACCAAGGAGCGGCACAGGCTTGGAGGGCCGAAGGGCCTGTTTCCTGTGCTGTACTGTTCTTTGTTCTTTCTGGAAAAACAGTTGAGGTATTGGCCAATCATTCAGTTTTGTTGAATAATGTTGTAAGATCATAGAGAATATTAACAAGTTTTTAACTACAGAGAAACAAATCATCAAGATACAAGATATTCAATTTTAACAAAGATAATTTTATAATTTGCTCCCTGGTTTCATTAGTTGAAACTTGAACAGCCATCAGTGTATCAAACAATTTCAAGGGCCTATGTCGGTTAGATTCACCCAATTGTGAAAATTTAAATACTGTAATGTTTCTACTAACTGAACAGCTTGCCTTAGTTACAATAAAATATGACAACACATTTTATGTTTTCATTATTAAATGGCCAGACAAGTTGGATTAGTATGTAGGTTGAAGGATAACTTTTGGCCAGGGCATTGAGTAATCTATTTACCTCATCTTCTTGAGCTGACATTATGTGCTCAAGTCTCTAAGGAGGAACTTGAACTCATAACCCTCTGACTCAGAGACGACTTCTACCATGTGAGAATGATGTCGTTTTTAAAAGATTTTTGAGGAATATTGCATTATTCTGTGAAGAAATTGCATTATTCTGTGAAGGGTGTGTGTGTGCATGTATGTGTGTGTGTATGGATATGTGTGTGTGAGTGTGTAATATGTGTGTGTGTAATATATATATGTGTAATATATATGTGTGTGTGTGTATGTATGTGTGTGTGTATGGATATGTGTGTGTGTGTGTAATATGTGTGTGTAATATATATATGTGTAATATATATGTGTGTGTGTGTGTGTGTGTACACATGTAAAAGATTTAATTAAGCTGCGGAAAGATTAGAGACATTGGGAGGTTTACGTCATGCAAGGATACAGGTTTGTGCATTTGTAAGGACATATTATGGAAGGTTTGAGGTGCAAGTAAGTAGGTTGGATTTAACATTTACATTTTTGGAAAAGTTGAGAGTTTGTTTGAATATCAAAGTGAAGTCAGTCAGAGGTGACGAGAAACATTTTGCACCTTACTGAGGTTCTGGGGAAAACAGAAGGGCCTATTAGATTTTACTGACCCGAAAGTGGAGACAAAATAGAAACAGGGAGGAGTTTATATTTGAAAGGATTAGAGTTCGAAAGAGATGCAAGAACAATGGAACCCGAGATAGAAGGTATTTTAGGGCTACTGTGGAGGGTTTAGGGGTTAGTTGTGCAAGGAAAATCTCATAGAAACAGCTTTGGGCTGGCAGGAGGTGCAGTTTGAATTGACCATCCAGTCAAACTAGAAAACTCCTGGGCTACAAAAAGGAGTCTAATTTCTGAAGGTTTCTTTGATTTCTACAGCATAGAATCATAGAAACCCTACAGTACAGAAAGAGGCCATTCGGCCCATCGAGTCTGCACCGACCACAATCCCACCCAGGCCCTATTCCCATATCCACCCACTAATCCCTCTAACCTACACATCTCAGGGCACTAAGAGCAATTTTTTTTTAGCATGGCCAATCAACCTGACCCGCACATCTTTGGACTGTGGGAGGAAACCGGAGCACTCGGAGGAAACCCACGCAGACACAAGGAGAATGTGCAAACTCCACACAGACAGTGACCCGAGCCGGGATTCGAACCCAGGTCCCTGGAGCTGTGAAGCAGCAGTGCTAACCACTGTGCTACCGTGCCGCCCAAGCAGAGTGGTAATGAACTGGAGAGCTCATGTGATATACCTTATTAAAGGAACAGCAGCTTTGCCTTGGGTAATATTACTGGATTTTTATTGCTAAATATTGAAAGGAAGTGTTGACTGGAAGATATTTACTTGCGCATCTCACCAAGTAGAGAGTCTTGAGCGGGAATATCTTGTAAGAATAATTTTAACTGTGTAACTGTAATCTTACGTGCTTATATTTTCTTTTTTTCTTGTTAGTTAACCTTTTACTTTTTAAAATTCCAAGTGTTACTGAACTTCTCTGTTGAGATCAGTTCTTCCCATTTTCAGGAGACAAAAAATGATATAGCCCATAAGCCAAGTTTCGCTCTGGGATTTGGTTTGCTCAAGAATTAACACCTGCTGAGGTCATACCAACTGGGCCAAGACTTGCCCAAGAGCAGAGATCTTTTCAGAAGTTATACTCAATGTGAACAAATGGAACTCTCAAGTTAAACTGGGCATATTTCTTAAATCTGGACAGTCCCTCTAAGGTGATGTCACTTTATGTCATTACCCCGACATACATTGAGCAATTAATGCTTGCGAAACATTGCATGATTAAACATTCTGACCAATTTGAAGGGAACTATTTGATGCAGTTATTCTGAATGTCGTCCAAGGAGCTATCTGCAGTTCTCTCTTCTTCATCAACTATATGCTGCCCCTTGGCAACATCTGAAGACATAACACCACGTGTCCAAGTAGGCAAATTACACCCAGCTCTCCCACATGTTAACGCCTCTTAATTTTAATGTTATCTGACTGCTTCCCCAACATATAAGTCTTGGATGAGTAACAATTTCCTCCACTCAATGGAAGTAACGTCATTGTCTCTCAAAGTCTTTATCCTTGATTTCCCTTCCAGCTACTATTTCAGGTTATACCAGACTGTTTGCAACCCTGGTGTCCTGTTTGACTCGGGGCTACATTTCCAAACCTCATCTTCTCCATCAGAGATTGCCTCCTTCCACTCTAACATTTCCCATCTCAAAACTTGCTCAGTCCAGTTGTTGCTGAAACCTTCATATGTGCTTTGCCACCACCGGATGCATTTCAATGCTCTCCTGGCAGGACCCCCATCCATTGAATCCCATAGATTCCATAGAATCCCTACAGTGCAAAAGGAAACCATTTGGCCCGTCGAGTCTGCACCGACTCTCCGAAAGAGCATCTTACCCAGGCCCATCTCCCCTTGCCCTATCCCTGTAACCCCGCGCATTTACGATGGATACTTCAGATTTATATAAATTTCCGCTCTGCTGTCTGTATCCTATGTGGAACCAAATCCTGTTTGGCCATTATTCATGTGATCTACACTGGCTCCCCATCCCCAACACCTCAAATTTAAAATTTCCTTTCCTGTCTTAAATCCCTTCATGGACATGCCCATACCCCATCTCAAACTTTTCTTTCAGCCTTGCAACTCCAAGAAGTCGCTGTTCCTTTGGAGCTGGACTCCACTCCCTTCACACCACTAATGGAAAGTATGCCTTCAAAGGACTGTGTTGGACTCTGGGGTTGTCCTCTTAAACCTCTACTCTAACCAAGCTTTTGATCACCCTTCCTAAAATCCCCTCCTTTAGTATGGCGCCCATTTTTGTACCATTATGCCTCTGCAAAGTGCCTTGAGGCATTTTTATTTGTGACACATTCATCCAATTAAATGGCAGCCCTTGAAACAAAATACAATAAAAAGTAAAAGATTTACTGCAACGTTACTTCGGATGAATACATCTGATCCAGTACAAATACAGCAAAGGGAAATTTGCAGCAAGTTTAGTGAGAAAGTATAACATATTTTTGTATGAATAGCGCCTAATATAGGGCCCGATTTTACCATTGCGTCACGCCCGTTTTCGGGCATGAAAACTTGGTAAAGTCGGGCGTTAAGCCATTAATGCGATCTATGGCCGCGCAGATGCCCATTTTACCAAGGCCTGAAAATGGACACGATCAGAACAGTGCCCGAAGCAGGCGCAACAGCAATTTAAATGCATTTGCATGCATTTAAATTGAACTAATGGGCTGCCCGCCCAACTTTACCAGCATTTTCCCCCTATACCATCACGTTCACTCATCCAGATTCGGCGCGAAACAGAGGTCTGCAAAGATCTATTTCGGGCGCTCCAGTTTCTGAAGAGTTATGTTCCGAGCTTCCAACGGCTCTTTGATTCAGATCGGTGGTGGAGGGGGAGGGAGGCGGGTCAGATCATTCTCTGGTGGGGAGTCTGCTGCCACTCTGCGGGCGATCGGTGGGGGGGGAAGCAGGGCGGAGGGTCGCGATTGGTCTGGGTAGCGAGAGGCTGGGTGGATAAGGAGGACAGTTATGTTGTGGGGCTGGGGCGATCTCTGAGGGCCATCACTCCCGCTTTTCACTCCCGGGCTGCTTTATCCACTTTTTGCGGTCCGGGAGCGATGTGACAGGGGCGCGTTTTTCAAATTTTTTTCTCACTGCGCATGCGCAGTTCAAAGCTCCGATCAGACCAGCAGCGTTTCAGATGCGATAAGCCCCGCCCACAGCGCAATTCAGACCCGCGCTTTTTTTTTCAGGCTAAGTGCATATGGGGGCACCTGGGAACAGTTTTACAAGTTGGATCTGAATTGCGCCCAGATTCAGCACTCAGAATCAAAATGGTAAAATCGGGCCCATAGTCTCAAAATGAGTAAAATAAATTGTTATTTAAAAAGAATGTGCCCACACTTTATACATGATTTGTTCTACTCAAACAAGAAAAATGCTGATCTTCACATATTACGCAGCATATTGACGTCGTTGCTACTCAAAGCAACAGAGGGCACTGTTGAACATTGCACTACCTTGGGACGAGTATGGATTGTTTTGAATGTCTCACAGTAATTGGCAAAGAATCAATTATTCAGCAGCCATAGCAGATTCCTGCTAATCCCCACTGACCAAAAGCAATTCCATGCTTTTAACCACTGGACAATTCTGCAATCTTGCATTGTACATTATCTTTAGAAGCAGCAATGAAAATCATTTATTGATAATTCATAACCCAATTACAAGTTCTTTGCCCATTCAAAAGTTTGAACATTATGGCCCATAACTCCCACAGAGTGGCAATCTCCATCAGATTTCGACTCTTGACAATCTTACCCATGCTGGTATTCTGAAGTCGCTGCCTTGCCCAACCATTTTTTTAAAATAATTTTTTTTACTCCCATCCTTAAAGTTACAAAGCCAATGCTCAGAATGGACCGAGCAAACCGAGATCGATTCCTTGCTTGCTCCAAAAACCAAATTCAAAATCTAATTGAATCCAATTCAAGGTCCCCAGAAGAAGGACAAACAAGATTCAAGCTGACAGAATAAGGCATTGAACCCCATCTTGGGCTTGATCTCAGCCAAAAGACCCATCTCCTCCAATCTTCCTCACTCAGGCTGGGTGAGACAGGAGCAGTGTAGCTTTGGCGTGGCGTAACTGGGGCACAGACAGGTAAGTCACTCCCCCTTTTTGCAGTAGTAGTTGGTAAGTGGTTTACTGGGAAGGGGGGAGGGGTGGTGACGGGACAGCCAGGGAGGGGATAGGGTGGATCGATCGCAGCCGAAGTTAGCGATTTAAATCGCTTCTGTCAAATGGTTCCCAGCCCAGCGCAGTTGCCCAGAGGAAATCTGCACTTTTGCGCAATTGCCGAGCAAACTCTTACGTGGGAACATCCTAGAGAGATTCCCCAGCGCATCATTGGGGTACCACCACCCCTCCAAATGTGATGTGTTGGGCCTATATTTTTAATTTGGATACTTCAATATGGGGTGTAACTCATTAATTATATTGCATGAATTAGAAATCGGTGTTAATGAAAGTTTGGAGGCTTTCTCACCAAACTAAAATTAAAGGAAAATGAACAATGCACAATTAGACAACCATAATCATTCAACAATGTTATGAATGGTACCAGACAAAGTGGTTTTCAAAGTATTGACTAGTTGTCAGTATTTGTTTTACACAAAGGCATAGCAATTATAATTGACTTACAAGCCAGGGTTTTCCACCTGCACTGTTTCCAGCCTTCCATGCGCCCTATATTTAGCTCAAGGAAGAGCAAAATCTCAGGCTACCAAATGCAAATGGAAAACTCCAGTCAAGGTCAGAATGCTGCATGTACAAATTCCACTGATTGAGATTAAACTTTTCACCTGATACATGTTACATGCCCAGCTAATGGCTGGAAATTAAAAATACATTTTACTATTTGTTTTATTATCACCATCTCCGTGGTATTCTGTACACAAGTAATCACGTGTGCATACACTGCAACGTTACGCCCAGATCGGCAAAGCTGTGAGAGCTACAATTGATTTTTCTATTTCTGTTAAACAAATAGGAATACATTCATTTATTTAAGTAAAGATAGACAGATTTTAAATGACATATTATATTAGTGGATATGGACCAAATAAAAGCACTACAATCAAAAGAAAGCTTAGTGGCAGCTTTTTTGATTTAAGTTCAGCTTTTTCGTGCCCCATTACAATCTGTGTCAAGGGCAAGCATGGACCCTATACCAGCTTAATAAATTCTTCCCAATCGCACACCATGCATAGCATTAGTCACTGGGCAGCCATTCGGAAAAGGCACTCTGACTGAGTCTATCACTCCGTAGAGCGTGCACATAAAAACGGCAAAACTGTGGGTTGCTTATGAATTATTGAACAGCAGATCATTTAGCTCATTATACATCAGGCATCAAAACTGGAATTTTTTACATCTGTGTTAATAAATTGCAGCTCTAAACTGGATTGGAGATTAAAAAGGTGAAGCAGATCTATAAAAAACAAATGCAGTGAGAATAATGAAGATTCCTTGGAGAGAAAGATCAGGAGAAAAAAAAAGGAATCCATGGACATGTCATGCAAAAGGAGGCAAGGAATCTAGTGGGTATAATGGAGGATGACAAGTTAAACAAGTATGATGTAATATAGCTTGAATGCCATTTTTTCTTGCCAGCTTTCACTCCTTCCTAAGTGCACATGCTCAAACAGAAGCCACCCTCAGACACCCCGTCCAAGTAGCTGGTAAGCAAGAGTATGAAAAGTGACTGCTGGCAGGATACTTTACTGCAGTGGACATCATTGCCCAGAGCTTTCCCCACCCAACATCCACTCTGCAGCAGGAGTCATTGGCAAACAATCAGAACTATAGATGCCGGCCAATTTTTCCTTCTCTTGCAAAGAGGCCAATTAGCATTGCTACCGGTAACCTGGTTGCATAGATCAGAGACCGAATGCAAAACCTTTCTAGTCTGTATTGCTGTTAATCACTGGATAGACTTGGGGCGGCACGGTAGCACAGTGGTTAGCACTGCTGCTTCACAGCGCCAGGGGCCCGGGTTCGATTCCCGGCTTGGGTCACTGTCTGTGCGAAGTTTGCACTTTCTCCCCGTGTCTGCATGGGTTTCCTCCGGGTGCTCCGGTTTCCTCCCACATTCTGAAAGTCGTGCTGGTTAGGTGCATTGACCTGAACAGGCGCTGGACTGTGGCGACTAGGGGAATTTCACAGTGTTAATGTAAGCCTTACTTGTGACTAATAAATAAACTTTAACTTTAAGCCTCTGGGCAACCTTACTTGATGGTGTGGGAGGAGGGGATGAGGTGGCAGCGAGAATTTGTGCAGAACCTCAGTTCAGACAATTCAATTAAATGATAAAGAGTACTTGACAGAGTTGACTAAACTTTACTAAATTTGCACAAGCAATCAAATAAAGTGTCATATATTTAGAATTTTCATTCAGTGCAAATATTTCTTTTAGCTTCCTGAATCAACTAAGTGCAATCACTGTGCATACAAGCATGAGTCTAAACAGTGTTGTTTTCATGCTTCAAAACAAATGATTAAGACTTGAATGATCTCGTTATTTGGCAAAATAAACCAACCAAAACATTAAAAATCTCCCAAGCCACTGCTCATGGCAATTCAAAGGGAATGCTATTCTATAATAAGAGGACTACATTCCCATGTAACGGTGCATCATAACATACAGGCAATTCCTCCCTTGTTGTATTGCTCATGATTCATGAACAACAACAAATTATTTTCTTTCACCCATCTGTTTCTTTTCCACTTTGCAATTTTTCTCATCTCATTCTTCAGTGTGCCCGTCAAAACTTTTCTCACTGGTATTATCACTTATACCTCTTTTTGAATTGTTTCTCTGTTAAGTCTCTCATCCTCTGTGTTTGTCGCCACTGTCTCTAATATGTTCCTTCACTAGCTCAAAAGCTGCAAGCTCGAGGGTACAGAGGCAAGCAATGGATGATGAAACGGAAATGGAGGCAGGGAAAGGCCATCAAGAGAAGTTCATACGGTGGTGTGGGAAACATTCAGGTTTTTTCCGAATGGGATGAACTAAGAGACCAAATAGCTTCCCTCAGCCATAGCTATCTTGTGATCATTGTGAATATATATATTGAAGTTTGCCACTGAATGGGAATGAATTGAATGAAATGAATGAACTGTTTGTAATATATATAAATGATTTGGAGGAAAACGTAACTGGTTTGATTAGTAAGTTTGCGGACGACACAAAGGTTGGTAGATCTGCGGATAGCGATGAGGACCATCAGAGGATACAGCAGGATATAGACCAGTTGGAGACTTGGGTGGAGAGATAGCAGATGGAGTTTAATCCGGACAAATGTGAGGTAATGCATTTTGGAAGGTCTAATACAGATAGGAAATATACAGTAAATGGCAGAACCCTTAAGAGGCATGGACAGAGTGGATATCAGAAGCTTTTTCCCAGGGTGGAAGAGTCAATTACTAGGGGGCACAGGTTTAAGGTGCAAGGGGTAAGGTTTAAAGGAGGTGTAGGAGGCAGATTTTTTACACAGAGGGTGGTGGGTGTCTGGAACTTGGTGCCAGGGGAGGTAGTGGAAGCGGATACGGTAGTGACTTTTAAGGAGCGTCTTGACAAATACATGAATAGGATGGGAATAGAGGGAGATGGTACCCCGAAGGGCAGAGGGTTTTAGTTAAGTCGGGCAGCATGGCTGACGCAGGCTTGGAGGGCCGAGGGGCCTGTTCCTGTGCTGTAATTTTCTTTGTTCTTTGAATTCAAATGCCCATCCCAATTCCTATATGATGGCGATGGCATTTATTTGTTGAAATTGTTGGCATATGGTTCAGTGTGGCATCCCTTTATAAAATCTTTGCTCAGTAAAGGAAATTGATGGAAAAATGAAGTTCTATGTAATCATATTGACAAGTGAGATGAACTTGAATTTCTAAATTATAATCAGACTCCTATTGCGGAAATAATGAATTAACTGAAATCTATATTCACGAAACATTTAATACAGTGGGGATTGATATCGAATTCTATCCGAGAGTAAACTAAACATGTATTTTCTGAATTTGAGCTTGCTATCTTTGACAAGCAGCACATACTAAAAGCCAACTATCATAGTGCTGTGGTTACTTGGCTGACAAATAGTAGGCACTGGTGACAGAATTTTGGCCATCTACGATGTCTGATGAAGTGAATGAAGCTTTGTTTTATATGCAGGTCAGTGATCCATATAGGTCGACTTCAGGTTTTTTTTTAATTGTTTCAATATTTGATGAAAATTTTGCTGATCCCATTCCTGTAAACAAGGAACTTCAAGTTCAGCAGTTCTGATAGGAAAAACATTTAGCAGTGACTTGAACTGTGAAGACTTTATTTTTGTCATATTTGCTCGGTTTATGTTGAAAGGTTATTTTCAAAGATAAAGTGGAGAAAAATAGTGCAAGAATACCCAAGGCAGCACAAACTGAATACTTGGATTCATTTCGAGGTATAGGTAGCTCAGCACTCTTATTAATAAAACTGAATACATTTAATGCTGCACTTACAAGTTAAAATTTTAAAAAGTAATGTAAATTATAAAATAAAAATTAATATAAAAGGAACCGCTAAACATAAACACTAAAACTATAAGGAAATGAACACTAAAACCTCTAAAGATGCTACTTGCTTAACATGCAGTAACATAGGGTTAATTCAACCTAACAGTTTTGATGTAGTAGTGCATGTGCATCTGTTAGAAATTGAACCATTGTGCAATTATTGCCACTTGTGTCAGCTGTAGTTGAGTGAATAGCACTTGCCTCTGAATCACAAAGTTCTGGGTTCAAGTTCCTTGAGTGATCACTTCATTACACATTGTATAAATAAACTGGGGTGATGGTGGTGTCATGATAATGTCACTGGGCAAGCAATCCAAAGGCCCAGATGAATACTCTGAAGACATGGGTTCAAATCCAACTGTGGCAGTTGGTGGAATTTAAACTTAAATTCATAAAAATTTGGAATTGAAAGCTAGTCTCAGTAATGGTGAAACTATGAAACCATCGTTGTAAAAACCCATCTGGTTCACAAATTTCTTTTTGGAAAGGAAATCTGCTATCTTTACCCGGTCCGGCCTACACACGACTCACAATAATGTGGTCGACTCTTAACCGTCCTCTGAAATGCAGGCAAACAGCAAACCACTTAGTTCAAGGGGAAGAGATGTAAAACAAATGTTCACCTTGCCAGCAACATTCACATCCCATGAAAGAATAGGAAAAAAACCCTTAAAATTATACACGCATCGGTATCATAAAATTCAAGCCTTAGTCGGACTTTGAGACTACGCCCGTTGGAGCTTAGTTGTAAACATTTGCTATTTCTCAGGAATAACTTGATTGTGGTTTTGTGCATGTCTGCCATTTGATAATTCATCAATTAAGAGACTTTATGCCTCATTGTTGAGTGCAGGTCCTGGGCAGAACAGATAGAACATTTTCTACTGTACTGGCAGATTGGCAAATTCAGATGGCAGTATGTGACTAATCCCCTATAGGAAAACGTTACACTTCTGAACACTTAAGAAAAACATCTACTTTAAAATACTTCCTTTTTTTAAAATCAAAAAGATAGAAACAGACTGCAGAAATTACCTCTGCCCTGCATCAGCAGGTAATCAGTTCAATGACATCACACTATCCAAAATGAAGTCGGAAGGGGAAAGTATTTTCATGAAAAAGTATGCAGTGATACTTTTGATTTTGTACAACATTTGATGTGAAGACAAATTGCATTTGACATCATGGTGACAGAGGTGGTGCATAACTCAAACAATTTTACAGGAAGACATCCTGAAAGCGTTTTCCCCCTAATCTGCTCCCAACATCTGGGTATATAAATAAACCTCTGCCATTTAGAACCAAGCCCAGTTATTTATCCATCCACATTGATCGGTTTCCATAGATCAAAGAAAAATGCAGAGAAATGGAATTAAACTGGAAAGATTTAAATCTCACACTCTCCCTGCTGGGTTGACATTTCTTGGAAATTCTTTGGGGTCCAAAACTAACTGGAAATGTGAAAAGGTTCAGCATGAATAAAATCATAAAAACTGAAAAATTACAACTTAGGCCATTAAGAATGAGAGCATGGAATGATGGGAGTGTTTTTGCAAAGACGAAACTGAAATAGGCAGTCTTTTTGAATACAATTTGGCAGTCTTAATGAGTGTTAAACTCTCTTTCCACCACAAAATCAGGGATCTTTGAAGTTAATACCTCAAATAATAGGACTCAAGCCAACTGTTTTAAGGCAACACCACTTAATAGAAGACCAAAGAAGGTTACAAAAACCTCATTCATCTCTTGGAACTAGACCTTCAGCCTCAAAGCCGGGCAACAACGGCACTGTCAGTGGTTGTCAAGGTGATTGTGGCCCTGAGTCATTTTGCTAGCAAATCTTTCCAGACTGGAACAGGCAATAGCTAACACCTTGCTATTTGTCATGCATCACTGCACCTGTGAGGTGGCAGAGACACTGTATGCCAAGAAAGGACTTCATTACCTTCTTTCTAAACAAAGGAAGAGGAGAAGATGCATAGGTCTTTGCCACGATAGCAGTTTCCCCAAGGTGCAGGGCACCACTGACTGCAAAAATACAGCTGCATGAATGGTACATCTCCGTAGTAAGATGTACTGAAATTGCAAAGGTAACCACTCATTCAAAGTGTACCCTGCATGAAGCCACCTACGGAATACATTGCTGGTCGATGTCCACCATCATGACAGTAGTCATGATTCATTTATGTTGCACCAGTCCATTGCTCCAGCAATCTTTCACCCACCATGGCAGACTGGTACAGAAGGTGAAGTCACACGGGATCAGAGGTGAGCTGGCAAGATGGATACGGAACTGGCTCGGTCATAGAAGACAGAGGGTAGCAGTGGAAGGATGCGTTTCTGAATGGAGGGCTGTGACAAGTGGCATTCCTCAGGGATCAGTGCTGGGACCATTGCTGTTTGTAAATGATTTGGAGGAAAATCTAACTGGTTTGATTAGCAAGTTTGTGGACGACACAAAGGTTGGTGGATTTGCAGATAGTGATGAGGACTGTCAGAGGATGCAGCAGGATATAGATCGGTTGAAGACTTGGGCAGAGGGATGGCAGATGGAGTTTAATCCGGACAAATATGAGGTCATGCATTTTGAAAGGTCTAATAAAAATAGGAAATATACAGTAAATGGCAGAACCCTGAAGAGTATTGATAGGCAGAGGGATCTGGGTGTACAGGTACACAGGTCACTGAAAATGGCAATGCAGGTGGAGATGGTAGTCAAGAAGGCATACAGCATATGCTTGCCTTCATCGGCCAGGGCATTGAGTTTAAAAATTGGCAAGTCATGTTGCAGCTTTATAGAACCTTAGTTAGGCCGCACTTGGAATATAGTGTTCAATTCTGCTCGCCACACTACCAGAAGGATGTGGAGGCTTTGGAGAGGGTACAGAAAAGATTTACCAGGATGTTGCCTGGTATGGAGGGCATTAGTTGTGAGGAGAAGTTGGAGAAACTTGGTTTGTTCTCACTGGAACGAAGTCTACAAGATTATGAGAGGCATGGGCAGAGTGGATAGTCAGAAGCTTTTTCCCAGGGTGGAAGAGTCAGTTACTAGGGAGCAAAAGTTTAAGGTGCGATGGGCAAGGTTTAAAGGAGATGTACAAGGCAAGTTTTTTTTTTTACACAGAAGGTGGTGGGTGCCTGGAATTTGCTGCCAGGGGAGGTAGTGGAAGCAGATATGATAGTGACTTTTAAGGGGCTCTGGACAAATACATGAATAAGGTGGGAATAGAGGGATACGGTCCCCAGAAGGGTAGGGGGTTTTAGTTCAGTCAGGCAGCATGGTCAGTGCAGGCTTGGAGGCTCAAAGGGCCTGTTCCTGTGCTGTAATTTTCTTTGTTCATGTTGAGCCAGAGAACAGTTGCGTAGCGAGAAAGACAAATGCTCCACTCTTGGCTGGTGATGTCCCACTGCAACCCAGCCAGCATTTTTATGAGAGCCAAGCTATCATGTCAAACGTCATCAAGCAAGCGATTAGGGTGCTGAAGCAACAGTCCATTGCTTTGATCACTTTGGAGGAGCTTCCCAGATTTCCCACTTTGTGGTGGCCTGTTGCCTCCTCCACCATTTTGGTCATCATGAGGGCACAGCTTGTGCCACCATGGCAAACACTTCAGGAGGAAGCTGCCAGTACACCTAGATTCCTGATGGACAATCCAAGACTGCATCATTTGACAGCAGTTCCCCTGAATAAAACCCCAGATCCCCATGGTTCAACAGATCCACAGCCTCGTATCTTTCTGTTACCGCCTACCAAGACTTTCTGCCACCCATCTCTGTGCAATGATAGTTTTTTCTTTCCGTTTAATGTTTTTAAAAAACTTTCTTGGTTAACCACAGATGGTGGGTCCTTGCCTTGGAAATTTTCTTTCTCGTTGGGATATATTCATTGTGCAATTTAAAATATTCTTTTACATGTCTGCCACTGCATCTCTTTGAACCTATCCCTTAATCACATTTCATTCCCTCATAACTTCCCTTATTTCAGTTCAATAGATTAATCTTGGACCCACTCATCTCTCTCCTTCAAACTGAATGCAAAATTCAATCATATTCTTGTTGCAGCTACCTAGGATTGCTTCACAATGAGGTTATCAATTAATCCTATTTTATTGCACAATACCAAGTCCAGTAAAGCCTGCACTTTGGTTGGCTATAGAATGTGCGGTTCTAAAGAAACAATTTTAAAAATATTTCATGAACACCTCATCAGCGCTAACTTTGCTCATCTGATTTCTCCAGTTTACACGCGAGTTAAAATCTACAAAGAAAAATGCAGGCTAGCTTTAAGTGGTGTTGCTGTCGCCAATGCATGTTCAGTCTGGGCTGCTCATCACAAACTTTATAATTTGCAGGCAACATGAAGTTTGCAATACTTTGAACAGGTGCAGAATTATCACATGCTTCCAATTTTGGGGGCTATCCAATTTAGCCATGGAACTGAACAGGAAAACACCTTTAAGCGACTCTTAAAATTACCGTACAATATCTCCAAAACACAAACAGTTTCTGTCTTAATCCCACTTCAGTTTACTGAAATCATTTGTCTCGGTTTCATTTCTATTGCCTTTCCATTTGCACTTCTGTGTGAGGTATAGGTTCTCTTTTCAACCTAGGTCTCATTTACAAGGACAAACTGAACTAAAGGGAACACAAAACCACACCTCAAAAACCTAAGTGCAAGTATATTTGTTTTAACTTGCATCAATGCATTGTAATTACTGCACCGAAAGCAGGCTCAGTCTAAATAATCTTGTTTCTTGATTTGAAAACAAACATGAAGATCAAAAAACCTGATGGCGGTGAACTTGCTGAAGCTCAAGGTATGAAGATCATATCCGAGAAATTACAATGTAATATTAATATAAAAACTTTTAAAAACTCATTTGCAGAATGTGGGTGCCACTGGTAAGGCCAGCATGCATTAGCCGTTCCTCATTTGTACAACATTCATCCATCCACTGTTTTAACTCAAGTGAGTTAATAACAACATTATAATTACAGGAATGGAATATAAACGTTTTAGTCTCTTTATGTTGGCAATGCAAACAGCAATTTCTCGGATAAGATCTTCATACCTTAAGCTTCAGAAATACCAGGTTTTGATCCTCCTGTTTAAATATAGCTGCAAAATCACCAGTTATAAAATCTTCAGAAACTATACTGATAGCTCGAGATAACTCTCCCGAGTTCCAAATAAATTTACAGACGATGGTAGATAGGAGACCAGCCAGGAGAATACTCAACTTAAGTCTGTAGGTAACAAATGAACAGAAGACAGTTTTAGCAACAGATGAATATATGAAATAGGACTAAGAATAGGCCATTTGGCCCCTTGAGTTTGCTCCATCATTCAATAAGATGAGCAAGGCTGATTGGACTGTGGCTTTAACGTCACCTTTCTGCCTGCCCCCACAACATCTGAAAATGGGTTTTGACAGGGATGGAGATGTGCAAGGTGGAATGTCTTGGTGATGGCAAGACAATGGGATATTAATTCAGGCTCTAATAAAAACAATTTTTTGTCCTCCAATATTCTAGTGGCACAGTGGTTAGCACTGCTGCCTCACAGTGTCAGGGGCCCAGGTTCAATTCCGGCACCAGATCACTGTCTGCACGTTCTCTGTATCTGTGTGGGTTTCGTCCGGGTGCCCCGGTTTCCTCCCACAGTCTGAAAGACATGCTGGTTAGGTGCATTGGCCATGCTAAATTCTCCCTCAGTGTACCCGAACAGGTGCCGGAGTGTGGCAACTAGGGGATTTTCATAGTAACTTCATTGCAGTGTTAATGCAAGCCTACCTGTGACACTAATGAATAAACTTTTAACTAAACTTTTGGTTGTGATACTACTAGGAAAACCACTAGTTAGTGCTATTACATTTTATTGAAGCAAAAAATATATGGTGCAGCATAGCTTTAAATAAACTGACTTTGTACATTAATACTACTAATTCCATGCAGGGAATCCTGGAAAGCTTGGTTATATTTTGGTACTGATGCAGTGTTACAATGTAATGCAGCATTATATAAAGAATAAATCAGGTCTCTGTTGTAAATGAAGTGTGAAGTTAATACTAATAATGAGTCTCACAGATCAAGATGTTCATGAAGTTCTTTTTCAGTAAGAATGAGACCATTCAATGCCTTTCTGTCTAAGCAGCCAAACCTACGCGAAGTGTGTTATGCAGGAGAATCCACCACCTACAAGTTCCCTTCCAAGTCGCACATCATCCTAACATGGAAATATCACTATTCCTTCACTGTCACTGAGTCGAAATCCTCTCCAATAACATTGTGGGTGTACGGACACCAAAAGGTTCAAGGCGGTGGCTCATCACCACCATCTCCAGGGCAATTAAGGATGGGCAGTGAATGCTAATAATGTCCATATCCCATGAACAAATAAAAAATAAGAAGGTTGGAAAAGTTGGAGTATAGGGATTGGCACAAGCAAGTGTTACGCCACTAATCTTGCTTTCCTTCCTGAGATCATGGATACTCCTGGTGCACTGTTGCCAAGGTTAGAGAGACCACAATCCTGCTTTCTTTTTCAAAGTATGGCTGTTTGCTTTAGAGGCTGGCATCTTGCTCCTTCCCTTGGCGAACAACATTTCATTGCAGTCCCTCGGATTCTGCAGCAGGACCACTCAGTAAATGTGGGGCCAGGGAGTGTGGGGGGGGGGGGGGGGCACCTTTGACTTCCCAGGTCTTTTCCCCATTCCTGTGGTTGCTCAGCCTCAGACATCCATGCTAGTTCAACCATTCCCAACCATGCTGGGGCTGGGCTCCCTTTGTAGAGATCTTTCCTTTGAATTATTTGAAACGTGATCCTGCCTGCCCTCTCTGGTCAGGAAACCCAGGAAGTGGATGGTAATACAGTGGCTCAGTTGAAGAGCTACACCGGTCACTTCTTTGACAGACAAGTTTTCCAAAGAGCAGTGTGCTTCCCACTGCATGTGTGTCTGCAGCAATGAAATTTTGCCAGAAGTACAAATGCAAGGGAGTCATTCTAAACCTTTTCAAAATATAGGTTAGGCCCTAGCTGGAATACTACGTCCCAAGTCTGAGCACCACACTTTAGGAAGCCTGTCAAGGCATTGGGAAAGGGTGCAGATGAGATTTTACTGCAATGGTATCTGGGACTAAAGATCAGAGAGGTCAGATTGTTTTCCTTACAGCAAAGAAGCTAAAGAGATTTGATATAGATGTCCAAAATCATGAAGGGTTTTGATACAGAAGAAGAAACTGACTTGAGTGTTTGAAATGGTGGTAATTAAGAAAACAAATTAAGGTATTTTACAGAAGAACCAGAGACAATACAAGGGAAAAAATGCTCAGTGAGCTATGATTTGAAAGGTAATGCCTGAAAGGTTGGGAAAAGTAGATTTCAATATAACTTTCAAAAGGGAATTGGATAAATACGCAAAGTGAAATTATTGTAGGGCCAATGAAGAAACAGTAGGGAAGTGGGACTGATTGGATAGCTGCGCGACAAGTCAAGTGGCCCTCCTTCAGTCCCCATCATCTTACAATTATATGAAGTAATTACATTTAGAAGCATTTAATTGGCTATGAAGCACTTTGGGACACTATGAGATCATGAAAGTCACTGCTTTTGCAGTACCTAAATCATATAAATAATATTAACAGCACAATTCAGTTTGCTATCTCACTTGAAGTAATGTCATATTTAATGACATGTCTGTTTTACTCTGCTACATTAATTCTTTTATTTATTTAATTAGTTTCCGGATGATATGGATGTCACCGACTAGGAACAAGATTGGAAACATTAAAAATGGTACCACACTGACTTTTAGCGTTAAAGGCTGAATTATGAGGAAAGACTGGAGAGATTTAGACATCTTTGAAAGGAGATAACAGAGGTGATCTTTTAGGGGTATGCATGATAGTGAATGAATGCAAAAGATGGATCCAGAACACAAGAGTAAAAGCTGAACTTAGGACTGTTCTTCATCTCACACAATAGATTTTCAGATAGGTTAATTGAAGCAAAAAATTCTGCAATCATTTAAGATCTATGTAGATGATGACTAGTAGTATATAGGGTCTTCCTTGGTGGGTGACTGAAGAACTGAAAAGCCATCCATATCAAAAGCTCCTTCTAACCTTCAGCATAAAGAAAGGCCCATCATATGCATGCCGCTGCAAAAGAGCGATACCCATTCTAATCCCACCTTCCAGATTTTGGTCTGTAGCCTCATCATTTATGCCACCCCAAGTGCATATGCAAGATTTTGTAAATAAGACGAGAGTTTTGTGCCTCAACACAACATCCCGAGTGAAAAAATACTCACTCACCCTCTTATTCTCTAACAATTACTTAAATCTATGTCCCAATGTTATCGATCCCTCCCATTACAAGTTTAAAAGATGTTACGTTTCGGGATTGTCTGCTTAACTTAAGGTAAAATGAATTAGTGAAGGGGGTCATGGGACCTACTCCAAATTCTATCCATCAATCATGCCTGGATGGTTTGATGTGTGTTCAAGAGAGGTCAAGATTGTCTTACTGGGAAAGAGGTGCAAAATGGCAAGAGTATCCATCCTGACTTTGATCCTGCTCTTTTCTTTTGGCCTCGGCCAATAAAGGCAAGTATCTCCCAAGTCTTCTTGACCACCTTATCCCCCCTATTCTTCAGGGATCTGTGGACACACAAAATCCCATTATTCCTCTAACTTTAATCCTACCATAAGAACATGGAGCAGGAGTAGGCCATCTGACCCCTTGAGCCTGCTCCGCCATTCAATAAGATCATGGCTGATCTTTTCGTGGACTCAGCTCCACTTACCCGCCCACTCACCATAACCCTGAATTCCTTCACTGTTCAAAAATTTATCTATCCTTGCCTTAAAAACATTCAATGAGGTAGCCTCAACTGCTTCACTGGGCAAGGAATTCCACAGATTCACAAACCTTTGTGGAAAAGAGGTTCCTCCTCAACTCAGTCCTAAATCTGCTCCCCCTTATTTTGAGGCCATGCCCCCTAGTTCTAGTTTCACCTGCCAGTGGAAATAACTTTCCTGCTTCTATCTTATCTATTCCCTTCATAACCTTCTATGTTTCTATAAGATCTCCCATCATTCTTCTGAATTCCAATGAGTATAGCCCCAGTCTACTCAGTCTCTCCTCACAAGCCAACCCTCCCAACTCCAGAATCAACCTAGTGAATCGCCTCTGTACCCCCTCCAGTGCTTGTATATCCATTCTCAAGTAAAGAGACCAAAACTGTACACAGTACTCCAGATGTGGCCTCACCAGCACCTTATACAACTGCAACATAACTGCGCTGTTTTTAAACTCCATCCCTCTCGCAAAGAAGGACAAAGTTCCATTTGTTGTGTTATTCCCTTGTCTTGTTTGTTTTGCCCATGATGGCACAGTGATTAGCACAGCTGCCTCACGGCACCAGGGACCCGGGTTCGATTCCCAACTTGGGTCATTTTCTGTGTGGAGTCTGCATGTTCTCCCTGTGTCTGCGTGGGTTTCCTCTGGGTGCTCCGACAGTCTGAAAGACGTGCTTGTTAGGTGCATTGGCCGTGCTAAATTCTGCCTCAGTGATCCCCGAACAGGTGCTGTGATTTTACTGTGAAAATCCCTGAGACGCCGAGTGCGCGACTAGGGGATTTTCACAGTAACTTCATTGCAGTGTTAATGAAAGCGCACTTAGAACACTAATAAATAAACTTTAAACTTAAACTTTAAACGCATTACTTCACAGTTCTCCAGATTTAATTCAATTTGCTACTTTTCTACCCATCTGACTAGCCCATTGATACCTTCATGCAGTCTTTAGTCTTCTTCCTCAGTATCAAACCCAAGGCTAATTTTTGCATAGTATGAAAATTTCTTAACCACATCCTTTACAAATCCATGTTAACTGTCCTCAATTAATTTGTTTCTCTCAAAATGATTTATATTGTCTCTGAGTTTTTCAATAATTTGTCCACCATCGAGGTTACTGATTGAAGACTGCTTGGCCCAACTGCTTCAGCTCAGCTGGTTAATAATGCAGAGCAATGCCAACAGCATGGGCTCAATTCCCTGAAGACCTGCCTTCTCAACTTTGCTCCTTGCTATGAGGTGTGGTGATCCTCAGGTCAAATCACCACCAGTCAGCTCTCCCCCTCAAAGGGTTGAGCAGCCTATGGTCACCTGGAACTATGGTGAATTTACTACATTCTGAACAGTATAATTGCCCCTTTTGGTTACTTCGTTCAATCCATACAGTTTCACTTGACGCTCCTTCTAGCATATCATCCCTCATCACAGCTGTGAATGCAACACTTTATCTCCATCGATCTTGTATATAAATTCTGGAATTGGGAGTTCCCATTCCTACTTTTATTCTCAGCTTGATATTAACAACTCTTCAGGTAGATAAGCACTTAATAGACAATGAATAATCTACGTAAGGTTTAAGTTTTATGAAGGAAACTAAAGAAGGTTTACTAAAAAAAAGGCATATTTTACAATAATTTTATATTTACTCAATAGGCACTTCAGGTTAGCTGGTCTGAATAGTTAGGGCAAATAAACCCTGAATGGAAAAAAATGTTTTTACAAGGTTTACAATTCATCCAATTTTCTCTTTCCTTCCATATTAATTATAACACAAATTTACAGATTCAATTTTTCCATGCTTGGTTCAACTTTGGCCATTGATTCAGTTCACATCAAAACACAATGCACAGAACAAAAAAAATGGAGCTCATCATGTCTGTTCCTTCCACACAACATGTATATGATTCAACCCCAACCATGTAATCATTTGCGCTTGTGCATAAGTACTCTCTGATCTTCAAATACAATCAATGTAACCCAACACAAAGTCCTTTCAAAGCAGGATGCCCAAAATTGCACTTTGTAATCCAAACATGGCCTCAAAAAAGTTAGGGTTGCAAGGTTAGAATAACTTGTTTCAACTACCCTCGAGATGCAACCGACCATTTTATTAGTTTTGTTGCTAACAGCTGCACAATGACTGGAAACTTTCAGTGAATTATCAATAATTACATTCAAATGTTTTTCCATGTCTGCTAACAGACCCCTCTTCTTCGCTTCAGAACAAAGTATCGCATTGTGCCTGCTCCAGCTATTCAATATTGCGCATCTTTAAGGTTCAACTTTGGAGTCATTTCATAGAAAGCAAGGCGGTTACCTTCAAAAATATACATTTTGCTTTTAAATCTATTTGACCAGCCTCCACCTGTGCCATAAACTGCTCTGAGATTGAGGGAGATGGGAAAGATGGGGATAAACTAGCAATCTTAGCACTACTAATTCAACTGCACATTGCCATTACAAGAGTTCAAATCCACAGTGAATTGTTCAGATTTTTTCACTGCATCTCACCATCTGAATAAAGACTCTCTAAGGTTAATGGGAGTTTAATTTGTTCCTTTTAGCAAAAGTGGCTAAATAGCATAATTTATTTTAAAGAAGAAAGCGTTGACATGGTACCTCACCCGAGATCTCACCCTGCCTTTTGTTTAGGGATACCAGTGTAAAATGCTGCACACAAATGTAGTTATTAACCATGTTAATACATATACAGAACAAAGGATCATTTATTGAAAGACAGACCATGCACGTTTGATGTTGTTCAACGGTTTACTAAATCAAGGTCAAAAATTGTTTTATTTGCATGAGATGCAACACTATGTTTTTCAATTTAAAAATATCACGCTCAAAATGCACATTGATTCAAAACACAAACACTGGAAAAATTACACGAACAAAAAAAAATTACTAATGACGATCCAGCTTATTTCCCAAATAGGGCATTGTTACAAGTGAGAATACATAATTCACAGTCGTATCACGTACGTCCATCTTGCTCAATCTTATTCCCAAAATGTATTCAACACATGGGTACTTGAGGAGAATAGTCAGTGTAACAGGAAGAAAAATAAATTGCAGAAAGATTTTTAAAAACTTGTCAATTTTAATTTAGTCTTTAGAGCTATCCATTACAAATTTCAAATTTTAGTAATCACCGACAAAGTTGAAAGCAACTATTTTCTTTTAAACGTAATGTGCCATAATTATTCAATTAAAACAATTTATCTGCTCTAAATCCTCAAGATGTGGAGATGCCGGTGTTGGACTGGGGTAAACACAGTAAGAAGTCTAACAACACCAGGTTAAAGTCCAACAGGTTTATTTGGTAGCAAACGCCACTCGCTTTCGGAGCGTGCTGCTCCTTCGTCAGGTGGAGTGGGAGATCTCCCACTCCACCTGACGAAGGAGCAGCACACTCTGAAAGCTAGTGGCATTTGCTACCAAATAAACCTGTTGGACTGTTTACTGTCTAAATCCTCAAACCATGCAAGCAAGCAGTTGCTCTATTTTGGAGACTTTAGTCCAAAGAAAAGCAGTTGTATCACACTGTTGTACTAATCTCAGGAGAGTTATGATTTATAATTGCAGAATATATTTTCTAATTCATATAGAATTGACATCTCTTGAAATGCCTTTAATATAAATTTATCTTTTGAATGTTACGGGACGAATGCCAGCTCAGCAATGCTTTAAAAGGTGATAGACCCAGCAGCAATTTTACTGATAATGTTCAGTGTCTTACTACTATTCTAACATTTTCTATTCTTTAGTTGTTTGTCATTATCACTGCAAACAAAACTTCCTCCAGAAAATCTGTGAAGAGGGGGTTGGTTCCAGAGTATTTTTTCTCCTTTTGGTTCTGGGACCTGGGACTTGACTGATGCATACTAATCATGGGGTTCAAAGTAATGAAAAACACCATGGGCAGAATTTATGATACCTCCACCAATGGGTTTGCGGGTGAGGGGGGTGTAAAATTCCTCGGATGGCTTTCCAATGGTTTTACTTGCCTGTCCTGACGTCTGGCCAGCCAGCCTGCGCTTGCCCCAATTCAGAATCTTAAGTCACCAATTAATGATTATTTAAGGGCCATTTCCTACCCTGTCTCAGAGCCAATCAGGAACCGCACAAAGTGCCCATGGGTACCACTACCTTTCCCGTCCGCTCCCTCAACACACTCTGCCATCTTAAAATTCCTGGCCAATATGTTTATAGAGCACAGAGCAATCAAAAATAGTTCTGTGGTATTGCTTCTGGACAGTTAAAAAGTTAGTCAGTTCTGCTACAATTTTGTCCATCGTCCATTCAAGTTCTATTGGCTTTGTTTTATTTCTTTCCATGTCTCAAAACGTCTTGTTTCTATATCAGCCTACAAATCTCTAATTTTTCTCCCTTTCTACAAATCTTGAAACCTGCATCTTCTTTCTGCATGTCTTGCAAATATTTTCTAACTGCGCATCTTATTATTTGTCCTCAGCTCTACATTTTGAAACTTGCTGGCAATGGAAACCTGAAGGCAGACTTGGGGTGCCAAACCTCTGACATCAACAGAAATGATCTCATCTGAATGGGAGTGAGAGAACTGGAGACAAAGATGTAGCCTGACCTGGGAGGGAGTAAGAACAAGGAGGCAGAAACTTAATAATTTGATATTTGGGCCACAAGAGGGGAATGTGTCTCTGATTACCATCTGAGCAGTAGTATTTGCAGTATATAAGCACTGACAAATCAGAAATGGGAATATAATGAGACATCTGTTTATTTAGATATATAATAGCTGAATTGCATAATAAGTTAATTAAATGCCCATTAGATCAGCAATTAGAATACAAAATACTAGTATTATTCATGCAACACTCAGTTATGTTTGAGGATTGAATTGGTTGGAAGAGAGATAAAAATGGCAAATTTAAACTTCATTAGCAATGATTTCAATATTTACTTTCCACCAAATTACTGAACTGGTTGGACCAAAGTAGATTAGTAGGGGTCAGATCAAGCCCATCAGCAGCTGAATCGTGCACTCAACATTAGGATGAAAGGAGAGGGGGATGTGAAGTATTTAGAATCAGACTACTTTGAAGATAGGCAAAAGAGATCAGAGTGGACAAAATATCTGGGTTGGAAAGGTGAACGGGAATGAACTATAATGGCAGTTGTGAAAGGGTTTGACCTTTAAAATCTGACCTGTTGAAGTTTTAACATGGTAAACATGAACCAGTTACCTAGATACTTACTACAATAATACAATCATAGATAAACAATCTTTAGATACTGCAAAGGCTCAATTTGCAGCCTGACCTCAAAAATAGACAGAACCAATCATCACTCCATTACTATTGTAGGCACACTACGGGTTTAATTTATTCCTGAGATCAAAATAAGTCCTAGAGGAAAAGATGAAATGCAGTTATTACTTGTTTGGGATAATGTAAGATGACTCCCCTTTTTGAAAATAACAAAAAACAAAAACAAATCAGTTTGCAGTTGCAGCTCAAATCATTACGTTAGTGAATATTCAAGTATTTCACTGACATGAACTTAATATAAGGTTTGATTTAAAGAAAATAAGAATACAATTTAAAAAGGTGCTTCCTCTGGAAATCATACAACTGCATCATTGTGTGGCTGAAGACACATTTCATTGTTTGAGCGACTGTTCCTTTGATGCAACCACGCAAGACAATGTCTGGAATGCAAAAACTACACCCAACATGACTTGCAAGTCAGACTCCAGGGTCAAAAACTAAATGTCAAGTAAAGCATGGATGTGCTCTTAATTTTGCTCAGTTGACTTCTGAATCACAAAAACACAAACATAGAAAGATTTGCTTACCATCATCATGTTTATCAGGTCTATTTGATAATAGCGATCTTGATGTGCATTTGCAGCTGCCAGTGTAAGAAGATACTCATTTCTAGCATGGTTAGCTTTTGTATTGCACTCACTGCGTCGTGCTTTTAACTGGAATTCAAACAAAACATGTAATACTGGATGTCAAATAGGCTCATAAAATTTTCCGAATTGACTTCAAGACTTTTTAAAATATGTTTTTCCCTCTACAGTTATGAATTACAAAGATAGAGGCTGGAATTCTCCATTCTCACCCATGGCTGGGATTCTCCAGTCCTGCTGAACTGAATGGAGATTTGGTTGCGCACTAAATTCTCCATTCTCGCCAGCAACGATAGCGCAGCGTACGAGACCGGAGAATTCCGGCCATAATCTATAAAATGGCTCTATTTTATCCCTCTCCACTATTTTTAAAACA
This sequence comes from Mustelus asterias, assembly GCF_964213995.1. Taxonomy (NCBI): domain Eukaryota; kingdom Metazoa; phylum Chordata; class Chondrichthyes; order Carcharhiniformes; family Triakidae; genus Mustelus; species Mustelus asterias. Next base: position 103,375,735 of record NC_135810.1, on the reverse strand, counting down.
TTCTCTTATTTAGATTTCATCTTATTCTCCTTGCAATGTAAGCATGTAAAGGGGTAGGGTAAGGTATGTGGGGCATCCACTGCTGAAGTGACTGACAAAAGCATTTGACTTCCCTTCACCTGCTATGTGCCATTCAGCTAAAGGAGGTTATTGGATAATCTCAAAAGTTGAATTTTTCAACTAAATTTGGAAGAATAAGTGTTTCTGATAATGCATTCCTCTACTGTGATATTTCAAGTTAGAGTTTTGTTTTTATTTTTTTCCCGGTTTCTGAAAGCAGCGACTTGTGGAATTCATGGACTTTATCGGATTTTGATATCTCAATCAAGTTTTCTTTACATATGCATCCAGATGTGAGAATTGGCTAAGTTCACGGTCTGGATTCATACTTGAATTAGGACATGGATGGTGGGGGAAATCACACTTGTAAAAGGTACAAGCTAGGACCCGTCTCCATGCTTAGGTCTACATACATCTCTGTACAACATCACATTGACTCCTGGCTCTGGGTCATGTGCCTTCTAACATCACTGAACTCTGTCCCACACTCACTGTATATATGCCAAACCTTATAATACACCTCCTTGCAAGTCTTTATCTAACGTATTTGAAGTTATACTAGTTAACTTCATGTCATACATTATCACTCCCATACATTTATATTGTTGTAATGACCTTATCACTATTACTACATTATCACATCTTTCCCCTTCAAGTCCTTGAATTTAAAGGTTCAGGTGGTGCATATCCAGTTGGCAGTTTTGTCAGAGGGGTATGAGGCTCTGTCATTACTGGTTGTTCCATATGGTTTGGAGGTTGAGCTGGCATCTGAGCATGCTTTCATTCTTTTCCTGTCATTCCTTTATGTTGAACTGGACCTGGCTGGTCTGGCTGTTGTGTTGATCAGTGGCTGCTGCTACTTTTTAAACTTGTTTCTTGCAGGGTGGATGGATGGACATTGTGCTCAGCTCCTTGTCCACTTCTCTCTCTTTTGTCATGTGGGTCATTTGATGTCGTCTCTGGCTCAGGAATAGTATTCTGTGACCTGTTGAATCATTCAAATTGGAACTTCTGCTTGTTTTTTCTTTTAGAACGCTGGACAGTCTCTAAATATTTAATGATTTTCTCTTCTTTTTTATTTGGATGCGCTCAGATATCAGGTTTAGGCACTGACTTGGGGATCGTGTTTCAGCTATGGGTCTCTTTCAAACTTCGAACACTGAATTACTTTAAAAATATCTCAGGACTTGCTGCAGCCTGGGATTTTAAAAGGTTTAGCTCATCCTTGCATGTTCTGTCGACTCTGCACCATGAAGCTGGACTTCCAAAGGAGGTTCAATGGAGTCTTCTGTTTCAGTAAGGAATTTTAAATCTTTGCCTCAGCTTCCAAGCCCTTCTTTGGAGCATTTCCTTAGCGCCTCTGCTTCTTCTGAAGCTTCTTTCAGGTCAGAATGTGTTGTTGAATTTTTCTCAGTTTTACAGCATTTCAGTTTGTCGTTCATTTTAGCAAGGTTCTGGGTTTTTACCCTGTCACTGTCATCATGTTGTGGGGGGTGATGGTTACAGATATGTCTTAAATAAGTCTCTGTAGTCTTCCGTAGATTAATGATAAATCTTTATAAACTACTAGAACTAAATGTACAGTAAAGGTTACAAACTAGGAGCTGTCTCCATGCTTATGACTACACACGTCTCTGTAAAACACCCACACTGACCGCTGGGTCTGGGTCATGTGCCTTCTTAAATCATTTTGAACAGTCTTGTACTCATTCCCACATCAACCCTATTTATGCCAGATCATAATTCTACGATGTTAGAGGATTAGTGTACCCAAGTAATGTGCTCAATCCACCATTGAGATTATGGGTTCAATTAGTTAGGTGGGTGTGTGTTTTAATTCTCCAACTTCAATCTTGCTATTGCTTCAGGGTTTCTTGGCAAGGTACTATTAACTGTGTACAATTAGTCTTTCTAACCCAGTGTAGGAAAATAAACTGTTCTCATCTTGTTACAAATATGGTTAAGGAATGCCTCGACATCAAGTTGTTCAAAATTTCAGACAATTTCCATTTGGCTAAACTAAGCAGAATTGGGACAAATTGCAGAAATATTTAATGAAAATTAATAGCTCAAGAGTGAGATCACCAAGAAATAGTCATTTAAATTGTTGCATAACTCACCTTTACACTTGCTTTCTGTAAACTTATTCTTGATTGAAACAGACTAAGTTTTGACCTGAAAATAAAGAAAATCTTGGATTTAAACAGCGTATTTGACTTTATCAATTTAGTGCAAATCTGGTTTAGGGAAGCATCAGATGTCAAAGTAGAAATCATTCACTTTTACTATTTCCTTTGTCCAGCCAACTGACAATTTGTCAAGATTTAAAATGCATACTTACATTTAATATGTTTTATACATAAATAAAGGAGGTCCTTTCGCTCAGTGGGTAACTCTAGGCCAGAACTGGATTCAAGTCCCACATCACGGCTTGATGGCCATGAGGGGTGTGCGCATTACATGGTCAAACAGGTTGATTATCAGCCTGTAAATCTTTCCAATATGCCTGATGGCAGGCAATAAATTGTGGAGTTTCCTGGTCAGCCATACTGTAGAAGGCAATAGCAAACCACTGCAGTACACTGCCAAGCATAACCATGGACCAAACCAATGGAAGTCCATGGTTGCCAGCGCCTCTTTAGATAGGGTACCTGAAGGAGAAGGATACATAAATTGCCACAAGGCGGCCAATTTTTAACAATACCCACCTGATGCAAGTAGGGTGGGTAGTTAAAATGGCAGTCAGTGTTTTAAGCTAGATTTTCAGCCTGCTGCTGTGCTTCTCCAAGAGGTCTGGCGAATCTCCTGCAATAGGACCAGGAGGTCATGTCTTGCCAATAGCTCTCAAAGTCACCAGAGCCCTCAACTTTTTCCACCACAAGCTTATTTCAATCTAGAGGACATCATTTGCATCGCCCAGTCTGAGGTTTACAGCTATGTTAATAACACGACTGGCAGCTATCAGCAAGAGTACAACAACATATAAACTTCCACACTGATCTCAGGAGCATCCTTTTCTTTTAGCATTGGTTGACTTTTCCCAAATGCAGAGTACCGTCAGGACACCAGTCAGCAACATTGGTAATTAGAAAAGGCTGTTCCCCATTATTGTGCAGCACATGGTTGATCAGACAAGCAAGGTCAATTTTCTCACAATTTAGTGTATATGATGACCAAGAAAATGACAGACTGACCCCCATGGGACTGACATGATGTATGACATCCCTCTGCAAATTAAAAATTACTCCGCAACAAAGGTATAATCAAAGCTTGGTTCCATCAGGATTATTAATGTGCACACCATTAGGATGCTGAACAAATGGCCCCGGGGGTCTTGATAGGTCCAGGAGCTCCCAGCAGGATGTTGCACTTGGAGCCTTCCACACCAAACTGTCTTGTATACTTCACCACCTAACCATACTGAGAGTTTTTAATTTGGAGAAGTCAAAGTAGTCCTTCCACCAGCCAAGGAAGGAGCAGAAATAGAAGGCCAGCTCAATGTCTTGCAGCAAGGAACGTGTGGGATCAGTTAATTGCTCAACCATTCAGCCAAAGCTCCACATTCTCTATACTTTTGATTTCTCCTTTGCCAAAAGAAAGAGCTTGTATTTGTAAAGTACATTTCAACATTCTAGGATTTTCCAAAGTATGTCATGGGTAATAAAGTATTTCTGAAGTGCAAGACAATGCTGAAATATAGGAACTGGTTCCCTTCCTGGCAAGCCTTCCAACATCTCTTACGGTTGTTTGAAAATTGCACAAGTTTTCCTTTCATGGCCAGGCCCCTGGAATCCTCATTTATGTTATCCTCAGCAGATCAGAGAGAGGATCTTGCACTCAACAAGCCATCTCCTGTGTGCTCTTTGCCAGTAGTAAGTGGTTCTGCTCGCTTATGCTAGGCGTTTTACCACTTGCAAGCCTCTCTGGTTCAAGATCTAATCCACGTGGAATGCCAATCTCTGTTGGTGTTTGAACAAATGGAGTGCCTGACAGTTTACCTGCAGGAAGATTGTCTTCCTCTTGTTTGGATACATCTTGCTGCAAAAAGGAACCAGAAAGGAAAGAAAAGTGACAAGTTAAGATGGCAGAAAAAGAAGCTTGGTATTTACAGGTCAGAGCCTGAGAATACATCTTGAATTTGTGGAGCAAGATTGCATAATTGTTTAGGGGAATGAAGGGTTACAAGTAATATACAGACAGGTTGCTGAGCTTGTCCACCAAGCCTCACCTTCACCGATGCTGATGGCTTGTCTGAATCATTCCAGAGCGTTCTACTCTGCTTTGCTGAAGGCGATGATGTTGATGTCTTGTTCCTTTCCACCACATTATCCATGGAAAGGGAGTTAAAAACTGTCAGAGATTAATGGGGCTTGTTTAATTAGTGCATGTGTTGATAGGTGGTGAAGAAGCAAGATGGAATGGTGGCGCGGAGTTGATGAATACAGAGTTATATGCATAAAATGCATATAACATGACACAGTAAGAAGTCTCACAACACCAGGTTAAAGTACAACAGGTTTATTTGGAATCACGAGCTTTTGGAGCGCTAGGATTCCAAATAAACCTGTTGTACTTTAACCTGGTGTTGTAGACTTCTTACTGTGCCCACACCAGTCCAACGCTGACATCCCCACATCATATAACATGAAATAGAGCATGAGAAAAAGTTGCTATTTGTGCAAATTATGGTATGTGAGAAGAGACTGCTGAGAGTGTGTGGTCTAAAGAGAACGAAGGAAAAGATGAATGATTGTTTACGTGATTGCGCCCTGAAGGACATGATAGAGGGGAGGAAATTGTTTAGTGATAGAGAAGGGAATGAAAGGAGCATTGTCAGGTGCTGTTATGAAAGCTGGAGAGGTGAAGAGGTGTACTTACTCTTGCTGCTCGTGGGGTAATTGAAACCCATGTTGAGGGTCATGCTGACCCTTTCAACCATCTCTAGGTTCCCATCTATCTTGGGAATATTCATGCAGCTCCTCGCTCTGACTTTATCCACGAGGATCTCCAGGGAGGGATTTGAAAAGCACAAGAGACCTTCTCCACGTCGATGTAGCCTGGATGTCTTCCAGGGGTCAGAAATGAAAAGGCAAGCGGGACTGCAACCTTGCTTTAGGAAGTGCAAACACATTTTGAAGCATCGTTGAGAATTTCACTGAAAATTGCATGCAGCATGCTGTGGCCTGCCAAACTCCAAATTCAATCGGGGCAGTGAGGGGGGCAGTCACTTGGTCTAATGGAATTGAGGACCAAGAGTTAAAATTGCTAGGTGATGTCATGGAGGCTTATGCTGTGTGTTCATGTCTCTGCAGCACTTAAGCCCACAACCTTCTGACTCAGAGACAGCAGCACTACCACTTAGCCAAGGTTCAGCAAAACTGCATCTGTTATTAGAAAACTGACTAAACATGAAAAACTGTGAAAAACATCTGAGGAAGAAGCAAGACAAAAGGATTAATTTTGGCTGGTATAACAAAGAACCAGCATAGGAATATTGGGCAGAATGCTCTCATCATGTGCTGTAAAGCTTTGCGCAATAATTACAAAGTTAAAACAGTTAAATAAACAGATTCTGGAAAAATATCTAAGTGCAACAGTTGACCAAACTCCGTGGCCTGGGCCTTGGCACCTCCCTCTGCATCTGGATCCTGAACTTCCTAACTCACAGACCACAATCAGTAAGGATAGGCAACAACACCTCCTCCACGATCATCCTCAACACCGGTGCCCAACAAGGTTATATTCTCAGCCACCTACTACACTCCTTATACACCTATGTGTGGCCAAATTCCCCTCCAATTCGATTTTCAAGTTTGCTGACAACACCACCGTAGTGGGTCGGATCTCAAACAATGATGACACAGAGTACAGCAATGAGATAGAGAATCTGGTGAACTGGTGTGGCAACAATAATTTCTCCCCAAATGTCAACAAAACAAAGGAGATTGTCATCGACTTCAGGAAGCGTAAAGGAGAACATGCCCGTCTACATCAACGGGGACGAAGTAGAAAGGGTCGAGAGCTTCAAGTTTTTAGGTGTCCAAATCACCAACAACCTGTCCTAGTCCCCCCATGCCGACACTATAGTTAAGAAAGCTCACCAATGCCTCTACTTTCTCAGAAGATGAAGGAAATTTGGCATGTCAGCTACGACTCTCACCAACTTTTAAAGATGCACCATGGAAAGCATTCTTTCTGGTTGTATCACAGCTTGGTATGGTTCCTGCTCTGCCCAAGACCGCAAGGAACTACAAACGGTCATGAATGCAGCCCAATCCATCACGCAAACCAGCCTCCCATCCATTGACTCTGTCTACACTTTCCGCTGCCGTGGCAAAGCAGCCAGCATAATTAAGGACCCTACGCACCCCGGACATTCTCTCTTCCACCTTCTTCCGTCAGAAAAAGATACAAAAGTCTGAGGTCATGTACCAACTGACGAATGGACTTACCTTGCATTAAGTTGATCTTTCTCTACATCCTAGCTATGACTGTAACACTACATTCTGCACACTCTCATTTCCTTCTCTATGAACAGTATGCTTTGTCTGTATAGCGCACAAGAAACAATACTTTTCACTATGTTAATACACATGACAATAATAAATCAAATCAAATGTACCACCATAATGTGGGGAGAAACTACAGAAGTAAACATTGAATTTTGACATATCGTCGTACATTTTAAACCTACCGAATTAATGAGTTCTCTCTGAAACAGTAGTTAAATCACATACGCATTGCAATATACACTCAGAAAATAAAGTGAAAAACTGCAGATTTCAAAATGTTATGGATAGGAGTGTGAAGAAAATGGCACGTGTGTGTCTTGGAATGGGGAGGAATATATCAAAGTTATTCAAGTAATAAAGGGAATGAACAAGGTGGATGAAGAATGGCATTTGCCTCAAAATTAAGACATGAACCCGCCAACTTAAATTACCAATGACTAAAAGTAGTGCATAATTTCATGCTTAAATTGTTATTTGTGGTCGTTTTAGGCTTGTTTGATACATTTAAAAGTTAGATCAATGCCTTAATTAGCAAAGCACAAAGGGTGAGATTGCAGCTGAAAAACTGCTCAAATCAAATGGAGGTGGATGGGGTTGAATGATACTTTCTTGCGCATAGGTGCTTTGTAATGTACACCACGTAGAATCATAGAATCCCTACAGTGCAGAAGGAGGCCATTCGGTTAATCGAGTCTGCACCGACCACAATCCCACCCAGGCCCTATCCCCATAATCCCATGCATTTACCCTAGCTAGTCCCCCGAACACTAAGGGGCAATTTAACATGGCCAATCCACCTAACCTGCACATCTTTGGACTGTGGGAGGAAACCAGAGCACCCGGAGGAAACCCAGGCAGACACGGGGAGAATGTGCAAACTCCACATACAGTCACCCAAACCAGGAATCGAACCCAGGTCCCTGGTGCGGTGAGGCAGCAGTGCTAACCACTGTGCCACCGTGCAGCCATGGGAAAATTTCAGATACAGTTTTGTCCTATAATGGTGGACAATATTCTTTCCATTATTGAAAATGATTTTTAGAAAAAACTTACTCCTGATTGTGCTTCAAGAGTCTTCATCGCTACTTTGACACGCTTAGGGGCCAATCTTTGTTCACATGGGATATATACACATTTCCAAAAAAAAGTTATAGTTCGCATGGTGTAGCAATAGCAACCTTTGGTAGCCTGCATAACGTTGCAATGCCTACTGACACTACGGGTCAACTTCAAGAATGCAGTTTACATACAATCTACTTGCTGAAGATGCCTATATTCAATAGGCATTTTCCACTCCTTTTCGCTTGTTTTATTAAAGTGGTCACAGTAGCACAGTCGAGAAGATTTTGTTCACTATTGAGGCATTATAATGCCCAGCCACAGAAAAGAGGGGAGGACTTTGTGGCCAGTATAAGAATATCAGTCACTTTAAGTCAGCTTATTAAAATATCCTCCTCCAAACCCAGGGACACAATAAAAACCTAGTTTTATTAGTTACCACAAATTTTATTTAATTACTTACACTGTATAAAAATTGCAAAATATCTTTTTAAAATCACAACCTGCATTTCATTCTCAATTGTAAGCCTGTGCACACGTAGCTACGCTACATAGATTTTATAACTCCATACGAGTAGGATGAAACAAAATATCCATGAAGTATCTCTCTCAAAATATATCAAAGTAAAGTTTATTTATTAGTCACAAGCAGGCTTAACATTCACACTGCAATGAAGTGAAAATCACCTAGTCACCACACTCCGGCGCCTGTTCGGGTATACTGAAGGAGAACTTAGCACGGCCAATCCACCTAACCCGCACATCTTTGGACTGTGGGAAGAAACCAGAGCACCCGGAGGAAACCCACGCAGACACAGGGAGAATATGCAAACTCCACACAGACAGTGACCCGAGCCAGGAATCGAACCTGGGTCCCTGGCGCTGTGAGGCAGCAGGGCTAACCATTGTGCCACCATGCCGGCCACTATCTACAAATACCCAGGCACATAAAAGCCCGAATGAAATTCTCAAAACAAGTCAAGGCACCAGACTGAAGAGCAAGTCTCTGCAGTGGAAATTTCTCGTAGGCATTCCCAGTGTTAAATAATCTATTTTATGGGCAAGTTCTACAAATTTAGGTTTGTTGCAAATCCCTTCTCAGGTTTAGTCACTTGGATAACTTGAGCCTCGTGTTTACTAGACTTACACTACCTGATATCTATGTGATAGCAAGAAATATGTAATCTTAGATTACATATTAAGATTGGCCACTAAGCATGTTGCAATCTGCAACAGATCCTCAAGCCTTTCTTCAATTTATTTGAAGATTGGCTGAGTTAACAGTAGATGAGGAAAAGCTTGTTTCGAATTGTTAATTAGGTTATTTTGAAGTCAAGTGTACTTAGAGCTTTAGTTAAGTTCAATGATATAATTTACCTCCATCTAATAATATAAAAATACTTAATATTTACTGCTATATTACTTCAATAGTATATTGATTGATTTAAACAATAACTCTTCTGCATTTTGTTTAATTGACTTCATCGACTCTGGGTCTTTTCTATATCATCTTTGTTGCCAAACTAGATGGTCCTTTAGGTATCTACAATTGCTTCATTGTTGGTACAGAATTTTTAAAATCTTCTCTGAGCATCAGAAGTTTTTACAATTATGGAGATAACCTACCAAATTGCATATTATTTAGGCGATAAAGGAAACAACATCTTAAATATGTTCCATCTCAGACCCTTATTTAGTTGCAGCAAAACATTTTCCTTTTAAAATACATGTGAAGTACCTTTCTTGTTCCAAATAATTTCTGCGGAAAAAAGGTTACTAGATTCTAAACCTTGACTGTAAGTTTAGTGTATTACTGGAAGAATAATTATCTGGGGGAAAGCCAAATTCATTGGAGTAAGAACATATCTGAGTCCAATAAATTGGAGTCAAAGGTTGGCAGAGAAAATAGTAGCTGACAAAGGCTACCTTCAGAAAGGAGGTAGCTTAGGCACAGCCAATATATATCCCCTCAAAAGTGAAAGGTAGGGCAAACAAAACCAGAACTCCTGGGCTAACAAAGGAGTTAGATATTCAAATAAAGAAAAAGTGTGCTTATGACTAATGTCTGGCAGAAAATACAATTGAGAGGCAAGCTGAATAAAGAAGGTTAAAGTGGGAAGGTGAAAAAACAAATAAGAAAAGCAAAGAGTGTGAAAATAGAATAATAACCACCATAATGGGCAATCCCAAGTGTTCTGTAGGCATATGGATAGTAAAAAGGGTGGTAAAAGGGGAAGTAGGACTGAACAGTCACCAAAAAGGAGATTTACACATGGAGGTAGAGGGCACAGCTGAGGTACTCAAACACTTTTCATCTGTCTTTACGAAGGAAGAAGGTGCTACCCAGGCCATGGTTAAATAGGAGGCAATTCACTCTCTAGAAAAGTTCAAAATTAGTAAGGAGGTATTAGAGAGGCTGCGTGAGCAGCACAGGGTACAGTGGTTAGCATTGCTTCATCACAGTGCCAGGGACCGTGTTTCAGTTCCAACCTTGGGTAACTGTCTTTGTGGAGTTTGTCCGTTCTCCCAGTGTCTGCATGGGTGCTCGTTTCCTCCCACAGTCCAAAGATGTGCAGGTTTGGTGTATTGGCCCCTAGTGTCCCAAGATGTATAGGTTAGGGGGATAAGCGAGGTAAATGGAGGTGTTCTGTCAGACAGTTGGTGCAGACTCGATGGACCGAATGGTCTCCTTCTGCACTGTAGGGATTCAATGAGTCTGTAAATATAGAAGGCATCAGGGCTGGATTTTCTAAAAATTCATTTATGGAATCTGGCCGTCACTGGTTTGGCCAGCATGTGTTGCCCTTCCGAAGATACTGAGGAAAGTGACAGTGTAACCCTTCATTCAGAGGCACTGGCCATAAATTTTCAGTCTTCCTTAGGCTCAGGAGTGGTGCCAGAGGTCTGAAGCATTGCAAATTTTACATCCTTGCTCAAAAAAGGGTGCAAGGATAAGCCCAGGAACCACAGACTGGTCTGTTTAACTTCAATGTTGGGGAAACTTCCAAAAACAATAACCAGACAAAACTAACAATCATTTGGACAAATATGGGTTAACTAAGGAAAGCCAACTTGGATTTCTTAAGGGAAAATTATGTTTAATTAATTTGTTGGAGTTTCTTGACAAGGCAGCAGAGAATGTTGATGAGAGCGATGCTGTTGATATGGTTACATACAGTGCCACTCAGCAGATCTGAACAAAATTATGGCTCATGGAATACAAGGTACAGTAGCAATATGATTGATAACCTGTTACCAGAATGTTCGATGCAAGGACATTAATCCAAAACGCCAACTTGGTTTCCCTCCACAGATGCTGTCTGACCTATTGAGGTTTGCAGCGCTTTTTATTATTTCAAAGCTCCATTACCATCTTTTTGCTTTTCTCATTTTTCAATTCATCTTAACATCTGTTGCAGCAATGCTTCTCATGATGCTAACCTAAAATTAAGCTAGATGGCTTTTCATTACAATGGTTACTCTTGTGATTGCAATTCTACATTTAAATAAAACATAGTAGATTCTATCAGCATTACTAATAGTGGCACTGTAACAGAGCCTTTTACAAATTCCACAAATACATTTAAATTTCAGTAATCTTCAAACAGAATGACCTTCAGACCATCAACTTTCCAGTAGGCATGTGTCCAGTCATTTCTATGAGCAGGAACAGAAGCGACCAGGTAACACATTTTGTATGTGTGTGTTACATGAGAAATGTGTCTCAGCACGTTGACTTATGCAATTTGAAGTATAAATATTTGAAGAACAAATTAAGTGCTGAAAACATTTTGTCTTGAAGTAGCAGATGGCAAAATATCCCCCATTAATATAATATAGAAAAAAAATTTAACACACTTGGCCTCTATGTCCGCTTTCTCCCGTGCTGCGTGAGCCATCTGTTCCAGTTCAAAATACTTCTTTTTAGACTTTGCCAGATCCTTCACAGTCTCTTGGAATTCAGCCTGAATCTTTGTCAGCTGATCAATGCACTGCAGAAACAAGATAACACTGTATATTAGATGCAACATAATAAGAGAAAAGTTTTTCTTGTTAATATGAACTGATAATCATGATCACAAAATGATGGAAGATGGCTGTGGCAATGGGGAAGTAGAAAACTGTTACTTTTATTATGTAGTACAATGTAACTTGTACATTTTTAACTTGCATCAGTCTTAAAAAGTTGTCAAAATGCAGTTAAGATATTCCACTATTTCTATATTCTGAGGTCAACACTCAATTGGAAGTCATCCTTCCAAGTCTGCTGCCTCAAGGGGAAACGTATTGCAAACATAAAACCATGGATATACATGAACAAATGAACTAGGAGTGGGCCACTCGACCCCTCAAGCCTGCTCTGCCATTTAATAAGATCAGTGGTGGGCAGCTGCAGCTCAAGGACCACGAGAGGTCCATCTGAGTTCTGAGTGCAGCCCACGAGACACTTTGTTGACTGCTGCCCACACGCAAGGTTGTAACATTCTGCTGATTTCTGTCCACATAGTTTCTTTCCTACCAGTACGACTGAAGTGATAAACATGTGAAGCAAGGGTAGGTGAAGTGAGGAGCATGTTGATTGCACACAACATTGACTGAGAGCCATGAGTTCCTTCTGCGTCCAAAATGTAAATATTTCTTTTGTTTTTACTTTATTAAGTTGATGATAGTTGTACTAATATATAAATGATTAAGCATTATATGTAACTCATTATGAAATATTCAACATGTATTAAATGTATTTAATCTTATTCATAGGATCAAGGGTAGTGAACAGGCCTGATTTCAATCTTGCGGCCCACTGAGAAGGAAGAGGGCCACTCACTAGCCGAGGTTGCCCATCACTGAATAAGATCATTGCTTATCTGACTGTAACCGTCACTCCTGCCTACCCCGAAGAATCTTTCATCTCTTTGTTAATCAAGAATCTATTCAGCTTGGCCTTAAAAACATTCAAAGACCCTGCTTTTACTGCCTTTTGAGAAAGACTTCCAAAGACTCTCAACCCTCAGAAAAAAAATCTCCTATTGCTGTCTTATGTGAGTGACCCTTGTTTTTAAACATTGGCCTCTAGTTCTAGATTCTCTCTTGAGGAAACATCCTCGCCACTTCCACTCTGTCAAGACCCCTCAAAATCTCAAAGGTTTCAATTAAGTCACCTCTTACTCTAAATTCCAATTCTCATTGTTCCAGAGGAGCAGCTAGAGTGGTGGTTCAAGTGAGGAGAGCTAGTAGGTAAGAGGTATTTTGAACTTACTCTTTTTTTCCAGAGTTCTTTTTTCTCTAAGACAGACGGGAGTGTAAAACCGGAAGTAGGCCCCAGTGAATTTTTTGAGTCAGAGCAAGGGAAGCAGCGAGTGGAATGCGAGACTGCGCAGGCGCCTGACGTCAGCCAGTAGCGCGTGGAAGGTTTAAAAAGCAGGCCACTCTATCCAGCGGGCAGTGTTGTGAGCAGGCGGCGGAGTGAGAGGGAGCAGAGTGGGACAGCTTTGGCTCAAACAGGCTTCGGCGTGAACAGGCAGAGGCGTGGGTAGGTTCCGGTAAGTTGTTTTTGTTTCTTCAGAGTAGAAAGAATGCCAGGCAGGATGTTGGAATGCTTCTCTTGCAGGATGTGGGAAGTCAGGGAGACCTCCGGTGTCCCTGACAACGACACCTGCAGGAGGTGCATCCAGCTGCAGCTCCTAACAAACCGCGTTAGGGAACTGGAGCAGGAGCTGGATGACCTCCGGATCATTCGGGAGAATGAGTTTATAGATAGTAGCTTCAGGGAGGCAGTTACGCCAAAGGCACAGAGCACAGGTAATTTGGTTACCTTCAAGCGAGGGAAAGGGAAAGGGCAGGCAGAGTACGGTTCCCCTGTGGCCATTCCCCTCCACAACAGGTATACCGATTTGGATACTGTTGTGGGGGATGCCTTACCTGGGGCAAACTGCGGCAGCCGTATCTCTGGCACTGAGTCTGGTTCTGCAGCGCAGAAGGGAGGGTGGAAGAGGAGGAGAGTGGTAGTGATAGGGGACTCGATAGTCAGAGGTACAGACAGGAGGTTCTGTGGTCGTGACAGAGACTCCCGGATGGTTTGTTGCCTCCTGGGTGCCAGGGTCAGGGATGTCTCTGATCACGTGCACAGCATTCTGAAGTGGGAGGGTGATCAGCCAGATGTCATGGTACACATCGGTACCAATGACGTAGGAAGGAAGAGTTAGGAGGTCCTGAAGAGTGAGTATAGAGAGCTTGGTAGGAAGTTAAAAAGCAGGACCTCGAGGGTAGTAATCTCAGGATTGCTACCTGTGCCATGTGCCAGTGAGGGTAAGAGTAGGATGCTCGGGCGGATGAACACGTGGCTGAGGAACTGGTGTAGGGGGCAGGGTTTCAGATTTCTAGATCATTGGGACCTCTTCTGGGGCAGGTGGGACCTGTACAAGAGAGACGGGTTACACCTGAACTACAAGGGGACCAATATATTTGCAGGGAGGTTTGCTAGTGTTATTGGGGAGGGTTTAAACTAGATTTGCAGGGGGATGGGAACCAGAGTGCCAGAGCAGATAGTGGAGCGGGGCTGAAAAGGAGAGAGGAGAGAGAGAGAGAGAGGCCATATGGGTGGAGCTGAGAAACAGGAAAGGTATGACCACATTAATGGGGTGTATTATAGACCACCCAATAGCCAGCGAGAATTGGAGGAGCAAATCTGCAGAGAGATAGCAGACAACTGCAGGAAACAAAGTTGTGATAGTAGGGGATTTTAATTTTCCACATATAGATTGGGACTCCCATACTGTTAAAGGTCTAGACGGGTTAGAGTTTGTAAAATGTGTTCAGGAAAATTTTCTAAATCAATATATAGAGGTACCAACTAGACAGGATGCAATATTAGATCTCCTATTAGGAAACGAGTTAGGACAAGTGACGGAAGTGTGTGTAGGGAAACACTTTGGTTCCAGTGATTATAACGCCATTAGTTTCAACTTGATCATGGATAAAAATAGATCTGGTCCTCGGGTTGAGGTTCTAAAATGGAAAAAGGCCAAATTTGAAGAAATGAGAAAGGAGCTAAAAAGTGTGGATTGGACAGGCTGTTCTCTGGCAAGGATGCGATTGGTAAGTGGGAGGACTTCAAAGGAGAAATTTTGAGTGTGCAGAGTTTGTATGTTCCTGCCAGGATTAAAGGCAAAGTGAATAAGAATAAGGAACCTTGGTCCTAGAGGGATATTGGAACTCTGATAAAGAAGGAGAGAGAGATGTATGACATGTATAGGCAACAGGGAGCAAATAAGATGCTTGAGGAGTATGAAAAGTGCAAGAAACTACTTAAGAAAGAAATCAGGAGGGTTAAAAGACATGAGGTTGCTTTGGCAGACAAGGTGAAGGATAATCCTAAGAGCTTCTACAGGTATATTAAGAGCAAAAGGATAATAAGGGATAAAATTGGTCCTCTTGAAGATCAGAGTGGTCGGCTATGTATGGAACCCAAAGAAATGGGGGAGATATTAAATGGGTTTTTTGTATCCGTATTTACTAAGGAAAATGGCATGGAGTCTATGGAAATAAGGCAAACAAGTAGGGAGGTCATGGAACCTATACAGATTAAAGGGGAGGAGGTGCTTGCTGTCTTGAGGCAAACCAGAGTAGATAAATCCCCAGGACCGGACAGGGTATTCCCTTGGACCTTGAAGGAGACTAGTGTTAAAATGGCAGGGGCCCTGGCAGATATATTTAAAATGTCGGTATCCACGGGTGAGGTGCCGGATGATTGGAGGATAGCTCATGTTGTTCTGTTGTTTAAAAAAGGCTCAGAAAGTAATGCGGGAAATTATAGGCCGGTAAGTTTGACGTCAGTAGTAGGTAAATTATTGGAAGGAGTACTAAGAGATAGGATCTACAAATATTTGGATAGACAGGGACTTATTAAGGAGAGTCAACGTGGCTTTGTGCGTGGTAGGTCATGTTTAACCAATCTATTAGAGTTTTTCGAAGAGGTTACCAGGAAAGTGGATGAAGGGAAGGCAGTGGATGTTGTCTACATGGACTTCAGTAAGGCCTTTGACAAGGTCCCGCATGGGAGGTTAGTTAGGAAGGTTCAATCGCTTGGTATACATGGAGAGGTAGTAAATTGGATTAGACATTGGCTCAATGGAAGAAGCCAGAGAGTGGTAGTGGAGGATTGCTTCTCTGAGTGGAGGCCTGTGACTAATGGTGTGCCACAGGGATCAGTGCTGGGTCCATTGTTGTTTGTCATCTATATCAATGATCTGGATGATAATGTGGTAAATTGGATCAGCAAATTTGCTGACGATACAAAGATTGGAGGTGTAGTGGACAGTGAGGAAGGTTTTCAAAGCTTGCAGAGGGATTTGGACCAGCTAGAAAAATGGGCTGGAAAATGGCAGATGGAATTTAATGCAGACAAGTGTGAGGTATTGCACTTTGGAAGGACAAACCAAGGTAGAACATACAAGGTAAATGGTAGGACACTGAAGAGTGCAGTAGAACAGAGGGATCTGGGAATACAGATACATAATTCCCTAAAAGTGGCGTCACAGGTAGATAGTGTCGTAAAGAGTGCTTTTGGTACATTGGCCTTTATAAATCAAAGTATTGAGTATAAGAGTTGGAATGTTATGGTGAGGTTGTATAGGACATTGGTGAGGCCGAATTTGGAGTATTGTGTGCAGTTTTGGTCACCTAATTACAGGAAGGATATTAATAAGGTTGAAAGAGTACAGAGAAGGTTTACAAGGATGTTGCCGGGACTTGAGGAACTGAGTTACAGAGAAAGGCTGAATAGGTTAGGACTTTATTCCCTGGAGCGTAGAAGAATGAGGGGAGATTTGATAGAGGTGTATAAAATTATGATGGGTATAAATAGAGTGAATGCAAGCAGGCTTTTTCCACTGAGGCTAGGGGAGAAAAAAAACTAGAGGACATGGGTTAAGGGTGAAGGGGGAAAAATTTAAAGGGAATATTAGGGGGGGCTTCTTCACACAGAGTGGTGGGAGTGTGGAATTAGCTGCCAGATGAAGTGGTGAATGCGGGCTCACTTTTAACATTTAAGAAAAACTTGGACAGGTACATGGATGAGAGGGGTGTGGTGGGATAAGGTCCAGGTGCAGGTCAGTGGGACTAGGCAGAAAAATGGTTCGGCACAGCCAAGAAGGGCCAAAAGGCCTGTTTCTGTGCTGTAATTTCTATGGTTCTACGCGTATAAGCCAAACTGTCCAACTTGTCCCCATTCCAGTTCTTAGTCTGGTAAACCTTCTCTGAACTACTTCTAACACACCTGTATCTTTCCTTAAAAAAAGGAGACCAATACTGTACATATAATCCCAGATATAGTCTCAACAGTGCCCTGTACAATTGAAGCAGAACCTCCTTAGTTTGGTAATTAATTTGTGACATGCCACCCGTTACACCCAATTATGTTTTCTGTTAGCTAGCCAGTCTCCTATCCGTACCAATAGGATACTCCCCTATACCATGAACTTTTATTTTCCTTAATAACCTTTGATGCAGCACCTTAGCAAATACCTTCTGGAAATCTACGTACAGTACATCCACCAGTTCCCTTTTATCCACAGTACTTGTGATTAATTTAAGCATGATTTCTCTTTCACAAAACCATCCTTTGCTAAAACTGCAATATACCAATGTTCTTGTTCCTTTAATTCCATCAGTGTATGAAGACAGCTCTCAAAAACGCACTTTGCATTTGTTATTTATTTCATCCATCTCATCGCAACATTTCATAGTAAAGGAGGACACAACAGTATTTAAAATGAATTTAAAGGCTACAATTAACCTGTATCTAGTCAGAATAATTTCCAATGAGTATCAACATATTTTCAAGGCTTAATAACTAAACAATGCACGTGGACAATTGTAAAACAGCAACTACTTATTACTATATAGAAGGTACTTGTCACCAGATTCCATTAATACTGGATGCTGTGCAAACTGATGCATTTTGGGAGGACCAACAAGGCAAGGGAATACATAATCAACGATAGAACGCAAAAGTACAGAGGGCCAGAGATACCTTGGGGTGAATGTCTATAGATCCCTGAAGACAGCAGAAAAGGTAGACAAAGTGGTTAAAAAGTCAGATGGGATACTTACCTTTATTAGCTGAGGCTTGGAATACAAGGGCAGGGAGGTTATGATGGAGCGGCATAAAATGCTCGTTAGGCCGCAGCTAGAGTCCAGTTCTGGTCTCCACGCTCTAGGAAGGATGTGACTGAACTAGAAAGGGTGCAGAGACGATTCACCAGGATGTTAACTGGGCTGGAATGTTTCAGCTATGGAGAGGTTTGGCAGGGGATAATGTGTTTAGGAAGAAACCTTTCCCCTTAGTAGAGGAATCAATAACCGGGGAAGGGACATGGATTTAAGGCAATGGGCAGGAGATTTGAGGAAAAGCTTTTTCACCCAGGAGGGTGGTGGGAATCTGGAACTCACTGCCTGAAAGGGTGGAAGAGGTGGGAATAACTCAACATTTTAATAGCTTTTAGATGCGCACTTGAAACGGCATAGCATATAAGGCTACAGGCTAAGTGCCAGAAAATGGATTAGAATAGAAAGGTACTTGATGGCCAACACAGACATGGTGGACCAAAGGGCCTTGTTCTGTGTTTTATGACTGTATAAGACCTTTAGTTTTGTAAAGTCATGACTATTATTGATAGAGATTATTTAACAATTAACCAACAGTTGCTATCAATGGTACATTTGGTGATAAGATTAATAATAATATTTTTAAAACTGGTAAATAGCTTCCATTAAGTAGAATAATTCCAGTTAAAACTTACTTTAATCCTGGAAATGATAAAAATGAATTCATTTTAAATTTGGAAAAACTACATTCTGGACGGTTTTTCGATGTAAAGGAAAGGTTCCATGATCAAAAACAAATTTCAGAAGGTGCAGATCAGATTTAACGTTCTGAACTTGAATTTAATGAATAAACCCTATAACTTATTTTAATGTCTCTCACAATGGAAGCAACTATATTGGTGATACAAAATGGAGAGGTGGGTTCGCAGGCACAGCATATATAGACAAAGACGCAATTGCCTATATATGCTGTGTTTGTGGGCCTGCCTCTCCACTTGCCTGATGAAGTAGCGGCGCTCCGAAGGTTCATGATTCCAGATAGACCTGTTGGACTTTGGCCTGGCGTTGTGAGACTACTTACTGTGTCCACCCCAGTCCAACGCCGGCATCCCCACGTTACGTGCAGTGATAGTCAATGAATTTAATGAATATTGTTGATACAAAACACTTATGTTTGATATTCAGAGCTTATTGGAAATGTATTTCACTGGCTGCTAATCAAATTTTCACTATCGGGTTTGAGATCAAGGAAAGATCCAATTCAGGAAGTGCCTATGGTATATTGGTCATTCTCTGCTGATTCAGGCAACTCCTTTATGGCATTACAAATAATTTTCCAATTTTTCTTCTACAAATTAAAGCTGTGTTTATGCCGACACTATTTTGTCTTGGGGCTAGCTGTCACCATTTATACCTGACCCCTTATCCACATGGCCAAGGCTTTGAATTTTGTAGGTTTATGAGTCTGCCATTTAGATAAGAAGCCAGCTTTGATCGCGTAAACTTGGAGAACGAGCTCAAGGGAAGTGCTGTCTTGAATTCTGAACTAAAGCAGCAGCATCATCAAGTAAACAGCTTGAATTTGCCTCAATGTTTTTTTTTCCAAAAGTTGCATGCTGTAAGGTTTGTTTTGTGTAAGTGTTGACAATCTGCTTTGAAACTGTTGGAAATGTAACATCGGTTATTGTTGTTGAGGGTTACTGTCCTGGCATATTATTGGAGAAGAATTTGGGGCGGCACGGTAGCACAGTGGTTAGCACTGCTGCTTCACAGCTCCAGGGACCTGGGTTCGATTCCCGGCTTGGGTCACTGTCTGTGTGGAGTTTGCACATTCTCCTCGTGTCTGCGTGGGTTTCCTCCGGGTGCTCCAGTTTCCTCCCACAGTCCAAAGATGTGCGGGTTAGGTTGATTGGTCAAGGTTAAAAATTGCCCCTTAGGGAGTCCTGAGATGCGGAGGTTAGAGGGATTAGCGGGTAAATATGTGGAGGTAGGGCCTGGGTGGGATTGTGGTCGGTGCAGACTCGATGGGCCGAATGGCCTCCTTCTGCACTGTAGGGATTCTATGATTCTAAATCCACTGCCACACAGGTCAGCTTAAAGGTG